>NC_068577.1:54855741-57255741 GCF_025698545.1 Gossypium raimondii | reverse complement strand
TTGCTAAACTAGCCTCAAGTTTAATTCACTAGAAATTATTAAATAACATTTCAGTAATTTTTTTCATGATATTAATACATATTTTTGGTATTTTTTCCCTAAACTTAAAACCCTAAATCTAAAACCTCAAACTTGAACCTGAACTTTGAACCCAGATCGAATTCGAGGTAAAAGAATTACCAAAATTATGTATTAATGACATGAAAAAAATTACTGAAATATTATTAAATAATTAAAAATGTACCATAGATAATGCGGTGAGGAGGATTCATAAAATGATTTCTATTAATGCACTTATAATTTGAATTTTAAAATTTTCAATTATGATTTAATTAAAATTAATTGCTTAAATTATGTTATTACCCTAAACTTTGTGTAAATTTGTAAATTAAGTGTTGCTTATATTGTTTTTCATTTTTTGTATAATTACCATTTAAAATTAGTTTTGTTTGGATCAAGTGGTATTCAGGTAAAATCATTCTAATAATAATAACTCTAAGATTCAAATTTGGTTCAAATGTCTAGCTTCTTCCAACCCATTATTAGTTATTTCTTGATTTATATATTTATACTTTTAAATTTTTAACCTAAATCAACAATCATTAAAAATTCACGAACTGAACTTTTTGCGAGTAACGTGCAAAAATAATAAATTAACATATAAATATGCATGTAATTTATAGTATAAAATTTTAAAAATAGCATAACTTAATGAATTTATAAAATTAATAATTTATATTAAGTATAAAAATTAAGAAAAGGGAAAATGACACGTGGGAAGGGTGGGGTTGGTTAGGAGCACATGCGTGGGGAAGAGTTGTTTTGTTTGTTTGCTGGAATGTGGGGTTGTCCCTCTGACTCCATGTTTGGTGTTTGCCTAATTTCATTTTCTCTTGGGTGACGATAAAACCCCCTTTTTTTAATAAATAAATAAATTTCTTGATTTTCTCGCGATATCAACGAGTTACAATGCATAGTCCTCTCCGATAATAATCTAAATATACGTTACACATTTTCTTTTGCAAGCAATCGGTTATATGGTTATTGGATAATTTTGTCCATAAGTTGAGTCGAGTTGTTTGAAAAGTGAGAGTATTTGAATAAAAATATAAATTTAAAAAATAGGTTTAGATAAAAAAATAAGATTCATTTCTAAATGAGTTGAGCCTCGAGTAAGTTTTTTCTACTCCGAACTCGGCTCGGCCCAAATTTGAAAAAAAGAAAAGAAATTGTTTTTTATTGTTTTTTCATTGTTTTCGTATCATGTCACTGCTACATTACTACTATTTTGTAATTGTATAATTCTTATTTTATTATTAATTTTGTTACTATTTTAGAGATGTTTGTTTGTTAAGTTGCACTTATCTTAATATTTTTTAAGTATTTTTTTTCCATTTGTTCAAAAATATTTATTTTAAAATTTTTAGTGTATTTTTAAAACTTTATTTTTATATAAAAAATAGTATAAAAATTTTTAATATAGGTGGGCCGGGCTCAGGCTTTAGCATTTTTATTCTGGCCGAGCTTGGGTAAAATTTTAGGCCCATTTTTTAGGTCAGACCCGAGCCTAGAAAATAGGCCTACAATTTTTACTTGGCTTGATCCATAGACAACTCTACTATTGGAGAAGGGGGTTGGTTTGTAAACAGAAAAAATTTGATGGGGACTTTTACTTTTTATTCAAATAGGTAAATTAATTTTTGTATGTTAGATTGAAGAGAAATTTAATCATTTTTACTAAAATTTTTATCTATTTTACTGTTAAAAGTTGATGTGATTAATGGAATAATAAAAAGTTACACATAATGTGCTAATTGTACCTTATCTTTGATGTATAAAGAGCAATTGTTTATCGATAGAAATTAATGAAATTTTAACTATAAAAATTAATTTACTTATCTTTTAAATAAAAAACAAAATACAATGGACTCCATAGCACAAACATAAATTAAACTCTGAGCTTTATGCTAATCTTGACATTAAGCTTGGCCAAATTTTTTAGTTATTAGTGATTTTTCTTTTACTAAAATCAAAATAAATATTTAAAATATATAATAAATTTAGTTGTTATTTTATTAATGGAAGACATCAATTCAAGAAAAATATTATACAATTGTAAAATAAATGTGAAAATTTTTATCTCAATTTTTAAAGTTATGGAACAAAATTCAATGTAGGATTAAAGATTAAAATACATATGTTACTTATGTTAATTTTTTTCTTCTCGTTTTATTTTCTCCATTCAAACTCATCTCGAATTTCTTTCTCCAACAACAGCAATTGTTTTACGGAGTTTCACTTAAAAAAATATTTAACCATTTACTAATGTTTTTAACATTTTATTAATGTTTCCAAAGATTTCCTATTGAGAATTCATCTTTTTCGGTGGTGGAGCCAGGGGTTGACAGGAGCCCGGTTTTCTTAAAACAAAATTTTTTTATTTAGACTTTTTAAATTTATAAAATTTTAAATTAATAAAGATAAAATTATATTTTAATTTTTTAAAAATAATAAAAATATAATTTAATCTTTTTAAAAATTATAGAAAATATTTAATTCCCGCTCAGAAAATTTTCTGACTCCACCACTTATCTTCTCTATATCAAATATTTTTTTTTTCTCAAAGCTGTTGCAACACCAACTAAAAGTGGAGAAAAAAAATTATCTCAAACTTTTGAACCCAAACTCCGCAGTACTGAGAAGAAAACCCAAGAATCAAGAAAATCGAAATCTGGATTATTTTAACATTAACTCAAAATTAATGTACCAAAATGAAATTGTTTGACGTTGGTTTTCATTTTGATATTTACAGTATTAGTTTCAGTAAAGCCTTTCAACAATAATTGATAGAAGAGATGACGATGAAGAAGAAGAAGAAGAAGAAGAAGAAGAAAGCAAAAGAAATTTCAGATCTTCAACAAGATCCAAGTCAAGTAAAGAACAGAGACGCTAATCTAATCAATCGTCGACTGAAAAACTTGACCATTCCGGTCTCAAACACAACTCCGGTGAGGTTTGGGTCAAGGTTTGATGTATCAAGGAAAGTTCAGTGTGCAGGCATGGTGTTGTAGATTTGCTGCTACTTCCAAGAAAATAACTGCTTTAATCAATGCTAGCACCACATTCATGATTTTTGTGAGGCAAAAGTGGAGATTCTCAATCAACATGAATGCACTGTACTACTCCCTTAGTCAGCAATACTTGGTAGGTTTTTAATTATTTTAATATTTATCCGGTTACAGTTGATGAGGTAAAAAAGGTCTGTACAATAATTTCTCACATTAAACGATTTTTGAACACTCACTTATTTCAGTATTGCTCGCAAAATAATTTTATTAAATAATATATTTAAATGAATTGGTTCTTTTATCCACATATTAACTTAGTATTGTGAGGACGTTTCTTTACTCCACAAATATTATTGAAAAAGTATTAAGTTTTTCATTTATTTATATTTTTATTTATTATTATATTTTATAAGACCCATGCTATTTTCTTCACCCACATGTGGCATATAAAAATGCCACATAGGATGAATTTTTAATTTAATAAGATTATTATCCTCTATAGTAAAATAATAATACAAATTTTTAAAAAATACTTCACATTATCTTAAACCAGTAGAATTTTTTAATTAGTGATGGATAAAGTAATTATGTTAATTTAATATCTAATTTAATTTGGAATTTTAAAATTTTAAATGATTCACTCAAAAGACTATACAGGATTCATAACAAACCCTAAATACTATAATTGATAATATTTAAAAATAATTATTAATATACGTGCATATTCAAGAAAGTTTTTATACGATTTTGAACTTTAAATTAAAAATTTATAGATTTTTAATTTTAAAAAATGATATACCACTCTATTTCCTAAATGAGGAATAAAAATTAGATAATAAAAGAGAGAATAAAATTAAATTATTAATTTCCTATTTTCAACTTTCTTTCACTAAATACTTTTTAATTTATTTCAAGTTAAACTTATATAGCAAAAATATCTAAAACCATGAAGTATTGGATGCAATAGTAAAACACATTACACTCTCAAGAACAAAACACAAGTAACATTGTTGAAAAACCAACCACATCCCAAAAGATTGGTCTATTAGTCTTCATGGACCATAAAATAAATATGATCATAAATACTTAAAAATAATAATAGAAAATATCACTTTTTATGACATCAAGGCTAATAATGTAAATTCACACTCAACACAAGTATTTAGTTTATTTGTAGGGATACCGAAAAGATTAGCCTTCATGGATAGTAAAATAAATATGATCATAAATACTTAAAAAATAATAATAGAAAATATCACTTTTTATGATATCAAGGCTAATCATGTAAATTCACACCCAACACAAGTATCTAGTTTTATCTGTAGGGATACCCAAAAATTTAGTCTTCATGGATCATAAAATAAATATGGTCATAAATACTTTAATATTAATAATAATAGAAAATATCACTTTTTTTATTATCAAGGCTAATAATGTAAATTCACACTCAACACAAGTATCTAGTTTTATTTGTAGGGATACTCGAAAGATTAATCTTCATGGATCGTAAAATAAATATGGTCATAAATACTTGAAAAATAATAATAGAAAATATCACTTTTTATGATATCAAGGCTAATCATGTAAATTCACACTCAACACAATTATCTAGTTTTATTTGTAGGGATACGAATACAGTAAAAATGGAGTAAAAAAATGAGGTATCTAGGTTGCAAATTAGAAATAGTGTTATTAAGTGTAGAGCAAACTCACTATAGAAAGAGTCTAAAGACAAATATGGGACTATGGAAATCAAAAAAGTTACCTTTACCATCTAGAGACTGTAAATATATATCTTCTCTCGGTTCTTCTCGTACTCCGGTTTGCGTTGCGTATTCTAATGCCATCTCGTAATCCACCTGCAAATGTCGAGACCGTAAAATATCAACTATTTTACAGAATGAACATATGGAGATATTGCAAGCAAACAACATAAAACTCACCTTTTCAACATGTTGAGTGAGCTTTTCATATAGTGTTTCTTTGGTAATCAAATGATCGGATACTTTTTGAAGAATATCTGCATCTCCTTCCTCGTAACGTTTCTTTTTCGATGCATGTGACTTTGCCATTTCTTGCAAAACATTGTAAACGGCATTTGAGGCATCGGGGATATACCTGTGCAGTAGGTTGTTACATTTTTTATCGGTTTAAGCTAAATGAAGAAGAAATGCCATTCGTATAGGGCAAGGGACTTGAATTTACTTGCTCAAATTTCGTTTTCTCTCTTGTTGTTCACGCGCCTGCATTTTCTTTACTATTTTCGACTTCAGCTGGATGCAGCATTGCTGAATTGCAGACTGAAAAAAATCAGGTTGTTAGTTTATTCGTTATATTCGTTATATTCGTAACGGAAATTTTGATGCAGAAATTAGAAAAGAAAGCTTCCTCACTTTGACAGCACTAGCTATTTCGCTGATATCATCCCCGATGTACTCCTTTCCAGTCCCTTTAAACGGAATTTTCGTGCTTACAATACTCACAAAGACACCAATTTTATCTTGTGTTTGGTTGATCTTGTAATTATTCCAACTGATGATGAAAGTCCAGTTAGAAGCCTTGATTGCAATAACAGTTTTGACAATACTGTCATACAAAGTAAAAGAATCGTATGTGGTGTATCTTACCTGATTCTCTTTAGCGCAGTCCTCGTGACAACATCGCCACCTTGCTCAAAAAGAAGCGGTATTCGATTTGCAAATCGGAAAATATTCAAACCCTGGGATTTATGGAGTACTCGTTAGTTCAATTTTCTTGTACAATAACTATAGAGCACTAACAAAGTTTTACTTGTACAAAACCCTGCCACTCCCATTGACATTGTTTTTGAGAGAGGATAAAAATAACAGATTGCCGGAACAATGGGAAACGAAAATATACTTTGCTTTATCCATTCACTCAGGATTTTTTTGTCTTTTATCTTGCCAATTCAAAATGATATAGAAGTAAATAAACTTAAGTTTCAGGAATGCCTGCATTTACCTGTTTAACATCTTTTCCACCCACACTAACACCAGCTTCCACAATGAATGGGTGTCCCTCAAACACTTGAGCACTGTGTAAAATTGTAAAAAGAATCAATCATTTAGCCCAAAAATACGTATCCAACATTATCTTAGCAAGGTTTATAAACAATCCTGGTAGAAATCAGCCCACCAGGGCAAACCTGCCAGAATAAGTTGCAACCATGTCAGGATGTAGCTCCTTAATAATTCCTAACCGAAGATTGTATTCACCAGCAGGGCTTAGACACTGAAAGAAGCATCAAAGTTAACAAGGCAGTTGCATTATAGCTTAGAAGACAGGAAATTGAAATATCAAAGAAATGCAGCTTACATCACCACTGGGGTCATCGAATTTAGCTTGACGAAATAACTGGTGAATTCGAACAATTTGCTGATCGGTGAGAGATTTAACAGCCATTTTTGGACTAAATTCTGGACCCATTTCTCCTACAAAGTGAGCACAGCAATCACAATACAGATAAGGTCAAGATTCTAAAGACAAAACGATATCAACTAAGGCAGGAACATATATACTGCTGCCCCTTCAGAAAAATTCCAACCCTCAGTGAATTGACATAAATCATAAATGTCTCTCCACTCCACTAAAATTTTTTACATTTCAGATATATTGAAACTCAAAGTGATAGAACCCCTGCATTATTTTACATTTCTTTCATAAGATGCTTTCGAGGATCATTTTTACACCTCTGTAAATAGAAAAAATGGGTAAAAATGCAATTAACCTGAACAAGATAAGAAATAACATTGAATTCTTGCTCGAATGTGAAAAAGGGTAAAAGAAAAAACTCCCAGAGGAATGAATAGAGAATAACAAAAACCAACTCCAAAGTTAGATCTCCAGAAACTTCTTACCAATTAATCGCTCAGCAAGGGGTTTTCCAATATTTACAAATTCATGCTGAAGAAACTGCATTAGGTTTTGCTTTGAAGTTTCAGCAATAAGACGTTTGATTAGTAGTATGTCAACAGAAGAAGGATGGTGCTTTGTCTCAACAGGGACTGGAGGCATTACATCTGTCCTCCGTGCAAACTTTATGGTGACATTTTTACTGCATGAGGAAAGTAAAACACAAGAAACTTCAAACACAGTTGAGCAAAATTGTGTGCTTGTGTGTGAAGACCGATTGAGATAGAGAGAGAGCATACTCAGGGGCGTCCGATACAAACTTAAATAGAAATTGAGCATATGGGGTGATAACAGCCATTTGTCTCATATAATGCAATATCTTGGACTGCATATACAAACAAAATGATCTTTTAGCTAATGAAACAAAGGAGCACCAGCGGCTAATTTCAATCATCAAGGAAGTCTAAAATGTATAAACATCTTTAAAACTCAAATAAAATAATAAGAAAGGAGCGTCTGCTGCATACACGGTACGTTGTCCAATTTCCCTCAATGACCACTTGAATTTCTGCTCCATGCCATTTATCCTTGTTGTCACGTTTTTCATGCAAGTGAATGTGAGGAATGTTCCTGAAATTAAAAACTCCATTATGGTATAACTATGCACCAAACTCAGGAATATAACTCTTTATCATCAAATCATCATTGTGGGTTTTTCAAATATACCATAACCCTCAGAATAGATACAAAGAAGAGAATTCAGAGTACAGACATCTTTATGAACAAAAATATCCCAGAGTGAAAAATGCAGAGATAAATCAAATGAATATCTGTGGTTTATATTTACCAAAGAAATTGTTGTGGTTTATGAGAAAATTAAAAATACACCTTGCATTCAGATCATACCTATGAATGTCTATATCCAACCTACAGAATGAGAGATAATTTTGACCCCTCATTGATGATGAGATCTCAATCGGCAGGCCTGTACTCATTTTGGACCAAATTAATGCCTGCATGAATACAACTTCAGTAAATTCAATATGTTCCAAACCACGATAGCAAGAAGTAGGAGCCAAATTACATAATTATTCTCTTAACAGTTTTGTTCGATCATAAGCAGGGAAACTAAAATTGAATTGCTTTGAGGTATGATGTCCTATGGGCACTCCACTGCCTGTTCCAGACATTGAACGGTTCCATGGAGGAGAATATTTTCACAAAGATGCAAGATAAATCACAACTGAACATGCAACCTATAGTATGCCCAGCATAAAAAAATTAAGCAATTAAAGCAAGGCACACATGTCAGAAGTATTACCATTTTTGCACCAAGACCAAACTTCCCTCGTGTCTGTTTCAATCCATACTTTGTGCCAGACAGAACTGCATAAACGAGCATTCAGGCAGGGTTAAAATGGAAGTGGAATAAATCGTCTACAATAAGAAAAACGTCAACCAGCAGTTGTATCAAAACCAATCAAGAACTTAATGCCATAAGTAATTTGAACCTCGTCCAAACATGTTTGGGATGTCATCATGTGGCATGCCTCTTCCATTGTCCTGCATTTCAAAAACTCCATTCAAGAGATTTAGACCAAAGGAAAAGTTTTAGAAAGTCATTTACAAGTAGAACAATTTTCTCAAAGTTAAAACACAAAATTCCAATACAGTAAGGAAGGTTGAGATGGGTAGTAATTATACCCTGCATGTCACCCTGTAAAAAGAAGCTTCGCCTCGACCCTTGGAACTCTTGGAAACCGCATGTTCTTTGACTTTCTTCCCAAGGGCAGCATTCTTTGCTTGTATTTCTTGAGCTCGAGCTTCTTTTGCTAGCCTTTTCTGAAAGAGTGGAAACAAATTGGAGCAGGAGAGTGAGAGATCACAGACAAACAGCTAAGAGAAGACTTCTTGAATGCCTTACAACAAATTGATTGCATAACAAGCAGTTGGAGAAAACACCATGCTATAATTTTCAAATGGAAAAAGATTGCAAATCTAACCACTTTAACACATCAAGTGAACTTAACACATATAGAACTCCAAAACATAAGTAACTACATAGTTCAATCAGGAAACTGAAAACAAAAGAGAATGCACGTTAGAAGGCGCAGATACCTCACGGGCCTTAGCTGTCTCATAATCATCATATAATGCTTCATCAACACGTTCTCTATCAACAAGCCCAATCATGGAATTGAATTTACTTTTGACAATCTCTTCTCTGCAACAGCAACGCGGATTTAAGGAGAAAACAAATAAATATATACTTCCACTAATTGCAAAAATGATAGCTAAAAGCAATTTCTCTAAAGCTTACATTGTTATTTCTATCACTGGAAGCTCAGATATTGCTTCTGCTGAATCTAACGCATTTTCAACTAATTCTCTGACGGTTGTGTATAGACATTTCCCAGGCTGAAATCCAAGCAGAAGTAAATCATACAATATATAAAATCTTAAAAAAAAATCACTTAAAAAATAAAATAAAATAAACTTCCGTGATCTGTACTTAAATTTATAGTGTAATAATTGCAAAGCTACTAAAATGAGTCTTCAAAACTTTTTTCAAAATTTTCAAACGCAATTTTCTCCTAATTCCAATTTCATGTAAAAACAAAACAAATTTTAAAGGAAAAAGAAAGAAAAACGTAATTTACATTATCAAAACCAGCAATGTTCTTGTTCTCTGCGAAGAACTCAGCAGGAGACTCTGCATAAACCAAACAAAATTAAAAAGTTAAGAAAGCAAATTAATCTCAGTATAATCCACCAATCCACAAACGTAAATACATATATACAAGCGCAAATCGTATAAATATGTACGCACTTTGCTTAAGAATGCTTTCTTTTGCTTTTTTTGGAGTTTTTGATTTGCCTTTCTTCGTCTCTGTTGGACTTTCACTTTCCATTTCAAATTCTCCGAGAAACAAAAAAAAATGTAAAATTAACCAAAAAAATCAAGATGAAATGTTAAGAAATGAAATACAATAGCAGATTCAGGGCAAAAATGGAGATTTTTGAGAAATGTTGGAGCAAAAAAAAATTAAATTAGGGTTAGTAAAGAAAGCTTTTCATAGCGTGCGGTCATTTGTATGATAAATTATTGTGCGCGCCATTTTGTGCTTTTGTTTTTTCAAGTTAAATAAATTAGACGATTCCTAATTTCCCGCCAAAGCTTTTTTTTTGGTTTCGATTTTTGCTTAGGGATGGTTTTTCGGCCCGAATCTGATTTGGGATTCGGGCTCGATTTTTTTACGTCTTACCTTGATTTATTCTGAATCCGGATTTATTTTTAAAAAATTAGTATGATTAAAGTATCTTTATATTCGTTTTACAATTTATAAAAATTGTTTTAGAATTTATAGTTGTCTTTTTAAATAACATCATCTCTAGGATTCGAGCTTGAATTTTCTTTTTTAGATTTCGAATCCTATTTGACTTGCCTCGAAATATTAAATAACTTTTAGAGTTAATTGCACCAAACATTTCCAAACTATAATTTTTCGTTCTAAATTGATCCTCAAAATTTAAAACATTCTAATTACATCGTTAAACCATTCATATTATATCACCAGTCCTTCTATTATTAAAACTGTTAAATGAAATGTCAAATCTTATATTACATAATTTAAAATAAAATTTTAAAAATATATTCCCAAATAACTTTTAAAAGTTAAAACTAAAATAAATTAAAATAAAAAATAGAGTAAATGATAAAGTTTCGTGAAAGTTTTGAAAATCTTAAAACCAAAATTTTTAAAGAAATATAATTTATAAATATTGAGAGTTAAAGTTGTTATTATCCCAATTTTAAAAATCACATTGTTAACAAACCGGTAGCTATTATTAAATTAAATTATAAATTTCATTGTAGTTTAATATAATTATATGTTAAATAATGTATTTTCAACTAATATATTTTAATTTTTTTTGAAATTACAAGTTCAACTATATTACAATTACAAATAATACATTCTAATAATCATAATATATCCAAACTTATTAAAATAAATTTATATAAGACCCAATGTGGATATAAAAAGACTATACATAATTAATAAGAGTGAGACTCGACCACTGAAATTTTAAAATTCATAAGATCTTAATTTTACTATTAAACTAAGACATTAAGTTGAGTTTAGATAATTACAAAATTTTATTTCGTAAATTAAAAATCGAGTCTAATAATAATCAAATCAAATTTAATAAAACTCGTGAAAGTTGTCAACTTTCTTGTGGGTCACATGGGAGTATGGTTTTAACTTAATTGTGAAACTATTTATATATAAATATATCAATTCAATCTCTATTATTATAGGATCTTACAATTTAGTCTAAATGAATTAATTTAGTGATGATTTTGTAATTTTGTAAAGTTAAGTGATCAAAACTTAAATACACTAGTAATTTAGTGACTTTGGTGTAGTTTACCAAATTCTTAAAATAAGGAAGAAAAATCAAACCCATTGCAACTACGGTGGAACATAAACTAAAATAAATATGAACTTAAATACGGTGGAACATAAACTAAAATAAATATGAACAAAAACTCAACATAATTTATATTTGGAATCTTAAAATTCTTGAGATCTTATCTTGGGTTCAGATAATTACAAAATTTTATCTCAGTAAATTAGAAATCGAGTCAAATCAAATATATTTAAGTAATAATCAAATCAAGTATAATAAAATAGAGGTTAAATTTTTCCATAAGTCCCTATACTCTTTACAAATTTGAAATTTAATCGTACTTATATTAAGATTTTAAAATTCAGTCCAGTTGTTAACACTGTTAATTCTTTTTTATTAAATTGGCTGGTGTGACATTTGAAATTAAAATAATTCACTTAGTAGTAATGTAACTAAAAAATAACATTGTAATGAACTTGAATTTAGCAAAATAATTTTAACAGTTTTAACAGTTGGACCTAAATTCTAAAATCTGAAAAAGTAGATAAATTAAATTCCTAAAGTTAAAAATACTAAATTCTAAATTTATAAAGAGTACAAAATTTATGACATATTTTAACTTAAAACCAACCCATCAATTTTTGGCTTTTTCATTTATTTTTTATTTTTTATTTTGTAAAAATACTACTTTCTCTTATCTCTAATCCTTTTTAAAAGAAATGGGAAAGAAAGTGAAAGTTGCCAATTTTCTTGTGGGTCACATAGGAGTTTTGGTTTTAATTGTAAAACTGTTTATATTTAATTGTATAAATTTAGTCCTTATATTATAGGTATGTTATCAATTTAGTCCTCTATTATTATAATTTAGTCTTTGTATTATTAAAAATTTAAATAAGACCAATTTTTAACAAAATTAACATTCATCTTTTAAAGTAATTCTACGCCATTTAAATAAATTTGTGTACGATTAATATTTTAACAATTTAAACGTCATATTTCATACAGATCATGCTTGTCAATTTTGATGTAAATCAAAAATTTTAACTTGTTATTTTATGTAAAAACTATCAAACATTTAATAAAATATTAATATATACAATATTTTAAATTGATATCATAAAGATGACAGATCAATTGGATATTTAAATGTTTAACAAGTACAATTATATTAATAAAATTAATATATATAATCATATTTTAACGATTAAACCATTAAAATATTAATCATGTAAAAATATATAAAGAATGAAAAATTTTAAATTAATTTTTTTAAACAATAAATGTTCATTTTATTCAACTAAATAAAACTAGCCTGATATTTCTAACACAAATTTGTGCCAATAAAAATAATTTAACTATGCTTTGCCTTATAGGGACAAAAGCATTATAGAGACTTTGTACTAAAAATTAAATTATATACTGTCCCATTTACTCAAAAGCAAATAAATCAATTATTGTATGATACATTAAAGAACAAACAAATATAATTGAGAGAATAATCAAACAATTACATATACCATGCAACATATATTTTATTCTGAAATACCAAGACTGATATTTAATAGTAAAATGGATAAAAACTTAAAACAATGACCTATTTGCTATTTGATAAAAACACAAACTAGAGTTACAACGTGAAAAATTGTACGAGACAATACATTGCCTCCACTTAAGTCATACCATGTACTCAAAATGGTTAAATTGATGTGTTACAATCTTTTCTCAAAATAATGAGTGATCAAAATTGATTTGATTTGAAAAATTCAATAAAAATCTTGAATTAAATAGTTCAAGTTATTCGGATCAACTCGAATAAAAAATTAATTTTTTAGTTTAACTCGAATATAAATACACAAATCGAGTTATCCAAAAATCTGAATAAGAAAAGATAAACTACGTCATTTTGATAAATATTTCGATTCAATTTAAAAAAATTAATTTGAGTTCAATTGCTAAAATACGATTCATAGACTCAATAACTCCAAATTTTTAGACTCAAATTCAAAGTTCTAGTCAATCTTTGCTCCACTCCAACTTGCAAAGCATGTGCAAAAACCAAGACCCCAAAAAATGACATAAACCGCAATCATATTCTTACCAAAAGATATCCCTATTAAACAAGGACCAGAAACTCGTTACAAGTCAACCTAAAACTAGAAGGAAAAAAACCAATTTTTCCTGGTGCCCATGTTATTTGAACTAAGTTCAGATAGAATATGTCAATAAGGCTACACAGAGAATAGGGGCATCTAAGAACAGTAGGATTCAGATAAAAGCTAATAATGCCTTTTCCTTTAATAAAAATATGTCCTACATTGACCTACAAGCGATGTCAATCTGAAATTTGTTATAGCACAAATGGGCCTACTTCGGATCCGAAAAAGATATTGAACCTAAAGATGGAAAGGAACTTATTAGTAAAAATGGAGAAAGAAGTCCTGAGCAAATACTGCGCATTCTCTGTATTTTATTTATTACCATGAGGATAAATGCAAAAGCCTATCATCCTCATCTTAAGGGCATTTTCTTTGTATATATGAAGCTCCATGTTCTTCATACCTGTTACACAAATGCATTTAAAGATTTGAGTAATTTAAGATATACTACTATATTTACTGGTACCGGTCTTGAGAATATCAAGGTTGGGATAATAAGAAAATAATGATAAATATCAAAATTATACATGAACTTTGATACAATTTGCAATGTTGAACATCAACTTTAAATTGATGCATTTATATACATCAAACTTTAATTTTGGTTCAAATTTCACATTTTGCCAAACTTATTATCTATGTGATACGATTTTCTATTAAGACGCGTAAATTACTAACATGACAGTTTATTAGGTGTAAAATACAAACAAATAAAGTTAAATTATTTCCACCTAGATTTAGAAAAAAATACACTTGGGAAAAGTATTTCTTATTTACCTGCAAATCTGTTTTTTTTTAATCTTAGGTGGAAATAATTTAAATTTATTTGTTTTTTTTTAACTAATAAAATGCCATGTCAACAATTTTAACATGATTTAACGGAAAATTGTACCACATAGGTAATGGGGTTGTTGCGGGTCGAGTACTCCTTTCCCTTCCCCTTCTTCAAACTCAGATTTCTCTGATCAACGATAGAAAGATCCATTTTGCATTATTTATTCAATTCTGGTAAGAATCAATGGATTGTGCTGAAGGTTCAAAATCCATTGGATTAAAAATTTCGATAAATCAATTTTGAAATGCTTTTTCTATGAAATGTGAAAATTGAACCAAAATTGAAGTTTGATGTATACAATCACACCAAATTAAAGTTGATGTATAACATTGCAAATCGTATCAAAGTTCCATGTATAATTTTGGTATTTATTCCAAAGAAAAAAAAAAGTGAAACTTGACGATATGCATTGGAACCATGGTAAAGAAAAAAAAAGGAGCAAACATGATTTGCTTACTCTGACTTGGAGAACCACATTTGCTGGAATGAACCGAGAGATGCCAATATACTCCCTCCTATCCAAACACTGTTTACACACATGTTAAAAGCATTTAATGAGAGCAAGAAAAACAAAATTTCTTACTAAAAATTTGCACAAGCAGCTTATGCTAAGATAGGCAACTATAAAAGGTATTTAAGTTGTAGTAATCTGGTGACGAATGGATTAAATTATGTCTACTTTGGTGAATGTTAATCAATTCACTATGGTTTTTAATCATTCCATTTATAGATGCACAGATTTTACATTTTCTGTTTCCTTTTTGCACGTTCCATTCTCTAGAGATTCTCAACATCTTGACAATAGCTCCCCTTTCCAATATTTCTGCTTTTCCGATTATAGTACGTTGTACCTGCACCAACTAGTTATTCTTTTCTTTTTTCATCAGTTTACCAAATTGGTCTATCCTTTGGGAAGAAATGATATATGCACTCAAGTAAAAAAAATTGGCTTCTTAAAAATGGAATTTTATTCATCTTCCTACTCGCTAAAACCTTCCAACTGCAAGTTGGTTTCTGAGATAAAATCATGCTGACGACAACATACATGTGAGAGTAGATACTGGTTCTAGCATTACTAAGGAGAACAAAATGACCATTAAGGTAGAAGCCCCCAAGATTCTAAATTTCTAACATGGGGGACATATAACCTGTATCATGCAATTCAGACTTTCAAAGTATGCTATGGAATAAGCCACAATCATTAGTTAACCACATGGGAGTGAGTTCAAACAAATGAAACAATGAACCCTCCAACAAAGACTATTGATGATGGCTAAAAAAATAAAACAAAACTTCTTGAGACTAGAAAAGAATAGAAACTGCAAAGCGAAACAGATAAAACCAAAAAAAGATAGATCAGACTACAGCGAACCTGAATCTTCTTTCTGTTGCATTTCCACTTGCCAGTACTTTAACTCTAGCAGCTTGAGGAGATTCCTTCATATTGACAGACAATGACGGTGTTATTTTGCTACCAAAATTTTAAGTTTACCAACATTCAGAAGTAACCTCAAATAATCTCTATTGCTAAATTTTAAGTTTATTCTACCAATGCGCAGAGCTAACCTCAAAAAATCTCCCTTGTCCATTCATCATGACAACTACTTGTCAATGAAAATTATTTATACAAGTCATTTCAATTTGAGGGCCCAAACAAACTCAAGAGTGAGAATTTGTGTGATTGTATGTACGTGTAGGTGCACTGCACATGTGTTACACACAAAGGAGATCTACATCATGATCTATGAAGCACATACAAATGGCAAGCCCTTTTATACCAGTTTTTGCAGAAGCAAATATAATAATTATGCTGGATTAGAGCTGACAAAATTGACCCCAACCAAACCTAACCCAAATTTAAAACGATCCAAATCCAAATGACACCAAATATATGAAATGATCCAATATTTGATTAAGCAAAATCCCACCCTATCCATATACTAGATTTTAAATTTTAAAAATCCCCATATCACATAGTACCTGTGCACGGTATTTGTGCTTCTCTTACAGCAATTAAATGACATTTCAGAGTGGAAATAAAGGCCAAAAAGACCATTGTTAATGAAATTATGATGGTCAGAAATCAAGTTTTCATTGATTATTCAAAACCATAAAAAAATTACTAAAACAAAAGAAATAAAAATGCAACATGGAATCAAAGCTTTATGGTCATAATCGAAAAGAAAAAAAAACCACCTCAAGCAAGTCTTTCTCAAGTCGTTCTTTCAACTGTTGCATTGATGCTGTACCACCTGCAAGCTGCAATATAAAGGGATAACAGACGTGGTGATATCAGTGGTGAAAGAATATCTATGAATTAGAAGATAATTCATGTTTAACAATTAGATTATCAAAAACATATATTTCATCCACTCACCGTACAGGAATAATCTACTAGTTTTGGAATATAATATTCAAAGCAACACAAGTTAAGAAAAATTATCAGAGCACTGGAGCATAGGCATGCTTGGACGTAATTGACTTACCAATATGCTGCCAAACAGTTCTTTCCGAATGTCCACATCGCATCTATTAATGCTTTCTATGACCTGCAAATATTAGTGAAATGCTTCAGTAATCCTTGTAAAAATACAAGAAAGAGGTTGATAGTAAAGGCAATGCATGAAAGTAAATGAGCATACCATTTGTGGCAAACCACGAACAGATGGAGAAATCTCAGCAAAATTGTCCATTCCAGGAATAGTCTAATAACATACAGGAAATCAGAAACGATGTTGACATACACACTCAAATTATTATTAATGTAACAGTATAGTTATGCAAGCAACACAATTAACAAACTACAAAAAAGGAAAAAACTCCAACAACTTGATTTCCCTATGTTTATGTTACCACCAAGAATTGCAGGTCAGCTAAGAAACCAGAAGTAGCCAATTGAAAAGGCAACAATGAATTTAGGGAAAGATGATATTAACAAATCAATAAATTTTAGAAAAACATACATAATGGCCTGTTGATGGCACTTAATAATAATACTCCAAGTTTGCAGCAGCAATTCCAGGAACATAACTCCCAAGTGGTTTATAACAAAAGCTTCCTAGTGGTTTATAGTTCCCAGAGGAATAAGTATGCTAGACTAACCAAGTGATGGTAAATGACTCCTTTATATTTCATTAATACAAGCATAAGAATTAAAAATCTTACCAATTGAACACAACAGAAAAATTGCAAATTCAGAACCATGTACATCAGAAAAAAAATCCAAATAAGCACTTTACAAATAGACAAGACAAGAGGTCTTATAGCGGATGCATATATCTTTGGGACAAAAAGATATAACCTTTCTTATAATATACACATATAACCTTAGTTAATTTAATATTATTTTAAGAGTTCAATTCGTACAAGCTAGATATAACCTTTCTTATAATAGCAGGATACTTTAAATGTTTAGTATTAGACATTTAGAGTTATATTGGCAGGCACACAAAAAGCATGAAAGTTAACAAATGAGATCAGGGTCCTCCGAAGTCTGAAGGCCACCCACCTGAGCCAAAGGAGGGTTAAACAAAATATCAGGGATCTTGAATCTATCAGCGCCAATTTCAATTGTCCTGAAATAACATGATAGAAAATGCAGGATCATTAACATTAGTAATGATAGAAACTGAGATCCAAAGGCAATTTTGCTGTGCAGCTAAACAGGGTTAGACAATGGATTGTTACTACAAGTTGTCTGGTAAATGCATGGTGTGATAATGCCAAAAAAAAGAAGCAAGTAGCAAGTAGAGCCGTGTATCACTCAACTCAAGAATGCATAGCAAACAAAGCAAAAGGTGACCTGATTATGACAATAAAGCAACGCTAATAAACTTGTAAGAACTTACTGGCCATCAGGAAGCTCATATGGGGTCATTGGGATATTAGAATATGCACTTTCTGTAAAGAAAATGGCAATCATTCAGAATCAAATACAACATCAACAATGTGATTGAAAAGAGATTTTTAAAAAGTATAACATGGTAATTTTAATAATATGAGCATACGTAACATACAAACATAAAATAGGTAGAACAGGAAAAAGCGGCATGACTTTACAAGAAAATAAGATGAATGAATACAAACCATCATAGGGAGTATCTGGAGCTCGACATACACATTCCTTGATATCACTTGCAATTACTCTCTGTTGTAAGAAGATACACATAAGTATTACAGAAACAAACTTGTCTATTTGGAAAGGGGTAATAATGACTAAAGACAGACCTGGGAGTACAGCCTGTAAGATTCAGTTGTATGTGGAAAATCAACATCTACAGTCTGAGATTCCCAAAACCATAATAAAGAGAATTGTCAGAAAGCAATGTAGGCTATATCCTAGAAATTAAGAGGACCAATAAAAAGTGAAACCACTGGAGAAAATTGCAGTTTCAAGAAAACTTTTTTACTTTGACAAATCAATTAAATAAGAATGAGACAAGCATCATTGTCCACCATATAGCAACTCTTTTAAAGCTTGTTTTCCTTCTCTTTTGGGATCTAAGTTATAACAATACTCCATATACTCCAATACACTTTCTTTTTTCTCATACCATACGAAAAGATGAGGAAAGGATGTTTTATCAGTGTTTAATTTTGTTATATACTACTCCAAATTTGTTAATATTCAAATTGCTGAAAGACAATATTTTTGCTGTTTTTCAGTTCTCTAGCTTGCATATGTCTACATCACACAGACAGCAGGGAAAGATGCAATCTCCCATTTGCCACAGTCAAGCAGCATCAAGGATTTCAGAACCATATCGAAACTGATCAAAATGTGAAGCAGTCCCCAATATTGTTAAGGTGGGGGCCTTATTGGCAGACAACAAAAATAGTTAAGACCAGGGATTTAAATTGCGGTCGCGGTCGCGTTTTCGGTCGCATTTCGTTTATCGCGGTTGCGGACATAACGGATGCTATTGCGGTCATTGCGGGTATCGCGGTCGTGAATTTTACACTACTTATTGTGTATTGCGGGTATAGCGGGTTTCGGCAGTAGCGGTTTCGGACGGTGCCGCTACCGCTATATAACGGCCGCTATTTTGATAACGGACCGCTATCTTAAGACCCTTTTGACGAGGTGCATTTGGCTAGACACACACCTAGAACACCTAGGTCCACTTCTTTGTAAGGCAATAGGTGCAGAAAAGGTCAGCCAATTGAAGCTATCTTTAAGTTCTTTTATTTTTTTTTTATTATCTTTATTGACTGTACCTTTACTAATAGAAAATGAGATAATATCAAACTCAGTACTTCTTAATGTTTGAGTATTCAATAACAAGAACCACAAGGAATCATGCATTTGACTAACAAATAGTGGTCTTAGTACAACAGCAGAAGTTATACTTGGGATGACATGCATGCATGAAATTTGAGAAACTAAAGCAATTAATGACATAGACCTTAAATGGGTTCCAGTGATATTATAAAATACCTGGAAGACCCCTGGTTGTATTTCCTTTCTCTTAAAAGAGTACCTCGGTTTTATCTACAGACACCAGGGACAAAAAATATTTCAACTAAAGCAATGAAAAACGACATGGGAATTCTCACCAATTACTTATACCATCACTTACCACGATGCCTTTGCTTTCCAAGCTTTTCATCAAGCAATCAGTAAGAAATTCTCCTCCAATAGGAGAAGAAGACACTGCCTGTTATTGCAAAGAAAAAAGAAATAGCAGGGGAAAAGGGAGAAACAAAAAGACAGATCATCAGACTGGCAAAAGTTAGTGAGATATTCTTTTAAAATAAGTAATCAATCAAATGCTAAAGTTCTCACAGAAAAAAAATTATCCAGCAGGAAGTTCATTTTCAGAATAACAAATTCAAATCACTGCAGAATTTTGCTTTCCTAGAAAATAATTACTTAGCATAAGAAAATGATGAGTACAACAATGAACTAATAAAGCCAAGGTGCATAATTTAGCCTCAGTTATAAGTTTTTTAATAGAAGGAATTTGAAGCTCGACATAGCTGCTAAAGCACCTAATTCATGTTAAAAAACCTCAAGATAAAAATACTTCCCAAGAAAAGCTCTCCAATAGCTAAGTAAAAATTTTATTCCCTTTCCAGACTAATTCAACATTGAATAATTTGGGAAAAAAGAAATCTGAGCAGCAAAGTATCAACATGGAAGTAACAATATATGTAAATCAAGATGTCATGACCACCAAATCTATTTCTTTATAAGCAATAATTGGACAGTAGCATATAGGTGAAAATCAAGTAAAAGTTTTAAATTAAGTGGAAATCTTTCACTTTCCTAAAGGGAAAAAAGATGAGAGAGAGAGAGAGAGAAACACCTTTTGAAGAACATAACCATCATGTACTGGGGCAACAGTAGTTGATCCTCCACCACTGAAAGGTTTAACAGTTATTCGTAAAGACATGTTAGTAAAAGAACGCGAGGAAAATTATACCAGTATAGAGAAGTGGAGATACTGCTTCATTTATACGAAAGTAGACATAGGCAACTGATCCATAAATCTCAGATTCTCATAATTCACAGTCCAAATATGAAAATAAGCAACCTTTCAAGGTTCTCTCACTTTTCTACAGATTAATATTTAAGTTGAATGAGAGTTGTTGTTACTCTTACACGCAACTTCCAGCATTCTATATTCAACCTTCAACAAACTAATATTGACAGCTGGATAAAAGAAGTCCCAAAGGAAAAGAAAAGAATGGTAATAATAGGAGTAGGATCTGATGCCAGTAATATCAGTCCGAGTTCAGTATAGTTTCTGTTGGAAGATGGCTATTTTATTTATTTCCTGTTTTGTAATGCGTAATATCAATCCTTGGTTTAAGTGATGGTTTCCAGATTTAGGTTCTGAAGCCCACAGCCTCTCTAGGCTATTTATGTACCATTCTTTCATCAAATAAACAACATGGAACATTGTCTTTGCCTCTGTTTCGACACGGTATTAAAGCCACTCTCTGATTACCGAAAATTTTAAGAATATAAATCAAACCTATCAACAACAACAGAGGTAGCACGTCCTGATGCAAAAGATGTAAGAACCTGAAATAGAAAAGAACTGCAATCAAAAACCAAAGTTTAAAAAAAAGAGTTGGAAATTAGGAAAATAGTAATACCGCATTCTTCGCCAAAAACAAAGCAGGAACTTTGTACTTTTCGAACATGAGTTCTGCTGTCCTGTTAGATTTTAACAAAACCAAACATGTTTTCAGATTGGTAAAAGTAAAAAATAAAAAGCAAAGAAAATTGACTAAAGCTTGAGTGCTGCGAAATTCTGACCTCTCCCTCTGTTGTTGAGTGTTGGAAGAAGGCTCAGCAAGTAGCATTGGATGTTCCTTCGGATCAACGAGTAAACAATCCTTTAAAGCATGATCCCATATGCTATCAACAATATCCCAATCAACAACAACCCCATCCTTTAGGGGTGACACCACCTGACAAACGCAAACAGGTCTTAACTAACTAATACAGCAAAAATAGATAAATGGTAAATAAACAAATGAACTAATATGAAAAAAGCAAGCAGCATCAAGCACTTAACCGACCTCCATATGGTCACGACGAAAACCCAAGGCTTGAGAGCCTACATACAACCTGCGTTTTCCCTTGGGTTTGTTGGAATCAACATTATTGTTGTTAGTCTCAGAATCGTTGTTTTCTTTGTCATCATCAGCATCCATTTGATCAATGCACCCCACAACCTTAACAAACAAACAAACAAAAGCAAAACAAAACAACATGAACATGAGCAATGAAAAACTATGTGGGTAGGTCGAAAAATAACTCAAAAAATTAAAAAGAATGAAGCTTGGACTTGTCTTACAGAGGGAAATACAGCCTTGGGAGCATCTTCACCGGCATAACCAGCTTTGCAAGTGTGAGACCCTAAATCTATCACTATAGCCGATACCTCATCTGTGCATGTCAATTATTATGTTCTGTTACTTAATTTTAACAAATAAGTAAGCAAATCATCACATTAACCAAAAAAAATAGAAGATGCAAAGCAAAATTAGGCTCAATTTTCGCCCTACTTACCTCCTCCATACATGGCTGCAACTCACAGTCACAGTGAAAGCAAGCGATACAAGCGGGAACAGAAAAGTGTAGAGGAACTGGAAGAGGGAAGAGCGGCAGCGCAGATGTGGTCACCGGTCACGGAGGGGATAGAGTGGCGGCGAAAGTTCGGTCGGCGGCGGCGTGGGAAAGAGTTCCTCTATTTTTTCTATGATTGTGATTTGGGCTTTTAGGTTTTGATGATTTTCCAACTCCTTTAGGTTAATTGGGGTTCCTTCCACCCTTTTGCAGTTTTATGGCCTGTAACGTTTTTTTTTTAGGTTTTAGGGTTAATTTCACAAAATATCCTCAAATTATGACTTAAATTTTATAATGGTCCATATACTTCAAAACTTTCTCATTAAGTCCTCAATATATCAGAGTTGTATCAATCAAATCCTTCTGCCATCAACTTGGACATTAAAGGTACTCTTGATTAAGCGGAAAAGAGAAAAATTTTAAGTGTGCTTGGTGAGAATGAAAAGTGACAAAATAAAATAGTAAAAACGATCATTTTACATCATAGTATATAAAACAAACCATTTTAAATTAAAATGACAAGAGAAAAGAAAATGAGAAAGAGATAAATTAAACATTCAAAATTATACATTTTCAAAAAATATTTTATTTTTTCTCGTTTTCAACTCTAATAAGTCATGAATCGAAAGAAAATTTTTTCCATATTTCCACAAAGCAGACCAATAAAAAGAACATTTTATATATTTTTGCTTTTCTACTATTTTAATTTTTCATCTTTCTATTTTTTCGATCTTTCGAACAAAATTTATTAGTTTGGATTTGACATGAATTATTTTTTAAAACACGTAGGTCAATTTTAATTAATACATATGTACTCTACTACATAGACAACTTGTATCTAATGTGTTAATAGCATATATGCCGCTAAAATTTAAATAGGCTATTTCTTTTCTTTTTTTAATAAAAAATGGTTATATTCAACTCATCCACACAATAAATATGAACCAATATTTTCAAAACTGAACCAACGGTAAAATTGGGTCACCGATTCAATCCCAACAATTAAAAAAAATCCAAAAAAAATTATAAACACAAATAAATAACAAATTTAATATATATAATTTTTATTTTTTTTATGTTGGGTTTTACCGATTTGTGTTTGATTTTATAGGTATAGACTAATAACTTGGACCAAAAAGTCACCATTTTTTTACTACTTCAACTTATTTTGGTTCTCAGTTCAATGGTAGTTCTAAGTGGTTTGCTCAAAACTCAGTTCAATACCCTTGTCTGAACTAGTACACTCGCCAAATTGCAATCCAATCGGTCTGGTTCCAACATCGGTGTAAACGTGTTTAAAATTTGATACAATTGTTTTAAATACGATCCACATCAAAATTTAAACTAACATCAACCCGAGTTAACATTTAATGCCTAATTAAATGACTAAATCGATAGAAGGAACTAGTAGTTACAATATCAACACTTTGAAAACTCAATTAAAATATTTTGAAATTTAGAGAATATGAGTAATTAACCTTAATAATTTATAAAATCGAAAACTATTTTTAGCACTTTTCATTTAAAAATATCAATGTGTATATTTACCCAATTTCTTTTTCGTTCACTCATTGTAGCAGTTGCTTTATTTTCCCTTTTTTTGGGGGTACATAAGTTGCTTTGTTTTCTACATGAGTTGACGATCAATTTTTAGAGTCACAAGCATTATGTCCAAGATGACAATAATTTAGGGCTTTAAGACAAATTGGCTTTAAATTAGTTTTTTTTTTTTTTTCATTTTGGCATTGAAATTATTTTCTTTATACTTTAGTATCTGAATTATTATTTTATCCTAATTTACTTCAAAATAAAAAGTCACCAACAAGAAAATGACACGCAACATATTCTTATTGGACACGGATAATTTTAAGGTAAACTAAGACGAAAATAATAGTAATGAAATAAATAAAAAATTAAGCACTAAAGTAGGAAAACAAGTATAGTTCAAAGTATAACTTAAGCCTAATTTCAGAAACCAAGCCTGGTATAAGACCAAAACATTTTACTATTTTTATGCAGCTAACTGCTGAAAAGATTTTTATATATAATAAGATCAAACAAAAATGTCTAATGCACAACAAAAAGGACTTAACCTAACTAATAATGCATTAGTACAATGGCTTTTGCTGCAAATATAAAACCACAAAAGGGAAAATGTCTCAGGTTTATGATTTACCCCGAAAAGGAAAAAAATTTGAAGGCATTATTACCACAAAACTCCATTGAATCCCACTATGTAATTTCAAGAGGAGTGTCTTATAATGTGATTCAGAACAATATATACATATTAGTATTACAACCAAGTCAGTGCAGTTAAATCAACATTTTTTTATATGAGAAAACGAAAACTGAAAAATCGTTTAAATATGAAAAGGATTTTAAGCAATTTAACCGCACAACGAACTATAAGCAGTAACAGAAGATTCATTCTAAATCAGTCGGCCATGATGTTAACTATAAGCAGTAGACTATCAATAACCAGGAAAACTAACTTTTCATTGCTCTTTTATGTAAAAGACTGTTCAAACAGTTTCAAAGACTTGAGTATATATGGTTTATAGTGATGCCATAAAGCATATTGTCATAAGGTAAATGCAAACCAACTTAATAGCTTCCTTGGCCTTCCGCTCCTCGACTTTGTCTTTCTCAGCTTCTGCATAATTAGATTCCTGTTACCATATTCAATATATTGAACACAGGCGAATATAGAAAGAAATGACCATGCATATGGTAATGTATATATGTGTCCATGAAACATCCCAATCATGCATGCAGATGTATGTGAAGTTCATAAAACATAACCATTAGAGGGAAGAGTGAGAGAGAGTACTCAAAGTTTCCACTTATCGAGAGAGATTACTCGCATTCCTTGGTCTACTACTCCTCCTCTGCATCTTTAGTGGTGTTATGCAAATGTTATCTAATGGCAAGACCGAAAAGAAGTTAAGAATGAGAGAGAAAGAGACATAGTACCCGTTTTTCCCATTGGGCATCGGCAGTATGCTTTCCTCTCTTTGATGACTTTCCTTCGTTTGAAGCTTGTTTGCCGATGAACCTTCTGTTTAATGAGAAATTATAAGGAGGAAAGACATGCATTGGCAAATAACAAACAAAGGATAATTTATACTACATAGGGGTTGGAATTATTACATAATAGTTCATTTAGTTGTAAATTTGATGACAGGCAAATTCATTGTTTAAATTTAACCAGAAGAAAAAGTACTTCCTCTTCACAAGTCTGTAAGGTTCTTACTCGGTATACCACTTGGCATCTCCAGATTGATCACCTTCCTTCCTTTTCTTTACCCTTCTTGGCTTCTCCTTCGTCTCAACAACCATATCCTCAAAGCTCATTCCACCTTGCATTCCTCCATATCCCTCAAAGCCCTCATTTTCAGGAAGGAAGAAATATTCACAGTTTGTAGGACAAAAAAGAGTCCTAGTCCTCTTGCTACCATATTCATCTTCTATACTTTTCTCAGAAACATTTCCCAGTTCCATATTTTTTTCAAGTATTGCATCTTCCTTCCTGCCTCTTACCATCTCAGTCTCTAGCAGGCAAATTTGTTTTTTCTTCTTGTCTGATACTTCCCCTCCTGTTTCACCGTACCTCACAACAAGCTTAGTTATAAGTATTTGTAAATTGGAAATATGTTCAATTACTAGTACATAATTTTTTTTTGCAAGTTTCAAGTTCCAACACATTAAGTTTCCTTTATCCCTAAAAATTTGCATCTCTAATTGTTTTTCGCAAATGTGTTAAGAATAGAGCGCATGTTCATTCCTGGACTTAATATGCTAAGTGTCTAGCTTAAAGTTGATGTTGAAACAAAAACAGACTCCAAGTATATAATGTGATTAAGCCCGTGTGCATTGGATCATTACAAGCAATAAGTTATAAGCATGCATAACTAGAGTTTCGAACCCCAGCTCTTGGCCTAGGCACTGTGTTCACCCCAAAAACCCATTTTGTGGTGAATCACAGGGGCAGTCATGTTTGTGGTGTGTGAGTTGGCAGTGGTTTGCTTACTGGTATCACTATTTCTTCATAACTACATCTTTCTACTGATGATATATTTTCTAAAGTTTATGTCATACTTGGCTTATATCTTATAATCCATCAATACATCAACATGTTCTCTGGGAATGATGCATGAACCTTTGGTAGTAATGCTGTTCTAAATATAGTAGATATAAATCTTAGCCATGTTAAATGAGGCCTCAAAAAGTTATCTTTAATAAACAATTTTTTAGTTTCTGCATTGCACATGATGATACAAGTTGTTTAATTAAACAGTCAGGTTCCACTATGAAATGAATTTCCAATCAACCTTTTCAACAAATTCAACATGTTACTTCATCCTAAACAAAGACTGAAATGAATGTTTAAGTAAATGAAGAAGGTTATCAGAGTTTATTTTCTTTGCTACTGCACAAGCAACATTTGAATATCAAGATGAAAGGATCAAGGTCCAATTACAATCAACTGAAAGAAAATGACAACTCTATTGCAATTGTTTGAGTAAAAAAAGAGAGAGATCCAAAATTACCAAGTTCATAGGAAGTAAAAGGCTGTGCAATGTCGAAGTTAACTGCACCACTAGAGGTATTTCCGTCTTTGTTACTTGATGCACCAAAAAAGAAAAAAGGGGTTAATTTAAATCTTTCAACTCTGGGAAAGACGATTTTATCATGTAGAAGGCAGAAGCATGCGGTAAATAAACTAAATGATGACAAAAAAGTGGTAGATTTAATAAGTCATGCATTTATCAGAAATATTATATAATTATTTAACTTCACTGACAAAACAAAGAATAATGGATATAAAAGGAATCGAGGAAATTTACTCTTTAATGAACATGTAGGGTTCACTGCCTTCATCAGCTCTGTTGGCCTGTGCTTCATGTGGTCCTCCCATAGCCTAATATTAAAATTTTGTAGTAAAACCATGTAAACTACTATTAGCTTATTAGAACTAGAGGGAGCTGATTACACTTCATTTAGTCTCTTCAGATAATTTTAAAAGAGGGGAATAAAAATTTATGGCAGACCAATGGTAACTATGTTTGGGAAGAACTCAGATCAATGTTTATGAAATTCATAAAAGGAAAAATAAAGGGAAAAGTGAAAGATCGATTACTTGACTGGATTTCTCCTGCATGCGATAGCTTTTCCTTTTTTCCTTGTCTTGACAATTTATTGGTCTGGTTTCCATAGTTAGCACCTTATTCAACTCCCCACATTCTTCAGAAACTTGACGTGCAGCATTTTTCAAGTGGAAGAATGACCATCCAATTTGGCGATTGGTTTCTTGAACCAAGAAACGGTCATCAAAGTAAAGGCCATTTCCTGATGGGAGACGATGCGTAAACCTTGATGTAGGATCTGATACTGAAGGAAGAGGAAATGGAGGGCGACTGTTACGGATTCTCATTTCTAAAGTGAAATAACTCAGAAAAAGATGTAGCAGTTACAAACTAATTAATTTTAAAACAGAATAGGTAAGGATGGTATTATAGTAAGCTTCTGAGGAACAAGACAGAAATGCTGAAATTATTTCGAGCAGCTTTAATGGCAGAGGAAGCCAATACTTCATCTGTCAGTAAAC
This sequence comes from Gossypium raimondii, assembly GCF_025698545.1. Lineage (NCBI taxonomy): Eukaryota > Viridiplantae > Streptophyta > Magnoliopsida > Malvales > Malvaceae > Gossypium > Gossypium raimondii. The sequence continues at coordinate 57,227,705 of NC_068577.1, read as the reverse complement.
TGGAAACTCTCAGTTATCAAATACGGGGAGCTCAGCTCTAATGCATTCGTAGCACGTGTAACCAAAACTCCTCACAAAAATGTAAAAAGTAACTCATAGATGACAGCATGCACGAGATTAGCCGTTACAATTCAAAATTTTAAGAAAGATTGATCCCATCCTCGACCTATATAGTACGCTTCAGTTCAGATCTAGTAGCTCGTCCATAGATATCCTTCTCTCTGTCAAATAAAGATTTTGCACTTGAGAACTAGAATCACTTAAAAGCAAGTAAATTGAAAGCAGAAGAATTGATTAGATATTAACAGAGTATCGCGCCTACAAATATCTGAAGTTCCCAGAAATGGACAAGTATGCTAACAAACATTCGATTGAAGCCTCATTCTATTGTCACATACCATAAAAGTCGAAACCTTTTATTTGTGATAAATGAAGTAATAAACGACCACCATCAGAAGATCTATTCATTAATCAAATCAAAAAAGGAAAATCATAAATCTCTAAAGTTTCAAATCGCCTACACTGATGAACACAATAATGAAGTTTCTTTGCATGCAAGGAAATACATGATGAGCTAGCTATAAACTCCAAGTAAAGCACCATTTCGCTTGGAGGAGCTGCAGATATTTCTATTTTTAGCTGCAGCACTGTTTGGGTTAAAAAAAAAAAGATGTCTCAAACCAGCTATTTGGCCCTCCATGATGAAAGATACCTGGAGAATTTTATCATACCACAACTACATTATCTATTGCCACACTGTACAGAAACTTCTTCAGAAAACGAAATGAATCCTAGGCTGTCTAACTATGGTTTGCTATAATGAAAGCTTCAAAGACCATTGAACAGAATATTGATAGGCTAAGGGTGAGGACTGCAAGTCCTGTGTCCACCATTCAGAATGTTATACTCTCTTACTCTCTCAAGAATACTTTATCATTAACTTTGCATATTAAAATAATATATTGGCATATTTTCAGTTTGTCATTATGTCTTCACCATCCATCAAAAATACTGTTCATTTTGACTAATTCTCCCTAATTGCTTGTACAGTATCTAGATTAACACTTTCAATCCTGAGACACAATTGGTCATTAAACGAAACTTTATCGTAAATTTCAACTTTCTAACTAGTCAAATCAAACATATTTTGATGGCACATGTTTCTAATATATTTTGTGCTTAACATGTGTTATAATTACCCCTCATCAGTTCAAGAACTTCAGTTATATCAGATTCCGTGCACAGTTCACTCAAAAGAATGAAGAGGTATAAAGAGAGAGATCCGATACAGTCTAGCCATTTTTTCGTTAAAGTAGAAAGAAACACTATCTTTCCCACAGAAACAGAGTTTCTGCATGAAAGTTCCATCAAAAGTTAATTTGCAGATATATATATATATATATATATATATATCATATAAAGCAATCAACTCTCTGAATCAAGTAATGACAGAAAGCTCACCATTGTAAGTTTGGAACAGGGAAAAAAATAAGTGATAGTTGAGAGGACATTAATAAACTAGGTGAGGAACATGGACACTGGAGAAGTGGACAGTAACTTGGAAAGAAATTCTTGTGCGTGTGCATGAGAGAAAGTCCACACACACTTTTGGTTCTAAAGGTTCTATTCTCTGCCTGAAAGGATTTCTAGCAGCTTTATTATAAGGTAACATGTTTAGTTGTCTTTACATGATCTGCCTCATGGACCGGGTTGCCTAGAAAAATAAACTAAAGAATATAGTACACTGATCTGTTTTGTTCATCACATGCAGCCACATTTAAAGAAACTAGGGAGACCAAGAGAAAGATGATACAAATTAGAATCCTCACTGCACAAAGAAAAAAAAATTCAGGCCAAAAGTAGCAGTGGAAAGAACGAGGAAAATAAAAAGGAAAAAAAAAGATGAAACAAACAATGATTAGCACAAATATCACAGACAAGGTACTCGTGATCTTCTGAAAGAAACTCTACTATTTCTGATCATCTGATGTTTTTCTTACAATGACAGGATACAATGAATAATTTTTAATCACATCCCTAAATCTACCGCAAAACAAGACTTGCAGAAAAAAAAAGTAAGTTGAGATTGAATATGTTGTGGCTACAGAAAAGAAGAAAAGAAGAAAAGTAGAGATCCAGTAGTCCTATCTATCAAACAGTAAATGTAAGAAAACTGCAAAAATGTTGAAAGAGAATTGAGACTTCATTTCTCTTTCTTCAAATCTCTAGACAAACACTGGAGTCACTTGTTTTGGTTGGGATTTGAATCACTCGGAGGTGCTTTTCTTAAACTTGTTTCCGCAGGATCTTGAATGGCTTCGCTCAGCTTGTTTAGATTTGCAGAAATAGAAGCAAAGGAACCTAACAATCTTCTTGGTTGATTTCTAACTCTTGGATGAGTGTTTCTCCAACAGTGGAGGGACAGTGGAGAACAGATAAGTAAATTAAAGAGTATTAAGGCAAAAACAGCAAACAGAGCTCTATGAATGAATTTCATAATGTTCTTCTGTTGAAGAAGAAATGTAACAGAGATGGCTTCGGAGCTAAGAGATATATCTTCAGGAAAGGTGACAGTGCATATCTTACATGTTTCTACTAAAGTCTTAATATAAGTGTAACATATATATATATATATATATAACATTACTAGACAATTACTCCATACCTACTAAGAACACCGTTTGAAAGTTGAATATCCCTATCCTGATTAGGTATCATGTGTTTGAACAGAATTCATTATCATAGCTAGTTAACCAGGGTTACGGCATATTTAACTTGACTGGTTTTGATTGATAGATCTAAAATATATCCAAACAGGTTCTAAAGTAAATAGAGCAAAGATATTCATAAGCATAATTTATTCACAGTAATAACCAAAAATAAGAATAGATTAGAGAAAACTAATGACAGCAAAATAGGCCATTAAAATAATCATAAAGAGCATGTTGAGATTTCCACTCATAATGCAGATTAGAATATATTCTTGATTAGATATATTCTTATTTATTTTCTTAGTTATTTAATGGGATGAGAACTTTGAAGCAGCTGCTCATGTGCGCTGATTTGAGCAGTATTTTTCTGTCTTTTCTGCAATCCTCAAATATTAGATAACATGTCTCATGTGACCAATCACATGAGACCAAAATCAGATGCATCATTTGTCTGTCCTAACCTGTGTATTAAATTCTATTAATCAGTTTTGTAACTGTACTAAGTATAACAAAAACAGCTAAAGTTAGCTGGGTAAATCCTGCTTTCTGCAAAACAATCATTCATAACCCTTATAGGAAAATGCCCTCCAATTGGGACCCTTTTCTAATTTCATTGGAGTTATATCAGGATCTTTTCCTGTTTGAATCTCAATTTTGCTATGTTTTCATATATAAACATGATTCTTTCTTTTATTAAATTTAACAGGCTTGTCAACAATGTTTAAGAACTGATGCACTTATTTTGATCTGAAGTTTGTTCGCTTCTGTTTTTATTCCAAGGTAGTCTACAGCTGCCAGACATTAATAACAGATTTAAAAACATGCTGAAAAGATCTTTATTTCTATACTTGGCATGTTATGTGTGTATACACATTTGTGTGTATGTGTTTATATATGTAGCATCAACTATTACTCAGCAGCTGAATTTAATAGAGAGGAGGGAAGTTTACATGCATAATTGCAGTCCATCACATTAGGAATGATAATGGAGATAGAATAGCAAAACCATTATATATATAATCTGCTCAAAGGACCCCAAAAAGCTGTATTTGAAGGATTTATAATATTACCAAAATTACTTGAGCATATTTTATTTGGGGAATAAGATTTTTTCCAGGGCCAAGCAACCTGGATCGTAAGCTAGTTACTTTTTACTTAACAAGCCTATCATGGTTCCCAGCAATTCTCAGTTTCCATCTATGCATAAGGTTTTGAGCTGCCATGTAGAGCATTCAGAAAAGGAACTCATACACGGAGAAGAAGAGGATTGATCCATATCGAACGCTTTGGCAGGGATTGACCAAAAGGTAATAAATGGGTAATGCTCCGAAGGTAAGGAAAAGAAGATTCACTCTTTCAACAGACCTTTCCATCCATTTTAAGAAAATCAAAAAGTTTTCGAGATATCTAAAGAATGGCACCCGCTTTATACCTGGATGGGAGGACAGCGTAGAACATAAACATCATTCAACTTTGCAAATATCTTCTACCCATCCTGAGTCCAAACATCAGTGAGGATCTCTAAATTGAATTCACCTTTCAGTCACATAATAAACTCAGCAAATTTGATTCTATTTCCTCCATGAATGATTAAATCAAAGGTCACATAGTCAAATCATTTGACATAATATTAGTTGGAACTCAATCTATGCTTTCATGATCAGAAAATATTGAAGGATTCTCCTTCCACGTGACAGTGCTATAACCAAAAAGTCTTGCAAAACAAGAAATTAACTGCTCTTGAATGACTTCTTCCGCCGGAAGCACAGTGGCTGTCTCCCTTCTCAAAGATGTAACTTCTTTATCAGTAATTCCACAAGGCACAATATGTTTAAAATACTTCAAATCAGGATCAATGTTGTATGCCAGCCCATGAGAGGTTATTCCATATGATATCCGGACACCAATTGCACCAATCTTTCTTTCTCCAACCCAAACTCCTGTCTCACCCTTTTGGCCAGCACAAGCTTTCACGCCATACAAGGATGATAATTCAATCATAGTTGACTCAAGTTTCTCCACATAATTCCTAGCGCCAATCCCAATTTCACGAAGTGAAATAATAGGATATAGGATGGCTTGATGGGGACCATGAAATGTAATGTCTCCTCCCCTTTGCGTATAATGAAGCTCAGCTCCTATATTTTTCAATTCAGACACAGGTAATAACAAATTGTGATCGGTTCGCCGCTTTCCAAGGGTATAAATCGGTGGATGTTGCAGGGACAGAAGAGTATCAGGTATCCTACATAATTTTCTATCAGATACCAGCTTCTCCTGCAGCTTAAGTGCATCCAAGTAATTGACAAAGCCCATCTTCCACACCTCAAGTTTACCCGGACCTCTCATTTCCTGTAGAATACAACATCAATAAGCATATTTCCTTGATATATTATTTCAAGTTTAAATTGTTGTTATGACATCAACTATCCAGTACAGAATAAGAGCCTATACTGCTCAAATAATTTTATACCGAAAGGGATTGCAAAACCTATCCTTCACGTGTAATCTTTAAGTTATTGTTAATTTGGGATAGAATTACAAAGTCTTAATCAATTAGAAAACAACGCAGGCACTGAAAATTTGAAATAGTAATAGTCAAGAATTTTTTTTTACAATCTCAGCCTTTTCCAATCACAACTATGTGCCAATATCAAAGGAGGGAAATGAAATAAGCCATTAAAAATTGAAGCTTTTCCTTAATGTTCCACTTTCTTAAATAAGGTAAAGTTGAGGATTAATTGGATAGAGATATGGCAAATTTCCAATTAAATTTGTAAACACAGTCACGATAATGCAAAAGCGCGAAGTGTTTGCAGTAGAAAGAATATTAGCATAAGTAAAAAAGAGAATAATGAACTTAAACTAGCGAAATGAAGATTTGAGAAGTGAAGTCTTTATGTTTTCTGTATGCAATTGCAGCAACCAAATTATTGGGGAAGTTTAAGAGTTTGGAAAAACAAACACTGAATAAAATCTTGCAATTTCATAACAAAGAAACCCAACCCATCATAAAAAACAAAAAGCTATGCTCAGAAATTCAGGTTACTTTTACTTTACATCTCATAGAAGCATTTCCTCGTACACTTACTGGATATGGGTATTAAGAATTGGACACAAAAAAAAATAAATTACCAACATTTTTACCATAAGCTAAGAGCCAAATTTGCACATCTAATCTTAATTTATTAATGAAAGAACCAAAAAAGCCTTTACATCTCATGGAAGCATTTTCTCATACACTTGGATACGTTTCCAGAAAATAAATACCAACATTTTCACCATAAGCAAAGAACCAAATTTCCACATCTAAACTTAGTTTATTAATGAAAGAACCAAAAAAAAAAAAATCAAATGACAAGCAGAAAAAAAAAAAAGAAGCTTACCCACTAATTAGATATGCAAAATGGCAGCCAGCTCTCAGAAATCATTTCCTCTTTCCCCACGCTGCATTATTGTATTATAGGATTGAGGTGCGTTGCTTTGTTTTGCCCTCAGTCCCTCACCAATTATGTTACTATGCTTACCAGAAATTGGGGCAGAAAAAAGAGAATTTTGAGAGAAAAAGAGACGGTGAAGAAGAAGAAAACAATCTAAAAAGCTAACCCAATCTCAACAAAAAAGATAGACTTAGTATGGACCAGCCTCATAAGAGTATAAAATATTGTTTTATTTTTTAAATTTATTTTTATATAAAAATTTAATACCTGGATAGGACACGGATTTTAATATTTTTATTTGGTTCAAATTTGGATAAAATTTTAAGTCTATTTTTTAAAAGTAAATATCCAACCTAAAAAATAGGTCTAAATTTTTTACTTGATCGATCACGATCCATGATCGACTCTAAATCCAACACAACCCATCACAAGTTTATAACTCAATCTAGCTTGGACAATGAATTTTATGTCTCGTATCATTTTATTCATTGGAATTTGATTTAAATAATACACAAATATTTTTAAATTAAATTTTATATAAAAAATAAAAAATATAAATAAATATTTTCATATTTTATAAAATTTTGAAACCATGAAGTGAACTGATTGGTTGGATCGAATGGTATTATAAACTTGAAAATTATTTTGAAATTTAATTATGATATGACCCACAAATAGTTTTATTGTCCTTTATTTTGATTGATTTTAATTCATTTACTTTTTGAATTTAAAATTTTAAACTTGATACAAATAGTGGTAGTTAAATACGTCAGGTCAATTTATATTATTAATTTCGTACTATGTGCAGGTTATGATTTTAATCGATTTTTATGTGATATTTTTAGTCTCATATTTTTAGAATTTGAATTTTTAGTACTGCCTTGATCGGTAGTTTTTCAATCCATTAGTTAAAATGACTTGATTTTTTCTTGTGAATATTATGTAAAAAATAACAAGTTCACATAACATTATTTGTATGATAATATATTTGCCGTATAAAATTTCAAAACTAAAAATTCGAAAAAACAGAGATTAAAAATCTCAAATTAGAGTATATGGGCTAAATTCGTGACCTGCATATAGCAAAAGGAGTGATGGAATAATTTGATATTAAACAAAAGGGATAATATAAATTTTTGCCCTAAACTTGACAACTAGGTTCACTTTCGTACCAATATTTTTTTTGGGTTCACTTTGGTACTTGAACTTGGTAACTAGATTCATTTTCGTCATTGAACTTGAATTCCATCAATATCTGATTATGTGATCAGTGTTCTTGAAATAGGACTGGATTAATTAGACTGAAAACCAATCTGTATATTAGTCTGAACATAGAAGTTGAACCGGTTGAATAAGAAACTACTTACTTAAAAATTGAGAAAAAATCATTAGTTGAATAGGTTAAATCCATTTAATAAAATTTTTATTTTTAAATTTTTATGAATTTTTAATTATTGTTGGCCTAACAGCTAAATTTATCAAACAAGTTGAATCGAGAATCAATGATCTGACCAGTTTAACCATTGGTCTGGTTATTAGAACATTGTATATGACATTTTAAGATTGTGTCATGTCATCATTTCTAAAAAATATTTTTTAATATTCAAGCGATGATGTAACACAATCTTAAAATTTTACTTCATTGAATTTTTATATTTTTAAATTTAAGGACTAAAATAAATCCAACTATTAAATTAGGCACAAAAGTAAACCTAGTTACCGGCAAAAATTATATTATTCCAAAACAAAATGAGATGAATTAGCCATTAAGAGCATAGAGAGCGGAACTCAAACCTTAAAAAAATTGCGCCATATAAAACATATTTCAAGTCCGCCTTCTTTCTCTTCCCCTCCCTTTCTGAAGCACGCGCGCACACACACACACACTCTCGCAAATCCAAAAAACCATATCTTTTTGTTTTCACATCAAAATCCGCTCTCTAAACCCTAAATTTATCCCTAATTTGTATTTCGAAGCCTCTCCTTAATCCCTCAAATTATCGTCATTGTTCAAGTTTCAAGCACAAATCGAAAATTTAGAAACGGAAATTTCCTCGGACGAAATCGGTTTCTCAAGATTTAGCTTCTTTCGAGCTTCTTTGGCTGCAATTTTTGTCTCGGGGTTCGAAGAGTTTTCGGAGAAAGTGTAGTTTCGAAGTTGATTGGAAGTGATTTTTTGTTGGAATCTGAAGGGTTTTCGGCGAATTAATTGCCTTTTCGATCCTCAGAATAGAAGGGATTTGGTCGAGCAAGGTGAGCTTGTTAAGTTTTTTTTTCCTCTAGGAGACGAATTTTGTGAATGCAGGGTTTGTAGTTGATGAAATTGACTTGAATTTTGTTTTTAAAGTGTATTTATTTGTTTGGTTTTAAAACGGCGAGAGTGGTTGAATATTTCGAAGCTTAATTTGGAATTGGAAGCTTGAATTTCTGCATTGTCTGTTTAGTTAAGATCTTAGATTTGGGAATTAGGTTTTTGTTTCAAAGAATTTTTCGAATTCATTTTTATTTTGCCTCATGAAAAGCGAGTTGCTGTGGAGTAAAATTAACTAACAAAAGCAAAATGGTAATTTGACTTAAAACTGAAACATGAAGAAAATACAATGGCTATTCCTCTATTCATGTATTTTCTTCTTCAAAAAGAGTTCAATTTTTAATTTTTTGAAAAATTACTGTTCCTTCATTCAAATTTGCTTATAGAAGTGAAATGCAAGTAACAAAGCAAACACGAATTGGCGTTTCTATGCATATAGTTAGAAGCAGTAACTAAGGCAAATTCATTAAGCCAAAAACCTAAATCATATTTGTAAAACACCTGAAACTGTCACGTTGTTTTGATCTTACTAATCTAGTTTGAAGCAATAAGTGGCAAGTATAATTTCCGTGCTTAACATTTTTAAGAATACATTTTAAGGTTCTGGAGTTCAGCTAGGGTTTATTTTGATAATTTATTGTTGTTAATTCTTGTAGCACTAAATATTAGAATACTGAGCTTATAGCTAGTTTAGCTAAATTGAAGCTTATCAATTAATTGGATTTTTATTGTTTCCAGGTATTTGTTCATTGTCTTTCACAAGAACTTGGCAGCTTGTTTTTGGTGCTTGTATTGGTTCATAGGTTATTTCATAGATTTTACTGATTATTGAATTTGAAGGAGCTATCATGGACTATGAGCTTTCTGATAGCAGTGGTGAGTTGAAAGTTCATTTTTAGTTTGTTTTTTTTTCTTTCCCTCATATATTTGATGACTTTGAGATTTAAAGAGCTTGGTTTATTGATGGGAAAATTAAGTGGCTTTCCTTGGTTAAATTGGGTGAAGATTTAGGGGTCATAACCCTATATTTAATATGTTGTACTCACAAAAGGTTTGAGCTCCTTTTTTTCTCACCCCGTTCTCTCCTTCTCAATGTTGTAATTTCTGCATTGTCTTGAAGTGTTCTGCAAGCCTTTGCATAGATTTTGCCTTCTCATAGAAGCTTAACTCAGTTGATGATTTTTTCCTGATCTGAAACAACTGCAGGAACAGATGATGACCTCCCTTCTTCACATCAGAATAGGTTTCAAAGAGGGGGTCGAACTGCTGCAGGAAATGGAAGATCAACAGTTGTTGGTTCTATGGGCAATGGAAGATCAGCAGTTGCTCCTTTGCCTAGGATTCATGGTGACATGGAAACACAAATCCATCTCATTGAGCAGGAAGCATACAGTTCGGTCCTGCGGGCCTTCAAAGCTCAATCAGATGCTTTAACTTGGGTATTTGTCAAAATACTTATTCAATAATTTATCCCATAAAAATTGTGTCAAGTAGGTTTTAAAACTATTTTAAACCAAATATGTTTTCCCTCTCAGGAGAAGGAAAGTTTAATTACTGAACTCAGAAAGGAGTTGAGAGTGTCAGATGAGGAACATAGAGAACTTCTATCAAGGGTTAATGCTGATGACATGATCCGGAGGATAAGGTCTGACTATACTATGTCATGCTCTGTTGAGCAGCATTTATTAAATATTGAACGACTTCTTATCATCTCTGCATTTTAATGGGAATTATGATCTATCATTGCTGTTAGAGAATGGAGAGCAGCAGGTGGGATCCAGCCTGGAATGCTCAGTACAAGTCAGCCTATTCATGACCCTGTACCTAGTCCTTCAGTATCAGGATCACGCAAGAAACAGAAAACATCACAATCTGTAGCTTCATTATCTATGGTTGCACCATCTCCTGCGCTGCATCCATCCATGCAACCATCTTCATCAGCCCTGAGACGAGGTCCTCCCTCAGGTGCAAAGAGCAAGAAGTCAAAATCAGTGAGTCACTTTGTTCCAAGAGAAAGCTAATATGCATATCCTATTTTCATCATTTACTGATGATGTATATTATTTTGCTGTATCCTCAATGAAGTCGACGCAGTACACTTCCACAGGTCTTCCTGGCAGACCCCAGGCTTCTAACCGTATGTCTTCTGGGGCCTTTGCAACAAATGAATCTGCTGAAGCAGCACCATATGATCCATTAATCGGAAGGAAAGTTTGGACAAGGTGGCCTGAAGACAACCATTTCTATGAGGCTGTTATTACAGACTATAACCGACTTGAGGTATGTTTTGTAGTTTTTACATTAAGATGTTAATTAATGGAGCTCTTTATAATCCTATGTTTCCATATTGATAGGGGCGGCATGCTTTGGTTTATGACATTAATACAGCAGATGAAACTTGGGAATGGGTCAATCTCAAAGAGGTAGGATTATTGTGTTTTATGCTATCTCATGCAATGTATAATTGCTTTGTATTACCTGATTTACCTTCAGTTAGCATATTCTGTACAGTTTTTAATAAAAACAACTTTCAAGTTTGTTGCATATTTTTCTCGGAAACTTTTATGCCATTGACAAGACATTGTAGAATTTATATGCATGCTTATCCTTGTGGCTTGAACCATGTGTTTCCAGAGATATGGTTCTATCTCATAGAGTTACAGACTTACAGTACAATGTCAATCTTACTAGTTAAGCCAATGATCAATACGATTTTCTTGAATTCAAGTGCAGTTGGGTTTGGAAATAATGAAATTTGGAGGTACCAATTTACTCTTGCCTTTATTTAGATATATCTATTAAAATATGAGCAAGGATCATGTGATACAGTTATATTTCCTAGTTGATCCAAGCATTAATCAATTCAAGTTGTGTTATAAAGTACTGACCAATATCATCAACTGTTTTCACATCTTGACAATTTGCTTCGTTATTATCATTCTCATTCTAACTTATCAAGGGTTTTGCGATATATTCAGAGGGTAAGGCTCAATGTTTTGGAGCTGTTCTAAGTTTGTAATATTACATGCTGAAGTGGTAACTTTTTCAATTATAGCTTCTCTCAATTTTTTGTTACTTCCTAGGATGTCTTTTACAATCTTCTTATGCATTTCACTACTTGAGGCTCATAATGAGCAGTAAGAAACGTAGAATGGTATTTTTATTTATCCATTTCTTTGGTTATTTAATACAACATCAGAGTAAATCCTTTGCGTTATGCTTTCTTGCCACCTGACTGATTATTTTATATATGATGGTAGATATCTCCTGAAGATATTAGATGGGAAGGTGATGATCCTGCAATATCCCGTAGAGGTGGCCGTCCTGGACCAGGCCCTGGGATTAAGAAGTCCATGGCTTATGGTGGTGGGGTGGTTGGAGCAGGAAGAGGTAGGGGGAATTTAAAGGGTCAGGGCAAAAAGGATTTCCCTTTGACACAAAATGGTGTTGGGAAAAAGGTTTTGGGTGATATTGAGATACTTCATACAGATACTCTAATTAAGGAGGTATTATTGCGGCTGAAAGATCATCTACTATACAGTTTTTGTCAAAATATGTTGTGTGGTTGTATTCTAATTTTGGAAATTTGAATAGGTGGAAAAAGTTTTCGGTGCAAACCATCCTGATCCTGTGGAGATTGAGAAAGCTAAGAAAGTGTTGAATGTAAGTATTGTCCTCTAATGATTTTCATGTGTTGTTCTACATCAGCTATTGCAACAATGATGATGGATCATTATTGCAGGAACATGAACAAGCCCTAGTTGATGCAATTGCCAGACTCGAAGATGCTTCCGATGGTGAAAGTGGTAATCACTGATTGCATAAGTTATATAATTTTAGTTAAAATAAGGATATGCACCAGCTTCTATTGTACACAATCTAATTGTAGCTTTTGGATGTTTGGTTTACCTGTGGCAAGGGTGTAAAATTTCCAATTAGTTTTTTTCCCCTCTTCACTATCATATTCCCATAAGAACAAAAGCAATGATACAAATTTCAAACAGGCAAGAATACCAATGTATAACATAGATCCTATCTTAAGCCTGCCTCATTATTTAAAACAGCAGCAAGATGAAAAACCATAAAAAGAGCTTGTATATGTTTAAGCTTGTGTGAGCTCTTATGTACCCACCAAGAGGGGGGGGGGGGTGTTAATAGCTTTATTCATGAAGAAAGACATCTGTTATTTATTCATCTATTTTATGCAATGGATGTCCAAAATACATACATAGTTTGGGTAGTTAATAGTTTTTAGTTTTTATTTATTTGTTTGGCTTAAAAGCAGATGGGGAGCATCCGTATCTCTCAAGGACAATCAATGGATCAACCAAGGGCATGGAGAAAACTGCAGTTTGATGATAATGATATATGCCATTTTAGCCATAGCATATTTTATGCATTCAGCAGCAGAAGCTTTTTTTGTACCCTGTTTTATGATACTCTTATATCAGCTAGGCTAAAATGCCTTTTTTCCTTTGGTACATAATCTTTTTAGGCAGAAGGTTCATTGGGTTTAGTCTCATTTGTAACTTGACTTTTAACTTGAAAAATGCTTTGTATAAAATTTTTTTAAATGCTAGTGAATGATAATATTCTGACCTTGTAAAACTTTTTTTAATTTTCATTGTGTTGCTTTATCCTCTTTGTCTCTATCTTCTTCATTTGGTTGTGGTCATGTTCAGTGGGGGGCCCATATTTTCACTTTCATCAAAAACATCATTGATTGGAATTTGGGAACCAAAAAAGGTCTAACTTCCTGCAAGTTGCAATATATATATATACACAAAAAAATCAATAAATGCAAAAGCAATGCAAAATTCATCAAGCAACTAGTACAAGAACTGGTTGCTTGTCCTACAAAGAGGCAATAAATTCAAGGATACATTTCACCATCTCAGAATCAAAAGCAGGGCCTTCCATTTCGAAGTGGCCAGCTCCTTCGATTAAACGTGTTTCATTGTGACCTGCTGCTGATTTCAACTTGTTATCAAGCTGTTTCACGCTCGTAAACCCATCCTCAGTTCCCATGACGAAGAGTTTCGGTTTTGGGGACTGAAGAATGGCTTTATGGTGACGTCCGAAAAGGATTGAGGCCATCATGCCAAAAGGGTAACCCAGACTTACGTAGCCAATGATTTGCTCAATTTGATCTACTGCAGAACCAGCAATTGGTGCCCCTGCAACAAAAAGAACCCATTTTATCTCTGAAACAGCAAGACAATTTAATATAAAAGAAAACAAAACCTTGGCAAATCAGTTATACGGGTGATTTACTGGGATAGAAACCATACAATCCATGCACAAACTAATAAAAAGCTGTAAGAACATGTGATACCTAACAATGATCATTTTTAATGTATAAAAGGCCCATGAAAAGCTCAATGCCACAATCCTCACAGATTTTCCTGCAAAGAAACTGTGACGCCACATCACCATATATCACTTCCACTCAAACCATGCAATATCAAAATTGTATGAAAAGTCAACCGAATCATTAACGCATTACTGAAATAATTTTTCATAATTTAATTACACATTTGATGCATTAATGATTTAGTTTACTTTTCATACAAAGTTGCTTACGTTACACGATTTGAGTGTAAGTGATATATGTTGATGTGGCATCACCATTTCATACAATCCTTTTTTGAATCGATCACCTAATATTCTTTCTAATCATCATTAATGAAAATTGTCTCCCCAAAGCAAAATACTAACCCTAAATCCACAACACATCAATAACTTCCACTCCAAGGAAAAAAAAACATTAGTTAACCTTATACAAATTCACTAATTTCCCTTTGATTTAAGCCTGTAATGAGGATCTTGCTAACCCTTCATCTTTATATATAAAGTACAGCACAGTGAAGAAACAAAGCTCATCAAATTTGTCTTAAGAACTAGCCAAAAGTAATAACCTTTACTTTTACAGACAAAGTGAAGCAAATAAAAAAGGTAAACAACTCTAGTAGTCACTCAACTATTAGTAAATTTCTTTTTTGGTCACCCAACTATAAAAAGCTACAAAATGGTCATGCAACTATTAGTAAACTTCGAAGGCAATGAAAACGATTGAACTTCCCAACAGATCATTTCCTAAAACAATAGTCAACAATCTACTATACTAAATCATCTACACATCTATTAGATATGTATTTACCAAATTCGAAAAGTATAGATCATAAATCAAGAACCACTAGCAAGCAAAACAAGAAATCACAAGTAACTATGGATTCATCACTAGAATTTCCTTTTTTTCTACAAAAGGGAAAGTACAAGATTTTATCAACAAGCAACCTGAAATCATTGATAAGACTAAAATAAAGTTACCATTTTTTAATCAAATTACATGATTAACACTTGAATTCATCACTAGAATTTCATCTTATAAAGAAAGGAAAGTAAAAGATTTTATTAATCATTGATAAGACTAAAATAAAGTTATCAATTTTTTAATCAAATTACATGATTAGCACTTGAATTCATCACTGGAATTTCCTTTTTTCTAAAACAAGGACAGTGATAGATTTTATCAAGAAGCAACCTGAAATCATTGATAAGCCTAAAATAAAAATACCATCTTTTTATAACTCGCACGCCACTGGAAGGAACAGATCACTACCCCACACAACTAGCAGGCAGTTCTTGCGATTCAATCCCACAACGTAGATATGGGGTGAACAACCGTAGTCCAAAATACCAATTTTTTTATTATCAAATTACATGATCAGCACTTGAGAAACAAGCTAGAGTTAAATCTACCTACAAATCATACAAAATAGAACTTTTCCAATTAACTTTCCCTTCAATGTTACGAAGAAATTAAACTTTATTATTTGTCTTCTAAAACCAAATTATATAGAATTTAATACCCTATCTAATAGGATCTAAATCTAAACAAAAATAATCTAATCCTCCATATAAAAAATCAAGCTATTTGCCCCCAAAAAACAACAATTATACCATACCTGCAGAAGAACCCACCAACAAAATCTTATTAGGAGACAGATTTTGAGAAACCCAATTGCAAACAGCAACAACATCGGCAACTTCAGCAAAACCTGTAAGAGAAGGTTTCCCGGTCGACTGTCCGACACCTCTCATATCAAAAGTGACGGCGGCGTAACCTTTTTCAGCTAACCCAGAAGCCATACCTTTCATAAGAGCTTGACAACCACCCATGATGGAGTATTGATGGACAAGGACGATTACCATGTTGTCTTTCACTTGTTTTGGTTTGAAAATTCTGGTCATTAGGTTGACTCCATCAAGGGTTTCGACTGTGGATGACTCTAATGTATAGTTGGGCATTGTTGGATTGAAAGCTTATAGAGAGAGATGAAATTAATGGAGAAAAAGTTGGGGGGGGGGGCTTGAAAGTAAAGAACGAATTGAATGAGGTGTGAAAAGATTTTTTTTTTTTAATGGGAGTTTACAGTGTTTGTTTAGTTGGACTACTCAATAATCAATGTACAATACGAGGGCCATGAATTGATTGCATGCTCAACTTGGGCAACTTTATTTTTTATTTTATTTTTTTAGCTTGGGTAAATTACACCTAAA
The DNA here is from genome assembly GCF_025698545.1 of Gossypium raimondii. Taxonomy (NCBI): domain Eukaryota; kingdom Viridiplantae; phylum Streptophyta; class Magnoliopsida; order Malvales; family Malvaceae; genus Gossypium; species Gossypium raimondii. Next base: position 57,211,680 of record NC_068577.1, on the reverse strand, counting down.
GTCACTAAGCTATTAGTAAAATTTTATTTTAGTCACTCAACTTCAAAAAGTTATAAACTAATGACCGAATTATTCCAAAGTTTAAGTTAATGGGTTGTTAAAATCGCTACTATATGACCTTCTTTGTTCTTACCATCTATGCCAATCGAAAGTTCTTTTTTCCTTTTTCTTCTAGTTTTATTTTTTCCATGAAACAACATTAAACATCATGAATTTGCAAATCAAAATCTAAACAGTTTTATTCTCCGATTTTTAACATTGACCATCATATCTACTTCGACCTAAGGTATGTTTTTCTATTTATTGATGGGTATTGATCATCGAACCGTCGCTTGGAGCTTGCTACCCGAACTGTTTAAAAAAAGCTTAACAGCCCAGTGACTTAAATAAAAACTTTCGAATAGTTTATTGACTCAAAAGAAAATTTTTGAATAATTCAGTGATTATTTTGTAACTTTTTGAAGTTAAGTTATCTAAACATAAACTTACAAAAAACTTAGAAACATTGGGGGTGGTTTTCCCTTTTATTTAATTTTTCCGATTCTCAAAGCTACCCATAACCCTAGACCCTTAAATCCGAACATAATACTAGCTTAAGAGTGTTGCAATAAAAATTAAGTCAATACCATACTAGTGAATATCGTTTTTGACTTGTTGCATTAATGGTACCAATTTAGTTATAGACTCATTCGGCATATTTTTATTTTAATGAGTACCTCTTGGTAAAAAAATTGTTCGGAATAATTACGCATAATTTTTTAAATCATATCTAAATTTCAAATTAATTTTTAACTATCACATCAGCTTAGGTGTTAAAATTAGATTTTGTTCTTATACTAAGATATTAGATTTCGTTAATGTGCGATGACAGAACAATATAAAATTACATCATGCATCACCTAAAATTTTAAAAAGAATATTAAATAAAATACAAAAAAGTATTAAATGAAACAATGAAAGGGCTGTTTAACTCTTAACACCCCACCAAATCCATCCATTAATTGAAATTGTTCATCCACAATTTTGCTGAAACCTATTGTGACAAAACTCAATCTACCAAAAACAGAAAAGTTTAAAGAGGCCGGGCAATGGAGATTAAACATCGATACTAAACATACGGCATTGAATTTCGGGTCTCGACCTTGCTGTACCCGATTCTAGTGCTTGTCGCTCGGAATGTTGAGGTCTTTAAATATGCAACTGTCAACTCCGATACCCATTGCATTCAAACCGTTATCAACATATATGACGGCACCCGTGATAGCCGAAGCCAATGGAGATGCCAAGAAAGCAGCAGTATTCCCCACTTCATCTGTTTCATCATTTATCATTAGTTTATTAACCATATGGTTAATTAAATTAAAATCTCAGTTAGTTCCGTCGAATCACCTGCAGATAGTTCTTTTTGGAGAGGTGCATTGGCCTTCGAGTATTCGATCATCATGTCAATAAATCCAATTGCTTTCGCAGCACGACTTCTTAGAGGGCCTGTTTGCTAGAAGCATAAATTTATGGATTAACCAGAAAATATTAAGTGCAAGACTGAGTTGTTCTTACCAGCGGATATTGCGTTGACCCGGATTTTATGTTTTCTTCCTGCTTCGAAAGCAAGTACCTGAAATTTAATGAGGGAAAATAAACATGCCAGACTCGGGAAACCGACTATGTGATCAAGTTCATACGTAGACGAGTCGAAAACAAATTAGAACTCACTCTTGTGTCACTTTCGAGAGCTGCTTTAGCAGAACTCATACCTCCGCCATATCTGCATTATGACGCTATTTGAGACTTGACTTTGTTTTCGGAATAGTAAGCCAATGAAACACGGAAAAACCTACCCTGGAATTATTCGCTCAGAAGCAATGTACGTAAGAGAAATTGAAGAACCTCCTGCATCAGCAATAGCTTATTTCAGAAACACTACAAGAATTAAGCAGGTGCAGTGAACAAAATGATAAACCGAGATAAAAAAAAGGACATGCCTGGATTCATTAAGGGGAGAAAATGTTTGAGTAAGGAAACATAGGAGTAACTTGAAGCAGATAAAGCCGCAAGGTATCCTTTCCGGGATGTCTCCAAAAGAGGTTTGCTGACCTGTTAATGAATAATTGCTCGTTATGAACATAGCTGAAACTGTTAGCGACTGAACCTCAAACCTCCTTTACCTCGGGGCCATTGGCTAGTGAATGCACGAGAATGTCAATGCTTCCGAAATCCTGTTTAACGGATTCAGCAACTTCCTACAACACATACAGAACATAACACAAAAATCACGAATGCACTGACTGCCATGAAAATTTACCTGTGACCTAAACTTTTAGGCTCGAAAAGTTCTGAAGGTGAAGTTCTAGAAGGTACGTTCGTACATACCTGAACGGTCCACTTTGAGGATCCGGCATAACGCTTATTCGTTTTAATCTGCACGAAGCAACCACGATTTTAAGTTTGCGAAGATATATGAACTTGTCAGCACATAAAATCTCTAGAGAAACCGTAAACATATATCCATTACATCTTCGGGTACATCATCGAGGTTGTCAAAGACTGCATCTAGAGGATATACTTTGGTAATCTCCATTAAAGAGCCATCCGGCAATCTGAAATATCAACTTCCATTAATTCATGAAATATCGATGATATTATGGCATATAAGTTATAAACAGCTCATACAAGCGTGATTCATTGAACTTTCCCCGTCGCAAGCTGGTTTCGAATATGTTCAAAGCCTACAAGGAGAACTCTATTGTCAACATGCTGCCGTGTTTATCAGGACCAACAAAAAGCTTAGATAAGGCCTAGTTTACTTACAGGCACCCATGTTCCGACTAGTATTTCAGCGCCTGAAGCAGCAAGAGATTTTGCTATTGCCCAGCCATATCCATTGTCATCGGCTACACCGGCAATAAATGCCCTCTTACCTGTCGAAAGCAGCCATAAAACTTATATAATATAATGATACAAGAGGAAGTATTACGGTACATAAAGCGAACCTTTCAAGTCAATTGGCAACCCGGAAACAGGCCTATTTTCATTAGATTCAGACATTGCTTTCGTTACAACCTTGATAAACTTTACTGTGGATGATCTGAAACCGTGTCGGAAAGGGTTTAAAGATGATATATTGCACGAATTTGTTAGCTTCGGCCACAACACCGTTTTGGGATTCGAACATAGAATGGCAGCACCTGCTTTAACAACCCCAGGAGAAAATGAAAGACAGGGTCTTGCTGCCATTATTTGTAGGCTGGAAGCTACTGTTGCAGCCATTGTTAAAATATGATATTAAGCAGCACAATCTGAAAATTTGAAAAACAAAATGAATAACATAAAACCTATGTTACTTAGAACTCAGTATAAGTACCATGAAGGCCCTTGTACTAAGAATCAGGTTGCATTTTGCCCCCTCTACTAAAAATATGGGCAAATTAGTCCCTATACGTTAGATTAAAGAGCAAAATGGTCATTTCCGTAAAAATTTCATCCATTTCTACTAGTAAAAACTGACATGATTGAAGGTGTACCTCATACTAATGTACAACGACTCACTTTTGACAATAGAAATGGATGGAGTTTTTTTTACAGGACTAATTTGATGAATTGATTTGCTCATGTTTTGAGTAAAGAAACAAAATGCAATTTGACTCCTGCCTCCATAGTATGTTTACCCTCAAGCCTCTTGTGTAAGTGTCGGATACGAGTATTTACCTCACACGGGTTTCCATATATATTGGAAGCTACATAGCATAAAAACAAGCACATAGAGAGCATGCATAATTGGAACACATTGTGCTTTTAAGAGTATAACTTTTTCATATTTGTAGAATTACTAATCAACTAAACTCAAAATTTTCACTCATTCATACATGTATAAATTAAACCAAATTAGCTAAACCAGTTTTTTTTCTTTAAATGCAAAAGAAAAACCCTCAAAAATACAAATTAAGCTGAAAATAACCAGTTAAAGATTCCATCTTTTTACCTTAGCAAAAAAACCCAAAATTCCCCACTTTGTATCTCTAAGAAACACACACATTCTGAAAATAAAAACTTTGACATATTTCCCAGAAAACAAAGGAACCCATATATAAAAGACATGGAAATTTTCAGAATTTGAGTACCCATTTTAGATATACAGCAGCAAAAATGCTGGAACGTATGAACAGAGAAAGAGATAATTTACCTGTGAGAGGATTTTGTTTTGTTGAAAGTGTAATCTGAAAATGAACCGTTTATAACCTAAAATACTTCTTGTTGTTAGCTCTTTCACTTAAGCTTTGCCTTTTGCATTTCTTTTATTTATTACAATTTCTTTTTTTAACTGAGAAAGAGAGCAAGAAAATATGGTAACTAACCATAACAGCCATTTTTTTTTTTACTTTAAATTCTTTATTTTGGATAAATTGTAAGTTTAGTCACTTATATATGGTTTAAATTACATTTTGATCATTGAACGTTAAAAAATTATTATATGATCATTAACGTTATCGATTTATTGCACTATAGTCATTGAGTCGTTAATTGTAGTTCAGGGTGTAATGACAATTCGACGTGGCCGTTAACAATATTATTTTTAGGTTAAAATGTGCTCCAAATCTTTTATTATTTATACATTTAGAATTTATTCACTTTACTGTTATTTTAATGAATTTAATCCCTATACTTTTTATATTTCAAAATTTAGGTACAATTTATTAACACCTTTAAAATTATTTTGTTAAATTTGCTAGTGTGACATTTTGAAATAAAAGAATATTCACTTAATAACCATGTAACAAAAAGAAATTGAAATGTAAGAATTTTAACGATGTTAACAATTGAACTTGTATTTTAAATCCAAAAATAGATAGACTAAGTTCCTTGAAATAAAATATCTGAAAAATACATGAACTTGGAGCATATTTTAACTTATTTTTAAAGTTAACGTGAAAAAGAAGGAAAAAAAATACCATTAACTATAATTAACGACTCGATGATCATAACATGATAAATTGATCACATTAATGATTATATTGTAGTATTTTAAAGTTCGAAACCGAAGCATACATTACATTATATCCATTTTATAATACTAAAATATAAATTAGAAAATATTTAACCAAATTATTTTGATGAATATAAAATTAAGATATTTGTGTGTGTGTTTTTTAAATTATATAAAAGGGTGCTACCATTTTTAAAAAGAATATATTTATTTTTCTACTTTATTGAATTATATTTTTATAAAATATAATTATTTAAGAAATATATATTTTTATTCCGATAATAGTGCTGAAAACATATATATTGTGTGTCACCTAAATTACGGCATCAATTGTTAACAAACTTTTGATAAAAAAGATGAATAAAAAACATATAAAAGTTTGAAAAATGATAAATTTAGTCCTTAATATTCACTTTTTTTTATTTTGGTCCTATTTTTCTTTAGATCACTTTAACTTTTAACTTTAAAATTTTATTTAATTTGCTTCTTTTAGAAAAAGTCTATTGAAGAATGAAAATTTCAAAGATGTTGTTCATGTGTACTACATAAAATTTTAAAAATTAATAAAAATCATTAGAAAATTTTAAAAAAATGTATTCATGTTAGTAATAATGATGCATAATATATTGCCATGCATGCTACCATATCACTGCCATTAAAATTTTAGCAGTTCAGTCAACTTTTTTGTATAAAATAAAACAATTTTTTCGAGGTTTAGGGTTCGAGGTATAAAGTTTGGGGTTTGGGATCCAATATTCAAAATTCAAGATTTGAAATTTAAGGTAAAAAATTACCAAAATTATGTGTCAATGACATGAAAAAAATGATTGAAGGGTCCATAAAATAATTTCTCCTTGTGTTAAGTTAAATTTGAGTTAGTATTTTAACTTTCAAAATATAATTAATTTGGTAATATTAATTCAAAATTATAATTAAAATATTAAAATTAAAAGGAACATTTTTTCAATAATAATATTGTAAAGGGATTACAAAATTTAAATCGTACTATTTAAATGTGTGAGTCGAGATTTGATTAATTTAGTTTAAAATATTAATTTATGGGGAGAGATTCATAATATAATTTCAAACTTTCATTAATTTTTTTGTATAATTAATTTTTAATTCTTATTATGTATGTAAATATTTAAATTAATCTGGTATCTTTAACATATTAATTAAAAAAATTATCTTTATTACTAAATATTTAATGAATGAATTTTTTTTACATAAAATAATTAGTTAAACATTTTTAATTTACTCAAAATTTGACACGTATTACTTGCATGAATAAAACATAAAATATGACAATTGAATTGTTAAAATATTGATTATATGCTGGTGGTAGAAGCATTGAGTCGTTCGTTGTGGGACGTCTTGAGCCGTCTCTAGGCTTGAATAAGTTGATTTGATTGTTTTCCTCTCTCTTAGAGTGAGGTTTTTGGCAAGGAGGATCTTGGTACTATGCTATGTTATCATGGATTTCTTCTACAATAGGATAAGTGGAGGTAACAACAAATATGGACGGTGGAGAGTCCGGTGTCGTCACTAGAGGTGTTTGGTTCAGTTATTAATCGAATCGAACTAGCATTAACCGAATTAATCGAACTGTATAATCCTTTAATCGTTAATCGAACAGAATTTTTTTAAAAGTAACTAAAATTAATATATATATATATATATATATATATATATATATATATATATATATATATATATATATACATTCCTTCAAATTTTCGTTAATTTCTTAAACCGTAATTCATAACTTAACCCAAAAAAAACCTATACTAAAATATACATTGTCAGAGACTTATATATATATTAAATTCGAAAAGTTAAAAACATAAGGACTAAATTATAAATTTAGAAAATTAAAGTAAATTAATTTGTACTCCAAAAAGGGTAACACTTTTCTGCTTTACATTACGTCCACCATTTTCAAATCCTTCAATAGCTTTATTACTATAACCCTTGGTCGTCGACCCCGAATTGAACTCTAACCCCACCGCCAAATCATCATCACGACGGTCCTCCTCCTCCAACGCCGCCGCTGACGATCCCAACCCATTTTCACCATTATAATTCACATCAATGAGAAAAAAACTCTTCCCATTTTGATCCTCACCGGAGCATTCGCATGAATAAAAAGTAACAGTATCCTTTTCATTAAGCTTCTTCTCTTTCACAAACCTGCTCCACCCCCTTGTAAAAACAAAGCTTTGGCTACTCTTCCAGTAACAGTAACGAAACTTCCATGTCACCATTAACTTGTCGTAAAAAACAAGCTCAATGTCTTCAACGCCGCCACCGGCGGCGGAAACTTGTCGGTCGGTTTCACAGATGTGAGGGAAGTATTTAACGGCGTATTTTTTTGGGATTACTAACCTGTTAAGCTTACCTACATCACTAGGTGTTAATTCTTTTTGAAACAATTGCATGCATGGAAATTGTTTATCACCATGAACAAGTTTCTTGTTTACGTTGTTGCTTGTATTTAATTTCCCATCTCTTTTTGATAAAATTTTGACGAAGTCTTCAAATTTGGCTTGATACGAACCATCTCTGATCATATTAAGAACATCTTCAGTTGAATAAAGGCTTTGAAAATCAGGTTCTTGGATGTTTTGTTCGGTCCAAGGGAAATTCCGGTGAGAATCGCCGCTTCGGAGTTTAACGGCGGCGCTGTCGTATGCCATGGCAGCTTCGCTTTCAGACTTGAATGTACCGAGCCATATACGTTGATGGTTGGCGTATATTTGTGCACCCCAATGACCATTTTGTTGTGGGACAACACCTTTGAACTTTGGTAAGGAACCAATCTGGTCGTACCGGGAACGTTTTCCGGGCCGGAATTTGTAACCGCTGTTGCCGGAATCCGATGTTTCTGCTGCTAAAACAGTCAGTTTTGTGTTTAAAACAGTGCTTGAATCATCTTCCACCATTAGAGACGATTCTTAAAACACACACACACGCACAAAAAAAAATAAAAAGCAGGCAAAGTTGATAAACAGGGAAACTGGGGATTTAATATAAAATATAAAATGTAAGAGATTATATATATATATGTATGGATTTATTCAAAAAATCCAGGAGAAAATGAGGGAGAAAATGTGGGAAATCAAAGATATTGAAAATGGTAGGTTTAAATTTGAAAGATGAAGATGGTGTAATACAAATTATAAATAAATAAAAATTAAAAAAAAACTCAATTAGGTAACCATCGACAACCAAATAATTAACTTAAAATTTACAGGAAAAATGATTTTCCAGTGAAAATATTTAGGTTATAAAACAAAATTACTTAAGTAAGTTAGCAACAAACTGTTTTTGAGTGATTGAGTTTTGATTTATTTTTTCAATTTTAGTCTTAATTTAGATAATAAGATTTTGTTCAACTTAAAATTTTATACTTAGCCTCTCAAATTAGTTTTCATGTTTAATTAAAATGATCAATTTTCAGTTCAGTGTGTGTGATGATGTTGTTTGCTTTGATACAAAAATACATATGTCTTTGTTTCAGTTGTTTGTAATAATCAGGTTTCAAGAGTTAATTTAAGGTATTTATGTTTCAACTTTGTTATTTTATTTTAGTTTGTAAGAATCCGAAATTTATTTAACTTCGTCGTATAATTATTTTATAGGGTTGGATTCAAATTTCAATGTTTATTATGAGTTGCATCTCTCCACTTCATAAAAAAATAAAAAAATAATTTATTTACTTTTATTTATTAAAATTCAGTCCTTATACTTTATGAAAATTAATTTATTGATTACTGAATATGGATTTAACAACAAGGTTTAATAATGTTTTCCCATTGGACTAACTTCTAAAGTATAAGAATCAAATTCTAACAAAATTAAAATAGAGGACCGGTTTCTCAACTACTGTAAAGTAAATGGATGAAATTTGGAATTAGACCTAAATTTGTTTTAAAAAATCCTCCTTAAATGGACACATGAATTTGGACGACGACTATATTTGTTTTTTTTCTTTATTTCTTTGTCATTTTAATCTTTAATTTGTCCCCAAAATGGGATTAAAATAAATTTGACACCATCAACACCAAAGGCAATAATCCCACTAACAAAATCAAAATATTTCCTAATATATATATTTTCTTTCTTTAAATTATTTTCTCGAGAAAATATTAGTTAAAAGAAAGTGTAATTGCTTAATCTTTGATTTATCGGCATGTTTTGTTACCGAGATTAATGGGTTTAGAGATTTGACATTTCATTTATTATTGAATTTGGATTTATACAAATTAAGTGAAAAATAAGTTTGGATTTTCCTTCGCTTTGTTAATCTTTTTGTTAATGATGATTGGTTTTGAGTTTGCTTGGAAATTGTTGTGGTAAGCCATACTATTCAAGTATAACAAAAAAAAATCTAGTGTAAACTGTACAAATAGTCACTTTTGTTTGCCACAAATTATATTTTAGTCATATATATTTGAAATGTTATGTTTTAGTTACTTACGTTATCGTTTTGTTACGAAGTGGTCACTGTATTGTTAAACTTCATTACCTCCCTAACGGCTGTCCTACGTGGCAATCCAAATGGATTTTAAATGCCAACTTGGATGTCCAATTACTGGGATGAAAATAGATTTTTAATTAAATAAATTTAATTTGGACTGCCACATAGTACATCCAAGTTGGCATTTAAAACCCATTTGGACTACCACGTAGGACCGCTGTTAGGGAGGTAACGAAGCTTAACGATAGACTGACAATTTCGTAACAAAACAATAACGTAAGTGGCTAAAACATAACATTTCAAACAAAAGTGACTATTTTTGTACTTTACCCAAAAAACCTATGTTGGTATTTTTGGATAAATTGATATTTAGTCCCTGTACTTGTGTAATTTTCTCAATTTGATCCTATTTTTTTGGCCCACATTAGTCCCGAAACTTGGCAACTTTTCCCAATTTTATCTTTAGACTTAGGTTATGTTTGTTTCATTGAAAATGGCTTCTAGAAAAACTAATATTTTCTGGTATTTGGATGAATCTGTGTAACATATTTTTTGTTGTTTGACAGATTTCCTAAAAATATTTCATAAAGTTGTTTTCAATGAAACAAACATACATTTGAGATTTATGATAAATAGTTTAAATGAAGTAGTGAATTGATTACAAAGTGACGTTAAGGTGAAATTATAGTAAATAATGAATCTTTATGATGTTAAGGATTAAATTGTAAACTTTGTGAAATTTATAATTGAAACAAGAGAAGTGATATGCATGAAAATTTGTTATGTGAAATAAGATATTATAATGAATTATTTGATTAAAGTGCTTATATGGTGAAAAATAGATTACATGACAATAAGGACTAAATTGAAAATGTATAAAAGTTAAAGTGTGAAACAATTTAATATGTGAATAAGGAAATTATAATAAAAGTTTAATGAATGTGTTATTAGATGATGAAATATGCATAAAGTATTGTAAGAGTGAAATTGTGGAAAAATATGGAAATTTTATGATAACAAGGACTAAATTGTTAAACTTGAGAAAATATGTGGATAAAATAATACAAGTGAAATACATAGAAATTTAATATGTGAAACATGATATTGAGATAAATTATGTGATTAAAGTGTAACAAGAAATAAAATTGATTTAATATGATTAATTAGTGAATATTGAACTTTTATGACAAAAAGAGATTAAATTGAAAAGTTATGAAAGTTTATAAGAAAATATTTGATAAGTGAAGAATGCAGTAGAGAATATGTAATATCCCGGTGCTTTGACTCGATGTTTGGGTTGAGTATGTGGGTGTTATAGTGAACAAAGCCTTATCAATTTAGAAAATGTCTTACGAAAAAAAGTTTGGTAAGACATTTTAAGGAAAAAATGGGGTAATTTTACGTTGATCATCCTATTTTACATGAAACAAACATTGGAAAAGGCTAAAAATATTTTCCGTAAAAGCTTTTACGTTGAAACAAACGGAGCCTTAGTATTTCACTAAAATATGATGACATGACACTCTGAGATTATATCACATCAACACTTGAAAATTTTAAAAATTATATAAACCACAAGTGAGTTAAAATCAAAGTTTCTTCTATACACATAACCACAATTCAAGCTTCACGTGTATAATTGTACCAAATCAAATTTCATGTATCAAATTGCACATTGGACTAAAGTTCATGCATAAGCGTTGTAAGACCCAATTTATGCCAGGGCCCAAAATTACAACCCAAATTACAAACCCATGACCCAGGGCCCAATAAGCCCAAAACCTTAACTAGTTTCAGCAAAAATCAGAAACCTAGAAACCCTAGTGCGCCGTATCTTGCTACCCATGTGCGCCTTCAGCGCGCACCACGCCCCATGTGCTGCCCCTTCTGTCGCCGACCTTGCACCAAAACGACAAAAAGCCGTGAACTTCGCCATGTACCTGCAGACAAAGAAAGACGAAAACAACAACAACAAGCAGAAGAAATAGACAAAAAAACAAATGAAAAAAGAAGAAAATAATTTTGTATTTCGGCTTTATAAGCCCAAGAATCGAACAATGTAAATGGGGTTTCATCACTGTAATGGGGTTTTTTTTTATCATTGTAATCGGGGCTTTTTCCTTTTTTACAAAAAAAGGGCAATAAAATACAACACTTTCAAGAAGATCTATTTTCTATTTAGATATTTACTTAGGTTATTTACTCCTATTTTTATTTATTTTCTATTTCATATACGAAAACAAAAAGAAAAGGGAAAAAGGAACTCACCGGGAGTCGTTCCGTCTTCTCGCCATCGGAGACTCCTTCTCCGGTGACGGAACCGATTGAAGAGAGGCATAACGGCCTTTTCCCCTTTATTTTCGGTTGTTTTGAGGCTAGATCCGGACTCAGGGGGTGGAGATCTAAAAAATAAGACTTTTTTGCCTTCGCCGGCCACCGTGCGCAACGACGCCGACGCCGGCGACCGAAATCCGGCACGGTGGCCATCGGTCGGGGTTATAGACTAAAGGGGAAGGTGTTTGAGAGGATTTTAGTTGTTTTTTTTAAGAGAAGTGAAAAATGAAGTTTTTTGGTAAAAAATTGATTTTTATAGCACCTAGAAACGGCACCGTTTTGGCTTGTTTCAGAAAGCCTCAAAACGACGTCGTTTTGATGTGGATCGGACCGACCCGACCCGAACCACCAAGGATCCGCGTGTTTCTGGATAAAAGGGGTTATTTTTGCCCCTGGTCCTTCCGCTTTTGAGGCTGTTTACGATTGGGTCCTATTTTGTTTTTTATTTTTCAATTTTGCCACAAAATTTCATTTTTCTCTCGATTTGGTCCTCAATGAAGCTGTGCGTTTTTGGGAGAAGGGCAATTTTCCCTTCCAGCCCCTCTATGTTATTCGCACATTCAAATCAATCCCTCCTTTTTTTTATATTTTGATTTTGCCCCGTATTGTTTACTTTTATTTCGATTTAGTCCCCTTTTTAGCATTTTTATTATTTTATTCATTATTTTAATGTATTATCATCTTTTATTATTTATTATTACTATTATTATTACTATTATTGTTATTATTATTATTATTATTATTATTACTTATATTATTGCTACTTATCATATTATTATATGATAGCTTAAATATACATACACGTATACCTTTTTCTTTATAATTTATTTAATATATAAATACTTTTTATCTACTTTAATCTATATACGTAGTTGCATAGTTTCATATTTGATTTTCCATATGTATACGCATCCCCATATACCTTTTGATTTTGTATATACATACATATTTTAGAATATATATATATACATACATACATACATAGGTTTTACTTTTACAAATTTTATTTATCTTTGTGTTGTTATTATTGCTATGTCTTATATTTGTTGTTCATCATTATTTTATGAAATATTAGCCCTAGTTATCTATTATTTCATGTACAATTATTTTGTCATCTTTTATTTATTTATTTATCAATTTGTTGTGGTTATTCGTGTTATGTTTACGTCGTCGTATTTATTATTGTTTTGTTACCCATATTAACATTGCGTTTTAAGATTTTAAAATAAATAAAATTTCGTGTTTAGATTTGAGAAAGTCGTACCCTAACTTACTGGGTTCCGACTTTCACAATAAATCTAAATGTACGAATATTTTCAAATTTAAGTTTTAAATGATCTCGAAAATAAAAAAAGATCGTGTCCTAACTTACTGGTCGTGATCCCTTTTTTTAAATTCGAGATAGCTAAATATCTTTTAAATTTTCGGCATTCATTCGCGCATTGGGAATTCGAGACATTGTGTCCTAACTTACTGGATATGATGCATTTTTCTCGATTAACATGAAATGTGCTTCTTTCCCTCAAAATTTTCAACATTTTAATACAAGGATCGTATTTTTAAAATTCTTCAAAGTTTTCGATTTTTGACGTTAAGACATTAACTAATCAACTAGGTACCAATTTTGGGCGTTACGAGGGTGCTAATCCTTCCTCGTACGTAACCGACTCCCGAACCCGTTTTTTGAATTTTGTGGACTAAAATCGTTGTTTTAATAAAATCAAACTGTTTATTAAAAACAACCACTTTTCGAGGTGATCCAATCACACCTCATTAAAAAGGATTGGTGGCGACTCCCCTTTTTTTTATTTTCAAAATCCAAGTCGGCCCCGTTTTCATCCAAAAAAATGGTGTCAACAAGCGTGATATTTATCCCATATTTAGTTTGATAAAACCCTAATTTTCATACTTATCAAAATTACAACAATGTAAAAAAGTACTAATTTGACTTGTAGAATTACCCAAGGGACTAAGAAGAAAAATGTGAAATAGTAAACATTAGAGAGGGGAGGGCTCAGTAATTTTAGGAAAATTTTGTTACATTTCAACAGAATCGTCTCTTTTTAACATTCAAACCCCCAAACCCCTACTCTTTTCATCGCAAAAGCAAATACCAAGTGCATATTGCACGGTTTCTTTGTGCAAGAAAATCAAGAGTTTGAAAATTAGTCCATAACAATTTGTAATTGTGAGCTTATTAGTCCTCTCATCTGTTTGTAATCCCCATAAATGACAATAGGCTTCACCGGATCATTATTTTTTACTTCACGGAGTACTACTCTCCCTTTCTCCGCCCTCGACACCGGTTCTTCGCCGTCGCCGGAGTCTTTGATAGTTCTACAAGACGTTGCCTTGTCGGTTGCTAAGTTTCGTAAAAGGTTAGTAGTCACTTTAGCAGGGGCGAACCTAGAGGTGGGAAAACGATGGCTTTCTTGAAAATTAGTAATTCAATCCGAGTTTAAGGGTATGGGTGAAGATTATTTACTATAAATATAAAATCTTTTTTGTAGAAAAAATATTTATGTCAATTTATTACAAAAGAATAGATTTTCTTTTCTCTTGCAAAAATGTTTTTCTTAAATTTTATTAATTGAATTTTTAGATAGCATTTTAAATTTTATATTCTATACCTTCTGTACACTAATAGAGAATTTTTTGTTAGAAATATTTATTTTGAATAAAAAACAAGTATTTATTCATATTTATTAATAAAAGGATAATAAGGAAATATTTTCATTAAAATATTAAAAATAAAATTTAATAATATTTAAAATTAAAACATTGAAGTTTTTTTACTATTTTAATTATTTTGAAATAGAAATTAAGTAGAAATGCAATTTTTTGAGATTATATTATGGGGAGTAACAATTACGAACATAAACCCTAAAATAGGTATGAGGTTCTAATCATATCTAGTCTTTTTATGTGCTTCAACACACTCGAACTCATATCTTTCTACATTGGCAACAATGCTTATGCCAATCAACCCTTTTAAGTTGTTTTTGTTACTACTTCATTAATATATATATTTTACAGAAGAAATTATCAATGGCTGATATTGAATCCTCTACCGATGAGATTGAAAGGAAGGTTAGCAAATTAAAATTAAAATATATGGCAAAAACCCATCAATATTTTCTTAAATATATACATTTATATATATTCTTCATAATTCATATGTATTTTCTTAGAGATAAGAAATGGCTTGGATACAAATTCTTCCATGTGAATATACAGTTTATGACTATTCTATATGCTTTGTGATGAAAATAATAAGTACATATATATATATATATACATGGATTCAATTGTGAAATTTAAGAGTGATTATCAAAATATTTTCTGATATTAATAATGGGATATCACTTTCAAATGAAAATTCAATCCCACTTCATCGTATTTTATAAAATGAGTTAAAAATGTGGCATGCACTCCTCTCTATATATATTGGACCCTTTCTTCACTTTGTTCTCATACTAATAATTTTCTTCTTCCTTTCTTCACTTTGTTATCATACTAATAATTTTTATTCTTATTTTCATTTAACTCTGAGTAAGTTTAAAAAAAATGATTTTCATGGTTTAGTTCATAATAAACAATTTTAAGTTATTTTTGTTACTGTTTCATTAATATATATATTTTGCAGAAGAAATTATCAATGGATGATATTGAGTACTCTACCGATGAGATTGAAAAAAGGTTAGTAAATTAAAATTAAAATAATTTATTAAATGTTGGATACTGAATATGCAAAAACCCATCAATGTTTTGGACTAAACTCGAGGTTTAATATTTTATTATTATTATTATTTTATTTGTTGATCTTATTTAATTATTGATAATGACAGGCTGATGAAGAAATTATTAGCTTTGGAAAAATAGAATCTGGGAATGAAAATCAGCATTCACCTGGAAAGAGGAAAAAATGTGGAGGATGGAAATTAGCAAGTCTCTTGCTAGGTATATCTCATTTATATGTATGTATGTATGTATGCATGCATGCATGTATGTATGGTACATGAAATGTTTGCTTAGTTATTTGATTTTTGGTTGCAGTGAATCAAGGCCTAGCAACATTAGCTTTCTTTGGGGTAGGGGTGAACTTGGTGCTGCTCTTAACCAGGGTACTCGACCAAGATAACGCCGTAGCGGCCAATAATGTTAGCAAATGGACCGGGACGGTTTACTTATGCTCGTTGATCGGAGCGTTCCTTAGCGATTCGTATTGGGGTCGTTACTTGACATGTGCTATCTTTCAGCTCATACTCGTACTGGTACCGGATAATCACCGTTGTTCTTCGTTTATATGTATGCACTTGTAACGTGTCGGTCGAAATTGATATCGGATTGTTGTTGATTACAGGGTTTGGGGCTATTGTCATTTGCTTCATGGTTTTTTCTGATAAGTCCTACTGGTTGTGGTGATGGGATGAAACTTTGCAACACTCCGTCATTAGTTGGTGTCGTTATGTTTTACTTATCGATATATCTTATAGCGCTCGGGTATGGTGGGCATCAACCGACCGTGGCTACGCTCGGAGCGGACCAGTTCGATGATTCAAACCCGAACGCAGTTATATCGAAAGCCGCATTCTTTAGTTCCTTTTACTTTGCACTTAATGTAGGCTCTCTATTTTCAAACACTATACTGGTTTACTATGAAGATTCAGGGAAATGGACATTAGGCTTCTTGGTTTCTTTTGGGGCAGCAATCATAGCACTATTGTTGTATTTATCGGGGACATCGAGATATAGGTACGTAAAAGCAAGCGGAAACCCGTTGCCACGCGTTGCACAAGTATTCGTCGCTGCATATCGGAAATGGGGCGTCACACCTGCCACCGTTGATGCCTTGTACGAAGTCGAAGGAACTGAATCCGCAATCAAAGGGAGCCGAAAAATACTCCATAGCAACGATTTTAAGTAAGTAAAACAATTTAACAACAATCATTAGACACTTACGTTCCTTAGTTTAAACTACTCGAAATCGAATCGATTTGTAGGTTCCTCGACAAGGCGGCTACGATAACCTCGATGGATCTGCGTGGACCGAACAATCCATGGAAGCTTTGCACTGTAACTCAAGTCGAAGAAGCTAAATGCGTCCTAAAAATGTTACCGATTTGGCTTTGTACGATAATTTACTCCGTCATTTTCACCCAAATGGCATCCCTTTTCGTCGAGCAAGGTGATGTAATGGCTTCCAAACTTAAAAACTTCCGTATCCCGGCTGCAAGCATGTCAGCTTTCGATATTTGCAGCGTTCTCATTTGGACCGGGGTCTACCGACACGTAGTTGTGCCCGTGTCTCGATCATTAACCGGTAACCCCAAAGGATTAACCGAGCTGCAACGAATGGGGACCGGACTCATCATTGGAATGATTGCCATGGTTGCAGCCGGTGTCACTGAGATACAACGGCTCAAATCCGTGTCTCCCGGTTCGAAAAAAAGTTCATTGAGCATATTTTGGCAAGTTCCACAATATGTTTTAGTTGGTGCATCTGAAGTTTTCATGTATGTTGGCCAATTAGAGTTCTTTAATGGACAAGCCCCTGATGGTATTAAAAGCTTTGGTAGCTCACTTTGCATGGCATCAATGTCACTTGGCAACTATGTTAGTAGCTTGTTAATTAACATAGTTATGGAGGTCACAACCCGAGATGGCGGTCCCGGGTGGATTCCCGACGACCTCAATGATGGCCATTTGGACAGGTTTTACTTCCTTATCGCCGGTTTAACCGCGGTGGATTTCATAATCTATGTGTATTGTGCCAAATGGTACAATGGCATCAACCTTGACACTAGTGAGAACGGAATTCAATTGGAAGAACAACAAAAGGAGGTGCTTGCAAGTTTAATGTCTTAGAATTTTGGCTTAAATGCAAAATAGGCCCTCAAATTATATCACTTTTTCCACTGAGGTACTTAAAAGTTTTTTTTTTGTTCAAAGGTAGTACCTGAAGTATTAATTCATCTTGTTTTACCTTAAAACACAATACCATCTACTAAGAATGTGCTATGTGCCATATTCTTACGAGATGTTGTACACTTTAGAGGTAAAATAAGATGAAATTGATAGTTTAAGTACTACTTTTGATAAAAAACTTTAAATACCTAAATAGGAAAAATAGTACAATTGTGGGGACAATTGTATAATTAATCCTATAATCTTCATCCATTTTCAACATTTAGGAATTAGATGAGTCATGGCTGTTGTCTTTTTTCTTATTAGCTATTATGATAATTATAAAATAGTAAATATTTCTTTTGTTATTTTATTAATTTTTTCTGCGATGCACTTACAAACATAAATCATAAATCTTAAACTTTAAACTCAATATAAACTCAAAAAAATTTATAATAAATATAATTAATATTTATCATTTTATCCTTATATATATAAACTATTAAAAGAATAAAATGTACTAATATCTATATAAAAATTGTAATTTATGTTTAAATATTGTTTTTGAAAAATTATATTTAAATGTTTCATTGACTTTAAAAATATTGAAAATATTAAAAATATTGAAAATATTGAAAATTATATGGATGTGGTAGTAATGATTTTTAAGATTATACATCCATAATGGAGTAAGGCCAGTGGTGAAGCAGGCTGTGCCAACTATGGAGCGATGATGGATTTAACAATATTCATTCCGTCTCGCTCCGTTGCCATCCCTACTTCAATTAAGCAAGATAGAAATCTTTAACTCTTATTTTTTAAACTTTATCAATATATTATCTAATTTAAATATAAATTTTAAAGCCTTGTGTGTTGACCTGATGGTCAGGGTATTCACCGCCCCATATGTAGCTTGAACTTGGGTTTAAGTTGCACTAGTTGCGTTACTGTAAGAGTTTTACCTCCTCTTGTAATTCACCAACAAACTCGCTAATTTTTTAAACTTTACCAATATAATATCTAATTTTGATTTCATTTTGTTTAGTGAAATTAATTTATGGATTATCAAAATTTTTCTTTCAAATATAAACAAATATAAATATTTTGAGTATTTTATGAGTTTTGAGTTTTAGAATTGATGGCATGTTGATGGGTTTTTAAATTTTTAAATTCACACGTTTGAACATTTTAATATTTTAAATTAGAATTGTAAATTTTTAAAAAATAAAAAAATAATTTTATTATTATATTAATTTATAAATTTATAAATTAAATTTGATTTTTTTTAAAAAAATTGGACTCATCCTGTGTTCACGTCATCCTGGTAAGTGTGGAACCTCACATGGCAATACAGCATTCGCTTTTATGAAATGGGGTCATCCAAACTATGAAGATGAAAGCTCACTCTTGGACATTCACATATTAAATACCAAAAGGCAAAGAAATAAGAGGGTGAGCCTTTCGTTTCATTTTCAAGATAACATAAAGTGTATAAGACATTCTAAATAACTTATTCAACTATATATATATATATGTGTGTGATAATGCTTGCCAGTTAATGTGTTTGTAATAATTAATGTTTTCAATGCTTCAATTCATTCCCGATTGACTCTTAACTCGATTGGTGTAGATATTATTGTCAATACAAAAAGACGTGGGTTCGAGTGCGCTGAAGTGCATTATCCTCCTATTAATGGGTTGGGAAGAGATTTAATATGATCAAAACTTATAATGAGATTGTTCAAAAAAAAATTTCAACTTATTATCAAATACTTGTGAATTTTAGTGGATTGTTCAAACATCTAATTATAGACCCAAATTATAATAACTGTAATTAATTTAATTTAATAATTTTTAATTGCATCCGAGCATGTATCCCACTTAAATATATCACTATTAAACTTAAATTCTTGGGTTTAAATCAATTGCATGATATTGTCACTCTAAGCGTTCTATACACACCAAGTGGAGGATCGATGCTATCACATGAGATAGAACCACTATGAGAGTCATCAATTTAATTACATGTTAGAAACTTTCGATACTAATATGTACGATGGAAATTATTAAGGGCCAGTTCTTCTGGCCGGTTGAAAAGTACTTTTATATATAAAAGTGCTTTTGGGTGAAAAGGAATGAAGAACACACTTCATTTAGGGTCAGATTTCTAGCTTCTAGAAAGTGCTTTTCTGCAGATGAAAAAGCAGAAATTTTTTGCTTCTCCAGTAAAAAAGTGCTTCTAAACTGCACTTTTACTTTTTTACACAGTCAAAAAGCAGACATTTTGTGTCACATAATTGAGAAAAATGCTTTCTCATATATATATATATTATTTTACTTTAAATTGTAAATGCTATTGTAAAATTTTTAATATTTATATTTGATATATAAATATTATCCTTTTAAAACTTCAATCAAAATATATGTAATATTTTAATTTGTTAGGTTTATGTTTTCTATGTTATGTTTACATATAATATGAGTTATATATTCAAATACATTTTAAAATAAAATAATACAAATGTGTTAAAAGCATTAATTAAAAATAAAAACAATTTTATAATAATACAATTGTGTCAATATCTAATTACAAATATTTAATTATTATATTTAAATATTTAAATATAGTTTATATATTCTAATTAAATTTAATAAATAATTAATATTAATTACTTAGAAATATTTAAAATTAGTATTATATATTAAAATATTAACAATAAGTTATAATAAATTTTTTATATTTTTGCTAAAATATCATAATATTAACTAATTTGAACATTATTTAAATACATATTTGTTACTTTATAATATCATGTCTAAAATGAACATTTTATTCTTCAAAAGCACTTTTTAACAGCAATGCCAAACACTTAAAATTTTTAAAAACAATTCTCAAAAGTACTTTTTAAAAGTAATGAAGAACTGGCCCTAAATGAGTCACAAATTGAGTTGATGTTCCAAACTTGAAATGTGTTTACCTTTGTTGGGCTCATATAAAAGATACCTTATCACCTATAAACTCATATATTCATGTCAGCTTTGAACTTCCTCACTTGTCGAAACATGTCTCAAATCTTGAAATTACCTATCAACCACTCTTGCTTGTCTTGATTTGTCTCATCATAATATTACTATTGGCTTTTATATATAATATTGAGGGTCAGAGATGAGGGTTATACGGTTTGAACACGTATTAAACAGATGTCTGATAAAATTTTTAATTACTGCTCCATACAAGTCAATACCATAATATCATTATTGTTATTTTGTAGTTTTGTCTCATTTCATAACAATTTTTTATGGTAATTAATTATTATAAATTCGTGGAAAGACGGGATAGTGTAATCACATCATAGTGGGGCATTATTTTTTTCACATGGCTTTTAAAATCCGATCAAAAATCAATCGAAATATCAGTCTGAAGAAAAACATCAAATTGAATGATCCGTAAATCAGTACAATCAATTATTATTTTTTACATTTTTTAATTATTATACAAATTTCTTAATTATTTATTCAATCGAATCAATTCAATTAAAAATCGATAATTCACCAACCCAATTTCCTTTTCATTTGATTTGAAGATACAGTGGTTGAAAATGAAAGAACATAAGTTTTCCATAAAATAAGAGGGACCAAGCAACAAGTGGATGATGCAACAGCCTGCAAAGTCATATACATACATATATAAGCCCAAAACCCTGTTAATTTATTTATTATTTTTATGATTAAGGTATTTGTTGCATTGGTTTTAAGGTACACTAAAATTAATTTTGTTTAGGTTTATTGTTTTCTCAATAAAAGTATTATATTTAAGGTAGAAACTTAAATTTTCTCCTTTGCAATTCTGCAAAAAATTCAATGGGTTAGAAATACTATGATGTCCTATACGTTAGATCAAAGAGTAAATTGGTTATTTTGTTAAAAAAATTATCCATTTCTACTATTAAAAATTTATCCTTACACGCACGATATACATGTGGCACGCCACATGTCACTGTTGGTTACTGTGTTAGCTATGACAATTTTTAACAGTAGAAATATATGAAATTTTTAACAGAAATAACCAATTTGCTCTTTGATCGAATGTATAATGATTAATTTATCCATTTTTTGAGTAAAAGAAGTAAGATGCAATTTGATATTTAGTACAACGATTTTCATTATATTTTTACCATCCAATGGGATATTATCAATTCTAAATAGTAATTCATATCCTGTAATCATGGTAAACAAGCTAATTATGGGGTGAAAGAAGAGAGAATGAAATAACGATTATCAAATCATCGATTTAGATGATTAAATTACCAGTTCAACGATAATTAAATAAGAATCCATAACTTATTATGCTATTTATCACTTCATAACGATGTATTCTATTTCTGATAATATATCATTAATCAAGTCCATCAAATAATCAATCTTTAATTCAGCTGATTGGTCCATTTTGATTCCAACAATGGAAAGATGAAGTCGGAGATTATCACAATCTAATCATCCCATCATTACGAGAAGACGTACAAGGAATAGTGAAATGGTTGACCTGCACTCACTATCCATCTCTTTTGATGTCTTACGGCACCGATTATATACACTGTAATTTCTTGGTCACTATCATATATCACAAAGAATTTGAGCACTCAAACATGAAAACCCAGAATTTGTTTGTTTGTCAAGTGGGGGCATATTATCTTTGGATTTATGCAAAGTTACAAAATGCTGTATAAGATTGTAAAATTTAGGGTCAAAGCTATAACCTTCTACTAAAAAATACATAAAATTAAGCTATTAATTTATTAAAAGAGGTAAAATTATTATTATTTTCATTTAATAAAATGTTATGAAGGATTTAGATTAAATTAGGGGTTAAAAAGTAATTTAATTATTTAATTACAGGAGTTACACCCCTGATGCTAAGTCTAACTAGTGGTTAGAAGAAATGGGAGTAAACGGTTTTCCCCATTTCTATTTAAATCTTAAAATCATTATTAAGAAGATTGTCTTAGAGATGAATTGTATAGAGACAGTTAATCTGTTAAGTAGTTATACTCGAGATCAGAACTTGTCAGAGGGAGAGTGAAGGACTTATTGAAATGGATGGAGGAATTTCAAGTGGTATATGTATCTAGATAGAAGAACAGAATAAAGAACGGTATGATTAACTTTGCCATGAAAATGAATGTTGAATGAAAAGTTTTTGACAAGCATTGCTGGACGGTATATGATATTGTAGTGACTAAGGCTTTCAACTCTATGACAAGACAAAATGGGTAAATTTTTTTATTTATTTTGATGTTACAAAAGAAAGAAAATGTTAAATAGGTGTAAGCATTTATTTTTCCCTTTAGTTAAAAGGTGTGGTTAATATTAATTCTTTAAAACAGAGGAAATCAGCTGTATGCCAGTTTCTATGTTTTCTAACAGATTTTTCACGTTTCTGACACTAGAAAATTTTGCGGACCAAAGAAAAAGGAAAAAACAGAGAGCAAGATGATGATTGTTAGAATCAAATTGGGTGGTGGAATCTATTGATTCGAAAATTGGTAGTCTAATAAATTCAACCGATGTTAAAAGAAATAAAAGAAGATTGAGCCGACATAAAATCAGTTGGACTGGATTTAAATTAATTTAATTTTTATAATTTACAAAATGAATGTTTGTATTTCTGTTATAATTTATTTGTATTTATTAAAATTTCCTTTTTTATATTTTTCCTAATTATTTTAGAATATTTAGGACTTTTTTAGAATTTATAGGGCAATGAGTCAATCTGGTATGTACCCCATTTGAAATTCAACAAATAAGAATAATTGAAGCAATAATGCAATATTAAGTAAAAAAATAAATGCAATTATGAAACATATCACCACATTTAAATAGACAATTTGTTGAAATTATTAAAAGTAAAAATAAATCGAAAAAAAATCATAAAATATTTTAAATTTTCAAAAAATAATTATTATTTTCAAAATTTTGAAAAAAATTCAAACAAGTTTTTAAAACTTCATATAAACTCAAACATTAAAAGAAAGACAAAAAATTCTTCAAATAATTTTTTTGTAAAAATTCTTTTTGAATTTTTATAAATTTAGAAAAGTATAATGCTTTTAAAATTATTCACTTCTTTTATTTCTTCAAATTCGACCAATGGACAAATATTTTCACAACTATATTTATCTTCAATTCTTCAACTTTTACAAATGTAAATAATTACCATCATATTTGCTATTTTTTAATAATATAAAGATTAAATTGACCCATTTAATTTAAAAAAGAGTTATCAACAAAAATAATTAATGCTGTTATTAATTCTTATTTTTACTCAATTTCTAATTTTCTTATAGTAAATTGCTCCTAACCTTATAGTGAAAAACCTTTTGAGTATTTATTAACAAGTACATGATTTTTTTGATAGAGGGCTGAATGTCTCAGTAAAAAAAATTATCCTGTCCTAAGGAAGAATTCATCAACAGTGGACCAAATCTGTAAAAGGAAAATAAATAAATTGGGGATTTAATACACATTTATATATCTTAAGACCAAATGCACAATGTACAAAATACCAGCCAAGATTATGGAGCTATGAAATTTCATGGTAATCCCTATACTAAGACCAGATGCCTTCATGTATAACAATCACATTTCAGGTTGTTCTACTAAAGAACAATCATCTTTCTTCTACCATTATTGACCATCATCTCACAAATATTAATAAAAGCATGTTAACATCTGACCCCTGGTGCGATAGAATGACAGGTCCAAGTTAATGGTATACCTCCCCTCAACACAATGTCATACAAATGAATTGAATTGAAATCATAAGGAACTGTAATTTCCATAAATTACACTCGTTGAAGCTCGCAAATTAAGTCAGCCGGAAGATCAGTCACATTTCGCAAAGTGATTGTTGTACTTAAGATTTTGTAGTTGAACAAAACATCCCAAGCCTAACGCAAACACAAAATATACATTGATTTATGGCCTACAGGGATCTACCTACCTCTATATTGACATGAATATAGGATGAAAGGTAAAATAAGGTTCAAAAGAAATTAGTTTAACAAGTGTAGTCAAATGTGCAAACCATGTAAAAAGACCTGATAATTGATGACCGAGCTTGTTTCTTGATCTGCTTAGCGAAACAGCCTTTGCACTGATCTCTTAGGCACTTTGCCTTCAAGCTTCAATCTTCTATAAGCTTCTCTAATGTGGCAAGGCCTGATTGGTCCGGATTCTGTTCTCTCTGTCATGACTATTCTAGCTGCAAACCACCAAAATAATGGAAAAATAGACTCAATAGCTTAAAGTCTTGATAAATGAACTTCTTAGCACCAAGGCATATATATTTGATCATAATATTTGGTGCATTTACAAGCATTCCACCATGGAAGCCCTTGTACTAGGAGTTAGATTGCATTTCACCCACTTTACTCAAAAAATGAGCAACTTAGTCCTTGTACATTAGATTAAAGAGCAAACCGACCCTTTCTATGAAAAATTTCATCCATTTCTACTGTTAAAAACTGACAAGACTCACAGAATAACCAAACAGTTACACGTGGCATGTCATGTGTATCTCATTCTTACAAGCACCAGTTTTTAACAAGAGAAATTTGCTTTTTGATCTAATTTATAGGGACTATTTGCCCATTTTTTAGTAAAGGGGGCACAATGCAACCCGACTCTTGGTACAAGGGTTTCCATGGTACTTTTACCAGTTTCACTCTTTTTGTTCTCTCTTTCAATCAAACTGATTTGCTTTCTGGAAATGAAATCTCAACACTTCTGCTATAAGAGGAAAGTGCACGTACCTTTCTCCACGAGTTCACCGACAAACATTTTCGCTATACCACACACAACAATGGTCATTGGTAAAGAAATTTTCTGGCTGCCAGTTATGCTTACCAACAACTGCATATACACACAACAAACTTAAAGTCGATGTATTATCAAATCATGTTTTGCAATACTGAAATGCATAAATGGATTGGAGCTGTACTGACAATACATATGCACCAAGGAACCTCATGTATATTCATCAATAATACACAAAATTTTCAGTTAATTATCACACCCATGCAGATGAAATTAGAACAAGTCAAAGAGGCAACAAATAATTATAAATCCATCATATATAATAACATTTCTAGAGAAAGACTACCCAAAAAAGCTTTCCAAGAAGCTCACCCTTCTCATGTTAGACCTTTGAAGCGCAGATCTCCTAAATGATTCATATCTACTCATCTGATTCTCTGTGAATTGCGATAAAATGGCTCTGCAAAGAAAAGAATATTTTAACAGCTCTAGGCAGATGCCTCCTATATTAGAGAAAGGCAATAGAAGTATAGAGCAAGGGATCATATTTTGAAATATGGTTAAATTCTGCCATTAGTTCCTGTACTTTGTGAAAGTTGTGGATTTAATCCCTGTACTTTTAAAATTTCAATACTCACCAAATGATAACTAATAAATTCATTCAGTTAAGTTTTGCTATTTTCCAAATCTGATGCGGGAAACATTATCATATGTGTAATGCCATGTTTTTTACATATTACTCTCTAAAAATGCAATTAATGGATTAATGACGGTCTTTTGCATTATGATTGAAATTTCAAAATTCGATAAGTATAAAGACTTAGAATGATCCAATTGGAGAATATTGACTAAATCTATAATTATACGCATAGTACAGGACTAGTAATTGAATTTAACCAAATAGATTTAACTGCTACTGTTAGGGCTACGACTAAAATTTCAAAATTCGAAAAGTACAAGAACTAAATTTAACCAATTCAAAAAGTACAGAGACTAAATTTGGTCAAATTAAAGTACAGGGACTAATAGCAGAATTTAACCTTGAAATATTTATACTTGATCCTTTAAAACACTAAAAACATGGCATTTCACCTAATACATAATTATCTGAAAATTAGAACAAAAAATAAGGAAAAAGAGGGTAAAAGAAAAAGAAACTCACTGCATCTTGGCCATTTTAGCAGGGTCAGCACTAGAAGGGAACTTGCTAAGCTCAACTTCCACATTTTCCTCCTCTTCGTCATCATCATATTCTTTGTTCTTGGTGGTAGCTCTAGTAGCAACATTAGCATTAACACTTGTAGAGTGCAACTTAGGAGTTGAACTTGATGATGGATGAGAGGGATTTTTTATGTTGGGACCCATGTCATCATAATCATCATCATCTACAAGTAAATTGTGTCCACCATCGGTTTGGTTCTGGGGTTCATTTGGAGTTTGGCTGTTCAGCTCATCCTCACCAACTGGGGAATCAGGTGGCGATTCCTCTTGCTCCTCCAATGCTGCTTCGAATGGGTCCTTTGATTGCTTCATTCCGATACCTGCTTTTAGGATGATTTCGATCAAATTCTATCTAACAAATCATGCAAAGGAATGGAACGCCAAGGTCCTAGGATACATCTAATTTGGAATCTAAACTCCAGAAGACAAAGAAAATATGAATAAAATCCAAACAATGTGCATACTAACATTTGGCATTAAGAGATTCAATTTAAGAACAATTTACAGGAAAAAATGATCCCTGAAAATGGACTAGTTTAAAGAAGCCAAATCCACCAAATGAATTACAAATGTGAAAGAAATCAAAGCAATGAATTTCAACCATACAAGCAAGAAAAATGAAAATCAAGAAATTTCTAGATCTTGCCTAGGAAAACACATTCAAGTATGGCATGCACAGAAATACAAACAGGAATTAACCAGTTAGATTGAAACTAATACCTCAAATGCAATTGCAAGAAATTTTAGGTTGAAGCAATTGATACTGTACAAAATAGTTGCTTGAAGTATAGTTATTTTTGGGTTTAGGGTTCTGGGTTTTGGAGATATATTCGAACCCAATCGCTGGGATTGTCGTAAATCGAATTAGATAGAAAGTGTTAACCCAATTTGAAGCTTTCTAAGATATTCAAATTAGTGAAATTAAGAGGAAAAGAAATGGATATACGGAGAAAGAATTGGGCGAAAAAAGATTACCTTTGCAAAAGTATATCGACTCTCCAATGCAGACGAGAGAATCAAACAGATCGTTACAGTCGAACTCACCAAAAAAAAAAAAAACCGAGAAAGAAGAACAAGAGAGAAGAAACAATATTTTATGGTTGTTTAAAAATATTTATATTATTTTAATTTAAAATTTTAATAATTTTATATTTTTCATTATTCTTATTTTTTAAAACATATTTTTTCATTATTTAAATTTTATATACAAGTAATTTAACATTTTTAATGTTTATATTATAGTATTATATATTACTATATATTATACTAATTTAACATTTTTCATTATTCTTGAATGTTATGTTAACTTTAGCATTTGGTCGATTTAATTCTTTTAATGGTATAAAAATTAAATCGACCCATCCAATAGTAAAATAACTAATTTGATCTTGTACCTATCATAGAGGGACTTTGCAGGTGCTTTCACCTTTTTTTAATACTTGACATATCATTCGAGAACGTGACACATCATCAACTATAATTTTAAAAAAGTTATAGAATTTGTAAAAATAAATTTAAAAAATGTATAGATTATAAAATGGTATAATATATAAAAATTATAGAAATATGTAAAATTACAAAAAAATAAGCATTAAGATTTTTTACATTATTTCTTAAATTAGAAAAAAACATAAATAAAAATATATGTTCAAAATGAGCCTTTGGACCCATCAAAATTAAAATTAAAATAAAAATAAGAATTTATTTTGACATTATTATTTTTAAAATTATAAAAATATAAATTATTAAAAATAATATTTAGAATAAATCTTGACAAACATGTGTCCCAATTTAAATGGATTTAGATATTTTTTATTTAGATTTACATATTTAGTAATCTTTTAGAGTTTTATAAATCTCTATATTTTAAATAAATTTTATATGTTATTTTTATTTTTTTAAAGATTACATATTTTGTAAAACATCAAGTGATAATCGGGATTGAACTGAAGACTGATATTAGCTATCACAAAATTTTTATCATTCTACTTAAATTCAATTCAGAATTACAATTATTTCTTTAATACAATGCCTATAGGTTAGAAACCCTTAAATAGAAGGATGAAATGCGCTTGAGCATTCTCCAACCTACGGCCTTGTGAATTGTCAATAATGTTGATGTCAATCAAGCTAAAACTCAATCGGTCAAATTATAATTATATTTTAATGGGTAAAATATACTAGTAGGTACCCAACTATCAATAAGTTTCTTTTTCGGTCACTAAACTATGAAAAGTTAGAAAATAATCAGTTAACTATTCAATTTTTTCCTTTTTAGTCGCTTGCTATTAAATGACTAATGGAATGATGATGTGACAACTTTTAAAATTGGCATAATAACAAATTTGACCCTCAATGTTTATATATTATCTAATTTTATCCTATTTTTTCATGAAATATAATTTAATATACAATGTGTAATTTAGAAATAAAAATATATATATATTAAATTATGTTTAGTATTAAGCTATCACAATCCTCAAATACATTGTTTTCCTTATACTTCAAATGACTAAAAACTCGATGTCTCTCAATGACAATTGATTTAATTTTTGTTAGCTTGAGCTGATTGTGATGAAGCAAATCAAAGCTTAATGTTTTTTTTTGAACCAAATTATAGGATGTGTAAATGTTAAGGGTTCAATTTTTCAAAATCAAGACTAAATTGGCACAATATATAACTGTTGAGGGTTAAAGTTGTTATTATGTCAAATTTAAAAGCTATCACATCAACCTTCTACTAGTCATTTAATGGTTGGTGACCAAAAACGAAAAAATTGAATTGTTAGGTGATTATTTTGTAACTTTTCATAGCTGAATGATCAAAGAAAAAAATTTAATAATTGAATGACCAAAAATGAAAATTTTAAATAATTTCGTAACTACTAATGTAATTTACACTATTTTATCGATTCCACTGCTAAGGAGACAAAACCTAAGAGAAGATCCATCGGGAGGGAATCATATTCCAACGTAGGGTTTCAAAGAAAAAGCTTTGTAAGGCAACGGATTCAACAAAAACCCTAAAGACAAATAGATTCCCGAAGTGATTCCATCGGTTCATTGAAATTGATGCGAAAATAGACACCGGAGGCTCACGAGCTATGTTGCCTTCACCTTTGTCGACTTAAAAAATCTGGCTCTTACTGATCCTTTCTTAACAAAAATCCAATCTACAACATGCCATCCTAAGCTCTCTCTTTCATATAGCCCCCTTACCAACTACAAAACTTTCTTTCCACAAACAATTACAACCCAAATTTTATTTTATTGGAATTAAGTATTTTATGGTTCATGAAAATTAATTATTTTACGTTTTTGTGATTATTTCTTTTAACACCGTTATTTTTAAGATTTAAATTTAATTTTTCTCTTTAATAGTAGAGTGTATATTACCATTACACCTAATTAACTAAGTTTGATGTTTGGGAATCAAAAACAAATACAAAAACAAAAACAAAAACCAATAAATATAAGTATAATCAATATAATTGATGAATGATTTTCAACTCTTTAAAGACAAGTCTTTGAAGTGTCGTATATTTGGAGCCAATGAACTTCTTGACATGTTTGGTATTGTCTCCGGTTCGACTTTTGTTTACCGACTCTGACAAGAACCTGAATGCTTGAGGTTGCTTTAAGAAATGGTGGGTTCAATAGAATGGAAGAGCCTCGTCGGGTAAGATTGTGCGTGGCACATGACCACTTACCAAAAAAATGTGAGTGTTTGTGCTAGCTAGCTCAAGTGGTAGCATAATTGCCCACAAGTACCATATATGTTGTAAGGCATGAGCTCATGTAACAGCCTGTTTTCAGTGAAATCGAAACAGTGATTTTGAGACCATAAATACGAGTCCGAAAAGAAAATTATTTTAATATTATATTATCTTGGGTAGATATAATTATTTAATTATTTTCATTTTGGGTAGATATAATTTTATCTTGGGTAAACTACATCATTAGTCACTAAATTATGGGTAAATTTTTGTTTTGGTCACTTAATTAAAATAATTTACAATATAGTCACTGAACTATTCAAAAGTTTTCATTTAAGTCATCGGATTGCTAAAATCGATGCTATATGGCTTTCTCTGTTCGCACTGCCTGCACCAATAGAAAGCTCTGTTTCCCCTTCTCTTCTACAATTCAGTTTTTTTCATGAAATCGTTGGACAAAACACGTTAGCAAACAAATATAAATATAAATATTTATGTTAAATACAAGATTTGAACAAATAATATAAACAAATATTTATATTTATGTAAAAATACAATATCTAAAACAAAAAAAAATTAAATAAATATTTATATTTTTTTAAAACTATAGATTTGAAAACAATTAAATAAACAAGATCTTTTGAAAAATCAGAAATGGAATAAGGGAATTGAGTTTTACTAGAGGTTAAGGCCTGTTTTCATAGTTTCCTTGAGACAGATTCGGTCGCTCCTATGATACTTGGAAAAACGTTGGTCAACTGTCTCCCAGGATGTAACAACAAAATGATTGCAACAGTAGTACCTTTGTAACAGTCCGTTTTCAGTGAAATCGGAACAGTGGTTTCAGTACCACAAATACGAGTCCGAAAAGAAAATTATTTTAATATTATTTCATGGTCTGCATTATGTTAGAAATGTCGTATGACAATTTTGTTAAGAAAATTTTACCGGTTACATGTTTAATTGATAAAAGGACCAAATGCATAAAATGCAAAAGTTGAGTTCTAGTAGCTATATGTATCAAATAGCAAGGAATTCAAATTTTGAGGTCCTTATATGACAAATAGACCATTAAGAGAAGTTAGTAGATAAGGATGATTATTCATCCATGAAAATTTAATTAAAGAAAAGGATGAAATTGGAAATAAAAGATATTAAAAGATGATAATTGATTAAATGATGAAAATATCACCTTTTTCATCATCATTCCCAATTTTTTTTTATGAAAACCCTAGCTAAGAGAAAAGAGTTCAAGCAAGCTTACTTGGCTTAATTGGGTAAGTATTCAAGTCCTGTTTTTAGTACTTTTTATATTTCTGAGATTGTAATTACCTAATCTAGCTATCTTGAGGATTTATTTGCAAAGTTATTGAGGTATTAAAGTTTTGCCTTGGATGAATATAGATGAATTATGAAATTTTATGGTAGAAAATGAAATGTTGTTGATAGATAAACAACTTTTGTTAAAGGAATTTTGATGAAAATGTGATTTAGGGATTAAATTGTAAAGGATTAAAATTCATGAAAATTTTCTAAATTTTATGAATTACATTAGCTGTAAATTTTAAATGAAAAATTCGGCTAGGCTTGGAATAAGGATTAAATTGCATGAATTCTATTTCCCGAGCCTAGGGACGAAATTGGAATTAATTAAAAGTATAGGGGTAAAATTGTACTTTTGCCTAAGATG
Organism: Gossypium raimondii; assembly: GCF_025698545.1. Taxonomy (NCBI): domain Eukaryota; kingdom Viridiplantae; phylum Streptophyta; class Magnoliopsida; order Malvales; family Malvaceae; genus Gossypium; species Gossypium raimondii. The sequence goes on along the minus strand of NC_068577.1, from coordinate 57,179,536 downwards.
TAAGTTGGATTGAATTGAATATTTGATGTTAGATTTTCATCTTTTATAAAGTGATTTTTGAGAAAAATGTCAATTTTGGACTAAATTGTGAAATGTGGAAATTTAGTGGTTAAAATGTGAAATAAATTAAAAATATGGGCTGATAGTAAGATATGGAAAATTCGGCTAGCTTGGGTTTGTGTTTAATTTCATGAAATTGTGATTTTATGTGATAAGGACTAAATTGCAAAAATGTGAAATAATAGGGGCAAAAATGTAATTTTTCCAAAATGTGTAAATTGTGCTAAATTGAATGAAATGATGATTAAATAAGTAAAATTTGATACTATATAGATTGAGATAAATGAGATTTGGATCTAGAATGGGGGAAAACAAAGTATCGGATTAGTCGACCTAATTTGTCGTTTCAGCGAATGAGGTAAGTTCATATGGCTAAATTCAATATTTTGTTATGAAAATTTCATGAATATTATGGTATATTATTGTATATGAATGTTATAAAATTTTGATTATTGTAAAATAATGCTTAAGTAAAAATACAAATTAATTGGAACGATGGATTTGAGTACTTTCGTTCAGAGGCCAAGACGAATTGACGGAAAAGACCATGGTTGGACCATGGCAACATGTGATATGTGATTTCCGTATAAGACCATAGCTGGGCTATGGCATTGGTGTGATGTGATTATGAGTTTCTGTATAAGACCATATCTAGGATATGGCATCGGTGTGATATGTGCTACTGTGTAAGACCATATCTGGGATATGGCATCGATATGAGAATTCGTGTAAGACCATGTCTGCGACATTGGCATCGATATGCGATTTTGTGTAAGACCATATTTGGGATATGGCATTGATATAAGGATTCTTGTAAGACCATGTCTTGGACATTGGTATCGATACGTGATTTCGTGTAAGACCATGGCTGAGCTATTGGCATCGATACGAGATTACATGTAAGACCATATCTGGGATATTGCATTGTTACGGTACTATGTGTACGAGATCCCCGAGTATCCTTTAGTATTTCAAATGGTTCAAAGGGGAAAGCGGATGAAACATGGTTATAAGTGATGGTACAATGAAAGCAAGGTATTTGTGACAGAAATCAACAAGTAAGTGAAAGTTGAGAATGAAATTACGATCGAGTTAAGCAAGATAGATATGTACAGAACCTATGCGAGAATCGAATGAAAGTGAATTGGTGAGTTCATACCGTATCATGTATATGGAATGAGAAAGGTATGTGTTTAAATATGTTGTATACCAAATTGTGCTCATTTGGCTATATGGAAGTATGAATTGAATATTATATGAGAATTAAATTGATTAAACTTGTGAAAGCTAATGTTAGCTATGTAAATGATTATATGATTGAGAATGAGATGAAATATGATATGTGTTATGAGGACGTATGGAATTGAAAACGAAATTTTATGAAATCTATGAAAGAAATCATGAAAGAGTAAATTTCGCAATAAAATAGTTTTGGACAACAGCAGTTGTATAACTTTGAAAAATCAATAAAAATTGTGGGAATCGCATTAGAGGTTTATTAAGACATGAAATTAAATCTTATTGAGTCTAGTTTCACATAAAAGAAACGGTGTAAGCAAAAGAATTTTGTATTATGAGATATTTGAATTTTTGTAAGATACGGTCAGAATGATTTTGAAATCCCTTGTTCTGACTTTGGAAAATCATTAAAAATTATATAAAAAGAATTATGGGTTAGAATTTATATGATTAAAATTTTTAATGAGTCTATTTTCAAGAGAAACAAACGGGAATATCATTTGAATCCCGTACTAAGTGATAATTAATTTTTAGAGAAGAAGTGTCGGAACTGTCAGATAGCAGAACATGGACGAATTTGAAGAATTAACTGTATTTATTGGCTAAACCAAAAATTCTTAAAATTTTATGGTAAGAAGATATGTGAGTCTAATTTCTGGAAAATCAAACGGATCTTAATTTGGAGTTCTGTAGTGCAAGATATGAATAATTTAGTGACTATGACTCGAGTAGACAGCTTGATGTGAACATGAGTAAATAGTGAAACTATGTGTAATTTTGATTGTATTATCTTCAGAACATCATGTGAGGATTGGTAAAAGCATGTTAACAGATTGCTTATTATTTACATATCAACTTACTAAGCTTTATAGCTTACTTTGTGTTATTTTTCTATGTTTATAGTGTTCTGAAGTCTCGCTCGGGTTGGAAATCGTCGGAGATCCCATCGCACTATCCAACTATGGTTCCGGTATTTAAAATGTTTGTAATTTTAGTTGGTTTGTTAAGTGTATAAGTAATTTTGGCTATTGGTGCCTATATGTGTTTTGATGTTCTTAAGCAATGAGATTTGACTTAGTTGATAAAATGGTCAAATGTGTATAAGATGATATTTGTTAAAAGATGTGAATTGTTCGGTAATGCCTCTTAACCCTAGTCCGGTGACGGATACGGGTTAAGGGTGTTACAACCTTTGCAGTGATCAATGAACAAACCTTGCATTCTTTTATCACCGAAACGTTTGAAAATTTGGAGAGGACAAAGAAACGAATTTTTGAGTCTCTAAAGAATTCTACAATATTATTTAGGCTTTTATAGGCATTTAATAGGGAGGAATTTTGAAAATTTTCATGAATAAAGATACAAATCTGCTGAGAAAAAATTAAAATACGTATTGGACTAAAACATGCATAAGCCTAAAAAGACCCAACCAATCCAAACATTTTGCATCACTCACATCATGGGGGTGCACTTCTAACCCTAATCCGGCGACGAATACGGGTTAAAGGTGTTACAACCTTTACAGTGATCAACAAACAAACCTTGAGTGGATTTGGATTTGACCCCCCCTCACCCCACTACAGACAAGGAAGAATGTAAGTTTAGTTATTCAATAGCTACTAAGTTGGTTTACATATATATACAAGTTCCACACTTGATTCTCAATCAATGTGAGACTAATGCTTTTCATTTTTCTCAACATAATTCACAAGTAGCCTACTTTGAGCATCAATTTTTCATTCATCACTCAATCATTTTGAGCATATGATATATTGTTGTAAATGTTTAATGGAGTAGAATATAAAATTATAATTTTATGATTCAACTTTTCACCTTTACCAATCGAAAATATGCCTCAAAATTTTCAAAAATTATATTGTTTCTAATAGAAATAACTTTAGACAACAAGAATCTACGAATAAAATTTAAATAACTTTTTCTCTAATCTTGATACTTACTATTAAATTAACTTAAATTTTGATGCATGCGACAAAAATTGAGATTAGAATCCATGATGTGGAAAGCAAAACAAATATGTAAGCAAATATTGTCTTGTCGTAAAACCATTTGATTTTTTTTTTCAATCATTCATTGAAATTGAAGTTCCTCAATGAAGCCATCACATAATATGTTACATAAAAGTTAGAAACTTAAACGTGATGATGGATGAACCTCTCTAATTTCACTCTCCAAAATTCATACAGCAAGCGATACTTCCAATGACCCACAATTATTGAAACCAATGTGCTTTTCCTATCATTGAAAATCGTGATGGAGCCACTTGTAACATTGTTTGCGTACATACTTTTTATTATTATTAATATTTTATTGATAAAAGTATTAGAAATTTTTGTATTAAAAGTCAAATTATATTTTATATTTTAAAATAAATAAGTTAGTCATTCTGTGTTGATCAAATAGCAAAACAATAGAAATAAATGAATTTTTTAATAAAAATGATCAATTTTCTATTTGATCTAACACACAATGACTAATTTACTATTTTTAGTAGATGAGGTAAAATATAAGCTGGCTCCTTGTATAGGGGCTTCCGTGATACTTTTACCCTATTGTATCTCTTCTCAACGATAAATAAAAATATGTTTTAGAAAATTTTGTTTCCAAAGATAATCACAAAGTTAAGTCAAACAAGCAGTAACATTGTTTCACTTAATTTCCCTTTCGAAAGAAAAACTCTTATTTAGAATAATTGTTATTCAAAGTAACTATTTTTTTTAGAACAGCTATGCTTGGAACAATCGTGTTTAGAACATGGCTCCATTAGAATATGGTTGTCATTTGAGAACAACTCCTGCAAAGGATAACGAATGTCTGGAACAATTATTATTTAGAATAACTGCGTTTCAAGAATAATTATATTTAGAACAACCTCCATTTAAAACAATAGTGGTTTTTAAAAAAAAAGAAGAGATATTATTCAAAATTAGCTCTTTCAAGAAAAGCATCGAACAACTATTATTAAAAATAAAGCTAAATTCACAATTTGGCCCTTGAAGTATACTCATTTTTTGACTTTGGTATCTAAACTTTTCTTTGCCTCAATTTGATACCTAAAGTACATGGGCTATAATTAGAATTAACCTAAATTTGTTTGGTTATAACTAGAGGTTTTGGTTCAAAAAATTAATTTCTAAATCTGAGTCCAACCCGCTTTGGATCAGCCAAAGGTTGTTTTAAATTATTTATATTTAAATTAAATATAATTTCATCATTTATTGAATCGAGTTAATCTAAAATTGAAGAATATAAACTTAAACTCGACTCAAGATGAATCGAACCGCTTAACTAAACTAACCCAACCCAACTTGTTTTTGAGCTAAGCTTGAGTTTAATATTTTCAACTTCACATTCGCTCGACCCAGATTGATTAATTATTAAACAACTAAAAGAATAAAATTACTTTTAATATACATTTGAATTTAAATTTAAATAAAAGTATTGATATAAGATCTATTTAGTGATTATGAATAGAATTGACTGTGATTATATGATTTATGTTTAATTTAAATGTTAATTATTTATATTTACTCCGACAATAGTAGTAACATTCAGTAATATGAATCCGATGATTAGATAAGTGAGAGGTGTTACATTTACTACCGAGGAATACCTTTCCTTCCACTACGAAGTCCTTATGGCTGCAACAGGTGGGGTAATGATGATGATGAAAGCGAGAATCATCAGAATCAGAAAAAAGGGAAAAGGGTGATTAAAGAAAAGACTCTCATCCCCACTGATTCTGGTCTTGCTTCCCAACACGTAGCATCTCACCATAACGCCTCAAATCCACTGCTCCTCTATTTATTTCAAAACCACTTGGATTAAGCTCCCCCTCCGCTCCATACCACTCGCCCAAAACCAACACGCCTTCTTTGCCTCGTGTTTCATCACCTGGCGTTAAACTGCTTTCTTTAAAGGTACATTTCTCTTTAATTTCCTTCATTTTTTTCCATTTCATGTTTTTCTTGTTAATTTTGCATTGAAGTGATAAATTTGAGTGAATGATGTTTGGTATATCTTCTTAGTAACTGACCTTCTGAAAATACTAGCATTTTTTTTTAATATCAAGTGAAAGAAGAAGAAGAATTTCGCCATGCAAAAAGCTTTTTAAGGCTTTTCTTTTCCTTAGATCAAAATTTATTTGTTTACTTATACTGTTCTTTCAATTTTGAGAGTTTTAAATCCCAAATACCAGAGAGCTTCATCGTTTATTCATATATTTTAAACATTTTTAAAGCAAGAACTTGTGATTTGTTTTTGGTAAAATATGCAATAAATTTTCATATTTTTCGTAAATTTAAAATTTGATTCTTTTACTTTTAAAATTTAAATTTTTACTTTTTTAGATTTTAAAATATACGTTTCATTAAATTAAATTATTATAAGTAATTGAGTATTTTTAATTTTAAAATTTCACACATCAAATTAAAAAAAAAGTTAACACTTGCACTTGAGATTAAATTTCAAATTTTTAGTAAAAGGATTAAATTTCAAATTTTCAAAGAGTATAGAGACTTCTCTACATTTTAGAATTTAAAATTTAAATCTAACAGTTAACACTTTCTTAATTACTTTACGATAAATTTAACTAAAAAATTACAATATTAATGGTTAAAATTAAAATTTGAAAAGTATAAGGATTAAATTGTAAATTTGCAAAAAGTATAGGAAGTTATAGTATATTTTAACCTTTATTTATTTTATATCTGATGAAGTTCCTGCATGCACCGAAGATGTCACCTTTTGCCAGTATTTTCCAGTGGCTTGTTTCGCTCAAAACTACCTTGAATCTTGAGACAGAATTAAATATACTTTTGGCCTTTTCTTCATTTTTTCTCTCTCTATTTTCTTTTTAAAATTGCTTTAGAGAATTCAGAAAAAATACTTTCCAACACGAAAATTTCTTCAAATTTATTGTTTATATCTAATAAATGGTTGCTTAATTTTGGAAAACAAAAGTTATTGTAGTTAGTTTTGCTTCTTGCGTGTCCAGCCAGCAAAATGGGTGCCGGTGGTAGGATGCCAATTGACGGTATAAAGGAGGAAAATCGAGGCTCGGTCAATCGAGTTCCGATCGAGAAGCCTCCGTTTACGCTCGGTCAGATCAAGCAAGCCATTCCGCCCCACTGTTTTCGCCGCTCCCTCCTTCGATCCTTCTCCTACGTGGTCCATGACCTATGCTTAGCCTCTCTCTTTTATTACATTGCAGCATCATATTTTCACTTTCTCCCACAACCCTTTTCCTACATTGCTTGGCCTGTCTATTGGGTTCTCCAAGGTTGCATCCTCACCGGTGTTTGGGTCATTGCACACGAGTGCGGTCACCACGCTTTCAGTGACTACCAATGGGTTGACGACACCGTCGGGTTGATCCTTCACTCCGCCCTTTTAGTCCCGTACTTCTCGTGGAAAATCAGTCACCGCCGTCACCACTCGAACACCGGTTCCATGGAGCGTGACGAAGTATTCGTGCCCAAACCCAAGTCTAAATTATCATGCTTTGCGAAATACTTCAACAATCCACCCGGTCGAGTTCTCTCTCTTGTAGTCACATTGACTCTTGGTTGGCCTATGTACTTAGCCTTCAACGTTTCGGGTCGATACTATGATCGATTAGCTTCCCACTATAACCCTTATGGCCCCATTTACTCCGAACGCGAGAGGCTACAAGTTTACATCTCCGATGCTGGTATAGTTGCGGTAATTTATGTACTTTATAAGATTGCTGCAACAAAAGGGCTGGCTTGGCTTTTATGCACTTATGGGGTACCTCTACTTATTGTGAATGCCTTCCTTGTGTTGATCACCTACTTGCAACATACTCACTCGGCATTGCCGCATTACGACTCGTCTGAATGGGATTGGTTTCGAGGAGCATTGTCGACGATTGATCGAGATTACGGGGTGTTGAACAAAGTGTTCCATAACATCACCGATACGCATGTGGCTCATCACCTCTTCTCAACGATGCCACATTATCATGCAATGGAGGCCACTAAAGCAATCAAACCGATACTCGGCAAGTATTATCCTTTCGACGGGACACCGATTTATAAGGCAATGTGGAGGGAGGCAAAAGAGTGCCTTTACGTCGAGGCTGACGTTGGTGGTGGTGGTAGCAAAGGTGTTTTTTGGTATCGTAACAAGTTCTAAAGACCGACCAACTGCCTGATAGCTGGCCGGTAAAATCGACGTAAAACGTACTTATTAGACTAGTGTTAACTAGGGAAGTTAATAATGGTAGGAAAATGTGGAATAGTTGCCTAGTAGTTTTATGTATTAAGTGTTGTATTAATAAACTATATGGTAGAAAAAAAAATGTGCATGTGCTATAATGTTTTATGGACGCTACTAAAATAGATCAAAGATTAAATTTTAGATGCACAAAAAGTACATGGATTATAATCATAATTAAACTTAAATTTGTTTGGTGTTGGTTCACTCACTTTGGATCGCCCAAAGGTTTGTTTCATCATCATTTATTGAACTCAGTTGATCTAAAATTAAAAAATTATAAATTAAAACTCGACTCAAGATGAATTGAATTGCTTAATTAAACCAACTCAACCTAGTCTATTTTTGAGCAATTTAGTATTTTCAACTTTACGCTGGTCTGACCAGACCGATTTACTATTAAATGACTAAAAAATATATAAAAAATTCCTTTTAATATATATTTGTATCTAAATTTAAATAAAAATAAATTTTTTAATTTTTAAACTGGTCAAGTCAAACTAAACTTCAACTTAAATTTTTTTTTTAACATTCGATAAAATTGGAACGATATAGATGATGTTAGCATGGCCTTTGCACAAGGATGACACACACAAATCAGAAAATGGTCACCTTCTAATTCATATGATGTGTGATGTTTGTGGCAAATGTTGAGTGGTATAAAATATTTGGTATGTAACAATTAGAATATGAATTAGGTAATGCTTGACCTAAAAATTTGAAAATGTTGTAAAATAGTCTTTATTCAATTCTGAGTTGATTCTAGAGCATACGTAGACTTATATAAAACCTGTGAAAGGTCGTAGTTGGTGATTATAAACTGAATTGATTATGATTATATGGTTTATATTTAATTTAAATATTAATTGCCCGTATTTACTCTAGGAACGGTTATATCATCTCGTAACTCAAACTCGACGATCGGGTCAAGTGATGAGTGTTACATTTAGTCCTCATCAACACCTTTCATTCCTCTATGAAGTCCTTATGATTGTAACAGGTGTTTGGGAGATACCAAGAAGAAAAGAGAGATGAGGTGGGTTGATGATGATATGAAAGCAAGAATCATCAGAATAAAAAAAAAAAGGGAAAAGACCCCCATCCCCACTGATTCTGGTCTTGCTTCCCAACACGTAGCATCTTACCAAAACGCCTCAAATCCACCACTCCTCTATTTCAAAACCCCCCTTCGCTCCACTCCACTCGCCCAAAACCAACACGCCTTCTTTAATCACCAGGCGTTAAATTGCTTTCTTTAAAGGTACTTTTCTCTTTAATTTCCTTCAATTTTTTCCCATTTCATGTTTTTCTTGTTAATTTTGCATTGAAGCGATAAATTTGAGTAAATGATGACTGGTGTATCTTCTTAGTAACCGAGCTTTTGAAAATAGAAGAAGAAGAAGAATTAATTTGCCATGCAGAAAGCTTTTTAAGGCCTTTCCTTTTTCATGGATCAAAATTTATTTGTTTACTTATAATGTTTTCTTAAGCCTGAAGAAAGAAGCGACTGAATTACTTAAAAATATCAAAATTTTTAAAAAATATATCAGATTAAGTCTTTTTTTTTTTCAAAAAATTACGGATTTAGGCCGAAATAACAAAAACGCTTCCAAAGATTTGTAGAAAAACGCTTCCGGCTAGAACACTTTCTGCCTCCCAATATTTTATTTATTTATTTATTATTATTTTTTAATGTCACCTCTTATGAAAACAAAACTTACAAAGCATGTATTTATATAGACCAAAGTCTCATTTCCTTAGTTTTATTAAGCGATGTGAGATATGCATTTATATAAACTCATAATCTATTTACAATTTTTCCTAAACAATGAGAGATTTCTTATTTTTAACTAACAACATAAGATTAAAGGTTACATTTAATTCTTAAAAGTTAAAGACAAAATTGTGTACAACCAAATATATTTTGTTAGAGTTTAGTGTTGTAAAAGTTGTCTTTAATTTAAAAAAATTAAATGTAGCCTTTAATATTATGTTGTTAGTTAAAAGAGTAAGCAATCTTACATTATTTAGTAACAAACGCAAATGGATCATGAGTTTATATAGATTTATATCCTTCATCGCTTAAGAAAATAAGGGATATAAGACTTGAAGTCTATAAAAAGATTTATTTTGTAATTTTATTTTCACAAGAAATGACACAAAAAAAAAGATATTGGAGGTAGAAAACGCTTTCAGTTGGAATCATTTTTTTTGTCAATCCATTGAAAACGCTTTCAGCTGGAAACGTTTTCTTGCAAATCCGTTAAAAACGCTTATAATTAGAAGTGTTTTCATTATTTTGCCTAATTCTGTAATTTTTCAAAAAAATAACTTAATCTAATAATTTTTTTAAAAAATGACATTTTTCAGAAATTAAGTCTGAAAATTGCTTCAAATTTATTGTTTATATCTAATAAATGTTTCATTATTTTATTATAATTAATTTTGATTCTGGCATGTCCACCCAACAAAATGGGTGTCGGTGGTAGGATGGTAGTTCACGGTAAAAAGAATAAGGAAAACCGAGGTTGGGTCAATCGAGTTTCGATCAAGAAGCCTCCGTTTACGCTCAGTCAGATCAAGCAAGCCATTCTGCCCCACTGTTTTCGTCGCTCCCTCCTTCGATCCTTCTCCTACGTGGTCCATGACCTATGCTTAGCCTCTCTCTTTTACTACATTGCAACATCATATTCACTTTCTCCCACATCCCTTTTCCTACATTGCTTGGCCTGTCTATTGGGTTCTCCAAGGTTGCATCCTCACCGGTGTTTGGGTCATCGCACACGAGTGCGGTCACCACGCTTTCAGTGACTACCAATGGGTTGACAACACCGTCGGGTTGATCCTTCACTCCACCCTTTTAGTCCCGTACTTCTCGTGGAAAATCAGTCACCGCCGTTACCACTCGAACACCGGTTCTATGGAGCGTGACAAAGTATTCGTGCCCAAACCCAAGTCTAAATTATCATGCTTTGCGAAATACTTCAACAATCCACCCGGTCGAGTTCTATCTCTTGTAGTCACATTGACTCTTGGTTGGCCTATGTACTTAGCCTTCAACGTTTCGGGTCGATACTATGATCGATTAGCTTCCCACTATAATGGCCCCATTTTCTCTGATTGCGAGAGGCTACAAGTTTACATCTCCGATGCTAGTATATTTACGGTAATTTATGTACTTTATAAGATTACTGCAACAAAAGGGCTGGCTTGGCTTTTATGCACTTATGGGGTACCTCTACTTATTGTGCATGCCTTCCTTGTGTTGCTAACTTTGTTAAGAGTTAAGAGTATAGATAAGAACTGTGCTAGCTAACTTTGTTATTGAGCTAGCCTATTAGCTGTTAGTTTGTTATTCAAGCAATTAAGCTGTTCGTAATAGAAGTTACTCGTATATTCTATAAATACCATTGTTATAATGTACGAACTTGATATACAAGACTTGATACAAAGAATTCTTTCATTACTCAATACATTAGCAACTCACCGTAGGTGTTAACATGGTATCAGTCGCCTGAGGTGCTGGAGACCTGTTCTTAGTCTGCTTCCATGACCACCACAGCTTCCGCAGATTCTGCCTCCGTCAAACATGGACGTCCGACATTCACTGGTGCTAGGCTCGTCTAATCATTTCCCCGCCATGAGACTGTCAAGTTGGATGAAGGTACTTTTGTTTAATGGCAGCAGCATGTTCGGTTGATCATCGAAGGATACGAGTTAACAAATTTTTTGGATGGAACGTTACCTGCTCCACCGCACTTTGTGCAGTCTCCGGAGGGCTCGCTTATTCTGAATCTGGATGCCTCTACGTTCGTTCAACAGGACAAGTTACTTGCTTTCTGGTTACTCTCTATAATTAATCCCTCACTCATATCTTCTTTTACAGAAGCTCAAATGGCGCGTAATGTGTGGAATACCGCCACTCGTCTCTTCATTGCAGTTGTAGGTACGAAGCTATCTTGCATTCGTCACGATCTTCACTCACTTAAAAAAGGTAGTCTCTCCGTCAAGGAATATGTAGCGAGTATTCAAAATACAAGTACATTGATAGAGGCTTCTGGATCTCGGATCTCAGAGGCAGAGAAGGTCGAAATAGTACTTGTGGGCTTACCTCCGGAGTTCAATGCCGTCCTTACCTTAGCATCGTTCTCGTCGGAGCCTCTGCCACTTCAACGTCTCATCGACGTGTTACTCGAGTATGAGAGCCGCTAGGTGCGTGCGGTACAGGACGTGCCTCTTCATGCCAATCTTTTGGAAACTATTCCATCGTCGGCTCTGGTGGGCTCTGTCTGTGGTGGTCGTTCCCCGTCTGAAGGTCGCGGGAGAGGGTTTCGATCCTGCATACAATGTCAGATCTGCGGGTGGTTTGGGCATTTAGCCCAGAGGTGCTTTTTCCGTTATAACCGTGAGTATGATAGCCTATCGTCGGTTGTTCGAACGTCAAATCTGGCGGATCGTCATGGTCCTGGTGTGTCATTTCCGTTTGACGGGACACTGATTTACAAGGCAATGTGGAGGAAGGCAAAAGAGTGCCTTTACGTCGAGCCTGACGTTGGTGGTGGTGGTGGTAGCAAATGCGTTTTTTGGTATCATAACAAGTTCTAAAGACCGACCAACTACTTGATAGCTAGCCAATGAAGTCGACGTAAAATGTACTTATTAGACTAGTGTTAACTAAGGAAGTTAATAATGGTAGGAAAATGTGCAATAGTTGCCTAGTAGTTTTATGTTTAATATAAGTAGCAATTAAAATATATTTAATATTCAAGTGAGTCTTAGCTTGATTGGCATGGGCATTATCCCCAATGCAGGAGGACTTAGGTTTGAGTACACTGACGCATATTATATTTCTAAACATTCATTGTTTTTGTTAAAAAAAGAAGAAGATATAATTTGAATTTCATGTTGATGTTAAAGTGTATAGAATTTTTATTGCATTAGTAGGAAATTAAGATAAGAGCCTAAAGTTCAAAATATTTTTACTTTAATATTAAAGTCGAGAACTTTTATGAGTAAAAATCATAAGTTAGAGGCTTTTCTAAATAAATTTTAGTCGTTTAATGGTTTCTTAGTATATTAGCCAAGAACTTTTAAGTAATCACAATTCACGCACCACTAGCACAAGTAAACCATTGCCCCACACACCATTAGCAAACAATATAATTTTCAACATACTTTACGATTCAATTAAAATCTCACTTTATTATACATCTCATAATACTTTATGTAAATAACAAAAGTTAGCGATGTCCATTGAACTAATTAATAAATTGACTAACGCAATTGCACTTATCAATTAACAGTGTAACTATGGTGAGCATAGATATCGTTCTTTCGAAGACTACAATTACAAGTAATTACCACATTTCTATTATTTAACCTAATAATTGAAAGGTTGATTAAGATTAAATCAAACTAGATAAATTAAATAAGGAATGCACAAAAGAATGAAACACAAATGCAATCAAGTATTAACCAAGTAACAAAGCAATACTTAGGTAAGAATCCGCCTAGGTTTCAGCTATAATTCTCAATCTAATTTATACAATTTATTTTCTTAACTCTTTGATCCATAGAAATCCTTAATTTATGCTAACATCTCTTTTGAACATAAGAGCAACTAACTCTAGGTTGATTAATTGAAATTTCTTTCTAATTAAAACTCTTATTATCGCATTAATTCACTCTATGGGTCATCTTATTAGATTTGACTCTAATCCGGTAGATTTATGTTGTCGTATATTTCTAAGGTTGCATGCAACTCCATTCAATTATGTAAGATCTAATCACAAGAAGAGTCTATTCAACCTCAGACTTATGGACATTAAACATGGATTAACACTCTAGAATTATTAACCCAAGAATAATAAACCATTCATAATTGAAAACAAAGAGACTAAGATTTTATTGCATAAAAATAAAAATCAAATATTAATAGAATCCATCCTAGGGTCCATCTCCCTTAGGTATTAAAAAAAGTAGTTCATAATGACAAGAGTAAACACAAAATATACAATATAACCACTATAATAAAAGAAATCCATGATAGTTGCCTTAAAAATCAACTTGGACTCTTGAATCTTGGTGGAAAATTGCTTGGAAATTAGCTTCAATGGTGTTCTAAAGGTAAGTTTCGTGCTCTCCCTTGGTGGCTGCCTCTCTTCCCTTTTATTTCCCTATTTATATCCCCTTAAAGTGCTAAAAACTCTCAAAATCACAACTTTCAGCCATTAGGGCACACAGTTTCTGAGATCGACACACCTTGGACACCCAACTATATGGATTGCCTGTGTGAAAATTTGCTACATGTGTATAGCTTCCAGGATGCTCCAATGTTCTAATTTTCACCATTTTTCACTCTTAGTGCTCTCAAATGCCCTATTAAGCATCAAAACATGAATATAAAGGATTAAGAGTATCAAATTATGCACTGAAAATGAGGCTAAAATATATTACTTTTGACACTTATTAGTTAAAAAGAATTAAAAACTGTGGGTCTTAATCATCAAGTACTCTACTCCATAGATACGGGTGGTGGTGTCAACTAGAAGTACTTTTGGAGGCGAAGTAATATGATTGATCGGAGCGTCATAAGGTTCATAAAGGTAACAAATTGATGGGTGTTAACATACTCATCCTTATATATCTTTTGAGTATATAACAAGTATTTTAAAATAGGAATATTTTAAAATTACGTTACACTCTGTAGTAATTTTTATGGAACGTCACTCTTTTGTTTAAAAAAAGGAAGAAAAATAATCATACAAGTATTTTAAAGTTTCTTTTAGGCTTAATATATAATTTGGTACTCAAGTTTGACACTTTTTCTAACGTGGTATCTATATTATATTTTGGTTCAATTTAGTACTTGTATTTGATAAAATTACATATTTCAATACTCAAAAGTAACTATGTTAACTTTTTAATTTGAATTTTAACATTGATTTGATAAAAAATAATTACTAACATTATTAGATTTAAATTTTTAATGATTTTAGCAATAAAATTAATTTAGTGTACAAATCCTTTAAAAAAAAAAACCTTTACCTCCTCCCCTTTCATATTGGCTAAGTTGAATCAACTCATCCAATGATTTTTTCCCCTACTAGCAGGGGCTAGGGGGTTGGCAGGGGCCTCGACCCCCCCTAAAATAGAAAATTTTCTATTTAATTTTTTAAAATTTTTATATTAGTAAAGGTAAAATTACACTTTCCCCCTTAAAAATAATAAAAATTTGATTTAATTCTTTAAAAATTAAAAAATATAGGCTATTCAAATGGTTAAATTATATTTTTACTATCGTAAAAATTACAATTTAATTTCGACCCCTAAAAATTTTTTTTGACTTCGCCCCTAGAAACCAATCTACTTTAGGGTCTTAAGACAATGCATCATATAAATTGGAATATTCACACATGCCATTGCCACTAATTAAGAATTTCAGTCAACTTGTTTTAAATATTCTATTGGTCGTACATTTTATTTTGCCCCCATATCTATTTTTTATTTACTTTAATTAATATTCTTAATATTAACGAGATTTTATAATATGTAAATCTAAATAACGAAATTTCCAATTAGACCTTAAATTATAGCAAATTGGTTAAAATACACAAAATTTAATTAGAGAATATTTCATGATATTGTTGATAGTTCCAATGTTAGATGCAATAGTATAAAATCTATAGATCATCGTGTAATATATTGATAGATCCAAAAAAGCAATACTTTATTTCCTTTAAATGTTTTAAAATTTATATTTAACAATATTTTTATTAATGTGGATTGAGTCTTCACTCGATTGGCATGAATATTGTTGTCAATACAAGCAGACGTGGGTTCGAATGCGCTGAAGCATATTATCCTCCTATTTATGAGTTGAGGAGGGGCTATGAGTAGTTCTAGGCATTGTGTCAAAATAAGCAGATTTAATTAGAACATATAATGTGTTAAAAAAATACTTTTATGAATTGTATTTTTCGGGTGAGTATTTGGTACACTCATAATATATACTTTTTATTCTACAAGTAGCCTTAAAAATTAACATGTACTTTTTTAAAATATTTATTTTTAATACTTTATTATACTATTATAAAATTCTTGTTAATCTCTTGACCTTACTTGTGGAGTCTTAAAACTCCGCTAACAGTGTATAAAATAATACCCTTATTTTTTAAAGATTTGTTAATTATATGTAAAATTATAAAATAATAATGTATAAAAATAAATGTCACATTTATATAATTTTGTCGTTAAGTAAGAATTGTATTGTTTCAAATCCCAATTGGCGTTGGGAGAAAGATATGTTTGAAGCTTTAAAACAATTGAGGAGCTATAAGCTATGTGCTTGGAAGGTTTCATTGAGGTGTGGGCATTCCTTTAAGCATTACGTAAAACAGAAAATAAACAGGTGACAGTTTTTTTATATTTGTGGAGCTTAGTTCAGTGAAAAATATTTACTATCTTCAATACTTACAATAAGTTATCCTAAATCTATCACACACTTTTTACAATTTTCTCACCTTTATACCTTGGAAAATAATGCTCTCACTACTAAATTCACCGTTGTGAAGTCAACAAGTAAAACTACAACACAATAAAATTTTACTAAAAAAATGCACTTACAACATAAAGTTCCTCACTTAAATAGATTAAGTGCTATATCTCTTAGTACGATAACATATACAAGTCCCTCAATTATATAGAATATTTCAAGAGTTGCTAACATAAAAGACCTATTTTAATCCAAAAACAACATTAAGATAAGCAAATACAATATAATAATAATGAGCAAAGTAAACATGAACTCTTGGTAGCTAAAAATGCAGTGTTCCAACTCAATCAAATATCCACGATCCAAGGGATTAAAAAATGGGATGATCCGATTCAATCCAATCTTCCAAATATATTTCTCCAAGTGATATGATCTCCATTAATGGACTAGATATCATCCACATAATTAGCACAATAGAAAAACACGGTTCAATAAATTGTCAACAATGCAAATACAAAAATTGTCTCAAATAACAATGCAAATAGAAAAACTGTCTCAAACAACAATGCAAGTACAGCTAAAATTTTCTTTTAAATTCACTTATATATCATTTTGGAATAAACAAATACTCGTTGGATTACTATGTATATATTTATCCTGGATTTAATTAAAAAATTTAAGAGTGTTAGCAATTAATTTATATTTTAAATTAGAAAAATAAAAAATTAAATACCTTCAAACAAAAATAAAAAAATTAAATCCCAAATTTATAATGAGTAAAAAAACTAACACACAGTCTAAACTTCTTTCTATGAATAAAAAATTATAAAATAATAGCATCCAAATAGAGCAAGTGGTTGAAACATATCTTAATAAAAAAATAGTGCTCGTGTTATAAGCCTATTGTTAATATACCTATTTGGGAAAGTGGCGAGAGGATCCGGGCCAGCAACGGTTTGTTTGCACATTATCCTAGAATGTGCGGGATCAGGGAACAGAAACATCGATTAAAGGACTAAAGATTTTCACATATAGACTTGAACCCATGATCTGTGTATGACCTAATGCTCCTCTGGCCTCTGCATCACATTTTCACACAGATCACTTGTCTTTATATAAGATCAATACAGATGGGAAGACTCCATATCCAGATCCAGCAAGCAAAGACTATGGCTACGGCATCATCTGCAAATGTTTATTGCACCAATGCCACAGACAAACAAATTAGCTATGCCAATAATTCCTCACTTCAAGTATCTTCCTCTATCTCTTCCATACCTGTTTTATATATGTTAAGGGATAGACTCTTTCGAAAGAAATTTTTAAGTGTCATCCGTTGAGCAGTCAATCAATCTTTCAATAAACTGAGTTGAGAGTTAGCATGCCTTAAGTGGTTGCTGGATGAGCCTAGTTCACGGAACCAAGAGTGCTTCTGTTGGTAGACTTGTAAGAGTCATGGGATAAGTACTTGTATAGGGCGTGATAATAGTTATGTAAATAATTTGACTTGTATGCAAGGGGGGAGTCCAGTGAGTTTTGCAAGTTCACCAACCAAGACACTCTCGGCTCTTTAAGTCACACCCGCTTATGGCACAATACGAAAGACAAAATTCTTATTGGAAACAATATCTGAAATTATTGGGAGATCAATTAACTGCCTAGTTTACGATACTTTAAAAACTTTTTCCGAAAGAATCGTCCCTTCAACAATATTTATATACATATATGTATGTATATGTATATACATATATCCATTAAACAAAAATGTTTTCAGGTTTTTGTTTTTCTTTTTTTTCAGAAAAAAGTACAATTGAAGACAAGGCCATTCCTAGAGGACACCATCAAAGACATGTTGAGCAAGATGGTTCACGTTCCTTGTATTAAGGTGGCTGATTTGGGTTGTGCTTCGGGTCCCAACACGTTCTTCCCGACATGTGAAGTTATGGATATCATCGCTAGTGTTTGCCGACAAGCACATTGGGAATCGCCTAAGCTTCAAGTGTTCCTTAATGATCTTCCCCAAAACGACTTCAACACTGTGTTTAAATCAATTCCTGCATTCAATGGGAAGCCTTGTTTCGTTGCCGGAGTTGCAGGTTCCTTTTACCAAAGGCTTTTTCCGAGCAAGAGCATTCACTTCGTGCATTCTTCTTACAGTCTTCATTGGCTCTCAAAGGTTAGTATATATAATTAATGTAATTGCATATAATATAGGGAAGGCAAACCATGTTGTAAAATCCATCACTTTTTTATAATTGGTATATTCTACTCTATCATTAGTCTCGCTTTACTATCGATTTATAATCTTGAAAATTACTATTATCTTTATGGATGTTGGATACATAAATCCCATTCTAAAGGAAAGCAATCAATTGAATCAATCGGTTCAATTGTTTTTTTTTAATCTGACTTAATCAACTTTAACATAAGAAAATCGACTCGATTAACTTTAATTGAGAAAACTGACCAAACAAAATTGACTTTGATTTGGTCAGTTTGGTCGGTTTTCTCGGTTAACCAATCTTAGGTAATTGGGTTAGGTTTATAAAGTTATATATCTATTATATATTATAAAATAAAAAATATATTTTAAATAATTTTAAACTAATATTAAATAAATCGATTTCTTAGTTGTTTCTGTTTTGAAATTTAAAAATCAATAACCGATTGAATAACCAATTAAACAAAAATAAAACCCGTCCACCTGACTAAACTAAAATTGAAAAAATCTAATGGGTTGATATTTTCGATTAAAATCGAACCCTATCCAACCTAGCTTCACCTTAATTTAATTTTTGCTAATTATTTTAATATTTTCATTTCTTTTAAAAACAACCAAATATTTAAATATATATATTTTAAAAACACGAAGCATATGAAATTTTTTCTGTAATGCATTTTACTTTATATTCATTATCAAAAAATAAATCCGTCTCACCTTGCATTTATTTATTTTAAAATTCACTCCATTTAAAATAGATTATTTTGAGATTCATGGACCGATTGTGTTTTGCCGTCCCTAATTACATATATATAGCGACGTTAGCATTGTCTATAATTATATGATTGTGAATGAATTTTAGGTACCAAGAGGAGTTGAGGATAACAAGGGAAATTAATACATAGCAAAGACGAGCCCTCCTAATGTCTCCAAAGCTTATTCAGAGCAATATCGAAATGATTTCTCGAGATTTTTACGCTTTCGTTCCGAAGAAATGATAACTGAGGGACGAATGTTGCTTACCTTCATTGGTAGGAGCATTACTGATCCCACAAGCAAAGACTGTTGTATCATATGGGATTTGTTCACCAAATCACTGCTCGACTTGGTGGCTGAGGTTCATTATGTTTGTTGTTTCCTTTCACTTAAATACATCGATACATATACATTACTGTCGGACATTATCATAGTTGCAAACATAACTGATGCTATTTGGTTGGCAGGGATTGGTGTGTGAATCTGATGTAGATTCGTTCAATGTGCCTTACTATTACCCTTGCAAAGAAGTAAGGGAAATCATCGAAAAAGAAGGGTCTTTCGTTCTCAACAAATTAGAAATTTTCGAAGTGAATTGGGATTTTGAAGATGATGTTTGCAATGAAAATTTCGTGCTCAAAAAGAGTAAAAGCGGGCGAAATGTTGCAAATTGCATACGAGCAATTACAGAATCTATGATTGCTAGTCATTTTGGAGATACCATAATTGATGATCTGTTCTCAAGATTTGCACAACATGTGGGTGAGCATTTGTCGTGTGAGAGGACAAAGTACTATGTTACTATCGTTGTTTCAATGACTATGAAATAAGTTTGCCCAATTTTTTTATTTAAACGAATAAAAAAATGAATTTTATTTTATAGATTTTCCATCAATACTAACATTTTTTTTTGGTCAAAAGATGAGTTTATTTTATTTAAATATTGTTGTTGTATTTGATTTCTTTCTCTCTCTTTTTTCTTTTCCAAATTATGGAGTTTTATTAATTTCTGAAATATATTTTATATTTATTTAGCTCAATACTCATAAATATCGAGCTTCACGTAGATACAATTTTACTAAACCTTGAAATATACGAGTTTGAGATCAAGTTTGATTTTAGAAAATTTTAATGTAATGTGATTTTAATGTATTTTATATTTTAATGTAATTTTACAAAACCGAAAGTTGTTACTATTTATAGTCATGGGTTATATCTCTTAAATTCAAAATTTATGTCATTTAATTATTAATAAATAGTCATAATTATTCAAGTAGATATTTATTTAATAATTATGTTTATTACTAAAGACATGAAACCTCTTATAAATAGGAGTTGAATTTCATTTGTATGACACATCCAAAAAAACATAGAAACAAAGTTTCTTTCTATTTTCCCACCATCTTTTATATTCTTAGATTGTTCTATAAAGAATTATTGCAAAATTCTTTATAGAAATTGATATCATTGCTACGTTTGGCTTAGTACTAGTGGATTGTTTCCATTTGTGCAAAACGTAGACAGTCATTGAGCTTCACTGTATCATCAAAATTCATTTGCCAATAACTCTTAACGAATACAACCTTAAGAAAGTGGCATTGATACATGCCTTGAAAACTTCGTTATTTTTCTTAAATTTATCTTATTCTCACAACCAACTAATAATGGTAAGACACGTTCCCTCTTTAGATTGATTAGTAATCCGATCAACAACTTTATTAATTGTTTTATATTTAATATGTTGTTGGCATGTGTATCACTAGTTTTAATTATTGCAATTAATTAAATAAATCTCACATTTTAACATATATAATAGCTTACCCAAGCTCATTTGATGTTGAGAGAAAGATTTGTCTCGGATGATAAATCAGATTGTAAATTCTAATATCCGTAAATTTTTTTTCGTATTTTGATAATATTTGAATTTAAAATTATTATATGTTATGTGCCGAAACCTTTTTTTTTAAATCGAATTTTTATTTAAAAAACGAACAATGGGAGCCTCCACCAGTCACTTTTGGGAGGCGTGATCAGGTCACCTCGTAATTTGATCGTTTTAATAAGATGTTTGATTTATTAAAACAATATTTTTCGGTCTACAAAAATCCAAAAAATAGGTTCGGGAGTCGGTTATACACAAGGAAGGATTAGCACCCTCGTTACGCCCAAAATTGATACCTAGTTTGGTGTCTTTAGTATCGAAAATTGAAAATTTGAAGAGATTTTAAAGTACGATCTTTTATTAAAACCTTACTTAACTAAGTTCATTTTCACGAAAAGGGGTTTATTTCAAGTTAATCGAGAAAAAGGATCACACCGCGTAAGTTAGGACACAATGCCTTAAATACTCAAGAACGAGAATAAACACCGATTACTCAAATCTCATTTTTGTTTAAAAGTAAATATTTGACTATCTTGGTTTTAGAAGGAAGCAATATTCCGTAAGTTAGGAACACGGATTTTCTAATTCCAAAATAATGAACGTTGTTTCGGTTTTAAAATTTTTTTTATTCATCGTGCAAAAACGAACATGATACTTATAGAGACGGGCATTTTAACGTGTTCGGGCATAATATACAAATGAATAAATACTTAAGCCTAATGTATGATATAACGATAATGAGATAGTTTAAAATGATTATATGGGTAAGATGATAAACAATGGGCGAATAAGAGAATACTATAATACTAATAATATAATTATAACAATAATAGGAATATTATTTTGAGGTATTAATAATAAAATAAATAAAGTAATACAAAATAAATATAAATAAAAATGCTAGATGCCTCATGACGAATTTAAACATAAATAATGCGAGGATGATAAAAGAAATGACAAAATAGTAAAAACGAGACCAAAAAATAATATAAAAACAATAATAATGAATAAGTAAAAATGTCCAAATAGAAAAATGTAACAATCTTACTTTAAATATAAAAAAATATAATAATATAAATGGATAAATAAATAAATAATAGTAGTAAGAATAAAATAATACGAACAACCAGTATTTAAATAAAGAAAAAATAAACATTACAATTTTTTATATATATAAATAGTATAAGATAATAAATAGATAAATAAATAAACAAAACATATAAAATATATCAAGGGTTGAAATTAAATAACCAAGGATTAGGTTGCAATTTAGACGGAATTTAGGTATAGATTTTAAAATAAAGAAAGGAAAGGGCAGATTGAAGGGCTAAAATAAAACGAGTGCAAAGGTGCAGGGATTAGATGCGAAATTATTCCCAGTCCTCAGAGTGCGCCGTTTTGTAATGGACCGAAATGAAATGAAAATAAAAATATGCGGAAAATTTTTAAATATATAAAACATGGATAGGGCTAGATTGAAAAGTACAAAAAAGGCGGAAGGACTGAAGTAGAAAATAACCCATTTTTGTTTAAAATAACCCATTTCCGCCGTCCACGGTGACTGGCAAACGCCAAAACTCCATTTTTTGTTCCTTTTTTGAGTAGAACCCAGATTTGAAACCAAAATTCAAAAAAAGGCACCAAAATACAAAAATAAGCAAGAGAACCTTTCGGTTCTTGGTTTCCCCGAAGCAACCTTTTGGCAGATCCCCAAGGATCTGACGGTCTTTTGAATCGAATGAATACGACGGCAACATCAACGAAGGTAAATGTTTCTTTTTTATTTTCTTATTTATTTTTGAAATGAAAGATATAAAAAAAGAATCACCTTTGTTGTGTGTTTGTATCCTATTTTTTGATTTGTTTTCTGTTCTTTTTATATATTTCTTTTTGTCAAAATGTTACATCGATTAGGGCTTTTATAGTCGAATGATACATGTATTTACTTTTGCTACTGTTTCTCTGCTATTTTTGCTCTCTTTTCTGTCTTTTTTGCAGGCGTTGGCAAAGTCAACGGAGGAGAGAAAGGCTGACCCTTGCCATTTTGGTGCAAGGCCACAGACGCATGTCAGACTTTGAGCGGCGAGCGCGCTACAAAGGCACCAGGAGGGAAGGGGTGCGGCGCGCATAGAAACCCTAGGGTTTCTGAAAACACTTACAGCACGTTTGGTTCGCTGTATTGGATTAGAGGTGTAATGGAATAGAGGTGTAATGGAAAAGCTGTGTAATAGCAAATCAACTGTTTGGTTGAATGTAATGGAATAAGCGTAATAGTAATCCATGTTTGGTTGAGTGTAATAGAGGTGTAATAGCATAATGAAAAAATTAAAATGACTAGAATACCCTTAGCGAAATTTGTTTTGGTAAATGATTATTGTTATTGTTATTTAAATTTTAATAAGATTATTATTATCAATAATAAATAATTTAATCATATTTAAACATAATTATTATTAAATATATTATAATTAAAATATATAATTTAATAAAATTCTTAATAATCAAAATTCTTATATGAATTTACTCAAATCATAATATATGATACTATAAAATATAAATTAACATAATTATTATTAAATATATTATAATTAAAATATATAATTTAATAAAATTATTAATAATCAATATTTTATATGAATTTACTCAAATCATAATATATGATACTATAAAAGAAAATTTCAAATAATTAATATTAAATATGATTTAATAAAATATATGATTTAATAAAATTTAAAATTATTATAACTAATGTGATTATAGTTTATGAATTTGTATAATTTAAAATAATAATTATTACATATAATTTAATAATAATATATAATTTCATAAAATTCTTGATAATAAAAATTTTCTTATATGAATTTATACAATTTAAAATAATTAATATTAAATATAATTATATAGTGATATATAATTTCATAAAATTCTTAATAATAAAATGTTCTTATATGAATTTACTAAAATCAATATATAACTTGAGAATTATATTATGCATAAACATAATTAACTTATATTAAGAAAAGGTTAGATGAAAATGAAATTGTACATTAAAATCCATATGTTATATAGTTTTACAACATCAAAAGTTTGAACATTGATATTTAATGGTAAGAAAGAAATCTCTAACCCATTCCAATCAGACAATGAAGGTAAACTAAAGAAAACGATCATTTGAGTTGGATGGTCGAATTTTACTCAATGCATCATACCGCTGATCGTCGGTTAAACCTTCAATTGACCATAAGGCTGAATATAAATTTGAAGCTCTCTCTTCCATATGTTGTTCTGACTTCTGCTGAACTACCACCTCGGAGGCAAAACTCCTACTGATTTGATCGCCAACGGCCTGGATTTTCTCCCCGAACAAAGTGGCAGCCTCATTAAATGAAGAAAACACATTATCACGAGCATCAGATTTCTTCTTTCTCTTGTTTGAAGATGAGGAACCCCCTTGGTCTCGATCTCCTCGCGGATCCGTACCAGAAACATCCATGTCATCTAAAGAGACGTCAGCTTCGCAGTCATAGAATGTGTTTCTCTCTTCATTCATATCGTAATACGTTCATCATCGGCATGTATTTCTTCAAGAACATCGGAATTTGTTTGAGCATCTCTCCCGTTGCTCGATCTCTTGCGTATATGGTAGTAAAATTTGGTCATAGTAAGGAAAGTCTGAAATCTGAATTGGGCGGCTTCTTTGTGACTCTAAAAAATGAGGAAATCATATTAGTCGTAAGTTTGGTAAAAATAATATAATAAAGACTTGAAATAATCTTACCTTTAAATAGGACTCCCAAACCGCATCTTGACAACAACGAGTGCTTATGCTCGTCCCAACCAAAACCGCTATTGTTTTGGCCATTAAGCATGTCGTGAGCGATTGACCACTCCTTTTAAGTAACCTAATCCTTGATTCAATATTAGGTTTCGCCTTCAACATTGCATTTGGTAAAACCGTTTGTAGCATTCTTTCCAACTCGTTCAAATAACCGGCTTTGAACCCGTATCGACATTAAATGTTCCAACATTGTGCGGGTCCACCATCTTTGAAACTAATCTTGCATCTTCCTCGAAACCCATTTTCTTTTGCTTCCTCGAGAAGCTTGAGCATTTGATTACGGAACACGACATAATGATCTTAAGAACAAAAAAAAACAAATTATATTAATTACTATTTTAATATCATGATTCAAAAGGTCAACACTTTATAAAATCTAAGTAATTAAGTTGAATATCATGAATCAAAAGTTCCATAGCACAAAAATTTAAAATTATAACACATCTTTGAATTAGAAGAAATTATATTATAATTTACGTAGTTTAATACAATACAAAAATCAATACAAAAGTTTCACAAAAGTTTCACAAACTAATTTCTAGATGCTTGCCATTCATCGAACATTTGGTTGGCTAGTTCCATCCTCCAAGTAGCCCAAGCATCCGATGGATGAATATTTGTGATATTCGGTTCATCGTCATCCACCACATTAATTGTAGGTAATCCTTCTCCCACCTCCGCTTCAATGGGATCACTACTCATATGGGTTCGAATAAAATTATGGAGCAAACAACATACAATAATAATTCTATTGTGCACCCTTACAGGATAGAACGATGGACTCCTAAGTATTCCCCATCTAAGTTTTAATAAGCCAAAGCATCTTTCAATGACATTACGTGCTGAGGCATGTTTCATATTAAAAAACTCTTGCGGAGAACTTGGCTGATAACCCTGACGCCACTCGTTCAAATGATATCGTTGTCCTCTAAATGGTGCAAGAAATCCCTCACAATTTGTGTATCCAGCATCAACTAGATAATAACAACCTATAAAATAAGTTTCATATTAAAAAATGATTAATTCAGCACACAAAGTGTGATCTTAATGAATAAATCAAAGTCCTCTAACTATACACTTTACCATGAGGAACTTTTAATCCATGTCTTCTACTAATGGCATCTCGAAGAACCCGTCCATCAGCAACTGAACCTTCCCAACCAGGAAGAACATAAACAAATTGCATCTCAGGTGTAC
This sequence comes from Gossypium raimondii, assembly GCF_025698545.1. Taxonomy (NCBI): domain Eukaryota; kingdom Viridiplantae; phylum Streptophyta; class Magnoliopsida; order Malvales; family Malvaceae; genus Gossypium; species Gossypium raimondii. Next base: position 57,153,594 of record NC_068577.1, on the reverse strand, counting down.
AAACACCTAGCATATTTGTTGCTATGTCACCTTTTCGCGTCCGATATCTAGGTTTATCAACTGTTGGAACCCTAATCTTGATGTGGGTTCCATCAAAACACCTAAGCAATTCTATATCACATGATATAAAACCTTGAGTTAGAATACTAATTTAAATCTAAATCAAGTAAATGTTGTTGAAGCTATATATAAAACTTAGTCCTATACCTTAAACCATTTCCACCTTGTGTCAGAAGAATCGGCTGTAATTGGCTCCGGGTTTTTAAATAACACATCTTGCAAGCGTATGACAGCATTTAAAACACTATGAAATGCTCTGCTAACAGTTTCCCCGGACCTTCTAAAGTGATGCTTGATAACTCGATTTTTCAGGTGATGGGAGATGATATGTAAAAACATTGCTACTTGCTCGTCAACAAGCATGAACCTTGTCGACTTCAATCCCCCTATCGATTCTAACATCTCACATAATTTAAAAAAGGCACTCTATTCATCCTAACTTGTTCAATCTGGTCTCGTCACTAGCATATACAAGCCTATTCACATAATCCCGTTTTGCATAAAATCTACGGTATAGGACCTAATCCTTGGTCTATGTAGGCTAAGGTGGCACCCATTCTAAATAAGAACCAAATCGCGATTCTCTGATTTCCAACCATATTGTCACAAAGAATACTAATTCTTTTCGCCTCACACTTTGTGCAATTAAAGGCGACGAGCCATTCTTGCAACATTTTAAAATTAGAACACACTATCAAAGAATTGAAGTTGCAATTACACATTATCAAATAAAATAAACAGCACAAATTTAGAACACACGAAGCAAAAATTATCTACTAAATGATATCGTTGCAACTTTAATTTCATTTCTTTATCAATCACCCAAATAATAATGAAAGAGTATATTTAATTACTGATGATTAGTTTAATTAAGGTTTTCTTATTTCAAAATAAGTAAAATGAAGAATGAGGATTTGGTTTAATAATGAAATTGAAGTTTTATAACTTTTATAACATTTTAAATGGTAATTTCATTTTGTAAAATATATATAACTTTGAAGAGGACTTATTTTTACAAGAATTGTTACTTATCTTTCTAGTATCAAGTTTAAAATACATGTTTAGCATTTTTCATCAAAAATTATTATTATTAAAATTTCAAATTCTATAGAATTTATTAATTTAACACCAAATTTGACTTTTTAAGTAAAATTTCTATAATTTTATTTATCATATTATATATCGTTAATTTTAAAACTTCCTTACACTTTCACAATTATAATTTATGTATTATAGGAAATCATATTATGAATGAGGAATATTTTATGTATAATGTAATTGACTTAAAATCTAAGATAGAATTAGACAATAATAAATTTCAGTCCATTTATCCATTTTATAATTAAGATAACATTATTTCCATTATAGGGAAAAATAATGTTTGAATCAATTAACATTTGTTTTAAATAACATGTATTGCGTGCATAAAAGGTTAATTATAATCCATGAGCATTTAATTTCTTCAAAAACTTATATTAAATTTTAATATATTATGTATAATTGAGGTAAAATTAATTGAGGTAAAATTTGAAGGTTGGTATTTGTTAGATTATAACTAAACTCATTATAATTTGGACATTTAAATATATTGATTAGTTAATTAAAATCACCCAAATTAATTGACCTAAAATGATATCGTATAAATATATTGATTAGTTACTTAAAGCATGTTCAAAGTTTGATCATTGAAATTTTTTTATTGATGATTAGTTTAGTTAAGGTTTTCTAATTTCAAAATAAATAAAATGAAGAATGAAGATTTAGTTTAATAATGAAATTGAAGTTTTAAAACTAGATAATAACATTTTAAATGGTAATATAATTTCATAAAAATATATAACTTTTATCTCATTTACATGTACAAATTTATTATTAACAGATTGTATTTACATGTACAAATAATTGTGATTTGAAGCCCATTATTTGTAGGCATAATGCTCTTTAAAAAAATGTTACCTAATAGTAAAAACATATAACTTGGTGATAAATTCAAAAGAACAATGGTCATGCAACAATAACCATAACCATACAAACAAAAGCTTTAATGAGCATTACAAACATACAAACAAAACCATATTCATTTGGGAAACAACAGAACTGCTACATCAATACTAACTGTAATGCTCAAATCAGGACATTGCGATGTGGAAGTGTTGGAAAAATGTTACTGTAATGAGAAAAGTGCTCGGATCAACCTTTTTTTTTTTGGGGAAAATATTTATGCTATAGCTAAATATAGTATATCAAAGCACGAACAACCATACACCAATCATCATCCATGAGCCATATTTTAAATATGATATCGATCAAAACAGTATCTAGATAGTTTATTAAATCCCTTGCCTACCAATCATCAATACTTAAAATTATGCAACAATCACCTTTTAAGTACTTAAATGGACCGTTAACTTTCTAGAGTAGTCTTACCTTACGCTCTATTCCGGGAACTTTGAGAACTTTCTTATTAACCTCTCTCTTCTTGCAAAAACATAAGAAAAATAAAACATTTAGCCATTTGGTTATAGGCTTATAGCGAATCTTGATAGCGGGAACACAAAAGAGGAACTATGAAACTATTAAATCCAATTGCATAGCTTTCAAAGGATTCACTGGATTTTCTTTGTTACATATGATACCAGGCGACAAACCATTAAACCCAATTCCAAGTTCAATAACCTACAACTGAATCGCCTCCTCATTTCCCTCATTATTTGTAATTAGTTCTCACCTCCTTTTCTTCCTAATAAAAGGCCGAACCACAAGTGTCCTCTTTTCATTACAATATGAGAAGACTAGATAATAATTTTCTTTTGTTTTTCAAGAATCTTGGAAGCAGTCATGGCACAACCATAAAACCAACCATATTAAGTAAATTCAGTGCCTAACATCCTACATGTAGTAAGTTGCACTCGGTTAATACATAACAAACCACGGCCTCTAATTCCCCACATTCATCCCCATTAGCAAACAACACATTGCGAGCATATGTATCATCAACCGAGCAAAAAGATTCAAACTAACTTCAAAAGTGATTTGATGCTCATAATTTATCCATCAAACCTAATTTCAAAAGGAGACAACAACAATTGATAAGCTAATTTAGCCAATGATTTGGTGAAGAATGTAGGAGAAACATCATTTGCTTTAGATATGCAATCATCAAACATGACCAAAATTTCTATTTCATAGCATGAGCAATAGCATGCAATTATCTAGATTCTAGAGGTTCATAGTTAAGACAAAGCTTAGCATCGAACAAAGTAAGCTTCCAAAATTTAAGAACAAAATCAAAAGAGGTTCAAAACCAAGTAAATGACAAAGGTGACACTAAAATGTATAATCACTTACGAGTAAATTAATAACGTTTTACAACCTTACCACAACCGAAACTATTAACCATAATATTAAACGATATACAAGAAATTAAAAAAAAAAACGCACCATAAACAATTAAACAACAAAGAAAACCACACGAATTTTCACTAATACAACAAAAGCTTCTCTTTGATTTTCATGGACTTCACCGGTTTTCACATATCTCGCTTCTGAGTGTTTGTGAATTTGACAAATATAAACAAGATATCTACTCTCTCTAAATCATATTCTTGAATTCTGGAACTTTAACAAAACATAAAAATATTGCACGAATAATGTGCCATCTTTGGTGCAATGAGGAAAATAGAAACTCAACTCATGAATGCAAAATTTGTCATACGAAAATGGAAATATGATTTCTTGAAAGAAGTATATGCTTTAAACTTTTGATGTTGCTCTTTGAATAAATCAGATTTATAAATTACACACATATAATTTATATGAAATCACCATCGAAAGCAAGGGATATTAAACCCGGAAAAACTTTCGTTAACTAAAAGCTGCGAAGAGTAAAAGATTCATAACCATGAAATCGACATTAAACTCTTGAAGAATAAAAAGCCACAAGTGCAATTATACAATAATTCCAATGAAATCAGCAACAATTTCATAAAATAAAATAGCAATTTCAACGAAACTACGAAGACTAAAGATTCATAACCATGCAAAAATATTTGATAAAAGATTGTCGAACAAAAGAATTGGCGATTAATTTGGGTCGAATTAAAACTCACCCGATCTTGGATTAGAGGTGATGACCAAAACGCTTCACTCTTTTTCAATGGATTCACTATCGGTATTTCCAATTTTGTGAAAATATTGAAGAACAGTGAGAGTTGCAGATAGGGTTGGGAGGAAATGGGAGGAGACAGAGAAAGAAAGCGATGAGGACAGAATAATAAACAAAAGCGGTGGGAGATGGAAGGAGAAATTTTGAGGACGAATAGGAGAGGGTCGGGTAGGGAGGAGGGTAAAAGCAGAGCGGGGGACGGAAGGCGGACGTAATAGGTATTACAGGATTTGGGAAGGGATTACAAAAGCGTGAAAAAGGGGATTAGGTCGGGATTGGTTTACGCCCGTAATGCCTATTACAATGAACCAAGCCGGATTAGGCGTCATGTAATCTGTGCGTATTCGGCCTGTATTGTATTAGGTAATACACTGAACCAAACGCCCTCTTAAGTTTTTAGGCCACTGGGGCTCTTTAGTATTTGGGTTTGTAATAATTTTCTTTTGAGGTTGTAACTTTTTGGGTTTGATATATTTTGTAAATAGACTATTTAATTTGGACTTTATAAATTTTATTTATTAGTTTGGTTTTGGCCCGGACAAAAATGGCCCATTACATTATAAATTTAAAGTAAATGTAGATGGATACTAAATCTGCATTGCTTATTTGCATAACAGATCGGATTTAAATACCTAAATGTTTATAATTTTAATTTTTTTCTATACTAAAAAGAATTTTATTAGAAGTGAATTTGAATTTTTTCTAATTCGGATATTCAAAAAATATCAAAAAAAACTTTAAAATTGATGTAATTAAGTTTGAGTTTTTCAAAACCATAGCACTTCGTGGGCAATTTGGCACCCACGGTTCTTGCGGTCGTATGTAAAGTAAAAAGAATAATGAAAATTTGGTATATTTCCTAATAATGGGCGAAGCCATTTTGTTTATCTTTGAAATGGTTTTGTTTTTATGTTTATTGACTTATGTTATTGCATTTTGTTTTGGAGTGGGATTTTGTCCCCGTCTTGCCAATAATTCATTGATAAGTCGATTATAATGATCGAAGAACAACTTTAAATTACCAATCCTTCTTTAATTATAAATTAACCACGAGAACAGTTTGATACTTGTTCTTCGGTAAAACAACTACGTAATATTCCAAACATCGATCAACGGGTCTTTCTCAAAACAATACTATGAGACAAACCTATCTATCTCAAAATCAAAGAAAAAACGAATACCAAAGTAAACAAGGTTAAAGTGCAATTTCAGATTTCCGAAACTTTGTCCACCTTTGAATAGAATAAAATTTAGTTACTCGTAATCTATACAACTATACATGAAAGGAAGGCCTAAGGCCCCTTTCATGACAACGGTCCTTTTCCCTTTATTTTTCTTTTACATGATAGGATTATGGTCAAATTTCATCTTTAATCCCTCTACTTTTTTGAGATTATATAAGAATGGTTAAATTTAAGTTTTGATCCTATATTTCACTCAAAATTGAAATTGAATCTCTACAATTTAATTTTGACATAATTTGACATCTCGATTATTAAGATTATATAAGCATAGTTAGTCTAAATACTTTATTAAATACTTTATTCGATTAAAATGCCGATGCGAATTTTTAAGGATTATCGTTAAAATTCTTTATTAAATTCAAGTCCATTACGATGTCATTTTTACATTACATGGATATCGAGTGAGTTTCTTTTTAATTTCAAAATACACTAGCAAATTTAACAAAAGAATTATAACAGTGTTAACAAATAGACCTAAATTTTTCAATTTGAAAAGTAGATGGACTAAATTCTTTTAAATAAGAAAATAAACAATAAATAATTAAACTAAGGAAAATGAATAAATAAAATTTAATAATTGGAAAGTTCAACGTATGTGGGATAGCAAATGATGATAGTGCAGGTTGTGGAGGTGTTTTGAGAGATATGGAGGGTGTTGCAACAGCTCTATTTTCAGGTCCTGTTGCAGCAAATGATGTTGATTTGGCAGAGGCAGGATTGGTGCTTTTAGCATTGGAAGTATTTATATCTTTGGAATGGAAGATAAATGACTCATTGTTTGTAGATATTGGTTCTAAAGTGGTGTTCAACTGGTGTGCAAACAAGTCGATGAGACCATGGTCACTACAATCAACATTTGCAGATATTGAGAGGAAAATTAAGAAGGTAAGTAGTGTTGTATTTTCGATGGCAAAAAATAAAGTAAATGAAATGGTCTCAACCTTGGCAAAAAATAGCAGGTATAAATCGTGGAGACATGTTTAATGCTTGGTGGTGAGCATTGGATTTGATGTTAAATGCCGGTTTTCAATTGTAGAAAATCTTACATTTTGGGATGCTGTAAATTTGAACTTTTGAATGTTGTTCTTGTTGTATTTACAACAGATCAATTCGAGTGAAGCAAAAAAAAAACAAAAATAGAAACATAATGGTCGTCCTTTTGTTTCCTTTTTTAGCTTTTTAATGTGGAAAACTAATACCTAGTCTCTTGCATTGAGGTGTGACTATTATTTGCATGGTTAAAATTTTTTCTAAGGACATATCATTTATATTATACTACTTCTCATTTTATCTACATAGGCATTTAAATATATAATTTCACTACATTTTCTCAATAAATAAAAACAATTCAAATTTTACTCTTTTTATAATTTAGTCCTTATCTATATAGAATCAACAATCATCAAATTCAACTTGGCATTTATTTCATCAACATTTAACACTTCACTTAAATGCTTTATCTTATTATCTATTTCACCTATCTAACTTTTACACTCTTGCAATCTAGTCATTTTTTCGCCAAATTCACTACACATAAACTATTCAATTTATTATAAAAATACATCTTTACTTTCAAATAAATCCCATGAATATTACTAAAACCAATTTATCAAGATTTCATTCAGGTTTCAATTAGGTCAAATAAAATTCTTGAAGTATTTACAATCTAATGCTTGGATTGGATGGGTTTCTTCACTCCACTCTTTTTGTCACTTCTTTGCCTTCATCTCCAACTTGTTGTTCACTTCTCTTCTCTTTACCTTCATTAACATAACACACATACACAATATTTATTATCAAAACAATAACCACATACTGATTTGATGCATTTTTAATGAGATAAATATGAAATCCTTTCAGAAAACTTATCACCTTACCTTATCCTTTCTCAAATCCCTAACTTTTCCTTTTTCTCTGCTCAATTATGTATTCTAGCTAAGGGTTATTCTTTTGATTTCACTAAAAATTTATGGAAGAAATTTAAACTTTGAACTATTGAAAATTTGTAGAAAAGGGCAACAAAGAAATGAAAATTGACTAAATTGGCATGAGAGAAAGGTGGGAGACAAGATGAAGATGATGATGGATGACATTTTTTGTCTACATCTTTCTATGTATTAAAAGTCTATTTAAATTTTTATTTTAAATTATTAATAATATTTAATTAAAAAATCTAATAATCATACAAATCAAGTGGATCACATACCATTTCAATCTCATTCACAACCTAACTTTTTTATGGATAAATTCTATTTTAGTTTTTCCTCTTTTTCCATCTATCTAATTTAGTCATTTTTATTTTATTTTTTTCACACCTTTACGATATAGTTAATACTTTAAATTAATTTCTCTAAATTCAAAAACCTTTTTTAATTTCTTATGATATTCAATTACCTTCTCCACTAATATTAATAAATCTATTTTATCTACATCAAAAATTCTAACACCTAAAAAATATATTAATTTGGCGTAGAATCAATAAGAATCTATGATCTGTGTATGACCTAATTCCCCTCTGGCCTTTGCATAACATTTTCACACAGATCACTTGCCTTTATATAAGACCAGTATAGACTGGAAGACTCTATATCCACATCCAGCAAACAATGTTTATTGCTATGGCATCATCTGCAAATGTTCATTGCACCAATGCCACTGACAAACAAATTAGTTATGCTAATAATTCCTCACTACAAGTATTTTCCTCCATCTCTTCCCTATGTCCAATACTTGTTATATATATATATATATATATATATACACACACACTTTAAAAGAAATGGTTGACTAGTTTTCTTTTTGTTTTTTCAGAAAAAGGTGCTATTGAAGACAAGGCCATTCCTAGAGGATACCATCAAAGACATGTTGAGCAAGATGGTTCCTGTTCCTTGTATTAAGGTGGCTGATTTGGGTTGTGCTTCCGGTCCTAACACGTTCTTCCCTGCATGTGGAATTGTGGATATCGTCACTAGGATTTGCCAAGAAGCACACTGTGAATCGCCTGAGCTTCAAGTGTTCCTTAATGATCTTCCCAAAAACGATTTCAACAGTGTTCAAATCTGTTCCTTCATTCAATGGGAGGCCTTGTTTCATAGCCGGAGTAGCAGGTTCTTTCTATCAGAGGCTTTTTCCGACCAACAGCTTTCACTTCGTACATTCTTCTTACTGGCTTCATTGGCTCTCAAAGGTTGCGAGTATATACACATAAATCCACTCCATTTAGAGTAGATAATTTTGAAATTCATCTAGTGGTACCTGTTTTGCCATCCCTAATGTCATATAGAGCAACATTAGTATTAACAATAATTATATGATTATGAATAATTTTTAGGTACCAGGAGGAGTTGAGAACAAGAGGAATGTATACATAGCAAAGTCGAGCCCTCCTAATGTATCCAAAGCTTATTTTGAGCAATTTCGAGATGATTTCTCGAGAGTTTTACGTTTTCGTTCCGAAGAAATGATAACCGGAGGACGAATATTGCTGCTTACTTCATTGGTAGGAGCATTACTGATCCCACAAGCAAAGACTGTTGTGCTATATGGGGTTTATTCACAAAATCGCTCCTCGACTTGGTGGCCGAGGTTCATTGTTTTTTTTTGGTTTCCTTTCACTTAATTATATTGATACATAAACCATTGTGTTGCAAACATAATTGACGCTACTTGATCGGCAGGGATTGGTGCGTGAATCTGATGTGGATTCATTCAATGTTCCTTATTATCACCCTGTAAAGAAGAAGTGAGGGAAATCATCGAAACGGAAGGGTCTTTTGTGCTTAATAAATTAGAGACTTTCGAAATGAATTGAGATTTTGAAGACGATATCTGAAATGAAAATTTCGTGTTTGAAAATAGTAAAAGTGGGCGAAATGTTGCAAATTGCATACGTGCAATTACAGAATCTTTGGTTGCTAGTCATTTTGGAGAGACCATAATTGATGATTTGTTCTCAAGATATGCGGGTGAGCGTTACTATTGTTGTTTCAATCACTATGAAATAGTTGGTCCAATAATTTACCTCATATATGCAACCAAATTTATATATTTATCTTTATATTATACCATCATATCTATCATGCATATGTATTAATTTTGTAGATTTTTTATTTAAACGAATAAAAGAGTGGATTTATGAGCTTTTTATTTAAATATTGTTGTGGTACTTGTTTTTCTTTTCCTTTTTAATATTTATTTACCTTAACCTTCATGAATGAGATGCACATAAAAACAATCGCGATGTAATCATTTGAGATAGATTAAGATTTCTTAATGTAAATTAAATCCCATGATTTGGGACACGAAAAGATATGCTAAGATAGGGAAATATAATTTGTAAGTGCATGCATGGCTTACTAGAGGAATAAGACAAGATCTTTATCAGTTAGATTCTAACATAATTTGTGAGTACATAATGTCAGTTGGATTGTCATTTGTCAATATCACATCACACTTACTAAAAAAACAGCTCTCTCTCTTTTTTTCTAGAGTTTTTAAAAATGGTATAATTTCAGTTTTAGTCCTTGAAATGTGGTCAGTTATAAACTAAATATGGTTCAATTCTAATTACAACCCCTTTACTTTATTTATATAATAATGTCCAAATTTACTTTATGCTCCAATTTAAGATTTAATTTTTATATTTAACTTTTAACATAATTTGGTATATCGATGAATTTCAATTCCTTCACTTTGTTATTATTATAAAATAATAGTCAAATTTTAGTTTTAGTTCTTATATTACATTATTTATTACTTTTTTTTAAAATTATTTATAGTAATTTGATAAATATATTTATCAATTTATTTTTAAATTATATTAATAAAATAATTGATACGTACCATGTTTTAATTCTACCAAATCATATTTTTACTCTCAAATTATGACAATTTTTCTGAGAGATATATTTTTCGAAGAAAAGCTGATGATAATTATTAATACAGGGACGTCTTGGGAACCCTACAAAAGCACATGGAGCCAAAGAAAAACAACAGAAAGAAACGACAGGTCCAAAGAAGACGTCCCTTGAGAAACCAAAACAACGATCAGTCTTCGATTACTGTGAAAATACGAGCACCCGATCCAAATCTTCAGAGAGCCATGCAATCAAAACGGCAAAGATGGCCATCAAAGCACAATCTCCAGCCAAAACGTTAATCAGGGAGGATTCACCCATCGACATTAGGCAGAGTTGAAGTGGTTACTTAGACTTTTGTTTAACATACTATGCCTTCTGTTATGAGATGCAGTAACCAGATCGACTTTGAATTTTAGAGATCAGGAAAGGAGAAAGGATTGTACTTCAATATCTATCACCTGATTGTATAATAGATGCAGATTCACATGTCAAAATGCTTATAATTTTAATTATCTAAATAAAAAGAATTTTAGCCCATTTGAATTCAGATTCTTGTTGCTTTGGTTATTCGAAAAATGATAAAAAAAATTTAGATAAATGAAAAAGGATAGTATTTAATTCGGATTTAGATTTGTATAATAATACTTCGATAATAAACGAATTCAAAATTTTAGGCTCTCCAAAATAAAAGCACTTGAAGATATGCTCTCCAAAATCAACAGCACTATCTTGATCACATCTCCACATTCCAATGGCTTAATTGATTCGCCCGAATCTAATCAAATCTTCAAATGTCAAGGAACGGATAGACGGGCTAGAGTATCTTCAATATAACAATATATAACTAGATCCAAAAATTTTCTTAATTAAATTGTCAAATTAAATGAAACAGGTTTTTAATCACCTCAATGACAATCTGCAATTGACACTACTGAATATCATTCAACAACTCTTAACTCATTTTGCAATTAAATTTATGTTATACAATCAAATGTTCCATGGATAGGCATCAATTTCGACAAAATCAGAACAAGAAGTAATGAAGCTTTGTTACTCTTTACAATTTGTGACAGGTTTTTTATGCATATATATATATATGTATATATATGTATATATATATATATTTGTCAACCTTTGAGAGCCAATGAAGACAGTAAGAAGAATGCACGAAGTGAATGCTGTTGCTCGGAAAAAGCCTCTGATAGAAAGAACTTGCTACTCCGGCTATGAAACAAGGCCTCCCATTGAATGAAGGAACAGATTTGAACACAGTGTTGAAATCGTTTTGGGAAGATCATTAAGGAACACTTGAAGCTCAGGCGATTCGCAGTGTGCTTATCGGCAAATCCTAGTGACGATATCCACAATTTCACATGCAGGGAAGAACGTGTTAGTACCCGAAGCACAACCCAAATCAGCCACCTTAATACAAGGAACAGGAACCATCTTCCTCAACATGTCTTTGATGGTATCAAAAAGTTGAAGTATAGATTAACTCTCAAGTTTCAATAATGTAGGGGTCATAATTGAAATTTGATCATTGTCTCATAATATATATATATATATATATATATATATATATATATATATAAAACAGATACAAACCTAAAAGAAATGGAAAGTTTCATTTCAGCCTCTAAGATTATTAAGGTATTCAAATTATATATATCCACGTTGTTAAGTATGACTCCTATTTTCAGTCAAATTTGATAAATAATCTTTTAGTTAAACTCTGTTTATTTGTTTCAGTCAAACACGGATTAGTTTAGATTACATATGAATTTAGCCGATAAATAGTCTCTTTTACAACCTTAGTAAAAACACCTATTGGAACTCATAACACATTTAGAGAATTTTGTGTTTACGTTTTGAGGGTTCTTTGTTTTCGGGTTTTTGGGGTTTAGTTTTATCTCCATCTTTTGTACTCTTCGTTCTTTTGCCATTATAATAAAATTATCTTTGCCCGTGGTTTTTTATCCTCTTTGGAGGGGTTTTTCCACGTTAAATTTGCGTGTTCAATTTCTCAATTTATTCCGCTATTTTTGTTACTTGTTGCTTAATCGGGTCGATCCCTAACAAGTGATATTAGAGCTAGTTCAATTTTCATAGATCAGCCCATTCAGATATGGCAACAACAAGGTTTGAAATTGAGAAGTTCGATGGTGAGACAAATTTCAATCTGTGGCAAGTTCGGATGATGGCAATTCTAGTTCAATCCGGTTTGAAAAAGGTTGTTACCGAAAAAAAGCCTAAGAATCTAAATAAAACAGAATGGGAAGAGCTTGATGAAAAGACCTTTTCTGCAATCCAGTTGTGCCTCGCAAATACGGTTGTTGACACCATTTTTTGGATGAAAACGGGGTCGACTTGGGTTTTGAAAAGTGAAAACGAAAACAGGAGTCACCACCAATCTTTTTGATGAGGTGTGATCGGGTCACCTTGTAAAAGGGGTTGTTTTTAATAAACAATTTAATTTTGTTAAAACAACGATTTTGGTCCACGAAATTCAGAAAAATGAGTTTGGGAGTCGGTTACGTACGAGGAAGGATTAGCACCCTCGATACGCCCAAAATTGGTACCTAGTTGATTAATTAGTGTCTTAGTGTCGAAGATTGAAAACTTTGAAAAGATTTAAAATGCGATCCTTTATTTTAAAACTTATATAAATCAAGTTACTCGTTAAGACTCTCTCATTTCAGAAAGAGAAAATGTCACACCCAATGAGTTAGGGCACGATATTTTACCTCTTCCGAAATGAGCTTGTCTAAAAAACTCGCACAATAAAATTTAAAAGGGTATTCAATCGTTTAAGTCGTATGAAAAAAATGCGACCCAATATGTTAGAGCACAATTTCTCAAAATACTAAACATTGAATATTGTCTTTATTTATTTTATTATTATTTTGGAAATCCTCGTCTCAAGAAAATAACGTGTCATATCCAATGCGTTAGGATACAACGTATTGAATTCTCGATAACGAGCTTTTATTTATGTTTTTTTATTTAATAATAAAGAGCGTTTTCTATTATTTAGATTCAGCGAAGAAACTCGGAACCCAATACGTTAGGGCTCAATCCTCTCGAGTCTAAACATGAAAATTTGCTTATTTTAAAACCATAATTTATATATATTAAATAAAAACACGAAATGGTAGAAATAATCGCGGTATTAATATGCGTAACGAAACAATAATGAATATGATAATGTAAGCATAATTAATCGAACATCAAAATTAAGATAAATAAATAAAAGAGACAAATCAATTACAATAACAAGTAAGTAAATGAATATAATTATAACATTTTAAAATAATAATAAGCACGTAAATAAATAAATAATAACAATAAAGAAAATAAATAAAATTATAAGAATGTGTTTATGTACGTATTTAAAAAAGATAAATATGCATGTGTATATACATGATAAAGTTTGAAATAAAAGAATATGTATAAGCAAATAATAATAATCAACATACAATAAGATAAATATATTTCAAATTTAAACAAGTGAATATAGAAATATAATAAATAATGATGATAGTAGTGACAATATTAATAATAAAAGTAATACTAATAATAATATTAATAATAACAAAAATAATAGTAATAAAAGTAATAAAGATAATAATACTATAGTAATGATGACGTTAATAATAATAATAATAATATAAATAATAATACTACTAATAATAAAAATAATGATAAAATAGCAAAGATATGAAAAAAGGACTAAATTGAGCTAAAAACAAAATTTCGGGGCAAATTCAAAATAAATAAAAGGAAAAAAGACCAAAATGAACGTGCGAATGACAAGGAGGGGCCAAAGGGGAAATAACCCCCACCCTCCAAAATGCGCAGGTTCAAAAGGGACCAAATCGAGAGAAAGATGAAATTTTGGGGCAAAATTAAAAATGTTAAAAAGGATAGGACCCAATTGTAACCAACCTCAAAAGCAAAAGGACTGAGGGCGCAAATAACCCCCTTTGTCCAAAAACACGCGGATCCTAGGCGGTTCGGGTCGGGTCGAGTCCGATCCATGTCAAAACGACGTCGTTTTGGGGCTTTCGGAACCCCTCCAAAACGGCGCCGTTTTAACATCCTATATAAGTTAAAATTTGCAAAAAAAAAATTCATTCTTCTCCTCCTTTCTCAAAAAAAAATTCTGAAAATGCTCTCAAGCTCTCTCTCCCTCCCCAAAAATTCGGCCAAGGTCAGGTCGACTACTGCCGTGCCGGCCGCCGATCGCCAACTACGGCACCACCGTGCACAGTGGTCAGAAAATAAAAAAAGCTCCTTTTCACTCCTTTTTTCGAGCAAAGCCCCGATTTGAGGTTAAAATAGTCAAAAAAGCTTTCAAAAGCCAAAAAAGAAAAGAAAAAAAAAAGAAAAAAGAAGTAAAAACCCTTCGGTTTCCCTCGCCGCCGATGGGGTCCTTTCGGCAAGCCGGTTGGCCTGACCACCCTCAAGACGGAGGAGTCTCCGATTCCACCCTAAAGGTAACAAATTTCTTTTTCTTATTATTTCCTTTATTTCAAAATAAAAAATAAATAAACAAATAAATAAAGCACCTTTGTTTCTTTGAATCTGTTTTTTTTTGCTTTTTTATTTCTTGAAATTGTGAAGAAAAGGGTGGGGGGAACCTTTACAATCGGTTTTTGCTTGGCTTTTATAGCCATTTTACAAGCCTTTTTTTATTTATTTTCCTTGTTGTCATTTCTTCTTTACACGTGATTGATGGGCGGCGCCAGGTTTGGAGGCGAGGTGCGTGACGGTGATGAAGGCCGGGGTTAGGTACAGCAGCGGTGGCATGGGCGATGGCGGTGGTGGTGAAAGCGATGAGCTAGGGTTTCATTTTAAAACCCTAATTTTGACTATTAGGAATTTGGGTTGGGTCTGATTTGTTATTGGGCTTATTGGGCCGATTGCATTGGGCTGTTTGGGTTAGTCTAGGTGGGTTTGGTATTTGGGCTTGTAATGGACTGTTTATTATTTGGTTTATTTTCTGGTATGGGCCCGGGCAAAAATGGGCTTGTACAACGGTATTGCAGGAGGTATTGATGGAGAAGACCTCATCCGCCTTGTGGAAAAGGTTAGAAACTCTTTATGCGACTAAGTCTTTAGCTAACCATTTAGTGTTGAAACAACGTCTATTTAAGTTTCGCATGAACGAAGGTGAGCTTCTTAGAGATCACATCAGTCAATTCAATACTCTTTTAAATGATTTAAAGAATGTTGAGGTTCATATTGATGATGAAGACCAAGCTATGCTATTATTGTGCTCTTTACCCCCTTCATACAAGTCTTTCAGGGAGACCTTGATTTATGGCAGAGACAAATTCTCTTTCGAAAATGTGAAGGGTCATTTGTTGAGTAGAGACAAACTCGACAATGAGCTTCATTTGGATAGCAAGGCAGATAGGCAAGCATCCGTCTTAGTAGCATCAAAGAAACGAGACAAAAGGTGTCGCTATTGTAAAAAGTTAGGTCACGTCAAATCAGATTGTTATAAACTGCGAAATAAAAGAGTTGCTGAGAGTAACGAGGAAAATGTAGCTGGTGCTAATTTGGCCGATGAAAGCGGTGATGATTTCTTGTTAGTGTCAACGAGCGATAACTCCAAGCTCACGTCCAAGTGGATCCTAGATTCGAGATGTTTTTTCCACATGTGTCCCAATAGAAAATGGTTCTCTACATACAGTTCGGTTGAAGGTGGAGTTGTGCGCATGGGAAACAATTCATCTAGTAAGGTAGTTGGTATTGGAACTGTTAAAATCAGGACACACGATGAGACAATTAGGACACTCTCAGATGTCAAGTATGTACCTGATTTACGAAAGAATCCCATCTCCTTGAGTATTCTAGACTTGAAAGGATGTAGAATCAACATCGAGTCGAGCGGTATTAAAGTATCTCGTGGAGCTCTCGTTTTGTTAAAAGGTAAAAGAACTGGCAGTCTTTATATTCTGGAAGGTTCTACAGTGACCAGTGAAATCGGGCGTCCCTCATCCGTTACAGAGTCGAAGTCAACTCGTTTGGAGCGGAGGCAGCTTGGTCATAGGAGGGAAAAATGTATGACCGTTTCGTTGAAGAGATATCCTCTTTTGGATGCAGGTTTTGAAAAGTTAAGGCATTGTGTTCGTGAAAATCAGACACGGGTTAGTTTTGATTTGGCAGTGTACAAGTCGAAGGCTAGAAGTCTTCCAGTTTCTAAGCACAGATTCGACTCAGTTAATTCCCTGCATAGTTCAAGATAGGCTCGTGGCGGGCTTTGGCAAAGATGGCGTTGTAGAAATATGAGTCAAGGTGGAGATTTGTTAAGTATGACTCCTATTTTCAGTCAAATTTTATAAATAATCTTTTAGTTAAACTCTGTTTATTTTTTTAGTCAAACACTGATTAGTTTAGATTATTTTATTATTATTTGACATATGAATTTAGCCTATAAATAGGTTCTTTTACAACCTTAGTAAAAACACCCATTAGAGATTAGAACTCATAACACATTTAGAGAATTTTGTGTTTACGTTTTGAAGGTTCTTTGTTTTCGGGTTTTTGGGGTTTAGTTTTATCTCCATCTTTTGTACTCTTCGTTCTTTTGCCATTATAATAAAATTATCTTTGCCCGTGATTTTTTATCCTCTTTGGAGGGATTTTTCCACGTTAAATTTGTGTGTTTAATTTCTCAATTTTTCCACTATTTTTATTACTTGTTGCTTAATCGGGTTGATCCCTAACACACGTAATGTTTTAATAAAGTTAACAATATTAACTGTTTGGACTAATTAATAATATTATAAAAATACGAAACCAAATTATGTTAGAAATTAAATTATAAAGATTAAATTTAAAAGAGACCAAAATTATAATATAACCACTTCTTTTAAAATGTAAAATATATATATATATATATATATATATATATATTTAGCATAATGAGTATGCCACTTGTCAACAAACAAAAGGAATACATGCTTCACTGATTTTGATGTTATTGTTATAATGTTCTTGATTTCATCATTGTTTTTTTTTTAAAGTGTATGATGGGAGTGCCATATGTAAGAAAAGAATACAAGATTCATTGATTTTGATGCTATTGTTATAATATACTTTGATTTCATTATATTTTAATCAAATCAACTCTCTAAATAAATATATATTTGTATGGTTTACTTATATTTTTCGTAGTGCTAATTATTTGTGTGTCGAGTTATAGAGTTAAAAATTGAAGATTAAAATATACTTTAAATAATATTTTTAAAACAAAACTGATGGTCAAATCGGTCAAATTATTGGTTCAATTTAACAAACCGCTAAAAAAACATAAAAAAAAATAGAAAAACGATTCAACCAATCTATATTAGTTTGTGGATCAATTGGTTTGATGCCACGCTTTGAACTGGTACCCCTGTTGTTTCCCAGTCCCAACAATCAGGCTAACTAGTTTACTCTGGTTCAAATAATTATAACTCTAAATTTTTATATATTTTGTATATTTTTTTACTTTATTGATTTTTAAATTATATATACGAAAAGTTAATGATATTTTAATTGAAGTATGATTATATTAGAAAGTAAAGTAAAAAAAGGGGTAAATTGTATAATAGTAGAATAAAATTAATGATTTATGTATAAAAATGATAAAAAGACAAAGCAGCATGGTGCATCCACATGTCAAGATAAGATAAATAAGCAAAGTCCACGAGAATAATGAATAGGGAAAACCCGAATCCAGATATTTCCCCCACTCATACAGGTTGATTGAGAAAAAGAGGTAAGGTGGTTAAGAGATCCCAGAAAAGTCAAGAGTAGCATTTAATGTTTTAATAAATTAATTATTCGACCTTTTTTAGGAAAAGAGATGAGCTAAGCATGTCCTTCAAACAGATACTATGATACGGTGGTCTGTTTGGGATTAAGGAAACAAAGTTCAATTGGTTTTGTGTGAATTGCGAAGACAGAGGTGGTGGATCCGGGGGGAAATGGAGGGTGGTGACTCGAATTCAGGTGTCAAAACGGCGTTGTTGACCAGCGGTGAGAACGGGAAACGTGTTCGGTTCGTTCGGCGTAACTCGGTGAACTCACTCAGGAATGATTTTATGTTAAGGTTGCCTGATAAGGTTCGGACTGGTCTTGATGCTGAATCTCCTTTTGACATTGATGTTTCCAGGACCAATGGCTTAACTCAAGGTTTTTTTTTTTTTCTCTCTTTCTCATGCTGTCTGTTTTTTTTTTTTTTTTGAATTTTTTGTTTGGTTTCTGAGAAAATGTTGGTTGGTAGATGGAAAATTTTAGGTTAAAAGCATTTTCGGTTCCTTTCTATTTACATAATGAGTCAATTTACTTTAATTTTTATTATTCACAAATTCTATTAATTTGATTGTGATTGTAAGTTTGTTGATGTCCGACACTAAATTTGTTGAATTTTTACGATTTAGAACTAAAATAACAGAATTTGTAAACATTCAAGATTAAGGGTGAGTTTGGATGGGCGGGGTGTTTACCTGCGGTTAGTGTAAAAACAGCGGTGGCGGTGAGATTAGATACTGTGGTGATACTGTAGCGTGAGACAAAAAGTAAGCTAAACGCACCGCACCGCACCCAATTGCCCATCCAAACCCACCCTAAATTTGTTGAATTTTTACGATTTAGAACTAAAATAACAGAATTTGTAAACATTCTAATATTTATAATTTAATAAATTCAACTTTTAATATTTATAATTTTTTGTCAATTTGGTCTTAATTCTAATTTCTAGCGATGGTTAAGTTTGTTAAATTTTTAGAATTAAGGCCAAAATGATAGAATTTGTAAATATTCAAGGTTAAATTAGTTATTAGACCAATCAAAAGTAGATATTTTTTGAATTCTAAAAGAAAAATCAATAAATTTAGCTTCTAATATTTACATATTCTATAAATTCGATCTTAATTCCAAATCAAAAATAGGATAAATTGATTGTAACTGATTATCTTTAGTTGTTTACTTTCAAAATTGACTATGACTAAATTAGTCTAATTTTTTAAAAGAATAAATTTACCTAATATCGAAATTAATAGAGTCCAAAAAGATTATTTACCGAAATTTCACAGTGTTAAATTGTATTTTTTTTCTCTATTTGATTAGGTGAAAAGGAATACTACAAAACACAATTCGAGACCCTAAAATCATTTGAAGAAGTTGATGCCATTGGTCACTCTGAAACCAGTGATGATGAATATGAAGATGAAGAACGAATCCAACATGAAAGAGCTATGAAAATTTCTAATTATGCAAACATTGTCTTGCTAGCTTTTAAGGTACTTTTTTTAATCCGTTTTACTTCGAGTTTTTGTTATATCATTTGTTAATATCACCTATTTCCTTGTATCGATGCAGCTCTATGCTACTATAAAGAGTGGTTCCATAGCCATTGCAGCATCAACATTAGATTCTTTACTCGATCTCATGGCCGGTGGCATACTTTGGTTCACTCACTTGTCGATGAAAAACACAAACATCTACAAGTATCCAATCGGAAAACTACGGATACAGCCGGTCGGCATTGTCATATTTGCTGCAGTGATGGCTACACTAGGTTTGTCCCTTCATTGTTGCTATTAGCTTAATTAGTAAAAGTATTATGAAGGACTTTGCTAAAAAAAAGCCAAATTAATTCATGTACATTAAATCAAAGAGTAAATTAGTCCCGTTAAAAATTTCATCTATTTCTACTATTAAAAATTGTTCTCTATAGGTAGAATCGGGTACACGTGACGTTGGTTATTCTATTAGTTACACCAGTTTTTAACAGTAAAAATGAATGAAATTTTTAACAGAAAGGGTCTATTTGCACTAATTTACTTATTTTTTAGTAAAATGAACAAAATGCAATCTCTAATACAGGAGCCTCCATAGTACTTTTACATTGCCTCCTTTCGTGAAGTTTCTATGGTGGTCGCCATGTTTTATATGAGGAAAGCTTTCCAATCTAGAATTATCTGTATTGGCAATAACCCGACCTGTTTGGTTTATGTTCGTTTCAGTCATTATCATTCACATTTATAAGGTGTAATAACAACTATCTCAGTCAAAAACAACATGAATCGTTTCCACAAAAAGTGTTCGAAATTATATCGAAGTTGCGTTTTTTTTGGAACTTTTTTCGGGCACATAATACTCGAATGATAACAGGGTTTCAAGTGTTAATCCAAGCAGTGGAACAGCTAATAGCAAATGAACCTACAGAGAAAATGTCTGCAGATAAATTAGTGTGGTTATACACCATAATGTTGTCTGCTACATTTGTGAAACTTGCCCTTTGGATTTACTGCAAAAGCTCGACGAACAAGATCGTCCGAGCTTACGCAAAGGTTTTCCCGTTCGATCATTTTCGATGATTCATTTTATTTTTTTCAGATTTTGCTTCGTGCCCGTAACAAATGCTTGATTTCCCAGGATCACTATTTCGATGTGGTAACAAATGTAGTAGGATTACTTGCAGCTGTTCTGGGTGATAAATTTTATTGGTGGCTCGATCCCGCCGGTGCTATCGCTCTCGCAATTTATACGATAACGAATTGGTCAGGAACTGTTATCGAAAACGCCGGTAAGTTCACGATTTTCTCGATCATTAAAGTACATAAACCAGACATGCTCATACAAACTGAAATACGAGGTTGTCTCTCTCAATGCAGTTTCGCTAGTAGGACAATCAGCTCCACCGGAATTTCTACAAAAACTGACATACCTCGTCATCAGACATCCGCGAGTTAAGCGTGTCGACACGGTCCGCGCTTATACCTTCGGTGTTCTTTACTTCGTAGAGGTTAGTTCCATGTCGCTTCATCCTTTTACGTACAATATATATACAACAATGTGTCATTGGGAAAGAACAAAATACAATTTAACTCTTAGTATAAAAATTTCTATAGTACTTTTATCATGTGTCATGTGTGTCCATATGAATCCGTGGACATGTTTTTTCTATTACAGGTTGACATTGAACTGCCTGAAGATTTGCCATTAAAAGAAGCACATACCATAGGTGAGACATTGCAGATAAAGATCGAGAAACTTCCAGAAGTTGAACGTGCATTTGTTCATCTTGATTTTGAATGTGAGCATAAACCAGAGCACTCTGTTCTTAGCAGGCTACCAAACAGTAAAGACTAAAGTGGTTTTTTTTTTTTTTTAATTGGGAAATTTGTTTGAAAAAAATTAATTAATTAAATATTGTTGAGATAGAATTATGTTACTCGAACTCGAATCTAAACTTATATTGTTTTGTTTATTAAAAATTTTATGTTATTTCTTTTTTAATTAAATGTATATTTAGTTGTTGATTGAATTTTAATTCAGTTAACCTCATTATTATTACAACAATCAAAAATTTTCTTTTTATTTAAATGTTTAAGTTTATTAGTAAAATAAGCCTTCTATTAATATATATATATATATGTATATATATAATCCAAATCTCTATATTGTTTGTATATTTAAATTGTGTTCGATAAATTTTAGAATACAAATTATGAAATCAAGATTATTTAAATCGAACCTACCTCAATTTTTATTTAATTTATAATTAAGTTAAATTGTTTATGATGTAAAATATAAATATTTAATATTTAAAATAATTAAGATAACTTGAAATGTTATATAAAATTTCATTTTTTAGAAAATTACTATAAGAAGTTATTAATTATTCTTATTTAGTTGAAATTTTAATTTTTTAGAAATATTTACCAAAAAAGGCTCTAACTTTTTAGTAGTGTTTAAAAGTCATAAAATAAAACTCATTTTATTAAAATAAAGTCCAAAATTCAACAATCAAAATTATAAAAACAAATCAAACCGAACTTAATCGAATTGAATTGAATTGTGATGGACCAAATTTATAATCAAAATTTATATTCTTATTTAATGCTTTTGAATTTATATAAAAAATAATTGGACATTAATTAAGTGTGAGTTTGGATGGACGGTGCGGTACGCTCAACTTACTTTTTATCTTACGCTACAGTATCGCTATAGTATCTACTCTCGTTGCCGTCATTATTTTTACATTAATTGCAGGTAAATACACCGACTATCCAAATCCACCCTAAGTTTTGACTTCAACTTCATGTTGATGAGAATCCCTGACTGAATCTGGTTTTAGGCATGTAAAACTTAATTACAATTAACCCCAAACGTCTCAGCTTATTACAATTAAGCATTTTATATTTATACACATTCAAATTACCATGTATGGTCAGTTTAATTATGTCGCTCAATCCCTGTAATTTTGAATTTTGAGAATTTAGTCCATTTACTAAGTCATGATTTAAAAATTAAAATACAAAGGCTATTAATGATTTTTTGTTAAATTTGGATATGCAGCACTTTAATATTCAAAGGTTTGGTTTAAAATTAAAGTTTAATTGATAATATATATTCGAGCTTAACATAAGACATGTAACAAAGTTATCAATTGGATTTTAATTTTTAAAGCTAACTTTTTTAAATTAAAATAGATGTTTAATTTTAAAAGAAGACTAAGGTCATCATAGCCTAGTGATCTTATTCCCTTTTGTTTAATTACTGAGTTTCAAAGCATAAATCACAAAAGTAAAGCTAAGGAAGATTGTGGTATTGTTGGAAAAGGTTGAGGTTTTAAGTCTTTAAGTATTTAGGTTTGAGTTCTTTCGTATATAATTGTTATGTATTAATCTCTAGTTCCACCATGCGTAGTAGCCATTGCTGGACTTTGTTCGATTACATTTTGATTCGTTTGTTGTTTATATCTGTAATTTTACTTTTTAGTTGTTCGAATATATAAATATATATTTATATTTGTATTTGTATTTGTATTTGTGGTTGTGGTTGTAATTTATTTATACATTTAAACTAGCATTGTTTGTTTAAGGGTTAATATATCATTTGGTACCTGAATTTGACTTCAATATTCAATTTGGTACTAAGAATTTATTTTGTCCCAATTTGGTACCTGAGTTTAACTTCAATATTCAATCAGGCACATAGACCAGACAACATAAAGTGGTCAATGAATATTTGACACGTGTGTTGTAGTAAAAACACATAGTTACTTAATTGGGACAAATAAAACTTAAATATCAAATTGAACATTAAAGCCAACCTCAAATGCTTAATTGGGACAAAAAAAAAACTCAATTATCAAATGGAAAATAACTTAAGTACCAATTTGAATATTGAAGCCAAACTTAGGCACCAAGTAGAACATTGAATCTAAATTGAAGTACCAATTAGTATAGATTAAAATATGTCATAGGTCCCTATTCTCTTCACAAATTTGAAAATGTATTTTTATTTCCAGGAATTTAGTTCCTCTGCTTTTTAGGTTTCAAACTTCAAGTTTAATTGTTATAGATCCCTATACTCTTCACAAATTTGAAAATGTACTTTTATTTCCAGAATTTAGTTCCTCTACTTTTTAGATTTCAAACTTCAAGTCCAATTGTTAATCTTGTTAATTTTTTTGTTAAATTTGTTGGTATGATATTTTGAAATTAAAAAAATACTCACTTAGTAACCTTGTAACTAAAAAATAACATTGTAATGAACCTAAATTTAACAAAATAATTTTAACAGTGTCAATAGTTGGACCTGAATTTTAAAATTTGAAAAGTAGAGAGACTAAAACTTTAAAATAAAAGTACATGAACTAAATTCTAAATCTATAAAGAGTACAGGGACTTATGGCATATTTTAACCATTAGTATATTTTCCTTTGTATAACCCCTTTACTCCATCAAACAATAACCTGAGAAATTATTACAGTAAAATCTTCACTTAAATAACTATGAAGACGAAGTTAATAAACCTGAGAAACGACACATACATACATACATACATACATACATACATACATACATACATACATACATACATACATACATACATCTATCAACACTGCAAAGATTCCATAAAATGTTCTAACTTATAGAATATTCTTACAAAATACCTACATATACAACAGCATATTACACAGATTTTAAACATGAAAAGCTACAAAGTAATAATTAAGCCTTGTGTGTGCCAAAAAAGAAATTAACAAGCAAAGCTCAACCTTAGGTTTTCAATTTATACATTATACCCCAAATGGAAACCAACGTTCATGGAAATAAGACTGATATGAAATCATATAAAGAAGCAAAACAAGCACTAACGCCACCCCCCACGGAGACCCTCCCGCCCTATGTAGCGAATCCTTCTCCGGTTCTGGTATCAACGACGGCACCCTCCCCGAAAAGCAGTGGAGCAAGAGGAGGAGCACTATAGGAGCTAGCATGAGGAAGAACTTGAGTTGGTTCATGAAATCTTCGAGCACGGATTCGTAGTTTAGGTACCAGGAAAAACCGAGGACGAAGAAGAGGATGGAAATGAAGAAACAGAGATGGAGTGGGGGTAAGGATAGGTAGTCCATGTAGGAATCTCTATAGTATCTAGCCATTGTATGTGAAGAGAAAGTGGGAGATTGTCTGAAATTTTCTATAGGACCAAATTGGTTTGTTTTTGAAAGTTGACGAGTGAGGGTGTGGTTTTATATAGGGGGAAATTAGTTAATGGATGGGGTTCTTTTGGATTCATATGTAATTTGCTTGCTTAATTATGTTATTATTTATTATAATAATGTGATTATCATCAATTCACGTGTCAAAGTCAATGTTTAGTTAACATATAAACAGGAAAATTATTTTTTTAAGATGTAATGATTTAGTATTAAATAATTACAAGATATCTAATTGAAGAATGGTAATAAAATTATTAGTATATCATCGAATGTTATATTGCCTTGTTTAAATGACTTAGGGTGAGTTTGGATGGGCGGTGCGTTTACCTACGGTTAGTGTAAAAATAGCGGTGGCTGTGAGATTAGATACTGTAGTGATACTGTAGCGTGAGACAAAAAATAAGCTAAACGCACCGCACCGCACCCAATCGCTCATCCAAACTCACCCTCAATAGGTTAAATGTTAGCATTATTAAAATTTATTTTCTAGTTTCAGCCTAGATTACATTAACTAATCTAATTTATTTACGTCAACCTTATTTATTACATCTTTTTTCATGTTTCTTACCCTACTCTCACTTGAGAGGCATCCAGACCCAACCTAAGATGGAAGGTTTAAGATAAGATAATGATGATGAAAAATACTTGGATTTGGTAATTTCAGGTAAAAGTGGTTGAATGGCCGGTGGCTATATTTTATATATAAAGGACTAGGCTTTTTATTTAATACTATTAAAAGCTCTCTTTTTTAACAGTTCTGATTATATTTATTTTTTTATATAATATATAGAATCATTCATAATCCCTTCTTAACTCATAAATAGAAGAATAATGCGTTTCAACATACACGAATCCACATCCTCTTGTATTAACAATAATTTCCATATTAATTGACCCGAGATTCAATCGGCTAGAATATAACAATATATATTATTTTTGTGGTAGTATATTGTAAAGCATTTAAGCAATCAGCCTAGTGTTTTAGATACTACTCTTTGTCAAAAGTTAATGCGACACACTTTGTCACTTTTAATTTAATTTGCAACGAATTTTAAAAAAGGGAAGAGCTCATTTGCTTTTTATATAAAGAAAAAAAAAGGTTTACAAATAAAGCATAGTTCTTCATTCAAAAGAAGAATGAAGCATGGAGAACCATGATTTATTCTCTTTAACCAACTGTTAATTACGGAAAGAGGTTGGTTATGTGATATATGATTATGTGATAACGAGAATTTAACGGTGCTGGTAAAGGTTGAGATTTTGAGACTTCGAACAATTAGATTCGAGTTGTATCATATGTAAAATATCATGTTTGGATTTTGATCTAAACTTATTCTGGTTTAAATCTGAGTGTATTTTAATTATCAATTTCTTTTATTTGTACTTTGTAATAATTTGATTATGGTTGTAATTATACGAATCTGTTAAATATAATTGTGAATTGCAATTGTACCTTCAAATATATATGATTGATGTAAGATATATTTTATGTTTTATCATCACAATTCTTTAATAAATACGGTAGTTAATCAATTTATAAACTATGCTAATCAATATCTAATATTTGTTGGGTTGAGCGATAAGAAATTCAATATTTCTTAAATAAATTTTCAAGTTCAAATTTTGTAGATGGAGAAACAAAACCGAAATAACTTTGTTCTCATTCAAAGGTTTTGACCAGTTTGGTTCCGAATCTAATCAAGACCTAATGTAATTGTCAAATATTAGGTCTCTAATCAAAATAGAGGTATTCATGAGTCGTGCAACCAACTTGACTCGCTTGAGTTCATATTTTTCAACCCGGATCAATCCAACCAAATTTGCTATTTATAAATGATAAAAAAAAAATTTGAATATTAATCTATCTCATTATAGATTTCTATCATATCTGCTCTTTTTTATACAATACGTAGAACAACCCATAGCCTCTTCTAACCCTTAAATAGGAAGATTATGTGCTTCGATACACCAGAACCATGACTTTCTATACGGCAACAATGCTAATACTAATCGAGTTAAAACTCAATTCACAAAAATAATCATTTGGAAGAATTAAGCTCAAGTTCAAACTTCATTTTTTTTTAAAAATTGAACTTTAATCCAACTCAATTCAACGTATAAACACCTCTAAACCCTTCATACTAAAGAAACATGTAGATTGCTTTGTTACAAATTCCAACTTTGGAACAAAAAAGAAGAAAAAGGTTGAATAAAAATGGGTTTTCGTTTCTTTAATTTTCTTTTTCTTGATTTTGGAATTTCCTTCCATCGTAAGGTTTCTTTTCTTCTTCTTTATATTTTCCAACAAGGACGGTGAGAAAATTGAATTATTTTAATGCTTGAGATTCGCATATCTGCAAAGCTGTAGACCAGTAGAAAGCTGCCACCTACAACCGACCATGTACTGCATCTCAACATATGACAAGAACAATGAACCAAAAAATAAATTAAAAAAAGCTAGGGTTTTGTGAAGAAAAAGAGATTAGAAGGGAGGGAACATGTCATTGGAAAAAGTTACACATGTATACTACCAAAATGGTGAGTGGTCCATCTCACATTTCTCCTTGCTGCTGCTTTTCGCCTATCTTTATCCACATGATGGATTACACAAATCTAAAATTATTGGAGGGGCTTTGTAATATGCTTATTTTTATGTATTTTATTGATTTTTTATGTGATTTTAATTTTTTTTTGTGTGTGTGATAAAAAATGTGCATCGTTAAAAGAGATAAGAGGTTGAAGGACGAAGGTAAGAGGGAAGGTTTGGTTTTCAAAAATGGTTGTTCGTAAAATTATATTTTGATACTTTAATAATTTATGATTCATATTTGATTTTCTTAAAGTAATTTTTTAGCTTTGTTCCTAAGCGGGTTAATCCTCGATTTTAAAATACACTTAAACTTGATAATCACTAACTCAAAATATAAAGATCTAATTTCATTAATTAGATATCTCGGACTTAACATTAAACGATTAATGTCTGTAGGAAATCTAAAAACAATAAGACAATCAATTCCCATTTTGCAACGACCCAACGAAAACCCATTAAAGAAAAATTAAAAGCATCAGATCGGAATTAAAGGCTAGTGTCACCAGATTACGCACAAAAACACTCCCACCACTCCACTTTAAGATAGCCACGAAATCTCATCTCTCTAATCACTACTTAGAAAAGTACGTGTAAGATATCTCTAAACTCAGAACAACCAGGTTTATTATACCACCGGTATCTATCTTTAGAACCATTGCCATACCAAAAATCATTTACTAAATTTTATTAAAACGTATAAACCTATGTTTTATATAAATGATATTTCTTCATACATTATACTTTCCTATTTTTAAGATACAATCTATGCCTAAATTTTGTTCCACTTTTTAACAAATAATAATTGACCCAACACCCAACCATTGAAAGTAAAAATAATTGACCCAATACCCTAAAATCTTCAAGGTGGTGCCCACAAAATACAAAAGGAAAAGGTAGTTAATTTTATATTTGTCCAAATTAAATATAGACCCCCCTAGGAATCCAAATACAAATGGCACCCCATTTTAGCATGGCCATATTTTTTATATAATATGAATATCATTATTAGTTCATGATATCGTCGGTTAATTAACTTCTTTACGATTAAAATATTAAGATTTTGTTAAAGATATTAATTAATTTTATAAAATAAAATATTGATTGAGTCTTAATTTGATTAGTATGGATATTATTATTAACATACAAAGACGTAATTTCAAGTATGTTGAAATATATTATCCTCCTATTTTATAAAATGTGACAGCTTAAAGAAAGTAGAGAAGTGGACATGATTTTGCCTGAATTATTTATGAAAAATGATTGATGTAGGTGCTTAGTTGGACCAATGAAGAGATGTCATGTTGAAAGACATAAGTAACTGTTAGAGACTCCACCACATAATTTCGGGGATCAACGAAGAATTTTGAGTATTGTGAATGAAGAAAATAATTTTGAAAAAAAATTAATCTTTGAATTAAGGCTTGGTTTGGTTTAATTTAAGAGGATCGGAATAGAATTATAATTTTTTAAGGAGTAAAGTACAAATTTTATTAATGTATAAATCTATAATTTCTTTCTTTTCAAAAGGAACTAATATTGAAATTTTACCATTTTGGACAAGTTAAGACCCCAAGGCTAAGTTGAATAAAAAGATTGAGTGCAAAGAGAATAAAAGTTTAGAATTCACAAAGGAATTCTATTTATAAGTATCTAAGTGGGAAATTGAAATGACTCTCAAAAAGCAACAACGGTGACAAAGTGCTATTTCAAGAACCTCATTTCTAAAAATAATTAACACGCAAGGCACAATGATCGAAACATTGATTACGATGTTTTAGAATATCTTCAAGCCTTACAAGAATTTCCAAAGGCTTGTAGAATCGACTCAATCCATGTTATTTTAAAACTTGCTTTTCATCTAAGAGCCCAACACTTGAAAATAGAAGTTGATAGAACTCGATTTTACCAAGATGTCAAATGAAGAAGTTCTATACAATCTCCAAATGATATGTAGGGAAGAGCGCTACCAACACTTGATCTAATATTTACTCGCCTGGTCGCTTCATATTGCCTCTAGCAGTGTTTTTAGTTAGACAACCTGCTACTCTACCATTTGCACCTATTGAGTAAAGTGCTTGACGACCGAGACCCATACCAAGTCAACTTCTCTATATAAACACTTCATTTTGACACTAAAAAAGATATATATAAAAAAAAACACCTACGATCACAACACGTTATATAACTCAATTGTTATAACAATAATATTCGTCACGTTTTGGTGAGCGTTGTAACACCCCTAACCCGTATCCATCGCCGGAATAGGGTTTCAGAGTATTACTGAGTAACTGTAATCTAAATCATCTATTTTCAAACATTTAAAAAAATCATGATATAATTCATCATTAACATGCGTATATCAAGCATTGCTTCAAACACAAACACATGTTTGCATAAATACTAAACCAACATTACACTTATAACCTCATTTACAATCCATCAGCAAAATAACTATCATCTAGACATCCTAGGTACATGCCGACACAAAAGATAAACATCACCACATTTAGTTCGGGATCGTTGTTGGATGTTGATCAAAAGTGAAGTACCTAACCTGCGCACAGAAAAACAAAATCGTACGCTGAGTAAAACTCAGTGATATTTCTATATTCCAAACATTTAAAGACAAGAGGATACAAAATGCACAACTTAATTATAAACACATATTAATGACTAAGATCACAACTATCATATGCCAACCTTTTGAATTCATTCATATTAGCACATAATTTCATACTACATTCAATTTACACATGCTATCATATTTCATTTGATTAACAATGTCCCAATTCACACAATTGCTATATAAATAGCTATTCACATATCCAACCACATTTCATTTAAATAAGAGCATTATCCATTCCATATTCAATTCATGAGCATATAACTTATATATTCCATGTGTTTACAACGTATTTCACATTCCATTTTCAATTCACTATATCACTTCCATTTCTCATACCATGCCATTTCAATATCAATTATAGAACTTTATTATTTATTCACCCCTATTAACACGACTTGGACTCGGACGGATACATGGATCCAACCAACACACCAGTTTAGCACCCAGTGCGTCATCGGATAAATTCGAAGTAGTAACTGCGCCCAACGCTATATAAATTGACACCCAATGTCTCATTGGTTAAACCGAAGTAAATTGGCACTCAGTGCCTCATTAGCTCGAAGCCAAAGAAATCCCTGAACTCTTCCTATCCTATGGCATGCCATCTATATCCGACTAGTCCGATACAGTTAATAGGGTTCCAATTCACTTTCCAAATACAACCAATATCCAATTATCATTTTTGCACATTATCGCATTTACACATATATATTCATTTAAATTCAAATAATCAATACATTCATAATATATACACCAATTCAATCCATTTCAATCAACTTTAATTCAATTCAATATCAAAGTGCCAAATACTCACCTCAACCACTTACCATATGCATTAAATCAAAATACAACAATTAGTATCTAGGTTCATATTATAGAAATACAAACCATGGATTCCGAGCCATTCGACGTTGATTTTATCCTTCCCCTTTTTAGTCGAGGATTCCGGTACGACATTAGCTACGGAATTAAAATAATTAAAATTCATCAATACAACACAATTCAATTTCATATTGAATATTTCAATTTTTACTCAATATTTACCTAAATTTCAATTTAGTCCCTAAACTGAGACTAATTTTTATTCTTTACATTTAATTCTATATTTTCGTACAAATTTCACTATAAAATAAATTTAACTCTCTATTTTCACTTAAACCTCTAAATTTCAATTTTTTCGATTTAGTCCCTATTACTCAAAATTTACAATTTATTCTACAATTTAACCCTTTTCATTTCTAGCTTAAAAATCTATCAATTTAATCCCTAAATTATCCAACATTAACAACATTTAAAATCTTAACAATTGTTATAATTTCAACATGGGTCGGGTAGCCCTAGGTACCGAGATTCTAAAAATATAAAAATTACAAGAAAATGGACTAAATTAACTAACCAATTGAACTTTAAACCTTAGAAACCCTAAGGCCGTGCGTTCTCCTTCTTTTCTTCCTTTTTCTTTCTTCTTTTTACTATACTAATTATTATATAATACATATATACATTTAACTTAATAATTATTTAGGTGTACTTTTATAACATATGCCGTCCACTATACATATATATAGGTATAATTACTACATTGGCCCTTTAATTAATTTTTAATTTATAATTCAACTTTTAACTCAAATGCGATTTAGTCCTTATATCTAATTACTTTTAATTCAAGTAAATTCGCTTAACCGAAACCTAATTAACTACACAACTAATTTTGTAAATATTTATTTAAAATATTTACGAGTCCAATTTACGAAAACAGAGTCCCGGGAATATATTTTCGGACACCCCTAACTATCGGGTCGTTACAAGCGTAGCTATGGAGAACGAAGCTGGATGTGGTGAGGTGTTGAGAGATGAGAAAGGAGTGACCCGTTCATTGTTTTCTGGATTGATTAAAGCTATGGGATCGAAAATGGCAGAGCTAATGGCTATTAAAACTGCCTTGGAGATGTATATTGGCATGGAATGGCATGTGAAAGTCCCTCTTACTGTTGAAATTAGTTCATGTGTTACTATGGAGTGGTTGTTGGAAAGGAATTATAGGCTGTGGACATTATGGAATCTATTCATTAATATTGATCGTTGTATTAACCAGCTGGTTCGAGTTCACTTCGCATTTGATCACCGGCAATGTAATGATATGACTGATGCTCTGGTAAAAGCAGGAGTAAGGAGACTTTTGTTATTTAAAACCAAGTGGTGATTGATGTTCGCTAGGTACTAGTTTGGTTGCGTTGGTTTTGGATGTCTCAAGTCGAGCGAACTTCAAAGTGAAACGTTATTCTGGAAGTTTTGTAATCTTTTTATTTTTGAAAGAAGTTGGTATTTACCGACATCTTTCTCTTTTTATTATATTTCTATCGACAGAGAAAAAAAAATATTAGTCACATTTCCAATTACATTACCATAAGTGCATTGGCAGCAAAATATGGACTATAATTTAAGCAATCCATTTTTTGAGGTTAATTTGTTGGGAAAAGAATTGCTATATTTGAATTGGGCTTCTAAACTTTAAGCAAATAAATTACAACCCATGTGGTCTGATATGAGCAGGCATTTTGGAGGTGGCTTTGGATTTACTGTGTGAGCTTCATTTTATTTTTGACATTAATGAATTTAGTCCTTAAAAATTATCATTTTTATTATTTTGGTTTTAATTTTAGTTTTTTTTATTATACCATCAACTTTCAAATTTTAATCAAGTTTTTTTTTAATGGAAAAATTGATTGAATTGATAAAATTTAACAATACTAGTGTTGCAGCCCGTGTAGTTGTCAATATGTACTGCATTGCTGATGTGGATAATTTTTTTTCTAAAATTGTGATTTTCTGAATTTTGAATTTTTTACTTTTTGAATATTTATGAAGTACAGGCAGACTACCATGCAGGTTACCATGTCACTGCCAATAAATTTTAACAATTTAGTCAAAAAAATTCATAAAAATTAATTTGATTACAATTTGAAGGTCGAGGACCAAAGTGTTAAAAAGAAGAATTAGGGCTAAAATAACAAAACAAATAGACATTAGGGGTTAAATTTATATTTTACAAAGAGAACGGTTTTAAATTCATTTTTATCTCAACTAACTAGTTAATTTTTTGTAATGGTTAGTAAGTGTGGTTGAAAGAAATGAGAGTAAATTTCTTTTTCAACTATTTGGATCACGTTCAAGCCTAAAGTTTACATTATTGAGAAGACTTTACCTAAATATCATTCCAACCCAAATAAAATTAAACTTAGATTATAAAATGGATGAAAAGATCTTGTATTTTCCAATTTCAATTAAAGATAATGGTAACATTTTCAAAAATAACTATAAATTTGTCAACCTTCCAAATTAATTTGAACCATTAAAAAATAATAATAATATATTTTTATTTAAATTTAATTATATTTTTTAATTTTAAAATAGTAAAACAATTCCAACTAAACCAACCCAAATTTAAAATTTAAGCACAAACTCGAACATGAGTACCTTTGGTTATACTTCAATTATCAAAGGTTTATCACCGAATGTGGTAAAAATATCTTGAAAGTCTTTGTATTAGAAGTTAGATCACATTTTGGCGTCTTTATTTTAAAACTGGATAAATTAGTTTTTGTATGTTATATCAAAGAGCAAACTAGTTTTTTCTGTTAGAAAAATCATCAAATTCTATTGTTAAAACCTGGCGTGGCTTGACAGAAGAACCAGATAGATGCACCAAGTGTACCTCATGTTGGCATGTAAAGATCAATTTTTAACAATAGAAATGAATGTAATTTTTAACAAAATGACCAATTTGCTCTTTCATCTAATGTATATAGACTAATATACCCATTTTTTTAGTAATTAGAGTAAAATGTAATCCGCCTCTTAGTACAATAAACGTCCATAATACTTTTACCCACCATTCGCATATATTTTGTTTACTTTCGGTTGATATTTAAAAATGGTGGCAAAATTTAAAGTTTTATTAGAAATTATTTTTGTTTAATTATAAATTTCATTTTATGTTGAGAAGTAATCTATTTATTTTAAATTATCAAAATCTCGTCTTTTTATTTTACGAAATTTAAAAAATAGTTTAATTGTTGGTACGGTAAACATGTTAATTGCATAACATTGTTAAATATTTTCATTAAATTATTTATATAGAGGTCCACCATTAAACAATTTATAAACAAAGAATTAACAATCTTTGAGTACTTAGGTTTGAGTCTTAATATGCTAATTATGACATATGAATCTCCAATCTCACCATATGTACATATGTAGATTTTGTCCGATTCTTTTTTTATTCTTCATCTATTATGTTTTATAATAGTTTGATTCTAAGTTACGTAAACAATATGCAATAAATTAGCAAAATTTAGCAATTCAAGTTGACGCGTGTACTAATAGTTAGATTAATTCTTCAAATTCGTGAAATTACAACAATCAAATTTTAATAAATTAAATAAAGTAATTAACTCTTTAACTTATGTAAAGTAAATTTTAAATTACTTTAAAGGGAAGGAGTTACATACATAGGTGTAAAATTAATCATTACATATATTTTTATACGATTAATATTTTAATGATTCAATTAGTGATGAATTCAGGGAGGCTGGTAAGGGTCTCGGTCCCCCCTAAACCTGCCCCCTTAAAATAGAAAATTTTCTATTTAGACTCATTTATAGTTCATAAAATTTTAAATTAGTAATGGTAAAATTGTACTTTGACCTTAAAAAATGATAAAATTTTGATTTAATCCTTTAAAAATTATAAAGATATATGCTATTAAAATGGTTAAAAATATTTTTTTGCTATCAGAAAAATATACAATTTAATCCGCCTCCTAAAAAAGAATTTCTGGCTTTGGCCCTGGATTCAACTGTTAAATTTATCGATATAATTATACTTGACATGCATGTAAATTTTCGAGATTGAATGATTACAATATTAATAATACAAAAATTATTTTACATCAATATAAATAAATCCCTCGAGTTGATTTTAAATTAGAATTTAACCTTGGAAAATCTATCCATAAGATCTTATCAATGATTTAGTGGGTAAATTTCCCATTAACCATAAGCATAGACAAAAGGCCCTGTTGAAATGATACATTCAAATTGATAGTGGAAAAGAAAGGCCGTCTACTTGCTTTGCCTTTTTGCATACGCATTATTTGACTGCCCCCTGCGTGGAAGAGCTTTAGGTCATCTCCATCATTAAAGTCATTGAGGCACCATCCATCATGTCCCACCACACCCCTTAACTCAATGCGTTAGGTTCACCAACCAAATTTTCCATTTCCATTTTCATTACTGCAAAATCTCACTCCCACTTTCCTTGAAATTCTTTCTTTGAATTTGTTGACTAAGATGGAATTAAAATAAAATACGAATTTTCGTGATTGACTTAATGGTTAAAAGATGCTCAAGTCATAATCTGCATTTAAATTTGAGTTTTTAGAAAGCAAATAGTAAAACTATGATGATATCTTGGGTTTACATATTATAACATGTATGTATTTTTTTCTAGAGGTTTTGTAAAATTATGAAAAACAAAATAGTGTCACAAGAATCTTTATTGCTTTCTAAAATTATAGTTTTTTTAATTTCACAATTGAATTGAGATTCAATTAATAGTGACAAGTAAAGCAATCCCTTTATGTTAGATCATAGAGTAAATTGATCATTTCTGTTAAAAATTTATCCATTTATATTGTTAAAAACTAGTATGCCTGACGGAATAACCAAATAATCACGTGTACCTCATATTGATATACAAGGACAAATTTTTAACGGTAGAAATTGATGAAATTTTTAACAGAATGACCAGTTTACTTTTTATTAAATGTATGTAGAGAGGGAAATACAATTCGACTCTAGTACATGAACCTCTATAATACTTTTATTGATCGACTCAATGATAAAATTAAAATATTAAAAAAATTAAATTACATATTGGATATTAATTTATGGGTTCTCTTGTAATTTATTTTGATAAAATTTTATCATAAATGTAACTTTAGAATGACTTTCGAAGTCTTTGTTGGCTCATAATATTTTCTTCAAAAGGAGACATGGAATTTCTCATATATTTCCACAAAAGATTTGCTTATATTTTAAGCAATTTAAGCAAGAATTTTAAAAGTGGAAAATATTAGACCATGATTTGCACAGTTCACGTATTTTTACATTGATTATAATTTTATATTAATTAAATTAAAAATTAATCCGCATTAGCACTTAATTTATTCATTCTCACAAACAAAGTCAAATTTTTAATCCACAAACACAAACAAAAGTAAATTGATTAAATAATTAATTAGCTCATGCTCCATTAATGGGGTTGGTGATTAGAAAAAAAGGAATTCTAGAAGTCTACTTTAATCACTATATAAAGAAGGATTAAGCAGAGAAATGGTGAAAACAGACCCAACATGAGCATCCTCAAAAAGTCATCCATGGCTAAACTTTCTGAAAACACCCTAGCTGCCCACTTCATCTTCACCATTTTCATCGTTTCAGCTTTAGCTGAAAACGGCAGTAGCTTCGCGAGAACCATGGACAAGAAGGTGTTGGGGATGAAGAAGGAAAAGCTCAGCCACTTTAGGCTATACTGGCACGACATTGTTGGCGGGAAAAACGCGACGGCGGTTCCGGTGGTTTTCCCATCGAGGAATTCAACGACGGCGTTCGGTATGATCAGTGTAATAGACGATCCTTTAACGATGGGACCTGAATTAAGTTCGAAAATGGTGGGAAGAGCACAAGGGTTTTACTCGGCGGCGTCACAACAAGAAGTAGGATTGTTGATGGCGATGAATTTTGCTTTTATGGAAGGGAAATATAATGGGAGTACGATAACGATATTGGGGAGGAACACGGTGTTTTCAAAGGTGAGGGAAATGCCGGTGATCGGCGGTAGTGGACTATTTAGGTTTGCTAGAGGGTATGTTGAAGCTAGAACGCATCGTTTTGATCCTGCCACTGGTGATGCTGTGGTTCAGTATGATTGTTATGTTATGCATTATTGATTTAATTATGGTTTGGTTTTCAACAATTATACTTTGTTAGCTGTTTTTGTATGATTAATGTTCTTAAAATATGGAGTTGTGGGTATTGATTTTCCAGATTTTTGTGGTATGAATTGAATGGTCTGTCTATGGATGACAGCTACCCAGATTTTACGTTCAACTTTTTTTCTGCTTTTTTTTCTTTTTGTAATTTTATTTCAATAAGACAAAAGATTGTTGAATTCTGACGTGTCAAGATCCAATGTTTTATGTTTTGTAATTTAAATTTTATACATTTTTGTCCTAAAATCATTTCATCAACCGAAAGACCAGCCGAGTAGGATACGAGCGAGTAAACCTACCCAAGTCTTAGTTCGATTGGTATCTTATTTAAATATGTTAAAACACATTTTTATCTTATTTATAGGTTAAGAGGGATTAGATTGCTCAAATAAAAAAGGATATGAGTAAATATCATGGAGTCAAAATTCCGACACCACTAATTAGGTTTTTTTTTTCTTTTCATCACTTGTGTGGCAAGAGATTAAGATGGTGATGAAACACGGTAGGGCAGATGTTGTTAAATTTACTATCGTTATTTGTATCACTGGATGTTAATATTAAAAATTACTATCACCTCCGTGGATATTGAATATATCCGGTCTTGTCCCTCCTCGCTTCACTTCAATTTGATTTTTGCTACTTGTGTTTAATATTTTCAACCTTTTTAAAGTCAATAAAATGTTTAAATATAATTCTGCAAAAAATTATTTAAATATAAAATATATATGAATTTTTTATTATATTTTTACCTTTTTAATAGTTATATAGTGGAGTGAGGTGGGGCAAGCAAAACAATTATCATAACTGCTCCATACTCACTGTCCAAATGAAAAAATTCACCTCGTCCCTCGCCGCATTTAGCGTTGTTTGAGTTGAATTAAACCAACCAAATCAGACTAGTTGAATTGGAGAACCGGTGCGAACCGGTTGAATCAAAATTTTAAATTTTTAATATTTTTTATCAATTCTGTTGAACCGATCGAACTAACGAATCGGTAATTTGACCAGTTCGACTATTAATCCAATTTAAAAAAATATTATCCGTATCTAATTTAAAAAAAAGGGCCGGTTCGGAACGGATGAATTTGGAACCTATCGAGTGGTTTGGACACAATTTAGTTATGGCAATCAAATATGGTATATAGGGTGAGAGTCTCCCATAGTCTTTATTAGAACTTATTTGTCATATTGACATCATTAACTAAATAAAGCCCATCAATAGGCCATATAACAACCTTTGATGTTTCGAAAAACCCCATCAACTATCACCTTTAGCTTTTGCAACAAAAAAACAAAGCAAACAAGAACATCATATTGCCCAACACAAGCAATTTTGAAGCCATCCCCATGGCTATCACCTAGAGGTGAATTCAGAAACTATTTTTGGAGGACCGGAATTAAGGTATGTATTTTTATGATAATTAAAATGTAATTCCATCATTATATTACTCTATATATTTATGACTTTTAAAGGATTAAATTAAAATTTCATCATTTTAGGAGGTTAAAGTACAATTTAACTATTTACTAACTTATAATTTTATAAAATATAAAGAGAGAAAACTATTCTTTCCCCATTTTAAGGAGAGCCTTAGCCGTTGCTAGCCCCTTTTAGTGTTGCCCCTGCTACCACCCATCCACCATAGAAGCTCGTCTCTGCCGCCATGGAGGAATAGTAATGTGAAAGAGCAACACATAAAAAATAAAGAAAAAAAGAAAGGGGACTATAACATGGTGAGGATCCTCCAGGTGGGGAGAAGGTCACGACAGTCGATTTTATTGTCGATCGCGCAAGTGTCATATTAAAAGGGAGGAAACCAATAAAAACATCAGCATTAATAAAATATAAGTAGGGTTTAGATGATAACAAAGGTTCCTTGAGTCATATCTAAAAAAGAAATATGAGAGAGAAAGCTTCGAGTAACTTTTAAGTTTTAGTCTTTTAGAACTTAAATTATTTTGTATTGGATAACTTACAATCGAATGGTCTTAGTTTTTAAGCATTAATAAGATGAGTATTTTTTTTAAATAATCTTATTATATGTTCTAATTATATCATGCGATAATGTGCTTTAGGGCACTCAAACCAACACCTTCCTGCACTGACAACAATGCACATGTCAATTGAGCTAAGACTCAATCAGTAAAATAAGCATTATATGTTACATTGTTAATAGATTAAAAAAATCATAAATAGAGTTTAAATGATAACAAATGTCCTTTGAGTTATATTTAAAATTTTAAAAGATAAATAACTAGACACTTGTCATCATCTTAACTATACTTGTGAATTTTTTTTCACCGGCACTCTACTTAATAATAATCGATAGCAAAACTATCCATTTTTAAACTATAAAATTATTATTATACATATATTCATATTTAATATATTTTTAATAAAAGAGTTAAATGTGCGCTTGGTTGGGTGGAAAAGTGAAGAGATGGAGGAAGGAGTGAAAAAGTGAAGAGAATAAATTTTGAGCATGCTTGGTTAAAAAAAAAAAGAGGGATGACGATTTTTCATCCTAATGCATAAAAATCAATCCTTCCAAGCTAGAAAGATGAGAGGAGAGAAAATGAGAGAAATGCACGTGTTAGTTCAAATTTGTACAATTTTCAAATATTTTATTTTCTTTCCTTCTATTTTTCAACTCTACCCAATAATGGATGAAAAAAAATTATTATTTTATTTTTCTATCTCCCCTACCAAATACACTTATGGAAAAAAAATTATGTTTCCCATTCTTCTAGTTTTCTACTCTTCCAATTTTCCATCTTTTCAATTTTCTTTCCACTCTACCAAACAAAGAAAACTAGAGGAGAAAGAGTACATTGGCCTCTTGTCTTAATGTCTAGAGGCTTATAAGGGAGCGTCTTTGATCATTTTGAATGTGCCATATGTCATTTATGTATTTGTTTCAATTTTTTTGAGATTTAGTCAATCTACTGATGTATTGTTGTCATATGTATGGGTTATTATGTCGAAATAACGAGTATATGTGACTTGTAAGTAGTAGATACTTTGTCCATGATAAGGATGTGGTCTCAATGATATGAGACCATGAGACCTTTGACTCGTGAGATCTTGAACTTGCAGTTATCTTTAGCTCATGATATTGAATCGTGAATTTAGTAAAATATAATAAATAGATAAAGTTTTGAAAATATATGTTGAAATTGAGTTATCAACATATTAAATAGATAGCCCTTCACCCTAATAGATCCTCCTATCTTGCCATTTATATTTTATTTTAACAAGAACTTAGGTCATAT
Source organism: Gossypium raimondii (assembly GCF_025698545.1). Taxonomy (NCBI): domain Eukaryota; kingdom Viridiplantae; phylum Streptophyta; class Magnoliopsida; order Malvales; family Malvaceae; genus Gossypium; species Gossypium raimondii. The sequence goes on along the minus strand of NC_068577.1, from coordinate 57,113,211 downwards.
ATCTTTAACTGACGATAGTTGAGGTATCGGTTCAAAAGTAAAAGATTGATTCACCCGTAAACCGGACTAAAAAATGGGTGAAATCGGATCGGTTTTTAATGACCATTGGATCAGTGGTCGGATGCCGTTTGTTTTGTAACATATCTACTGCCCTGAAAGCGAAAGGCCATAGCAAACCCAATGCTCTTCCATTCGCTACATTGACACACAATATCATCCCCATTTCGCTGTGGGTCTGCTTCCCATTCCAAAATCCCATCATCTTCTTCCTATTGATTCACTCAAGATCCAGAGCTGCTACAAAATTTCACCAAAAAAATCATCTCTTTCAGACATCCCCAAAAATCCCAAATCGAGAAATGTTACTCTCTCTTGTTCAAAGCAGCTTCCTTTCACCTTCAACACCCCTCTGCAAATTCCATTCCAACTTGAACCCACTAAAACCCTCTTTTTTACTTCCCAAATCCCTTTCCCATAAAAAGTCGCTGTGTTTGTCACCAAAGTATGCCACTGCTATTCGTGCTTCCATGATTGAAGCTCCAGTGCTTTGGGCTGGTCGGCTTTGTATTTATTATGCTCTTTTGAAGTCTGGGTTAGCTGGATCTCAGGCTAACCCACTTGTTTCAGGTTATACATATTTTTATCAAGATTGAATTTTTCGTTGTTTTTTGAATTAGTGATTTTAACTTTTTTGGTTTCATTGGTTAGGGTTGGAGGAGAATGGTGATAGTGTTGGCGAATCTGGTGATTTGGGTTTCTCTAAGTGGTTGGACAATATACGAGGGAAACCAGGTTAATTAATCATCACTTACTTTCACTACTTGTTCTTCATTTGTTCTTATTCTAGCTTACTGATAAGATTTTGGGTTAATTGTTTGATTGCCTTCACATTTTTTGAGATATGTAAGTTCAATGAAAGATATAAAAATCCCATCCCAAGATTTGAACTTGATATCTTCAAGATGACGTCTTGAGCTCTACTAACCTTAGGAGTGTTACCTATGGGGTTTGGTCAACCATTTGAATTAATATAACTCATTGTTAACACATTTATTCATCAATGCACCAAGTCTTTCTCACCTTGTTGCTATAGAGATGCTTAGTGTTAAGATACATCGCAGTCTTAGAGAAAGAACTCACTCTGAACCCTACAGATGACATTGTGGAGATGGCATTGTTGAGATAGGCAACCATGAACCGGTAAAAGGATCATAGAGGCCCCTATACTAGGAGTTAGATTACATTTTACCCCCTCTACCAAAAGAATGGGAATACCAATCTCTTTACGTTAAATCAAAGAGCAAACTGATCTTTCTCTAACAGGTTTCATCCAGTTCTGCTGAAAAAAATTGGTCGCTTGTACATCAGCATAAGGTACATGCGGCAATGTGTCACTTTCTAGCTATTCTCTTAGCTGCGTCAATTTTAGCCAGTACAAATGAATGGAATTTTTAATAAAAAGGACCAATTTGCCCTTTGATTTAAACTATAGAGACTAATAGTAGAGATGGCAAAATGCAATTTGACCCCTAGTATAGGGGCTTCCATGGTACTTTTACCACCATGAACCCGGGAGATGCTTAGTGTTTGGTGTAGTTTCTTTTTCTTTATTTTTTATGGTCAATCAGACATAAAGGTAAAGGAGAGGCTTAGTCATTTCAATTTAGTTTACAAACCTGTGGAAAAGGCTTTATTTGGCATTGGTGTCTTGTTGTTTCAATGTGCATTGCTAATGAGAAGTTGCAGAACATTTATTGTTGAGCTAAAACAGCTAACTAAACAAGCCTTGTAGCCATTATATGTTGGATTATATTAAACCTCTTGTGGCTGATTGGAGAATCGTTTATGGCTAATAGATGCTTTTTTATTTTAAAATATTAGAATTTCTTTGCATTTCTTAAGAGGTTTCCAATTCCATGCTTTATTGATGGTCTCATGTTGCAACTTGTAAATTCTTGATGGAAGAAGCAAATCTTCTAAATATCATACAGCTTGGAACTATTGGACCTCTAAGTCTATGGGAGTTTTTATTGCATAGATTTTTTGTTTAAACACGTAACTTTGTTGTTCTTTTACTCTGCTCCATGGATGAAATGGTTGACTCGTAAGTTGTGTTGTTTATAGCTTAGCTCCACTCCACTCTGGACTTTAAGCAACGAACATTCTCGGAAAGGATGAACTTAATAGTTGGTGAGAGGAGCAACATAAAGCTGAATAGGATTTACTCTTCATGTCTTTCCATGTTGCATAGGAAATACTGAACATTAATTAATCGGTCAATGAGCACGATAATTTTGGGATATAGTCCAAGTGTAATACGGCATTCTTAAGGCCTCGTTTAGCATTTCCGTTGGCAAACTTCTTTCATAGCAATACCAAACACTTAAAATTTTTTAAACCACATTTTCTGGCCCTAACTTTTTCTAACCGAACTTTTTTCAACAACAATGCTAAACTAGCTCAAGATTCAATGCCATGCATTGTGTTTCTTGCAAGGAATAATTAGCTTTTGTTATGGTTGTAGACAAGGAAGCAGCTGACAAAAGAAAGCTGGTCAGCAAATGGCATCCGACCACAAAAGGTACACTTAAAAGGAACTACAGGGTACCTTCCAAATCCGAAGGCCGACGACTACTTAAAGCACTGGCGTCTCTTCTGTCAGATGATGATCATTTTACTGATGCCACCTCCCACAAGGTAATATAAAAGTGTGGAACAAGAGATCTAGTAGTACCCGTTTTCCGTTACTTCATTAGAACCATTGTATTTGTTTACAGGGTTGCCAGATAAGAAGGGAGAGTGCTCATGGTGAAAGTGTATGCTGCAACAATGTTAGAGCTTTGTTTGACGAGCTTCCGACTCCTCACCTTACAGTCGAAATTACGCCTTTTCCTGCTGGACCTCTCACTGAAATAGATTACATCAAGGCTGAGAAATTGGAAAGGGTTCTAAGGTCTGGACCTTCTGTTTAAAATTGTAATCTCTGTAATATGTACATATTAGAACTATCAGCAGGAACTGATGATGCTCGCTTTTGTTTTTTGGTACTTCACAACTTGACAATGAGGAAATGAAAAAAAAAACAGAAGCAATGCAATGAATTTTGAAAGGCATTGTTTGGTAATCGAATCTCGAAGTCTTGTTTATATATGATCATCAATTTTGAGTTAACAAAAAAGTATAACTGTGGAGGAGAGAAGTTTTTGAAGTATTGTCGATTGGGCAGTCAATCAAACGTTTTGTTTTGACTCGATTGAGAATCCAAACCTGAGGTGGGGTTTGCTTACCAAGGGATGTGGGCGTCGTGTGCCTAGTAGGGTTAACTATATCCTGTAGGTTAGAGGTTCAAAGTCTACAAGGCATGCATGCAACACATACATTCCGTAGTAGGTGGTCATGCGTAAATCCAAGGAGTAGGTGGTTATGTGTAAATCTAACGAGGTTCTCTTACTCTGCAAGCCTTACCTCAAGTTCAGGTTCTCCACAAAGTTGGAGATAAAATCAACATCAACCATTGTTAGAGGTTCAGACAACTGTTCGATGGATGATATTTTGAAGATTTCTTCGCACCTCGTTAACTATAATTCATTTCAATACAAGTATTTTGCCATTACATAACAATTCATCTCAACATGTTTATGAAAACATTATCACAAATGGCAAAACATGGATCCAAATTCCCCCTTTTTCATTACTTGATCAGCACCATAACTACATTAACAGAAAAAAAGATAATTAAAAAAAAATACACATGAAAGACACAAACGAAGAGAAACAAAACATTGAAGAAAAACATTAACCTAAAACTGAATAAAATTTTATTCAATGATTAACCATAAGATCACCACCACCTTTCTTCCTGTTACTACTCCAATCTGGATTATTATTCTTAAAAATCCACTTCCACCCTTTAAAACTTTTCCTACTCCTTTTAATCCCTCTTTCATCCACACTAACCCTACATGAACCACCACCACCAAACATACTACCCCCATCACTTACAAACCCATTTTGGACTGATTTTGAACCACCAGGTTCAACAGGGGTATCATATGATGGAAACTCAAATTTCAAGTCAATGAAGGCTGAATCATCCCCACCAGTGAAATAGGTTTCTTTAAGTGAAAACACACGCCTGTTTGCTGTACTGAAACCAGTTTCATGGTCCAAGAACACACCACCAGCTTTTCTCAGTGCTTTGATATCAGTAGCAACATCGGATTCCACGAAAGCACTGTCTCTTTTATCACTGTCGAACCCACTTTTCCTCGGTTCAGGCTCACTAAACCCACTTTTTCTGTCGGGATCCATGCCCAACAGACCACCGTTCACGCTCGAACTCCTCGCCGCCGATATGGAAGAACTCCTCGCCGCTGAAAAGTTCATCGACCCATCATCCGATCCAAAGAACCCACCACCATTACCACCCCTAAAACTACACAACGATCTAGACCTTGATACCCCGTTGTTATAATCAACACTCTTAACATTCCCACCATTGTATTTCTCTCTTTTTTTCCTAAACAATCTCCCTAATCTCCATAATCCATTTTTTCTTTTGATCTCAACACAGCTACTGTTACTTCTTTTAAGAATAAAATTACCATCTTCACCTTTATCTTCACCACCACCATTGATTTTCCCCTTCAAAAGTTGGTCTTTGCTTTCATTCTCTATTAAGAACGAAACACGACCAACGCTGCCTACTTCACCAGTACATGAAATACGAGGATAAGAAGAGATTTCAGAACATGAACATGAGGACAATCGTTGTTCACCGCAATCAGAACAAACCAATTTCACTAAGCGATCTTTAAGACAATAAGCACATATCCCATTCGAAGACAATTGTGGGTGTTTCTTACAAACAAAATCTGATGATGATGATGAACCGTTATATACTTCCACAGCTTTGCCTCTATCTTTCATGGCTTATAATAAAGATCAAAACCTGAGCTTTCAAAAAAAAAAAACCAGAAATTTGGGTTAAAATTTAAAAACTTGAAAGGAGAGACGCAAAAAGAAAAAAGGGTGTAAGAATTTGAAGCATGCAAGGTAGGTAGATGAAATTGAAAAAGGCAAAAAGGACATGGAAGAAAGCGTTAGCTTTACGTTTTTTTTGAGAAAAGAAACAGTGATGTGAGCAGAGAAAAGTAGTGTGTGAACCTGCACTAGTTTGGTATAATTGTGTAGGGAATGTGACTGCAATTAGCAATGTATTCGAGTGAGTGAAGCAGTGTGAAACAATATATCTACTGAAAGCTTCCACTAATATATATATATATATATATATATTCTGCATGCAAAATTGTATCCTTTCACTGCAACTTGTTATGTCATACTGTGTGGTACTTCAACTTTGATCGTAGGGTGCAATACTGCAAATCCCATCAATCTGTTTTTGTCAACTTTTTTTGCTGAGATTTTCCTTCACTTTTTACTTCTCTGTGTCTTTGAGTGTTTGACTTTTCTCAACAATTCCTGTTTGGACATATACTAATTTGATAAAAGTAAAATTTTAATTTATAATTTTAAGTTCTAAAACATTAATTATTATTTAAAAAATTCAATAAAATCAAATCCGTCTATGTTAGTCTCATAAAATATTTGTTTAATACTATTACTAATGAAATTAATTAACAAGAAAAATAAATATTTTTATGTAATTTTATGGGTAAATTACAAAATAATCACTTTTGTTTGCCTCATATTATATTTTAGTCGTTTATTTTTAAAATATTACGTTTTATTCATTTACGTTATCGTTTTGTTACGAAGTAATCACTATACCGTTAATCACTAGAACTAGAGTTAATCGTCGTACAACTTGATCGGACTAAAAATCATAATATATTCAATCTTAGATCGAATAAATCTATACAGGATTTATATAAAATGAGTCTCAAAACTATATGATCTTAACGTAAAAAGGTAATACCCAAAAATCTAAGATAATTAAGTGACCAAAAAATAAAATTGAATAGTTGAGTGACTATTTTATAATTTTTCATAATTGGGTGTTAAAAAATTTAATATAGTTGAGTGGTTAGGACGGTTTATAGGTAAATTATATGTGAATAATTACATTGATATATTTGATTAATTTATAAAAAGAATATTTAAATTACAAACGACAAAAAAACACTTAAAAAAGGAAATAAAGTGCTATATGTTTTGGGCTGAAATTAGAGGGTCAAACCTGAAAAGATTTAAAGTTGTGTTTGTGTGTTCGTATTAAATTGTCAACATTCATTTGCAATGTAGCCATGGTTCATGCATGAGAGTTGAGCCACGTATTATTATTACATCATTTTCTTTCGAAGATCTTCAGTAATTTGTCCCCACCATCGACCTTGGACATGGAGGCTTAAATTCTTTGGCATTTTTCTTTTAGAATTTTGTGTTGGGATAGGTGATAAAAAAAATATTTAATTTGATACATATGTATCGAATTGAGTAGTAAAGTGTTTAATGTTTTTTCTTATGTAAAATCTCGAATTCGGCTCGATTTTAAAAATTAAACGAGATCATATGTGATTAGTTGATGCTAGAAGATTTAAAAGAATACGGTTATATGGGGTAAAAGTATTATAGAAACCCTTGTATTAATAGTCAGATTGCATTTTATTCTTTCTATTCAAAAAATAGATAAATTAATCCTTATACGTTATATCAGAGAGCAAATCGATCCGCTTGGTAAAAATTTCATTCAGTTCTACTATTAAAAATTGGTCATTATATATCGGAATGAGGTACACGTGACATGCCACGTGTAACTATTTTGTTATTCTATCAGCCACACCAATTCTTAACAGTAAAAGATGAATGAATTTTTTTAATGGAAAGGACTAATTTGCTCTTCAATCTAATGCACATAGACTATCCTGAATAAAAGAGATAAAATACAATTAACTCCTAATATAAAGACATCCATAATACTTCTACCAGATAATAAGAATATGAGATACATATTATCAAATAAATGGGGTCATCAATCATATATATATATAATATGAAATTTTATGACATTTTTTGGGGTACAATTTGTGACATCTTATTAAGGATATATACTAAAGGTTTGTTTGAATATGATAAATTTTAATCATATCTGTTCTTTTTAAAATAATGTTTAGAATTATTCATAGTCCCTCCTAAACTTATAATTAAGAAGATAATACGCTTCAGCACGCACGAACTCACATCCTCCTACATTGATAATAATAATCATACCAATCGAACTATGTTACAGAAGTTATATTACATGAACGGACCTACGGGTTGAAGTGGCATTTACATTAAAAGACATTATTTTCATATTTAGTGGGAATTTTTTTTAAATCATCTTAATATTTTTTTGTGATTCATTTATTATAATTAATTATATGATAATTGTACTAAAAAAAGTTTTTGATTTTAAAATTCATTTAATGAAATTTGAGGTTTCGGAAATGGAAATTAATGACTTTTCATTTAGAAAAAAATAAAAATAAAAAGAGAGAAGAAATTGAGGGTGGTCCATGAAAGCATCATCAAAGTCTAATAAACAAGAATGATTAAAAGATGGAAGTAATTAAGACATTAGATGTGTCACGTTTCATCAACTGCAAGTGTCTGTCCTTGTTAACGTGTCGTGCTTAACCACCCTTTCTCCTCCTATTGTCTTTTCATCACTCCATCAAATCTCTAATATTACAAACTTAGTGATTCTAAAGTTTGAGGTTTTGATTTTTAAATATTTAAGTTGGAGTTTTGTTATATATATATATATATATAATTGTTTGAATTAGATCGGATTGATCGGTATAATCGATTGATTTGGGTAAAAAATCAATTGAATTGGTTTTTTATTTTTATTAATTTTTTAAGGGTAAATTATATTAATAGTCACCAACTGTGTGTGTGCGTTTTTTATCATTCAACTATAAAAAGTTACAAAATGATGCTCAACTATTCAATTTTATCTTTTATATCACTAGTTGGCCAACCTAAAAATAGAAACACCAAAAAATCCAAAGTAATTGGGTGGCCAAAAAAGATAAAATTGAATAGTTGAGTGGTTATTTTATAACTTTTCATAGTTGGGTGACCAAAAAATGAAATTTACTAATAGCTGGGTGGCTACTAATGTAGTTTACTCTTTTTTTAATAATTTATTTAATTGAACCAAATGGACTGATTGGATCAACGAATCAATGATTTGATGGCTCAACCACCAGTTCACTTCTGAAAACTTTGTTATATGTAATTGTCATTAGTTGATTAAAGGTGCTCATGGGTTGGGCTGGGTATCTAGACAAAATTTTCAAGCTCAAACCTAACTTGACCCAAAAAATGGACTTGTTTTTTTTGTCTAAACTCGTCCCAATATAAGAAAGGTAAACCTGAGCCTGACCTAACCGGTCCATATTTGTTTTTTTAGATTATCTTTATTTTAAAATATTTTAAAAAATATAATGCACTAAAAAATGTTAAAATAATAATTTTCTAAGACATTAAAAATACGTTAAAAAGTATTTATATTAAAAACTATTACCATAAATATAATAAATATTTTATTGTATTAAATATATTTTTAAAAATTTTATATTTTAGATTGGGTTAGTTGGCTAAGTTTTTTTTTTTTTTTTTAGATTTTGGGTAAGGGGTTTAGTTGTTATTGGGTTAGTGATTTAATATAAATATAAATATATATAATTATTATTTAACATGTATAATTAATATAACATTTTTTATAACATAATATATTTGGGTCAAATCAGATCAGGCTCGGGCAATATTTTTTGCCCAAGGCTTGTCCCATATAGAAAACGGGCTTTAAATTTTACCCAAACCCATTTTCTATGCCACGTATTTTGTCAAATCTCTCCCATTTTCGGATGGGCTTTCGGGCTTGAATAGATGGTCTGACCCATTAGCAGGTTTATTGTTGGCCTTGAGCTTCATCGTTCTCAATCATCATGGGTGGTTGATTGGATTAGACACGAAACAATGAGGTAGGTAGAGTCGTGGCCCCCTTGGTCAAATGAAAAATCTTATTAGTAATCTCTTTTAAGTATTAATCATTCAATTTAAATCTTTTAGTCATTTGAATCAAAGAATAAAAATATATATTTTTGACCCTCCTAAAAATTAATTATATTATCTAAATCCTTTTAAAATAAAAATTTTAACTTCAACCTTCTAAATATTTATGGAGTATTTGGTAAACAGAGTTTTGGGGTTTTTTTAGTTGATTTGGATACAGATAGAATATTGGGTTGTCAAACTCTCTAATTATAGTGTTTGGTGAATGAAGATTTGCAAGAGCTTGTTGAGCTAAAACCTCCAAAACAAAAAACGTTGGGATGAACAACTTTTTTCAACAACTGATTGGGAATGAGATATGTAGAATGACATACTGATCATGCTTGTTCAAAAATTACTCCATTTGTCACATGCTCTTAAACCTAATAGGGGTGCCAAGATAACAGTAACCTCCATTCTCTCATTTTCAATTTCACTCCCAAACTCCAAAGTAAATCTCAAAAAAAAAAATCCACTGTGAATCTACAAAAATCAACATTGCCACGAGAAATTTTTAGTCAAGCCCATTCATCTTTAAATATTTATGTACTCTTAATTTATTTTCAATTTACTTGTGTAAAATGATTTTTTATGCAACTTTATATTAATTGAAATATGCTACTTGACAAATTTATTCAATTTGTGACATAATTATCACTAATTTACGTACTAAGAACATGACATGATTATCACTAAGAATATATAGTTTACAATTATATTGATACACTATTAATATTTATCAATTTTCATAAGGTTAATATTTGCAAATAAGGAACTTAAGAAATAAATTTATTTAAATTAAATTTCCATAATGGATGTCTTAATTTATTGGTAATAGTATTTTATTTCAATAATTTCACCAAATAAAGATTAAAATATTATAAACAAATAAATACTTGACAATAAAATGTGTCATGTCTTTATTTGTCATTTTACACATATAAATTTTCCGCTATCAGCTAAGTTTTACTAAACACTTTTAAATAAAGAGTTAATAGAATCAATTGGTCAAATTAATTAACAGAATCAGTTGGTCAAACCAACCACTGCAATCATCAATCAGCTATTAACCAACTGCCAAACAGGGCCTTAGAATTTTTGGGTCAAACAGGGCAATAGAGTAACCCACTTAAGTGTTGTCGTCCTCAATGATGATTGTTGTGTGATTCGATTCTAGTAAAATATTTATTTATTTTGAGTACTAAGAGTGAGATAATTTAAAAAAAACCGAATATAGAATAGTTTTAATATTTGCTTCTGACACTTTATATTTTAAAACTATTATTTTACTTGTCTATAACTTTTAAAAGATAAATAAAATTATATTAATATATTTAAGTGAGATATTTATAAATTTATGTTTCAAATCTATATATCAAATGCAAAATATATTAGTCAAAGATATAAAATATTATCACCAAAAAATCATTATAACAACTCTGTTGTGTGTACACCAAGTCATGCTCTAATTAAAATGGATTTCTTTTGGCTAACTACTTTGACTTTGATTAAATGATGTTTGGATGATGAAATTTTGAAAGGTTATTTTTATAAATCATTGATGAATAAATGCTTTTGAATTGGTTTAATTGGATGAATCGATGATTTAATTAATTTAATTATAATTTTAAATTTTAAAAGGATTGAATTGATGCTATTTTTATTTTTATTTTTTATTTTATGAATTTTTAAAATTTATAATGGTTGAACTGATTATTCAACCGATTAAATCGAGAACCCGATAGTCTAACCAATTTGATAATTGTACTTAATGGCAAGATTGGTTCAAATCTCACCCTCTTTGGGTTATCTATTTAGATTTTATTCTAGTTTAAGTCTCGGCACAATGAATCCTATCTATATTTATTTTGGTATAGGTTTAGATATATTTTGGGCACCGTAGAAAAATAAGATTAAAATGTGCTATTAGTTTATACTATGCATAAGTTGTGGATCTAGTCTCAATACTTTAATTTGGTCATTTTAGTTTTTATATTTTTCAATTTTGAAATTTTAGTTTTGACTAAAAGTAACTGTTAAATTCATTAAGTTCTGCTATTTTCGAAATCTTACGTGGCAAGCAAATTATGCATGAAATGTCATGTGTTAGCTTGCTATTTCCACATATTACTCGCAAAAGGCCAAATAATAGATTTAATGGTTATTGCTTGCGTCAAGATTAAAATTTCAAAATTCGAAAAGTGTAGGAATTAAGAATGATCAAATTGGAGAACATGTAATAAACAACAACTTTACACATAGTACGGGGCTAATAGCAAAAGTTAACCAAACGAATTTAATTGCTACCATTGGATTAGTATGGGAATTTTAAATTTTAAGAAGTATAAGAACTAAATTTTGCCAAATCAAAGTATAAGGGCTAAATTAACAACTTACACATTATATAAAGACTAATAATAATTTGACCCAAAAATAAAAAAGAACAAATAAATATAAAAAAATTCTACTACTATCCGTGTAATAAATACTAACCCTTAAACTTGGACTTAAATAATTACAAATATGCTAATAAGGTCTTGTCGTTATTGGTTAAGATTGAGGTATTGAGTCTTTAAGTATTCAAGTTTGAGTCTTACTCAGACTTGATCATAGGTCGAGTCACTTGTCTAAGCTTGAAGATTTGCTTGAAAAGTGAGAGGGTTTGGACAAAAATATAGACTCGAAAAATGAGCTTGGACAAAAAAAAGACCCGTTTTTTAAACAGGTCGGGCCTCAAGTAAGATTTTTTGGCTCGAGCTCGGCTTGATCCGAATTTACCTAAATTTTTTTCATTGTTGTTTACTGTTGTTCGCTTCCATTTTGATGTTGTTTTCTTGCTATTTTGCTATTATATTACTATTATTTTTTTTGTTGTTGCTTGGATATTGTATAACTCTTGTTTTATTATTAATTTTACTATTATTTTAGTGACATATACTTGTTAAGTTGTAACTATCTTAGTGTTATTTAAATATAAAGATTTTTTTTAGTGTGTTTTCAATTTGTTGGAAAACATTTATTGATATATTATATTTTTAAAATTTATTTTTATATAAAAAATTAATATGGATGAGCGGAGTCGAGCTTGAGTTTATCATTTTTTTATCTGGGTCAGGTTTAGATAAAATTTTAGACTCATTTTTCGGGTCGGGCCTGATCCTAGAAAACAGGCCTAAAATTTTGCATTGGCCTAGCTCTAACCTAGCCCACAATCAGGTCTAGTCCCACCATATGTATCGATGTGTGGGTCTCTACTCTTTAGTCTTACAATATACATATGTCATGTGTGAGTTTTTTCGTTCTTTTCAGTTATTCATCTATCACTCTTTGTATTAATTTGATACTATATTATAATTAATCCAACATATATTTCTACTCATAAAAAAAAAGTGTAACTTTAAAAAAAAACAAAACCCAATTGAGGTGAACATAGGAGAAGTGTAGGTAGCATAAACATGTCCATGGCGAGACATAATGGGGAGGCGGCACGCTCAACGCATGCTAGCCAGATCCGCATGCATCATTGTAATTGAGACAAATAAACAATTGTTCTAAGTCATGTATCTTTTTATTGTCTCCAAAGATGGCAATAATCATGATGTCTCAACATTGTTCTTTCATTCACTAATGATTTTGTATTCTTGTAGTTGAAGAACTCTATTTTCTCTCATTTTTTATTTATTTTTAAATTTTGTTGAAATTAAAAAAAAAAGGTTTTGATAGGCATTGAAACAATAATCATTTTGAGATGTGTCCATAATTAACCACCTTTTTTTTCCTGTATAACATGCTTAGGGACCCATCAACCTTAAATAACCCAATTTAATATTGCTTTCACTCACGCTTCGCGTTGAGTTAATTGTTATTGTGAAAATAAACATAACATTGTAACGGACCTTAATCTAATAAAGAATTTTAACCGTGCTATAATGATAATTTACATCATTATTTTAATTAGAATAAAATATTTAGACTAACGAGTGACATTATAAAATTAAGAGATCAAAATATATCAAATCTCAAATTTGAGCGGAATATAATAATCATTCTTATAATCTAAAAAGTAGAGCTTTTAACGTTTAAAAGAAAAATTGGTGGAAGCCAACGGGAAAGATATTCAAAAGACATCTTCAAAGTGAAAAAGATTGCACTATTTTGCTAATGGTTGAGATATTTTTAACACTTTTTTTTAAGTTAATTTATTTTTTAAAATTCGTAATTATTCTTTTGAATAATGTTATTTTTTTGGATTGTAACGTGATTGAGTCACGTTACCATTTCCATGATTGGCTGACAGGTGGTAACCAAGTGAGTAGGTAAGCCCGGCTTAGGCCGCTCCTTGGTTGAATGGTTTAATTGCCTTTTCAAATCCTCTTAAATTTAATATTTTAATTTAATCTCCTTAAACTCTTCCATTAAATGGGAAATTTTCATTTTTGGCCTGTCTGAGAAAATCGTAATTCAATTTTAGTCATTTGAACACAATTCTTTTTTTTTTTTAGCTTTGGCTCCTCCAATTTTTTTAATTTTATCCCGACCCTTCAAAGTTATTGATTGATAGAGTTATCAAAGTGAGTGAATAGTTTTTTATGCCCCATGTCGCTATGTGATTGAGTCACGTTATTGTTGATAATTGATTGAAGGAGATCTAGAATGGAAAAAAAATAGTTTAAGTACCAAAATGTGAATGCATGTAAAGTTTAACTATCAATTTATCATTTAAGCTTGTAAGTTAATTTTGGGGTAGAGTTTAGTTGGGTTTGAAATGAGTATTGGGTATTTGAATATTAAGTATTGGATTTGTGTATTTTATTGATTAATTTGGATATAAATATATGTTTAGAATTTATTAAAAAATTTGATTTTTGCAAAAATCTATATATATATATATATATATCAAACAATCTTATTATATTTTGTAATTAATTTTAAGTCATATATCAAACAAATTTTATAACTTAAATTCAGTACTTAATTTTTCTAACACTTATTCTTTTAGCATTTTATTTTTCAATTTATTCTATTCAAATCAACTATTAGTCTTCTTTACAATACATATTACATTAATAATAATAATAATGTGGATCTAATTTTTTAAATATTTTTATACTTTTAATAATGTTAATAAATTATTTAATAATTTTATATTTTAACTTTTAAATATTAAAAATTAATTAAATTATTAATGTAATATCCATATCACAATCCATGTCAGAGACATTAATTTTGTTAAAATTTTAAAATACATTATACCAACATCTTTTGCAGAACATTTTTTGAAACCCAAACTAGTATTTTATAATAAAAAAAAGGAAAATTTTTGAATAAAAATTGTTCTTGAATAAAGACTGTTCCATGGATTGTTTTCAACATAAATGTTGTTTTGTAGTGATTATTTCGTTAAAATAGTTTATCATGAACAATGATTATGCTTAGGATAGCCTACATCCTTCTTACCAAAAACCACAAGCAAAGAACGAGAAATATATATATATATATAGTCTAAGTTTGCACAAGAACAGCGAGATGCATAGAACATAACTCTGAATAAAATTAAAAACATCCAACACAATGGACTGAATATCACCATCAACCAATCATCACCAACCCATGAATACAACCAATCAATGCAGCCCAATGAATCATTGAGATTTATCATTCAACACTTTTTTTTTTTTTTGCTTCTAATGGAAATGAACACTAAAATTATCTTGCATATTAAGTAGTGTTACCATGAAATATTAGCTTAAACGAATTTGGTCCGAGACTCAGTTTGGAAACCGAACAAAATGGTCTCTCTTCTTTCACTCCGAAGCTACGAATCAGATGCAAGAGCGGAACGTGATGAGGTTCCTATCTGTATTATCCACGACATGGATGACAAGGAGAGAAAGATAAGATTGAAATAAGGAAATCAATCCGAGGGTCACCAGCAACTTCTGCAACCAGCTTACCGGAATGAACCAAATACCACTGGGAAATGAAAACCAGAGGTGTCTAAGCTGTTTAGATAACGGGGATGGCACCTTCACATCTCTAGGTTTTTGATAAAATGAGCCAACTATATATTAACTCGAGTCGGACAAACCATGTACACTTCAAAGCTTCTCAAAGATTGCATGCTGCAAAATGATAAAGATCTCCAAAAGACTGGTCCTAAGCCCAAATGAACAAGATTTACAAGTATTTGCTCTCTTCAAAAAATGTAAAGAAATAACTTCATAATTCAATAGCAGAGATCAACAGTGAACCACCTCACCTGCATATGCACCATGGGATAAAAATCCAAGCTGTTCTTCAACTTCAATATCTCAAAAAAGCCCTTGGTTGTCTTCATTGTTTCACTTCTTCGAGTTAATCAAAAAGCGGAACATTCTTAATGTGGATATCGATCCCCTCCCCTGGTGGGTCACCATTGATATCAATCACCATAGCGAGAATAAAAACATCAGGAAAGGTAACAGAAAAAAAATTCATCTTTTTCCACTCAGTAGGTGCTGAACCTCGACTTGTTAAACGAATAAACTTTTGAAATCCGACTACCAAGGCATAAACCAATGCAGGAAAGTTTAACATGGAACGTAAATCATAGTCCCCCTTCTCATGCTTGAAGCACTTGACAGTGAACAATATGACTTCTCAAGCCACTTCGGCCTGCTATACTTGACCATATATTTGTAAATAGTGTCCTGAAATGACCTCTGCCACCGATGTTTTCCCAAAGCTGAGGGTTGCTTTCAACCTGTTTGTCTGGACTGGAAACATCAACGAGACTTATGCTCATATTATTGCGAATGATACAAAGCTTGCCATTGAGAGGGACTAGGCCAGCAGCCTCCAAAACTCTAGAATTCCCTAAATGGAGCTTACTATCAATAAATTTATTCCATGAATCTGTGGCTCCATCATACACCCTAAGCTTGCATCCATCACGGCAATCCAGCGCATAGAGCTGTCCATTTAAAGAGATACTAGGGTTGCGCCAACCAGAAATCATCCCGCCACTAACAGGAGACCAGGAATTAGATTCAGGATCATATGCTTCACTCATAACCTCACGATGAGACCCAAGACCTTTTACAAACCACTTTCCATCATAAACTACCCCAATGAAAGGTACCATAGCAGTGCTCATATCTTGAACAAAACTCCATCTGTTCTTGTTAGGATCATAAACTTCAGCAGATCGTAAAGTCCTATGAATTCCTTCACATTCTCCACCAGCCACATAAAGGCAATTATTTATCACACAGGAACCAAAGAAATGACGTTTTCGAAGCATATCTGGTGCTCTATGCCACTTGTTTGTCCGAGCACTATAGAAAATAACACGTCTCATTGAACCCCTTTGTCGGTCCTTTCCTCCAAACAAGTACAAGTGGCAACCACTTAGAACAGCACAACCAAAACCAACTGCCTCAGAATACTCCCTTGGAACTGGAGGAAGTGGCTGCCACAGCTGATGCATAGGGTCAAATGCATTCCATGATATCTTACCATCACGATCTCGTTTGAAAACATAAACCCACTCTTCTGCCATTCCAAGACTTTTCCTAAGAGAATAAAAGAAATTCCCAGCCAGAAGGCGATACCATCTCTTACAAACTACACGGAGTTTTCGGTGTTCAGCACGAGGAACTCGAATCAGACATGCAATGGCAAGATCATCAGGAAGGCCAGGGAGAAGAGGTGGCTGGACTCGAGTCCTCTCTCTGCGAGAGTTTTTACTCTTGTGTGCATTGGGATTGATATCAGGCTGAATACAAAGCTTCGACCCTGGGACAAATTTTCTTGCCTCAGCAACTGTCTTCAATCCAGAATCCACTTTACAATAGCATGATACAGAATCAACCTGCAAAAGTTTTCCAGTTAGGAAAGAAACAATGAACATCTGAAAATTACTCTCAAGTGTGTTCAAATCCACGTCTTCCAGGTTGTGTAATAGCAACAACGCCAACCGAGCTAAGACTCAATTGAAAACATATTGATAAATATTGAACCTGAGTATAAGCTAATGATACTGTTTATCAAGAACAAAGCTACAATCTGCATATGCATTTATATCCTTAGAAAACTATGAGGAACCTACACACAGGCTCCGCCATGGTTCTTCCTCAATGATGCAAGTAGCAAATTAGCAGATAAAGAGTATACAAATAAAGCCAGTCAACAAACCGCCAAGCACTATTTCCTTTTAATTTTTTTTTTTTTTTGTATCATCTAACAAACAAATAAATTTTATTAATGTCCAACAAAGTAATACAATAGTTGTAACTAAAGAAAGTTCAATATCACTCAAATTTTAATTCTCTTTCAAGCCAAGCATAATTTCGGACCAAATTCGATTCTCTTTCAAGCAGAAATAAAATAAAAATCTTCAACAAATTCACTCTCAAAAGGCAAAGTTGCAAGTTACAAAAGAAAGTCAAAATGGAAAATCGGTTCCTATTTAAATGTTCATAGATCCCAAATGACCACAAACACACAAGAAATGGTAGTTTGGTTCAAAAAGATTTGATCTTGGAATCAATAGCCAAAGAACAACACAATGATAAAATAGCAGAACTCCCACAATCAGTAAACAGAAAAACTAAAACCTTCAAAAAAATAATAAAATAATAATGAAGAACCCATAGTATAGCACACTAAGCTCTTTCAAAGTCTCAAACTTTGGAATCCCACTTTCTCAATTAACTACAATTCTCAATCTGGGTATCTTCAAACCAGGTTTTCAACAAATTCATCAGCTGTTTATCTCTAAAATAAACAATAAGTTTCACCTAAAAAATGGGGGGGGGGGGGAGAAGGTGAGGTTTTGGAACTTACCAATGGAGCTTGAACTCGAAACCCTCTAAGAGCATTAGATGACTGTTGAGAAATAGATTGGTCCATGCTTTAAAACCTAAGATTTCATAGAGAATAATCAAAATCTATTATAAATCTAACACCTTTAAAGAAACCCAGATCGAAAAATACCCAATTTAAGAGATTTTAATACTCAGATTCTCATCATCTTCTTCTCAACCTTAAAAATTAAATTTTTAGTGATAGTAAGTACAAAAGAAAACCGACTTTACTTGCTTCTTTTGTTTCTTTTCTTGTCATTTTATTTCCTCGTACTTCTTTCAATAAAATAGAAACAAATTTTCATTTTTTAAATAATTTTTCCTCTCTCTGCTATCAAAAATATATATATTTTTCCCATCTCAAACTCAAAGTCCCAAACATGGCAGGCTAGATCTGTTGCTTTCTGTTAAATGAAATATTTTAAAATGAAGTTATAATTGAATGGTTAAATTATTAATTTTCGATTTATTAATAATTAAAAAATTATAAATTATTTTTGAATTTTGTATTTTTAAATTTTAGCCATTCATTAAGAAATTAATTTAATTTTTTTGTAAGTACCGATATTTCGACCGATCAATTTGATCTAATTTTAATAACACTGGTTAAATTTGTTTTAAGTATAGGATTAGCCATAAAATTGTTTCAATATCTTAAAAAATTTAGATAAAAATATTTGGGAAAAATAAGAAATTTGAAAAAAATTAATTCAAATAAAATATGGATGAATTTAGACTGAGACTCAAGCTCAACAGGAGCATATTTATTTTTTAATTATGTAATATATTAAAATATCTTATTTGTATATATTATATAGTTTATTTTATATAAAAATTAAATTATAATAATATAAATATTAAAAATATATGTTAAATTGTTTATTTTAAAATTTAATTAAAATATATTAAATTATTAAATATTGTAGCCCTAAAATAGATTTAATTTAATCATTTATAAATATGAATGCCTTTGAATAAAATTTAATACCTATATTTATTTTAGACTGAATTAAACTGAATATAGAAATGAGAAATTAAGATTTCATTTAATGTTAGATATTTGTTCAATTAGTAGCATTAAATTTGGGTGAATTTAATTTTAATGTTAAATAATTTTTAGTGTCTTTGAAGTTTGCATGATGTCTTTAATTGTTAATCTTTACTTTAAATGGAGCAAGAGATTGAAACTCTGGTTAGATTTTTTTTTTCTTAGTAAATTTATATTTGATTACTCAAGTTTAAAAAGTCATAAAATTATCGTTAAAATATTCAAAAATTTGCATTTAAATCAATCTTACGGTCAATGTAAGAAATTGGTGAAGAAAGTTGTTTACATTTTGACTCGTAGGTTCATAACGTTCAAAGTTATTTCATGAAAAAAAATTGTAAGAGAGGGAAAGAGAGTTTTCGATTGGTGTAAACGGTGCAAACAGAAAAGGTCATGCAGCAACGATTTTAATAGTTTAACGACTTAAATGAAGTTTTCAAATAATTCAGTTGCCATTTTGTAACTTTTTGAAGTTAAGCGACCAAAATACAAACTTATTAATAGTTTAGTAACCTTGGATGTAGTTTACCCATAGAATGAATTAAAAGGCTAATTAATTTTCATAAAAACCACTTAAGAAATTTTTTATTTATTAGAATTTTTAAATTTAATTGTTATGTTTTAAAAGAAAATTTATTTCTTTATTTGATCAAACTCAAAAAATATATTATAAAATATTATTTTATCACATACTAATTAATATTTCCAAGTAATAAAGTGGGAGAAAATTCTTTTGAAAAACATATAAATTTATTAAGAAGAAAGCCATTTTTCTCTTAAAAAGGATAGTTTTAAAATATTTAAATTAAAATTTTAATTTAAGAAATAATTAGACATAAACATCTTTATAAATATCTAATAAATATATGCTTGTACATCTCAAAGACTAACATGCTACAAAAAGATATAAAAAGTTCTCACAAAAAAGACCAATTCTAAGCCCAAATGACTAAGATTTACAAGTATCTGCTTGCTCTCTTCATAAATGTAAAGAAATTACCTCAAAATATCAACAGTGAACCACCTCACCTGCAAATGCACCATGGGATAACATCCAAGCTGTGTTACTCGATATCTCGAAAGCACCCTTGGTCATTGAGTCTGTCACAAGCAAAACATTCTTAATGTTGGATATCAGTCCCCTCCCCCGGTGGGTCACCGTTGATATCAATCGCCATTGCAAGAATAAGAACATCATGAAAGGTAACAGAAGAATATATATTCAGCTTTTCCATTCAGGAGGTGTGCTGAGCTGAACCACAAAATGTCGGTATACAAAAAAAGATTTGAATAAAAAAAATGCAGGAAACTTTAACATGGATAAAAGAATTATAATTCCCCTTTTTCATGCTTGAAGAACCTGACAGTGAACGATATGACTTCTCAAGCTACTTCGGCCTGCTATACTCGACCATATATTTGTAAAGAGAGTCCTGAAATGACCTCTACTGGCAATGTTTTCCCAAAGCTGAGGGTTGCTTTCGACCTGTTTGTCTGGACTGGAAACATCAACGAGACTTACGCTCATGTTATTGCGAATGATACAAAGTTTGCCATTGAGAGGAACTAAGCCAGCAGCTTCCAAAGCTCGAGAACTCCCGAAATGGAGCTTACTATCAATAAATTTATTCCATGAATCTGTGGCTCCATCATACACCCTAAGCTTACATCCATCACGGCAATCCAGGGCATAGAGCTTTCCATTTAAAGAGATACTAGGGTTGCGCCAACCAGAAACCATCCCATTACTAACAGCAGACCAGGAATTAGATTCAGGATCGTATGCTTCGCTCATAACTTCGCGATGAGACCCCAGACCTTTTACAAACCACTTTCCATCGTAAACTACCCCAATGAAAGGTACCATAGCAGTGCTCATATCTTGAACAAAACTCCATCTGTTCTTGTTAGGATCATAAACTTCAGCAGAGCGTAAAGTCCTATGAATTCCATCACATTCTCCGCCAGCCACATAAAGGCGGTTATTTATTACACAGGAACCAAAGAAATGACGTTTTCGAAGCATACCTGGTGCTCTGTGCCACTTGTTTGTCCGAGCACTATAGAAAACAACTCGTCTCATTGACCCCCTTAGTGGATCCTTTCCCCCAAACAAGTACAGGTGGAAGCCACTTAGAACGGCACAACCAAAACCAAGTGCCTCAGAGTACTCCCTTGGAACAGGAGGAAGTGGCTGCCATAGCTGATGGATAGGATCGAAGGCATTCCATGATATCTTTCCATCACGATCTCTTTTCAAGACATAAACCCACTCTTCTGCCATTCCAAGACTTTTCCTAAGAGAAAAAAAGAAGTTACCAGCCAAAAGGTGATACCATTTCTTACAAACTAGGCGGAGTTTTCTGTGTTCAGCATGAGGAACTCGAATCAGACATGCAATGGCAAGATCGTCAGGAAGGCCAGGGAGGAGAGGTGGCTGGACTCGACTCCTCTCTTTGCGAGAGCTTTTACTCTTGTGAGCATTGGGATTGATATCAGGCTGGATACAAAGCTTTGATCCCGGGACAAATTTTCTTGCCTCAACAACTGTCTTCAATCCAGAATCCACTTTACAATAGCAAGATACAGAATCAACCTGAAAAAGTTTGTAAATGAACATCAGAATATGATAAAGATGTACAGCAGGAAAATTTTGAGAAACTATTCATATTGGATCCATCATTAATCATTCATTGTGCCTACCTTACTTGCAATTCGTGCACTTATATAGAATGTCAACAAATGGCAGCAAATTTTATCATTTCCTGATGAAACAAAAGCTTTCACATTTTCTCAAGAAAAAACAGAAGTGACCAGTTGATCAACTCCTACCCTGATTATCGGTTTGTTTCTTATGAAAAGCTGTTTAAGATAGCGTGGCATGTGCTAGATGTCCACATTGTGACAAGAGAATTCTACCTAAAGCTTCAGAGGCTGAAGGCAAGTTATGAGTCCACAGGTGTCGTTCAATATGCTATTTAAGTTGACCTACCTTGATGGTAAGATCTTCCTTCAACTAAAAAACAATTAAATTTAACTTCCTATGTTAGGCAGGAGATCAAATTCTTGAGGAACACTCCAATGAATTTACACAAGAGGAAGTACACACAACAATTTATCAGCCTCAGTCCAGAAATTAAGCATTTAAGTTTCGAACATTTGAGGGCATCACCAAACCTAAAAGCTTGAAATGATAGAGATGGCCAACTAATATATACTAATATGAATCCTTGACATGACCTGTCACAAACAAATGAGGCGGGACATTGCATGTTAGTACCATCTAAGGGATTAACATCATAAGTGCTGGAGTCTCTGGATCCCCAAACACAGAATCACCAGATAAAATAGGCTTCGAACATATCAGATAACTATTGAACCTGAGTGCAAGCTAATGGTTTAGAGCCAACAACTCCTTTAGGGTTTCTTTTCGGTACATTGACCTTTAACAAATTATTTTGACTGCTTAGTATAAACACATTGGTTCATTGATAAGATCTGTCGCCTGCATAATTATTTGCTGTGATGAGATAATTAGTAAACAGAATTGCAAGTGAAATGTTCCCTTTTATTGAGAAAATCACATCAATCATGCAATACAATTAACCAAGTCCAAACAAAACTGTTTATCAAGAACGAAGCCACAATCTACCCCTCATAGAAAACTAAGAAGAACCCACAGAGGCTCCTCCATAGTTCTTCCTATATAATGGTAGTAGCAAATTGGAAGATAACTTAAGAGTATATAAATAAAGCCAGGCAACAAAATGCAGAGCACTATCTCTTAAGTAATCACTCTTTAAAATATCAACTAAAAGAAGAAAAGGCATATGAACAATACCAAAGCCAGCATAATTTAGGACCAAATTCCATTCCCTTTCAAGCAGAAACAAAATAAAATCTTCATCAAAATTGAACAGAAAAAAGACTCCAAAGCTTTATATGAAAGGAACATAAAACGCCTAAGCTGCAGGAGTTTAAAATGCAGAATCGAAATACATAGCATAAAATCTGAAAAAGCCGAAGTTGCAAACTACAAAAGAAAACAAAAATAGAAAAATGGTGTTCCTGTTTATGCATTCATAAATCTCAAAATTGCCGCCAAAACAATGGTAGATAACGTTAAACACAAAGAACCCATTTTACAGCACACTAAGCCCCTATCAAATTCTAGAATTTTAGAATCCCAATTTCCCTATTAAGTAACAATTCTCAATCTGGGTATCTTCAAATTTTCATTAAAACTAAAACCCAGAAAAGCAAACACCATGGGTATATTCAAATTCATGTTTTCATTGAATTCATCAACAGTGTATCTCATAAAAAATTAAAAGAAATGGAATAAAAAAAAGAAGAAGAAGAAGATAAAGTTGGAGCTTACCAATGGAGCTTGAACTCGAAACCCTCTGAGAGCATTAGATGACTGATGTGAAACAGATTGTTCCATGATTTAAAACCTAAGATTCATGGATAAGAATCAAAACCTACTATAATTTAATTCCTTTTAAGAAACCCCAATCTCATCATCAACTCATCATCCTCAAACCCTTAAAAAAGAATTAAATTTGGCAAAGTCTTTAAAGTCTTAACTGAAGAGTAAACACGCAAGCGGCATAGCTGGTGATGGACCCAATTTCACCAACTAACTTCTTTAAATTTTGGGTTTCCTTCAATTTTTCATTTAATGTTAAGATTTTCTTGAGTGAATTTTAATTTTAATTTTAATTTTAATCAATGACAAAAAGTCTTATTACAAGACAAACAAGTTTGAATGACTTTTCATTGTTTACAATTGTCGAGTCAAAACTAGAGGTGCTCATGGGCGGGCCGGGTTGGGTTTGGGCCGAGCCCAGAAATATTTTCAGCTCGCATCTTAGGCTCGGGCCCGGCCCGGGACGAAATATAGGCTTGAAATTTTGTCCAGACTCGGCCCGAGAAAAATTCTTAATCCCGACCCGACCCGGCCTATTTTTTAATAAACACCAAAATTTATTTTAAAAATAAAAAATAAAAAAAGTATTTTAAAAATATTTTAAAAATAAATAATAAAAAATAAAAATATTTATTATATATTCGGGCCGGGCCCGGGCCAAAAAAAGTGGTGCCCGAGGCCCGGCCCGTTTTCTAAACGAGCCTCGTTTTTTTGCCCAAACTCATATTTCGGACCTATATTTTTACCCGAACCCTCCCATATTTCGGGCCGCGCCGGGCCGCCCCGCCCATGAGCACCCCTAATCAAAACCCACTTTAAAGGGTGGTGTAAGAGAGAGAAATTAAAAATTATTCACTTGAACTACACTAACAATCATTCTGATTATAAATAAATTTTTATTTTGATCACTTAATTATTAAAAATTACAAAATAGTTATCTAACTATTTAATTTGGTCTTTTTGGCCATCAGCTCGGTAAGGGTAGCAGCTTTTAAAATTGAAATAACACCAATTGTAACTCTCAACATTTACACATTGTGTAATTTAGTCTTTTTTATAGCTTTTCTTTTCTTTGTGACATTGAGAGTTAAGTTTAAACGAATAAGAAAATATGAAAACTGTTATTTTGGATTTCTAGGTGTTTCTTTTTTTTTTTCAATCAATTTTAGTTTATAAATTTATTTTTTCTTAACTTTTAAGTAAAAGAGTTACGTGAAAAAAAAACTACAAAAGACTAAATTACACAATGTGTAAATGTGGAGGGTTAAATTTTGTAGAATCGAGACTAAATTGATACAATGTACAAATGTTGAGCGTTAAAATTACTATTATGTCATTTTGAAAGTTGTCATTGTTAGCCAGCTAGTGACCAAAAATGACAAAATTTAATAATTAGGTGACCAAAAAAGAAATTTACTAATAGTTGAATGACTATTGTTGTAGTTTACCCATACTTTATATGCAAATAAATACTAAAACTACATATGAATTTTAATAGGAAAAGTATCATGGAGGCCACTGTATTAGGAGTCAAATTGCATTTTATCCTCGTTTCTAAAAAAATGGGTAAATTGGCCCTTTTGTTAAAATTTCATTCATTTCTACATTTCAAAATTGATTGTTGTATATTAGCAAGAGGTACATGTGACACGTCACGTGTAACTATCTAATTATTCTATCAGCCATGTCAACTTTTAACAATATAAATGGACGAATTTTTTTAACAAAAATGATTAGTGTACTCTTTAATACATCATATGAGGACTATTTTGCGGAGCAAAATACAATCTAACTCACTTCAATGGTACTTATACCGAACTTTGATTTAATTCAATTTTCACAAATCAAGTAGCATCCTTTTACGCTTATGTATTACGTAATGCATACACAAACAATTATATTAATGCATATGAATGTGAATTAAAATTTTAAAATGTGTATTGTTGAATTAAAATCAAATTTTAACATATACATATGAACCACAATCAAAGTTTTATGTATATAATGGTTCCAATTCAAAGTTACCAAAATTCATGTGTTAATTTGACATTTAGCGTTTTTATAACCGTCAATTAAAAACAAATGAATTTATTTAATTATAATTTTTATTTTAAAGGTAAGCTATATTAGTAGACAACCGACTATGTTTTCTTTTCCTTTTTTGGTCAATCGATTATAAAAAATTACAAAATAGTCATTCAATTTTGTCTTTTTTGGTCACTCGCAATATTGAATTTTGTGGTGTTTCCATTTTTATATTAGACGACCGGTGATCAAAAAAGATAAAATTGAATAGTTCGATGACCATTTTGTAACTTTTTATAGCTGGATGACTATTTTTTAACTTTTCATAGTCGAGTAGCAAAAAAGAAAAAAAAGACTACCATAATTGATTTATTAAAGTAAATTCAATATTTATTTAAAAATAATTTGAAATTTAATATTTTAAATATGTTTATTTTCCTTGACTTGGATTTAGGGTCCACGAAAAATGAATGAACACCGACCAATTTCGATGATATCAAAGTATAATGACCAATTTGGTAATTTCATACAAATTATTAAGCTTTGAAATAAGGGATGAAATTCATAGTTATTTGATAAATGATAAATGGACCGACCTGACACAGAAATAACAATGTACAATTAATACAGAGATTTGGATTGATGGAGACATAATTAAGCTTTGAAACCATATGTAAAATGTTCCCAACACTTTCTCTTTTTATTAAATAATTACGAATTGAGTTCTAACTCGGTTGGTATCGATATTGTTATTTATATAGGAAGATGTAGATTCGAGCGCGTTGAAGTACATTTATTTCCCTATTTAAGAGTTAAAGAGGATTACAGATAATTGTAAACAAATATATTAAAAATTTTAATTATTATCGTTAAAAATATAAGTAAATTCATTTTGATTTTAATGAAGTGAAAATATAATATTTCAAAATTTATTAACAAAATTATAATATAGAAAACATAGAAAATAATACAAAATGAATATTAAGTAAATTCATTTTGATTTCAAAAGTGAAAATAAATAAATAAATAAAACTCTCAAAATATATAATTTTATTTTATAATTAACAGTGTTCATGGGTTGATTTGAATCAGCTTACAATCTTATTTTAAAATAGGTTAGGTTCAACTCGACCTCGATTGTTTTATTGTTTTAAATAATATTTTTATATTAAAATTTATATATCTTTGTAATCAAATTGAAATAAAATATTTTAAGATGTTTTAAATTTAATTTCATACTAAGATGAATTTACTTGAATTTTAAAAATACGTTTATCTTACTTGTGAATGGACTCATTTAAACAATAGGTTATACTTCCAAACCGAAGATACATTTAAGTTTTGAAAAGGTTTGAATATTTGATTAGGCCTAAAAATAGGTTTAACCAAAAATTAGGTTAATTTAATACATGGGTCTAGCTTGAGTTTTCATATTCAAAGCATAAACTTGGTTTGACCGTCTTCAAATTTATAATATGTTACTTTATATATATTATGTAATTTATATTATATGTAAAATAATTATCATAAATTATAATGTAAATATTAAAATTACGTTAAGCTAATTAAATTTAAAATTTTAACAAACATATATATAGTAAAATATACATATAATTACTAAATATTAAATAATAATAATGAACCCCAAGTTTTGATTTATTAATCGATGTTTATCTATCTTAAGAATACTTTGGGCTTGAAATCGATGTACCAAAACAATATATATATATATATATATATAGATGAACCTAAACATATTTGTATTAGTCTTTTACAAATATGAGTAAATTTGGACAAAATTTAAAACATATATTTCGAGTTAATCCGAGAGTGAGTAATTATATATAATATTTGTATCATATATAAACCTAACTCGAATCTAACCCGACCTAACCCACAAACACTTTTACAATTGTATTTAAAATAATTCTCTCTCTAGAAATTTTAATAATTTCATGCTGAATCAAAATATCCCATGTGGATTGGTTTACAACATTGTCTTCTTAGATTATACATGGAAAATGAAAAGTCATACCAACCATAATAAATTACCCATAGATTTTTTGTTCATAAAAGGCTTAATATCTTTTTAGTCCTTGTACTATAGTTAAAATTATCACTCTAATATTTGTACTAACTTTAGTTATAATACAGGTACTGAAAGAGATATTAAGCTTGCGTTAAAACTCTTTTTTGAACAATCTCAAAATAAGTTTTGATTATATATGTTCTTTTTGACACAACGCCTAAAACTAGGCGTAGTCCTTCCCTAACTCATAAATAGGAGGATAATGCGCTTCAACACATTCGAACCCACGTCATCCTGCATTGACAACAATATACATGGTATATGAAATTAAGAACCAATCGACAACTTTCGTTAAAACTTGAAATAAAAAGGAAATCATAAACATTACCATCTCATTTAAATAATACTTTTATTAAACTTAAGTAAATAATTTTTATTTAATTTTTATCTAAACTACTCCTTAATTTTTAACTTTTATTTAAACACGAGTTTATTTAAATAAACCTTTAATAAAATTTAACTTTTCATTTAAATATGTTTATTTAAGTATAAAAAGTGAACGAGACCTTAATATTATTGGTTAAAGTTAAGATGCATTTAAATTCAAGTTTTACTATATATAATTACAATCAATGTTTTCGAATTGAATTAGTTATAGAATTGACTATCTATTTGCTAGTCCGACCAATTTGATTAAAACAACATTAAAAATCTAAAAATAAAAATGTTTAAAAATACGATTCAACCAATTCAATATCGTTCTTTGGATTGATACTCAACTTGGTTCCTCGTCAACTAACCAATTTACTAATAATTACCTAAATTTGAACCTTGACCATCAAGTATAATATAATGGCTTAATATATAAATTGGTATTTAAGTTTGACTTTTTTAAACGTGATATTTATGTTATTTTTGATTTAATGTAATATTATATTTAACAAAAGTTATATATTTTAGTACCTAAAGATAACATTGTTAACTTTTAAAGTTTAATTCAAGTTTAAACTTGATTTGATAAAAATTCATAATTAGCTAATAATATTAACTATTAATTTTCATCAAATCAACCCAAAATCAAATTACCTTTAGATAATTAAAAAGGTCATAATTAAAAATTACACCATTAACTTTAGATACCAAAATATATAACTTTTATCAAATATAAATACCATATTGAATAAAAAAAAAGCCAAATAATATATTAAACCTCGTTTAAGAACGATTATGTCATGTGCCACTTTTGGATTGAAAATTTTCATCCAAGAGGAAAATCAATTGCACGAGTGAAAAAAGAAAACATGAATACAATATGTTTTGTCTTATTCACTTCCCTACAAGGTTTCAATAATACCACTACATGTTTATAACATGTGAAACAACATCAACAAAACATGAAAAGCCTCAAAAGTATGAATGACAAACAAGCTCCATATATATTCTCTGCAAGTCCAATCTTAGAGCCCCCAGATTTCATGTTTTCACAATTATACCATTACAGTACAGTACAGTACAGTACAGCTGATAGTAAACAAGATTTAAACCCCCACCAACCACCACCGCCAGTAGCGGCAGGGGGAGGAAGAGGTATAAGGTAACATAGACAATATGTTGCCTCTCTCCCACAACATATTCTACAGCCCCATTGCATTACCTAACAAAACATAAAGGAGTAAGAAGTGACCCCTATTTTTTGGTTAGAATTTCTTCACCAATGCCTACTAACACAATACACACAACTTCGACTCCTTCGACACCTTGTAAAAACCTTCCTAACGTATAAAACGACAATCACTAATGTTGCTAGCAAAATATAAGTAAAACCCAAGAAAGAAAAAATTGTCCCTATGAAAGAAAGGGAAGCTCTGCTACTATTAGACGCTGAAACTAGTAGAAATAAATGAGTGTGTACTCAATCCCATGCACTGGCAACGTTTGCGCCGTAGCCTCCACCATATCCACCTGAATTGTTGTTGCCTCCACTGTAGTAATCTGAACCACCCCTGTTGTAAGATGAATCCCTTCGAAAGTCACGTCCACCAAATCGGCCTCCTCCTCCTCCAGGACGACGATTCCTCCCTCCGAATGAACGAGCTGCATATCGAGTGAGCCAAGCAGGTACCTCTTGATTCGCTTCTTGCATTAGATCTGCTAATGCCTTTGCCATATTAGTATTGTTCTCATTGAAGAAGGCTGTGGCTAAACCAGTTTTGCCTGCACGCCCTGTACGTCCAATTCGATGAACATAGTCATCGATATCATTAGGAAGGTCAAAGTTCACCACGTGTGCAACGTGAGGAATATCAAGACCACGAGCTGCCACATCAGTTGCTACTAGGATTGGGGTAGCACCGGTTTTAAATGACCGTAATGCTTGTTCTCTTTCCTGCAATGTGCACAATAAATGGGGATCTTAACAAGAGGTAAAGAACTGTGAGGCCAAACAGCCAAAATGATACCTTACAAGAGCAGAAAGAAAATATAAAAAACACGTAGGAGGCAAGGCAGAGAAGAAGACGATAAATGTCAAAGTAAGGACACTG
This sequence comes from Gossypium raimondii, assembly GCF_025698545.1. Taxonomy (NCBI): domain Eukaryota; kingdom Viridiplantae; phylum Streptophyta; class Magnoliopsida; order Malvales; family Malvaceae; genus Gossypium; species Gossypium raimondii. The sequence goes on along the minus strand of NC_068577.1, from coordinate 57,083,225 downwards.
TGATTGATGCAAGAATATTCCAAAGTGAAAACAAAGGCATGGTTAAGTAGAGAATAAAGGAGGTATCCATACTATTTATTTTACAACAAATATTCTTAGACACCTCGCAACGGAAAAATAAATAATAATTTGGAATATAAACCCACATTTATTAGAAATATACCTTCATGTAGAAATCCAACAGCAACCATATGCATACTCGACCCTAATTTGCATTTCAATATATTACTTGAAAGCTAACGTGTTAGTTAATTCTTGGCATCCACTAACAGATATTTTGATGATTAACATCCATTAACAGAGATGACATACAAGTCCAAAGGAAAAAGGATAAAAAGGTTCCACACAAGATCCGTACAGAACAAATATGTAATCAAGTGTGAAATTGGCATATGCTAGAAATTATGCAAAGGATAGAACAGCGACCACTACCAAACCGGTGGATGATTAAGACAATGTGCATAAGAGGAGAAATAACAGCAATATAAACGGGGGATACGGTGACCTCATCCTGCCAGGAGATAAAAGGGAAAACACCAAAAGCACTAACGAAGATTTTGCTAAGAATTATGGTCTAACTCCCAACTAGAAGCTAATAGATTCGCGATAACCTCTTATCTAATGTACCATAAACAAACTGAAACGTATAACAACAGGAAAATTGCATTAAATTGCAAATACCCATCATGTCTGCAGCAACTTCCCTAAATACAAGTATAAAGCTTTACTGGCAAAGAAAGAAGCCAAAACCAAACATTTGAGGGTTTAAATACACTTTTTGTCTAACAACAATTAAATTTATAACAAGTTCCATGCATAAGAAAATACAAAAAGAAAATGAAAATATGTATATTTACCTGCTGGCTTCTATCACCATGAATGGTAGTTGCAGGAAAACCATTCATGCACAGCCAATGTTCAAGTGAATCAGCTCCCTTTTTTGTCTCAACAAAAACTAATGTAAGAGCTTGCTGCAAGATCAAATTATGAAGGTTATCTAATAAGGTACAGTCAAATTCACAAAACCAGAAAAAGACATGATTTAGAAATACAGCTAATCTGTGAGCCATACAGGAATTTCCATCAAGATCCTTAGGATAAAGTACGCAAGTCCAAAAGTTTAGTACCTTGCCCTGGACACCATTTGCTCTCTGAGCATGAAGAAGGTCCATAAGGTGACTTCTTTTGTCTGACTCGTGAACAAATTCTACTCTCTGGACAATCAAATCAGTACTTGATCCAACTCGCCCCACAGCCAAGAAAATATAGTTTGCAAGAAAATCAGAGGCCAGTCTCTGCATGCAACAATATTGAAAGCATAAAAAGTTACCAAAAGACTAGATACGTACACTCAAAATAATATTCAAAGGTAGTACCAATTTTGTTGCAGTTCAAGTGGCAAGAATGCAATGGAGTTTCACTAAATAACTATTTTAGCTGCAGTGCTCTCTTTTACCAATAAAAGAAACTAAAATTCCCGCACAGATAATGTTACAAAGAATAATCTGAAATAATCAGTATTACAATACATATGCATGCCATGTACGAATCTAATAAAGAGCTTCATACTATAGAGAGTACTGCATTGAAAACCGATGAGAAACTGATCGATTATTTAAATTCTAGGAGGGTTCTTTACAAAGACAGGATCAACCTGTATCTCTCTTGGAAAGGTGGCACTGAATAGCATTGTTTGTCTAACACCTGGTGGAGGCATATCCATTTGTTCCACAATCTTTCTTATTTGAGGCTCAAAACCCATGTCCAGCATTCTGTCTGCCTCATCAAGGGCCAAGTACCTGATCATCTGTAGAGAAACTCTAGCCCTCTCTAGCAAATCTACCAATCTTCCAGGAGTTGCTACAAGAATATCAACACCTCTCTCCAGATCCCTCAACTGTCCAAATAGAATGCCATCAACTTAAACTAACACATAAAGTTCACACATACAATTTAAGACAAAAATGATGGCATAGAATCAGCACAGCTCAAAACCATAATGGAGTTTCAAATCTTTTATGCTAGAGATAGCAAAAAGACTTATCAGAGAAAAATTTACAGAACTCGTAAAGAAATATTTTCAAGAAGAGCAGAATAGGCAGTCCCTCAACCATGCACAACACTCCCTCCCCCAAAAAAAAAAAAAAACTGGAAAACAGTTCCTCCTTGGGAGTGTAGAACAAGTCAAAATTGTTATGAAACCTGAAGAACAGTTGCTAGATACCAAATAATTAAGGGTGAATCAATGTTGTCAAGGCACACCAATGCCTATTGGGCCACTCCATAGAATTTGTGCAAATTGGGCCACTCTATAGAATTTGTTATCATAATTATATATGTTAAGCTTATATACATACACATATATACATATTGTGCCTTACTTCACTCAGGCAAGACATTTTTTTTTTTACTCTTGCACCCAAGGTAATATAAGCATTCGAGCAATTAGACTGCACCTTGTGCCCCTGACAACACTGATATTAACATATAAACAATTGAAAACTGAGAGTCTAACACAAAATAAGCTAAAGAAGGTTACTGTTTGCGTCAAGAGCAGATAGTTTCACCTTGACCAGCAAACCTAGAGTGCAATTGTTTTTCTATATAGGGACCGATGCATCAAAACTATAGCACTACTACATTAGGTCAGATTGATATAAAAACAGAATAATGAACCGTAAACTGAAAGGAAAAAGATATGGATAGAAAAATTACCTGTTGATTAATAGGAGCACCACCATAAGCAACAACCACCTTAACACCTGTTTGGTAAGAGAACTTCCTGGCTTCCTCATGTATCTACAATAAACGTCATCAAATATAAATTCCAAGTAGTCAATAGAAGCACATCATTTAAATTGTCAAAAAAATGAAACCCACTTGCATTGACAGCTCCCTGGTAGGAGAGAGAATAAGAGCTAATGGGAAAACTGTACGTGCTCCACGTAATGGTTTTTGTGGAACCTGGCCTCTCATAATTCCACTGATAATAGGAAAACAGAAGGCGGCTGTCTTTCCAGAGCCAGTCTGAGCACATGCCATCAAATCCCGTCCGGCAAGGGCAATGGGGATGGCATGCCGCTGAACAGGTGTCGGCTTCACATACTTGCACCTTCGGATGTTTAGATTCAGAGCATCACCCAAGTCAATCTCAGCAAAGGTATTTACAGGTGGAGGCACATTGTCCCCACTTGTCTCCACGGGAATGTCTTCATAGGCATCAAAGTTAATTGCAGTATTCTCTTGCTCACTAAACGCCTGCTCTGTATCTGCATCATCATTTCCAAATGGATTAACTTCCCTATCCCTCCCACGATCCCAACCACCTCTGCCACCCCACCCACCAAGTCGACCACCACCACCATATCCTGACCGGTTGCCATAATCATTCCTGGGAGCAGCCCAACGAGATCCACCTTGTCCGGGTCGGTCATTACTCGAAGCAGGACCAGTGGAAGTAGGAGCAGGTGGGTCAGCAGAAGGCGGACGATTACGGAGATGTGGAGGAACATAAACAGGTTTGCTATTGCTAGCAGAAGAAGACCCAGAACCTACATTCTCAGCTGCAGAATTTGCAGCCATATCTGCCCATGATGTTCGTGTAGTCATCACAATTCACAAGCACCAAAATCCCAAATTTTTTTAACAAAACCCTTTTTTAGTCAAAATCCACTATGAAAATTCGTCAAACCTGAACAAATCACATAAAAATAAATTACAAAATCCATCAAAACAAATATGATAAATAGCTATCATATCTTACTTCATTACTCACCCAAATGCAGCACGTCCATGTAAAAATAAAAAATAAAACCCCACGCTTTAAAAAAAAAACATAACGATTCATTCAATTGATTTAACAAAAAACAAAGGGTTTCCCCTCTTTCACATAATCAACAAGAAATCCCCAATGAAAATCTATCATCTTTTTTTCAAAGGTAAAGAAACAAAATTGATCTGCTAATACTAAGAACAAACAACAAGGGAAAAAACACCAACAACCCATTAAAGATTCAAATGCATAAATAAATTTAACTAATTTTTACGTACCCAGAAAACGATGAAAACCGGAGAATGATAGAACCCTGAAATTTGTCGTTGAAATAATGAAGATCCAAATAGAGGGGGAAAAATAAAGAAAAAAGAAAGAAACCCTAATGTTATGCAGACACAAAGCTGAGAAGAAGCAATAAAAGATGAAATTTTTATTTTTTATTAAAAAAAAAACCTTCCTTTCTCTCTCTAACCTCTGTATATTTATTATTCGTTTTTTATTCTTTTTTTTCTTTTACTTATCAAAAAAGTTTTCTCTTCTCGCTTTGTTTCTGCATTTGCCTAATTTTCCCCTTCTTTTATTCTTCTATCAGTTTTTTTTTTTTTTTACCAGGTTTTTTTTTAAATTAAAACTGTGAAATTAACTTTTGAAATTTTTTAAATAAATAAATAATTTAGAGATGTCCGTACAAAATTTGCGGCTAAGGGGAATGAGCGGTCTCAAAAACGCACCCAAATTAGGTAACTTACGCCACTGAATTTACTGCGCTGTAAATAAATGGTGAAGTTATGCAATTACCTCATTACTCCCCCAAATTACTAAAAATCATGAATTTAAGATAATTTATTTTTGAGAGTTCAAATTAAGCCCGGATATTTTAGGAACGAGAGCTTATTATAGTTATGATCTTTTTTAAATCAACGGTTGTGGTTAAAAAACAGAAATGAGGAGACTTGAGTCATTTGATCAAGCCACTTTAGAAATCAATAAATTATGTTGGGGACTTGGAACCTATTAAATCAGCTACTGGAAATGTTATTTTTCTCTAGATATCAGTTTCCCCTTCTTTAGTATTGAAATCAATAAATTATGTTGGGGACTTGGAACCTATTAAATCAGCTACCGAAAATGTTATTTTTCTCTAGATATCAGTTTCTCCTTCTTTAGTATTGAAATCGGTTAAATTGATTAAAAGGTAAACTCGCGTTTTTAAATACAAATCCTATGTAGCATAATCAACGAAAGATCTCATGATCTCCCACTATATTGGGACCATTAAATAGATGCCACCATTAAAATATTTTATCAAACTCTCTAACTTAAAATTTGAGATTTTGTCATTATATTTAAATAAAATAAATTTTAAATATTTTGTTATTAAAATTGTTAATTTAGCCTATTGATTAAGTTGTTCTTATATGATTTGTTATATTATTTATAAATAATAAATATATTAAGTCAAAAAATTGTCAAAAATAGTAATGGTGTTAACAATTAAATTAAGATTTTCAATTAAAAATATTAAAATTTTAACTTTAACTTTTTAAATATTAAAATTAAATCTCAATTTTTATTAAAGTGAAAAAAATTCAAAGTTATGATTAAGAATAAATTAAAAATAATTAAGAAAATAATAGTCCTTAAATACTAGTCCTTAGTCCTTAATGGAGAAGTTGTTTCAAATAGTCAATCACATCATTCTTTTTTCTTTTTCTTGACATCTCTTTGCTTTCTACAAAAGTTAAAAGCAAGCAAATTTTATGCAAGAAAAAGAATCATTCCAATATATATATATATATATATAAAAGAGTTGTTGATGTGCTTGAAAATGAATTTGGGTAAACAATAAGACCGTTTAAGAAATTAGTTGGGTTTTGGGTAATATTTTTTTGCTCGGGCTCGGTCCAAATTTACAATAAAAAATTGTTGTTGTTTTCTCACTTTTTACCACTGTTTTGTTACATTTTCATTATTATGTTATTACTATTTTGTTGTTAATGTTTAGATATTGTATAACACTTGTTTTATTATTAAATTTGCTAGTATTTTAAAGGTATTTGCTTGATAAGTTGTACTTATTTTAGTGTTATTTAAATATAAATACTTTTTAAATTTATTTTCAATTTGTTGGGAAATATTTATTTTAATATTTTTAGTATACTTGGTGTATTGTATTGTTTTTTTAAATTTTCTTATATAAAAAATAAAAAATAAAAAAATTAATACGAGCAGGCCGGACTAAGTCTGAACTTTAGAATTTTTATCCGAGTCGAATTTGGACAAAAATTTAAACCCATTTTTTGGCCCAAACTATCAAACGGATTTAAAATTTTATTAGAACCCGGCTTAAGGCCATGAACAATCAAATATATATATATATATATATATATAGTTTTGTAAGATTGTGTTTAAATTTAAACTTATAAAATTTAAATATTTTAAAAGTCAACCTTTTAAAATGTGTGTATTTTTACTTGTGTAATATTCAAAAGCATCTTAAATATTATCTATTACAATCAAATCCATAAAATCTTGAAATTATTTATTAAGACAATTTCATGGTATTGGGTTAAAAATATGTTAGAAAAACTGTTTGTGAATAATTTGTTATAGTTGTAACAATCTCATTTATATTCCTCAAAACAAAAATCCATTTTATATATATATAAAATCAGTTTAACTCTAAAATTTGTTTAATTAACAATTAATCCATTGCATTTTTCATAAATTAAAGTAATATTAAAAAAATATTCCATATGTTATAGATGTTTATATAAATTACATCCTCTATTAATTATATTTAACATGTCGAAATAATGACGATTGAGTTATAGTTTAGTTGAGATTATTATTAATGTAATTAGGGACCAGATTATAAAAGAATTTTGGGGTTGATATTAAGTTGTATATTTTTATGAGAGCTAAAATGTAATTTCACAATTTTAACAGCTTATATCTTTATAATTTTCAAAGATTAAAACAAATTTTTATGTTTTTGGAGGGGTTAAAGTGTAATTTTACTTTTTATTAAATTAAAATCTTGTAAATTTTAAAGGGCCAAAAGCAATTTCGTACATTTTAAGGGGCTAGGGTCACTGCCCCTAATTATAACTACTAGAAACACATGAATTCGAGCGTACTTAAGCACGGTTTTCTTCCATTTTAAATGTCGGGATGGGTTATGAGTAGAAGTAAATGATTTATAAAAAATAAAAATAATGTTGTTGATATAATTGGTAATGGTGGATGCTTGCCCGATTAAAATGCTTATATCAATTGTACCCAATAAAATATTATATACAAATTTTATATAAATAACAAGTAAATCGAAGCCAATGATTTGAATATAACATCATGACTTCGAACTAGACATGTTCATGGATCAAACAGTTCATTCGACTTGTTAGGTTCGATCCAATTTGGGTTGAATTTTGATAAGATTTTTATGTTTCAGTCTAGCCTAAGTCAAATTTAATTTCAACAATTGTTTTTTTTAATTTAAATTTACTTATAAATATATACAACATTAATATAAAAATGTATTTTTAATATTTTATTAGATTATGAATAATGAAACAAGTATTTTGGGCGGGTTGAATAGAAAATGAGTTTGGGCTTGAATTTTTTAGAATCAAGCCACAACCCGACTTGACTTAGCTCATGGATAGGTCAATTTGAACATAATCACCCACTATAGAATTCATATATCGTTGGCAACATTATTACAAAGTAACTTTACCATTGTAGTTCTTTTATATCATTATATTGCTTGTTCGTGGTCTGAGCTTAGGCTTAAACTTTTCAACCTTATATCGGTTCGATTTATTGTTTAAAAATAATAATATATTGAATGTGTTTTTAGTATTATTTTTCTTTGTCATCTAAAAAATAGTTAATATGTAGTTTGCCCCTTAAACTTGTCCAAAAATACTTAGTTGGTACTTAAACTTGTATTCTGTCACCTAGATTGGTACATCCACACTAACACCGTTAGTTTGTGCTGATGTAACACTAATGGCCAATCTAATGATGACATGTGGCAACCTCTCAGTATGACACATTGTGGACATGAATTAAATTAAAAACTTTAAATATATATATATTTTTAGACAAATTCATGTATCATTTAGGTACTTTTTGATAAGTTCGGGGGACAAACTATATATTAACCTTTAAAAAGTTAATGTTGTTAACGAATTGGGACAATATGTTGTGTGTGAAAATTTTCAAATTCAGGTACCAATTAAGTACAAAAATTCAGGTATCAACTAAGAGTTTTTAGACAAGTTTAATGAGCAAACTACATATTGACCCTCTAAAAATACAAAAAAATAAATATAAACTATAAGTTTTATATCATAAAAATATTAACCAAAACATTTTTAAAAAGTGTTTTAAAATCGAAAAGAGTTATAAATTGAGAGAGGGGGATTACACCAATAAGGCTTAAATTATACAAAATATCACTAAACTATTAATAAGTTTATGTTTTGGTCACTAAACTTCAAAAATTTATTTAATGGTCACATAACTATTGAAAAGTTTTTATTTAAGTCACTGGATTGTTAAAATCGTTGATGTATAGTCTTCTCCATTTGTAACGCGGTGCCTACAAGAATTGAAAGCTCTCTTTCCCCTTCTCTTCTATGGTTCAGTTTTTCAATAGAACAACTTTTACTGTCACAAATTTACGAGCCAAAATCCAAGCAACTTTTTTATTTGATCTCCAACATTGACTATCAGATCAACTTTGATCTAAGGTATGTTCTTCTACTCATTGATGAGTACTAATCCACAATATCGATTATGAAATTGATGCTTGAAGCTTGCGAGCCTTTAAAAAAAAAAATTAACAGCCCAATGACTTATAGTAACTTTTGTTTACTGTAGGTTACATTTTAGTCACTTATGTTTGCAATTTTACATTTTAGTCACATACGTTAACGTGTTGTAATATTTTGGTCACTGAATCGTTAATTGCCGTTAACGTTGTAACGGTAAACTGACGTGACACTTTAAATCATCATTTCAAACAAAAAATTTAAGTTAAATTATACAATTGGTCCTCATATTTTTTCGCTTTGAGCAATTTAATTTTTTCTTTTACGTTATTTTAACTTCATTTTTTTCTTTATTTTACATCCTCTTCTGCTTCTCTCTCTGTTTTTCTCCCTTCTCCATCTCTTTTAACGTAGTTTTTCTATGTTTTTTATTTGTTAAAACTTTTTTATGTTTATGAAAAAAAGAAAAGGCGATAGTTGAAACCAATTTGGATCTCTCAATAACCTAGTCTTTGGTGAGCAAAATTTATGTTTCTGTAGTGAAGAATATAAGAAGAGAGAAAAATAAAGGGGAAGAAGAAAAGGAAAATAAAGAAACAAAAAGAAAAAAATTAAATTGTTCAAAAAATGTTTACGGACTAGTTTTAACAATTGAAAAACTACGTTAAAAGAAATGAAGAAAGGAGGAAAACAGAGGGAGAAAGAGAAGAGAGTGGAAAATAAAGAAAAAAATTGAAAGTTCAAAGAACATAAAAGAAAAAAATTTAAACTGTTCAGAATGAAAAAAATATAGGGACAAATTGTATAAATTAATCTAAAATTTTCGTTTGAAATGATGATTTAACTTGCCAGATCAGCTTACCGTTACACCTTTAACGACAATTAACACTCAGTGACTAAAATATTATAACACGATAACGTGAGTATAATATAACATTTCAAACGTAAGTGACAAAAGTAACTGTTTTAATAGTTTACCAAACAATAATTCAAATCTAGCTCTTTTTTAGTCATAACTTCAATGCATTTAAAATTAGGTGGCATATGAAATTGCTGGTTGGACTGAATTTTTACATATAAAAAGATCACATAAAATTTCTTAACAGAATAAGCGGAATTTGTTATTCGTTGGACTGAATTTTTAAGGTATCTAAAAGTAGAGAAATCATTAATGATCAAATTAATTGTAGAAATCAATTTTTTTTTACAAATTGAAATCTGCACAATTTGATCTCATTTTTCTTTCTAAGAAAAAAATTCAGGTTATATTTTTCTTTTGAATTAATAAGTTTGAGAAAACTTTGGGAATCTAAGGTTAAAGAATAATTAAAAGAAATGGAATCTTCGGTGGGTTTGAATTCACATGATAATTTGGATAAACAGATTTCTCAGCTGATGCAGTGTAAGCCCTTATCGGAGCAAGAGGTATTTTTATTTTTCATTCTATAATGGAATGAATCTATTTTAGAATTGATTTATTTACTTATTGATCTGTGGATTTTTCTTTTCAATTGATCAATTTTTTTGTTGTTGTGATTTTTCTATATATTTGGTTAAATTTATTTTATCTGCTAGAGGGAAAAAAAAAGAAGCAGATGTTTGTGGAATCAAATTTCTAATTTTATTTCTTCTTTTTTCTGATGTTTGATGAAAAGCTATTTATTCTCAACAGTTTCGGCGAGAAGACAAATTCGAATCTTGGAAATGTATTAATTTAAACATTCTCAAGCAATTGATGTTTTTTCCAAGGAAATAAATACATTGATTATTGTCAATATGAATTCGTACAATTAGGCTCAAATCTCATCATTATTTGGTGACGAGTGATTTGCAAGTATCACTTTTAACTTTTTGCGAGGTAGATGATATGCTAATGAGTATATGAACCATTTAGAATCGCCTATATCATGTGATGATGTGGTTACGCTTTATCTTCTTTAATATTCTAGGCAATGATATATAATCACTATTTTTAAAGTTTATTAAAGAATGCAATTTAGTTTTCAAGTATAACCTTTTTTTCCCTCTTTTGTTCTAAATTTCTTTTATCTTTTCAAAACTATCAACTTTATTCACTTGGATGAGTTTTCCTTTTCCTTTTTTTTCTTTACTTTACCTCTTCCTATTGCTAATTCTTTTAACAATCTTTATACATGTTAATATGTTTATTTATGGCTTACCCCTTTTTTTCTCTTTTGTAAAGTTATCTTATTGTGATTTTCTGTGTGTTTTAAATTAGATTAAGCTGCTATGTGACAAGGCTAAGGAGATATTAAGGGATGAAAGCAATGTCCAGGTGTATCTACTTCTTGATTAAGTTTAAGTTTTAAGTGTTACTAACAGAGCTCTTAAACTGTTTGAATAAATGCATGAATGGTGGACTTATTATGACTTGATTTTTTTTTTCTTGGTGGGTGTAACACACAGCCTGTTAAAAGCCCTGTTACAATATGTGGTGATATTCATGGACAGTTTCATGATCTTGCAGAGCTTTTTCGAATTGGAGGGAAGGTGGTTTTTCCTGATTGAGGCTACTGATTTGTGTTTCAGATATACTAATTGTTATGTAGTGATTTGGTCTTGTCTAGCATTCATACATGGCGATAAAACCCTTCATGCATATCTAATTATATTCCTGCTCTATAAAGTTTTCATTACTTTTGTGTATGGTATTAGGCTATTCACTTGAACACTGATGCATGTAATGTACAATGGCTTTTAGTGTATTGACTTTACTTGTTCATCAATTAAACTTATACGTTTCTTAACTTTCCTCCTTGTCCTATTCTTTTAGCTATGTTTCATTGTTACCTTTTTTTTTTAACATTTTTTGGTTTAAACTTTATGGCCAGTGTCCAGATACAAATTACTTGTTCATGGGAGATTATGTTGACCGAGGTTACTATTCAGTTGAAACTGTAACAGTAAGTATGAGTTACTGTCTCCAGTTTCCAGCTTTTGATTTGTTTTTCTTTTTTAGCTAGTGATGATCTGTATTAAGAACCTACATTATCTCTGTTGATTTATGTTTCGTAGTGATTTTGGAACAAACATGATGTTAAATACATACCACCTCCTAAAATAATGAAATTATAAGGTAAAAGTACTATAGAGGCTCTTGTACTAGTAGTTGAATTGTATTTTGCCCCCTCTACTTAAAATGGGCAAATTAGTCCATGTACGTTAGATCAAAGAGCAAACTGGTCCTCCTGTTAAAAATTTCATCCATTACTTCTGTTATAAACTAGTCCCTGTACGTTAGAATGAGATACATGTGGCACGCCACGTGAACCTATTTGGTTATTTTGTCAATTACGCCAATTTTTAATAGTAGAAATGGATGAAATTTTTAATAGTAAGGACCAATTTGCTCATTTTTTGAGTAATGAGGATAAATGCAATCTGCTTTCCAATACAAGGGCCTCCATGATACTTTTACCGAATTATAATCTACGAACAGATTTTTCCTTTTTCTGTAACCATAATCAATCTGGATAACATAAGGTGGAGTCTTAAACATAGTTTTTGTAATTATGGTGATTGTTCATTCTGTGAATTATTTTGTGCAGAAGCTTAATTCATTGCAGTTAATTGGGCAGTGCCGAGGTTTTAACTTAATAATTTGTTTGTGATTGACTTTTATTCAGCTCTTGGTAGCCATCAAAGCGCGTTACCCTCAACGGATTACGATTCTAAGGGGAAATCACGAGAGCCGTCAGGTTTACTATGTTTCAAATCCTAAGATTACGTTATTACATATACTTAACTGGTTTATTTCCTGTTAATGGTTTTTATGTTTAAAAGTGCAGATTACTCAAGTGTATGGCTTTTATGATGAATGTCTAAGGAAGTGAGTATCTTAGAATCTTGCTATATATATATATATATATTCTTTTAAAGTTTATTAAGCTTAAGGCCCAATTTGGCTACTTGGGAGGTAACCTGGTTATATTTGTTGGTTCATGTGCAGCTTTCATGTGTATATATGCATACATACACGTGTGTGTGTATATATACCTGGTTTCTATAGTTTATTAAGCTTAAGGCCCAATTTGGCTGCTTGGGAGGTAACCTGGTTATATTTGTTGGTTCATGTGCAGCTTTCATGAATATATATGCATACATACACTGATACACGTGTGTGTATATATATATAAGCTTGTTTTGCAGTGAAGTTACTTAACATTAAAGGGTTCTTAAGTTTTCTATGCTAGATGGCAAGATTCACTATATTTTTTATTTTGATTGCAGATATGGGACTGCAAATGTTTGGAAGACTTTCACTGATCTATTTGATTATTTTCCATTAACAGCATTGGTTAGTATTTTTATTATGGGTAAACTTTATTGGTAGTCACCTTACTATTAGTAATTTCTTTTATGGTCACCCAATTATGAAGAGTTACAAAATAGTCACCCAACTATTAAACTTTTTCTTTGTCACCCAACTATTTGAATTTTTCTGTTTTAGTCACTAGCCATTAAATTGCTAATAGAAAGATAACTTGGCAGCTTATAAAATTGGCATAATAATAATTTTAACCTCAGCATTTATACATTGTGTCAATTTAGTCTTGATTTTAAAAAATTAACCCTTAACATTTACATATTGTGTAATTTGTTTTTTTTCAATTTTACTTTTATTTGTGATATTGAGGGTTAATTTTAAAAGAATGAGAAAAGATGAAAATTATTATCTTGGGTTTTCAACTCTTTCCAATTTTTGTATATTTTCACCAAATTTAGTTGATAGATTTTTTTATTTTTATTTTAGCTTTTTAGGTGAAAGGGTTCCAAAGAAAAGCAAATTTAAGAAAAGACAAATTACACAATAGGTAAACATTAAGGATTAAATTTTTTAGAATCAAGACTAAATTGACATAATATATAAATGTTGAGGGTTAAATTTGCTATTATGCTAATTTTAAAAGCTGCCACGTCATCTTTCCATCAGCCATTTAACAACCGATGACCAAGAAAAAAAAATGAATAGTTGGGTGACTACAAGTGTAGTTTACCCTTTTATTATTTATCAATTGATGTTGACCTGAAATTAAAACATTTGTTAGTTTATGACTCCTAAAAATCAATCATAGGCAAATGTGTTCTTTTTTTTCTTTTTGTTATGTTTGCATTTGGTCATTGTTAATGGCTCTTAGCTGCAGAGTTTCTGGTTTATTGAAGGTGGAATCTGAAATTTTCTGTCTCCATGGTGGGTTATCCCCAGCAATTGAAACCTTGGACAACATACGTAATTTCGACCGTGTTCAAGAGGTTCCTCATGAAGGTCCCATGTGTGATTTATTGTGGTCCGACCCCGATGATCGTTGCGGTTGGGGTATTTCTCCAAGGGGTGCCGGATATACCTTTGGCCAAGTATTACTATTCATTTCTTTTTCTTTTTTCTTTTTGCATCTTTGGTGTGTGCTATATATATAACTTTTATGGCACTTACAGGACATATCTGAGCAATTTAACCACAAAAACAGTTTGAAACTCATTGCTAGAGCTCATCAACTGGTGATGGAAGGGTTCAACTGGGGTCATGTAAGTACTTCCTCTTTTTTAAGAGACGAGATTCCTGTAATTCATATCGTTGCTTTGGCAGGAACAAAACGTTGTTACCATATTCAGCGCACCAAATTATTGTTATCGATGCGGAAACATGGCTTCCATCTTGGAAGTTGATGATTGCAAGGCTCATACATTCATTCAGTTTGAGCCAGCTCCTAGGAGAGGAGAGCCCGATGTGACTCGGAGGACACCTGAATACTTCCTGTAAAAAGGAAGCGGCATGGACTTGATGAGCCTCCGATGGTCAGTGCCCGTCAACGGTGGTTGTTCCGTGGCAGCGAGCTTGTATGTGGCTGATTAGAGACATTATGTGGGGAGATGCACCATTTCTAGCAGATAATGTGAGACTATTATTTATTTTCCTTCATTTTTGTTTCCTTTCATGTGGAGGGATGTTGAGAACATTTTCTTTATAATTGATGTTTACTACATTTTCGTAATTTTTTCTTCAATTATAAAGGTTTTAAGGTGTCTGTGGGCAATTTTATTTAGGGGTCGAGATAAAATTATAAAATTTTGGAGGGACTAAGGACCCAATGTTAATTTTTCGTTAGAATACTTAAATTATATTGCTTATATTTTTAGAGGTGCCAAAAATAGAAAATTTCTATTTATTCAAAAGCAAAAAAACTTAATATAAATTATTTATATTTTTGGGAGAGGCTAAAAGAAAATTTTCCCAAGACCCTTGCTTGTCCCTGGTTTGGCCACTATAAGGTGTGTAATCATGCCACTCACTATGAAAGGTTTCGTAATACAATTTTTATCATTGTCTGTAAAGCTTCAAGTTGTAGGTATTTTATTTTCGTTAACGTTTTATTTTTTCTATTATTTACGTTGTGTAAAAGAGTTTTTGACAATTAAATCTCGAGGATTTAATTCAATTTTCATAAATTACTAAAATCAGTTTTGTATTTACATAATGCAATGTTCATATATAAACAAATAAATTTATCCAACTTTAAAATAAATGAATGTATATATTTATTTTTAAATGTATATAATTAAATTAAATTTGAAATGTAACGTGCACAATTGAATAAAATAAAATTTTAAACTATATAATTGCACTAAAATAAAATTCACGTATCACTATCACATTATATATTACAGCAAAATTTATATATAAATTAAGATTTATATGTTGGTTCAAAATTTATTTATATATTAATATAATTTTATTATTACAAGTAATATTTTAAACCTTAAATCGAAAAAAATACAGTGAGGAAAATTAATATATAAATATGAAGCTGCATGATTAATGCTTTAATTATCATCAGCCAGCCCTTGATTTTACTAAATGTGAATTGGCATGATCCATGACTCCATTAATTCCTTTAAATTAAAAGCAATGAACCATAAATTAATTAGTTTAATTACTTTACTTGTTAATTAATTATAAATTGGTTAAAATACGTCATAAGTCATTGTATTCTTTGAAATTTTAAAATTTATTCTTTATATAATAATTTAGTCCCCTATATTTTAGATTTTGAAATTCAAGACCATTGTCAATGCCGGTAAATTTTTTATTAAATTTGTTGGTATGGCATTTTAAATAAAAAAATACTAACTTGATAGCCATCTAACTAAAAATGATATTATAATGAACCTAAATTTAATAAAAAATTTATGAATGTTAATAGTTGGACCTAAATTTTGAAATCTAAAAGGAAATTCCTAAAAATAAAAATATAAAACTAAATTCTAAATTTTCAAAAATTCATGACGTAAGACAGATTTTAACCTTATAATTTTTTACTCAAATTTTGAGCTGATTTGACTATTTAAAATTAATTATAATATAAAAACAAATATATATTATAATAAAATTTAAATAAAAATTTGTGTTAATATTATTACTGTTTACTATGGCATGGCATTTGCTAAGTGGGTTGGTGAGAAATAACAATTGCACTTCATACATCTCATTGAGACCATAACATTGTGCATGATGTGCCCTATAAAACATCCATTAATGCAAATGCAAAGTATTTTTCTTTCACACCAAATTATTTTCTTCTCTGTTCATCAATGGCTCCGATTATCAGGGACCGACAATTCACTGATTCCTCTGCTCTCACCGATTTTGTCATAAACCGAGGGAATGGAGTGAAGGGTTTGTCGGAAATGGGTCTCAAAGCCCTCCCTAAACCTTACATCCAACCATTAGAAGAGAGATTATGTATGACCAAATTTGTACCCCAACAATCCATTCCAATCATTGATATGTCCTATTGGAAAAACCCTCGAGTTGCATCAGCGGTTTGTGATGCAGCTGAGAAATGGGGTTTTTTCCAAATTGTTAACCATGATGTTCCGATTGAAGTGCTGAATAATGTTAAAGATGCTACTTATCGATTTTTTGATCTACCTGCTGACCAAAAGAATAAGTATTCTAAGGAGAACTCGGCTTCGAACAATGTGCGATTCGGCACAAGTTTTAGTCCTGAGGCAGAAAAGTCTCTCGAATGGAAAGATTATCTTAGCTTGTTTTTCGTATCAGAGGAAGAGGCTTCTATGCTTTGGCCACCTGTTTGCAGGTAATTCAATCAAATTGATAATAAAAAAAAAACCCATGCATACTTAAAACATATATATAGTTGGTAAAAATACTTTTCCAAACCCTCTCAATTTTGATATTTAGTAAATTAGCCAATCTAGTCAATTTTAAAAGTGAGCAATCATGGGCAATTAATAACGTCTTCGTCAATGTATCCTATTTTTAATTGGTATAATACAAAAATTTAACTCTTAATTTTTATACATTCTGTCAATTTGATCGTGATTTTAGAAAATAAAGACAAATGAATGATTTCTTATATAATGTTTTAGATTTCTAAAATTTTGTTGAATTTTTAGAATTAGAATCAAATTGATGAATGTATAAAGATTGAAGGCTAAATTTCTTATTATATGAATAAAAAACAAGGTGAATCGTCAGAAAAAGTGAATGTCGTTATTAATTGTCCTTAGTTGTTCATTTTCAAAATTGACAAATACTAAATTGCTCCACTCTTTTTGTGAGGGACCAATGTGCTCAATATTAAATTTGAAAGGGACTGGAGAGGTCTTTTCACCTATATAGTTCTATAGTATATGACATTAAATTTGTTTTCTTTTAGGGAGCAAGTGCTGGATTATATAAGGAGGACTGAGGTTGTAATTAAAAAATTATTACAAATGCTAATGGAGGGGCTAAATGTGAAAGAAATAGATGAAGCAAAAAGATCTCTATTGATGGGTTCGATAAGGACTAACTTGAATTATTATCCTATTTGTCCTGACCCTGAATTAACTGTCGGAGTAGGGCGTCATTCTGATGTCTCCACCCTCACTATCCTTCTTCAAGACGAAATCGGAGGGCTTTACGTGAGGGGAAATCAAGGTGATGGTGATAATTGGATTCATGTTCCTCCCATTAAAGGATCTCTCGTGATCAATGTTGGGGATGCGTTGCAAATACTAAGCAACAATCGGTACAAGAGTGTTGAGCACCGCGTGATTGCGAATGGAACTAAAAATAGGATTTCGGTTCCCATTTTTGTCAATCCAAAACCCACTGATATTATCGGCCCTTTGGTTGAAGTGTTAAAAAATGGTGAGAAACCGATTTATAAGCAAGTTTTGTACTCAGATTATGTCAAACATTTCTTCCGCAAGGCTCATGATGGGAAGAAAACCGTTGAATTTGCAGAGATATGAATATAATCGATCTCTAAGGGCCCCTTTTGGATGAATGTTTACCTCTAGTGCAGTACGTTTAGTTTTTTTTTTTTGTCTCACACTTGCTATAATATCTAATCTCACCGCCATCTCTATTTTTACACTAACTACAGGTAAACGCACCGCTCATTCAAATTCAACCCAACCAAATTCAAAAAATGGTTACAAGCTATTGCAAATTAGTCCATTAGTTTATGTATCTTTTGTGTGAAATCAAATAAAATGGTTTATCTTAATTAGCACTATATATTTAGCTGTTTCTCTTCCCTTTTTGTCAACTATATATATATATATATAATAATTGTGTACTAAAAATCAATAATTAATCAACTAATACTTCACTAATTGTGAACATATATAGTACTTAGGAAAACAGACAGCAAGATGCAAATGAATCACATGGCTTAGTTCCATTTGAAACCGGTTTCACCATAAATGGTAGACCGGTTCGTTATTGCTTGATAGAATGTTGAACTTTTAATTTTGTAAAAAAAAAAAAAAAACACCACGTGTTGCCGACTTTCGGGTTGCTGCAGCCTTAGGACGCATCCTTTAAGTCTTGAGCAAGACAGAGGGAAAACATCCCACAACCATTGTTGAAGCTGCTAGCCTTCACATTCTGCTTCTAACTGACAGTTCATGCTGTATTTGGTCCCTCAACACTCTCCTAAGCAATTTGTTAGAAGCTGTTCTAGGAAACTCTGGGATTATCTTCACATTGCTCACCTGTGACCAATCAATAACCGGTCGTATTTAGTCTCATTCGACTATCTATATGCCTTTCTTTGGTAAAAGTATCATGGAGACCTTTGTATTAGGAGTCAAATTGCGTTTTGTCCCCTTTACTAAAAAAATGGACAGGTAGTACATTAGATCAAAGCAAACTGGCTCTTCTATTGAAAATTCTATTCATTCTTACTATTGAAAACTGGTCCCTGTATGTTAGCAAGAGATACACGCGGCATGTTACGTGTAACAGTCTGGCTATTTCGTCAGCTATGCCAGTTTTTAATAGTAGAAATGGATGAAATTTCTAATAGAGAGGACCAGCTTGTTCTTTGTTCTAATATACATGAATTAATTTGCTCATTTTTTTGAATAAAAGAGGCAAAATGCAATCCAACTCCTAGTATAAAGGTCTGCATGACACTTTTACCGCCCGTCTTTCTTTGTGTAAGTGAAACTAAGCATCCATATTGAGTTATATGGTGATGTTTGGGTGCTGAAACTACATTGCCTAGTCTAGACATATGAATAGATGTTAATAACACCCGGGAACGAACCTTGAACAAAGGGTTGAGGTTGGTTTGAATGGCTTTCGAGAATATCGTCTTCAACTTCTCCGGTTGTTGATTGAACCCTTTTTTTAGAACCACGAAAATCACCAAAAGTTCGGGACCACCATCCGGTGGTGCTACACTGACTGCGGCAGTCTCCAAGATGCTCTCATCGGCACGGTCACAAACACGTTCAATTTCAACAGAGCTTGTCTGCATATAGGAGAAGTTTATGCTGTGAGATTAATGATCTAGAGCTCAAACAAATGTTCAAGATAAGTAAAAGTACCATGGAGGTATTTGTACTCAAAGTCGAATTGCATTTTAATCTCTATACTTAAAATGTGGGTAAACTAGCCATTGTACAAGTAAATTAATCATTCTCCTAAAAATTTCATTCATTTTTACTGTTAAAAATTTCATCCATTTTTACTATTAAAAACTGATCTATGTACGTTAATATAAGGTACACGTGGCATGTCATATGTGATTGTCTAATTATTTTGTCAACCATGCCAGTTTTAGCAGTACAAAGAAATGGAATTTTTAACAGAAATGATCAATTTGCTTTTTGATTCAATGTACAAGATGTAATTTGATCATTTTAAAATGTAATTTGACTCCTAATACAAGAGCCTCTAAGATACTTTTACTGTTCGAGGTATGACAACAATATTTTAAAGGATAAGCTATACTAGTAGTCACCCAACTATTAGTATTTTTTTTTTGGTCACCACAACTATGAAAGGTTACAAAATAGTCATCAAACTATTCGATTTTGTCTTTTCAGGTTACCAATTGGCTCACGGCGGTAACTTTTAAAATTGGTATTATAACAACTTTAACCCTCAACATTTATACATTATGTTAATTTAGTCTTGATTCTAAAAAAATTAACTCTCAAAATCTATACATTGTCTAATTTGATCTTTTTGTAGTTTTACTTTTTTGTGTGACCATTTCACCTAAAAGTTAAAAAACAAATTTATCAACTAAATTTGATGGAAAATATACAAAATAAAAACACTAAAAATCCAAGATAATAATTATCAACTAAATTACACGTGTAAATGTTGAGGGTTAATTTTTTAGAATTAAGACTAAATTGACATAATTTATAAATATTGAGGATTAAAATTATTGTTATGCCAAATTTAAAAGTTGCCACCGCTAGTTGGTAGTGACCATTTTGTAACTTTTCATAGTTGAGTGATAAAATAAAAATTAATAGTTGAGCTACTAATAGTATATTTCTCCCTATTTTAAATGATAGAATTTGCTTAAATTAAAAGACAATAGTTAAGCTAGGGCAGAAGGGTGGAATACCTTAATTCCACCAAGATTCATTGTGTCATCAGCCCTTCCTTGAACAACAATATAGCCACCAACAGTTCTCTTGAGGATATCCCCATGTCTCCTAAGACGCTGTCGATACACGTATCATATCATAAGATAGCGAATCGAAGCATTTATCAATGGGAAATTACAAATTCGACCGTACCATTCCCTTAAATGTAGGCATTCCCTTGAAGTAGACGTCGTTGTGATCGGCATTAAGCAATCTATCAGTTGCTCCTAGGTAGAGAGGGAATAAACCAACTTCACCAAAACAAGCTTTATCATCCGGCTGCCACAAAGATTAATCGATCAGACATCAACGTACATATATATGTGTTCAGTGCCTGATCAATTAAGTTCTTACATAGGGAACTCCATGTTCATCCAAGATAACTAAACCAGTTGTCATTGATGCAGTACTAAATGCTCCGAAAGCTTGTGGCTGAAACGGACTTGCTTGGATGTAACTTGAGGCTAATTCTGTGCCTCCACAACATTCGATAATAGGCTTGTAGTAAGATTTTGAGGAAAGCCAAAGGTCATCATCAACATTAGAGGTTTCTCCAGTGCTAGCAAAAGATCTGCAGCCATACGAAAACTATTTAAGTCACTGTTCTTCGAGAACTATAAACCGAAACAAAAGTTCATTTTTGGATAAAGGAAAGGAAGTTTACTTTATCTTTGTCCAGTCTAAGCCTTTAATACAGTCGGTATTCTTCCAAGTTTTCACTAAACTTGGAACTGTGCCTAAAACAGTTACTCCTGCATCCTGAACCAATATAAAAAAGACGAAAAATGAGGTAGGCTCATTGATTATAGGCACTTTACTCGAACTAGCCGGTTGTAAGAACCGTACTATTGAAAGTTTTTCACCTGAACAAATTTTCCAAAACCACGGCCCAAAGGAGATCCATGATAGAGAGCAAGGGTTGCACCAGTTAGAAAACACGAGAAGAGTAAAATTGGTCCCATCACCCATCCTAGATTCGTAGGCCAACAATAAACATCTCCGACTCCGACATTAATGTGAGCCCATCCCTCAGCAGTACTACGAATAGGCGAAAGTTGTGTCCATGGAATAGCTTTTGGTTCTCCTGGTCAAGGCCACCAAACCAGTAAATGAAAATGTATACATGTAAATCTATAAATCAAATGACAAAATTTTCCCACCTGTGGTACCGGACGAGAATAGTATGTTAATCATGGAATCTACTGGTAGATAAGCTGGAGTGAAATGATTTGGCCTACAACATAACAAGATTATCATACCTCAAATACAGATCGAATAAACTGGTCTCAAGCTGTAATTGTAGACATTACATACCTTTGATGCTGATTATCATAGGCAAGAAAGTCTTTCCATGATATATCTTGTTCTCTTAATTGAACGCCAACATTACGCCCCGACACAGGGAGCACGATTACTTTATGTGGAGAAGCTTCCACAACTCGACTGCATCGTTAAGACAAACATATCAACCATGATACTAAAATACGTATCATTCGGCCAAGACAGCAGAAGGGTAATTTATTTTACCTGTATAAAGGAAACTTTCGACCTCCTCTTACTATAAAGTCCTGAACAAAGCGAACAAGGGATTAGAATAAAAATCGAGAGTTTCGTATATAATAACCGCATTGAAATGGAAGAACACCTGAGTGAAGATAGCCTTCGCCTTAGAGACACGTAAACGTGTTGCAATTTCCTTAGCAGCAAAGCTATCAGCTATAGATACAACAACACATCCAGCTAATATTATTGCTAGGTATATAATAACTGCATTGACTGTCATTGGCATATCAATAGCAATTGCATCACCCTTTGTGAAAGTTCTATCTAATGCATTTGCCACCAAGCTGTAAAACAACATCATGGGATGAAAGAACTAAGGGTTCTAATGTTTGAATTCGAGAAATTTTAGCTCCACTTTAGTATGTATATGATAAATGAGAACATACATGACTTGTTCTCGAAGCTGTTTAAGTGTTATACGGTTCACATCGGAATCATCATCATCACCTTCATCTCTCCATACAATTGCACAACTATCATCTTCTTTTCTGGGATGAATTAAGGGTAATAAGCAACACTCAGCAATATTCAAAACCGAACCGGGAAGCCAAGTTCCTCCTGGTCTTGATTTGTCAGTAGTATCCAGAATGCACTTGGGAGGTTCATGAAATGTAACTGATAGCTCTTTTAGAATGATTGACCAATATACCTAACAAGGATTAAACCATAAAAGAACTGATTAATTTGCTTGTATTGATCCATAATGCTCGACAATGAGAAGAACATGAGTTTAGTAGGTTGGTTACCTCGGGATGGCGGACGGTGTACTCCCGGAAGAGATTGAAACTAGCAATGGGATCCTTGTATGAAGTCCCTAAAAGCTTTGGACCATGAATTTCCATTATTTTTCCTAGGTTTGTAAGCTTAGAGTCTTGCCTGGACAGTCACAATGTTTAGCTCAATTAGGACAAAAAAATAAAAATAAAAACAAAGTCTGATTGCCTCACTATAGCAAACATAATTAAACACGAACAAATATTGCAAAAAAAAAAAAACATAATTGCCAAAAAAATTTACAAGTACAAATTCATGTCCAAAATCAGCACAAACGAGCGGGAAACAAAGCATCAAACTATTACATCACAAACAAACTATGAACTAGAACAATCCAGAATACGAACTAACTAACTGGACTAAAACTCGCATATAACAAACTTGAAGACTTACACATTTAATTGCATATAATGGGTCTTGAACTTAGATACTCAAAACACAAAGTCTACATTTTTAACAACTATGCTAAAACCTCATTGACTAGTTCCCATTTTCTTCATCATTTTGCATAGTTTGACTGCTGCCTCACTATAGCAAACATAGCTAAACACAAACAAATTTTGCAAAAAAATAAAAAAAATCAATATAAAAAACATTACTGGCCCATTTTTTTTTAAGTTTTCATGTAATTAGACTAAACCCACACATGACAACGTTTCATGGTGGGATGTGAAGACCCACACATTTAATTGCACATGGTGGGTATCCAATCGAACTACTAACAGATGATTTTTCAAAATATACTATCCCAGCAGCTCAATACTTGGAAAATGGAAAGAGAAAGGAGAAGAGACATTACAGAGAAGGGAACCAATAAAGAGGAGGACCATTAATGGAAGTATCCCAATCAGCATAAACAGAGTAATAAACACGCTGGTGAAGTGAATGTGGGTGGTTTGGCTTTAACACCTTCTTACCCACCACCTCTTTCCACACCTCTGCTGCTGATAATCGGCTTCTTTTAGCTTTCGAAATGGCTTGTTTAATGATTTGGTGGATGTGTTTGGCTTCATCTATGGTTAATATTCCTCCGCCTGCACGGTACAAATCGTCGATGCCCACTTCGTTTATGGTCTTTGCCGTCGCCGTAGTCGTCATCGTCTCCTATCTCTTTGTCTTCCTCGCTTTGCTTAAGACTGTGATCTCTCTCTGTATTTCTTTGCGGTTTTAATGCAAATTTAATTATGGAGTAGCTTAGCTTAGTTACTTCCATCAAATTTAAAAAAAAAAGGTAAAAAAACCTTTTGGCTCCTTTCAATTTTGATATTGAGCAAATTGGTCCCTTTTAAAAAATTCAGAACTATTTAATCCTGGTCAATTTTGAAAGTGCCAATTATACATAAATTTGTTGATATAATAACAAATTTAGCTCTCAATATTATGGGTTAAATTTGTTAAATTAGGTTCAAATTAATAGAAAGTATAAATCTTGTGAGTTAAAATTATTAAATCAATACTAAATTGATAAAATATATAAATTCTAAAGATTAAATTTATTATTATACAAATGAAAATATGTAAAATTAATGAAAAGCATTAACATTGTGATTAATTTTCTTTATTTTCTCACTTTTGAAATTGATAAAAGTTAATTTTTTTAATTTTTTTTAGAAAGATCAATTTACTTAATATTGAAATTAAGAAGGACTGGATAGTATTTTTTACCAAAAAGAATAATTAAGACCAACTGTTAGGTAACGAAAGGGAAGAAGGTAGGTACATCCTTGGAAGTAAGTTGAGCCACGTGATGTGAAGGTTACATTCTCTTTACAGATTTTTTTTTGTTAAAATCTCTTCCAACTCCTTGTAATTTTCATATATTTGGAATTCAGTCCCTCTATTTCTATCTCCAGGAATTTTATTTTTTTATTTTTTTAATTTAAAGATACAAGTTCGATTGTTAACGTCATTAAAGTTTTGTATTAAATCCGTGACAATTACAATGTTGTTTTACTCATGATATGACTACTAAGTAAATTTTATTTATTTCAAACTGTCACACTAATTAATAAATTTAATGAGTAATTTTAATAGTGTTAATAATTACTTAAAATTTTTAAGTTTAAAAATAAAAGATTAATTTTATAGAAATAATATTTAGCCAAATCGAGAAATACATATATTCTTATTATATTCATTTTTGTGTTATCACTTGTTCCATGGTATGTTTATGTTTAATTTTTTCTTTAGAATTTGTTTTTTTTTAGATTTAGGATTAAATTAATAAAATGTATAAATATTGAAGGATTAAACTTATTATTAAGCCAATAAAGAATCTACATCAACATTTCTTCCCTCCATTAATGCCAAATAACTTGAATAAAATTAAAATATTTAATTTCAAAAGGTTAAGTGATTAAATCAAAAATTTAATAGTTGAGTAACCAAAATAGAAGAAAGTGCATAGTTAGGTGATAATTATTATACTTTACCCTTTATTTTAATGGCAAAATAATAAATTGTTGTATGTTTGAAGGTTAATATATCATTTGGCACATGAGTTTAACTTCAATGTTCGATTTGGTACACATACCAAATGGCATTATGTGACCTAATGAATGTTTAAAACACGTGCTCTAATAAAAAAAACATATTTACTTATTGGTAAACCAAAAAAAAAAAAACTCAAGTACCAAATTAAATATTAAATTCAAACTCAACTACCCAAGTGTGGCATGATTTCAAAGCCTAATTCAACCAACAATTCAACTCAAGAACGGACAAATTAGTCTATGAACATTAGATCAAATAGCAAATCGGTCCTATTAAAAAATTCATCCATTTCTACTGTTAAAAATTGGTCATTATACGGTAGCATGGGGTACTTGTAGCACGTCACATGTTATTGTTTGATTATTCTGTGAACAACATTATTTTTTAACAATACAAATGGATGAAATTTTTAATAGAAATGACCAATTTGCTCTTTAATCTAATGTACATGGAGTAGTTTGCCCATTTTTAAATATAATGAGCAAAATGCAATCTGTCTCCTTAAACAATCGCCTCTATGATACTTTTACCCAATCCAATGCAATTAGACATGTTCATGAGCCGGGCCAAAAGCAGGAGGGTTAAGGCAAAAATATAGGTTTGAAAAATTGGCTTGAGCAAAAAATAAGGTTCGTTTAGAAAACGGGTTGAGCTCGAGTAATGTTTTTTGGCTTGGCTTGGCCCAAATTTGTAAAAAAAATTGATGTTTGTTGTTATTTTTCCACAAATTTGCTGCCATCTCACTATTATGTTTCTACTATTTTGTTATTATTGTTCGGATTTTGTATAACTCTTGTTTTGTTGTTAATTTTGCTACTATTTTAGACGCATTTACTTGTTAAGTTGCACCTATTTGTTGGGAAATATTTATTTGAATGTTTTTAGTGTTTTTGATGTATTATATATCTTTTTAATTTTTTACATAAAAAATAAAATAAAAGTAATATAGACTGGATCCAAGTTTAACATCTATAATCTGGATCGGACTTATTAAATGGGCTTGAAATTTTGTTAGGAAGTGGCCCAATTTATGAATAGATATAAACACAACTAAAATGTTATAATTAAAACATATCTAAATGGGCTAGGTGTATTTGGCAAAATAATAGTAAATAATAATTTTTTAATAATTAAGATTGACTGGGTTTTAATTATTTAAAATCAATTTGACAAAATTTAATCCCAAAAAAATCTAATACTCATTTAATAGATTACATAATTAATGGCTATTATTATTATTATACAATAAGGAACAGACTTTGGATCAAATCTGTCATCCAATTTTCATTGAGAAATATGTAATAATTTATTTACATCTAGGAGAAGAATCTTTAAAGCATAAACATTATTAATGTAAAATTTTATTAAACAAATCAATGAATTAATATTTGACCTAATTACTCTATCATGCAATGGTAAGATGGTGAATTTAGGTTAAAAATTGCAAAATTTGTGATATTAGTTATTGTAATAATGATATTGAATATTATAAAATGCGAAAATGATCATTAAAAATAGTAGTGATAAGATATTCGATTTATTTTTGTGGATTCAGATATTGAAGGGTTAAATAATATTTTATGAATGTTATATTACTTTTCATTACTAGTTTGGTTGGAGCATATATCAAATCAATTTTATTTTTCTTAATAATGGATTCGGGTTTTGTTATCAAAGATTTAGGGTTCAAGATATCTACTTTATTTTTTTAATTTACTTAATTTAGGTTTTTTAGTGAAGTTGATACTCGACGAATAATTTAATTAATTCAAATTTGGAGATTCGATAGTAATAATCAGAGCTAATGTGGATGACAAACATATTCATATTTTAAAGCAAATTTACGAATTCAAATTTGGGTTATTTAGATATTGTAGATATATGACTTGCTACCATCCTTGATAATGAGAGTTTAGAGGTAAAAGTATCATGGAGGCCCCTGTATTAGGAGTAAGATGGCATTTTGCCGCATTTACTCAAAGAATGGACAAATTAGTCATTATATGTTGAATCAAAGACGGTCATTTTTGTTAAAATTTTCATTCATTCATACTATTAAAAATCGACGTGACTGACAAAATAACCAAACGCGTGCACTCCATGAGAGCTCTCTCATTCATCTCATCTTTGTTTTTCTCTACCCTTGAACTAACTTAATTATTGGAGAACGTCTTTGAAACCCTTTCAATGCCTTATTGAAGTTTTATAAATAGTGGCGGCCACAAGCTTTGGTGTTTCTAGTTCGATTTCGTCTTACAAGAACTTAAAAACAGTCAAATTCATCTCATTTTTCTATATTGATCCATCTCTAAATCCGATCAATAATCGGCCTTAACAAACACCAATTATCTAAATAATGATATAAATTTAGATTATAAAATAGTAATACTAATTCCAAATGAATTTTTTTTAGGTGAATTATAAGAGGAGGGGAAAGTGCTAACAGCAACGCGACTAGTGCGACTCAAACCTAAATCACACCTAGAGTACTAAACACCCTGATCATCAGACTAACATACGAGATTCAATCCAGATGAAACTTTAAAAATAATGTTATATTTGAAACACTTGTACCTAAATATAAGCAATAATTGGTATCTTAAATACACTAATCTAACACATGAGTTTAATAATTTCTAGCATTTATGTTTATCCCAAACACATCAAACTGGCTATGGGCAGGCTGTCACATTGAGCTTCTAGTTTAAAGATTAGGGACCTAAGTTAATTACATTAATTAAATTAGTAATTAACCAATGATTAGCATAACATTAGGTAAGAACTGTATCTCTCACACCGGACAACACGACGTGGTTGAACTGTATGATGACACGTAAGCATCGACATCTCGTACGGTGCGAAGTACCCAAAGCCTTTTTTTTTGCATGGAGATCCCCAAAAATGACAGTTGTATTTCGTTGTCCGATTTTCCTCGTGATTTTTTTCTTTATTTTAATTCAATTTATTAATATTATTATTATCCAAAAGTAGAGAGGATGGATAATTGGATTGTTGATTTTCGGGTTAATATATTATTCGGTACTTATATTTAGTGTTGATGTTTAAATTGGTATCTAAATTAAATGATATTATGTGATTTAATAAATATTTGACATGTGTACTCTAATAAAAAACATAGGTACTTAATTGGAACAAAAAATTTCAGATACCAAATTAAACATTGAACTCAAACTTAATTACTTGTATGAGACAAAAAAACTCAAGTATTAACTTGAAAAAGATTAGGCCCCAAATTGAACATTGAAGCCAAACTGATGTATCAAATTGGGACAAAAAATACAAGTACTAAATTGAATATTGAAGCCAAATATAAGTATAAAAAATTATATTAACCCTTGATATAATGATATTGCTTTTGGTAAAAACACCATGGAGGCCCTTAGGAGTCAAAATGGGTAAATTAGTCTCCTTCGTTAAATTAAAAAGCAATTTGGTTCCTTTTGTTAAAAATTTCATTCTATCAGTTACGTCAGTTTTTAACAATAAAAATAAATGAAAACCTACATAAACTAATTTACTCATTTTTTAAACACATAATCCTACTCTTAGACATTGCTTCTCAATCTAAATTTGATTGTTTTTGTAGGTTTTAGGGCACGTTTGCCTAAGCAAAGATACTGTACATCTTTAGAGGTGACAAATGTTGAATTCCCTGATCTAAGATCTAAGATACTTTGATGTTCATATAATAATTATATATATATATATATGTATGTTTGTGCTGGCATGCACTTACATATGCTTAATTTTCAATTAGCTAGGTTATATAAGTGGAGATTTCTTCTTTTGGGGTTTAATCTATGGTTACTTTAAAGTTAATTAAAACAAAAAAGTTGAACAGATGTCAATTTTGTACATGTTCATGTGTGATACTCTGAACATAGTTTTGGTATATCAATAGTTTATATGATTCGATGAGATTTTGCATAAATATAATTATTGATTGAGTTTGAGTTTTAACTAGCGCCAATAATATTGAACCTTTTTGAATTTTTTATATTTTTATTTAAAATAAAAACAAAAATATATAATAAAATTTAAATTTGAAACATCATAATCTAATCACAACTTACTTACCCTATTTGATTTTTTTTAATTTTGTTTTTTATCATTAAAATAATTAAAAAATGCACAATCTTCCATGAATAAGCACAACACATAATTTTAATATTTAATGAATGTATAAATAATTTTCATGGACAGTGTATATTTATGATACAGATGCATGCTTCGATGCTACCTGCATGCATGCGAATGAATTAAATCTTAAATATATCTGAAAAACTTTAAATAAAGTGATTTTATTTATTTGTTTATTTTTACAGCATTCAGATTCCATAAATTATAAATTATTTGATTTTTTTAGTTTAAATTTTTTTTAATTTAAATAATTTGGATTGGTATAATAATGTTTAGGTTTAATATGAATAATGCTTTATCTATACTTTTATGAGTTCTTCCCGCATTGTATCGACCTTGCACGACAACATCTTTGATGACAAGTTATATGTCAAGCTCTGTGATCACACATTGTGAGGATCACACCTCTTGACATGAATAGAGTATATTTTGTGCATGCATCGCATTTTTCTGTCGTCCTAACACAGGGAGTATAGACCTAATATGGGACCGACACATGGACCCTTGAGAAAGGTCGATGATACTCGACGCTCAAGGATTGTACTTATATTTTTTTCAAACCAATTGACGTGTCATAAAAAAAAAATACAAAGACAAAGCTATTTTCAGGTCATTAAATTTGTAATTTGCTTTCTCTATCTTCAACTATATAAGCCACCCCATGTCCCAACTTAGTAATGGTAGTTTCCATTTTTGCATCCAGATTTCAAAACACTGTCTTCTATTTCATTCCCAGTTAGTTGTACACAGTTCAAGGTAATATATATATATATATATATATATATAACTCTGTTCTCTGCTTTCATATGGTTTTCATGAAAATGGGTGTTCTTAGTTTCTCTCTGTTCTCTGATTAAGGGCTATCATTTATCATTTTCACTGAGTTTGTTCTGGATATATGTTTACAGGTTTTAGTTCTAACATAAATGAATCTTGCTGGGTTTTTTTGCAACATTGATAATTTGTGTTGTTCATTTATTTATCATATTAAAGGGCCTTATTAACTGCAATTTGTTTGACAGAAAAAATCTCTGCTCATCCTTGTCTGATGGGAGTTGCTGTTTCTTCCCCATTTGCTAAACCCAGTGACGTGAAAAATGGCTTACAATCTGTCACTGTGAAATCCATTCATTTTGATGAAGATGAAGCCAAAACACTTGTTAGATCCATCAGTTACAATAGTTTAGAGCCAGAGCCATTGATATTAATATCTGTTGGTTCTAAAAAGATGGTATCAGAGGGATCGGTTAGCTTCAAAGGGATCGATTTGGAGCTATCGGTTTCGGCTAAGTCGCCTCCATTGGATAAACCAGAGAATGTACCCATTAAAGCTTTCATAGAGACCCCAAAGCAATCACCAGTTTTTGATCCAAGTAATCCACAACATGAGGCTGCAATAAGGTTACAAAAAGTATACAAGAGTTTTAGGACAAGGCGAAAGCTAGCGGATTGCGCGGTTCTTGTCGAGCAAACATGGTGTGTGTGTGTATACTTCCATATATGCAAAACTTTTTTGTTTATTTATGGTTTTATGTAATGCAATTATTTGTTGCAATGTAGGTGGAAGCTTTTAGATTTTGCAGAGCTGAAGAGGAGTTCTATATCGTTCTTCGACATAGGAAAACACGAAACGGCGATTTCGCGTTGGTCAAGAGCAAGAACCAGAGCTGCTAAAGTTGGTAAAGGTTTATCCAAGAACGAAAAGGCTCAAAAGCTTGCATTGCAACATTGGCTTGAAGCAGTAAGTCCAACGAACTTTGGTTAATTTCCCCTTGTTCTTCATTATCTGTTACTGATGTGGGTTGATTCGGGTTATTTCAGATCGATCCGAGGCATCGATACGGACATAATTTACACTTTTATTACCATCAATGGCTCCACTCTCAGAGTAAAGAACCCTTTTTTTACTGGCTGGATATTGGAGAAGGGAAAGAAGTAAATATCGAAAAATGTCCGAGATCGAAGCTTCTACTGCAATGCATCAAATATCTCAGTCCGGTGGGTCTTTTATTTCTTTTTCTTAAACCCAAGTCTACCTCGATTTATATTCGAAATGTTACTGAAATAATATTTATCCACTATACAGATAGAACGGAAGCCTTATGAAGTTATGGTGGTAGACGGGAAGTTCGTATACAAGCAAACAGGGAAGCCTGTCCATACCATCGAAGAAACCGGCGATGCTAAGTGGATTTTTGTCCTCAGTACATCGAAGATCTTGTACGTTGGTGTGAAGAAAAAGGGTACATTTCAACATTCGAGTTTCTTGGCAGGTGGTGCCACTATTGCTGCCGGAAGATTAGTTGTTGACAATGGCATCCTTAAGGCAGTTTGGCCACACAGTGGACATTACCGTCCATTAGAAGAAAACTTTAACGACTTCATTTCATTTCTAAGGGAGAACAACGTAGATCTTAACAATGTCAAGGTAAAAAAAGGGTACTATTCTTTTTGCAAATGAAAAGAATGTGCTGAGTATTGTTGCTGATAATGCTTGTTTTTGTTACATTCAGATGACTCCGGTGGATGAGGAAGGAAACTTGGCTGACAAGCAAAGAAGCAATAACCATCTTAGATGTAACTCGTCTGAAGATGACTTTAACTTCGAGGCTGATGAGATCAGTGTCAAAGACTCGATCGATCAAATACGGTAGTTGATTCATGGGGAATATGAAACCGAGTCAAGGAGGTTCCACAGCCTTAGCTGAAAACAATGTAGCTATTGTGCCTAGTTGTAATAATGACAATTTGATGGATTCGTCTTTGGTGGATGGTTATGCGATAAAGGAGGAAACCGTTACTTCGGAACTGGATTCATATGAAAATCATGCAGATAATAAGGTGGAAGACCCTTCCTGTTGAATTGCTTCTTGAAAGGGTTAACTCTAAAAGAGGATCCACATGCAAGTGGAGTACAGGAGCAGCCTAACAGATTCTGGATTGGTTATACAAAGAAAACCCTCGAAACTCCAATTCTGCGCTTGGGAATAACTGAAGAAATAAGAACCTTGAGTTTATCTGTGCTCAAGACGAAAATTTCATGACAGAGAAGCATCCATTCCTAGAGTGCAGTATTAAAAAGGAACACTTGCAGCTAACATACCACAGTCACAAGTACATTCTTAGTTAATTCATTCTTTGGTGTGAATAGAAAGATGATATAGGACTTGCTTTATCATTCTTTTAAAAAACCAGATCCCCTGTACACATTTAAAAAAAAACTATCTTGTACCATACTCTAGTACAAAATTTGCTTCACTATTTGAATACAGTCTACAAGTGGATTCACAAGATGTGGAGCTTCATCCTGCATGCACATCACTAATACAGCAATGAATGATCATATTTGTTAACAGAAAAACCTGCCGAACCATAGTTTCATGAGAGAGCAAACTTGAGGGCAGTGGCCAACATTAGGAGAACGACAAAGTCTTCTACGGCATCAAAATCCCTGTAGGCTCTTCCGAGTTTGATGCTTTCCCATGGATCCTTGTCACCCCATGCTATCAAGACAGGACACTGCATGAAGAGAGAACAAGCAACATAAACTAACATGGAAACTGAAGGGAAAAAAAGACGGCATACGAGAAATCAGTTTAAGAAACTCACTTTAACCTGCAGAAGTAATTCCTCGGGCAGGAGACCATCCGAGTAGCATATGAACTCAAGAAAAACATCAACAGCACCAGGCTCAAGTCCTAGATGTAGAATAATCTGAACTAGTTCTTCGGTCACTTGAGAGGTGCCATGGTAACACTGAAATGTAACCCTATGTGACTTTGCTAGAACAGGAATATTTTTCCTCCAATAATTACTGCAGTAAGCAGGACATTATAAGAACTGACAATTAAGTATGTACACATGGAACCAAGTTATTTAAAGGAAACCTTTGAAACAAGAAATAATTGATACACATCTTAAACATGCATATACAAACTGCACATGCACCCAATGGACAACATAAAAAATACAAAAAGCAGAACTATATTGAGCAATGTTGCAATTCACAAAAACCAATCACTTGTTTGCCAATGAGATACAATCCAACGACATCAAAAAGTAATTTAAAAAAAAAAATTTAGGCGCCTGGGTCCGGCCAACCCCTCCCCCTATATATATAGATATCTCAAACCTGTTTTCTCTCGTCATCGATCCCTGTTTTTCTTTCTATGCTTCTCTTTCTTCATCAATCCCTATTTTTCTTTCTCTGCTTCTCTTGCAATGGGTAAGTCTTCTTTATTTCGTTTCACTTTACCTTCTTATTTTAACAGCATTCCACCACAATTTTTTGACATTTTTGAAAATTCAAACAAGACTTGTAAAAGCCCATATCCTAACCTGAAAACTCTCGCATTCAATGAGAAATTAGTAGATTTATCCCACAGTTGTTTATATGTGTGGCTAAATGGAACGACATCAAAAAAGTAATTTTTTTTAAAAGTTTTAGGGGCCTGGGTCCTGCCAACCCTTCCCCCTATATATATATGCTGCACATGTTTCTCTCATCTTCATCAATCCTTGTTTTTCTTTCTCTGCTTATCTTTCTTCATCAATCCCTGTTTTTCTTTCTCTGCTTCTCTTGCTTTTCTCTACTTCTCTTGCAATGGGCAAGCCTTCTTTATTTCGTTTCACTTCACCCTCTTATTTCAACAGCATTACTACAAAAGTTTTTGACATTCTTGAAAATTCAAACAAGATATGTAAAAACCCATATCCTAACCTCACAACTTTTAAATTCAACAAAAAATTAGCAGAACATGCTAGCAAGGACCAGCATGCCGCAGTTGTTTATCTCTGGCGCAAAATGGAACCTTAGAGAGTCAAGCCAAATACTGCTACTTTCAACGCCTGGATTAATGCATACGGTAAGCTTCATCGACTTGATTATGGTTTATCTGTTTGGGGCAAAATGATGAAAATAGGTTTTCAACCCACTGTTTATACTTTTTCTACTCTGATGAATGGATTTTGTATGGAAAGGAGAGTTGATCAGGCTATTAAGTTGTTTGGTGAAATAAATGAAACAGGTATGCTTCCTAATATAATACTTACACTACCTTAATCAATGGGTTTAATATCATTGGGGATATCGATGGAGCTGTTAAGATTTTAAGATATTGGAAGAAAAAGGCCTTGATCCTAATGTCATCACCTACAGCACCCTCATTGATTCACTCTGTAAGAAAAGATTGTTAAAGAAAGGTCTCACTGTCTTCTCTCAAATGTTGGAGAAAGGCATCAAGCCTAATGTTTACACCTACAACATACTGCTTGATGCATTTTACAAGCGTGGGATGATTTGCAGGGTTAAAGTTGTGATCGCCATGATGAAGAAAAAAAAAAAAGAGTTAGATGTAGAACTTTGTTTATGTAATGTAATCTTTATTATTATGTCAAACATGTAGCCATCATGAAGTTGTTATCGACAGAGCTTAGTATCCCCTCCTGTAATAACTTCAGCTCTGGAAATCATTCCCTCTTGTAAAATGCATTCAACAATGCCTTTCTTTATCATTTGGGAGAGGACACAAAGACCTTGTTTTAACAATCCTTCTTACGGAGTGAGTTAATAACATTAGGATTGAGACCTCTTTCTTCCACCTAACTTTTCTAATATTCCATTTTTAGAAAAAAAAAGACTCATATTTTCTAGATTACTTGTGTCAGTTTGGAAGATCAAAACCCCAAGATATGTAGGTTTCAAGAAATCAATGAATTCAGATATATGATTTATTCTTGATGATTTGATATGATAGATCATGGTTTATAGTTTTAAGTCTATATTAGATTTTGTTTTAAAGTTCTAACAAGTGGTATCAGAGTCTCGTCATATTGAATTATAAAAAATAAATTGATTCTTTATTATTTTTGGATTGATTCGTTTTTCATTTTTAATTTTACGAATTTGATATTTTAATTATATATTTCTTCCTCTCCTTCCAAACAAAAAAATACCAAACACATAGGATTCAAAAACTAACCTCTAATATGAGCAAATGAAAAGGAAGGCATTAATGACAAAAAGAAAAAACTGGCACAAGCACGTACGAGGGAGCCACAATTGTTTGCCTAGAGGGGTCCTTAGGTGTGTTGTGTTGTGTTGCAGCAGTTGGTAAATGGAAAATATTACATTTAGGCCCTTAATATTTTTAAAAAATTTAAATTATTTAATGTAAAATTACACTTTAACCCCCCTAAAAACAATAAAAATTTGATATTTTCAAAGGTATTCAAAGTTTTTTTATAGCTTTGTAAATGAAATATCTTGTTTGGAATTGAAGTTCAGTTGATAAAAATAATTTTTTATATAGTAAATACTAAAGTTGCTACAAATTTAAACTTTTTAATATAGGGATTAAATTGATCTATGTAATGATAGAGGACTAATTTGAGTTTAACAAAAAAAAAAAGAACAATTAATAAGAAAGAAGAAGAAAACTGGTTTGGGCCTAATCCAATGTAAACTTGAAATAGGTCCATTATAACTTTATTAGTTATTTTGTTGAACTTTATTAGTTGTTTGGTGTCAGAGCTGGAAACCCGACTCAAAAAATTCAAAAATCGAGATTTTTAGATGATTTATGAAATATAAGTTTAAAATTGTAGTTACTTGAAATCTAACCGAATTCTGTTTTTTATCTAATATTTAATTAATCTTGATTTTTATGATATAAATAAAATTTTATATTCAAAATAATGAAAATAATTTAAAAGTTCTTGAAATTTTTTAAGAAATTTTATGAAAAAGACCTTTACATTTTGTCAAATAATATTCAAAATCCATAAAACAAAGCTCATTTTATAAAAACAAGTCTAAAAATAAAAGTAAAAAATCAATAGAAAAGATAGATAATTGAACCAAATTATGATGGATGGTTAAAAAATTCTAAAAAATCTGATCGAACCGAACTGATATCACTCCTAAACTTACCCTATTGTGGTTGATTTACTAGGTTTATATTGTTGTTGTTGCAACAACTTCAACATCACATGTTTAAACGCATTTAATTACGCGTGTGTTTTATTCTATTTCATCTTTGGCATAATGATAAATTTAGCCTTTAACTTTTACATTTTTTGTCAATTTGGATCTTCTTCTTCTTTTTGTTGAGCTAAATTTGGCCTTCAACTTTTCAAAAAGAGTTAAATTACTTTTTTCTAATTAAAATGTTCACTAAAACATTAATT
The DNA here is from genome assembly GCF_025698545.1 of Gossypium raimondii. Taxonomy (NCBI): domain Eukaryota; kingdom Viridiplantae; phylum Streptophyta; class Magnoliopsida; order Malvales; family Malvaceae; genus Gossypium; species Gossypium raimondii. The sequence goes on along the minus strand of NC_068577.1, from coordinate 57,046,562 downwards.
TTTTAACAGTATCGGCATGACAACCTGCATTGTAGCATTTCATGCTAACATAACACTATTTGTCTTATATGTCACGTTAACAAATAATTTAGAATTTATAAAATATTCAAAAATAAAATAAATTTAAATTCAAAGATTGTCATGCGAGCTTCTATGTTTAAAAATTTAACGTTTTAATAAGAATTTTGTTAAAAATAATTTAATTCTCTTTAAAAGGTTAATGGTCAAATTTGACTCTTTAAAAGGTGGTGGGCTAAATTTAAGTTTTAAAAAAAAGAATAAAGACTAAATTAATAAAAAAATAAATATTAAAAGCTTAATTTATCATTTAATTACTTAATAAATTTGTAAAATTAATTGATTACCATTTACTAAATTCCGTGTAATGTTTGTGCTATTTTTGTAGTAAATTTTTGTGCAATTTTAATGCGTTTGCAATAGTAATAACTTTTGCTTGAAATTATAATATTTGTAGAAATTACATTTGATATAAACAAATTAATTTTGGGAAATTTCTATTTTTTGCTTGAAGTTAAAAAAAAAATTGAAATTTTATTTTCCTTTGAAAATTTTAAAATTCTTAATTAAGTCCTCTAAAATTTTTAAAACTCTTAGTATACTTTTTTTTTAAATAAAGAAAGCTTTGTCTTTAACCACACTGCTACAAAAATCATTTCGTTGGAAACCCCAAGTCTCAAATGTATAGAATGAGTCCACAACCTCGAGAGGATTCGGTTTGTTCGAGTATCTGTAGACGATAAAATCAATTGCATAAAGCCTATGTGATTTTGCGAGAACAGGAATATTTTTCCTCCAATAATTACTGTAGTAAGCAAGACATTAGAAGAAGTGACAATTAAGTATGTACACATGGAACCAAGTTGTTTAAAGGAAACCTTTGAAACAAGCAATAATTGATGCACATCTCAAACATGCTTATACCAACTGCACATGCATGCAATGACCAATTGTTTATATGTGTGGCAAAATGGAACCGTGGAGAGTTAAGAGAGATGATGTTACTTTCAACATCTGGGTTGGTGCCTATTGCAAGCTTTGTCGACTTGATTATAGTTTATCTGTTTGGGGCAAAATGATAAAACTAAGTTTTCAACCTACTGTGTTTTTACTTTTTATACTTTGATTAATGGATTTTGTATAGGTGGAAAAATTTCTAAGAGTCGTGAAATGATTGAAATAGGGAAGGTTGCGTATATAAATGTTTACACTACCATAATCATTGAGTTTCATATCATCGGGATATTGATGGAGCTGAAGATGCTAGAAGAAAGAGGTCCTAATCCTAATGTTATCACGTACAACACTGTCATTGACTTATTGTTAAAATTGTTGTTTTATGAACTTCTTTGCTCGCACTGTTGCACTAATCAAAAGTTAGCTTTTCTTTTCTCTTTTTACAGTTCAATTTTTTTTTCATGAAACAACTTTAAATATCACGAATCTACGAATTAAAATCTAAACAATTTTTTTCTCCAAACTCCAACACTAGTTGTCAAATCAACTTGGATCTAAGGTATGTAATTCTACTCGTCGATGGGTACAGATCCATCGTACTGATTGTCAAATCATTGCTTGGAGCTCAATAATTGTACTTAAAAGAAAAACAACAGTCCTTGCAAATCGGTGGATATTGGCTTACAAGTTGTTTATGCAGATATTTTCTATTGGTTAAATTATGTTATTAGTTTTGTAAAAGTTATGGATTTAGCCTTTGTACTCCAATTTAATTAAATTGACTTATTATATCGAGATAGATTTTTTGTATTAGAACAGAGTTTTTAAGAACAATTTATGTATGCATTTTAACCCAAATATTGGAGGATAATAACTATTTGAATTAAGTAATGTCATTTTAAAAGTAGAGATCCAAATTATTATGTTAAATTAAAAATTATTTTTAGTCTTTATATTTTTAAAATTTTAAAATCTTAGTCCTCATCAAACAATAACGGTTAAATTCATTAAATTTTGTTACTTCCACTCATCACCCACTAAAATTACAAGTAATAGATTGGCGGCTGTCATTTGCACCAAGACTAAAATTTCAAATTTTGAAAAGTATAGGTTTTAAAATGGTTCTATTGGAGATTATAGACCAAATCTACATCTGCATACATAGTACAAGACTAGTAATTGGATTGGGTTAGGGTTAAAACTTCAAATTTCAAAGAGTATAGGGACTAAAATTGACAAATTTGAAAAGTTCAAGGATTGAATTTATTTAAATTGAAGTACAAAGCCTAAATCCATAACTTTTACAAAGTATAAGGACTAATAACAGAATTTAACCAATAGAAAATATCTGCATAAACAACTTGTAAGCCAGTATTAGATTATTATGATAAGAACAAAGCCAAATACAGGCTTGAAGGTAATCCAATTCCACACATTTTTAATGATACAACAGCCAGCCATTTATAAGTTCAAGTTCAACAGCTGGTATTCAAAGGACATTTTTGAAGGAATGTACAAATATCAGGGATATATATTTACATTTTTTTTTGGTTCATGTTTCAGGGTAATAAAGAAAAAGCAAAAGCTATCAGCCTTGCAAAGTCCATACTTGAAGGTATGTTTTACGAGTCACCAACAGGCGCTGGAGAAAGGACAGTACGGTAGGTGACCGGAGTTTGCTGAGAATATTGAATGGAGGCCTGGCCTTAATGTTTCTTAGCTTTTGAGTAAATTCTCCAAGAATTCGCGAACGGTGCTCGTGCAATCTTGAGAGGTCTGAAGAATGTTGGGGCTGTACTCGACGGGCATGACATCAGAGAGCGGATAATTTCTGTTGGCGAGCAGTTGATTGCTTGTGTTGCAGCAAATTCCTTTCAATATTATGCTTTTATGCACCCCACCAAGCAAACCTTCATAATCTGTGTCCCCGGAATCTCCAACAAAAACCACAATTTTCGACAGGTCGGTGCCCCACCGAACGTATAAATACCTGAAATGTGTGTTTGGGGTGTCTTTGGATTGATACATAGCTAAATAGGATAAGTTTAAGAACAATTAAAAGAAAAAATCCCAATGAGCAAACATGAAAACAACTATTTAAAGCAACGGTGGCCTGAGGAAGATCGGAGAAGAGAAAGAAGTTCAAGCATTAACATTTCAAAGCATTGCATTGCTTTGTTGACTACACATTGAGGAAATATTGATCGAAACAAACTCAGACTCGGGTGTGACTGAGAGTGTCAGGAACAGATAAATGGCCTTCATGGGTGGTTGAATTTTTTCTATATATTTGGAGAGCCTTTGAGGATCATATCTGAATATGTTTCAGACACGTGTGTCGAACATGGATATTCAAGCAACCAGAAGGGATCCGTTGCTAGAGTTTCGGACTCTTAGTTCCAGTAACCAGGGATCAAACCCCAGCAGCATTAATTAAGCTATAATAAAAGAAACATAAAAACTCTACCTGAGGGCTTGAGAACGAGATGCCAAAACCGGAATAACATTTATCCTGGTTCCATTTCGACAATAAATAACATTACAATGGAGAGCTTGAATTCTCAGCAACTTTCGGAGCTCTTTAACAGGGGGAACCTGAGAAGAACATAAACATAAAATAGATGTTTCCCATGATATCATAAAGAAAACCATAAGCATACGTGAACATGCTAGACAAGTTAGAAATGTAAACTAGAATTCATCCTTAATGAAAGAAAACTTACCCTTCCTGCATTTTTCACTTCAAAAATGTAGCAGTAATTGGTCGAAAGGTGTTCGGCTACAGTGACAACATGCTCCTCATTCCCTGCTATCTTATTAGTAACAGATCCAGCCCAACGGACAAAAGTCTTTCTCAATCCTTCCCCACCCCAACGATACTCGATGTGCGAGTGGTAATAGAAGTCAATTACAAAGGGACCATCTTCAGGGTTAATAGTTGAATAGAAGAGATCACTACCGCTATTGCCAGATGAAAGCATCAAAATCATTAGCGTTCAAGCCTCCAGAGACTAGAAAAGACTGTATCTCAGATATTGTCATGTATGTTGACAATATAAAACCTATAGAGCCTTCAATCCTTTCTTTTTCGACAGCCTCAAAAACCTTTCTAATAACATCAAGAAGATCTGCATTGGAGTCGGAGTCCACAGCAATGACAAAGATATGTTTCCTCCTCCTTAATACCGGAAACTTACCTGTAAAGGAACCATGGTCAATTCTGTCTCCGGATCCAGCTTTCCTTTGATCTTTTAAAAACCTTTTGACCATGATAAAACGGCATTCTCCAACTTGCTCTTTCGGTCATTACCTTCGGAATCTAAAGCATTATCATTTCCACTAGCTCCACTCCCATCTCCACCCATTGAAAGCATTATCATCTCAATGAATCACTATCTGTTTCTGAACTTTCACCTCCATCATCACTCCTTTGCCACTGAGAATGCCTTGGTTTGCAACTGGCAATTCGAGATAAGTTTTACAGTGCTCTGGCCATGAAAACAGGTGAATGTTCTTCAAACCATTTTGACGGTATCTTGACCAAATGTGTTGGGGCTTGATATAATTTACTTGCTCACAAACGTGCAGTAAGGAAGCAATCTGCTCTACACAACTGATATGCTTACTCATTCAATATGAAAACAATACATTTATAGTCAAAATACATCACCAAATATTCAACTAATCCCACTAATTAATCAGCATTGGGACTATTAAAACATTGTTTGTACACATCAATAAGCTGACTTATCAGCTCAATCATCACCTAAACCCATCAAAACATCAACAACTAAGTTCATTTTCAACCAAACTAAATTACATTGCAACTAAAACAGAAAATATGTTGCTGCAACATGCACAATTGCTGCAGCATGCATACAAGCTGTATGCACTCAACAAATAACTTTAACAAAAACATAACAGCAACATGGTTGGTCATTTTCAACAAGATGCTTGTCTGCAACAAGCTTCAGAAGAGCATCAGCAATAGACTGCTGGTCATGAGGATCGACAACAAGACCATTGTCAAGCACCTGCAAAACATCTCATATTGATTGTCACCGCTGGGATTCAAACTTGGGATTCTCGCAAAAGCTTGTGATTCTCTGATGTTAAGTAGAAAACATAATAATTGATGAGTCATACCCGATGTATGTCAACAGGACCTCCGTTTTTGGTGGCAACAATAGGCAAACCATGAGCTACAACCTGCAACAAAAGAGCCAAAGTCATAAATGGTTCGGAAATAAGATGAAATAAACACTATTTAGTATTTATAACTTATATTGCAGAGCCAAAGTCATAAAGTGGGCCTGGCCAGAAAACAAAAAAACAAAGTACCAAAATCCACCTAAAAGCCCAACAAGGACAACAACCCAGCTCCGATAAAACCTACAGACTTATACGTCTACTCTAATACCACTACAGCAAAACAGCATCACTAGACAGGGTTCCCGAAACTTCTACCCATCCTTCGATTATGGTTTTTCTGTTACGCACACAAAATACGCACCGCAAATAAAACCCCCACCTCCTCTCCATTCTTGGTTATTATATATCAGATGCACTTGCTCATCTTCTATCCCACAAAAACCCCTAGTTTTTTTTGTATTCTTTCACCATGAATTTCATCATTCTAAGCTTCCCACTAAAACCTCCGAGAAGTTCTGTTTATTATGTTTCTAAACTATGCGGTTTAATTATATCCTCTCATTTTCCTTCAAATTATTACCCACCACCTGAATGTTTAAGTCCCGAAACTGATAAAAATGAATTAATCGTCATTGGAAAGATGGTAAGCTCCGGTTTGTTTCGTAGTCCTATTGCTCTTCCTCATAATGTGATTCGAGCATTTTGTAGAGCAGGAAAAGTTTATCTAGCCGTGAGATATTTAACACGGATGGAATTAGAAAATGATGTGAAGAACTACTCGAGATAGTCATTAAAATTTTTTTTAGAAGGTGAGAATGGTGAATACAGGAATGGCTCTCTATGCCAATCTCGTTAAAGTGAGGGCTCTACCCTACCTCTATTTACGACTACACGTTGGCCCGTTCAGATTTAGGTGCTCAGTAGAAAGATAACCTATCACCTAAAGTTTTCATGACCACTTAGATTAGGGTGGAGCCCTCTCTTTACGAGGTTGGCGCAGAGAGCCATTCTTGTATTCACCATTCTCTACTTCTAAAGAGATGTAATGACCATCGAGTAGGTCTCCACATCATTTTTTAATTCCATACGTGTTAGATACCTCACGGCCAGAGAAACTTTTTCTGCTCTACACAATGCTCGAATCACATTATGAGAAGCAGTAAGACTACGATTGATATAGGCGATGAGAACAGAAAAGACCATACAACAATGATTTTAATAACTCAATGGCTTAAATAAAATTTTTTTAATAATTAAATAATATTTTATAACTTTTTAAAGTTGAATAACCAACACGTAATTTTACTTATAGTTTAATGACTTTGAATGTAATTTAAATTATTTAAAATAAATAGTATCGTTAAATATAAAAATCATAAATCTAAAAGGTAAATAGTAAAATTTGAAAATCAATAAACGAGTGTAAAATGTTTAACGGATGATATAATTTTAAAAAGAAATAAATTTATCAAGTGATAAATATATCTTATTAAAAATATTAGATCACAATAAAACAATTATTTAAAAGTATATATTTATTAAAAATTATGTCAAATGATAAAGTTGAAGATTTAAATTTTATTTTTGTAGATTTTTTTGAGTTTAGATAAAAAATATAAGAAGATAAAAACATATTTATATAATATAATTTATTTTGTGAAAATTATTATTTTAATTTTTTTAAATTGAATGATACTATAGATATATTATTGGTTTAATATATTATTCAAGACCGAGTTTGACACATTTTTTAATGTGGTACCTATATTATTTTCTTGATTCAATTTAATAAATGAATTTATAAAAATTATATATTTTAGTAGTCTAATATAATGATTTTAACTTTTTAGAAAGATATTGTGCTAAATATGAATAAAGATAAGATATGATACAAAATTTTTGTTTTTTTAACAATAAATCGATTATATTTTAATTTCTAATAAAAGTACATCCTATATTTTTATAATTATACTCACGGCATCAACTCAATTAAACCACAAATATCACCACATATATATATATATATACACACAATATTTCGAGACTTGTGATAAATATTAAATACAAGTACGAGTTTGATACAATGATACTCACTCTTTTCAAAACAAATCTTTTTCATATATTCAAAGATGCAAATATTTTGAAAAAATAATACGAGTTAAAAATAACACAGAGTATATATAAGAGTAGCAACTTAATTGAGTTGAGTGAAGAGGCAGCAAGTCATCCTTGGCTCAAACCCACTCTCTGTATCTTCATGCAAGACACTTCCACGACCAAAAATGACATATATATATATATATATGATCATGTGTTGTGCTGCGGCACTTTCTTCTAAATATTTATAGGTAGAGGTGAGAATGGAGGTTGACTTTTTTTGAAATGGAGGAATGACATAACACCACGTTTTTTTTTTTTATATTGAGAATAATTAATACATAACCAATGGAATATATATAGTACAAAATACAATCTTCATTTTTTCCCCCTTTTTTTTGTTCTCAATTTGACCCTTGTGGAAATTCAAACAACACCAATCCACTCCTTCCAATACAATTGGATCGAGAACTGGTTAAGGTATCTATTCGAAGAAGGGGATTGAACCAGTATAGACCGATTGAATTGAGCAGTTGAATCAGATTTTTAATATTTTTTATGAATTTTTTAATAATTTATTTGATCGAATTGAATAGACCGATCGAACCAATCAAATCGGTTAAACTGATGAACCGATAATTTGACCAATTCAATCATCGGTTCAATTCTAAAAACCTTGGTCCTACATGACATCCATGGACTATAAAGGAAAGGTGATTGGGCATTGTGGGAATATAATTTTTTGAGAGGATATGGAGATGAATAGTTACATGTACTGGTCTTCCATATATTGAGATATGTTGTTCAAGATCAAAAGGAATTAAAAGAGCAAAAAAAAAAAGACAAGCATGGGTCAAAACCCTATTTTCTTTTTGGGCTGAATTATCTTCTTAGTTATCTCTTTAACACACTCTTAAACACTTACCTAATTTAAAAAAAAAAACCAACTTATCCACGTGATATTGTGCTTAGTGATTCTTCTTCCACCCCAATGGGCTTTTTTATTGAAGATATATATATATACTCTTGATCAATGTAGTTTGGTATCATTATCGGATATTGAGTAGTTAAGTTTGAATCTCACTTAGAGATGATAATAGAGTAGGGTGGGGGTGATTTTGTTAAATCTATCATCGTTCCTTAGCGGACATGTTTTACTCCACTACTAATTATGTTTCACTATTAATGTATAATCTTGATAATTATTACCACTTTCATGATTTTTTATAATACATTAGTACGTTTTACCATCTTAATAATTATATATATAAAGATAAAAAAAGGTAATTTTATATAGTGAAACGAGATGGGACAAACAATTATTATAATCGCTCTATACCCACTGTTCAAAAAAATATTCAACAAAAATTTTCACTCCATTCAAAATGAATCGGATCAAAATCAATCGAGCTATTTTGATTTTGTCATCCCTAAATTGTTTGTAGTCTAATTCATGTAGTTCCATGTTTTACCATTAGCTAGTACTTCCGCATGACTATGAGCCTTAGCCGAAAAAGGACTTAATTTTGGACATAAAATGGATCCTCAAGAGATTGTTAGATGGGCCTTGGACATGGTTCCTGTATAAAATTTAATTTCTTCATCAATAAGGTCCGTTATATTTCCATCAATATATTTATTTATAAAGTTTTAATTTAATACCGGTTAAGTATTAGCTTGATTTATATAGGTATTATCATCAATATAGGACGACATGGTTTTGAGTGCGCTGAAACGCATTATCCTCTTATTTAAGAGTTAGGATAGACTGTGAAAAATGATTTTTTTTCCTTTTTTTTGATAAAAATGTAAAATATTTGTAGAACCATGTTTATTTAGTATTATTTTTATTTTAATAATTTGTTTTTAAGTCTTTTTGTGTCATTTCTAAAATGGATTAATTGCACTCAATGTCACTAAATTATTAGTAAGTTTACATTTTAGTCACTCAACTTCAAAAAGTTACAAAATAGCCACTGAATTATTCGAAAGTTTTCATCTAAGTCATTGGACTATTAAAATTGTTGATGTATGACATTTGCTCACACCGCCTACACTAATAAAAAGTTATCCTTCCCCTTCTCTTTTATAGTCCAATTTTTTTCATGAAACAACTTTGAATGTCACGAATCTACGAATTAAAGTTTAAACAACTTTTTCCTCTAATCTCCAATAATAGTTGTCAAATCGATTGGTACAGATCCATCGTACTGGTTGTCGAATAATTACTTGGAGCTAGGTAGTTGTATTTAAAAAAAAAAGCTTAACAGCCTAACAACTTAAATAAAAACATTCTTATTGTTCAATTACTTAAATGAAAACTTTTGAATAATTAAATGATCATTTTATAACATTTTAAAGTTGAGTGATCAAAATATAAACTTAATTTAAAGAAACAAATTTAAACACAATTTAATTTTTATTTTATTTTATTTTATTTTTAAAAATGAAAAAGAAGATAATAGAGTCCAATGGCATTGTTGATAATAGATGGTAAAGTAGTGGGCAATTGTTGAGAAAACCATAACCGAGGCATCCATTCATTCTATTCCAATTCCCCAGTGGGACCCACACTTGCTGCTATCTTTTTCTACTTTAGAGCCGAAAGTCTTTCTTTTTCGCTTTTCCCCAAAAACCAAAATTCTCTACACCCGGGGGCCCGGCCCGGTAACAAAACATTTTCAAACTCGAAAAAGAATTTAAAAATCATTAAAATAAAAATATTTTATATTTTTTTATTAAATTTAAATTTTAAAAATATTTTTTATTGTTTAAATTGAACACAGGTCGAGTCAAGACATTAAAATCTGTTCAAACTTAACAAACTATCCAACTCATGAACAAATTTAATTTTAATTATTTACGAATTTCTAATTGGATTCAATTCCTACTTAGTATTTGCGTATTATGAATAAAAATATATTTTTGAATTTGAAAAGATAGTCAAATAATTAGGGCATAATTCTATATTTGATTAGTCTATCGATTTTAATTAAATAAATTATTAAAAATATTAAAATAATATAAAATTTTATTTAATTAACTTAACTATCGGTACAATTAATTTACTGAATTAATTAACTTTTATCCTCTTTGGATCAATCGATTTAATCGATCAAATTTATCTGATATCAACAACCTTTAAAAAAGAGTAGAATCTTTTTTTTTTTTTTTTGTGAACTACTTTTTGGTAGTAAAGGATAAATCAGGAAAAGGTTCCTTCTTATTCTTACATGAAAGAACAAAGTTCTTCTTAACTTTGGTTTTTGTTGGTATTGATTAAAATAAAAGACAAATATTAGTGTTATCTAATCATAATCAAGTTGAGAACTGATTATGGTATCGGTTTTGGGAGAAGGGACGAAGGTAAGGGCTAGAAATAAATAAAAAATTTATCTATCTAGCCCCTTGTTTTTTCCCCTATTGGAGACTGACAAAAAAAAAAGTTGACCCCTGAATCGGTATAAATCGATTAAACCAAGCTAAAAATTGGTTGAACTGAATTTTATTTATTTTTTAATAATTTACTTAACTAGACAGATCGATCGGATTAAAAGTTGGTGGTCTGATCAGTTTCAGCACTAACCGACTCAAAAAACATTGATTTTGATTGTCACTAAACTAACTATAATTACGACAAAGGCAAGCGCACCTATCGAACAATAGTATAGCTATAGTGAGAAGGGAATATCGTATCCACAAAGACTAAAAGTACTAGTAATTACTGTTTTTTCTATTATTTAGCTGATAAATTGAAGGAATTGTTTTAATCTAAATTTACTAATCTAAATTAACTAAGAACGCAATAGAGAGTGAATTGGGAAAAATAAACGAAGATAACCAATGAGATAGACAATAGCCAGGAAAGAATCCACCTAGACTTCACTTATTAATCTGAATCTGAATTAAACGATTTATTAACTTGCGTCTTGATTTGTAGAAATCCCTAAATTATGTTAATATCTCTTTTGAGAGTAAGAACAACTGACTTTAGTTTGATTAATTGAAATCTCTTTCTAATTAAAACTCCTATTGTCGCATTAACTCGATCTATGGACTCCCCTATTAGATTTGACTCTAATCCGATAGATTTATGTCATATTATTTCTAGGATTGCATGCAACTCCACTCAATTATGCTAGATCTATTCTTAAACAGAGACTTTTACTCCACTGAAATAAGCACATTAAACATGAATTAATATCCTTAGATTATTAAAACATGAAATAAGCATACATAATTGAGAACAAAAATCAAGTATTTTTCATGTAAATCAAAAATCAAATAATAAGATTCATCATAGGTTTCATCTTCCTTAGGTATCTAGGGAGTTTAGTTCATAATTCTAAATAGAAACATCTTAGTGTTAAGATAACAACAAAACATAAAGAAACTCAAATAAGCTTCTAAAGAAATTAAATGGAGATTTTCAATCTTGAATGAGATCCACTTTCGAGATGATTTTGATGGCGTTCTTCGAGTCTTTTCTTCAATCTTCTCTGTCTGCCCGCTTAGGTCCTCTTCTAATATGTATTTATAAACTTTAGAATGCTCAAAAACCCTAAAAATTGGATTTTTTTTGCATAAAAGAGAAGCAATGAGCGAAATCGACACGGGCTGACACATGGGCGTGTTGCCAGCTTGTGTGGCTCACACAGGCGTGTGCCCAGCCCGTGTGGAAATGCCCAGGCCGTGTGGATCCTGAAAACAACTCCTTTTGTCCGATTTTGACCGTTTTTTGCTCTTTTCACTTCCCTATGATCACCTAAGTATAGAAACATGAATTTAAAGGATTAGGAGCATCAAATTCACTAATTTACATAATAAATCATCCAAAAACGCGTCAAGAATGAGATTAAAAACATGTTACTTTTATGGTTTATCAAATTTTTATATGCACAAAAAAGAGAGATTGTTTGTGTGTTAGATGGTTAAATTGGACCAATTATATTTGTTGAATCAAGTTGGGTTTTTAAACAAAGTAAACAATTTTCTTATTTATTTAAAGGTTATCGAACTCCTTATCATAATTAATTTAACAAAATAAGAGGATAATACATATTTAAGCGCATTCAAATCCACATATTAATTATTACAACAACATGTGCGCCAATCAAACTAAGACTATTTACTATTTTTATTTTTATTTGAAAAATTAAGGAAAAAAATTTCCATGAGTAAACAAATAAATACAAATTTGTTAGTATTCCATCAATCATGCATGTGATTACAACCACCTTTTTTCTTCTTCTATTTTGCTGACTTTTAAGATGCAAGGGGCATGATTTTCATTAAAATTGCATTTTAAAGACACACAAATCTCATTACAATATTTAAATTATTGGTATCAGTATTGTTGTCAATTCAGTAGGATGTGGGTTTGAATGCGTTAAAGCGCATTATCCTCCTATTTAAGGGTTGGAGAGGGACTATGTGTAGTTTTAAATATTATATAAAAAAACAGATATGATAAGAACCTATAACGAGATTAATGTTCAAACAATTTAAGAAATAAGCTTACGTGATATAGTTATTTGATTAACGAGTGAATACCCTATATGGTAAGGGGTTCATAAAATAATTTCTCCTATTTTTGATATGTTCATAATTAATATATTTTAAAAGTATTAAATTGATAATTTTTTTAAAGCAAATTGATGAATCTCTTAATTTAGTATTAAAATAAAAAGTCAAATTTTCATTTATTTATGTTTATTTAGTAAATTTAGTAAATTTTTTATTTAATAAACTATTCTCATCAAATTCACATAAACATAAAATGCGAATTAGTTTATACTTTTTAAATAGCTTTACTTTAGGTAAAATATATTTACTTTAATAATAAAATAAAGGGCTTTTATGAGTAAAAATCATAGATTAAGAGCTTATTTAACTACAAAAATAGGTTAAGGGCTTGTTTATTAAATAAAAAAGTGAGTTGAAGGGGAATAAAAAGAAAATAATAAATAAGGAGGGCTTAGAAGGCAATTAGCCAAGTTTCAACTTTATTGCCGCCACATCCACAGGCGGCACCAATTCACTTTCAAAATTTAAAATGGTAAATTTTTATATCAGGTCCTTAAAACTTTAGATCATTACATTTTAGTCATGTGCCGCCTATGGGAAAGTCACCTTTGGTGCCGCCTATGGGATACCCTCCTCCAGGATGTTTTTTTTTGTATTATTTTCGTAAATAAAAAAATATAATATTTTGGTAATTTTTTATTTTTTTAATAATATTTTAGTAAAAATCTCGTCTTTTGATGCATAAGATTGTATAATTTCTCGATGTTTTTTATTGTTTAGAATTCTAACACATCATATCCCTAAAATCCTGGATAGAAAGCATAAAGCTAAACAATGAGATGGAGATAGGATACAAGCATAAATAATAAAAACATTGACTTAATTAGTTGTCTTTCAAATTTAAAATTATCATTAAAAAAAAATACAGTTGGAAGTTCTCCCAATATGTTTCAGGATTACTAACCAGAAATTTCTTAATTGTAGCAGAAAAACTCTGCAAAGCCTCGTCCACAAGGGATGATAGCTTTTGAGCAACTTCTTTTGACTCTTGGGCTTCATAAATAAGATTCCACATGGTTTTGGTTTCTTCGTTTGAGGTACGGAGAGAAAGGAAAAAAAAAAAGTGTCACGTATCATCATTTAATTGGCTAATGTGTCACATCAATAATCCATTAGTGGAATAACGGAGTTTTTAACGATAATGATCAATTCGAACAATACTTTAATTAGAGTGACTAAATTGACAAAAAATTACAGTGACCAAAATAGAAATGATGCTATAAAGTGACCTGCGGTGTAGTTTACCCTATATCTAATCATATATATAATATAAAAAGAAGCTACGGAAGCATATATGAAAACATTGAGTTTTAGGATAATTCTTTGAGTTCCAAATATTTCCTTTTTTTTAATTATATTTAAAGTGGGTCCTATTTTTAAATTAAGTTTTAAATATGAGTGAATGGGTCCTATTTTTAATATATATACACAAAATATAAAAGAAAGAATGAAATTACACGTGGAAACGTTAAGTTTCGAGTAATCAAGTTAGTTCTTTGAATTACAAAACACTTCTTTTTTAGCTATATTTAAAGTGGATCCCATTTTTGAATTAATTTTAATAATAAATTATATTAATTAATAAATGTAATAAAATAAATATGATTTTTTGGTATTATTCATGTTTGTTTTACGATCTAGAGTTTATAATTGCCTCTTTTAATAATGTCATCTTCAAAATTTGAACCCACGTCTCTTTGGGATTGCAATGTACGTTACCATTGGCATTTTCTAAAACAAACAAATATATTATTTTATCTCATTTTAGTTAAGAAATTGATAAAAACAAAATTGTTGCATCTCTATTTCATTTTTGCTAATTTACAATATCAAAATGATAAAATATTATATTATATTATTATCTCAGGGAAATAAAAGTATTTTAAAAATTATTTAATTGAAATTGAGTTAAGTCAAGAAAAAAATAATTAATACGTATTTAATAGGCCTTTTAATTTTTACGTAAATCAATAAAATTTAATTATTCAATATACATTCACTTTTAATTTATTTTCATTTTATTTTAATTTAATTTATGGATTTATGGAATACAAATAATATTACTTTTGTTTATTTAGGTTATAAAGTTTTATCCATTTCATATTGCAATAATATTTTTGAATTTTTTATCAACATACTAATTCATATTTTATTTTTAAATTATTTTAATATTATATATTCAAACTAATGAAAGGAATAATTTATGTTTTTGTATCTTTTTATTATAAAAATTTAAGTAAATCACTTTAATTTAAAAAATATTTTAATATATTTTAATTAATTCATATGATTAGCTCGTGCATTACATGGGTAAAACAAAATTACAATAATAAGGTAAAGCCTAAACAACAAACATAACTAGTGCAATTCAAACCCAAGCTACACCTAAGGTAATGAACACCCTTAACCATCAAACTATCACACGAGGTTATCTATATATCTATATACCTATATAGAAAAGGAAGGTCAAAAGACCTTCCTTGATTAACACGTGGTACATAAACAATTTTTTTTCTTTTTTGCATTATTAAGAAGAGGTTAAATATCAGCTTTGGTCTTTCTAATATGCTTAAATTTAAGATTTAATCTATATACTTTAATTTCTAACATAATTTGATCTTATATTTTTATAATGTTATTAATTAGTCTAAATAGTTAATAATAGTAAGTTTTTTGATTAAAACATTAGGTGGTTATATATAATTTGAATACCCCAAGAGTCTTAGAGATCGACATGTGACTTCACATTCCTTTTAGGTTTGTCGTTTTTTGACATTATAAGACAATGGTTAAATTTCAATTTTGACCCTTAAGAAACTTTAGATTTAATTTATATACTTTAATTTACGATATATTCGGTCATTCACTTTTATAGTGTCATTAATTAGTCTAAATAGTTAATATTGTTAACTATTTCAATTAAAATGATGGTATCAAATATTTACAAGAAAACTATTCCAACAAAAAAATTATCATGATGATTTTGAATGAGTATTTTAGGGAAAATCTTAATCAATATTTTCACGTTATTTTTATTGTTATATGACTATCAAGTAAATATTCTTTAAATTTCAAAATATCGCACCAAAAAATTTAAGAATAATTTTAATAGTGGTGATAATCTGGACCTGAATTTTTAAATTTAAAAGTAAAGGATTATATTCTTAAAAATAAAAAGTAGAGGGACTAAATTTTAATTGTAAAAAGTGTATTCTAACATTTGAATTTTTACATTATAATTTGACACAAATCGATAATAAACCTAGCGGGAAGCGTAAGTGATGTCGAAATCAATAAGATCTTTATCTCTATATTTAATTTTTGACATAATTTATTAATTTTCAATAGTTATTTATATAAAGCCAACAACCTCTTGCCATGTGGCAAGAACATTGCGGTAATTATATATATAATTTATCACAGTAATTCTACACTGATAAATATATTTTATTACTTAATTTATTATTTTATTTTAAAATTATATTATAAAGTGATTGATGTACTTATATTATGAAGTGATTAATTCGCGTACAAAACCGCGTGTCATGTTTTAATTTTATTACATTATATTTTTAATTTCAAATTATTTCATATTTTGCTAATTTATCTTAATTTAAATCTAAATTTATTTTCATAAAATATTAAAGATATAAAATAATGTTTTAATTGAATTTTTTAAAGGCATTTAAATTGAAGATTATTCAGTATAATTAAAACTTTTATTTTCAATTAATTATTTAAACTCCCAACGTAGTGAGTATACAATCTAGTAATAATTAAATACAACTAGATTTTGTTCGTTTGGGTCAGAAAGGTTTAATCATGCTCCAGTCCTTGTATTCTTTAGACTTTTGAAAATTAATCCATCTGCTTTTAATTTAATGAATTTAATCTGTTTGATTTAAAAATAAGAGTCCAATTAATAACTAAGGGCGAAGCCAAAATTTTTAGTTTGGGGAGTTGGGGATAAAATTAAAAACATGGGGGGAACTTAAATAAAATTTTTAATTTTTAAGAGGTGCCAAAATTGAGAATTTTTGTTTAACAAACGGGGTATAAGGGATTAAATTGAATTATTATGGTTTATGGGGATAAAAATGCAATCAAACTATTTAACAAAGCAAGGGCAACACTAGAGGGAGTCAAAGGACTAACCCCATAAAATGGAAAAATTATGCTTTAGATCCTTTAAAATATAGAAAATTATAAATTAATACATGATAAAATATCATTTTGCTCTCTTAAATGATAAAGCTATGATTTAACCCTTTTGAAATTGATAAAGTTACAAGCTTACAAATGAAACAAATTGCATTTTGACTTTAATAAAAAATTATAATTCAATATTTGGTCAAATAAGCTGTTTTTTTCAAGATTTAGGGAAATAAGCCGATATTGGAGAGAGTGTGTGAAAACGCGTTTAGCTGGAAGAGTTTTCTACTGATATGTTAGGGAAAGCGCGCCTAGCTGGACGCGTTTTCTTTGGAATTTTTAAAAAACACTTCTAGCTGGGCACAATTTGTCGACATGTAAGTAGAAAACTTGCCCAACTAGATACGCTTTCACACACATTCTCTAAAATTGATTTATTTCTTTAAATCTTCAAAAAAAACCTATTTGACCAATTAAAAAAATCGACATATATTACCTATCTAGCCATTATATCAGGCAAATAGAAAGGTCAAATCCCTAAAACTAAAAGTGGACTAAATTTCAAAATTCCATAAAGTATAGGGACCGACGACGGCAGAATTAAACCGATCAGAAAATAAAGCTACGTGGCACTATCGTAATAAAGCGAAACCATGAAGGGTAAACATTCTGACAAGTTGATATTCGTTGTCCTCCTTTATCTCACTTTATCAGTAACTTCTCCAACATGACACTTTCTATTTATTTTATTTTATTTTTAATTTTCATTTTCCAATTTTGTCCTTCACTTGACTTTTGTCTTTTTGACCGTTGCTTTAATCTTTTTTTTTTCCACAACGTCTCTCTCTCTCTCTTTGCCCTCTGATCAGGCCCCCAAAAAATCAAAACAAAACAGAGCAAAGCAAAAAAACTTCATCTTATTCCCGCCTACATTTCTTCCCAGGTACATTATCAATAATTTTTAATTTTTTTTTTCAAAATTATAATATGAACACTCTTCATTCAACAATGAAATGTTTAAAACCCATTTTTTTGTTTGTTTTTTGGTTTAGTTTTCATTCTTTTTGCTGCACTTTGTCCACACAGTATATGTTTTCTTTTTGCAAAAGAAAGTTTTGTTTTACTGTAGAATTTTTCTGTGGGTTTTTTTAATGATGAATTTTCAGTTTTCATTAGTTTTGGAATGATTTTTCTATTATTTTCACTTCATTTTACAAGGATTTTCTTTTTGGAGTTCCTTCTTCTTTAAGGAAAAAAAACTAATGTTTTTAATTTTTTTGGTTATTTTTTCCCTTTAATTACTTTTTCTTTTCTTTTTGTTCCAAACCTTTAATTATCTTTTTTTTTACATTTTCTCTATTTTATTGTATTTTTAAATATTACATTTTAGTATTGTTTTCATTTTCATTTGTTCAATATCCCTTTGTTCATGTATCATAATCTGTGTTAAACCATAAGTTCTTTACATGTATGTTTGTATGTATGTATGTATGTATGGTGCACGCAAGTTTGATATGTTCTAAGGCTTGAAGTTTAAGGAAAACACCATAGCTTTGTATACTTGTTTCCTTTGTATATTAGCAAAAGAATCCATTGATAATGCTTTCATTAAATGGGTTCAAGTTGTTGTTGAACTGATCTGTTTTTTTATGAACAGTTTGGGGATAATCCGTTGGAATCTGGTTGGAAATATTCGGGAACACGTTTTTAGCTTTGGGTTTCCGTTCACATTGTTGAACTGATACGTAAAAGAGCGGATCATGGGATGTTCTACATCGAAATTAGACGATGAAGAGGCGGTTCAGCTTTGTAAAGATAGGAAGAATTTCATTAAGCAAGCAGTAGAGCAAAGAACAAGATTTGCTACAGGGCATTTAGCTTATATTCAATCCTTAAAACGAGTTTCGGCAGCTCTTCGGGATTATGTCGAAGGAGATGAGTGTCATGAGTTCTTGTTAGATTCGTTTATAACCCCCCCTTTTACGCCTGTTAAGAAAGGGAGTCCCGGTTTCATATCGATTCAATCTAATCCTAAGTCCACATTGAAGGTGAGTTATTTGAGATCAGGTGGTAACCCTGCTGTTGCGGTTGAGGAGAGACCTCAATCGCCCGAAACTGTTCGGGTTCAAGCTTACTCTCCAGTGCATCATTATGGCATGGATGGTATTTTCGCAATGCAATCTTCTCCAATGAATAATTCCTCGTTTTTTACTTATTCTCCGAACAATAGGCCAAATATACATCCCCCTTCACCTCAATCGGCGCAATGGGACTTTTTTTGGAATCCGTTTTCGTCTTTAGATTACTACGGTTATCCCAACCGAAGTAGTCTCGATCAGGCAGTCATGGACGATGATGTTAGAGGACTAAGGCAGGTAAGGGAAGAAGAAGGAATTCCCGATTTAGAAGAAGATGAAACTGAACATGAAGAATCCGAAAGTAAGGTGAATTCGGTAGAAGAGAAGGCTAAAATACATACAAACTATAATAGAGAAGAAGTTACGGTTGAGGATGTTGATGAGGATGACGAGGATGAGGAGGAAATAGATATGGCCGAAACCGAGCACGATGTAAAAGATGTACAGCCACAACGGAAAGTGAGTGTAGAAGTAGTACGATCACAAACTGCTGGACAAGTAGAAGTTAGTAACAAAGAAACGGTAGTTGGAAGTAGCGAAGCTAAAGAAGAAACACCCGGTTTTACGGTTTATGTAAACCAAAGGCCAACGAGTATGGCGGAAGTTATCAATGATCTCGATGCTCAATTCATGGTAGCTTGTGATGCAGCGAGTGAAGTGTCGGGAATGTTAGAGGCTAGTAGAGCTCAGTACTCATCGACCTCGAATGAGCTTACAGGTCGAAACTCATACATGGCCAATAATAGGTATTTCTTGTCATTTAAATTTCAGCATACTGATCTTGAGCGTTCATTCTTGCAGGCATGAAAATGTTGAATCCGGTAGCTTTGTTGCGGTCTGCTTCATCACGGTCGTCCTCGTCGAGATTCTTAATGAATTCTTCGAGTTCCCGAGAGGCAGGTTATGAAAGCAGCAGCTCCGTATCTGAAGAATCCTGCATGTTCCATGGTAGTCACCAATCGACATTGGATCGATTGTATGCCTGGGAGAAGAAACTTTACGAGGAAGTCAAGGTATATCTACTGCTCGAATATATATACATATATATTCACCTCGTGCTGACATTGTTCTTACATTTCCGAACAGTCCGGAGAAAAGACTCGAATTGCTTACGAGAAGAAAAGTAGGCAGCTGAGGAACCAAGATGTAAAGGGTGATGACCCGTCCGTAGTAGATAAAACGAGAGCAGCAATTAGGGATCTGCACACACAGATGAAGGTTTCAATACATTCAGTTGAAGCTATTTCGAAGAGAATTGAAACTCTAAGGGACGAGGAGTTGCAACCGCAACTTCTGGAATTGGTGCACGGGTATGCCGGTTCTTGACATATAATGTATCCTATTGTTTCAAACTAAAAACTTCAATTTGTAAACAAACAGGTTAGCTAGGATGTGGAAAGTGATGGTGGAGTGTCACCAGGCTCAAAAACGGACCTTAGATGAAGCTAAGCTTTTACTAGCCGGAGCACCTTCGAAGCTGGAAGCAAAACGACAGTCTTCTATCTCAGCTGCTGCAAATCTCGAAGCCGAGTTAAGGAATTGGAGAGCTTGTTTCGAGTCTTGGATCGTTTCTCAACGGTCCTATTTACGTGCTTTAAGTGGTTGGCTCCTCCGTTGTTTGAGGTCAGACCCTGATACATCCAAGTTACCGTTTTCCCCTCGCCGGTCCAGTGGGACACTCGTAATATTCGGACTTTGCATCCAATGGTCAAGGTTCCTTGATGCAACTCGTGAGACACCAGTCCTCGACGGGATAGATTTTTTTGCAGCGGGAATGGGGTCACTCTATTCACAACAGCTAAGAGAGGAGTCTCGAGTCGGGTCTAAGAGGTTTGCATCAGGGGAAAATATGGAGTTGGTAAATATTGATGAAGTCGGAGATGTTATGACGACGGAGAAATTAAGCGATGTTGCTGTAAGGGTACTTTGTGCCGGAATGTCTGTTGCGATGAGTTCACTAAGCGAGTTTGCGATCAGTTCAGCTGATGGCTATGCTGAACTTGTATCTAAGTTGCCACAAACTTCAAATGGTTCCAGGATGTGATTGAATTTTGTGCTACGAGAATGAATGTAAGTAGAAATGTTGTGTAACCCCTATCACAAGGTAGCCGGGACCGAACTCGATCTCAGCCAACATGAACAAGCAAAAGAGAATTCTTCAAAGCCTTGCAAGGGATAGGGGGGAATATGCAATAGTCAAAAGATTTTTAAGGAGTTTTTTTTATAACTTAATGTAAATGCAGTTAGTATGGTTAACAAATATATACACATTGCAATGATTTTTGTGCAATTTAGTCCCATTGTTATGAAAGTTTAGTAATCTTATATAAAGGCTTAATATATAATTTGGTACTCGAGTTTGACATTTTTTTATAATGTGATATTTGTATTTAACAAAAGTTATGCATTTTAATACTTAAAGGTTACAACTAACAATACTAATTTTTTAGTGTTTAATTCGAATTTTAGAATTAATTTTATGCACATTCATAATTCGGGATCCAACACTAACCGGTGGATGATATGTAAAAGGAGAAACACAAGGGCCTAACATCAAGCCCCACCTTAATTTTTTTTCCTTAGAGCAGATTAGTAATGCATGAATCATGGCCGGTGACTCGCTATTTTCGGGCCATTCCCTTTCAATTTTTTTCTTAATTTAGTAATATTTTTATTCTATTAATTTTTTTATTAAGTAAAATATAAATTTTTTATTTAATTAAAAAGAACAAAAAGGAGTTGCAAAACAAGAAATTTTGTTTTCTGAGATCACCATTAACAACAATTGTATCTGTAAAGCAAATTAAAAATCATTAAGAAAGGTAAATGAGTAATGACCCTTTTATTTGTTTTATTACTTCATTTCCATTTCATTTTTTAGCATTTTACTATTCTTTATTGTTGATTATACTGAAAAAACCATTATTGTAATCTAGTACTATGTGAGTAAATTTAATCAAAACTTATTATGTTATATTATGTATCATGTGCGTGTTCTGTTTAGATTTATTTTAGCTTAATTTCGTCTTGCTCGGTGTTATTCTTATCTAGATTGTGTCTAATTTTTACTTTTTAATGGATTAATTTTGCTTGTAGTATTTTGGAAGTATTAAAATAGATTTTCTTAATGGAAATTTACCATGAGGAATAAGGTGGAATATGGGTTCTGTCATCTCCTTGTTTGATTTTTTTTTTAGGTTTAATTAAAGTATTCTATATGTTTGTTTTATTGTCTATGAATATCTTTTTGAGTTCGTAGTTGTCTTTCTCAACAATGTGATATTTACTTTGATATAATAAATTTGGTCACCTTTTCAACAACAAATACCATGAACAGTGTGTGGAAGTCTTGTTGTTGTTGTACCTTTAGATTCTCTTACATGCAATAATTTACTCAATTAATGGTGCTAATTATGTTTCAGGTTAAATACTACATATACTTCTGGGCCTCAGCTTAACACTTGAAGGTCAAAAACATTATATTGAAAGCTTCATAATGAGTCTTGCAGTTTCCATGAGAAATTTAGATCAAGCTTTCCAAGGAGCCGGGCAGAAAGCGTATCCTTTCACGTCGGAAACAACATTTCATGTATCATCATAGTTGAAAATCATCATTTTTGGTTGTACATTTTTGTGCAAACATTTCATGTTTGGTTTTGAATGAGTTATTCTCCTTAACAATGTACAGTGGAATCGAAGTTTGGCGCATCGAGAACTCTCGGCCGGTTTCTCTTCCGACTTCGTCATACGGAAAATTTTTCACAGGGGACTCTTATATTATTTTAAAGGCAAGTATAGAGTCGGGTTCTTGCATGTTAAGTAAATGTTAAAGCTCTTAGGACTAATGCATTTGGCTGATGTAGTTGCTGCATTTCTATTCGTAATATATAACTAGATTATGCTTATGGTTCTAGGGTCCAATATGTGTTGTTGTCTGTAACATTACTATTTGTTTGGCGCAGACATTTGCCTCGAAAAGTGGTGTGTTACGTCACGATATTCACTACTGGCTTGGTAAAGATACAAGCCAGGTAAACCTTTGCTGCCATGAATTTATATTACTTTCAGCAAGTAATAGATTGAATTTGGAAACGGAAAAAGAAGAAGCTTTAGATCAATTTTGTGACCGCAAGTCGTTTAACATAGGATGAAGCAGGTGCTGCTGCAGTCAAAACTATTGAACTTGATGCTGCTCTTGGAGGGCGGGCTGTCCAATATCGTGAGGTGCAGGAACAAGAAACAAACAAGTTTCTTTCCCTTTTCAAGCCATGTATCATGCCCCGGGAAGGTGGAGTTGCAACTGGATTCAAACAAGTTGATGAAGACGAATATAAGACACGTTTGCTTGTTTGCAAAGGAAAACAATATGTCCAAGTAAAAGAGGCAAGTCTTTAGACCTTATTGATCTTTTTCAAGGACTAATAAATTATCATTTGGAGTGTGATTAAATCGAAGTTTTCGACATGTATTATGGCAGGTTCCTTTTGCTCGATCCACACTCAACCATGAAAACATCTTTATACTGGATACCCAGTCTAAAATCTTTCAATTTAATGGTTCCAATACATCCATTCAAGAGAGAGCAAAAGCACTAGAAGTTGTCCAATACATTAGAGATACTTACCATGATGGGAAATGTGATATAGCTACCATTGGTGAGTGAATTAACAGATTGGATCACGAAAGAATAAGATGAATGAAGTAATAAGTGGCTAATTGTATAGTCTAATGGTTTCGGTCTAATTACTCTATGCAGAGGATGGAAAGTTAATGGCTGATGCCGACAGTGGAGAGTTTTGGGCATTATTTGGTGGCTTTGCTCCACTTCCAAGGAAGACTGGTGCTCGTGGTGAGGACACAACTACTGATTCTCATCCAACCAAGAAACTACTACGGTAAAAATTTGTCTCTCTTTTGCTTTTTTGGAACTATAGTTTTGTAATTTAAAAAACATCCTCATCGGGTTATGTTTGCTTGTCAAGTGTCGAGAAGGGGAAGGCAGATCCTATTGAGGTCGATTCCTTGACAAGAGAGTTGTTAGACACAGATAAATGCTATATTTTGGATTGTGGGTTAGAAGTCTATGTATGGATGGGAAGGAATACTTCTCTTGATAAAAGGAAGAGTGCGAGTAGTGTGGCTGAGGTAATAGCAAGTGCTTTCTGATGAGGTTTAGACCAAGCTTTTTTATTTGGATTTCTCATGTAATTCTGTTTGTGGCACTAAACAGGAGTTACTCCGAGATTCCGATCGACCAAAATCTCACTTAATTCGTGTAATAGAAGGATTTGAGACCGTTACATTTCGGTCAAAGTTTGAGTCATGGCCCCAGACCACCAATGCTACTGTCACTGAGGAGGGTAGAGGCAAAGTAGCCGGTTAGTAATTGTAATATCTTGAAATGTTCTTTGTGTTTGTAGTATGAGTCGTCCTCGAGATTTTTACCATTTTAGCTATCAAATACATTCACTTGACAATGTTATCATTAATATATCATTAATGGTTTTTGTAGCTCTTTTACAACGACAGGGGCTGAATGTCAAGGGTCTTTTAAAAGCTGCTCCTGAGAAGGAAGAGCCCCAAGCACATATTGATTGCACTGGAAATTTGCAGGTAACTTGAAATCTAATTATTATTAAACGGTATATGATTAGAGGACAATTAAATTTTCAGTTATATCTCTCTATGTGTATATATGTATTACTATATACGCTAACTATGATTGAATTGAGTTGCACTAAAGCTCTTCTCCATGCTATATGCATAATATATGCAGCAATATTGACCTCGAGTTTGACGCCAGTTTACTGATGATAGCATTGACTTGAGTACACAGGTTTGGCGTGTGAATGGTCAGAACAAAGTTCTCCTTTCAGCTGCTGACCAGTCGAAATTTTACAGCGGGGATTGTTATATTTTTCAGTATTCTTATACCGAAGAAGACAAAGAAGAGCATCTTATAGGAACATGGTTTGGAAAGCAGAGCGTTGAGGTGATTAACCTTTCTTTTTCACTATTTCTTGCTCTCCATTCCCATTAAATGATGACCGCTATAATGCTTTCAACTGTAATCTTGGGGACTATCCTCACGAAATATCATTCGAAAAATGTTAGAATAGTTACATTTACCCGTGGTTTTGTAGTAGAATACTATCATCTTTATAGGCTAATTCGCTAGAATGACTAAAGACCGCAACCATTGCACAATTAGCTGTAAGAGTAAGAGAAGAAGAGCTAATGCTAGCTTGAACATATATTTATCTTGCTACTTTTTCTTACAATGCCTATGATCATTCATTTTTGCTACAGGAAGAAAGAGCTTCTGCTGTTTCTTTGGCAAGCAAAATGGTTGAATCGATGAAGTTCATGGTTGCACAAGTAGTTTTCTTTTACCTATACCATTGCTGTTCTTTTTATCGAAGTTGTTGTATGCATTCTTTTCGAATTTTATTCTCATTGTATCTTATCTTATTATCAGACTTGCATCCATGAAGGAAGTGAACCCGTTCTATTCTTTTTAATTTTCCAGAGCTTTATCTTGTTCAAGGTTTGGGGAGTTTTTAATTCGTAAAACATTTACTTCAATGGATCCTCGTACTTATATTGAGATTTTCTCTAATGACCAGTTTGATTATTAACATTCATCAGGGTGGTCTTAGTGATGGATACAGGAAGTACATTGCCGAGAAGGAAATCCCGGATGAGACTTACACTGAAGATGGTGTCGCACTGTTTCGAGTTCAGGGTTCTGGACCCGAAAATATGCAAGCGATACAAGTTGAAGCAGTATGTCCCCAATTTTCAACTTTTCACCTACTATATTTCAGTTCAGAACTCAAAACAAGTGTAATCATGTGTAAAACCATGAGACTACAAAACAAGTTTTTGATCCAATAGGTTGTTGCTTTTGTAATTTTAGTTTTTGATCCAATTACTTGTTGTTTACAAGATGGAACTAATGTTGCTCATTCTTTTTCTTTACTTGTATCAGGTCGCACCGTCTTTGAACTCTTCCTACTGTTACATATTACATAGTGGTTCCACCGTCTTTACGTGGGCCGGAGGCCTAACTTCCCCGGATGACCAGGACCTCGTCGAGAGACAGCTAGATCTCATAAAGGTTTGATGTGTGTGTTTTAAGCAACTTCCTTATCAGAACTCGATTTAGGCTTGATATAATGGAATGTATAAATTGTTTGGAGCACTTTTATTTTGGTCTTATGATGTACTTTTCATCTCTGTAGCCCGATTTACAAACCAAGCCACAAAAGGAAGGATCGGAGTCTGACGAGTTCTGGGAGTTGCTAGGAGGAAAAACTGAATACCCAAGCCAAAAGATCTCAAGTGTACCTGAAGGTGATCCTCATTTATTCTCTTGCACGTACTCGAAAGGTATTAGTTGGTTACAAGGTTTTTCTTTCATAGTCTTTCGATTTTAGGAATGTAAAATGTTAATTTCTAATCCCTTATCTTTCTTCATTGTCATGGTTAATCGCTAATTGCGCTCAAATCTGCAGGAACTCTGAAGGTGCGTATCTGCTTTCATTTACTTTCTGAACACGCAATATAGGCTGTGCTTTATGTTGTTTGAGACAAATTTATCGTGCAGGTGATGGAGATATATAACTTCACCCAGGACGATCTGATGACCGAAGATATATTCATCCTAGATTGTCACTCGGACATCTTCGTTTGGGTAGGACAACTAGTTGATACCAAGAGTAAATTGCAGGCCTTAACAATCGGTGAGGTAAGAACAACTGGTTGCATAGGAGGTTGCACTCGTAGAACTTCTAAAAAATGTGAACTTACATGTTCCTCATGGTTGGTCGTGTTCGGTTCGATATCGATTTAAGAATTTTGGAACGATTTGTGACAGGTTTTGCTAGATGTGCTCTGACTTCTTTTTTTCTTTTTGGTTGTCGTACAGAAATTTCTCAAGCAAGATTTTCTCTTTGAAAATTTATCTTGTGAAACTCCGATATACACAGTCATGGAAGGGAGTGAGCCGCCCTTCTTCACTCGTTTTTTTACGTGGGACTCTGCAAAGTCCAATGTGAGTATCTTTGCTGTTGCATGAAAAGTGGTCATGGTTGATTTTACTTTGCAAGGATTTTAGTGTTTTTACCTTGCTTGCAGATGCATGGGAACTCATTTCAAAGGAAGCTTACTATAATGAAACACGGGGGTACACCAATAACAGATGTAAGGCTGTAGTTTACTCTTTTGAAATAGTTGAACTTTCTATGTCCTTAATGTCGAGTTATCTATATCCAAACTTGTTGAGTGTTTGTTTCTCTGTGTCCTCCTCAGAGTGACTCATTGTCATATATATATATATACACGAAGCAAGTTCCACTAATGTGTCGTGTTAGGGATAACTAGACTACACGCGTGATGACACGCACGTGTCCTAGTAAAGGGCTTGCCAGACCATAGGCGAGCTGTTGGGGAGCTAGCTAGGTTGGTAGCGAGCAAGACCCTGGCTGGCCGAACCATACCTCACCAACTAGGAAGAGTGGTGAGCACACGTGTTGAGCAAGCAGGGTTTACATGGCATGCTTTATATTATTTGTATAACAAAGCCTAACTCGTAAATTCACGAAATGCATCATTACTTCTACGATATACATGATAGATGTTGAAATAGAAACCATGTACACTACCTCGACATGTAGATATCATATTACGTATCCACTCTTAACTCATTTGTTCTTGTTAAAGACTTTAACTATCCTCTTTAGTATTAATTCTCCGGTTTAACATTTGATTTGATGCTTAGAAACCGAAGCGGAGAGGGACTGCATCGATTGGAGGAAGATCTAGTGGTGCACCAGAAAAACCGCAACGTTCGAGAAGTGTGTCCTTCAGCCCTGACCGACCTCGTGTGAGGGGCAGGTCTCCTGCTTTCAATGCACTTGCATCTAGATTCGAGAATCCTAGTAGTAGGAACCTTTCTACTCCACCCCCAATGGTTAGAAAAGTCTACCCGAAATCCGGGACTCCGGATTCAGGGACGAAGGCTGCAGCTATAGCAGCTCTTACTGAAAGTTTTGATCGCCCATCAGCTCGAGAGACTCTCATGCCTAGAATTGTGAAGAAGGGTATGCATTTTCTTTTTCAATGTTTGGGTAAGTTCATGTTATTTTTCATATTCACGTGACGTATGTTTCTTCATCACGAAGCGGCGAGCCCAGCAGCATCCAAGGCAACATCACCAGAGCCTAAGACAAAGGAGAATTCCATGAGCAGCAGACTAGAATCCCTCACTATACAAGAAGACGTGAAAGAAGGCGAGACCGAAGACGAGGAAGGCCTTCCGATACACCCTTACGAACGTCTTAAAACGTCATCAACAGATCCCGTCACCGATATAGACGTGACCAAACGAGAGGTATGATTTTTAACATGGTATTGGCTTATCACAAGGTTGTACCGTTGCTTCTCTGATATATTTCCGTGTTCGATACATGTAGACTTACCTATCAGCCACCGAGTTCAAGGAGAAGTTCGGGATGAAAAGGGTTGAATTCTACAAGTTGCCTAAATGGAAACAAAACAAGCTCAAAATGGGTCTTCAACTGTTTTAACTCCCCCTTTCCTAGGTGCATTTGCTTTTTCTTCAGATCCAAGCAAACAAGGTTGCAGGTTGAAGAAGACTTGCTTGCAAAATCTGTAAAAATTCTTTCTTTTCCATCAAGAAAGTTCGTTTTTTCTTAAGTAAGACAACATTTAGTCCTTAAACTTCACAACTTTTTCCAATTTTGATCCATGTGATAACATGACACTTTGATACCATGACACAATTTCAAAGTGCCACATCTTCCCATGAACAAAAATTGGGAAAAGTTACCAAGTTCAAAGACTAATGTGGAGCAAAAAAGAAAAGTTTAGGACCAAATTGGAAAAAGGTTACCAGGTTAAAGGACTAAATATTACGTTATCCCTTTTCTTAAATAACAATTTGTGGAAAAGGGGATAAGGCAACATTTAGTCCCTGAACTTGATAAGTTTTCTCAACTTGGTCCCTAAACTTTACAATTTTTCTCAATTTTAGTCCATGTGATTACGTGACACTTCGATATCGTGACACAATTTCAGAGTGCCGCATCTTCACATGAACAAAAATTAAGTTATTAAATTCAAAGACTAAATATTGCTTTGTGAAATCATTTTAACTAGACATTTTTCCTTTGGTTGCAGTGGGAAGTGAAAGGGATAGCATCACTACATTATTAATTATTTAGCTGCTTCTCTTTCCAGGGAGCTTTGTTTCTGCATTGATGGCCATATATATCCAGATTTTTTTAATCAATTTTTTTTTATTTTTTAAGAAAAATGGTTAAAATTAGAGCAACATTTAGGTGCTTGCAAATGCTGATAATTTAGGTTGTAAAAAACAAAGGATTAAAAAAGTGTGTAGAGAGCAGTGTGTAAGAACTAGTTCATTCATCATTTTGTTTTTGGCAATAAAACATTATGATCATTTTTTCTGTTAGAAGTAAAATATAAAGAGAAAGAAAAGTAAATACACTAAACTAATTAATGGTGGCCAATTAGTGAGTTAGGACAAGGTTTAATAACGAAATTGACCCTCAAATTATATCGCTTTCGTTTAGATACTAAAAAAGTTTTTTTGGGTTAATATATATGGAGTAATCGAATTTAACAATTTATAGCTTTGACCCGAGGCTTTGAGAACTACCTACACCTGCACATGGAACAAATAATACGTTGAGCGATAAAGTTCAATGATACTTTCATGATTCAAGATAATATAGCATAAAATAACATTTATAGCATGTTATGATACTTATAATCTCGATGTCTACTAATACATATTCTATGTTTTAACATAAGTGTATAATCAATTACATGTGAAGGTATACAATTATCAAAGCAAACTAAATTCAATTATCATGACAAGAGAATGATCAAATCCAATTACATATACCCATAATATGGGTCAGGCTCGGGTTTGAACATTTAAGGTCCGAGTTCGCCCCAACCCCTTCTAAGTTTATAATACTTTATATTATGTTATATATTATGTAATTTAGAACACATTAAAAAAATAAACATATACTAAATATATAATACTACTCTAATGTAAACATTAAAATAATGTTAAGATGACTATATAGTAATTTTAATAAATAAAAAATGTATGAAATTATTAAATATTAAAAAAATAGTTTTTTTTATTTTTTTTAAATAATATGGGCGGGCCTAAAAGAGGTTTGGGTTAGCCTTTTGCAAATATGGGCAAGCTTGAGCAAAATTTTAGGTCGAGTTGAGCTTGGACAAACATAAAGTATGTTAATATCGCTTAGGCCCGGCCCAAACTCAACCTGACCCGACCCGTTAGCACCTCTAATCATTATCATCCACTATCTACTATTTAAAAATGGTTTATTTACCATCTGACCCTTAATTACAATTTAAGTCCTCAAGTCTTTTTCTAATTAAAAATCTATAACGATTGAACTTTTACAATTTAATCCTTAACTTTAATTAACCACAATGTCAACTAAATTACTTAATTGAATTTCAATTCATTTATACACTAACTCTATAACTATATTTATTTAATATTTACGGACTCGATTTACGAAAATGAAGTCTTGAAATCGTATTTTTCGTCACCACAAGAAACCAGATTGTTACAATATAAATTACATAATATATATAAAAAAATTCTATTATAAACTTGTAAACAAGTCAAATTTTGCTCGAACTTTAGATATTTACGACTATGCTCACGCTCTAATTTAACTAGGTTTAATTTTTATTTTTTTATTAATCCCATTTTTCAAGCTTCGTATTTTTGTCTAAATAAATTTCGGACGAGAGTTCAAATTTACGATTTCTTATAAATCTCACACGTGATTGTACTGTATAGTGTAAATTCCAAATGCTTCCATATTAGGTATGGATACAAAACCCATTTATGCATTACCCATAACATGCAATCAACCATTTTTCTCTACTTTGAATTTTTGCTAAAAGTAAAAAGCAATTAGTGAGGACCAAATTCCCAATATATATTGTTTTCTTTTTAAGGTTAAAATATGTCGTAAGTCTCTTACTCTTTACAAATTTAAAATTTAATCTCTGCATTTTGATTTTAAGAATTTAGTCTATCTACTTTTCAAATTTCAAAATTCAAGTCTAATTGTTAACACTGTTAAATTGATTGGTGTGACATTTTGAAATTAAAAAAATACTCACTTGGTAGCAATGTAATTAAAAGGTGACATTGTAATGATCTTGAATTTAACAACATAGTTTTTAACAATGTTAATTATTGGATCTGAATTTTGAAATCTAAAAAGTAGAGGACAAAATTCCAAATTTACAAAGAAGATAAGGATTTATTACGACACTATTTTATACTTAAGACATAATCCGAATTGCATTAATAGGCTTGTGACTTTTTGAGCCATATATAATTTGAAGTCAATTATAGTATTTACTTCCTTTTTATTTAATTTAATTTTTTATTTTATTTAGTTTTTCACGTAATGTTATATTATTCATGTGGACTTTATGACTTGGAAAAAAATTCTACGTGTCGAATTTTCGTTGGTTGGTTTAGTAATTCACTAATAATATTAACATCAAGTACCATAAAAAACACATATTGATAGTTCAAATATACCATATTGGACGTTTTCAAAGTATAAATATCACATTGAACATTTTATAAAAGTATAGGTACCAAATGTGATATTCTCCCTAAAATAAATAAATGAGAATATTTGAGTACACGTATCTTTTTGGCTTTTGTTGGTATTAATAGTGAAAAAGGGGCTAGCCTTAGGACGGCCTTAGTGCCTAGTAGACGTACAACCTTTTGGTTTTTATTTCGGATATTTTTAAATATTTAATTTTTTTATAAGTATAATAATATTTAATTTAATTTTTTTAAATTAAATCACGTGAATTGTCATATTAGTACAATAAAAATTTTAACGATTTTTATTTAATAATAATTTGACTAAAATTTAAACATTAAAAGCTAAAATGGTTTAAAAAACTAAATAACAAAAGAGATCAATATTAAAAACTAATTTTATTATTATACAAATAAATAAATAAAGCATTCAATACTGAAATTAAGAAATACAATATGCCATAGGTCTTCATACTCTTCATAAATTTGGAATTTAGTTTTATATTTTTATTTTAGAATTTATTCCATCTATTTTTGATTTCAAATTTTTGTCTAGTGTTAACACTGCTATATTTTTTTGTTAAATTTATTGGTGCGACATTTAGAAATAAAAAAATACTTGGTAATGTGACCAAAAAATGACGTTGTAATGAACTTGAATTTAACAAAATAATCTTACCAAGTGTTAACAATTGAACCTAAATTTTGAAATCTAAAATGTATAGGGACTAAATTCATATAAATAAAAGTATAGAGACTAAATTCCAAATCTATAAAAGGTACAAAGACTTGCAACATATTTTAACCAAAGAATTAATATTGCATAAATTGATTTTAATATAGGATAAATATCAAAATTATACATGAACTTCAATCCAATGTGCCATGTCATTCATGAATTTTGATTT
Source organism: Gossypium raimondii (assembly GCF_025698545.1). NCBI lineage: Eukaryota > Viridiplantae > Streptophyta > Magnoliopsida > Malvales > Malvaceae > Gossypium > Gossypium raimondii. The sequence goes on along the minus strand of NC_068577.1, from coordinate 57,013,878 downwards.
TACACGATTTTATACATGAAATTATGATTTGATTCATTTTTACAAATCAGTAATAATATTATCAAATTAGCGTATTTTTACATTGATATGTTGCATACACAAACAATTCTACTAGTCAAATATGAAAATAAATGTATGTATGCATTTCTTTAAATGTATACAATTGAATCAAAATCAAAGTTCATGTACCAATTTGCATGTTGGACCAAAATTCATGTATAAATTTAATATATATCCTTTTAATATAAGGTTAAAGCACTACTTAGGGCCAAAACTTGGCAACTTTTTTCACATTGGGGTCTGAACCTTTTTTTTTGTCCAAGTTAGGCCCCAAACTTAGCAATTGTTACCACATTGAGGTCTAAATTAGGCAATTGTTTCTACATTGGGGCTTGAGTTTTCTTTTGTCCAAGCTAGGCCTTGAACTTGGCAACAATTCCGACATTGGGGCCCGAACTTGGCAATTGTTCTCATATTTAAGGTTTTCAAGGACTAATTTGGACCAAAAAAAAGTTCAAGCCCCAATGTAAAAAGAATTGCCAAGTTTAAGGCCTAACTTGGATACAAAAAAGTTCATGCCCCAAATGTGAGAAGAATTACCAAATTCAGGGCTTAAACTTGGATCAAAAAAAAATTTAGGTCCTAATGTAGGAAAAATGGTCAAGTGTAAGTCTGAAAGAGTAATTTAACACTTTAATATATAGAATAATAAATTATTATTTTGTATCTGATATTGTGAGGTCCATAGTTAGAAAGAATTAGAGTATGATGGGATTGGAGGGAAGAAAATAAAGAGAGAAAGTAAGTACAAAGGGGAGAGTCATGTGAGGGCATTTATAGTGGGGATTTAGTGTTGGTTTTGTAGGATAGTGGCACATGGGATGAGAGAAGAGTCCCTTCTTTAGGTATAAGGTGTACAAAAGGCAAATTTGTAACATGTGAGACCATGTGCTCATTATCAAGTGTCAACAGCCCCCCTCCCCCACACTCTCCTCCCCCTTTCAATTTATTTCATTTCACATGAATCATTGGTGTTTTTATGTGCTTATTAGTGTAAATCTCGTGTGCAGCTGTAAGATATATTGTATTTTAAAAAGGGAATTCGAGTTTGAATATTAGAGACGGTATTGTTGAGAAAGTCGGACAGAAAAATTTTCAGAATCAAATCGATTTGTCCAATCGATTTGTCCGCTTCTTAAATAAATCACTAAAATTTTTTTTAAAAAAATACTAAAAAGATAAAAAAAAAAAACAAAATAAAATCAATCCAACCAGTTTTTGTCTGGTTCAACCAATTCATATTGATTCTTGAATCAATCGATCTAATGACCTTCTTCGAATTGATACCCCGATAAATTTTCAATTTAATCGGTCTGACCAACCGGTCCAGTCCAATTCAAACATCATTATCGGGGCGACAATTGGGCCAAGATCTTCCCAAAATTTTGTTTTGGAAATTCTCATTAGACCATTAATTTTTTCAAAACTTTAATTTTGGTCTCAATGTAGATTCTCAAGCCTTTCGAAATTTTAATTACACTTCACAATTTTTGTAAATTCACATTAAATCCCGCAAAAATTTTAAAATTTTTAGTTAGACTTTTTCAAAACTTAATGTCAAGATTGTAAAATAGACATGGAGGATATATTGATTCCAAAAAGAAGTAGAAAAAAAACTTTCCATCCTTCTCTTCTTATTACTACAATAGTAAATGAGTGAAAACGGCTGGTGATTGAACCAATAAGATTATTAGTTTTGGTTTAAACTGTTAGTTGAAGGATTCAAATTTTAAAAATTATAAAAAATCTAAAATTTTCAAGAAAAATCATAAAATAAAGGGAAAAATAAATACAAGTAATTCATTTTACAAATTATAAAGTTAAAATTAAAAATTTAAACTAATTTAAATTCAATTCAACCGATTTTTTACCAGTTCAATTTTCTTTTCAATATTTGGTACCAATTGAACTACCGAACTATTTTATCTGATTCCGACAATCATATTATTAATATTTGATATACCGATAATTTATAATATTAATGCAATAGAATCCTCATTAACTATACCTTCAGCTTCCGCAATCAACTCCTTAGTTTTGGCCCCTCTATTTTACGAACACTCAAATTATTTAGTGGGGGCTGATGAGTCCTTATGTCAAAGCAGGTTTGGTAAGTGCATTCAACCTTTTTTTGGTTAAAATACTTGAAAGGTCCCTGTATTAGAAGAAACGGATCACATTAGTTCCATTATTATTAAATGGATTAATTTATTTTTTATTGACTATACAAAAAATGTCTTAAAAATTATTTTTTCAATTGTAGTTCAATTTCAAGCAAAAGTTTGATTTACATAACCATAAAAGTTTAAAATTATTAACTCATTAAACAATAAATGTTATTAACTTTATTCGATTTGATCTTGTTTTATTTTTTTAGTAAAGAGACTAAATTAATGAGGTCCCTATAATAGAGGGACCTCTCAGATACATTCACCTTTTATTTTTCTTTTATATGTATGTGTAGTGTGACTCACTTCAACTCAAATAAGAGAATCTAGTAATGAATTTCGATTTTCCGTTATATCGATATACATGATAATATTTTGTTACATTTACAATCACGATAAATGAAATATCCACCAATGACCAATCCGTTTTGTTTATATATATATATATATAAACCCAATACCTACATGCTTAAGCTGTACATCCTAGTTTTCTGCAAACAGGTAAACAAAAAAATTTATACAAATAAAATTCCTTGATAGATTTGATTCTCATAAGAAGCATTATTTAACTTATTTTTGATTTAATGTTTATAGGTTGGGATGAAAAGCTACGAACGGAAACGTACTTATCCTATGAAATCCAGTAAAGTAATCCATTCAACCACTTTTACAACGAAATACGCAAGCTACTTGGTTCCAGCTCTAACAAACATCGGCAGGTTACGAGCATCGTGCGACGTCGATGAAGAAACGAAGAAGATGGTTAGGTATGAAGTGGACATGGCATTGGCTTTATCGGCCAAAGGGTTCGCTTGGAGCCGTGCCTTGAAACACAAGCTTCGACTGAACTACAAGGACGATGATCGTGTAGGAGATGGTCACGGTGAGCCCGTAACGAAGAAACCGAAAACCGAACACGAAGAGGAAGAGAGGATGATGTGTTTGAGGAAGCTTATACCAGGAGGGAAAGAGATGATGGCTGATGATGAAATGCTGTTGAGTGAATTGGGAAGCTATGTTTCATGTCTTGAATTACAGGTGAATATTCTTAGATCAATGCTTCAAAATAATTAATTTTTTTTTTAATTTTGGAAGTTAATTTCTATTGAGGCATGCAATATTCAATGTGTGGAAATTGCTGGCCCCATATATTGGCTCATTTTGTTTCCTAGGTCAAATTTTGTTATTAGTCCCTATACTATGTCTAGGTTGTTAATTTAGTACTTGTACTCTAGTTTGATCAAATTTTAGTCCGTGTACTTTTTGAATGTTGAAGTTTAAGTCTTCGCCCAATCAGTAATAGTTAAAACCATTTGGTTAAATTTTGTTATTAGTCTCTATACTATGTGCAAATTGCAAATTTAGTCCATGTGTACTTTTTGAATTTGAGTTTAAATCTTGACCTAAACGGTAATAGTTAAATTTGCTCGGTCAAATTCTATTATTAATCTTGTACTATTCGTAACTTGTGGATTTAATCTTTATTCTCTAATAATTTTTGTTAGTAGTCCCTATACTATGGCTAGGTTGTTAGTTTAGTCTTTATGCTCTAATTTGGTCAATTTTAGTCTATGTAATTTTTTTTAATATTGAAGTTTAAGTCTTGACCCAAACGGCAATAATTAAATTCGTCTGGTTAAATTTTGTTATTAGACCATGTACTATATGTAGGCTGCTAATTTAATCATTCTATTCTAATTTGATTTATTTTAGTTTCGTATTTTTGAATTCGGAGTTTAAGTCTTGATCTAAATGGTAATAGTTAAATTTATTCAGTTAAATTTTGTTATTAGTCTCGTATTATGCATAAATTGTGGAGTTAGTCGTGATCCTCTAATTTGAACATTTTAGTCTCTATAATTTTGAATTTTGAAATTCAGTTCTAACTCAAACAAGAATAATTAAATCCAATAAAAAACTAAGTGACTTTTTTGTATGTACAAATAGTAAAGCTAGCATGACATTATAAAATCTCGAAATAGTAAAATTTAACAACTATTATTTGAGTTATTAAATGAAATCTTGAAATTGAAAAGCTTGGACTAAAATGACTCAATTAGAATCATAGATTAAAACGCAAGGTACGAATGGTACGATAACTAATTGCACTTATGTTACAAGTATACATCAGAGCAATCACAAAGTGTAGAATCAAACAATTATAACAAAGTTAATTATACCAAACTATCAATAAGGTCATTTAATTACTAACAAAATAAAGACTAAAATAATCCATATTATAACCGATTAACTAAATTAAAACTCACATATGGTGAGATTCAGAAATTCACACATATAATTGAGTATGATAGGTCTTGAACTTGAATATTCAATACTTAAACTTTCAATAAAGCCTTATTTGCGGAAAGGCGATATTCTCTTATTTATTAAGTGCCATTTATATATAAATTATAAAGATACTAAGAAACAAATGTTTGGTTGAATGAACGCTCAAAGGAAGCATCAAATCAGACAAGTCTATTGCTGGAAAAGTACTTGTTGGCTCTTAGTGACCAAACAAAAGACCAATGAAAGAGATAGTAGACCCTGATCGAGTCTAATCTATCCTTTTCTATGCAGCCAATTCTTTCAATGGTCTTTTCTTTTCATTTAGCAACTATTGAAGCTGGTTGATCGAATTTTTAAAAGAAAATTTTAAGAATTTAGTAATTTAAATAAAAATTTAGTGACTTAAATAAAAATTTTCGAATTATTCAATATCTATTTTATAACTTCTGAATAATTTTGGGTGGCCAAATAGGAACAAGTTTTGAATCAAATTTGCCATGCAGCCAACATGTTATATTGAAGATAACAAGGTTCATGAGGGGAAAGTATACCACACCAAGATATTGAACTTTTATGTCTTCTATCCATATTTCCAATAGTCTATTAAGAATGTAAATCCCCCTACATTTACTTCATCCCATTGTCAAACCATACCGAATACTCATAGGCACCGCACGGTACGATCAAACCTACAACCCGATATCGTTATTTATACAGTTCTGGGTCTTGCATTCCGATGGCATCTGTCGATCTTTACTTTTGGATGTAACCATTTGTATCAAATGCTTCACTACTCATCTTATAAGTGGTATAAGGAAGTACTCAGCATAAAAGAGCTGCAAGAAAGTAAGCAAATTTATAGTTATTGAAGATGAAGAACAAAATTTTCAAGCATGGGTATGTTTAGTACACGTATCCGTATTTAAACAGCTAATACGAGGAAAAAGAATACGAGAGACGATATGCACACACAAATAATCCTCTCAAGGAGCAATACTTCCTAAGGCACAAGCATGGGGGAAAGATACTCAAATTATAGAGAGTACGATATGATCTTTATCAAGTTAAAGCACCTGGGAGGTCCCTGTATTATAGGGATTGGATCAAATTAGTTCCTCTATCACTAAATAGATCAATTTAGTCATTATACTATTAAAAAGAATAAAAAAAGTTCAAATTTTTAATAGAGTTAACGTTTACTGTATAAAAAATGTCTAGAATTTTTTTTTAAAACCATAAAAACTTTAAAAATATTAACTCTGTTAAACAATAAATGATTTTTTAAACAATAAATGTTGAATCTATTCTAATTTGGTCTTATTTGATTCTTTTAATAGTGCAAGAATTAAATTGATCCATTTAATAGTAGAGGACCTCTCAAGTACATTCACTGATCTTATACTATTATAAATTCAATTCCTTGATCGAGTATGATTTCACAAGTAAACTACACCAACTCGATCAATGAAATTACACAAAACAAAGATAATTTTAAAAAAATTAACATGAAGATTATAATTTTCCCAAACAAGCAAGTGGAAAAACCAAACCTTGGATTCCATTATATGAATCCAATACCTTGTATTTAATAAGGTTAGTCCATATATGCCACACAGATATAATATTTAAGCACAAAATTCTTGTTTGAAGTGAAGTTAGAAACTGTGAAGATATTACCATAATATTTTAGAAACAAAATAATAATTTCATAAGGCCAAGATAGAAGATTACCTTCCAAATAAGCATATAACATGATGTTATTGCAGCTTTGCTCTTCAAGTCGATGGATTTGGCACGGATCCATAAAATCGAAGCTAAGACGGAATGACCCAAAACCTAACCCCGGTTGAAGGAGAAGCAATCATATATCAGTCATTGCTCAAATACTACTTATTCAATTAATTAGACACAAGTAATCATCTATCAAAAGGCTTATCCAACATCGTTTGCCATGAATAACATATATACTGACAATAAAACAATCAAAGATTCTCGATAAAATAATGATCTTTTCAGACATCCTTTTTCGGTTTTCTTCTGGCATGACGCAATTGTGTATGTCATTCTTTAATATTCACCAAGGTAAAGGAATGGTAAACACAGGGCCTACATTGGTAAAAGTACCATGGAGGCCCTTGTACTAGGAGCTAGATTGCATTTTGCTCCCTCTACTAAAAATATAAGCAAATTAGTCCCTGTACATTAGATTGAAGAGCAAACTGGTTTTTCTGTTAAAAATTTCATTTATTTATACTGTTAAAAATTGTAGTTAACAAAATAACCAAACAGTTATACGTGATGTGTTGTGTGTACCTCATGCTAATGTACAGAGACTAGTTTTTAACAGTAGAAATGGATGAAATTTTTAACAAAAAAGACTAATTTGCTCTTTACTCTAATATAAAATTACTTTTTTGAGTAAAAGAGGCAAAATGCAATCTGACTCCTAATACCATGGTACTTTTACCAGCCTACTTTCTAGTAAGGGACGCGAAACTGTAAGTGACTCATAACATTATATGAAACACCCAAATTTTCAGGCTTGGGTAAACATTTACTGCCATATATTTCTTTAAAGAAGAAAAAGGAAGAAAGCAATCTAGAAACATTCAACAAGTAATGATTCTAATGAATATCTTAATTACATACAGTGATGACTTTGCTCCAGGCGTAGGGTGATGTTGCTCCGACCAAAATAGAAACACCGTACGCCATTTCAAGAAGCGAAATACAAGTCCAAAACACCTGTTGAAGTTAAATTAATACGGTCAAAGAATAATAAAAGCTTCAAATGGGAGAGCTCTCGTGTATGAAACGTTTATGCGCTTAAACCAACCTTTTCTTGACCCAGACGTACTGTGTAAGATTTGATTCCAAATATTTTATCTCCTTCAATATCAGGAATGTCCTGCACCATATTCATCACAAACATAGAATGGAAATTACTGCTTTTACCATGAAATATTAAATGAGCTAATGGACTAAAATCAAATGCAAAAAAGGAGATACAGCAATTCATTAATATACAGAGGGCAACATTTACCTTAAATAGTGCTATAACTACTGAGAAGAAGCTCATGAATGCAGTAGCAAAAATTAGAGGCTTTGAAATGACAGCTGGTCTGCTGAATACATGGGTCTGAAACATCACATTAAAGATTAAATCACTTTAATTGATCAGACCATTAAGAAGAAGCATCGACCTTTAAAATAAGATTTCTGTAGGTGAATAGAGGCAAACATGCTCGCCGTAAACATTTTTGGACAACGAAATGTATGTATAAGTTTTGAACATTTTTTATTGTATTATGCCCCATTGGGCTTCGATTACACAAGGGAATAGAGACAACTTCAATGTTCCACAGTCAAGTCTCAAATTGTAACTGCTGCTACGCCCTTTAGAGACCAATTTCAAGCATATTGAGGACCCTCTTGGAGTTCTCAAACATCAAAATTGGGCAAAAGTACCATGGAGGCCCTTGTACTATGAGCTGAATTACATTTTGTCCCCTTCTAAAAAAATGAGCAAATTAGTCCTTATACATTAAATCAAAGAGTAAATTGGTCCTTCTGTTAAAAACTGGTCCATGTACGTCAGCATGAGATACATATAGCACACCACATGTCATTGATTACTCAGTCAGCCATGCCAGTTTTTAAAAGTAAAAATGAATGAATTTTTTAACAGAAAAGACCAGTTTTCTTTTTGATCTAATCTATAGGGGCTAATTTGCCCATTTTATGAGTAGAGTGGACAAAAAGCAATCTGACACCTAGTACAGGGGCCTTCATAGTATTTTTACCTCAAAATCGGGAACTATGCTTTTCACCCATTTTACAATATTGATCAGTTGGGCGTTAAATATAGTTTTTGTCACTGATTTGGTGGAACCAATACGAGCTAAGATATGCTTTGGCTATATCAATTTCAATGTACCTATGTATATAATCATGGCATACCTCAATCAAGAGGCCATGTATCTAACATGACAATTGAGAAGCAAAGATGGTTTTATTGAACTCTAGGGAAAAGTGAGAAAAGAAAGAAACAAAAAGAAGAGAAAAAGAGCAACCTGTATGTGAAGATAAAAAGCAAGTTGAACAATCACGGCTCTGACAGCTAGGATGCACATTGCTGCAACCAATGCAAACCGTTTCCATCGTAATAGTGGCAACTGAAATTACAGAAAGTTTTACTGTATCATTAAAAAAACTGTTAAATATCATAAAGTCAGACCGTTGTGATAATTTTTGTATATTACTATAGCATTTTTATAGGGTTTACCCAAGAAGTTAGGAACTATGCTTGTATTATCTTTATTGATGCAATGTATTTCTTATTCCCCTAGTTCAAGGAAACTAAGAATAGGCATCAACATGGATCGATTCTTTACAAAGGAGGGAAGCTGGCACAGAGGAATAGTGACCTATGTAGAGCAAGAACTTCCCACCTATTCCTTCTCCATCCCTATTATGAATCTAAAATTGTTTGACAAAGCATTGTACTCATAACAGAAGTATGCCTTATCCAGCAATCATGAGAAGAACGTTGTGCAGCTACTTGCAAAAGAATTTGAACCAAAGAGGTGCAAGAATAAACTATACACTTGCTGCCATAATGTATGATAGTATTTTTGCTTCATGTACATATGTGATGGAAAACCCAAAGTCCAACTCACATTGATTGAATATGCAGTCCCAAGCACAAAACTGACAAAAAGTGCCCAAAACAATGGCCATGAACCAACAACCCATCCAAGCCAAAAGCTCTGAAAGTAAAGAATATAACAACCTCGTAGTTATGAATCCAGATTGGTCGGCTTAAACATTAAAAATAAATAGCTCAGGATGATCTGACAAAATATATATTCACCACAATACAAGAAGAAAGATTTGCATAGAATAGATTACAAATACCATGATGGAAAATGATGTGACAATCATGATGCCGGTAAGTGTTGAATACTCCCCCGATGCCAATGGAAGATAAGGCTTGTTAACCTGCAAAGAAACATATCCGAGGTTAGAAAATTCATGTACTCATCCACTCTAACATGATCCAAGTAAACTGAGTGCATAAATCTCTTGTTAACAAACCAGGATGCACGAAAGAGCAAGGAATAAGAAGGGCATCGAGACTATTTGATCGGTCAAATATTGTCAAGAGCACATTCAAATAAAGCAAGACATAGACCAGATTATTTCATTTTTATTTAAATACAAGAACTTGTACCGACCGTATTTTTGTATCAAGCTACCTTGTCAATCTCAACGTCTGACAACTGATTTAGACCAACGATATAAATATTCATGAAAAGAGCAGCAACTACAGCCTGAAAAGATATAATAGACGTGTAAGCATTGTAACTACTGATAAGTTCATAAAAATTATACAGATGTTCAGCATGATCACCTCTAATACCCCAATAAAGAACAGGGGAGAAATATCCGATAACTTCTCGACAGCAAGGAGAGAAACTGAAATGATGCTGAGTGCCTACCGGGACAAATGCAAATGAGTTTACTCTTTTAGACAAAACCACATAAAATTTCTATGTAACTACAATCAAACCAAAAAACTTAACTGTGCCTATAACGGTATGGGGCCGTGAAAACCTGTAAAAAGCATCCAATGCATTTTTAGCAGAATTCCATGGGGTATTGGGGTAAGCTTTGGGTTCTGATTCAAGCGGATGACCAGAAGTGGCATTCACTAGAAACTTTGTATTACTTTTCTGGAAGACTGTAGATGTTTCCAGAATACCTCTTGCACGATGCTGAATCCTTTTAGTATAAAAGTTTCCAATGAGGTTATATGACTTGTATGTTGGCACTTGCACTCGTATAGAAGAATCTATAGTCGAGGGATCGTAACAATATCAAATAACATACATCTACATCAGTTGTAAGGCATACAGAAGTATGAAGAAAAAATTTAAACACAATAAACAGAAATGAAGTTCAAATTGAACCTTATCCAACATAAACTAAAATAACATATATTACCTACAGGTGATACATATTCTCTAATAGACCAATAACATGAAAATAATGGACAAAAAGCTTGTACTGAGGAACAAATTTTATGCAATAATTAATGGATTATATACCAAACTCCAGCTAAAATATTCAACTTCCTTGTTATCAACTGATGGTGTTTGACTTCAATTGTATTTATTTTTAATAAACCTAAGTAAAACCTTCCCCAAATTCACCATATACACAATCTAAAATCCATAATCATTTGGGGTTCAGATTTTTTTTTTTAAAAGGGTAAAGAAAAATAATTAACAAAATAGAAAAAGAAAAAGCAAAATGCAAGTAATAACAATAAAAATAAAAAAAGGATAAACCCAAATTATGAAATCAACCAAAACTGTTAAAAACTATCACAAATACACCTCTCAACTCAAGCACAGCACTCAAGTGGATATGAGTTGAACCAGCAAAATTCATTACTTTCAAGAAAATAGTTGAAGAAGTAGTTCATTTAAACATTAATTAACAATTCGTACATTAGCAATTCAAAGCCCTTAATTTCTCATTTTTATGTCAAAATAAAAATGTACAGAAACATGTGAATGATTATAAAAAGACAAAAACAAAGCAGGGGAGAAAAAAGAAAATAATACTTGGAAAATGGACAGCCTTCAAGTCTTTACTCCTCCACCTACTCCTTCCTAGTTTATGTTCATTCCATGAATCAAATAAAAACAGTCAGCCAAGAAAGAACATGAAATGGAAAAAAAAAATTATATGAAAGATTAATTAGCTAAAAGAGAGAGAGAGAGAAACCAGAGATGAACAAAGAAAGTCCTCCAGTAGAGGACCCAAGAATTAAAGCATCCATTGGAAATGTTGAGAACCCTCCTAAAAGGCTAAAACCCCTTTCTTACTTCAGTCACACAATTAAAAACCAAATAAGTAAATATTTTTTAAAAGCGGGTGTTTTAGAAAAGAAAAGATTGAGCAAAAAAACTGCAAAAAAGGTGGGAAATGGAGGCGTGGCTACTCTCAACCCTTCTTTATATTCACAAACAGAAGGCTACAGTTATGTTAAACCCTCCTTGCATGTATTAGACAGTATCTGTCATATATCTGACACCAATTACACGCGTGTTCTAAACAAAAACTAGGGTAAATTACTATCAAGGTCATTAAGATATTTGTAAGTTTACATTTTGGTCATTCAATTTCAAAAAGTTACAAAATGGTCATTGAATTATTCGAAACTTTTCATTTAAGTCGTTAAACTATTCAAAAAATTTTATTTAAGTCTCTGGGTTGTGGAGTTTTGTTTCAAAATAAGTTCCAGTTAGCGAGCTCCAAGTGACGATTAGACAATCGGTACGGTGGATCAGTACCCATCAACTAGGAGAATAACATACCTTAGATCCAAGTTGATCTAAAAGTCAATATTTATGATTGAAGAAGAAAGTTGTTTAGATTTTGGTTCATAAATTCGTGACATTCAAATTTGTTTTAGGAAAAAAACTGAACTATAGAATGAGAACTTTTGATTGTTGCAGACAGTGCGAACATATAAGGCAATATAAGAGTGATTTTTATAACCCAATAACTTAAATAAAAACTTTCGAATAATTTAATAAGCATTTTGTAATTTTTAAAGTTAATTAACTAAAAGTAAACTTAATAATAGTTTTCGACCTAAGATGTAGTTTACCCATAAAATATTTGTCCAAAAAAATAAAAATATAACATATGATAAATAATAATACAAAATAATATATACAAACAAACATTTTTGAGACAATGGCTTTGTTTTTAAGGTAGCAATGTATTTAGAACAAGGTGATTTAGTTTTAATTAAATAAAATATTATAAATTTATTAAAATTATAAAATTAGATTCAATCGTTAGTTTAACTCAGTTCACAAAACAAACATTTTTTTCTATTGCTCCAAATTTGTGTACCAATTCATCAAACATACTGAAAAAAAATTCATTTTATAGGAGTGGAAAGTTTTATGAAAATATAACACATGCACAAATACTACGTCTACGAAATACTCTCAAAAGAGAAGGACAAACTAACAATAACAGCAACAATGAAAGAATTCAGAAGCAAATCAAAGATACATCTCATTGATCAAAGAGCTAAATATTGCATCATAGCCCCGTCATCATTAGACCAACTTGAAGTTGAATTCCAATCAATAAATAATCACCGCCGAGAGCCTAAATAAGCCCACTGTATTACTGATGCACAAAGGGTCAAGTCTCATATAGTGTATCCTCCTCCATATTAAATCCTTTAAAAATTGTTGCCAATAAATTTATCAGATCCCTTGACTTGATAAATCCCATATGTATATATATATATATATATATATATATATATATATATATATATATATATATCACGACTAGAAAATAACATACTTAAATTACTAATACACATTTTTAATAAATCTCAATTCAATTTAAAATTACTAATACACATTTTTAATGGAATAATATTATGATTGTATTTGAATTTGGGACACATAACACTTAAATTTTCACCTTAATCATTTTAACCAAACCTTCATTTAATTTTAATATAATTTTTATAAACTGGGTGTGATAAAATCTAATATATTATTATTTAAGTAATTTATTTTATGAAATGAGAAAAATATTAAATATAATAATAATAATAATAATAATAATAATAATATAAAATATACAAAGTGAATAAAACAAATATGCGGGCCATATCTCGTCCTGTATTGATGGTTCACTCTCAAAAGAGAAAATATAATGTCTGGCTATCTACTGAGTTTGGCCCCTCGTTCCCGATTTGTAGGTAAACTATTAGTAAATTTACATTTTAATCACTCAACTTTAAAATATTATAAAACAGTCATTGAACTATTTGAAAATTTTTTATTTAAATTATTGAATTATTCAAAAGTTTTTATTTAAGTTATTGTGTTTTTACGTTTCTTTTTTTTTTAAAAAGCTCGACTAGCAAGCACCAAGTAGAATAACATACTTTAGATCAATGTTGGAGATCGGAAAAAAAAAAGTTGTTTAGATTTGGTTCGCAGATCATGATCTTCAAAGCTATTTCAAGAATAAAAAATTGGATTGTAGAAGAGAGAGGGGAAAGAGAGGTTCCAATTGGTGTGGATAGTGTGAATAGAAAATACCATAAAACAATAATTCTAACAACCTAATGACTTAAAGAAAAACTGGAATAGTTCAATGGCTATTTTGTAACTTTTTTAAGTTGAGTGACTAAAACATAAACTTATTAATGATTTAGTGACCATGGTGCAATTTACCCTTTTAAAAGTTTTTTTCCCCCTAAATATTCCTTTTTCGCTTCTCCTTCATCGCTGAAAGTAAGTTAGCACTCAAGCACGTGAGTGGTTTTTTATATTATTTTACTCTACATTACCATATTATATATATATATATATATATATATATATATATATATATTTTTATTTTATATAAATTTTTTATATAAAATAATAAATTTAGTATATAATGAATTTTCAAACATTTAATTTTAACATTTCAAAAATATGCATAATTTTTATCGATTGCAATTTTATACGTGGATTTTGATTTTGTATAATTTTATACATGAACTTTTGATTTGATCCAATTCTCACAAATTATTGATATAGCATCATTTATGGTTACGTAATGCATACACATATATTTATATTGATCTAATATGAAATAAATTAATATATTTATTTCTTTAAATATGTACGATTGAATCAAAATTAAAGTTTTATGTATACATTTGAACCATAATTAAAATATTATGTGTATAATTGCACTAAATTAAAATTCATATATAATTTTAAGATTTATCTCGAGATTTATATACATTTTATTTATTAGTTATATTTTTTCACTCATCGTGAATATGGTATATTTATAGACTCCTATTTCAGAATTTTGTAAGGGTCATAAATCATGAGGACTTATATTATAATTAAAAAAACTAGAAAACCATCTAAGAAAATTACAAAAACACAGGGACTTATAAAACAAATTAACCCAATTGTTTACTGTATTAGCTTCCAAAGCAGCTTTACTTACATTCCATGCAAATTTATTAATTATTACCATTTTCAGGTTTTCTTTTAATTCTGATTTTAGGCAAAATAAATGAAATTATAAGTCAATGATGGGTTTTGCCAATAATGGAGCACCTAGTTTTGTTTAAGCATTAGGGGTCCACTAGCCATCTCTGTTGTACTTGACTATTGTTTTGTTTGAATATTTATAGATGTGAGATATAATTAAAATAAAATATCGGATTGAATTTTAATCTGATTGGCATCGACATTGTTATTAGTGCAGGAGGATGTGAGTTCGAGTGCATTATGCTCCTATTTAAGGGTTGGAGAGGGGCTACGGGTAGTTCTAGACATTATATTTAAAAAAACAGATATGATAATAACTTATAATGAGATTAATGTTCAAAAAAAAATAGAAGTAATAAATTATTTGGTTCTTGAGTTTGGTTTCAATATTCAAATTGGTGTAATATACACATGAAACTTTACTTTTGATTCAATCATACACGTTTAAAGAAATAAATACGTCAATTTATTTTTATATTGAATAAATATAATTATTTCGTATGCGAATATATAAACATAAAATGATGCTACATCAATAATTGTGTACTTAATAATTTGTGAGAATTGAATCAAATAAAAATTCATGTATACAATTACGTATTGAATTAAAATTCATATATAGTTTTGAAATATATCCCTAAAATTGTAAAAGTTTTTTTTAAATATTAAAAATCCAATAAATTACATTTTGATTATAATTTTATTATTTATGTAAAAATAATAATAATTAAGTGTAAATAAAGTTAAGAAAGGGAAGAAAGGTGTTGATGTTCCCATATTTATCCTTTCAAAGTTGCAATTTTCAAAGCCACCAATCACAATTAAGAATGTCCTTTTTAGAAACATAGATTGGCTAACCAAATAATACAAAGCTTTGAATAGTCTCTCATCAAAAATGATTTTTTTTTAAAGGACAATGCAAAATTACTCGATATTGTGGAGTTACGCTTCACATGTGTGACATCGTAACGAGGAAGTATTCTTCGTCCCGACGACGTGTTTCTCAAGTTTTTCAGTTTTCTTCTTTTAGTTAAACTTTGTTTTTAATTTTCCACTTGTACTTTGATTAACCTAAGAATTTTCTAATCATACATGCTACAAAATTCAGCCCATAAATAGGCTTTAGTTGCTCTAGGTTTATATAACAGAAATATTGAGATTGAGAGAATTCTATTATTTGTTTTGAAGGGTTTTTTATTTCGGGTTTTCCTTTGATTATCTTCATCTTTTGTACTCTCTCATTTTATTATAGTGAAATCTCCTTTTGTTCATGGTTTTTTATCATATTTTGAGGAATTTTTTCACGTAAATTTTGCATGTTCGATACTGTCAATTTTACTTTATTTACTTGTCTGTTGCATACACAGGCTATTTCCCTACAAAATATTATTGGTTGCAGAGTTTTTTAACTCCATGAACGAGATTAGGAATGGCAAAATTTTAATCACTTGATGGATTTTGAATCAGTTCATTTTGAACGGAGTAGGTTTTTTGTGTTTAAGAAGTGGATGCAAGATGGGGCAGTTTTAATAGTACAAATGGATGAATTGTTTAACAAAAAAGATAAATTTGTTCTTTCATTACAATGAGTAATTTACTTATTTTTTAAGTATAAAGAGATAAAATG
This sequence comes from Gossypium raimondii, assembly GCF_025698545.1. Lineage (NCBI taxonomy): Eukaryota > Viridiplantae > Streptophyta > Magnoliopsida > Malvales > Malvaceae > Gossypium > Gossypium raimondii. Next base: position 56,997,622 of record NC_068577.1, on the reverse strand, counting down.
TAATTTGACTCCTAATAAAAAGATCTCTATAGTACTTTTACCATTGTCATGCCTTTGCAATAAACGCGGACAACTGTAAATATCTAATTTTTTACGAAGGCCTTTCAATCCAGTTCTCGAGTGATTGTTTTAACCGATCTAGATGAAGTTAAAAGGCCCAATTTGAGTCCAAGTCTAGTGTTGAACCATTTGGGTCACTATGTGTGGCCAAATACCCAAATTCTGTTGGGTTTGGGACCAAATTAGAAAAGAGATCAAACTTGGGTTTGGCTTAAATCATAAAAAACCCAAAAGTGCTTCTTCATCTACATTTATTCCGTTAAGTTAGTTTGTTTAATTTTTTTTAATTTTTTAATTTAAGGTTTGTATACAAGTTTTAATTCAAATTTTTAGTCAAAATACAATAAATGTAAATTCCTCCCAACAAATTCGCTTCTTAATATTAGAATTCTTTTTATCGGGGCAAGGTTGCAACTAGACTTTTTACGGGTTGAATCATTTATTTAAGCTTAAAAGTTCATTCGAAATTTAAAAGGGTCTGAACAAAAATATTAAGTTCAAAAATTGGATTTGGGCAAAAAAGTTAAACCCATTTACAATATGGGTTGAGCTCAACTCAAACATTTAAAGCCCGAGCCAACTCGACTCAGCTCATTTTCTATGTTTATAATATATAAAAATCAAATCTATTGTAATATAATATTATGATGTAAAAAATTTAAAAATGTTTAAAACGCCTATATCTAAAATTATTAAATATTAAACCAAAACTAATATAAATATTTTAAAAAAAATCAAAAGAAAATAATATGGATAGGCCTAAAATAGTCTTGGGTTAGCCATTTACAAATGTAAACAGATTTGGACAAAATTTTAGGCCAATATTTTCGGCCGGGTTGCAATTCAACAAGCATAGAGCTTATCAATACCATATGTAAGCATGATTTGACACGTAAATACCTCTAGTTGCAACCATATCAATCAACTGTTTTGGAGCTGGTTGCTCTTCCCAAATTAGTAAATCGACTATTTAAATCATTTAAAATTTTATGAAATTACTAGTAAAATGATAAAATTACACGTTGACCCTTCAAAAATTTATCATTCTATCTCTAATTCCCATAAACCAATTTTTTTGACTTCACTCTGCTACTGTGGGTATGATTCAAATTTTTTTATTATGTATTTGTAACTTTTTTGTAAAATTAATATCCATAATTTATATGAATAAAACACGACGTACAATAATTGTATTAGGCAAAATTAAATTAGTTTTGTAAGTATACATTTTCGTACATTATATTGCAAACTATTTATAGATTTTTGTTAAAATACAACTTCAGATAATAAATAAAAACATAAATTTCCAGTTTTTATAAAACAACATACGTATATGATAACATCGTCACCTAGACCTCGAAACACGAACAAGGAACGACGCAAAATTCAACGGACCGCAACCGTAATGTCGGTTAAACGACGAGTCCCTCGACGGAGTACTCGATGATCCGAAAGAGAACGACGATGAAGACGAGCTCGATACACATGGTGAACCCACGAATTCCCCGTCATCATCCGAACTACACGTCTCGTAATTCGAGTACTTATCCGATTGATGATCATCAATCTTCTTCTTGTTGTCATTCTTTTTGCCGTGTTTCCAAAACTTGAACACCTTCAGTTTCGAAACCTTACTTTCTTCGACGACATCAATACGTGGTTTAGGTAAACCGAGGCTAAGCAATGCCGGAGGTGGACTAATTGGAGGGAGAACATCTTCCTTCTGCGGTTCTTTCGGTGTCCCAGGTTGCATTTCCCAATTAAAAGGTATACCTTCAGAACTTCGGTAATAATAAATCCGAGAAGAACAACCAACCGAAGAATCTCTAGAGATGATTCGATGGAAGAACATTTGGTCATCTTGAATCAAAGATACCCCTCTATTACGATCATAATCCATTTTTTCTTCTTCTTCTTCAATGTAAGTTGAGGATTGTTGAACAAGTTGATGAGCTAGAAATGATAGATTATGGAGGAATATATATAGAAGGCATTAAGATCCTAAATTAACGGTATATGTGGAAAATGATAGAGAAGAGAGGCACATGGTCCTATATTGTCTTAGTTGACTAAGCATGTGTTTAATTTTTTTTTTTAATTATGATTAATAATAAAATTTGTGTAATCAGTGGTCGAGGGTTCAATCTTCGCTCTGAGTATGGAGCAATTTTAAAATTCGTGGCCAGCATCTATCTCTTTAATGGGTCTATAAAATGCGAAAAAGTAATTACTGGGCTCGCTCCGATAAATATATTAAGAAATAAATAATAATAAAACTTATGTTTTTAGTGATTAATAATAATATACTTTTTGAGGAAAGATTAAAAAGGAGAAGGATAATTTCTTTGTCCCTAAGATTGTAATAATTTTAGGGCGGTTTGAAGAGCATGTGCAGTAACCAATGCCTTAAGACACCACCTAACTTTTCTTTCTATTTACTCTTACAATTTGGTCCTTTCTTACTAATTTTCCATCTTAGGTTATTTTGTTGGATTTCTAGAGAAATCACAACGTGGTACGAAATTTTTTTATTTTCTAGGTTAAAATATGGGATAAAGTTGTTATATTCTTCGTAAATTTGGAATTTAGTCACGGTAGTTTTATTTTTTGAAATTTAGTTTATTATTATTATTTAGATTTCGATTTTAGATTCAATTGTTAATAATGTTGAAATTATTTTATTAAATTCATGTTTATTATAACGTTATCTTTTCTTGATTTATGGTTATCGGGTAAGTTTTTTAAATTTTAAAATATCACGTTAACAAATTTAACAACAACAAAAATATTAACGATGTTAATAATTGGACTGAATTTTAAAATTTGAAAAATAGAATGAAATTCCAAGTTTTATTGTTTAATCCTTTAACAAACTGTAAAATTCTACGTTACTATAGTAGTAAAAATGCATTTTAACCCTCTCAAAATTTTACAATTTAAAACCAGCATTCACAAAAAAAGAAGATTTTTGGCTTTGCCCTTGCACCTATTGTAATTATAAATAAAACCTTTTTATAGCAATCTTCGAACCAATCCGATATGTCTATCATATCGATTTAAAATAGTGTATATATTAACATTTAGAGTAAACTACGCTCAAGGTCAGCAAACTATTAGTAAATTTATTTTTTGGTCACTCAACTTCAAAAAGTTACAAAATAGTCACTGAACTATTTGAAAGTTTTTATTTAAGTTATTGAGTTGTTAAAGTTTTTTTAAAAGTCTAACTAGTGAGTTCCAAGCGACGATTCGACGATTGATATGGCGGATTAGTACCCCTCGATAAGCAGAAGAACAGACCTTAGATCGGAGAAGAAAGTTGTTTGAATTTTAGTTCACAAATTAATTGACATTCAAAGTTGTTTCATGAAAAAAAGTTTGAACTATAGAATGGAAGGGGAAGGAAAGCTTTCGATTGGTACAGACAGTATGAACAGAGAAAGCCATACAACAACGATTTTAACAACCCAATAACGTAAATAAAAACTTTCGAATGGTTCATCGACCAGAACATAAATTTATTAATAGTTTAGTAACCTTGAACGTGGTTTACCCTAATATTTATTATCACCAATATGCCACAATAGCATGAACTTCAATTTTGGTCCTTTTTAAGTTTGTCTCAAAATGAAGGTTAAAATTACCCTAAGACTTGGACCAAAATGGGAACAAGATGGCCGGGTAGCCGGAGCAAATCGAGGGCCTTTCTCATGGCTAAGGAACCACCATTTTTAGGGTAATAAATTGAGATTGATTCAATGTATATGAATATTATATCTACATCTAAGTTTGAACCCCCAAAAACTAATACATATAAGAATTTATGTATGTATTTGACTTTCAAAACTTTTATTCTGGCATACATGTGAAATTGACTACACCAAAGAGGTCTACTTTTATTATGCTAATGGGAAAGATGAAGATGGTTGTTAACCAAATCATTGAAATATAAACTATTTCTTTTTATCTTTGGGGTTTAGATTTTAAAATAAGAATTTTTTTATTTTTATGTCAAGTATTATTGGAACTAAAAGTTTGCACTTTTGTAGAGTTCATATAATGATTGATTTAGTTGGTGTTTTATTCTCGAGTTGAGTTTAGAAATTTTTTTAATTAATATTTGGGTTGAATTGAATTTCAATGCTCGAATCAATTAAATAGGATTAATTTCAATTAATAAATTTTAGACATAGAATTGAGCTGTTGTTTTGATTGAACAGACGATTACAAATAGCTTAACAATAAATCTCATGTCGAAATTGATTAATGTGGACCTTTTTTCACATCCAAAAGAGTAAATTCTAGCTTAGAAGTGTTTATGGACCGAGCTGGGTTCGAGACCAACTTATGTAGCTAACCCAAGCCTATTTTAATCACACACATTATGCTTACAATATATACTTAATATTTAACAGTTCAGTTATTTTATTAAAATTTTAAATACATGCAACCTTAACATTTTTTTAATATTTACATAATGATATAAAGTATATAATATATAAAAACATAAAAAATGTATAGAATACTCCCGAACATTGAATGTTGAAGCTTAAATCTAACCCGTATTTTAAACGAGTAATTTCTTTTTATCCGAATCCATTTTCCAAACATCATATTTTTATCTACGGATATCACAACAGGTAACTTTACTCGTTTTAAAATTCCCAATTTCTTGGGTTTTTAGCCTGGGTTGATTAGGGTACGGAGCCAATGGGGGGCACTTGGTTTAGGGTATAAGAACAAAACCAGTACGTAAGGAGAAGGAAAATAAACTTAAGATTTTGGGAACTTGATGGAGATAAAAATCTAACCGTCCATTACTCTTTTTTATAATAATGATCTACTAATTGCTTTAACTCCATTTGACTTAAAATTTAAGGCTGTTTGCTGCTACTACTCGCTTCTTCGTACGTAACCAAAACCCTGAACATTCTTCATGCTTCGTCCGTACCCCAACAAGTATATTGTCATTAAAAAATAAGAATGAATCAATGAAAATTGGAATATAAGTGACAAATCTTAACTTATAGTAGTTGCTCCTTATTTGATGAAAATACAATATTATAACATGATTTAAAAGTGTAGCTCGTTTGATTGCGCAGAAATACAGATATAATCAAAAATATATAATAAAATTATTAAAAAAAAAAGTGTTACATCAATTTTTATTTCTGGTTAGACTCGGAAGAAAGTTGAATCAAATGATTGGATTTACGTAAAAATGCTTTTGTTTTATGTCTGTCAGTCACTAAGATTAAAGCATACATCAGTTGCATGATAATTGTACAGGAATATGAACTTGGAATGGGACCATTTGATTTTGTGTATCAATTATTAAAGTTTTTTTTTTTTTAAGCTTAATATTTTTATTCAAATTCTTTTAAATATTGAGCCATATGAGCTAAAATAAGCTTCGAAACCACTTGACACTGCAAGTGCCATAGAAAGGAATGAAGCAACTGGATCCAAGATTCCATCCATTGGGTGAAGCAATGGCCTAATGCATGCTTTTCTAAAGATGGTAAAACCCGAACTAACCCGATGGATTCCAAACTGATTTGAAACCACTTGACACTGCAAGTGCCATGGAAAGGAATGGAGCAACTGGATCCAAGATTCCACCCCACTAGGGAAAGCAATAGATTAAATATATGCCTTTCTAAATATGGCAAAACCTGAACTGCTCGATGGATACTAACCTGCTCCGAATGATGAGGTGGGGTGGATTTTTCTTTGGATTGTGGAAAATATCTCCATGGCCACATAGCTTACAGCCTTTTTGTACAACAAATACCTGAAACGACTTTGGTCACACACTTAATGCATTAGAAAAAAAAATCAGTCAACAAGGCAAGGGAGGGGAAGGGACCCCTTAATAGAAACTCAAATAATCAAGTACACAAACCAAAGGTAAAAGAAAAGTATATAAATAAGGGAATTGAAAATAAACAGCTTACTGTACAGGAAACTGTACAAGAAGAGATTCCCCATGGTGTCGCTAGTTTTTCTCTAGCATTCAAGGAGTTCTAGTAACTTCCAAAACCAGTCGGAAATGAGAGCCTTTCCACTTAAAAATGAAAAATAGACTTCATATCTATTCTTCTTCTTCTTCTTCTAGCTCAACTATCTGTGCCCGTCTCTCAGCAGCTTTCTTTCGGATAAAGAATCCCCATCTCATTGCGGCCTTAATCTTCAACCACCCTACAACAGCTTTGCCAGAACGTGAACGGTCTTCGTCTACAAAGTTTGGCATTGGGGATGGTATGTAATTTGGGAACCCGTACCCACTGTCTTCTGTCATATTAATGGAAGCATTACCTCCCATATTGAAAAGCCGGAGAAGGTGCTGCATTTCTTCATTCTCGAGCATTTCATTACTTCTTACGCGAATCTCTTCCTCTGATAAAAAGTCCTCAACTCCCTTATCGTGGTTGTTTGTCCAATCGTTGAAAGGATTAAGATTTGATGGCTGCATTGAAGAACCAATATTTTGGAACCCTATGATAGATGATTGTGGAGGACCAAGAGCCAGCCCAACAACATTGGTATCGTTTTTTGAGCTTTGTGGTTGCTGAGAATTGTCAATTAGCTGGTCTTGTGGCACAAATTGTGTGTTGCCAAATTGATTATGAGAATTTGGATTCATAATCTGGGACTGCCCTGAATATCCGGCCGACTGATTATCATTATACCCTGAGAAAAGGGAAAAAGGTGGTTATAAACATGAACACTATACCAAGACACTAAGATATCAAACAATAATAGAATGAGATATTTCCAACTAAAACGAAAGCAACTTTCGTTTCATCAGAAAGGCCACAATTACGATTAGGTATATATTTCCTGCAGTGTGTTCGAGAAACAAATTGTATCAGATGCTCAAACAAAAGGCATAATTTCCAACACTGAGGTACATCAATATTTGGTGTTAAGCAACACATTACCACATCTTGTTTACGGCAAGGCATTATCGACCGGATCTCATAACTAGCCAAATTTCACTATATAATAATTGTTATCTAGAAGAAAGTCATTTTGATATCAAAGAATTCCTTCCTTCAACCAATTTCAATGACAGCATGATGTTGAAGTATCTATCTATAATTATATTTTAAAACAATAGACAAAGATCAAACCACCAATTTACAATCTCAGCTAGCACCATGATCCTTGAGCTACAAATGTTCAGTGTTGGTATGTATCTAGGTGTCTAACTCAATAATTGCCCTAATATAAGAAATAGTGTACAACACAAAACGGTCCAACGATATTTGTTATCAGAAATGGTACATTCTACATTTACTTCAATATCAGATATTACTGAGTTATATGGATTTTACGAGTTTGAATATGAGTGTAAGTTTGGGTTAAACAAAGCAATACATGACTTAAATGAAAACTCCTTAAAGCTACATATTTACAGTAGTCTGCAAACTTACCTCCAACTTGTAGGCCAGAGTGAACTTGCTCAGTAGGAATTGGAACTGGCACCCGTGGTAACTGCATCTGATTATCTACAGAACTTGTGTAATCTAGTTCATCTATCTGAAGTTCATTCCGGGCACTTGACCACCTATTTTGCTTGAAGTTCAACAGTGACTTGCCATCATACTCTATGACTTGATTCCAATTGTCATAGGCTTTCTTTACCAGTGAATCTACATAAACCTGCAGAAATTTTGTTTCTATTGTTAAATAAATGAAACTATTTTACTAAAATAGAAAAAGAAATTAAAAATAAAGCTGACCCCAAGCTTCAGCAGTTGGGAACAAGCCACAACTCAATCAAGGCCTACCTATTAGGTGAAAAAAGCAAAGTACTACATTTGGAAGAAAATCAAAGCAACCGCATGGTATCTGATAAATTTAAATTTAATATCAAGCAGTGAAGTTCACAATGACTCTATTTATCGAAATAAAGAAATTTAGTTGAATCTGAACCATATATGATAGTTCATGCAGCAGGCACTGCTTAATTAAACTGCCACTTCCACCATAGAGCAGAACCAGAAAATAGAAGGTTATTATCCAAAATGACAAACCAGAAACAAGGAGAAAGTCTCAGATCAGCCTCCTCATACTCTGAAACCTGCAGGCCAGCAGCATCAAAATCAAGCTGCCCCGGCCTGATGTTAGAAACTGCCAGTAAGTAACGAATTTTCAGAGACAGAATGATTCTGCCCTGCACTCAGAAAACTTTACTCATTCCTTCAAGCTACCAACATTTTCTAAATTGTTTTATTTTAATTGGTGCCACAGAATAATATCTATTACCCACAAAAATACAACACTAATTCTTTTACTTATTCATTTCTTTAGTTTCTACTTTTAATTGATCTGAACAAATCTGCAGTACAACAATAGAGAAAATTTGACATTTATCTATTGGTTACTCATCATCTCAAACTGATATGCAGTTAAGTAAACCAACACAGAACAGCCTAACCAAATCCCTTTCAGCATGATTTGTCACTTTATATTAGATCAATGCACATCTCACCTATTCTGTAGGCTCCCCTAGATGCATAAATTATTATCCAAGGCATCCTAATCTATCAAACCATGAAAGCATCCACATAATCCACAGTTTTGTCATCTTTCTTTCGTCTTGGTTCATTTGGGTTATAAGTCCTAGGCTGGCCTTCCTTCCAGCCAGCCAGCCAGTGCCCCTCTACTCAGACCAAATAAAAATAAAATACACCACCTCTAAACGAAGCAGATGATCATTATTATATATAATACAACCTGAAATGGGAAAAGATTGTTTTTTAGCACATAAGATGAAGTTAAATTGCAAAGAACAGTCCTATATTATGTTACTTGGACTTGGGTATGCATATTGGATACAGGTATGCATGGACACATGTATGTTCATTTGTTCTAAGTTTTTCCATGTATTTGGGGGGTCCTTGTAAGGTTTATCCCCATACCCTTACCTGAATACAAGTCAGACACCGATGAGACGAACCAATATGCTCAAAAAATTATATTATATATCAACTATATATATATAGTTCATATGAAATTGGGCTAAAACATATGAAGCACTGCAAAAAGAAATATCTTTGAAGGCATAGATAACATTGCTTCTACTGCATCCCACATAGTAACCTTTGAAGAGCAAAGAAGTGTAGTAGATGTTGCAGTTCATTAGAAACTGAAAACAGTGTATATCATACCCACCTTCTGACTATCAGATAGAGAATCAGCAGGAAAATACTGTTCCCCGGAAATAAGGCCATTCAACTCATAGATATTATTGAAAACAACACCACTGTTCCTTGAATCATCAGTATAGTAAACATAAAGCTTCCCACTCAGCACACAAGTCTTTGCATGATCTAATAGAGCTTCCCACATCTTATTTGACATGCCACTTCCCAGAATCTACAAACACGCAGAAATAGAAATATCAGAAAGCAACTATAAAGGAATAGCCTTTTCATTTCAGAACCAAAATCCAAACTCACATTTCGTAGCTTTTGTTGATCCCTGACAACAAGCCGCAAAAAGTCTTCAACAGTGAATATTCCTTCAGCACTAAGCCTCTTGTGAAATGACCCATCTTTCCCAATCTTTTCCAATCTCCATACTTCATCATTCAGTGCAGGTGGGTAGTGCTTCTTATACACTGCCAAGCAAGTAAAAAATTTTCAAAAAAAATCCACAAATGAAATAGATATAGTAAAAAGTATGAACTCACATTCCCCTCTGTGATCCTTGACAGTAAAAGCCTCTGTCTTAGCTTCCCGAACACGTATACCCTCACAGTATCCAGAAGCAACCTTCAAGCCAAGCCTGAATTTCCTGCTTCTTATCCAACTTGAATTGTCAGTAAAAGTAAGGTCTCCTAGTGTTCCAACCCCCTCTTTCAGGGTCACTTGCAAGTCACCCGTCAGCAGTGGTCTTTTTCCTGGACGCTCTTTTACCAAATGGCTATCAAATTCCTCCTGTGTCCAATCTTCATCATCCTCATTGCTAAAATCACCTTCAAGCACCACAACATCTAGCTTCATAGAGGCTTCAGGTCCGGTTGTTACAACATGCGCAGTGTTGGAGTCAACTAGAACAATATGGATAGCAGCACCCTGCTCCCCTTCTACCTTTCCTCCTGTGTAAAGAGGGAGAGACAACCTGGACCTGAAGCGGAGCTGTAAGCTCCCTCCGCCTGGACCTTCAAGACATTTTGGAGAAGACCTGAAAACCAAAAATATTAGAAGATTCTCCACATTAAAAAAGTAAAAGATGTTGCTTAGAGAACACATAACCTTAATGCTAAAGAAGAGCTGGTTCTTTGTAAAGAAAAAACAACAAAAGGAAAACAAACTACACACAATTCCACTAGGTGATCAACCTTATTCAAGAAAGTCTAATACCTATCAACCAGCCAAAAACCTAATAAAAGTTATTGTAAAACCAAGCATACTGTGTGACTTTCATCAAGCACACATTCTTGCATTAATAATGCTTAAGTTCATCTAAAATTAAGCGATTTCTTAACCAATACAACCCTACAAAGCAAGAACAAGAAAAGAATTAAGCCAAAGAGCACTTAAAGATCTTTCAGAATTTCATCCCAGCCCTTCAATTTTTATGCACAATGTTCTTTAAATATTGGCTACTTGATCAGCCAAGACCAAACACAAACTATTAGCTTTGATAGACACCCTTGTCACTACTCATAGTAATAAAATAGCAGTCTGTTTAAGTCATGTAAGGTGTGATTATTCCCTATTTGATTCCATGCTGTTAAGCATTGCAATCCCATTGGCAATTGGTGGAGGAAGCACAAGCTGATTTGAGGTTACCACAAATCCCAAGCCAAAACTGATAGGGATGTAACACCACCTATCATGCATCATTGTCCATGTCTTATAATTAACAGTTTTTCTTTTCTTTTTTTGTTTAAAAAAACCAGAGATTACAAACATAAAATTCAACCATGCAACCATATATGCTCAGACATTAATTACTTACCTTCCATTAAGCCTAGGGGGGGCTAATTTTGCCAAAGCTCTTTCCACCTCTTCACTTACCTGCAAAACATCGATTGCAGACATAATAAGAGACATGAGGAAAAGAACATAATCCAAAGGGCAGAATAACAGAATACACAACAGATTCGCTTTAAATTGCACTAAAATAGAGATTCTAAATTGATCTCATATATGCAATACAAAAAAAGCTCATTTTGGTGTCATCCAACAAAATTTTTGCAATAACTTTGAGCATATATGTTACATGGGTGCAGAGCAGATGTGCACCACAGATACCCTTTTCCATGAGTGTCTAGGATGCAAAAAACCTAGAAAAACAAAATCACCCTCAAAAGGTGGGCATGGGGCACCTGAGCGTTAACAAGTGATCACTTTGAAAAAATAAAGGTCAAAGTTAAAATATTTTTTACATCAATTAACCTTTTAAGAGAACCCTGGAGAAGGAAGCACCAATAACATCCAAAAAGGCATGGTCATAGTTAAAGATGGTGCCAAATGTAATACAAGATCATCTAAAAGATCTAATCATGAATCTATCTCACAACATTATTAATCTAGGATTATGAGTCTAACTAAAAATATATTGAAGAATCATGCAATTCGTGAAAGTGCAAACAGATGGCCAATCGCACCAAATTCTGATCATATGACCTACCTCCAAACCTAACAAGATAACAGTGAGGTGAGAGTTGGAATACTCCAAAAACAAAATGAAAGGAGGAAAGCCTTATATGTAGCACGTAGCGTCTACGAGAAAAGATATGAACAAGTTACACACGACAATCAGCATTCTTCATTCAAATCACAGAAATGTACAGGAGTTACTCCAGTCCCATAAGAAATCGAAACCTTCAATAATGATGATTGCCATACATTTTAAGAAAGATTTGTTTGTGTAGTGTACACAAACAGGTAACCAGGTGTAAAAGCACAGTAGATGCATGTCTAAGTGTAAGCATATATCTGCAATACATGCAAGGCTCTATTTCAGACGTAAAACTCCAATCAGCAAAAGAACAATGCTTCCCAAGAACATCGCCATACAATTTAACAGTCTTTAAATTTGCATATAAGAGAATTGCACTAATCAAACCTATACCAAAAGAATAAAAAGAAAGAAGATTCATTGATGGCGCATAGACCTTAAGAAAACCTCCACAACAAGAGAATTGATTGCAAAGAGTAGGAAATAGGTCTTACAACTCTACGAAGAATGGGTTCCAAAGATGAACAAAGTTTCTGCAAGCTGTCCACCTTAAGAGCTTCAACAATCACACTGCATAACATATACACGTAAATTTTTGAGAAAAAAACACTAGGTCAACCATATAGAAAGAGAAGACCTCCATTTCTTAACCATAATATTAAGATTTTAAACTCCTCCAGTGTGTCAACAGAATCAAAATCCTTACGCGTTGAAAATTTCACTAAGCAGAATACAAAAAATACATATATAGTTGACTAAAAACGAACAAACATATAACTAAAATTAACATACAAGTTTTACAAAAAAATTCAAAGTCATACAATTATTGAAAAACAATTTTTACTTTTAGTTATCCAGAAATACTACTGTCTTTCATATCCAACCGCACTTTTTGCCTTCCTTCTTTTTCCTTCTTTGATGAACAAAAAATATAAAAGTCAACAACTAGGATAACACACAACACAAATCCAAGCAAGCGAAGGAAAGCGTGCCGATAATACCTAGCTAGAGCAGGACGTTTTGGCTCCGGCTGCTGGTCTTCATCTCCTTCCAAACTCCGTTTCCCTCTAACCATACTATTAGTCCTCGTCATATACCGCGTTTGCCTTTGCATTCTCTAAGTACCAGATCTGCAATCATAACAAAATCAAAGTCACTGATTTAAATGAAAACTTCAAATTCACTACTCAAAAAAAAAAATCCTTATCTAATCTTCCTTTTTAAACAGAGAAAAGGAATGATAAAATTAACTGAAAGAAATTTAAAAATAAAAATAAAAATTAGGTTCTTACTCTTAACAGTCGAGGTCTCAAATATATTTAAACGAACAATTAATAAACAGAGATTTTTTTTTTTTTTAAAGGAAAGAAAAATCTGAGAGAAAATCCTTTTGCAGTGAGTGCTTGTGTATTTGGTTTTTTTTATTTTTTTCTTTTTAGTATCTTAGCAGACAAAAAGTGATGCGGAGAATAATCTGGTACACCAAGATTCAGGGTAATGCGATGACGGTTAACGTAAAACTGAGGGCGGGCGAGTGAGGGATTTGGTGAAAGGGAGTTTTAGGGTGGATACTGATGCAGGGGATTTTTGCTAGTGGATTGGGATTTGGATGTTTGTCGGATGATGAGTCAACCACGTCAGTTTTTAAATATTCAATAGTTATTATAGCGGGGGCAAGTGGTTTTGGTAGGACACATGTCGTTTTCTGAGCCGTTCAAATTGTAAGATTTGCAACGACGTTACAGGCTCACCTTACCACTCCATAAATATATTTTTGTTCCTTAAAACCACAAAAAGAATAATGCTCAAAAGAATATATTCCCAATTGATATATATATATATTTTTAGTATCTCAACTTGGTAGTAAAAATATTCAATCTGTTAGCCGACCCGTTAACCAATTCGAACTACCATTAATTAATTCGTCAACCTTTTTAAATCTTTAACCGTTAACTAAATTAAATTTTTTCAGTTAATTCGGTTAACAAACCGAATTAATCAAAATTTGTATATATTTTTATTTTTAATTAAAACATATAAAAATTAACCGACCGATTAATTTATATTTCCAAAAAATTAACCGAACCACCCGACCACCAACCAAATATTTATATATTATAATATGATTTATTAAATTCAGTTAATTCAATTAACCAACCAATTTCAAATCAAATTAACCGTTAATCGAACTTCTAAAAATTTATTAACCGACCCGACCGAATTAATTCAGCTTTACCCAAAATTTACACCACCCTACTTGATAGCCAATTTTGGCAAAAAAATAAAAGATTGGTGTTTATTTATATTAGATTCTAATTTAAATTGAATTATGTGGTAACACATTTATAAAATTACATTTTGTAAATATTTTTGGCTGACATCCAACTCTATCATTAATATACTTACAATTACATATATAAACTCTTTGTCATCCCTAAAATTAAATTAACTTTGTTCACTTAATTTCAAAAGTTATAAATTAATCATTTAACTATTAAAAAATTATTTAAGTCATTAAATTATTTAAAATTTGTATTTAAGTTATTAAGATGTTAATTTTTTTAAAATCCAAGTAATAAACTCTTAGTAACAATTCAATGATTGATACAATAAATCAATACCATCAACAACTAAAACATAATTTAGATTCAAGTCAATATGATGATCAATGTCGAAAATTGAAAAGCAAAACTATTGAAATTTTGATTCAGAAATTCATGAAGTTTAAAGCTATTCTATGAGAAAATTGAACTATAGAAGAAAAGAAAAAAATAACTTTTAATAGATGCAAGCAGTCAAATAAAGATGACCATGCAACAACAATTTTAACAACTTAAGCAATTTAAATGAAAACTTTTAAATAATTAGTGATCATTTTGTAATTTTTTTTAAGTTAAATGACCAAAACATAATAATTTAGTGCCCTTGGATTGGATTTACCCAAAGATATATGTCATCCACTAACTTCGTAAAAAGTTTTTATTGACAATGAAAAGATTAGACACTTGCATTAAAATGTACGAGTACGAAGGCTCAAATGGGACCACTAATGGGATAAATATCACCATATCAATATATTAATAACATCAACAGAATGTGTCAGACCAAATTTATCTAACCCAAAATGGCTTTTTTCCAAATTAGAGAAAAAGTTCACTTGGTAATCATAAATTCATAATAAGAAAGGCCTACGTAAAGCAAAGGAAAAAAAAGAGAGAAAAGTAGGATACCAGTTAATTGATATTCATCTTTGTTTTGACTAGGGTGAACTCTTCAAGCTTTGTGTAAAGTTTGAGGAGTTGTAGAGTGCACATTTTTGGGGATGTGCAAGGACCACACATGACATAGATGACATTTCCTAAGGGTCGGGTGTAGATACCATCTTCCCGGAGCATCTGAACCAGAGACCTTGCATATAGAGATGCATACCTGTTTAAAAAAAAAAAAGGATCAGCAAGCCATAGATCATGGAACTTTGAGACTTGCCAATCGAACTCAAGTAGGTCCGAAGGCTCAGCATACCACTCAATCATCAATGTCATAAATTTGAGTTTTCCAGGATGGTCTTCATTTACTAGGGAAAAATCTTTTGGACTATTGTTGGTCACTAATTGCACGTTTCATTTATTTCTTATACTGCTATTCATAGCATGGAAAGTGCAGTACTGTCGCCTGTACATGATGGATTAAGGTCTTGCCTTTCAAGGAAAACAGTTTTGCATTCAAAAGGTTTGAAGCATTTGACGGAAAAAATTACCAGTCTTAAAGAAATAGAAGGTACGCAAGTAGGATGGTGGTTCCAGAGAACTATATGACAGAGAAAGAAGTAAATATACCCCGCGTCAGACTCATCTGCTTGTAGTTCTAGCGCAAAAAGAGTTCCTAATGTGACCACCCTTGAGACAGAAGGATGTGATGAGATTTGTTGCACAAGTTCTGCATCCCATAACTGCAGGAATTGAAGTGTGAGAGCATATGATTAGGAAACAGCAATGTGTCTCTGTATTTTCATGACAGGCAGTTGGAATAAAATCGTTGCTATAAACTTTAATTTTTTAAGAAAATTTGATTTCAGTTTAACCAGATTGATTTATCCAAGACTGGATCCTTCTTGTTTCTTTGGGGAAAAAACCAAAAGAAAGATGTCATTTAAAAGCCTTATAAAATCAATAGAGTAAAAGACAGCTAATATGAACTGCCAACCAGAAGAGGATAGCATAACATTCTACCCTGTTGGAAAGTTTTACACCTCAAGTTCTCGTCTTAGAATAGAGATAGGTATGGAAACTAAAATTGTAGAAGGTGAAAAGGGAAAAGTACAATTTTAACATACCTCCCTAAGCAACATTTTCTGAGATTTTTCAGATGTGATGTTAAGGTTTGTATTTGGATCTTTGAACCATTTAATAGATTTGGCAGCTGCTGTGCACCCCATTGCATGTGCAGAATATGAATGTCCGTGCAAAAGAGCTTTAAGCTGAAAGCAGCAAACCACATATATGTAAGTAATTTATTTATGTTTTATAATGCAAATAAATAGATGGATTATGGATAAATGCAGGTGCCTTGAAATACAACTAGTGTTTCTCCCACAAGAAACAATCTGAATCCGCAAAGTACAAAAATTCCAAACAATAGTTCTAAAGACAATGAATAACAATATAACACCTTTGAATCTCCGGTAAATGAATCGAATATAGCATCGGTTGCCATTGTGGCAGCTAATGGGATGATCCCTCCAGTCATGAGCTTTGCAAAGCAAGCTATATCTGGTACACAACCAAGCAGTTCTGCTGCAGACTGCCACAAAATAAAGATTAGTGAACTTCCAATAAATCTCAGCAAAATAATTTTCCAATGAAAAAGAACTGACAAATCCTATTAAAAGCAACAAACCTCTACTCCTAAACGCCAGAAACCTGTAAAAACCTCATCAAAGATTACTGGAATTCTACAGTGCCGACACTCATTGACAAGCATACGCTGGAAAAGTGGATCAACCATGTGCATTCCTCCAGCACCTTGGATAACTATAAAATAATCCATCCACCAGATGAGGTTAAACATCAGATAAACAATTTAGCAATTCTCTTAGGAGCAATCCAGAAGTCGATACAAGCAAGTGGAAGTGTAGCAAGAAGCTTTCAAGTAAAAAGAAAGGAACAGGGGTTTGCAGAATAAGGTTAGCCACAATCTCTATTAGAAACATCCAAGCCAGTCAAAAACAACATTTCTGATCTGGATCACTTCCTAGAATCAGTGAAATTTATTTGAGACCACGTGACAGTATACAGAACAGACAGTTACTATAGTTCAAAACAGTAGTTGTATAGATAAAAATGGAACTTTAATTCCAAACTCATGAGAAAATAAAACCTAGTCATGCAAAAAGTAATACCATCAAATAATAAAATTAAAGAAATTTAGTTCTTACTTGGTTCCATAATTAAGGCTCCTATTTGCTTATTAGTCTCAGATAATGTTGAATACTGAGATAATTGCTGAGAAACATACAATGAGTACAAGCCAGCAAGATTCGATTCGTCCCTCCTCTTAAGAAATATTTCATCACGAGACCTGAAGGCTGCCACAACCACAATATATATTGAGAAAATAATACCTTAGAAATTATGATGATGATAACTCAACACTTCCCACCCCCACCTTTTTTTTTAAGGTAAGGGAAACGGGTGTGGGGGACCAAGTTCACTTACTAGTATCTTCTGGTTTCAGAGTTGCAGAATGAAACACTTCAGGAAGTGAAACAGTCCATTTGCCATTATGCATAAACACAGTTGGAGGGTCTAGAAAAAGCCCTCTTCCTGTATACCTGTTGAATTCAGAATATTACTTCTTTAGCTGCATTAGTTCGCAAGTGTTATATTGACTTAATTCTATGCAGTAGTTCACAAGTGTTATATCACTGGTCTCAAAGTTTAGAGGATCTATTGTAAAAATTTTAAAGAAATTGTTAAAGTCAATGAACTGAATTTTGGGAGATACATAAGGAATGTTTCTAGTTCAAATCTATTCCCGTGTGGTTCACTGCCTTTTTGCAGTGTCGGCAAATGTGCAATATTGACATTCTGAATGCACAGTCTCAAAAACTAAAATGGCCACATAGGTTTCAATAGAAAAATGGTCCAAGCATGAACAGGTACTGGAAGTCTGGAACTTCAATTCAAGTTCAGGGAGTCGGACATGCATGCATACAAGGAAATTAAGTGGACATTTTCTGCCTGGTCTTTGCCGCAAACTGAAAAGATTAAAATAGATCATATCTTTCCACCCTTAAGTATTATTATTAGCCAACTCTCTGTCAGAGAGAGTATGGAAATGGGAGTAGCTTTTTCACTAGGTAGAGATTAAAACAGACAGTGACTCTCACCAATTAATCTCATCTTATTCTTAGTTAAAGTAATAAAATGTAATTCTGAATAACATACTTTAATCCACACATCATAGGGAACAAGGAATATCCTAAATGTGACTTTGCAGTCATGAAATCCTATGATAAGATAAATTCCCCTGCATCACCCATCAAAATACAATACTTCAATAAATTCCCTTGCACCATTTGTCAAAATACAATACATCAAATCCACACAATCCAAGGAAGAATTAAAGATTCAGGCAACGGAAGTAATCTTCTTAAAGAATAATGCATTCATGAATGAATAATCCATACCATGGCTGCTGCAAAAATCCAGTAAAAGACGATGGTGCCTGTGCTTCCATTGCACCTAAAGTATCACCATGATAAGATCCCTTAAGAGCTAGGACCTGAAATAAAGAGGCCATTTTGGTTACTATTTCTGCAACAAGAAAAAATAATGTAACTCTTGTACATTTTATGTGTAAGAACATGTGATTTAATGGCAAAACCTTGATGTTACTAGTCTCACTCAAGATAAGATCCTAAATATAGAACAAAAATATAGTTGACTCACATAACTGACTCCATGTAGTGGAAAAGCTGTGTTTTACATATATCTACAGAATGCAGCTATTGCCAAAAGAATTACCATCACGCTACATGAAGCACTTTGAAAAGATTAAGAGCTGTCAAAACATTTTTTTAGCCCTTGTTTGCAAAAGTTTCAGCATCACATGCAAGAATGCATTGAAAATACAGCTGTGGTGAAGAACAATATAGCCACTGTTTTTTCCAAATGATTGATTAACACAAACAGGCACGTATAACATAACCCCAGAGTCTACTTGTTGTTCAGGTGCTTCTGCAATTGAGTTTATCAATTGACAATGCACTCATGAATGCATAGATACCCACATATGGACAGACATATGAATGTAGGCAAAATGTATATGGCACATGCATGCAATGCATACAACAGATACAAACCATATTGACAGATCCAGACGCATAAACTCATGCATTGGCACATATTGTGTGCACATTCATGCAAAAATGCAGTACTTACAGAGTTCAAAAAAAAAGGAACACAACCACATTGAATACTCCCCTTTTATAACAAACAAATTCACCTCCCATTGTGCTTAGAATCAGCCAAATAACCCTTTTCAACTAGAGATTTCCCATTCTAATATTTTAAATTTTTTAATTTAGACAAGGGCATTTTACATTGTCTATCATGAACCTCAAACTTTTTAAAAATATATAAGCATTAATAGAAGGCCCTACAAGCAGCAAACCAAAAGAAATAAAAAATATACGATAAGGAAGAGAAGGGGAGAATGCTCAAGACATGAACTAAAATATATTCAGAGGGATAAAAATATTATTTCACTCTGCATGTTAGAAGCTATTTTAACATTAGCTATTGGAAAAATGCATGAAATATGTAGTCAAGGCACCAAAAGAAAGATAAGGCCCACCATTAGTTCGATACAACTTTCTGTTGGGTTATTCTTCAATAACTCTGGTAAAATTCCATGATCAGAAGAAAACTTTCGAAATGCCATCTTCAGAGCAATTTCAATTGCTGTAGAACCATTATCTGAAAAGTACACCCGAGTGGCCCAACCTACACAAAAGAATCCTAACTCCTAAAAATTTATTGCAATTAAATAAAAAACTAGTATTCAAACATAATTAAAGACATATAAATCATCCATGGACCAAATTCTCATACCTTTATCAAACCAAAGAAAAGAATTTAACAAAAATGAGCTCTTTACAAAAGGATCAATATTGACAGCCATCATCAGCTTTTTCCTTTACATTATTGTTTTCATTTTTCCAAGAAAAGAATGTGGAAAGTGACAGCCAATGTTCTCAGATGAACCAAGAATCAATGAGACGAGAATCAAAGCTAATATATATCTAAAGAGAAACAGAATACGTACCTTTCCCCACACCATCAAGCAAAAGCTCTGCACATTCTAAAGCTGGCTCATAAACATTCTCAGGGAACATTACATGCCCAAATCGTGCAGCAGCATAACCCATGTCTCTTGCAAGTTCAGTCTGAAACCACCTAAATGAATTACCGCATTAAAAAAAATTCAGACAACTGACAGCTGCAAAGTAGGTAAAGTAAATTATAACTCATGGCAATGCGAAAGAGTCAAGCTATGTTACTCAAGCTCAGGTGTTAGTGTTGGATACAAGTATGTGTCTAGTACGAGTTGTTCAACTTTTCTAAGTTTTTCCATGTATTTGGAGGATCCTTGAACAGTCATATCTCCATATCAGCAAAAACATGCTGATAATGAACTTTAAGAATTAAATATGGATATGTCAACATGAGGTTTTCAGTATTCATACGTAATGCCTACTTTTGAGCATTCTGTATCTTGAGATGAATATGTGAAGGAAAAGTTTCAATTTATAGGCTGGATCAAAACTAACACTATATCTGCAAAGAGCTGTCAACTGCAACGTAGACATAGAAGTGGGAAAACTATCTCAGCAATTGTAAATTATAAATAGTGATACCACTTTTTTTTCTTATCAATCAAACAAAACTGTTAAATCTTAACATGTAATTCAACTATCCACCAAGTGCCTAAAACTTCCCAAATATAGCTTTCAAGTAGTATAATTTCATGCTCAGCTCCTTGTATCTCCCATTTTGTCCATTGCCATCAAATAGTTCCACAAACCTATTTAAGGGTGCCCCTGGATGTCAAAATCCCAATATCAATTTGCAACTAAACTACAAAGCAGATTAAGCCACTAGTAAGAGAGTAAGAAACTTTCTTCCATAGTCCTGTCCAAAAGACAGATAATTGCATTAAGTTCTCTATGTCAAAACCTTTAAGCATTTTAGAAGTATGTCCTGTCCAAAAGAACAGCCCAGCCGCCCCCGCCCCCCCCCCCCAAGACAACCTGAAAAGGGCATAAAAAGAAACTCTCTACTCCAATATAAAGTTTGTTAGGCCAAGGTTCAGCAACATGCTATGTAGCTACAAACCATGTGTTAGGCCAGCGTTTGAAACAATTTACAATTGGCTAGACTAAGTAGACAAACAAATAAAATAAGATTAGACCATCAGAGAAAAAGAGAGGGGTAGAAAGAGAGTAGAAAACATAAAGATGACCTGTAAAGTTGCATCAGGTCCTTGAGTCCACCAACTAGCACAGGCATCAAATTGTTGAGTTATGTACTCTTTGTTCTGAACCTGTAATTGAATGTAGAAATAAAGACAGGTAATTAATTTTCACATCAAAACCTGACAACTAACATTTAGAAAGAAAGACAAAAAGAACTTGGTATGCAATATTGTAAAAGTAGAGTATAAAACAGAAGATAGAAGTGAGTTAGGCTATTGTTCATCTTATATTATTTGAAATACACAAACCTTGTACACTGAAAAGTTTTCACCACAGCGTGAATCAATGACTGTAACAGCAGAAGGTGGTACAAGTTTGTGCTGAGTAAATGGCCACCAGAAAACATCTCCAGCTTTTCTCGGCATTTCATTAAGTCTCCGCATTCTTTCTAAATAAGCTTCCAGCATTATGTCTTTCAAAGAATTAAATACATTGCAAGATTCATCAAACCATTCCATTAGATCATTTGATGGATCTTGTGGAATGGGTGGCAGCACAAACACAGGCACTCTGGAAAGAATAAAATAATAAGTTAATAATAACCCATTATATAGCATGGCCAAGGGTGATATTGCCCCAAAAGCTTCTACTGAGGACAAACAGAAAAAGTAAAGGATCTAGACCCCAATGAAGACAAAAAAAAAGATGGTTAAGAAAACTTACCTACCTACTACGCAAATATGACTTTAATGGTATTTCATTTATAAGGCCGTGATCTTCAATAACAATAGCAACAACATCATAACCTCGTAGTTTCAAACTCTCATAAGCTGAAATAGTTCCAGATATACCACCCAACCGGCCATCTCCAACAAGAACACCAGGAAAGCGCAAGGGCCTGGTTACACATTTAACAAAAAGGGCATCAGGAATAGATTATATAAGCAAAAAAAGTTAGCATTTACAGACATCAACCAAAATATATGATCTTATTTTCCAACAAAACATAAAAACTATGATTTGCTAAACTTTCAGCGATGATTCTTAAGTTCACAATAAAATACAAATCTGCCAACGGTAATTTTCAAAATGACAACATTCTAAAAGACATTAAAGGTCTAATTATGAATTCCATGCCTTGCCTTTACAAAAATTGAGAAATTAGTCCCTCTACTTCTATTTGTCAGAATTGGATCCTCGTACTTTACTAAAATCGAAAAGTTAGTCTAATTGGGTAAACACTATTAAACCTTGTCATTAAATGGCAAACCCAAAAATCAACAATTCTGAAATTTATATGCAAGAAATTAGTAAAATTTTAGCAATTCAATAATTTATGTGCGATAAGTTAGAAAAAATTAACCCTTCAACTACATGTGTTGTGTTTATGAATAACTGGCCTAAATTCTTAGTTTTCTTAAAGTACTCACAAATTAAAGTAGAATGACTAACTTCTCAATTTTTATAAAGTAAAGAGATGAAATTCATAATTAAGCCGATATTAAATTAGTTAATTCCAATCAACTAAGAACCAAAAAAGAATAGTTGCATTAGAACACAACACTAACGGAAACAATGCAAGCATAAGAAAAGAATAACCCACAAACTAATAAAGATCACATTAGAGCATAACCCTTAATTTTGTTCAAGGAAACAATTAAATTGACTTAAATAATTGTACATAATCATAGAATAGGAAAATTTCCAATCAGTTGGGAATCCTGAAAGTACCTGAACACAAGATGAAAGCAGGTACTGTTGCTTGTTTCTTTTGTTGTTAGTGTAAAATTTACGATTGACTAAAAAGGAATAAATAACTAAAAAGGGACACGGATTCTAACATGTGAAATCTAGATTATGTCACACTCACGCATGTAATTGGAAGAATATATAAGTTTTAAAATATAAAAGGAAAGAAAAAAAAAAGTGTTCCTTTCATGTGTGAATATTTTATTTTTAAATTTAATTAAAATATTTAAATCTCATACTAAAATGACATTTCTATCTTTTTTTGTTTATAAATGTACTATAATCTTATCATCCCATTGTCTCTACATTTTCAGTGCAAAAATAGGCAAACAGGATCGAAGGAAATGAACAAGAAGCATTAGAGAAGAAATAAACCAGATACCGATAAAGATCACATTGAAGCGTCCCAGAGGGTCCAGGACTGGCAACCCCACCGGCAGTCTCCACCACACAAAACCCATCCAACTTTCCCCTCTCAACACCACCTTCCAACAATCCTTCCTTCAAAAGTGTCTCCAATCTCTTAACCAGTTCAGAATCCTCCACCGCTCCGCCTTCCCTTTCCGCAGCCAAATGTGGAGACAATGCGCCCTCCCAAGCGTATATCGTCTCCGAAACAAGCTCCGGAGCCACCCTTCCCGCTTCCAAAACCTTCTTTTCCTCATAAAACCCCAATTCACACATCTCCCGGGACTCATTTAAAGAGAATTCGTTTGGCTTAAACGATTTGGCAGCTGGGAGGGAAGAAAGGAGAACAGAATGGGAAGAAAAGAGGGGGAGATTGCGGCGGAGAGAAAGAGAAGGGAGTTTTTGAAAGAGGAAGCGGGAATCGGAGTCGGAGGGGAAGCCGGTTTGGAGAGGTTTGAGGTAGAGGAATTTTTTGGAGGAGGAGGAGGGGGAGAGGAGGAAGGAGGAGGAAAGGCCGGTGGAAACTAGGGTTTTGCCGAGGGAGGTGTTGGAGGACCAGATTATGTAGGTTGGGTGGGAAAGTGGGATGGTGAGAGTGGAAAAGGACTGGGATTGATGGTGGTGGTGGTGGTGGTGGAGGAGAAGGAGACGGAGGCGGAAGAGACGGTGGTGGTGATGACGGCGGAGGAGCATGGTGGGAAAGAGTGAGAGGGAAAGTGTAGTAAGCAAGTGAAATGTTTGGAAAAGGGAGGGGAAAGGACAGCGCGCGTTCCAGCTGAGTGGGGATAAAAATATTAAATTCGTAAAATAAATTTAAATAATTTCCAATTTTTCAATATTTTTTTTGGTGCGAAATTTTTTCAAATTTGGCTCTATTTTCTAAGGTTAAAATATGTTACTAGTCCCTTTACTTTTTATAAATTTAGAATTCAGTCTCAATATGTTTATTTTTAACAATTTAGTCTTTCTACTTTTTAAGATTCAAAATTCAGATCCAACTGTTAACCCTGTTAAATTTAAGTTCATTACAATTTCATTTTTAATTACATGGCTGCTAAGTAGGGACGAAGCCAGAAAAATTTTTTAGGAGGTCGAAATAATTTATATTCTTATAAGGGTATTTTTTTTTCATTTTACTTTTATTAATAAAATCGACATAAATTTTGCATATATTAGATAGAATAATATCTTTCATGTCTCATATTCGCAACATGTCATTAACATTTATACTAAGATAATGTTTACCAAGTATCAAATGAGGATATATGCCCATGCATAGCCTTTAGGACATAACATTAAGAACACAACTGATTACAGTGCTTTTAAATGATTCTAACATGGCTGTAGTGCTGAGTTGAAAATAGAGGAGAAACTTGTTCCAACAAATCATGTTGTATGGATGTTGTTATATAAGTGGTGTTGTTTATTTTCGCGTGCATTTTTATTATTAATTTATGACTGGTTAAACAAGTCATTATAAATATGCGCGACACAAAATAATATTATCGGGCAGGATTATCGATTGTGGTAAGAGACTCATCGAAGTATTTTGCATGGGAACTACAATGTCCATTTTGATTTGAAATGGTAAAAACGAGAGATCCACGCCATCCTTTATGCTAGGTATGTTGTCTTATAATTTTTCAATTTGGGTTAAATTAAATTATTAGTTTCTTGAAGGGGCTAAAAATGAATTTCTCTCGTTTAATTAAAGAACTAAAAGGGATTAAATTGAGTTATTTAATTTATAAGAAAGATCGAAAAAAAATTATACCTTTCAATTAAGGGAGGCCAAATCCCTATTGTTTTTCATGAACATTAACAAGACCGTGAGAGGCCAAGGGCCTCAAAACTTTTTTTGGAAATTTTCTTTTTTTCCCTTGAAATTTGTTGAAATTTTTAATTTGGTCCCTCAAATTTTTGAAAATTTTCATTGACTTTTAATTTTTTGAAGATCTTAATTAACCTCTTCTATTTTTTTTTTAATTCTCATTAATCTCTCACGTTTTTTAAAAATTTTAATTAAACCCCCAATGTTTTGAAAATATCTCATTAAACTTCTAAATTTTTTGAAATTTTTAGTTAGGCACCCTGAAGTTTAGTCCCAAGATCCACCACTGTTAAAATTATTGATATTTTGAATGAAATCAAGTTTTTTTTCTTTTAAAACAAATTGCAATCTAGTGTTGTATAGAGACCCTACTAAGCAAGGAGTGAAATAAGCTCGTTCGAGGGCTCAAAACCTAATCATTAAGAATACAACTAGTTCTAACATATTTAGCAATCCAATCTGCTACCTTGTTTCCTTCTACAACAACAAAAGAAAAAAAAAATCCCTAAAAACAAGAGGACGAGTTTTCAACGGAATAACTATTCCAAGACTCATACGACGGAGCTAATTTAACACGGTTGACAACATTCCGACAATCAAATTCAATAATAATTTTGATCCACCCTTTTCCTTTTGCATGTAAATAAGCATGATGAAGAGCAATTGTCATACAATATCAACAACCTCAACCTAACCATCAATCCCCTTTCCACAATGATTTCGATAGACACCTCTAATGCCAAATTCATCGAACTGTTGGAGGCATCATACTTTCCTTCAACAAATGAGGGAGGAGGAGCCGTCCAGTTTACAATACAACGTTTTCTTATTAACATTCTCACCAAGTTTTTAACAAGATCGTCTAGTGAAGTGGAATCATAAAAAGTATCATGTCAAACTCTAAAGACGGAGTCAGGAGTATGATATTAGGAGCACCAGAATTAAATTTTAAAAGTTTGAGGGGGGCAAATGTTAAAAAAATGCTTAAAAATATTTAGATTAAATAATTCGTAACTACAATAGACTAAAATTATTATTTTACCCCTCGACTGAGGAAGGACCAAAACCATTTCCTGCCACTGGCTACCAACATAGATGCGTATTATATCATATGAATATCATTTTACAAAAAAAAAAAAGTATGAATCAATTAAAATAAAATATCGAGTTTATCTTAAAATATTAATTTACAATGTTACATAGAAGAATTTCTATCCTCCAATTTAAAAAAAAAACACACACACAAAATCAAAAGGTATCCAAATTGGTTGATAAATTGTGCTCTATGTGTCCCCACATTCACTCACCAAGGTTATTGTTGTGATATACACCAACTAAATAAATAAAAAAATATTATATGACTTTTGTCTCTAAACTTGACAATTAGGTTTATATCGACATCCATATTTTTTTTGTTCACTTTAGCACTTAAACTTGATAATTAAGTCATTTTTGAAGCCTAAACTTAAAAAATATAAAATTTTGACGGTCTATACATGTAGTACTCTGATATTGTGTCACATCATAATTTGAAAATTTAAAAATTTATATAAAATTTAAGGTGACGATGTGGTACAATATTATAGTATCACATTGAACAGGTTAGATCAATGGTTCATGATTCAACCAGTTCAACCGCTAGACAAAAAAAAAAAACTAAAAATCCATAAAAGTTAAAAATATATATTAAATCAGTTCAATTCATTCAACTGTCGATTTTTATCTCGATTTTTTACTTTTACTAATTTCAAGTAATTTCTGAATAATCGAACAAAATGCGAAAATCAAAAAGGGAATTGATGTTCAAAGATTTTATTGACTGGATATGAATTGGGATATTTAATGGGAGGTATGGAGGGCAAAGTCAAATAGTGTGACTTCATCATCTCCAACCCCCCATTGCCTTTCCTCTATGCAACTCCTTACATTGCTTCTATTATCCTTTTCTCATACACCTAACACATGGAAAACAATAAAAGTGCCTTTTGGTTTTCAAGTCAAAGTTTTCATGTGCAATTCACTTCTCAATTTTTTTTACGCTTATTATATTGTTGACATAATATAATTTTTGTAAGTTTATTTCACTACTGTATTTTTTTTTATTTTGATTTTTAAATTTGACAATTAAATCTATTTTAGTCCTTCAATTTGGATTTTATTAAGATTTAATGATGTGACCAATATTATTATAATCAGACAGAATCGAAAGGATTGATAACCGATTGATTTAACAGTCTGAAAAAAAGTTGAGCCAATTGACTTGAAAGCTGATTGAAATTGGTAAAAAAAAGGACAAAAACCGATTGTTGAACCAATTTATTATTTTTTAAAGATTTTTATGATTTTTTAATTATTTATTCAATTATTGTTGGTCCGACGGTCGAACTGGTTGAATTGGGAACCAGTGGTCTGATCTGTTCAACGACCGATTTGAAATTTAATATAATTTTTTTATTTTTCAAGTGATGATGTGGCATAATCTCAAAGCGTCAAAGTGCACAAAAAAAGTACAAATAGCAAAGTGGACATAGTGCAAAGTTCATGGGCCAAAAATTTTATTAGCCCTATGTTATTTGGTACCCAAGTTTGACACTTTTTTTTTTCTAATGTGACATTTATATTATTTTTGGTCTAATGTGGTACATGTATTTAGCAAACGTTATATATTTTGGTACCCAAACGTAACAATGTTGACATTTTAGTATTTAATTCGGGTATAGAATTGATTTAATGAAAGTTAATTGCTACTATTATTAAGTTTGAATTCTCATTATTTTGTTAATAGAATAAATTCAGTATTAATTGTGATTTTATTTAATTTTATGTTTAATTTGTCGATACAACGTGATTGACTTTGATTTTGGAGAGTTTTAAGGTTGATTTGATGAAAGTTAATTGATAATATTATTAGTTAATTATGAATTTACATCACATCAACTATAAAACTCAAAATAAACACTAAAAGTTAACTTTAGGTACAAAATGTATAACTTTTGCAAAATACATGTACCACATTGAACAAAAAATAATGCAAGTACTATATTAGAAAAAATGTCGAACTCAGTACCAAATATGTATTAAGCCAATTTTTCTATTTGATATTTAAAATCAATTAAAAAGTTTTTTTATGTTTATATAGGTTTGAAATAGTGTTTATTCATTTAAAATTAAAACCCTTCCTTTTTATTTTTTATTTTACAAAATATTTTCAGCGAAAATAATATATTTTTGTTTTTAAATTTTACATTATTTTTAAAATTTTCAACCAAGCATTATTTCTTTAATATTTTTATATTTTATGAAAACGAAAACGAAAATAAATTTTTTTTATCTCGAGTTTTTTTTTTTTGGTTGAATCTGGTGAAGAAGAAGAAAATAAAAGTAGAAAGGAGCCTAATTTTGTAGTTATATGGTGACTATTCAAACAAGTGTGATGCAATGTTAGAGGCATTTTCCATTGAAATTTAACCATACATCATCTCCATAAGTCATTAACCATAGAAGAAACTAACAGAAATATACAAGAAAGGGGAATGATTTTGTCTTGAAACTCAGTCAGTCTTCCATTTGACTCCATCCTGTGGAATTTTTCTTTTCTCAAGGATATAACAAAATTCCACAACTATATACAATCATATTTGTTTTTCTTTTAAGGAGGTGTTTTGGTATTTGTTAGTTACATCACGTCTCGATTAAATATAAAGTTGAATCGAATGAGATTTAAGTAGAATTTTGTTAATTTTATTCTTTTCATTCACAATACTCGAACTCAAAACTTTACTTAAAAAACATTGAATTTATTGTCACAGAAATCAATAAATCTCTATAACAAAAAGTAATAAGACTTGATAGTTGTTGGTAACTTGAAAGGAGGGATAAAGATAGGGGACCAATTATTTGAGCTCAACAACTTCACTCCAACACGACAATATTGTTTCCCCTCTTATTTTATCAGAAGGAAAGCGCATTAACCACGAATGTTAGGTGAGATGGTAGGAGTATCTTCTAAATTGACAAGTGGTCAATGGTTCGATCACTGCCTTGGATATAGAACAACTTTAAAACTTATGGCCAACGTCTACTCCCTTAATGTTCCTAAAGATCAGTTATCGAGTTCGCTTCAACGAATACACATTCCTAAAGAATAGTGTTTTATGC
This sequence comes from Gossypium raimondii, assembly GCF_025698545.1. Classification (NCBI taxonomy): domain Eukaryota; kingdom Viridiplantae; phylum Streptophyta; class Magnoliopsida; order Malvales; family Malvaceae; genus Gossypium; species Gossypium raimondii. The sequence goes on along the minus strand of NC_068577.1, from coordinate 56,968,235 downwards.
TACAGGTTTCTTTTAATTTTAGTTTCTTTACTTGTACTTTAAGAACTTTAGTTTTCTATTTTTTGAATTTAATAATAATAATAATGTTAACACCGTTAGTTTTAGTTTCCAATATAAGAGGACGTGGGTTCGAGTGCGCTGAAGCGTATTATCCTCTTATTTATGAGTTGGGGAGGGACTATAGATAATTTCAAACATCGTGTAAAAAAAATACGAATATAATCAAAATCTATAACGAGATAACTAAAAGTATATTATGGTGTGAAAGTCAACAAATTGCATGCATGATTGTCAACTTAGCTGACAATTATAATTTAACGATGTCTCTGACTTATTTATGTTTTGTTCTTAATCTCTGGGAATTAAATCCAATCTTATCTTAATCTTTGGGGTATTAAAATAACAAATAAAATTCGAATCTAAAATGACAGGTGGCTTTAAAATATCAATCATTAAAATAATTAATGATTAAAATACACATACTTTGTTTGAACTAAGGCATTTGTCCTTTAATATCATGCCTAATATTCAGCTTAGCACTAGCCAACCCTCTTCTTTTTCAAACATACAAGACAATAATAAAATAATTACCATTACATTATTATTTTTCAACCCTTTAAACTCCATTAAATTTAAATATTATCCTTATATTCATCTCCAAATGTTTTGATTTGGGACTAATTTAGAATCAATGTTATAATTTGAAGATCTATGGTGCAATTAATTCTTTTTCTTTTAGGTGTTTTTGTAAAGGGGAAATTAGCTTGCATTGTTCGCATCTTGGGTTTGCACATGAGGTGTTCGTATATTTTCATGAGCTCGCACGAGGTGAGTTCGCACAAAAAAAAAAACACAGGTGTTAATCTTATAATAGGGTACGTGTTCGTATGCATGAGGATTTACTTACGACGTCATATAATCTGGAACCGTATTATATAAATAGAAAAACTAAAAGATGTTAGTCAATTATTTGTTGATTAAGAATTTAGAATAATTTTGATTTTGATAGTTTCCTCTTGTTATTTTCATGTAGTTATAAGATTCTAAAAACACTTTTATTTCTTCTCATACCTTAATAAATATATTAATCAGAGGAAATAAGGTCAACAATGAGTTGTTCTACTTGCTTCTATAAGAAAAAAGAAAAAGAAAAAAGGAGTAGGACATAAAATATCACTAAATACGAATAAAAAAATTACAGATCGCTACATCTAACATAAACCAGAAGCGAATCTAAGGTAGAAATATTGGTCCCCTTCAAATGAAAAATTACCATATAAATTCCTATTAAATGACTAAATTAAAAATTAATTTATCATAAATTCCACTTTGACCCTAAAAATGAAGAAAACTAAATTAATAAATTATGAAATTACGTTTTGATCTCTTGAAAGTTTGTTATTCAATTTCGGTCCTCTAGAAAAAAATCGATTCGCCCCCTGTTTAGCGAAATGTTGGCCAATAAAACATGTGGAATTAATTTGGATTCAAGTTAATTGGGTATTCGAATCAACATTTACAAATTTAATTCATGATTATTGGAATTGGACCGAATTGATTAAATCGAGAGCCGTATATTAATTAACCCACTTGAAACCAGTTAAATCAGATTTATAAAATTTATAATTTATTTAATTAAAATCGAATTAAATGATCTAATTGATTCGATTATTCATCTGATTTTTAAAACCATTTTCTTCTAGATCATTTTCAGTGTACAATTCAATGCTAGTAACCTACTTAGTTGTTTTTCTATGACCATATGATCATGATGTGCAATTTATACTTCTTTTTTACCATAATTGAAAATTTGACAATAATAAGAGAAAAAAGGCATTACGATGACATGGTTAGTAGGTCACTTAACACAAGTAGGTCAGAGCCATTTTTACTTCATTTTAGTTACAAAATTACTTCCCCTAATACGTAACTGGTTTTTCTTAATAGCATAGCAGGGGTGAGGATGAGGTGACAAAGTTTGAAAAACTCGAGTTAGACAATAACTAAAAAGAGCTCACGTCAGCTTTCCTTCATTTATTGAATGGCAACTAATAGAAGAGCAATTAAAATATTTAGTTTCAAAAAGTTAAGTAATTAATCGAAAAAAACAAATAATTAAGTGACCAAAATAGAATCAAAGCATATTTGGATAACTATTTTTGTAGTTTGTCTTTCTTTTTAATTTAGGTAACTTTTGTTTACCGTTAGTAGAATAAAAAATTCGCAAGTAGGTTTGGGAGGGTAATATGTGTTATTTTAAAAATTTTAAAGGTTAATATTTGATACATTATAAGTAGAAAATTTTATTCTCGAGTAAGAATATAATATTCAAATAATATCATGTATCCTAATTTTTTAAAATATTTATTTTTTTAAAAAAGGTATGTGTCACCCTTTACTCTTAATTTTACAATGACCTATATATTAAGGGGTCAATATAACTTTCAGTTCGAATTTGACAATTAGATTCACTTTAATATTTGAATTAAACAATTATGCTCATTTTGATCCTTAAATTTAGAAAATATAAAAAACGATGACGTGACACTCTAGAACTAAAAAAAGATATCAACCTTGTATAATATTAAAAAAATAACAACATCCTGAATCAAAATGAACTTAATTATCAAATTCATAAATATTTTTGGTTTCCAAATATCCTCAAATAGTCATTGGCCGAGAAAAGAAAAGAAAAAGTAGTCATTGAAGAAATTATAGGGATGAGTAAAACTCGATTCAATTCGAAAAAATCGAAATTTTTTTTTGAATTTCGAGTTAACCGAATCAAGTTATTCGAGCCAACTCAAATAAGTAATTCGAGTTTCGAGTTCGAGTCGAATTAAATTTCACAATTTGAATAATTCGAATAACAGATTGGTGTAAATACTCATTTAGTCCTCGACAATTTTGAAAATGAGTAAATTGGTCTCTCTGAACAAAAATTACAAAAAGAAAATAAAAATATTTATCAAAATTCCAAAATTTATATTTAAAAAAATATAAAAAATTTCTAAAGAATATATAAAGAAAGTTAAAATTCTCTAAAATAATAATTTTGGGACCTAAATAAATTAACTAATGATTCAAGTTTAACATTCAAAAGTATCTTATTGTTTTTTATTATTTTACTTTGAAAAATTTTCAAATTTATGTGCTCTAACATTAAATTAATTATCTTGTAACAAGATTTTAATTTGACATGTTTAATATTTTAATTTAACTTGAACAATTCCACTCAATTTGAAAAATATCAAATCGAGTTAGAATGATAAAATAGGATTTTTCAACTCGATTAACACAAAATATTTTCACCCAATTCGATCGGAATGTTAAATGTAGTTTTCAACATACATATCTTAATCAAGGTATGAATTCATAATATACCTTTTGATCACATATTCTATCAGTACTGTAGTGTCATTCCAAGAAACTTCCTCTGTGAAAATTATATACCATTAAATTGAACATATTTACCAGTCAAAGCTGTGTTTGCATTGTTTCAAAAAAGAAAGGAAAAAGAAGTTGTATTTGCATTAAATTATTCTCCATTACATACAATAATACTCTAAGCATATATATAATTTCATATAGTCTAATTAATTAAGTTTTAAGCCTAGGTTAATAATGGAACAATGCATCGATTAAATATTAGTTCGATTGGCATGTGTATTATTGTTAACATAGGAAAACGTGGGTTCGAGCGAGCTGAAGTGCATTATCCTCCTATTTATGGGTTAGGGAAGAGACTATGAATAATACAGATATAATCAAAACTTATAATGAGATTATTCAAGAAAAAAAAAAAAAGAACAAAACAAAGATAGAAAAGACAAATGAGAGAAGATAAGGTGTGTGTCTTTTTTTTCATATCAAGTCCTTGTACCTGTACACATTTGGTCCAATTCCCTAATATTAAATTAAACTAAAGGAGATTAATTTAAAATGCAAAAGAAGAAGAAAAGTTGTGGTATACTTTGTCTAGTTCTATGCATAGATTAATCAGATAATCAAACTAATCCAAAAAGTAAGATAAAAAATATTGTTGGTTGAGATGGTAGTAATCTCGTCTTTTTTAATACTGAAAATACAAGTTTAAATCTTTAAAAACATGCTTATTTGAAAGGGGTATTTGATTTGTAAAATCTTATATTCTCGACAGTAATGAAAGATTTTGGGAACGTGACTACCTGGTTTGGATTTCAAACATTCTCATGAGTTAGTACTCTCACGTTTTCGATAGTGTCAAGATTTTGAAACATAGGACGGTCCATCTGGAATCTTAATTTTTAGACATTTTTACCCTTTTGTTTTATTATTTTATTAAATTTCACCCTTCATTTAAATAAAATATAAATATAATTAATGCTGCTTTTAATTATTATAATAATGATTTAAGAGTTTATTTACTTATTAATAAATATTGTAATAAAAGCTACAAAAATTATTATGATTTTATGAAAATTGAGATTAAAAAAATTAAAAGAAGAGTTAAGAAGAGAAACAAATTGTATTAAAAATATAATTGAATAAAATGTGTTAACTAAACGCTCAAAATTTTATCTTCCCAAATAGAATAACGTAACATATTCGATAATGTGTTAAGTAAATCTTGCGTTCTAATTATCGTACTCGGATGTGTAATAATAAGATGGTAGAGAAGAAAGAGAAGAATAGGGTTGACTAATGAAGGTAATGTGTTGGACTTTTTTGTCCACACGTCACCGGACGTCACCCCACTACTAATTCATACCTATAAATCAAGGTCTTTCATTCACCCAAGTTTCCCAGCATCTAACCAGCTTTTCCCCTTTGGCTAATTTTGAAGAAAGAGATGGGTCGAGCACCTTGCTGTGACAAAGCCAATGTGAAAAAAGGACCATGGTCACCCGAAGAGGATGCTAAGCTCAAGGCTTATATGGAGAAGCATGGCACTCGTGGTGGCAATTGGATTGCTCTTCCTCACAAAATTGGTATACCCTATATATAAACCTTAAGTAATATATATATATGTTTGTATAAGATATAGTTGATGAAGTTGACCTTGTGAACAGGTTTGAAGAGATGTGGGAAGAGTTGCAGGCTGAGATGGCTGAATTATTTGAGACCAAACATTAAACATGGTGGTTTCTCTGAAGAAGAAGACAACATCATCTGCAACCTCTATTTGAGTATTGGAAGCAGGTATCTTGTTTTTTTTTTCTTTTTCTTTAAATTACATTAAGTCTTAATTAAATTTAGAGTTAAACCTTAAATGAAGATCCAATTTTTTCTTTTTTCTTTTTACTTTAACCTAACAAGCGAGGATTGTCTTTTATTCTTTGTTTTAGTATTTTACAAAATTATAAGAATAAAGTAACATTTAATACTTGAATTTTATAATTTTTTTCTCAATTCGATTATTGAACTTCTTTGGGTATACATTAGCTTTGGAATTTGAGAATTTTTAATTAAATTTTTAATTTGAATTTCGTTAAATTGTGATAATGTGTTACATCATCACTTTTTAAAATAATTCCTTAAATTTTAATTTTTTAGTGGGTGTCGTTTTTAAATTGTGTCACATTATTATAAAAATTTAAAATTAAACGACACCCACTAAAAAAATTAAAATTTAAGTGATGACGTAACAAAATTTTAAAAGTGTCGAGTTATCATATTTTAATAGAATTCAAATATGAGTCAAATCGAGAAAAATTATCAAATTAATTATGATTGAGAGACTAAAAATTACATTTATCTCAAAATTATGTCCAAGACCCCAAAACTTTAAGCGTCAAATATATATGTATACATTTTTCATAGGATTTTGACCAACTGATAATGTGCTTTGTTTTGTCTTAGGTGGTCCATAATTGCAGCACAGCTACCTGGAAGAACAGACAATGATATAAAAAACTACTGGAACACCAAACTGAAGAAGAAACTACTTGGGAGGCACAAACAATCCGACATCAATACCAACTTGTCGGACCATAGTAATAATAATAATAATCAGTTCCCACAGGGTTTAACAAACTCAGCCATGGAACGTTTACAACTCCATCTTCAACTTCAAGCTCTTCAAAATCCAATCTTCTCCTTCTACAACAATCCAGCTCTATGGCCTAATATTCTTCCATTGCAACAAAAAGTAACCATCCAAGGTGCCTCCAATGGCAGTACCCCTAACATTGTTATGGAGCCTGCTGCAGCTGCTACAACACCCTTAACCGGAGACACTTTGGTGGACTCGAAACCGGTGGCAATGGGACCACTGGTTTCGAGTTTCCGGCAGGGTGAGGTGGTGGATGAGTTTGTTGGTGTACAAGAAGGTGGTCAAATGGCTGAAGTTGATGGGTTTGATGGTTTAAAGGACAGCATGGTTTGGTGGTCTAATGGGTTTGATGCAAAAGTAGGGTCTTCTAACTGTTGGGGTTCGGCTTCTTCTGTTGTTCAGTTCAATGAAATGTTCAAAGATTATGAATTGGGGTTCAATATGTAGGAAAAGTACAAAAGAAGGAGAAAAACAAGTTTGGGGGATTGGTATATGTAAGGGGTTTAAGCTTTATTTGGGTATGGAAAGTGGACATCTAAGGTTGGATTTCAGACTGAGATAGATGTAAATTTTTGTGAATAATAATTTTTTCATCGTATTTATCTGTTCTTTTTTTACACAATACTTAAATAGGAAGATAATGCGTTTCAGCGCACTTAAAATTATGTCCTCCTACATTGACAACAATGTCCATATTCAAGCTAAAACTCAACCGACTTGTGAATAATAATCTTAATTTCCTTCTAACCATATAACTTTGGAATCACTTTATATATGATATATCTTTTCTCGAGTTTTGTAGCTATTCATCTTTAAAGTTTGATGAGTTCATGTAAATGACATTATTATTTTAATCCCTTAAAGTCTTTAAAATTATAAGTTAATTTAATAATAAAATGCATTTTGATCTTCAAAGATGAAAAATTTATCCACTTTAAAATAGCAAGCATATTCAAAAATAAAATTGTACTTTGACCCTTTTAAAATTTTAAAATTTATTTTGACCCTTCAAAGATAAACTTATAACTTCGTTTATAATGTAATGCGCCTTACCACTACAACCAATATTTGTTGGTAAAATAAATAATTTCTTAAAATATATATTAGTATTGGTCAATGGGTCTCCTACATGTAGATTTCTTAGGCAAAGCAGCTTGGAGCAAGGGAATCCATTATGTTAATCATCTTGTTATTTTCACATATTACTCACTACAAATTTAGTTAATGAATTAACGGTTGTTATTTGCCTCAAGATTGAACTTTCAAAATCCGCAACTTAGAATGATCCGATTGAAAACTTTGTACTAAATCTATAATTGTATATACAATACAGGTCTAGTAATTAAATATAAACAAATAAATTTAACAGCTACTGTTTAGGTCAGGATTAAAATTTTAAAATTCGAAAAGTATAAGGACTAAAAGTGACCAATTTAAAAAGTAGAGAGACTAAAATTGATCAGGTTAAAGTATAGGGACTAAATTCATAACTTTTTTAAAGTATAAAGACTAATAGCAAAATAAAATTGTGATAGCCACTTCTTTGGTGCTCCCATAAAATTCACATTTGGAATCTGTAAGCCCATTCAACAATATTATATGTTGACAAAAACTTGCAATTTTTTCATTAATTCATGTTTTTAAATCTAGAATAATTATCTTTGGTGTAGGTTTTCTTCTTGCCTACATTGGGTAAACTATCTAATTAGTCACTGAACTTTTTGTGTGTTTCTATTTTGATCATAGAACCATGAAAATTTTTAATTTGATCACTAATTCATTGTTTCTAGTCACTGTGCCATCATGTCTGAAACAGCTGGATGATGTGGCCATTATAAACTACACTAATAATCGCTCAACTATGAGAGTGTTTTTATTTTGGTCACTTAACTATAATTTTTCTTTTGACTTAGTCACTAAATTTTTGAAATTAGTTTTTTGGTCACCATGCCGTTAAGTTGATAACGGAAGTTTGACGTGACATTTTTTTATTGGCCTAATATTTATATGAACTATAAATTTAGTCCTAATTCTTTAAAAAAAAATCAACAAATTTGGTCCTAAACATCCTTACTAGTAATTTGCACTAGAAAGTTTTTAATAATTGTTTTATTTCATGCTAGTAAGATTTAAGTTTTTGATACCGGAAAATCAGTGTTTTAAAGTAAAAATATATAAAAATTATAAACTAATAATTAGGATTATATTGACAAAATTTAAAAATGTTGAGAGCTAATTGGTTTTAGAATTAAGACTAAATTGATAAAATGTATAAATATTAAAGGGCTAAATTTATTATTAAACAAATAAAAAAACCACGTCAAACTTTCGTTACCGGCTTAATCTAATTTAAAAGACTTCAGTAACTAAATAAAAAAAAATTTATAATTGGGTGACCAAGCCAAAAACACTCTCATAATTGAGTGGCAATTCATATAGTTTATAATAATCACGTTATCTTGCCATTTCAAACTTAATGGCATAGTGACTAAAAATGAGTTCGAATAATTTAGTGATTAAATTAATAATTACAAACACATAAAAAGTTGAGTGACTAATTAAGTAATTTACCATTATATATAAAGCATCCAACCCTTTAAATGATAAAATTTTGAAGCAACTTGCACCTTTTGTTTTGTTACTATAAATATAGAAAATAGCTAAATGAAGAAATTGTTTGGACCTTTATGCATCATACAATGTATTTTGTATTTTTAAAAATTTCAGTCAAATTTATCACAATATTATAAACTAAAAGCATCTAAATTTGGGTTTTAGTGCACTAGATTTCCACAATTTAATTTTAAATTCATTTTTTAAATGGAAAATAAAAAACATTGACCGATTTATAAACCGTCCAAATATTTTTATTAGTTTTTTTATTTTAAATAATTTTATTATAAATTCTGATCGTATCAGCTCTTTTTGACATAATACCTAAAATTGTTCATAGTTTCTCCTCAACTCATAAATAGAAGAACAATGCACTTTAATACATTCTTACCCACATCCTCCTATATTGATAATAAAATATATACCGATCGAGTTAAGACTTTAATCGAAGAGCACTTGGTGGCAATAATGCATAACAGTACAAGTCAATCTCTTCTCTTTATGATAACATTGCACCCTATGAATTTGTTGCCCTCTTAACAGCTTTCTTTGCCTGCAAATAGACAAAATAAAAATTAATATTACATATATATATATATATATATCATAATATATATAGGGATAAAGTACTATTTAATACTTGAATTTTGAAATTTTTTTCAATTAGATTCTTGAGTTATCTTTTAGTTCGCATTAGTTTTTAAGCTTAACAAATTTTCTCAATTTTGGTCTATATTAGGACATGACATTATAAGATTGTGCCATGTCATTATCATAATTTTTTAGATGATGACGTGATACAATATCAGAGTATCACGTTATCATATGGACCAAAACTGAAAAATAATTGACAAATCCCTATATCAATGTGGACCGAAAAATTCAATGACTAAATATTACTTTATCCCATGTATATATATATATATATATATATATATATATATATAGCAAAAGAGAGCTTTAATTACTTCTTCCTCCCATTTAATGTTTAGAGTTACTATGGCTAAACATATTGCTTGTACAAAAAGTGCCACTATTAGACCTGTCCAAAGTCCCTGCCAACAATAATCAAAACATTATTAAAATTATTATTAACCGTAAAACAAATATGAACGATATCTCGATTATATAAAAAGATTTCAAAAATCATTGAAAGTAACTCAACTATTACCTTCCCTCCAAGATGGTAAACAAAAGCTAGTAGAACTGAACAAGGGGTACCAATAAGATGATATGCACCCAGATTAATCCATGCCCCAATTTTTTGCCATCCACATCCCCTAGCAACCCCTGCAATATATATCTTTTATTCATGTACTTATTTATTTATAGGTAAACTAAATTCAAGGTCATTAAATTATTCGTAATTTTATATTTTGATCATTAAATTTTAAAAAGTTATAAAATGGCCCTTAAACTATTCAAAAATTTTTACTTAAGTCATTGGCTGTTAAACTTGTTGTTGTATAACTTTCCCTATTCGCACCACCTGCACCAACTAAAAGCTCTAATTCTCTTCTTTTCTATACTTTAATTTTTTTTCATGAAACAACTTTGAACGTCACACATCTACAAACCAAAATCCAAACAATTTTATTCTTCGACCATCGATATTGACCGTTAGATTGACTTAGATTTAAAGCATATTATTCTACTCGTCAATGGGTACTAATTCATTGTGACTAAAATAAAAACTTTTGAAGAGGTCAATAACCATCTTGTAATTTTTTTAAGTTGAGTAATCAAAATATAAACTTATTAATAGTTTAATGAGTGGAGTTTACCCTTTATTTTTTATTTTTTGGATATATCGGCATAAAGGGGTAAAACTAGTAAGTTGGGGGCACACTAACCTGTAAGTACAGATTGAATACCATCAATAAGATGGGAAGCAGCAATGAGCAGCAACATTTGTCCTACATATTTCACCACTTGCTCATCTTTGCTATAGAGATAACCCCAATATTTTCGACCCGAAATCATGGCGGTGCCTATCACGGTTCCTTCAGTGACCACCATCAACAACGTAACACAGACCGCTAGTCGAGCGGCCCGCGGTCGCCCGGCTCCTAGTTCATTGGAAGCTCTTGTGCTGATCAAAGAATATAACCATAAGAGGGAAATTAAGAACAAAAAGAAGCAATTAAATTGCATGGAGTTATTGAAAGCTCACCTAACTGCAGCACTAAGTCCAAGGGGTATCATAAAAATTGTTGAACTTGTATTAAGGCTGAAAGAGTAACAGATTCACAATTGATCAATGATATTTGATGACATTATTGTTGATTATAATTTAAAAGGTAAAAATATTATGGAGGTTCTTGTATTTAGAGTCAAATTGCATTTTACTCACTCAATTAAAAAAAAAGGTAAATTAGCCCCTATACATTAGATTAAATAGCAAATTAATCCTTTCTAGTAAAAATTCTATCCCTTTGTATTCTTATAAATTGGTGTAGCTCACAGAATAACTAGACAGTGACATGTGGTGTGCTATGTATACCTCAAACTGAAGTACAAAGACCAGTTTTTAACAGTAAAAATGGATAAATTTTTTAATAAAAAGACTGATTTATTCTTGGATCTAACGTACAATGACTAATTTACCCATTTTTTGAGTAGAGTGAACCAAAATACAATCTAATTTCTAGTACAAGGGCTCCGTGATACATTTACCTAATTTAAAGGTATCGCATTTAATGGAATGGGAGATAAACCTGATTGCAAAAACTGGAGTTTCAAGCTTTGGATTTGGAAGCAAACCAGATAAAAGGACCATCATCTCAAAGGACCAGATTTCCAGGCTGTTCCGAAACATGTACAGACGGAGTTACAGTGACAATCAATACATTCGTATAACAATGACCATAAACAATCATAATCACCTGAGCATTATAGCTGAAGGAATTGATAGTTTCAAGAACTTACGGATACCATAGAAAGCTTCCATGGAGTAACCTGTCCAAGTTTTCTTACAAGAAGGAGAGGTTCTGACATACAATACTAGAAGCAGAGCATTAGTCCAGTACGAGAATGCGTTCGCCAAAGCGGCGCCTTTGTTTCCGAGACCGGATTTGAACACCAGTATCCAACAAACAAGGATGTGAAGTAATGTTGTGAATCCTGAGATTATCATCATTGGAACCACATTGTTTTGAGCTTGTAAGAACCTGATATGGCATTCCTGGATGGCGAAACCGAAGATGCTTGGCAGCATGAAACGAGCGTATTTACCGGCTTCGGCCGCTATTTCCGGGTCTTGTCCTAAGAATAAAAGGATGGAAGCAGCATTGGCCCATATAAATGCCAAGGGAATGCTGGCTGTTAGTAGAACAAGCAAGGACCCTTGCAAGTGAATACCAAGCATGTGATACTGTTTCGCTCCAAAAGACTGACCACAAAATGTATCTAACGCACTTGCCATTCCCTTCTAAACCATCACAAGGGGAAAACGTTAGAACTAGAAGGTGAAATTCTACTATTAGTCCATGTACTGCGCATAAGTTATAGATTTAGTCTTTACATTTTAATTGATAAATTTTAGTCCATAGCAGTTAAATTTGTTTAGTTAAATTATGATATTAGTCCTATACTATTTGTAAAATTGTAAATTTAGTCCATGTTTTCTTAATTGGATAATTCTTAGTCACTATATTTTTGAAGATCAAAATTTCAATTTTGATGAAAACCACTATCGTTAAATAATTGGCTTTCTGTGAGTGAAATTAGTAAACTAACATAACATCATATATATATATATATATATATATATATATATATATACGATAATACTGAAATTAAAGAAAAGAAAGGACAATTAAACACACACTTGTGTTCAAGTGAAGAGGGTACTTACCAGCAAGCTAAAACCAGTAACAGAAGCAAAGGAAGTCGCCATTGAAGCACCAGAAAGTGGAAGGTTACCAAGATGACCCACAAACATTACTGATATAAGCTGCAAAGCAAATACCAAGAAATTGACAGATACAAGAGGGCCAGCTAACAGGAGCTGCTTTTTAACCTCGCCCAATATCTCATCTTTGGCAAATCCCTGTTGAGATTGAGGAATTAGTGGGGATTCAAGGCAGTCCCTTTGCTCTTCAAGGTTCTCCATGTATTTGTTTGTTCCCCAAGAAAGCTCTGGTTTTGCAGAGCTAATGTGGGAAAAAAGAATCAAAGTGATTCCATAAAAAACAAAAATGGCTACAGATATTATGAGTAGCGAGAATCGAGCTGACTCATTCATAGCACGCTCTTCTTTTGTCCTAATTGAAAGAAATATAAATTGTTTAATAAGGTCAAAATTTGAATCGTGATGCACACAAAAAATAAAAATATTACAATTTAGTTCAATTAATCTATATCAATTATGGCAAGATAAATTCATATTTTTAATACATTTCTTTTCGGTTAATTATCGAATAAAATGTTATTAAATTTCAGGTATGAAATTCTTACCAAAATGGGTTAAATTTAAATAAAAACAAAGAGGAAGGATAGATTGAAAGATTAAAGGTTTGAAGTTCGCTAGATAAATATTGAAGACTTAAAATTAGTTGGATAAAGATAAAATTATTTTTATATGGTTAAAATTTGTAATTAATTTAAATTTAATCTTTAGCTTAAATTTTGATTTTTAAATTTTGATTTATCTAATGATAATTTAACACTAGAATTGTGTATAGCAGACTTGGCTTTGGGAGGTATCAATTCTTTAGTGTTTTCTATTGTGTTAGTGTTTTCTATTATGTTATTTCAAATTTCTTTTACTTTCAACATTAATGGAGAATTCAGGAAATACTTTAAGGACAATAAGAAAAGGTGTAGATTATTTTACAAGAACTTTCAAGTGCATGTAGTAGAATAATTAATTCTCGAGGAACCGAACGAATAACACTCAGGTCGTCGAGTTAATAACGTTAAACAAAAGCGCTTTTTGAGAGGCAACCCATATTTATTTCAATTTATTTAATTTTGAATTCAGTTTAATTTATGTTGAAAATAAAAGAAATAAGATTATTATTTAATCTATTTTATTGTGTCGTTTTTTAGGAATGATGGTAGAGGCTGTCCTATTTCATCCAAAAATAAATTAGATTTGGACGTCTATGGTGTGAGCACGCATTGTCAAATTTTACTGTTGTCATTTGTTGAAATATACACTCAGGATCAAACTTACCAGAACCAACCCGAATTGCCCGAATCACCATTCGCCAAATTAACACGGGAAGTACACTTGACCCTTCTATTTATTATTATTTTAATTTGCACATTGAAGGCAATATGGGCTAGGTAGGGGGTTCGTAGGATCGTGCCATATTTTCTTCTTTACATGTATTTTGCTAAAGCATAATTTCTTAATTCATTTCGAAAATAAATCTTTAATTCTTATGTCTAGTTTATTTAAATAAGTGGGTGAATCATGAATAACTATTGTTTGCTTGATCAATGAATATTTTGTATAATTGAAAATATTATGCCTTAGTCTATATTTCATGAAAATTGTTGGCTCTTTTGAATTTGCCTAATGAAATTACTCGTTTAAATAAATAAATAAATTTGATAAAAGCTTGGTTAAGAGTGAAGGTTCGTAAATGTGACAAAATTGAGTAACCGGGATAAGGTGTTTGGGTTGTCATCTCATTTCACATCAAAAAGTTTGGTGACGAACCGAAACTTGTAACATTCCACTAACTGAGCTGCCTTGAGAAAGGAGAAATAAATTGATTATGGACATGTGAAATTGAGTAATCGGGATGAGGTATTTGAGTTGTCATCTCATTTCCCGTCAAAAGGTTTGATTATGTGTAATAGCTCGATTTTCAGTAATGTCGAAAACAGTAGTTCGCGACCACCAAATTCGACAAATGAGCTCTTAAATTTTATTATTTAATAATTACAAGCCTAGATTTCATCTCGCCTAGTTTTGCCCACAAATAAATTAGCATGTTCAATTGGAAAAAGCTAGTTGGATTCCATCAAGGGAGATAGTGATCGAATTTAAACGACCCACACGGTCCAATGAACTAAGTCGAGCTAGTGTGAGATAAGTAGGGGTAAGTTTTCGGTTGAATCGAGTTAGTGAAAATTCTTTGAATTGACGAATCCTATTTTATCATCCTAACATGATTTGAAATTTTTTCGAATCGAGTCGAGTGAAATAAAATTCGAGTCGAGTTGAATCAAATCGAGTGAAATTGTTTGAGTTAAATTAAAAAATTAAAATCTTGTTACAGTATATCTAATTTCATATTAAAGCACATAAATTTGAAACCATGTATATTTGAAAAATTTTTCAAAGCAAAACGGTAAAAAAGATACTTTAGTATAATAAATTTAAAATTATTAATTAACTTATTTAGGTCCATAAAATTATTATTTTAGAAAATTTTAAAATGATAACTTCCTTTATATATATTTTAGAATTTTTAAAATTTTAAAATATAAATATTAAAATTTTTATAAATATTTTAAAATTTTGAAAATTATTTTTATATATAATAGGTTAGGGTCAAACTAGAGGTGTTCATGGGCCGGGCCGGGCCCAAAAAAAAATCGGCCCGGCCCGAAATATGGGCCTAGAATTTTGCCTAGGCCCGGCTCGGGAAAAAATTCATAAGCCGGGCCGGCCCCCCTTTTTAAATAAATACCAAAAATTTATTTTAAAATTAAAATAAAATTAAAAAAGTATTTTAAAATATTTTAAAATTAAAAAATTAAAAAAGTATTTTAAAAAATTTAAAATTAAAAAAATTAAAAAAAATATTTTAAAGTTAAAAATAAAAATAAAAATATTTATTATTTGGTAAATGGACCGGCCAAAAAAAGTGGTGCTTGAGGTCTGCCCGCTTTTTAATCGGGCCTCTTTTTTACCCAAGCCCATATTTCGGCCTATATTTTTACCCAAACCCTCCCATATTTCGGGCGAGCCGTCGGGTCGGGTCGGGCCGGGCCGCCCGGCCTATGAACACCTCTAGGTCAAACCAACTTGCCATATCACATAAATGTGTCGTCGCTTTCAACGATAGGATACTTTTGTAGGGAAATATGTTTTTGTCACTAATATATATATTCATTACTCTAATGATATAATTACTTATTAATTTTATAAAAAAAAAGTTTATTTTAGTTCTCCATCAAAAGTTTATTTTAGTACCTAAATTTGTCACATGAATGCTATATCGATAGTTGATTAATTGCTTACATGACATACACATAGATTGTTATATCAATAAAATTAACAAACGTTAATTTTTCTAGTCATTTTAAAAGAGGCGAAAAAACTAAATAAAATGTTAAAATGATTACTAGACCTAAAAAGTTGAAAGGTTTGGACAAAAATATTAGTTCAAAAAGTGGGCTTGGGCAAAAATAGGGCCTGTTTAGAGAATGAGTCGGGTCAGGAGTAAAGTTTTTTTGGCTCGGGCTCAACCCAAATTTGCAAAAATGAAATATGCTATTTTGTTGGTGTTTTGCCATTGTTTTGTTGTTATTTCACTATTATGATGTTACTATTTTGTTGTTACTATTTGGATATTGTATAACTCTTATTTTATTGTTAATTTTGTTATTATTATCTTAGTATTATTTAAATATAATTTTTTTTAAAAATTTATTTTCAATTTGTTAAATAACATTTATCTTAATATTTTTAATCTATTATGTTTTTTTTAAAAAATTATATATAAAAATTTAATTCGTGCAAATCAGGTTAGGTTTAGATTTTAACATTTTTATCCCCACTTACAACCCGGGTCAACCCTTGCAAACTCTATCTTTTTTCGATAATATAATCTCCGCCTTGCATATTTTGAAAACCCTAAATTCAACATCCGTCTCTTTATTACCAGTGCCGCTAAGCGTCTCAAGTTTCATTTCTCTCACTCAAACCTAATTTACCAACGCCGCCTCTCTGATTTCTCTTTCATTGTCTGTTGTTCTCTTTAAATTTCTTTAATTTCCCTAAGCCCCCTGTCTCGGTTTTGTTATTGTTTTTTTCATTCTTGTTCTGATTAATGGATTTATTGTATGAATTGAATTTGAAAAAACGGGGGAAGAGTTTGGCTCTTTGGCTAAAAACCCAGATCCCTGTCATGGAGATGAATATTGCTCCCAATATCAAATCCTGTCGCCGAAATTTGCCACGATCATCCATCGGTCGAGCAAACCTAGCGGACTTCTTTGAACAAAGCTGGTACATCTTTTTATCATTTTTTTTTAAAAGGACTTTGAGTAGTGATTCAGGCAACCTCCTGCGGTGACGATGGCAATTGGAGGTGTTAAACTGCTCGGAAATTAAGTAATGCTTTTGCTCTTCAGACTTGCTGAGGTCATATCCCCATTGAAGCTGGTCTAGTAAGCCTAAGCACATTCAGAGTATAAATAATACAATCAATTTGAACTAATAATTACAATCAATTAATTATACATTTTACATTTTTACTATAGTGAAAATTATACTTCAAATATTTGACCCTCGACTTTTTGTCATTGTATATTCCTATTTTGTCAATTATATTTTATTTTAACAAGAAATTATTTATATTATTTAAAATAATTTATCAACATTATTATTTATAATAATAAAATGATATTAATTAATATGATACCAATTATTTTGATCATATCTTTTAAAAGTTCTACATAAAAAATAATATAATATATTATTAATTAATAAAATTATAAATCTATGAAACTATTTAATATAGTTGGATAAATTAAAAAATAAAATTCAAGTTTCTAATTAAATATTTCATTAAATAATTAAAATATATAAATATATGATTTTATTTTAAATATGATAATAATTATTTTACTAATAATGTTTCTATTAAATTTTAAGGTTGGGAATTGGTACAATGGTTGTGTGCACCAATTTTGAAAATTTGACACGTGTTTTTTTAATATTTTACTATATGTCTATAGGATATTTGTTAACCCTTAATATTATTTATGAAGTTTAAAACTCTACTTATAATATATCAAATAATTTTCCTAAAACTTGGATATAAAACTAAGAGATAGGTTTACATTAATAATTATAATTATTTTATTAATAATACTTTCATTATTAATGCGATAATTATCATCACTTAATTATACTTTAAATTCATATTAAATTACACTTATTGTTTTAGATTATTATCACTTAATTAGTGTTGTAGTTATATACAAATTATAGCTAATATTTAGCACCGTAAATATACGTATTAGCAAAACTTTTCATTCAAATAACATTCAAAGAATTGACTAGAAAAATCATATTTTAGGGTTATGTTTCAGTAACAAAAAATTATGATTTTAATTATCATTTGATAAGTTTAGTTATTATTATTTGATATGCGACAGTTTTATTGTTATTTGATTCTAACAATACTTACATAATAGTTAATGTTTTTTATCATTTTATTTTGAAATATTATGTTAAACGCGATGAAATATTAAAATAAGGGTTCTTTGTAAGCGAAATTTTGACTCATATTTGAATGACAAATTATTTTAGCTGTTTTCTTAATATTTTACTATAAGTTATTTTACTTTTATATATTCATTACTTTTAAAATATTATTTACTAAATTAAAAGTTACAGATAAAATCACGTTTATACATGTAACATTGAAACTAATATAAATGCACATATAATTTTGGATTTTTAAAATTGATTGAGAAACATGAGAATTCTTTTAATTTAACAAAATCCTTGTTATAAATAAAATTTAATTTATTGGTTTGATTTAAATAAAATGAATGCTAACACTTAATCGACACTAGAGGCAGATGATAAGAGGGTTATAGGGGCCTTGGCCTCTCAAAATTTTGGAAAATTTGAAGTTTTAAAAAAATTAAAATTTTAAAAATTCTTTAATTAAGTCCTCCAAATTTTGAAAACTTCTAGTATACTTTTTTTCCCGAAAATTTTAATTGATCTCTTTTAAAATTTTAAAATTCTCATTAATCTCATAAAAATTAAAATTTTAATTAAACCCTTAATTTTAAAATTCCATTAAACTCGTAAAATTTTTAAAAATTATGTTAAACCCTAAAATTTAATCCCAAAATCCACCATACATGAACATTCATATACAATTCCAATCATAGGAGTAAATAATTTGCATTACTTAAATGTTTATTCACATCAAATCTAATTTTCAAACATCAACACCCTTTAAAAAATCAAAATGTCTAGTGGTTTTCGACGTCCTTTTCCATATGACCGCCCAAATGTTATACTTTATTTGTTTATTATATCGTGATATGTCTTTTCTTCCCTTTACATCAAAATTAAATCATGACTTGTTGAATTTCATGGTCAAACTCTATTGAGTTTATGTTTTTTATTTAATTTTAAAATGTTATAAAATAATCATTAAATTATTCGAAAGTTTTTATTTAAGTCATCGAAATATTAAAATTACCGTCGTATAGTTTTTGTTTTGTTGACATCGCCTGTACCAATAAAAAACTTTTATTCCCATTCTCTTTTACAATTTAATTTTTTTTCTTCATGAAATATTTTTAAACATTACGAATCTACGAACTAATATTCAACAAACTGTTTCTTCGTTCTTCGACACGACTGTTAGATCAGATCAAATTTAATGTATGTTCTTCTATTCATTGTTGGGTGTTAATCCACTCTACTACCGTTTAACCGTTGCTTAGAGCTCGTTAATTAGTTAAACCTTTTTGAAACATACAAATAATTTAATAACTTAAATAAAAACTTTCGATTAATATAATCATCGTGTGACTTTTGAAAATTAAATCGCACTATATCAATATTTTTATTGCAATGACTTCATCTTCCTTGTCAATCCCTCTTGGGCCCAAGGTCGGCACAGACACAAAGCCATCATTTTCAATCTAACATTTAAAAATCCCCGAAATACATTTCCACGGTGTATATCGTACCACGTGTCCTTCTCTCACTCGTTATCACCTAATTTTCCCGCCTCGCTAAATGCACACAGCCTGTTGTAAAACTCCACGTTGATTCCAAAGATCTCACCCCATCAACTGAAATGGCTGCTAAGCATTGCGACATATGTAAACCAACAGCTACCGATCCAGATTTTATGTGCCTGAGTTATGATTCTTCCACCACCGTCCACGGCGGCATTGGGAGGGTGTTGATGTGCGACGTTTGCGAGCAAGCTCCGGCTGCGTTCACTTGCAAAGCCGATGCCGCCGCGCTTTGTGTCGCTTGTGATGCCGATATTCACTCCGCTAATCATTTGGCTCGTCGTCACTACCGTGTCCCGATCGACCCTTTTCTTGGTCCACAAAAAGAGGATGTAGTAGAGATGGGTTCTTGGTCTTTGTTACCTGGTTTCAATCATAAACTGGTTGAAACAGAGGATTTGGGGATTTCAGAAATGGATCCGTTAATTGATTTGGAGTACCAGGATGGATATCATGTTTTACAGCATCATAATTTAGGTATGGAAAGCTTAGTTCCAGTTCAGATCGAACCGGCAACAACAGTTCCAGTGGTCAACCCTATTCACTTCTGCCAATCTCAGTCTCTCAGCCATAGTGTACGTACTTCAATCCTATTTCTCGGGTTATATCTCTATTAATATTATTTGAGTTTAATATCATGAGCAGGCTGGGGGGAAGGCCAAAACGCAAGTATTGTCCTTGACCCTCCAAAATGGTAGATTTGCTAGTTAACCCCTTAAAATTTTATGAAATTGCATATTAATATTGTGATAAAATTGTACGTTGACACTTCAAAATTTATGATTCGTCTATCGCCCCTTAATGCAATTTTTTTGACTTTGCCCATGCAAGAAAAAGGGTGAAGCTAGAAATTTTTGTTTGGAGAGTCAAGATAAAAATATAAATTGTTGGGAGGCCAAAGGGTTAAATCAATTTGATAAGTTTTAGGGGGGCTAAAATTGCAATATAGTCATTTTATTCAAGGGGCCAAAGCCTCTGCTGGCGCACTTTTAGATTAATCCCTGATTACGAGTCAATTAGATAACAATTCACTTAGATAATGATGAAAATACCTTATATTATTTCATATCTTACGTTGTTTTAAGGATGTTTTTATTATTTCATATCTTATATATAAAAATTTTAATTTACAAATACACATAATATGATTGAAACCAAATATATTTATCATATAATTTATTTATTTTTACTTATATTAAAACCAAATATATGTATAGATTTTGATGTGGATAATTAAATAAAAATTTTCAGGTACCGTCATCCTCGGTTGAGTTAAGTGATGGGAATTCCGTATCAGATATCTCGTACCCATTAAGAGGTACCACAGTTGATCCAAGTGTACTCATATGCAACAACCAAGCAAACCAAGTTGGTACAATGGATCGAGTGGCTCGGGTTTTGAGGTATAGAGAAAAGTGAAAGAAGAGGAAATTCGAGAAAACAGTTCGTTATGCTTCACGAAAAGCCTACGCTGAATCAAGACCGAGAATCAAAGGTCGTTTCGTTAAAAGAACCCAAATCCACAACCGAGTTGACCATCTCTGTAACTCAGCAATATCACCATCAACAACAACAACAACAACATCCCACACGCATTACTACGGTATCGTCCCATCTTTTTTATGAAAGGGAAACGTGGAAAAATGAAACCAAAAAATTTAATTTTAGTGATGATATTGTAAAATTCATCTAGTTATGTAGCAAGTAGAGTAATAATCCCAAGTCCATTAAGATTAAGGAAGATGGTATGTCACCCAAATAACGGTGATGTTTTTGTTAGCCGTTGATTTTTGGGGCTTTTAGGGTTATACGCAAGCAGATGTTAGAGTTCTAAGAACTGATATTTTGCTTGCAGTTCTGAAAATAATGAAGCCCTTTTCACCATTTTTATTGAGGGGGGCTTCTTTTGTTGTTATGTTACTAAAGTTTGACTTGGGTTTTTCTCAACTAAATTTTTTTTATCGTTTATGTCTGTGTTACGGATTATATTTGGGATTCATGATTACTTCTCTCAACAATATCAAAATCAAGATTTGAACATTCATTTATTCTTGGGAATGCAATGCATACCTAGCTCGTCTCGACACTTTCTTCTTTTGTTCCCTCTATTTAGAGGTGATCATGAGATGGGCCACAATAGAATTTTAGACTCGAGCTCAGCCCAAAAAATGAGTCTAAAATTTTGCTCAAGCTCAGCTTGGTTAAAAATGCTAAAATTGGAGTTCAGCTCGTTGATATTAATTTTTTGTATAAAAACAAAGTTAAAAAATATAATACATCAAATACATTAAAAATATTAAAATAAATATTTTCCAACAAATTAAAAATAAAATTAAAAAATTATTTATACCTAAATAACACAAAAATAGATAAAATTTAGCAAACATAATACCTTTAAAATAGTAGCAAAATTAATAATAAAATAATAACAACAAAATAGTAGCAATATAATAGCGAAACGATACTAAATCAATGACAAAACAATATTTTTTTTTTTTGCAAATTCAAGTTGGACCAGACTAGGGCAAAAAAAAGTTTAGCGAAGCTCAACCTGTTTAGAAAACAGGTCTCATTTTTTACTTAAGCCCATTTTTTGGGTCTATATTTTTTCCTAAACCTTCTCATTTTTCAAGCGAGCCTTTAGCCCAGGCCGAGTGGGTTTACCTCTATTATAGAGATTAAATCAAAATAATTTATTTATTATTAAATAGATTAATTTAATCTTATTATTATTAAAAAAATCAAATAAAACTAAACTGTAGACATCAAATTTTAAAAAAATTGTGATTTCATTTACAAAAATCTTCACAACATTAACTTTATTAAATAGTAAATAACTTTTTTTTAAACAAGAAATGTTAATGCTATCCAATTTTTTTAGAGGAAATAGATTAAATTTACCTATTTAATAATCGAATCATAAATTTTATCAAATATTTTGACCTTGCAAATTATGGTGGGGATTACATCAATAAGATTTAAAGTCTGATTATCCAACAATGAACCTTAATTCCTGCTTCCTTATGCTGTTAACTACTCTATAAAATAAAATAAAATAAACTAATTGCATTTAAAATAAGATTTTTTTAGAATGTAGCCTTGCTTTCTCTGATTTGAACATCTATTATGGACTCTAATCTTGGGCCTCATGGGCCATCCCTTTTACATTTAGGAAGTTCACTCCTATAACGAAATCCAAAAAGATGAACCCCATAGAAAAGGATTGCTTCTCTTTTTACTTTCAACTTAAAAAGTTAGGTGTAGATTATAGATATAAGTTTTTGCACTTTAATTTTTAATTTTTAATTTTGAGTTTTTATTTTTAATATTATAGTAGTTAAATTTGTTTGGTCAAATTCTATTATTGTTCTCATACTATGAGTAAGTTGTGGGTTTAGTTATTGTTCTCTAATTTAATCATTTTAGTCTCTTTACTTTTGAATTTTGAAATTTCAGTTCGAATTAAATTGTAGCCACTAAATCCATTAACAACAATGGCGTGACATTTTTGTAAATATTATATGAAAATTGTAACTTGGCATGACATTATAAACATGATAATATATTTTTCGTCTAAGATATTAGAAATAGAAGAATCTAGTTTAATGGATTTAACGATTCTCGCTTAAGTCATGATTGAAATTTCAAAACTAAAAAGTATAATGATTAAAATGATCAGATTAAAGTATAGAAACTAAAATTGTAACTTATATATAGTATAAGGATTAATAATGTAATTTGATTGAAAGGTAAATTGAGTCAACTAAACTATTCATGTAGTGGTAAAAGACTAGTGTTATCAAGTCTTAAATCGATATCTAATCATGAGTTCAAAGCTTGGATAACCTTTACTTCTTTTCGTAATTTCTTATAAGTTTATTTTATTTATACACACCAACATTCTCCGAAGACAATTATTGTTTATCCATACTTTTGTCTTAATTTTTTTTTTGGGGGAGAGTTTGACTAATATAAATATAGTACATTCACAAGTACAATACAAATACAAATGTATGTTCAACCAACTACAATGTAAATTAAATTAGTGCGAAGCACAAAGGACGAAAATTAAGCAATAATTGAACTAAAAAAAAAGACAAAACTCGAGATAACATATGCATAGAATAAAAACCCACACATCGTAATTACTTATAATAAAACTAGAAAACTTTAACTAACGAACCAAAACCTCATTTACTAAGTTCAAGGAACCTTGGAATAATGAATTCTAATTGAGTTTATACTTTGATCATGTACATTACATTTATTATATAAATAAATAAGACAATAATCTCCAGCAAAATAAATAAATAAGACAATCATAATTTGTACGACTATTAGATTTAGACTTGATCATGGGTCGAGTCATCCAACCATGCTCGAAGGCTTACTTGAAAAGTAAGAGGGTTTGGGTGAAAATATAGATCCGAAAAATGAGTTTGGACAAAAAGTAAGGCTCGTTTTCTAAATGGGTCCGGCCTCAAGTAAGCTTTTTTTAGCCCAACCCGAATTTACAAAATAAAAAACTGTTGCTGTTTTTTACTGTTTTGCCACTATTTTTCATTGTTTTACTATCATTTCGCTATTATATTGTTATTATTTGGGTATTGTATAACTCTTGTTTTATTATTAATTTTGCTACTATTTTAGAGGTATTTGCTTGCTAAGTTGCTCTTGTCTCAGTATTATTTAAGTTTTTTTATTGGAAAATATTTATTTTAATGTTTTTGATGTATTATATTTTAAATTTATTTTTATATAAAAAAAATAATACGGGCAAATCAGGTCGAGTTTAGATTTTAGCATTTTTATCCGGACTAGACTTGGACAAAATTTTAAGCTTTTTTTTCGAGCCGAGTCTAAAAAACGAATCTAAAATTTTAACTTGACCTAACCAAAACTCGGCACGGTACATGATCAGCTCTAATTAGATTGTGAGATGTTTATATATATATATATATATATATATATATATATATATATATTTGTATTTTGTTATGGAATTTAAAATCGCTATTTTGATAAATGATTACTTAAAATTAAAATATTTGTGTTAACTCAAAAAGAAACTATTGTACGACAGTTAGATTTTATATTAATTTATTGTCTTTTATCACCTTTTAAAGGAATTTTAATTTTAATATGAACCAAAAATACTAATATATATTTTCTAATACAATATATATATATTTATATTCATAATTTTCTTTTAACTTTTAAATAGGATTTCTTCTTTATTGTAATAGGTAACGGTGTTAATTTAATTAAAATTTAATCAATAAATATTTATATTTATATGAATTAATTTTTAAACTATTTTTCATGTAAAAACTTTCAACCGTTTAATAAATAATAATATATATAGATTTTTTATTCATGCATAAAAATATGAATTATATTAATAAATTTATGGTTGAATCGTTAAAATAAACGAAAAAACTATAGAACTAATTTAATTTTATACCGATGTAAGAGATAAATTCAACCCAAAATTTAATATTAATCAAAAGTTTGTTTGCAATTGCACCAAGAGTTTGATTTGCACTACTGAAAAAAAAAGTTTTTGACTACTTTTTCTAATAAACACAAAATATGGCCATTCAACATAAATAGTAAATACTTTTCCTTCCATGTTATGATGTACCAAATTATGTTATTTTGAGGATCTAAAATATTCTAAATTTGAGAAAACTTTCACAAAATTCAAAGAATTAATCTAATATTTTTTAAATTAGATTTTGAGTTCGAGTTTTGCGAATGAAGAAAATAATAATAATAAAATTTTGTTTCCGTTTAGAGTCTGAATAAACGAAACTCATAAATTAATCGAATCTTAATGTGATTATTGGTCTTTAGAGATCAAGACTAATGTTTATTGGGTCGAATGATAAGGAACTCAATACCGTTGGAATCTTATAGATAGAGAAATAATGTTAAGAAAGCTTTGCTTCAATTTAAGGTGTGATTCGACTAAATTCGAAATTTAATATGATTACCGAACCAAGGGCTGTGCTAGGGGGTCTAGCAAGGGCCCTAGTCTCCTTAAAATGTAAATTTTCACTTTTACCCCTTTAAGCTTTACAAGATTTTAATTTTGTAAAATGTAAAATTACACTTTGGGCTCTCAAAAATGATAAATTTTGATTTAATCTTTTAAAATTTATAAAGATATAAACTAAAAAAATTATAAAATTATATTTTAACTCTCATAAAAATATATAATTTAATTCCGACACTTACCTTTGTAACCAACATGGAATTGAAGGAGGAAAGTGAAGTCTTACTTACATTCAATTTCATTAAAATTTACATTTATCGAAATTATTAGAAAATAGAAAAGGGACTAATATTGAGTCCTTATATTACACTTTAAAAAGAAAAATAATAGAGATGATAATGTTAAAAAAAGATCATTACGAACCTCTACCATGTACCGTAAAACGTACATCAAAAAAATGGAAGAGAAAGAGCCCAAAAAGCATAAAAAAAACAAAAGGAAAACTGAAAAAGCTAAAGCTAACATCAATGGAGCATGCAATTGCAAGCTGAAAAATAAAAAGCTAAATATACAGACCCACAACACAACCACCGCCACCCATCCTTCCAAAGAACCCCCACCTTGAAATACTCAATATCTGATCTTATATCATCCTAAATTTTCTTTCTTTTTTTTTTCCTTCAATTTTTTCTTTTACAAAATCAATGATCATCACTTGAAGATTGTTGGGTCACCGTAGTTTCAGCTCCACCGTCACCACCACCATCACCACCACGGCAGACCTCTTTCTCATCTTGCTTGCCTTCCTCTCCCTTTTGATCACTACAGCAACATCGCTTTTCACTATTGTCACCCAAATAATACGACCCGTTAGAACCAATTGGGGTGGCCAAGAACGTCGGCTTTTTTTCTCCCGCCATTATAACAAGAACCTTTGGTTCCATAACCGGCCGACCAGCTTCACCTTTACCTTCTCCGGCTTCTAAGTCTCTCTCCGTTCCCCCTTCACCGTCGTTCTCGTTGTAACCCAATAGTTTCCAATAAGAACATGCAAGGACGAGAAGCGCAAACGCTATAAGACCCAACATGGCAGCTAACCCGCCGAACAAGTAGGGTACCGGCGAATGCCAGGGAGACGTGTGGAGTTCACTGTTTACGCCTGAATGTGTCCTTGCCGTCGCATTATGTGGCTCTCTTGCTTCCATTTTTGCTTGAAAATAAAAAAAGAAAGCTGAGTTGTTCTTTTTTTTTTTTTTGGTGAGCTTTAGGTTAATGCTTGGAGCATGTGAAGGTATTTATATAAGGAAAAAGAAGAAGAGAAGTAAAGAGAAATATGGCGTCATTTTTTGTACTAAATTTGAAGGGACCCACAAAGTGGGGCCACTCAGGAGTTCTTTGAGAATTTCTAAACGAAACAGTGTATGGGGAAACGCACTTACGAGAACAAACAAATCAGCTTTAAAAAGTTCAATGAATTTTCTTTTTATATATTTCTATTTCTATTTTATAATTTAATTTATGTAACATTTCATTTCTATTTTTTTCAATTTGATTTTATTTTTTTTAATTATCATATAAAATGGTATCACATCATCATTTAAAATTTTATATAAAATTTAAAAAATATATACTATTTTTTGAAAATATTTTTTTAAAAATTTTCAGATGATGTGATACGATATCAAAGCGCCGCATCACCATACCTTAATGATATCTAAATTCAGAGATTAATTTGGGAACACGGGAGAGCTGGAACTAACGTGGACAAAAAAAAATTTAAATCCCAAAGTGAGAAATGTTTCAAAGCTCAAAGACTAAATGTTCAATCATCTATAACGATAATCAACTCGTTACAAAGTATAGGATTGAAAATTAAAATATATCTAAATCGAATAAATATGAACAGAGCTTACATATAGTGAGATTTAAATTGAATAATTTGAGAGAGGAGTCACATATACCACTTGTAAATGATGAAACTCGAATATATATGAACTTTTAAAGTCTTAAATTCTTTGATTTATGATAATAGCTCAATTAAAATATTAAAATAATATAAATATAATTTTAGATACCTTTTATTATAAAGTAAAATTTAAAACACGTAAACCATGGTCCTTCTTCTTAGTCATACGTGGATTGCACTTTGAAAAATTATAAGTGAGGGTCTTCTTCACGATTGTTACATTCATCGTTATATAATATTAAATTGTTAATGATAATGTAATTATGCTATTTTTTACGGATTGAATTTTAGTTCGATTGGTATGAGTGTCAATGTAAGAGGGCATAGGTTCGAATGCACTTAAACGCATTATCCTCCTATTTATGGGTTCAGAAGGGGCTATGAATAGTTTTAAGTATTGTCTAAAAAAAATTGATATAATCAAAACTTATAATAAAATTGTTCAAAAGAAATTATGTTATTTTCAATTTTGGTTAACAATTGGCCATGTTATGAAATTTCATAATCCAATATATGTATGAGTAGATAATGAGAATTTGGTATGATTGATAAATATGAGAGGTGAGAGTTCAAGTTTTATTTTATGTAATTTATGTATTGATTTTGTTTAAATTTATATTTGATTTAAATTTCATTATATGTACAGGTCAAGTTAAAAGATTGTTTTAGAGTGATAAAATGAATAATTTTTAGAAGGGTCAAAATGTAATTTTATTATTATAGTGAAAATTTTTATTTTCTTCATTGTTATATATACGGATTATTTGTAAGCATAATTTTTTTTGAACAATCTCATTGTAGATTTTGATTATATCTGTACTTTTTGACACAATACCTACAATTACCCATAGCCCCTCCCCAACCCATAAATAGGAGGGTAATGTAATTTAGCGTACTCGAACCCACGTCCTTCTGCATTGACAATAATGCTCATACCAATCGAGCTGGTAAGACTCAATCGGTAAAACGTACTTAAACTTTAAACCTCTTATTTAAAGACAACATTAGAGTGATATTGCAATATTATATGTTAATAGATTAACAGATTTATTTAAGTCTTAATTAACTGAACCTATAAATAAATTTAATTAAATGTAATGTTTAATAAAAGATGTCCACAAAAGACATGCAATTCAAATAAAAGTGCATGCACCATACAATTTCAATCAACCATAGGCTTTTATCCATTGAATTTGAGTATTTAAAGTTAAAGTTGTAAGTCCAATCATAATAATTTTACAATGGGTTTGTTTATTCGTGTTTATTCATCTTTTTCTTAAAAAATGTATTGATTTTCGATTGAGTCTTAATTCGGTTAGTATTAGTATTGGTGTCAGTGCAGGAGAACGTGAGTTTGACTGTGCTGGAACGCATTTATCCTCCTATTTAAGAGTTGGGATGAATTATGAGTAGTTTTAAGTATTGTATCAACTTAAAAACTTTCAAATACTTTTGCAATCGAATTAGATTTTTTTTTAAATGTATTGCTAAACATTTAAATTATTTATATTTTTAGTTATAACATATAACTTTTTCAAAAAGAAAAAAAAAGGAAAGAAATCTTGTTGTGGGATTGGACTCTTTCAAGGAGAAATTTTTGAAGTGTTTTCTGTTAGGAATCAACGAGCCTCTTAACAGTGGAGATATTGTGCTTGGGGTGTCTATATTCAATTTTATCCTCGGATTTTGTTTCACAACTTTGCGAAGAGCACTCGACGAGTTCATGGAGTGGAAAAAGTGGCACCATTCTTACCACCAAAGCTAAAAGCTCATATTTCCTTAGTTGACAAGGCATAATCTACTCTGTGAACCCGCCTTGGGCTATCTACAAAGACAAGAGACAAAATTTAGGGATAAACCAGACACGGATACTTCGAGCAAAATATTTCCATCTATGAAAAGTCCGTTAACTATCAATGTAAGATACCTCAAAATTTTCTCCAAATAAAAAATATAAACTCCCCTCGACAACCTCACTTGCAATTAATTTTGAAAAGAATTTGATGTCAATTTAGTTACTCAATTCATTCATTAATTGTCGTAAATTTTAACTCAAAAAAGATAAAAATTGTTGAGCTAAAATTGGTCCAATAATTTCAACTAATTTTTGGCATTATTTGTTGTTGTTTTTTTTATATAATATGATGCTTCAAATGCACATTACTTTTAAGCTTTGATCATTATAATTATATTTTCAACAATTTATCATCTTGCAAATCAAATAAATATTTTCTTTGTCTTTTATATTTTTAGAGTTAATTATTAATTAATTGTTCATGCCCAATCCATTATATGAGTAAAAGAAATAAAAAAATACATTGCTTATCTTCATACTATCTAAATTTGGCAACTCATTAGGTTTTACATGCATATATAGGCATTGTTCAAAATTTCAAGTTTATTATTTTTTTTTTGGAATAGATAAGAATAGAGTTATTCGGTGATTGAATTCGATAGAAGACTTGAAAAATAAATCTTTCATAGTTTTACTTGTGACGTACAAACAGAGTGAATGTTCTTCTACAGTGAAGTTTTTTTTTTCTTAATGCACAGTATTAATAGAAGTCAAGATGAAAGTTAAGATGGAAGAGGACGGTCTTCTCGTTCAGAAAACAGAGTGGGAGTCTCCTTTTTCAAATGAAGTGCCTGAAGTTACTTAAACTACGAGTATGTTGGGTCAAATCCCGAATCAGATCTCGAATTAAATTATTATATATTTTACTATAATTACATAACAAATTAGTTTTTTCCTTCATTTTCTGTGTTTTTAAGTTAATACAATTTTTAATGGAAAACACAATTGATAGTCCAAGAGGTTATTTTGTATTTTATGATTATCATTAATGAGCATTTTGTAGGTTTTAATTAAATTTAAAAACATGGAATGAAATTAATTACAAAGATATTTAATAATGCATTATATGTGAATGATGTATTGGTTTAATAATAAAATTAAAACTCAAATTTATTTGTACTTGTTACTTTTTTTTCCTTATAATTAAAGATGAAATACATATATTCAAGTTAATTTTATTTTGAATCGATTAAAAGGTTAAATTAACATTTTTTTTAAAATTTATCAAATAAGTCGTTTTTTTTTAGATTTAGGGAAATAGGTTAATTTTAGAGAAAGAATATGAAAAGTGCGTTTTCTGCAAAGTTGGCAGGAAAGCTCGCCCACCAATTGGGCAAGCTTTCCGCACAATTCCAAAGAAAACGCATCTAGTTGGGCAAGCTTTCTGCACATTTAGTAGGAAAGCACGTCCAGCTGGACGAGCTTTTGCTGACATGTCAGGGAAAGCGCATCCAACTGGACACGTTTCCTTTGGAATTTTCAGAAAACGTTTTCAGCTGTGCGTGCTTTCTTGACATGTCAGCAAAAGCTTGTTCAGTTGGACTCGCTTTCATACTTTTTCCAAAATCGATCTATTTTCCTAAATCTCAAAAAAAAAAAAACCAGATATACATGCACAATTTAGCCGGATTTAAATTTAAATTTAAATTTAAAATTTTAAGAATTCCATTTCATTTTTTTTCCATATTTGCTAAATAATAAATCAAAGGAAATATGATAAAATTGAAGAAGAAATAACAAATCAAATAAAGGCTCAATTACCTATCATATACTTCACACTTATGCTTTCTTTCTTTTTTTAAATTTAAAATTCAGAATCATAAAAAAAATAAAAATAAAAATAAAAACTTAAAAGGGATAGGATAAGGGTGAAGGGTCCCACCAAATAGTTGTCTCTCCAAATGGTGTTGTGGGACCCACTTAAGTTGTCAGCTTCCATCACGAAATGACACGTGGAGTTTTGTTTCATATTCCGTTGTTCAACATAAATTTGGTAACATAATCATATAATCACTTTTCACACATTTTTAATGTACATGTGTATAAAAATTTAATTAAAATAAAATATAAAATTATATAAACATAATTATTCAAAATTTATTTAATATTAGTTATTAACATATTATAATTTATAAAAATACAAAAAATAAATATAAATGTATATATAATTCATTTAGAATGTAAATTACCCAAAGATTACATA
Organism: Gossypium raimondii; assembly: GCF_025698545.1. Lineage (NCBI taxonomy): Eukaryota > Viridiplantae > Streptophyta > Magnoliopsida > Malvales > Malvaceae > Gossypium > Gossypium raimondii. Next base: position 56,936,604 of record NC_068577.1, on the reverse strand, counting down.
AATATATACATATAATTTATTGAAAAATAAAAATTTAGACTTTATAAAATTATATATATCATTTTAGGAGGTAAAAGTATCATGAATAGAAAAATTAGTCCACTAATATACATTCGATTATTCTATACGTCATAAATGAAATTTAGGTTTGATGTATTACCATTCAAACTAGTTCTTATACGAGGTATGTGACGTTCACTGTTTGATTATTTTATCGGTCACGTTAGTTTTTAACAATACAAATGGATAAATTTTTAACAGAAATGACCAATTTGTTATGTATTTAATGTATAAGAACAAACTTGTCCATTTATTTTTTTGGTCGAAGGGGCAAAGTGTTATCTAACTTTTAGTAGAGGAACCTTTACGATACTTTTACCCATGTTAAAGTGTAATGAAAGTTAACAACATAATAAAATATGTGACAGTATCTTTACTTAAATACTAACCCTTATTATTATTTTTTTCAATCACCCCACCTCAACTGATAAATGAGAAGATAATGTATTTCAGCGCACTCAATTTCACGTCATTCTACATTGACAACAATACACATAGCAATTGAGTTAAGACTCAATCGACGATCACCTTTATTTTTTATTCCAAATTTGTTAATTATTCCACTAATATTGCTTATTATCTTTAAAGATAGGTTAGAGAAAATAATGACAAGACGTAAGGAATAAATCCATACCAAATCCCACTCATGAGCAATGAACATATTTAAGTGACCCTATCTCCTTTGCTGCCAATAGGATAAAAAAGCTTTAATTTACTTTTAATTTGAAAATTAATTTTTTGGGTCTTTTTTTAAATGGGAAATTTGGCATCTAGGTTGACAATTAGTCTCCTAAAGTTGGAATATATATAATTTAGTTTATGTGTTTTATTTTATTTTATTTTTGGGTCATTTTAATTGTTATGATATCATCAATCTGAGTATAGAACTCTCCATGAATCATATTCTGCTCCTACTTAATTTTTTTTTATGTTAGCTAATATTTTGTCTACACGATTTCACTTATAGAATTTTCTCAAATAACTTCACACTAGTGTTATACCATCTTTTTCATTTTGCAAATATCGGTATAGAGTTCACGTATGATTAGACTTAAATCAGAATAAATATGTATTAAAAGTTCAGATATAATTTTCACAATTCAACTTTGGAACCTTCAAGCTTTCGCCTAAACTTAAATGGCAACAAGATAAAAAGGATGAGATAAGACATTGTTTTTTTTACATACAATGCCTAGATTTATCCATATTTCTTCTCTAACTTTTATATAGGAGGATAAATGTGCTGGAAATAACGAATATTTCAACCAAGATAAGCGTCAATCGATAAGATGAGACATTGTTTAATACTAAAAGGCATAACGGGGGCAATAAACCTCAATGTATCTACTAGAACGAGTTCGATAACTAATTCTCCGCATTCTGTAAACTTATTAATTAAATAGATAGATACCGATAAAAAAAAATCCAATCATACATTGTAACGAGAGCATGCACATTAGCAAGAGCGTAGATATATGGCCTCCAATACTATAAATTGATTTGATTGATGTCATAAATTAAAATTATCTTAGTTCCTTAGACAGAAACGTACGACTTTGATTCCCTTACGTTAGCAGGCACTAATTTCTTTGATGCTGTACGTAATGGAATTTGTATAATGTGGATTAAGGGTGGAATTTGTTTAAGAGATGGAACCTTGTTAGTAATTAAAATATAACTTAAGTGGGATTGCCACCACCTTCATTTAGAAGGGGAGCCACGATTACTTTGGTGGGCTATACTCTTATTATATTCTTTAATCATAATTATTCCATAGTTATGATTAATAATTAATTAATACACATGGTAGAAGACAGCATTATTTGGATAAGCTTTAGTTGGATAATCTCAATGTACCATATCATCAGACCTTAATGGATTTCATGGATTAAATTACAAAAGCGGCTAAATTCTCAAACTAATGTGAATAGAAAGAGAATCTAGGGGTTGAAGTAATTTTTTGTTGTTTGAGTGGGATAACGTGGGAATCTAGGGTCACCCTCTTTTATTTCCCCAATAGAATACATAAAATAATTAATTATGCACCCTTAATGTGCATGAATTAATGAAGAAAGAGATCCTCCCATGGGACATGAAATGTATGGAAGATATATTAAAATAAAGCAAAAACTTTAGCATGTGAATTGAGATGATGTATTCGGATACAGATATATACAAGTATGTTTAATTTTGTTGACGGGAATGAGAAGTCGTTTTATCTCCAGCCTTCATGGAGAGTTGTGTACGATTCACGGAGGGGCGCTTCGATCAATGGAGGTAAGTATCTGCAATACTCGAGATAGGTGCTAGTATTGAGCATATGAATGATTATGGAGATACTTGGACTAGCCGTAACTTGAACCACCAAACTTGGTCTTATATGCACCTTAAATGTAAACCTAGTACCACTTGAGCTACATTGATGGTTTGAGCTGCAATGTGCCCAGGTACTTCTGTAATTATTCACACGCTCAATGCTAACACTTATCCTAAGTTTTACAGGTATCAATCTCCATCGATTGAGGTGTCCCACTCTATGAACCGTACACGACTCTTCAAAGAGGCCGAGAACAAAATCCTTACACAAGAACAATACCTTTAATTATTAAAATTCAAGTTAACTGTCCAAAAAGCAACACTTTAAAAATAAAACTTCTTTCGGAAAAATTGATTCCCCTTTTGAAATTTAAAAAGAATTTTAAAACCATGTTTGAACATATGTTACACATGAGGTTGAAAACAAATAATTAAGGGAGATAAAAAATGGGAACAAAGACATAAATTTGATATGGAAGCTATAAAGTGGAAAATAGGATATATATTAACAAGTAAAGAAACACATTAAGCTAAGTATAAGAAAGGAAAAAGATGACGAGGGTATAATGATATTAATTAGTTAATTAATTAATACAACATAAAGTTAGGGGGCCACTTGGGAAGCCCTTAAAAAGAGGGATACTGACAATAGTCCCACTTAAAAAAAACGTGTTTCAACACGCTCAAACTCACGTATTTCTGTACTAACAATAATATCAATACCAATCGAGTTAAGACTCAATCGGTAAAATAGTAGAATAATTTGTTTTGCATAAGAATGAATGAAGTAATTATTTAAAGGGTCAAAAAGTTCACTATATTACATGTAGGTTTCAACTTTAGATAATATTGTTGAGAGGAATAGTTATAAACTATGAACCTCGAATCTGATTGGTAAAACAAATATAAAATATATTAAAAAAAGGTGATTACATGTTGTAAGAGAAAAACACTTGAATTAGTTCTAGCTATTGTTTTTAGAAGTGAATTGGCCTAGCTAATCAAATCAGTTGGATTGGGAGCTGCTCAGAGTATCAATTCGGAATAAGGGGTTGGAACTATTTTTTAATTCTTAGAAATAAAAGTATAGGAACTAAATTCTAAATTTACAAAGAGTATAGGGACCTACGACATATTTTAATCTAAATTGTTTTTGCAGAAGAATGACTGGTGAAGTCTTTAAAGGACTAAAAAGGTAATTTACATATAGGGATGTAATTGAGCCGAGCTGAGCCTGAATACTACTATGCTCGAGCTCAACTTGAAATTTGAAGCTCAATACTTGGCTCAAGCTCGATTGAACATATGTTTTTAAGCTCAAGTTTGGCTCGAGCTCGATTAAGCTCATTTACCAATTTTTACACTCAAGCTTAAGCTCGGCTCGATAATTAAACTTAAGGTTAATAACATATATTAAGAGTAATAACATAATTTAGTAATTCAAACATATGAAAAGCTCAAGCTCAGCTGCTTGAATTCAGTTTTATCGATAACTCAAGCTCAAGTCGATAATTACCGAATCAAATAAAAAAAATTAAATTAAACTCAAATAATTTACGAACACCAAAATTTCATTAACACCCTAAAAGTAAAAACAGTTAAAATTAATTGTAGAGCAGATTGATTAAGACCCAGAGATAATGAAAACTGAAAAACAAAACTAATGTGCATGATCACCACCACCTCTCAATTAGATACAAAGGAAAAACCAAGAGAGAACTTGACACCACCTAGTAACCTAAACACCTTATTAAAGTTGTTAGGTGGGTTTGATGGATCCATCCCCCAATCACTCTCTCTCTCTCTCTCCTTCATCCATTTCTTCAATAGTAAGAAATTGCATATAGATTGGGTTTAATTTCCATGCAACACAATATTTTAAAATAAGATTAATTCAAATCCTATCTAATATTCGATTTTATTTAAATTCATTCAAATACATATAAGGATTGAGAGTATTAAATATGTAGGAGCATAATTAGAATTGTCCATGAGTCGGGTCATTCGGCTCGGCCTAAAAATTTATTCGAAAAATAAAAAAAATTGGAATACGATATGCTATGGCCATAAGTCGTCGGTTGTTGTTATGCAGAATGAAAAAAAGCGAGAAAAGCGGAGAAAGAGCAAGAACAACTTTTTAATCTTTTTCAATTTCATCCTTACGAACGCATACATCTCAAATCAATCACTTCTTTAAAGTACACACAATTATTGGATTGGCTATATTTGCCGTGAAAGAAATGAAATCATTTATAGCAACAAATTTAGTTGGAAAGTTGTGAGCCAAAATTCGTCTCATCGCCTCGCCGCTAATTAATACTCAAAAATCACTATATGAGTCGGTCGAGATTTAGGCCGATTGGTATAGATATTATTATCAATGTAGAATAACGTGGTTTGAGTGCACTGAAACGTATTACCCTCTTATTTATGGTTTGGGGATGAGCTATTAGTAGTTCTAGGTTTTATGTCAAAAAGAGTAGATAGGATCAGAACCTATAATGAGATTGGTAAAAAATGAATATATATTTTATAAAAATTATCATGTGTTTTGTGTGTTTACTTTTCTTTTTTTAATATCTATTAACAATACATTAATTTTTTAAACTTTGTTAGTAAAATTTTAAAAAAGAAATTATATTGTTAGTGTACTATATATTTGAAGTTACAATGGTTCCAATGTAATTAATTATTACAAGTATTCATCATAAGTATTGAATTGAATAATTAACTCAACAATTAAATCAAACTAACTAATAGGGGCAAGCCGAGCCCTTAATTGAAAATTTACAGTTCTAACTCCTCTATAAATAATCAAATTATAAATTAATATATGAAAAAATTGTCGATTAATGCGCTTAAATAGGAGGATAATGCGCTTCAGAATTGTCGATTGAGTCTTAGTTCGATTGACATAGGCATTGTTGCCAATGTAGGAGGACATGGGTTCGGTGTGTTGAAGCACATTATTCTCTTATTAATGGGTTGGGAAGAGGCTATGGGTAATTCTAGACATTGTGTCAAAAATAACAGATATGATCAGAATCTATAAGGAGAAAAAATGAAAATAATTCAGAATTGAAGGAAAATAATTGAATTCCGTATGTGTACTTTGTAAAAAGCTGAAGCTGTTCCTCGAGGAAAAGGAACAATAATTAGCAATTGTTTCAACCACTACTTGTTTGATAATAAGGTATTAACTTAATTGCAAAAAAGGGGGGAGCAGAGAAACGGATAATGGTGGAAAAATGATGATGTTTTCCAAAAAGATCTGATTAGGTTTCAATTATTAATTACTACAATATAAAGAAAACCCTAAAAAGGTGATAACGATGGTTGATCTTTTAAGAAGAAAACCCTAAAAATAATTTGTTTTATTATTCATGATGTTTCATTGTCAATTGTAAAGATAAGTATAAACCCATAATCATACCCAAAAAAAAATAGAAGGAAAAAAAGATATTTCTTGTATTAAAAATTTTGAAATATGGTTTTAATAGAATAAGAAATTTTTAAAAATTGCGTGGATTTAATCTTTTTTTCCGAAAGATCTCAAGCATGCATTGTCTCATATTGTTTGGTGTATTCGAATTATTAGAAGTGACAAAATACATTGTACTCTTAAGGAGAAAATATTAGTTCAAATATTGGAGGTGACATTGTTGAAAGGTGTAGCCATAAATCTTGAACATAGACCGTAAAATAGACATGAAACATATTTAAAAAAAATGAAGAAAAGGAAAAGAAAATTCACTTTTTAACAACTAAATTAGAACCCTTTATGGGATGAGGCTTTGAGTTTTGTCATGCATGATTATCGGGTGTGAGTTCTGTTCAACTATATTTTAATGATTTAGTTTTATTTAGATGGGATGAAAGTAGATTGATTAGTTTTAGAGTTTATGTTCTAATGCTCTACTGTTACTTCTATTGATTAAAGAGAGAACAAAATAAGCAATGTGTTTTTTAGTTGAATTGATGTAAGAAAAAGATAACTTGAAGATTTTGAAGTGTGACCAACATTTTCCTTAAAAGCGTAGTCATGTCTTTAGAGTATATCACAATTATAAAATGTTTGAAAAACAAATCCAAAATTTTCTTCTGTTGATATAAATAGCAAAATTTGCCAAAACAAAATCATGGATATATATATATAGAATTAAGTCTTAATTCGATTGGTATGGGTATTGTTGTAAATGCAGGAGAATGTGAGTTTGAGTGCGTTGAAGCGCATTATCCTCCTATTTATAGATTGAAGAAAAGCTATGTCTAATTTTAGACATTGTGTAAAAAAAATAGATATGATCAGAATTTATAATGAAATTGATAAAAAGTAGAGAGAATGAGTGAGAGCCAAATCCAAAATATACTATGAATTTGTGTTAATTTAAAGGAGCATGTGGAATGCACGTTTAATAGTGTACCTATGAACACTGTTCTCAATTATTGGATACGTAGCATTCCCAATCAATTGAATTTTCATTTTCTAGTCTAAAAAGTTAGAATACATGAGGCCACCCAACTTTGTGAAATTTTAGAAGCGACACCGACCAACGTTTTTTCAGCAAATGGTCCAGCCTGCTAAATTATTTTCGGAACTCTTGTTGCTTCTGCGTTTTCTAAAAAGTTAGATGATTCATCTCATTTGATTAAAAATATTAATTCAATCTATCCAACCAATCCTCGATTCCAGTCCGCCAATCCAATTATGAAAACAATGCTTTTCTCACCTAAATTTTTCTTTTCATGATTATTGTTCTCTCTTCAAATACCCAACACATTAATCCAATTTGATTAAATAAATCTTTTTAAAAAACATACGATTTAATCAATCCAATCACTTTCTCCGGGTAATTCCGACAACCCTGGTGTTCACAAAACTGCACAGAGCTATCTGAGCCAAGTACACTGATCTCACATGCACAACACTACTCATACATATATGCCCAAGAATTTGGCTAAGGATTTAAACAAAAACAAATGTCAAAAGGATACACCACTTGAAATAATTAATAAATATATAAAATACACTATGGAATTGACTCTGCAAATGAATTTTGGTACAACAGATTTGTCTCTTCTCAGTGCCCCATGTTCTAGGCAATGTGGGAAAACAAATATAATCTACAAGCCCTTTTGGGGGATGACAGACCAAGCTTGACCTCGATCCCGGCTTTATGCCGATATCATTCTCTATTGATCATTAGAGACTGATAAGGCACCCTCTTAATTTCGAGAAACGTCGAATACTCCGAGCTCATGGGCTGTTTCCATGGTTCCCCATCCATCTGCATAAATACATCTTTCCACTCTCCGCCCCGTATCTCCAGTCTAATCGATGAAGCCTGCAAAGCAATCCATAAAACTTGTCAAACATACCAAATTTTCAGACGATTGCAGCGACACTCAGAACTACCCATACAAGAACTGGTGCACAGTAGAGCAACTTTCGAAAGGTCTGGATCATAGTTTCTATTTTCTTTCTCTTTGGCTAACTACCAAGGACAATTTTTACACCAGTTGATTTGTTAGGATAGAAATTAAACAAGTTCCAGTACCTGTGCAATGTGTTTTGCAGATATGAGTTCAACCATTACGAATGATGCATGCCATCCTTGCTTTAAACCAAAAATTTCTAGGAGACCATCATCGGCATGGGCCTCGACAAAGCCTCTCTGAAAAATAAATAAAGACAAATTGAAGACAAACATTGATTTCAATCAAGGCTGTCAACAAGCTTAATATTTACACGTAAAGACCGAGTACCAACAAGCTTAGTATTTCCACATAAAGACCGATTAACTTCCAACTCTCTGTCATAACCAGACATTGATCTTTCACCGTAAGCTTGGGCCATAAGAAAGCATTTAAGTTTCCATAATCTTTCAGAATGCTGAAACCTAAATACGTATTCCACAAAACATGCAATTCCTTGTAACCAAGTTTTAACTTGACTAAACATTATGTAGTGATCATATAGAAACATGCATTTTCAGTAAAATAATGCTGACTAAGAACCATCAGAATCAAGACAATATTTCAAAGACCTATGCATCAAATGATCACAAATTGCCTCGTTTTCATAGATTTTGACCCTTGATAGAGTTTATTCCTGATATCTGGATCATGTTAGACATGATAGTTGACATTTTCAGTGTCAATTATACGTGTGCAAATACCATTTGGTTAAACTGACATGCTGGAAAAGAACATTGGCCAAAACAATTTCATTTCTTAAGTAGGTTCAAAGCTCCGATCATGGAAGTGAACCAAGCTGAAATGGTTTTCAATTGCAAAATCAAGCAGAAAATATTTTAGGCCCGGTACAACACCCAAACAAATTATATTCCTCAGCTTTTTGCAATCCCAATTCAAACATCAAGCACAAGCAAACAGTTCGAAACGTGAACAGATAGAGAGTCTTATTTCTGTAAATGAATGAACATTAGATAACTTGAAATGCATCATACCTTTTCCAAATACTCTGGTTTTAGCTTACCCCATGGATTTCGCCCACTTCCGTAATTATGAAGATTTAAAGCAACAATTGCCCTCACACTAAAACAAAGTATTATAAAATTAGAGTGTGATTAAATCATTCGCCATACCATGAGAAAATGCTTGTCATGCAAATTTACTACTTTAGCAATATAGCTCATTAAGCAAAAGGTTCAATAGAAAGAAATACTACAGATGTAAAGATATCTAGTGAACATTAAAAGGTTAAATAAGAATGATGAAAGCTAATAGATAAGATAACGACGACTGCCAAAAAAAAGATCCTAGAACAAATAAGATGCCCATGTATTACAAGGTAGAGGTAAATAGTTAGGGATGTACCTTCTAGGGACGGGAATTTGCTCCCATTCCGAGCACCTGGCCTTTTTAATATACATCCTTAAAATATTCTTCAGTCCCCTGCATTTAGAAATATATATTCACCTCAAAAAGAAAGGTTGTTCACTCAAAATAAAATTAACAAGAAAGACACCTTCTCCATAGGCTTGATGGAATATTTATTCTCAACAAAAGAAAATAGGTATCAACTAAGAACTTGTCGATTAAATAGAACAAGCATTTCAAAGAATGTGCATTTTAATTAAAATGATTGTTTTATTAATTTTAAAAAAATAAAGGCACAACACAATGTGGCTGAAGGAGACACCCTCCAGAAACTAGAACTTTTATGATTTCTACAGCACAAGAGCAAAAAGGCATTTGCTTGCGAAAAGCAAGGTGCTGAGATAATATAATGCTAAATACCATTTTTGTCTAAACATACTAATATTGTCAAGTCAACTTAGACTTTAAAATTATAGAAGAATACTTGATGCCTAACAGAGGCATGTCAATTGTCAACCCTTGTCTTTCAAAGCAATGCATGCATAAAGACTTCTGATTGGTAAAGCAAATTCAGCCTTGGCCTCAGCACCAAGACCACTGCCTGGGACACACTGTCTACAATGAATAAAAACCAAACCAGAGGTCAATCCGATGTGACCTATGGACTGATTCAACTGGTCCAAACAGTTGAACCAAATTATTCAATTAAATGTTAATTATATGATTTTAATATTAGACAAGTATTTAACTAGTAATTAATTAATGAAAACAAGTATTTTATTTAATGGGATTTAGAAGTTAAAAGTTCATCTTATCACTTGCAAAATTAATTTTAATAAAAAAATCCAAAAAACATTTTTTTATCAGCTTAAATCCAGTTTTTTACTGATCCACTTTCCTACTGATTCATTTGTTTCACAGTTCTTAGATATGAACCAGACCTATTGGGTCACTGGTTCAATCACCTGACCCAGCCCCCTGTTTCCAACACTGACCGCCTATGTAATAATCATAAATTTAAAGCAGTCTTTTCTTGCGGTTTATCTTGGCACCAAGGCCTATACCGTTTAAGCAAAAGTCAAACCTAACCACATGCTTACTAGACACAGACACAAAATATTGTTATTTAGAAAATCCAATGTCCATAATAGGTTTAAGATGCAAGCTAAAAAACTATCATAAATAATATCTAACCTTAAACTTGGATCACTCACACAAGGTGTGAGAAACCAGCCCTGAGTGCAACTGTAACTGGAGTAGATAATCTGCCACAAAATTCAATATTAGTTTTCTCAAAGCAAATCATAGACCAGAAAATACTAAGCTGCACACTGTAATTTAATTTAACTTTCGCAAAACTAGTGTTATCTTTTGGGCAAATCCTGCCAAAAATTGTGGGAGAAACAATAAAAGATACTGCATAAACCAAAATTACAACTAAGTTGTTTATAAGATAAATCAGAACAGAAAGTTTAAGTCTAAACATCCCAGCATATGCACTAATATTGGATACTTCTACAGAAGAACTCCAGATCTCTTTTATTAAAAGGAAAGCAGAAGGTGAAAAATGGGACAACATGAATGTTCCCACATAAGAAACGTACAAGACTTTCCTACCAGTTTCATGTAGATTCATTTTACTTCTATATCTTTTCACGAATCCTCCTCATCTCATGTCAAAGTATTATGAGCAGAAAATATTTAAAATATAGGTATTACAAGACTGAAATGCAAAATTTAGTCACAAAAATAATAAAATTGAGATTTTAATAAGCAAGAAAATGTGGTAGTCACTAATATCATCTGGACATATAATCTATAGATGATATCCCTGTACGTTTGGCAGATGGGCTTATTACCATTAAGCAACTTCAAAAATAAAATATGTACATTTGATAGACGGTATAGCGCTGAGGGATTACAACAAAACAATCTTCAACTTATGGTCAATAAGTAAAATAAAAAGAAGACCTAATACCTTATTTGTAATAGGACCTTGCGCAAGGTAAGGTTTCTCATTACGTAAATGATGGAATCCATAAGCAACTTGCGCATCCATTCCTGAATGCAAAACAATAATGAGAACAAAACATCATAAGCAAGGATTTAATGAGTTGTCCTAAGTCTAAGTGTCATATGCCCCCCCCCCCCCAAAAAAAAAAAATCTCGCTTTTTTTTCTATAGAATAGATGAGAGGGAATCATTATAAAAGCTCACTCATCCATGGAATCTATTAAGGATTTGGTTAAAAAGCTGAAACCCTATTCAGTTTCTCCTAAAATAAATTAGCAGCTAACTTACCAAATTTAAGATTATTAAGCTTCTACATGATGGTAGAGCTCCTCAACAAGTGAATTTACACATGCATGAAGTTAAACCAACAAGGATGAGTATACTATACCTATGCTAAAGTAATTATAGAATACTCCTCCATAGCAGTTCACTTTGTCAGGAATGCCCCCATCAATCTCCAAAGTCTGCAGTCACAGACAAGAATTTTTCATTTGAATTTGAAATTCCACATCATAAAATCACAATCAAGAGAAAAAAGATTTTTTTTTTATTTTAAAAAAAACACTAATTTTCAAGTTTAAGTAACAGATAGTAAATCAAGGCACTAGGCTTAGAAGGAAGAGGTTTTAGTTATATGATGTCATAGTTCATTTGATAATGTGCAATATATTGGATTAAATCATTAAAGCATACACTGATCTATGACCTAAAAGGTACATTTTTCTTTAAAAAAACTTGTCTGTATAATTTTACTAACAAGCAAAAATAGACAGATAAAACGTCCTTACATAATTATATGATGTTATCCACAAATGATATTTGGTGAACTCCAATAATACCAAATTAAGTCGCTTAACAACCAAAGTCTACAAACTCAAAACAGACAACTTAAACACTATCCAAAGGACTCAATTTCGCGTCAATCCTTGGTAATATAGCCATGCAAGTAAAACAAAGGGTTTAAAGCATAGAGGTTACTACCTGATCAAAATGACACTCTTCGGTAGCCTTCAAAGAATGGGGAGGATCAATAACTTCTCCACCAGGCATTTGCAGTACAACATGCCAACTGATCCATCAAAGAAGCAATCAGAGGTATAACAACAAACTAAGATATATATATGTATATAAAAATAATTTCTTATGCTAACTCATTTTCAATAATAAGAAACTGATGTATACACCAAAGTCCTTAATAGTGGATAATCAAACTTATAAATAGAATGCAATCAACTAAAGACCATCAGTATGCAACAGCAAAACAGAGTACAAATCAATATCATGTGATAAATGTATGCTCACCTATCTAAACGACAAATTGGACCAGTAGTAGCTTGGTGCAAAGTTCTTTTAATTGCCGATTTCCAAGCAAAAGGAAATGAACCTCCCTGCAGTAACATTCAGGGCACTAGTCAACAAAACGAGAGAAACAAACAAGCAAACAACATCAAAACTTAAAAATTTTAAAGTATCTTACCCAACCATAACTTCTAGACAAGTCATTGCCAGTACCAAGTGGAATCACAGCTACTGGAGGAACCGGGTCTCGACCTTTTTGATGAAGTTCTCCGAGACATCCAAGAACCCAACCAACTGTACCATCACCTCCAGCAACCTGCACAGTCATACAGAGTGGTATAACATCAGCTTGCGATGTTTTATTGACATCTAACCAATGAGTAACATACAAGTAAACCACCAATTTTAACATAAAGGTTATGCATAAAAGTAAAAATCAAGTACTTTATCCCTCAAAAGAAAAGAAAAGAAATCTTTTTTTTTAATTTAATACTTAAAAAAATTACTTTTAAAACTTAATAATAATTGAACTGTAACTGAGGCACAGACACAGAGTACAGGGGAAAACAAGTTGTACGTTGGTAGAAACATACTACAACTCTAATGTTCCGTCGTGTCTCTTTCGCACAGATATCTCCATTGTTACCCCACTTCTCAAGGCAAGCCAATCCATACCTTACAAATTCATGAGGTTTCACATCGAGGAGGTCGAACACCTACATTTACATAACTATAAATTCTTTAACTAACATACATAAAAATAAAGTCTCTAAAAATTTAAAGGAAATCATAAAAAAAAAAAAGAACAAAAGTTACCTGCTCTTCGCTGATTAACTGCTGGAGACGCTCTTTAAGGACAGGACCATGGCGACCACCGCTGCGAGAGTTAATAAAAACAACGATAGGAGATTGAGGAACAGTGCCATCGTAGTCGGAAGAACGCGAACGGAAATGTTCATCGCCGCCGTCGACGTCTTTTTTCTTAATGGAATCTAACATAGCAAGGCGTAGATACTGAGGCATCGAAAGCCTTCGTCTGAGTTCTTCTTTATCGATCTTCATACCGGCTAATCCCGACAAGCCACAAGCTCTTATCCAGTCCATCATCGAAGAACGAGCCACGATCCGTGTCGGCGACGATGAATCCCTTGCCGTCGTCGGCGAATTCATAATTCTTTTTCCAGAATCTTCTTTTTTGTATTTTTTTTTTGGGAAGTGAAGATGGGAGTACTTTTATCTATATTTAAGGACATAGAAAATATAGTCACCGAGGAAATTAACGAAAATGAGATTTTAAAAAAAAATTAAGCGTTTGGATTTTGAATTTCAGAGGAGAGATTTTTAAATGCTTTTTGCTTTATACTTTGTTTTGGTTTGTTTGGAGTGACTGAAACTGTAATGAAATACCGTTTTGGGGATTCTTTAATTACTTAACTGCCAGCTGTGTTTTCTTTCAAAGGTTTTTTTTGGGGTTTAATATATCATTTAGTACCTTAAATTATTTTTTATTCTAATTTGGTACCTAATTTTTTGTTTCAATATTTAATTTGGCATCTAGAACAAGCGAGCTAATGAATGTTTCACACATAATTTCTAGCAAGGTTGCTTTAACCAAATTAAACTGGCCAGTTAGACCACTTGGATCGAGAATCGAATGGTGTATCGGTCAATAGAAAGGTACTAAACAGGTTGATTTTGAAATCAATACGAACTGCTTGAGCCGATTTTTTTATATTTTTTATTAATTTTATATTGATTTATTTAATTGAATCGATTGGACCAATGAACCGGTAATCTAACAGATTTGACCATCAATTCGGTTTCGAATACCATGAAATTTAGTAAATAAAATGTAAGTGCTTAATTAGAACAAAAAAAAACTTATGTACTAAATTAAACATTAAATTCAAACTCGTATATTTATATAAGATAAAAAACACAAGTATTAAATTATCTCATGATATTGCTAGCCATTAGACAAGAACGAAGTCAAAAATCGTTTTGGGTGGGTAAGACTTTTCTTTTCCTAAAATGACAAATAGTTTTTTAAAGGGCAAAATATAATTTCATAATTAATCGCAGAGCTAAAATATTTAAATTAAAAATTTTATTATTATTAAGAGTTAAAATTATAATTATTTATATCTGTTCTTTTTTAAACAATATTTAAGATTATTTATGGTTCCTTCCAAACCATAAATAAGAGGATAATACATTTCAGGATACTCGAAATCACGTCCTAGTAACAATACTCATATCAATCGAGCTAAAATAATATTTTTAATTAATAATACTTAGAATAAATAATTTGTCTTTCTCTTAAAAATCAAAGGACATTTCATTCATTCACACGAATTTTCCACGCGGGAATGAGAAGAAAAAGAACGAGGGAACGAGAGAAGAGACAAACTAAAGAAATTTTGTGTTGGTTCATATTCTAGGGTTTATTATATTATTTGGTACCTGAGTTTAGTTTTAATATTCAATTTGGTATTTAAGGGATTTTTTTTTTTGTCTCAATTCAATATTTGCTCGTGGATTCAATTCCAATTTGATCACCAAACCAAATTGCATATATGACATATGTGTTCAAGTAAAATAAGCATGGGTACTTAATTGGGAGGAAAAAAACTTAAATACTAAATTGAATATTAAAGCCAAGCTCAAGTACTAAATTGAGAAAAAGTTGAGTACCAAATTGAATATTGAAATAAAATTCAAGTGCTAAATAGTATAATAACCATATATTTTAGAGCGTGTTGATTTTTCAGTCTAGTTGCTTATTAATTTGGTTAACCGTGTCTCCACACTAAGAAAAAGAAAGCTGGACCAATCATAGTGGCTGTTTGATTCCAATTATATTTAATTTTCTTTATAAAATTAATTTTATATTTAAATTATTTATTAATATTATTGATGGTTGATAGTTTTTTTTTTAATAATCTCGATCCTAATCATATCTATTTTTATTTTTTTACAGAATGTCTAAACTTATTCATAACCTCTTATTAATTCATAAATAGGAGACGTTTCAACGCACTCAAACTCACGCCTTCCTGCGTTGGTAATAATTCTCATATCAATCAAGTTAAGACTCAATCGGTATTGACTATTGGTAGTATTAAATATTCGTGTTTAGTTTAAATTTTGCCCCAAATCCAGATTTGTGAATCTCAAGCAGCCCCAAAAAAAGGTGATATCAACAAACAAGTAATTTAAATAAAAAATCTTAATGTTTATATTTTCTATCAATCTGATCATGATACTAAAAAATTATCTAAAAATTTTTATAAAATTTAAATTAGCTTCAAATATATTTGCAGAATATTAAAATTTGAAAGTTAAATTTATTATTATATCAATTAAAATTATATAAAATTAATATAAATTGAATTAGTTATATTTAAATATTCAATTTCGAAATTAATAAATATTAAATTATTGCTAATAACCTATCACATGTGTCCGCATTAAAGATTTTTGAACTTGACATTTGTAGGACATGCACTTGTATTATTGTTGTGAAGTTGACACATTTTAGTTTTATTTTTTATATGATGTTTTAAAGAGATTGATAGTTGATTTTAGGGTAAATTAGGTAGGAGTAACTCAATTATATATTTCTTTTGTCTCTTAATTATGAAAAGTTACAAAATGGTGATTTAATTATTTAGTTTTGTCTTTTTTATCATCACCGGTTAACATAAAAGTAGAAATACTCAAAACTTCAAAATAATTGGTGATTAAAAAGATAAAATTGAATAGTAAAGTGACCATTTCGTAACTTTTCGAGTTTGGTAACTGAAAAAGAAAATTACTAATAATTGAATGATCATTTTGTAACGTTTTAGAATTGGGTGATAAAACAAACCATAGTTTGGCTTATAGGAAGATAACTCGACAAATTTTAAAATTGGTATAATAGCAATATTAACCCTCAATATTTATATATTGTGTCAATTTAATATTCGATTCTAAAAAATTAACGCTCAATATTTATACATTGTGTAATTTTATCATTTTTATATTTTTATTTTGTTTGTGACATTAAGGGTCAATTTAAAAAAAGAAGAAGAAGAAGAAGATATGAGAATTGTTTTTTTGGATTTTTGGGTATTTCCATTTTTTGGTATCGTTCCAATCAAATTTAGTTGATAAATTTATTATTTTAACTTTTTAGGTGAAAGGGTCACAGAGAAGTAAATTTACGAAAAATACCAAATTACACAATGCGCAAAATATTGAGGGTTACATTTTTTAGAATCAAGGTCAAATTGACACAATCTATAAATGTTAAGGGTTAAAATTACTATTGCTAAATTTTAAAAGTTGTCACATCATGTCAACGATCGATGACCAAAAAGACAAAATCGAGTAATTGATTAACCATTTTGTAACTTTTCATAGTTAAATAACAAAAAAAAATACTAACAACGGGTTGACTACCAATATAATTTACCCTAAAATAAATGATTACGAACACTAAACTAAATAACTAACTCAATTCAAATTAATTACTCATAATAAATAAATAAATAATCAAAACTTAAAATTTTGTAATCTTTGTAACTTCAAACTTGTGAACCAAAATTTCATTTTCCCATACAATTATAAAAGTGACGTGTAGAATTTGGTAGCACATGGAAGATGATAACTTAACAAATAGAATTTAATGAGACAGTTGGGATCTAATTGAAAACCCCACTTCCTTTCTGGTCATAACAACAACTCTCCATTAATTTATTTTTTCTTTTAATGATTAATGTTTTAATTTTTTTTACCTTTCAATCTAATTTTTTATTATCATCTACTTTTTAAAATGTATTTTTTAACCATCTGTTTATATTTGTTCTTTTTTATTTAATGTTTAGAATTATTTATATCTTTCCCCAACAGATAAATAGGAATATAACGTGCTTCAGTACAGCTAAAACTGCGTCTTCTTATATTGATAAAAATACTCATATCGATCGAGCTAAAACTCAATTGACAAAAGAATTGATGAAGTGTTTAAACTTTGTTGTTGTTTTTTTTGGGGGGGGGGGCATATTGCAATTTTGGAGATAATATTATAGATTTAGTAGTTGGGTATTTTGATATTTGAGTGTGCTAGAAATTTGCTGTCTAATCATTTTGAGAATCGAATTTATTCTTAAATCATTAGCCACAAGAATCCAATTTTAGGAATTTTTTTAAGTTTTACAAATTAAATGCAAATACGTAAAAAAAATTTGGAATAATTATAAATTAGCACTTAATATCGCTACATAAATAGATTAAGAATTGATACTATTTAATTTAATATCGATAAATTGTACTAAAACTTATATACGATGGAACTCGGAGACTTACTGATATAATTGTGCATGATAAATATTGAACCTGGATACTTAAAATTCAGGGCGCCATCTGTGCTCAAGTCTCGTTGGCTTAGGAGTTTTTATTAAAATTTTGTAAAATTAAGCTTTCTTTCTTCAAATATGTAAGTTTTGAAATATGTTTTTTTATCAAGGTTTGCGATGTATTAAATTTTCACTAGTTTGTATCTTTAGTTGGCAAGAAAAATACTAATAAAGTAGGATTTAGGGATCTAAACACTAAGGGCACGTTTGGTTCGCTGTATTGGAATAGAGGCGTAATGGATTAGAGGCGTAATGGAATAGAGGCGTAATAGCAATCTTGTGTTTGGTTGAATGGAATAGAGGTGTAATAGCATAATGGAAAAAACTAAAATGACTAGAATACCCTTACCATAAATTTGTTTTGGTAAATGATTATTGTTATTGTTATTTAAATTTTAATAAGATTATTAATATCAATAATAAATAATTTAATCATATTTAAACATAATTATTATTAAATATATTATAATTAAAATATATAATTTAATAAAATTCTTAATAATCAAAATTCTTATATGAATTTACTCAAATCATAATATATGATACTATAAAATATAAATTAACATAATTATTATTAAATATATTATAATTAAAATATATAATTTAATAAAATTATTAATAATCAATATTCTTATATGAATTTACTCAAATCATAATATATGATACTATAAAATATAATTTAACATAATTATTATTAAATATAATTTAATAAAAATATATAATTTAATAAAATTCTTAATATTAAATATTCTTATATGAATTTAATAAAATCATAATATATAAAATTATATAATATAATTTAACATAATTATTATTAAATATAATTTAATAAAAATATATAATTTAATAAAATTCTTAATATTAAATATTCTTATATGAATTTAATAAAGTCATAATATATAATACTATATAATATAATTTAAAATAATTATTATTAAATATAATTTAATAAAAATATATAATTTAATAAAATTCTTAATATTAAATATTCTTATATGAATTTAATAAAATCATAATATATAATACTATATAATATAGATTAATAATGTAGATACTTGCTAAGAAAACATGGATTAAACAAATGTCAAGCATAGGCTTCTTCCAAAAAAAATTTTCTATGAACAATCACATAGGCATAAAGCAACCATGGTAAACTAGAAAAAAAAAAGATCTATCTGCTGTGTTTGTAACTTCTAATATATAAGTTCTGCATGCATATTCAAGAGAAACAACTAGTATACAAATCACTTACCATACAAAAGTTAAACTATAAAGCAGTAAACAGAGTGACATTAAAGTGAACTTGAAACAACCAACACTGACTCATAAAACAGATTCTTAAGCCTTAGCAACAGCTTTCTAGTGACATTTACATGCAATAGCAGGCTTTGAGAAATGATGTAGACTAGGGTCATTTCTCATTTACAAACATTATGGACAAACATTGCAAGTATTGACAGGTTTTCTATCCACACTTTATTTCATCAAAAACATTGCAAGTATCTCTTCATCAGTCGAGTACAAATTATCAAAATCTGACTCGAACTCTTCATCATCCACATCGTCTCGTGGTTGCATCTCCAATTCATCCATCAATTCATCATCGGTCTCCTCATGCTTCCCAGCTAACTTTCTCCGCAAAATGGCCTCAAGAACTAAAGGGAGTGCCTCATCATCCCCTTCAAAGTACTTCTTGATTCGGGTTTTTAGCTCTGGCACCAAATAACTAACAAAGTTAAACAGCATAACAAAAAAACAAACTATCATGATTTATCCAAACAAATATATACATATATCATGATTTAGTTTCCCTTCCTTCTCAACAACCAAACAAATAATTTCCAAATAAAAAAAAAAGTAAATTCCAGCAAAGAAGAAGCACAGATTTAAAAAAAGTAATTTCATCTTATTCAACTCCTGGAAGAAATCATATAAAATTTAGTTTTAGCCTTAAGTTCTACACCTGTAGCATCAGTTGACACATTATACACATAGGCAAATTCAAAGTACTAAGAAAGAGCTAAACATTGTAGTAACCGATTAACTTTCTGATATATTAATGAGTCATCCATTTCAACATCACCAACTACACATATAAATAAGAGTATCATAGAGTCGCATTTGCAAGCGATGCTACTCGTACTCGAGTATGTTCAGTTTTTTAAGTTTTTTGAGACATCTTCAAACTCGTATCCGGAGATATACCAAAAAAAGGCCAGCCATGAATACTTCAGGAAAAGAAATAAAAGTTGCAAGTCTAGAATTCCAAGCAACTACTGTTCTAGATGAAAAGGGCATATCAAAGCTCCTTTTCAAAAGCATAGGCAATTTTCCAACTGATGACAGCAAATTAATTCTAGAATAAGAGCTAAACTATATACATATATAACTCAAATATATGTGCTACAATGAAAAACAATCGGCTTCATCACCTTTCTCAACATGGTCTACTGTGTTATTAATTTTATGAATTTAAGCAATGAGAAATGCTACCAGAGAAAAGACAAAAAGAAGTTGGAGTCGAAACACCATAGTTGAAGCAGGAAAATCATCTAAACAAAAGGCTTTGCATGTCCAGAACCAGAATGCAGGCATATTATAGCCTTGTGACAAGTATTATAACAAAAAAAATAGCCAAACCTCTTGTCCAGCATCAGTTGAAATGATTGAAGTCGGTAAGAAATCTTCCAATTCAGCAGCCTTTTCTCTTGCAAGAGCAACAACACTTTCAGGAAAATTGGCAAATTCTGCCACATGAATACCAAAACTTTCAGGATAAACAGGTATATTTCAGAAGCTATAAATCATGAATAAAGCCTTAGTGCAACACATAAAGCAAATAACCTATCAAATAATTACAGTTCTTCACAGCTTGTAGACCTTAGCAGCAATAAGTCCACTGATTTGAGCCATATCACAAAGCAAAACAGCACCACACTTATCCGCAATCTGTCGAAACCTTCTGTAATCCCATTCCCTCGAATACGAACTACCACCACAAATCAATATCTTAGGCCTAAAATCAAGCGCCCTCTCTTCCAACTTCTCATAATCTATATACCCAGTTTGTGGATTCACTTTATATGGCAAACTCTCAAAGAAAATTGAAGCAGAAGATACTTTTGTACCGTGTGGGGTATAATACCCATGACTGGTATTCCCTCCTGATGGAGTATCCAATCCCATGATCCTATCTCCGGGGAATAGTAACCCAGTATAGACTGCGGCGAAGATGAAACTAACCCTAAAGAGAGCGTTGATGAAGTGTCAGCCGATTGAGATAAAAAATCCATGGAACAAAAGCTTGCATTCAAACAAAACCCAAACGAAAAAACAATAAAGGAGAGAAAAATTAAAACAGAGAAAGCCGAAGACAATGTTGAAGCAAAGATTCATACCTGAAATCGGCCTCCGATGAAGACAATGTTGAGGATTTGTTATGAAAGCAGAAGAAATGAGGATAGATCTGCAATGCCGATGGAAGAAGAAGCAGAAATCTATGAGGGCAGAAAAAGGAAACGAAAATAAGAAATGGGTAAGGATTCTCTAATCGGCGCTGGATGGGGGGATAGCTATTACGGGACCGGGTGTATTAGGGAAGGAACAGATCTGGGACGTAATGGTAATACAACCAACCAAATAAAAGATTAAATGGGGATTAAGTGGGGCCCATCAATAGCCAATACACCCAACTAAACATAATGTAATGGTTGTCAATGTTTTTGTATTACATGAAGGTGGTCAGAAATTACGGACAATAAATACCATAATCAATATTATGACCGGACCTCGAGAACTATGAGTGTTATAAGATTCCTTACTATAAATACCGCCACCTCATTTTCTTTTGTTTTCATGGGAAATCATTTCTGAAACACCATACCTTAATAGTTTTTTTAAGACTTCAAGAAAAACATACAACTTACCCTGCAGTAAATTCGATAAGATTACTCACTCGAATTTTTGTGTTATTTATTGAATTTTGTTGCAATTATAATATATTATTATGAAAAAAAAATCAGATTTAAAATATAGAACTATTTGTGCTCAACATAATCTTAGATTCTTCGAGATGGATTAACATATGGAAGACCACTTAACAAGCGTTGGTTTATTAACAACATCTAAAATAGTTAAGTTTTA
Organism: Gossypium raimondii; assembly: GCF_025698545.1. NCBI lineage: Eukaryota > Viridiplantae > Streptophyta > Magnoliopsida > Malvales > Malvaceae > Gossypium > Gossypium raimondii. The sequence goes on along the minus strand of NC_068577.1, from coordinate 56,914,528 downwards.
TATGGTGTTTGAGTTGCTTGGCACCTTATTGGAAAGATGGAGGCAAAAAAACACATATATTTCATTTTCCATTCAAGAGAGCAACTATAATGCTAAAAAAATCGTTTTAATGATCAACTTTCCAATCAATGGACAAACGGTAACCAAAGATAATAATAATAAGCTATTGTTGTTTTGCCATTACTTGTTAGGTGTTTGGTTGATCGATGAGCAGAATGAATGAAATGGTAAAGGAGAAATTCACTTGGTTGAAGAAACTTGTCAAATTGGCACCTTTAGCTAATGCAATAGTTGAGCGGATAGACTTAAGATTGGAAGCTTTGGATAATAGGATGAATACTATTTCGAAACAACAAGCCATGCATTTGTATCTATTGTGAATTTTTTTAGTTGGTAGGTGCATTCGGTTGGGGGCAACGACATTAGCATAGTTGTATAGGCCACTTTACAGGGCAACGCAATATTAAACCAATGAATTAAATGGTTGTTTACTTCTGCAAATGTGGTCATGGATACAAATGTTGTGGTTAGTGTTCATAACTTTCTAGCTTATAACTCTAGGGTATAGAGTTATTTTTATTATTTTTAAGCTTATATTTCAATCAAGTTAAGAGTGATACAAAGTATTTTTGTAATTGTTTTAGCCACGTTGATGTTAAGTAGTTAACTTTTAAAGTTTTATTTTAATACTATATTCTTTCTAAATTATACACAGAAAATATGAAATTTTATTCTTAAAGGCGGCTGATAGAACTTTGGAAAAGTGGAGAAAAAATATGTTGAATTTAGGCATCTTAAGCCCAAATGTTGTAGTAATGTTGCAGCATTGAGCCTGGCGAGAACAAATTGGGAAGCTCACACTTAAAGAACGTCACATCAACTTTTGGGCTTAACCCATCTCTTAATCAAATTTTGATAATGACCAATAATAATAATAATAATAATAATAAAGAATAGGCTATGCGAAAATGTAAAGGCCCAAACACTCTCAAAAGGACAAAAATTAAAATAGGAAATGGAGTTAACCTAGACCCTTTTGGGATATAAATATCACACTTTGAGGGAAAAAAAAAGGGGGCAATCGTCGGGTGCAAAAAGAACAAAATATCAAATTTTAGAAGGCAACGCGTTAGAGAAGAAGAAGACCCGAAGAAGGAAGAAAGAGAGAAGAACCACCTTATTGACTCATCATATCTTCACCTTTCTCTTTCTCTTTTATTTATTTTCCTTTGATATTTTGAACCATGGCTGAGTTTTGCTTGATTGTTTTTAATTTAATGATTATGGGCCAAATGTTTGTTAGCTAGAATAATTATGGAATCTTATATGAGATTATAGGAACTATGTTAAGGATACTTGTTGCAATACGAGGTTTATTCATTCAAGTGTTTTTCATGTTTAATACTTGCTATTGCTTGATCAACATTAGTGTGCAATCCAGTTAATTGCTAATTCTGAAAAGGTTGTGATTAATAGATGTAAAACTTGAGTGGTGCATGTTTAATTTCTTTGATTTTAAATGTGTAATGATATAGACATATATTGTTACGGTGCATAATCCTATAGGAATGGTGCTTGCAATTGTATTATTGACATTAATTTGACATAGACATATGTTAAATTAATTATAGGATCGAACATAGTGACTTCGAGAGAAGCTTATAAACTATTAATTTTGGATTAGTAAACCGTCGCATTGCCACTGCATCGCAACCAATAATTGCATATCAGGGGGAAATAATTATTCTGACTCTTCAATTAATTGCTACTAATTTGTGTTACTGTTTTCAAACTACTTTGCATATTTATTTAAATTCAGACCGATTTTATTTACTTTCCAAATTGTCATTGGTTAATTTTGCAATTTATGTTTTAAAATTAGTCTCTATGGAGGCGATAACTCTAATATTTATCATTACATTACTTGTGAGTGACCATGTAAACTTGTACATCATAAGAGAATTCACGACACTAGCCATGGGAGTTCTTTATTGTTTGAAGGTAAAAAAAAAAAAAAACCATATTTAACATGTTCAAATGTATTAAATTATAAATATTTATAATGTCTCTTACATTTAATATTTAAATATATTCAAGGTCGACTCAACCATAACCTTACTTGAATGCAACATGAAATCTATTGATGTATTGTTGTTTTCTTCTTATTCAATTAATATATTTATTATTGTAACCAAATATAACAATTATGTGAAGGTCTATGCTTCTATATTTTCGTGTGACACCATTCTGACTAGGTGAAATGTTAGTTTAGATTGGTGCATTGAAGCGATGTTAAGAATTTCAATGACTCTCATACTATTAAATTGAAGTGTTAGTTTGAATAACATGAATAATATATATTTTCTGAATTATCACTTTATCAATACTTCTCTTAATTATTAGAACCACGAATTCTATGAGTAATTTATATCTCACGAACCTCGATATCTCATAACTATCCAAGTATCCCTAAAAAATATTGAAAGACAAGTTTCAAATTTAAAATAAAATCTTTGTTTATTTTTACAACATTCAACCAAAAATTTCCTATTTTAACAAAAAAGAAAAAGAGATAATATCATAATTGCCTATCCCAATAAAGAGGTGGCTGTGCTGTGCACTTTGAATGCCAACTGCCCCATTACTCACTCAATTTATTACAATGGGCCACCATCAAATGCAAACTCACTGCCCACCTACCACCATCTCAAGTTGAAGTTTTTTTTTTTTTTTAAGTAAATCAAATTATTTATATTGAAATTAAAATATATGTTATTTTATTAAAATTGTGAAATTGAAATTATCGTGATAAAAAATTCTTGGTAATAAAATTTGAATTTATACTCACCGATGGCTAGGGGTGTGCAAAACTCGATTTGACTCGAAAAAATCGAAAAAAAATTTAAATTTCGAGTTAAACAAATTGAGTTATTCAAGTTAATCGAATTATTAGAATCAACTTGAATTTTTTTTTTCAAATTTTGAGTTCGAATAGAGTTGAGTTTTCGAATTCGAATAACTCGAATATCAAAGTATAATATTTTACATTTTTACCCCAAACTCTCAAACTTTTTTACTTTTCTCTCAAAACATTTACTCATTTCCACTTTCCCCCAAAAACTTTTACTCCCCTCCCAACCCTCCAATCTACCCAAAATTCATTTCTCACCAAAATTTTACTCTCCCGTTTACCTTTTCTCAAAAATTTACTTCCAAAAACCCTCAAAACTTTTTATTTCCCCCCAAAATTTTTACTCCCTCCTACTTTTCCTCAAAAACTTTTATTCTCTTCCCATCCCACCTCCCATCTACCCCAAACTCTCCCCGCTCCAATTTTTTTTAATATTTTCCCTCCAAAATTTTACTCCCCTATTTACTTTCCCTCAAATTTTTATTCCCCAAAACTTTTTATTTTATCTCCAAACTTTTACTTGTCACCCTTTACTCTCAAATAAAAAATTAAAATTATCAAAAAAAAAATCACTAAACATAAATAGTAATAATTTTATTTATATCTACTATTTATATTATTAAATTAAATTTCACATTTTATATTATTTATATTATTGAATTGTTTAGTCATATTGAATATATATATTAAGATTGAATTATTAATTATGCCATAAAATATTCGTGTTAAAATTTTATATTAGTATCAATTTCACATTTTATTTTTAAAATAACTTTTATTAAAAAATCATATTTTTACATTTAATATATTTTTAATTCCAAAATACACAGTGACAATAATCAAGATAATTGAAACAACTAAGCAAGCAAAGAAGCTAACTAGTATATAAAAAATTAATAAATAAATTATAATGTGATGAAAGTTAATAAAAAATTTGATTAAGGTGGAGAAATTTTATTACGATGGGTGACAGTGGTTACAAGGACCCAAAATTATTTTTTAAAATTTAACTCGAACAAATATATTCGATTCGAATTCCACCTCACTCGACTCGATTCGAGAAAACTTCAAATAAAGTTAGGATGATAAAATGAGATTCGAAGATTCGATTAACTCGAAAATTTTCGATTCAATTTGATTCGATCGAATGCTCACCCCTATTTATAATATTAAGTAGTTTAAATGGATTGATGTTTTCATTTTATAACATTTATATTATTAAATTTAATAGTGTTAACAATTAAATTTACATTTTCAAATGTGAAAAAGTAAAAGACTAAATTTAAAGTAGTTATTTTCGATTTTAACTCTAAATTCATTTACTAATATACTTAGAGTAGTTAATTTAAAGTCAATATTTAAACACAAGATTAAAAATAAATTTATTAATTTTATTAGATGAGCAAGATGGATTTATTCATCCCTAATCTTGTGCTCAATGGGGAAAAAGATACGATTATTATTAAGCAATTTAATCCCTAGTTAATAGATAATAAATTTAAATATTTTTATTTTATTTAAAATTATATTATCTTTATCAAACAATCTCATTATATTTAAAATCAACATAACTATAATGAAATATCAATCACCAATATTGAAATAAGAATTATTCAATAATATTTGAAAAACTTAAAATCCCAGGCGAAAGCGGGGTGTTAACATTTTGAAATTTTATGACCAACAAAAACCGAAAATTTCAGCATTGAACGGCAGGACTTGGTTTGAATTTTGAAAAATATGGGACGACGACCAAATCTCTGTACAAGGGATCAGCTGATGCAAGACCTATGATGTGAATAGGAAGCAGATGAGAAGCTTTAAAGGCTATATGTACGAAGCAGATGAGAAGCTTTAAATCTCTGTACCAATAACAATTTTTTTTTCTGATAAACTTTCAAACAAATTTTATATAGATTTTTTATCTCAAAATTATCTAAATTTGAAAAGGTTTATCTTGAGGAAATCAGGGCTGAAGTTACCTCCTCAACTGTTTTTCTATTTGTTTATGTAGTGAGCCATGATTGAACATACACTTCAACAGGCTTCCACCATGTTTTCCTCCAAAACTCCCCATTTTTTCAAAGTAATTCTTCAGGAAACTTTGAGAGATGGGATACTCCTAAGTATTTCTTTTTCTCCATTCATATTTCTACTCTGTAATCACTTCCACTCTTGAATTTCATTGACCATGACTGTATATGGTTATTACCAGGGGATTCCTAGAAAGTTTGTGAGAAAATATGGAAACCAACTGTCAAGCCCTGTTAAGCTTGAGTTGCCTAGTGGTGCAATATGGCAGGTGGAACTGGCAAAGACTGATGAAAGGGTGAGGTTGCAAAACGGCTGGCGAGAATTTGCAGAGCATTACTCGCTTGAACTTGGGTCTTTTGTGGTCTTCAGATATGAAGGGAATGATCATTTCCATGTCCTAATTTTTGATAAAAGCGCTTTGGAGATCGAATATCCCCACACTAGCACTGAAGGTAACGATGGTGATGATCACGTGTCCATTGAGCTTTGTGATGATGTTTCAGCCAGTAGGAAAAACAAAGAGAAACCAGATTTGCCATGTTCACTCCCTCAAAAGAAAATGAGTACTGATTCAAAGTTAAAGAATTCATCTTCACACAATTGCCTTGATGAACAAAGAGCTGCTGATATTGTAAGTTGGTCTTCCTCAAGATTAGGTAAGTACAGAAAAATATACTAGTTCCCTTGGATATCAATTAATTTTTTATAAGAGTGCTCCATAGATCAATCCATACACTAGCAATGAAGCGGATGACGATTTGTTTGTCGAACTAATTGATGATGCTTCAGTGAGTAGGAAAAGTAAAGAGAAATCACATTTACCATGTCCTCTGCCTCGGAAGAAAATGAGAATCGATTCTTCTAATCAACATGACCAAAATTCAAAGTTAGAGGTTTTATCTTCTGGCACTAGCCCTGATGGTACGCCTTTCTTATTTCAATTTTGGGAGTGGGTTGCTTTTGGAGTCCTCAAATGGAGATGCTCATGTCATTTGTTCTTTTCGTGATTACAGCTCAAAGAAATGTGAAAACTAAGGCTTTCAGTTGTGTGCAACGGCTGGCAGCCAATGAAAAGGCGCACGCTGTTCAGATAGCTAGTGCTTTTGAAAGTACTGAAAACCCAGTTTTTATGACAGTCATGCAACCATCATACGTTCGTGGTACATGCAGAATGGTAACTTTTAAAACTAGAACCTAGCTATTCTCTAAACCATCATTTTGCTAACTCCAAGTAGCTTAAAATAAAAAACTTAGTCTAATCTCTGGTTTATATTCTCTTCTTGGATTCCAGTTTATACCATCGGACTTTGCTAGGAAATTTTTGACAGTGCACAAGTCTAATCTGACCTTGTGCAATTCCACTGGGAAAACTTGGCATGCCAAGTTATACTATCTAGCAAATAAAAAACCAAACGCACACCTCTACGGTGGGTGGCGTGAATTTGTGGAAGATAATCATCTTAATGTTGGTGACATTTGTGTTTTCGAGCTAATTAAGTACCCTGAAATCTTAATGAAAGCGCAAATCTATCCGGGTGTCAAAAATGCAAGCAAGGCCCGCTGGCAACAATGTGAGTAGAACTTATTATAGATCATTGATTCAATGATCAATTTATATGACCATCTATGTAGATGCATTATTGATTCTTATCATTTGTAACAGCTCTCGGGAGCATAGTTAGTCAAGTTAAAAACAGGATCTTGGTCAGTGATGCTGAACCCAATTGTCAACAAAGTCCATCCAGCTCCAGAGAATCTAAAGACCTAACAGACTCGCACATCAAAACCTTGGATGACTCTCCACTAGACCAGAAAACAAAGAAGAAATTGACACGCTTGAGTGTTCAGCCTTGTAAGATGACGAGAACCAGTCTAAGTGGAAGCATTCAGGCTAAGGGGATTAAGCATGAGAAAGGAAAGAGCTTGAATTTCCAATATTCAACACAAGAACTTGGGGGTGATCTTTTTGTTTGAAAAGTTTTTTGAGTTTGATAAATGTAATGCTATGCTTCCAAAGCTATTGTGTTGACCATTTTAATCTTAACAGGTGGACTCAAAAATTCTGCAAAAGGTGATAGTGGAAGGAAGTCAGGTGCTCGGAGATGTCTGAACCTGATCCTGTATACCAGAAACAAAGAGCTTGTACAGGGGGTGGTGCTTTTAGAACTTCAAACCCCTCTTTCAGTGTTGTGATACACCCATCACATGTTCGTTCTTGTAGTACTGTGGTGAGCTTTCTGTTGAATCATCTCTTCATTCCATTTATGTAATCCAAGTCTTGAGCAAATGGCTTTTCATTATTCCCCATATGAAGTGAGAGGGTCAGGTTGCAGACTTGATGGGTTTATATTGCAGCTGTACTGTATGAAAACTGAAACTATCTTCATTATTGGCAGCATATACCGGAGGAATTTGGCAAGAGATATTTGAAGAAAAGCGGAGAAATGATGCTGAGAGTTGCGGATGGGAGGAGTTGGAATGTTGAGTATGAAAGAAGAGGAAGGAGTACAAGTAGAAAAGCAGTGTTTGAGGGTAAGAGTTGGGGACAATTTGCGATGGACAATGAATTCGAGGTGGGAGACGTTTGTGTGTTTGAGCTGATGAATGAAAATGGAAACTTGTTGGAAGTTGTCATTCATCGCAAGCTTTTACTCATCGAAATTAATTAAGTTGTCAAGTATTTCAATCCAAATTGGAACTGTTTGATGATTTTGTGTATTTATTCAATGGAATTGAGAGTTGCGGATGGGAGGAGTTGGAAAGTTGAGTATGAAAGAAGAGGAAGGAGTAAAGGTAGAAAAGCAGTGGTTGGGGGTAAGAATTGGGGGACAATTTGCAATAGACCATGAATTCGAGGTGGGAGATGTTTGTGTGTTTGAGCTGATGAATGAAAATGGAAACTTGTTGGAAGTTGTCACTTATCGCAAGCTTTTACTCGTCGAAATTAATTAAGTTATCAAGTATTTCAATCCAAATTGGAATTGTTTGATGATTTTGTGTATTTATTCAATGGAACTGAGAGTTGCGGATGGGAGGAGTTGGAAAGATGAGTATGAAAGAAGAGGAAGGAGTAAAGGTAGAAAAGCAGTGTTTGGGGGTAAGAGTTGGGGACAATTTGCGATGTACATGAATTCGAGGTGGGTGATGTTTGTGTGTTTGAGCTGATGAATGAAAATGTAAACTTGTTGGAAGTTGTCATTCATCGCAAGCTTTTACTCGTCGAAGTTAATTAAGTTGTCAAGTATTTCAATCCAAATTGGAAATGTTTGATGATTTTGTGTAATTATTTCAATGGAACTTTGTATTATTCAAGGATGGAGAATACATTCCGGTTCATTCAAATATCATACTACAAAAATCATTTTATTTAATTATGATATATACTTTTTATTTTTTTATTTTATTAAAATTATTTTATAATTTTTTACTATTATAGTGATATTCATATTAAATATTTTTATATTATTTGTAGTACATCAAGTTAGAGTTTGCGTACAACGTACTTTTAGTCAATTATGAGCTTCAATTCGAAAACAGAATTCGAGTTGGGGATATCCGATAAGATGGAGAGAAAGTTGGGAGTCTGGAAATTAAACAGGTAATTCAGTTGTGCTCTACTTGATAAGAACTGTTTGAACTTGTATGGTAATGGTAAGTGACATTTTCATTTATGTATGTAAAAACTCTAAAGTAAAAGAATTATTAGTGATTTTATTTTGTGTGTAAAGAATTTTGGTGAAAATTTGAGTTAGTGAATAGGAAGTCTGTTAAAACAATGATTTGTTGCCTTGAAATTAATTTGGCGCAACGGTAGAGTGGTGATATGTATACATAAGAGAATTTCAAATTTTGTGTGTTAGTGATTGTTATGATCGTGTTAGAAGAAAGTGAGTTAGTGAAACATAGAGTGGTTAAGTGCTTAAGTGCTTCGGTTATATGTGTGAGGTTCTAGGTTTGAATCTTGTTGTAACACCCCTTACCCGAGACTGTTGCCGGAGCCGAGCATGAGACATTACTTAGCTTATCCTATTAATTCGAAGCATAAAAACTTGTTTTGAAAATTAATTTCACCATTTGCAGCAATTTGTCCAATCGCGCAGCAGTTACTAAATTAATTATAAATCGAGCTACGAAACTCGAATTTTAACTCCGTAAATTTTCCACAAAACTAGACTCATATATCTATTTACCATAAATTTTTTAGAATTTTTGGATCAGTCAATTAGTGCAGTTTATTAGTTAAAGTCTCCCATGTTTCACCACTTAACTGTCCTGACCTCTTGCCACTAAAAAATAAATTTTCTCACTGTAGGATTTTCATATAAAGTTCTTACTTGATTCTATAGAAAATAGACTCAATAAGGAATCTAGACATATAAACTCTAACTCATAACCATTTTTATACAATTTTTAATGATTTTTTAAACTCAGAATAGGGGACTCCAAAAATAGTTCTGATACTATCTCACTGAAATTCACTTATCTTAAAATATAAATTTTCTTTTGCTAAACCGTTATTTTTCCATGAAAATAGACTCAACAAGCTTTCATTCCATATATAATTCACCCTCTAATTCATTTTATACCATCCTAGGTGATTTTTCAAAAGTCATGTTACTGTGCTGCCTGAATTCTGTTTCTTTGCAAAATTTTATCCTTCCATGATTTCCATGCATAATTTATCACCTAGACTTTCATAACAACAAATACCTTCATACTTAACCATTTTAATGACCATACATCATCAAATGCTTACACATCATTCGTTAGCAAAATTATAATTACAAACATGCAAAATAACTAAATCCCTATACATGCCATAACTCAAACGTGTTTCGTCGTAAAATATCGAGTAATTGTGGTTGATAATGTGGACGATCTCCGACTTCTTTAGGATCCTTGAAGTAGCTTTGCAATACTATAAGAGAAAGAGAAATAAAAGAAGTAAGCATAAAGCTTAGTAAGTTTACTAGCAAATAAATAACAACATTAAACACAAATAATTAAACTCAAGTGTCTATATCTCTAGTTTACTCTTTAGTTAATCTCATTCTAGTTCTTTTACTTATTTACTTAGTATACTTGGGTGCATAACTTACTCTTCTCTTTCTGCATCGTTGAATATCAATTGATAATACAATAAGTTATTAACTCAAATAACTTACCTGAGCTTGCCATTTATATTTTTACCTAAACTTTCCTGAACATGATTCGTTTATTAGCCCGTTGAGCTACATTGGAACAATAAGGATGCTCGGGTCTCTTCTGATAATAACATGCCAAAGCCATGTCCTAGACATGGTCTTACATGGGATGTTCTCATGTCGGTGCCCATGCTATGTCCCAGACATGGTCTTACGGGGGACTTCTCATCTCGGTACCAACGCCATATCCCAGACATGGTCTCACATGGGACCTCTCGTCTTGGTGCCAATGCCATGTCTCAGACATGGTCTTACATGGGACCTCTCGTCTCGTCTCGTCAGACATAATATATATTGTTTTGAATTTTTAAAACTTATAATTATATATTTTAGAATTTTATAAAAAAAATACTTTAAACTTTGTTATATATTATGTATGATTTTTTTACATTTTAATCAATACAATATATATATATATATATATATATATATATATATATATATATATATATATATATAAAGAAACGTGGTGTGTTCTAATAACGCCACGTGGTCGATCAACGACCAATCAAGACAGGTCAACATCAGTCAATAGTCGATCAAAGTCAAAAATAATTTTTAATATTTAATATTATAATTTTCTATTTTAAATTTAAATGTAAAATTTTTATTTTAAACAAACCTGATTGCCATGTGACATTTTTTATTGGCCAATACATGTCACGTGATACTTCATTGGCCAAAGTTACCTAGCAATTTTTAACATCTGTTACAAAATGGACCAAAAATAGAGGAAATTGATACTTTAAGTATCAAATTGGGACAAAAAATTCAGGTACTAAAGCAAAAAGATGGTTATACTTTAAGGGCTAAATCGTAAATTAAACCTAAAAAATAAACCCATCAAAAGAAATCCAGTAAAATACATGTGATAGCGGGTGAAGCCCATTAGAGAATATATGAAATGGGGCTTAAAACTTGGGCTTCCAGTCTTCGAACGGCAGTCCAATATCATTGTTACTTTTGACTCTCAAAATCAATAGGTTAAAATATGTCATAAGTCCCTGTACTTTTCAAAAATTTAAAATTTAGTCCTCCTCCTTTATATATTTCAAAATTCAGGTCCAACTATTATTGCTATTAAAATTTTATTAGCTAAATTTGTTGGTGTAACATTTTGAAATAAAAAATAACTCGCCAGATAGTCATGTAATCAAGGTTTTTTGAACCGGACCAAACCGAGAACCAATAGGGTATTGGTCCAGAGAAGGGCACTCAAACAATTTCCCTAGGAAATGATACAAACCGAACAAAAAAACCAGTTGAATTGGGCTGATGAATCAGTTTTTTAATATTTTTTTTATTTTTTATGAATTTTTAATGATTTATTTAATTGAATTGGACGTATCGATCAGACCAGTATTGACAAACCAATGGCTTGATTAGTTCAACCACCCGTTCGGTTTTGAAAACCTTACATGTAATTAAAAAAATGACGTTGTATTAAACCTGCATTTAACAAAAAAATAACAGCATTAAAAGTTAGACTTAAATTTTGAAATTTGAAAGGTTAACTAAATTTTTTGAAATAAAGTACAATAACTAAATTCTTAATTTTCTCTCTCTATATATAAATAAAGTTAGACTTAGACATTTTTTAACCAAATCAATATATTTAGAGAGAGAGAGAGAGAGAGAGAGAGAGAGAGAGAGAGAGAGAGAGAGAGAGGAGAGAGGAGAGGAGAGAGAGGAGAGGAGAGGAGAGAGGAGAGGAGAGAGAGAGAGATAGAGAAATTGTATCATATTATTTTGGGTTAATGTATGTTTTAACCCATGAACTTAGCAATTAGGTTGACTTTCATATATGAGTTTTTTGTTCGCTTTAATTTTGAAACTCAATAATTATTTTCAATTTGATCCTTAAACTTGGGCTTTGTTAAAGTGTGAAATTGTGAAATTCTGAAAATTTTTCATATCATCACCTAAAAGTTATTATGTATATATAAAATTTAAAAAACTTAAAACTTAAATATATATATATTATTTTTCAAGCGACAATGTAGCATAATTTCAAAGTGCTTTATCATTGTACCTTAAGGTAGCGTTTGATGCTTTCTCATGTTACGATTCTAATGGAATGAGATTACTGGGAAAGTTAGTTTACAACGTTTGTTATACATGAGAATGTATTGATTAAAATTCCAAAAAAGTTATATTACTTTGAATAAAACTAAAAATAATTAAATCACATGAATGTAAAACCGTGGGTGGTCTAACCAACAATTCCTATATAGCTCAAATAGAAGAATTTACCCATGTCCTACAACAACAACAACAAAAAAAATCATATAAATAGAAATGCTAAGTCAAATTTGTAGCTGAGAAAAAAAAAATACTTACAAAGAATCCGTTTAAGTAAAAAAGAAAGTCAAATAGCGGGAAAGAGAAAGGAGGTAATAGCTTTTTTTTTACATTTATTAATATACTAATACCCAAAATTAATATAAAATAAGTTTAATTTATGAGAATCACATTATCATATTTATGGGAAGAAACTCCCAACGTAAAGCTAGATTTCAAGAAAAATAAATAAAATTTGATATACCAATGATTAAAATTACTTTTAACTGATTAAATTCTTAAGAAAATGACTATTTTACATCATACCAAACTCTATTTAATAAAATTCAAGTTTTACGGTTAAATTAGGAAACTTTATCAAATTCTAAAATACAATAAGCTTGATTTTCAAATTTAATAGCAAATAGTAAAATAAAATAATTATTAAAATGAAAAATATTTTAAAATAAAATTTTAATATTTTAATATTAAAAATTGTAGTTGAATAAAAAGTATTAATGGTATTAAAATTAAAAAAGTGTGTAGAATTATTGTTTTTCGCATAATATTAAACGTAGTTCTCAATGTTTATATATATATTTATTAATTTAGTTATTTTTCTAGTTAAATTTGACCTTCAATTTTTAAAATAGTCTAACTTAACCCTTAATATTTAAAAAGAATTAAATTATTATTTTTAACGTAAATCCACATATACTTCATTCTATTACTTAAACATAACAATCTACGTGCATTTTATCTTGATTCTTTTTAATTTCGAATATTTTTACAATTTTAAAATTATTTATTGACGTGACATATAATATAATTGTCACAATAACATCGTTAAAAATTAATATTTTAATCAATATTTATATTAAACAACGATCTAATTCTTTTAAAATAATATACTCGAATTTAGCTTAAAAAAATAAAGATTAAATACTAAGGGGGGGAGAAGAAGGAAAAGCCGACTATCATGAAACGACGCCGTTATTCTTGTAATGAAAACGACACGTCGTTTAATTGCAAGTCCTGAAAACAAACGCACTGCTCTGCTCTGACTGGCCTCGCTCGTCCCTTCCAGACCCAGTTGTGCAGGCTTGCTTTTTGTATGTGTCTCTGCATCTCTGAGAGTGATCCTGGTTAGGTTTTTCTATTGATTCGATTCAGATTATCAGAAGATGAGAGTATATTCCATCTTCATTCTCTTCTTCATTGATTCATTTCTCCCATCATCATCATCATCATCTTCTTCCAAACACCATTTTCTCGGAATTTCTCCTCAAGGTGCTCTTTTCATCTTTCTTTTTAATCAATTTTACACTTGCCCTTTTTTCCTTCCGAGTTAACAATAGCTGTTACGAATGATACCCAGATGAGAATTACTATAAGTCATCATCCGATACTATTAGCTGCAAAGATGGATCCAATAAATTCTCCAAATCCCAGTTCAATGATGATTTCTGTGATTGCCTTGATGGCACCGACGAGCCTGGTTTGGGTTTTCCTTATTGTTTTAATGGGTATTTATGGTTTTGGGGGGGCATTTCGTTATTTAACTCTCATTTGGTTATTATTAGGTACATCCGCTTGTCCCACTGCAAAGTTCTATTGTAAAAACGCTGGTCACATTCCCCAATTCTTGTTTTCTTCAAGAGTGAATGATGGTATTTGTGGTAAGTGTGTTATGTAAGTAAAGTCTAGTTGATAATCTTTATATTCTATTTTTATGTTGAATTGCTTTTCATTGGTTTTAAATACTCAAGATTGTTGTGATGGGAGTGATGAGTATGATGGTCAAGTGAAGTGTCCCAATACGTGTTGGGAGGCTGGTAAAGTGGCTAGAGATAGGTTGATCAAGAAAATAGCTACGTATAAGGAAGGGGCTGCATTACGAAAGCTGGAAGTTGAAAAGGCTAAAGTAGCCATAGCTAAAGAAGAAGCTGAACTAACATTACTTAAAAACGAGGAGAAGGTATTGAAAGTTCATGTTGGAGAGCTTAAAGGTAAACACTTTTCCATGAAGATTACTTGATGTTCAATTGTTCATCCTGTTGTCATTGTGAGTGTACCAATGTTCTACTTTCATGTAACTTGATGGGTATTTTTACGACTTAAAAGTACTTGTCGTGATGCCGTAATCTAATCTAATGTGAATTAGTTAATGCTTCCTATTGGAATATTTTGAGATCTTGGGTTTGAATCTAGTCATCAATCATGGGTCATTAAATAGGTGGGAAAGCAAAAAGTGTGCCCATTTTGTTTCATAAACCAACCAATGAAACATACAAAAAAAAAAAGAAAAAGAAAAAAGAAGCTCTTGTCTACCTTTTATTCTCTTTGCCCTTCCATTTTATGACCAATTCCTTTAGTACTTGAGTAGGTGTTCAAAATACATTAATCCATTCTTTATGTGTGATATTTATTCCCTTCTTTGTTCTTTATCTTATCAAATATGGTGCTCATGCATTGAAAAACAAGAGATTCGAAGATTTTCTTTATTCATTATGACTTACTATTCATTTACATGGACCTATGGGTCCATTTTGTTGATATTATACCTGTTAATATTGAGCTTATTGCTACATGATTTGTTTACTTTATTTTGCAGAACATAAGGAACTGATAGAGAAAGAAGAGGAGAAAGTAAGGTTGCAGAAAGAGAAGGAAGAAAAAGGAAAAAGAGAAGCAGAGGAAGATTTAAGGGAAAAAGGGAAAGCTGACAAGGAAGGGAAGGTGGAACATGAAAAGGTTGAGGAAGAAGCTAGCACTGAAAACCAACTCACAGAAAGCTCACATGATGATATAATTGGTAACGTGGAGGATTCTTCTTCAAAGGAGGTCAGCCTGGTTGTTTATAATTGTCTCTTTAGGTGTCTTTCTGTTGTACATTTTGCTTCTTCTGGTTGTGTTTTTTTATTGTCTTTGTCATTATCACCCCAAATGGCCTATGTCCTCCTTATAGAACCCCAAATGCTTGTCTACCATAGTTCTATTCTATGTTACACCATGACATGTTTGAACTTTGTTATGTAGCATGCCTTGGAAAATACGCACGAGTCTGCTTCACCAACAACTGAGGATGTTTCTTCTGTTGCAACTGAAATTGCTGATGATGCTGGAAGCAAAATATCACCTGATGTAGACAAGAAAGTAAGTTTCTCTACTCATCATATTTCCTTGTTTATAAGAAACTTCTGTGATACTATGCTATAGTGATTATCAAACTGGACTAGGGGGATTAGCCCCCTCAATTTGCTTTTTGGAAATAAGTTGAAGCATGTTGCTGGAAAAGTTTGATAGAATAGCTAATCTAACCCCTGGATCATGGTTACACTGATTAAAATAGATTAAAAAATGTATTAGGAGCAAGAGATTTAAGGGCTCAAAAATGTCTTAGAAAGGAGAAAGAAAGATCAAATCATGAAGTAAGGTTTTAAATAAAAGACTTTGTCCCACCTCTTTTGTCTCTCCTGATTTGGCAATAATCTTTTGGTTTTATTTGTTGACTTGCCAATAAATTGATAGATCCACATTTGAATTTATCCAATAGCTATTTTCCATGTCAGGGAGTACTTCAATGTGTGAAGTACAGATTTTTTGGGGGCTTTTACTTCAGTACATTCTACCCCAGTTGGGGTATATTTTTCTGAACAAGAAACAGCACAAATAGTTTCTCTCAACTTTTGGCATTGATAGGTTTGACAAGTTTCTAAGGTATTTCAGCTTTGTTTGTCTAAATAATTGCAGGAGAATGAAGTGTTATCTGATATTTCTGAGGGAATTTCGAGGGAAGAGTTAGGTCGCATTGTTGCTTCCCGTTGGACTGGGGAAAGTACTAAGAATCAAGGTAGTAATAAAGATCATGCTGATGACAGCCATGAAGAGACACCTAAGGACACACATGATGAGCAATATGATCACCATGCTACTGATACTGTTGTAGACACTGGAAAAGATGATAATGAAAAATATGATTATGAAATAGATGATGAACAGGATGAAAGTTATGAAGAGGAGAGTCATGATGATATGTCTTCATACAACTATGATGATGAACCTGACTTGTCAGGTGTGCAATTCTTTTATAGATACAACCATGATGATGAACCTGGCTAGTTCAGCCCCTAAGCTTACTATTATTTATGTTGCTAGATACAACATCCTCATATAACTCCTCTTGGTTGGAGAAGATACAACAAAAAGCTAGGAACATTCTAAAGGCTTTTAATTTATTTCAAACTCCTGTTAACCTAACAGGTATATACTGAACTCCTACTGTTATTTACTAAAAATTTAAGTGCGCATATGGAATGAGAAAGCTGTTCTGTCTTTTCTCAGAGGCTGCTACTGTACGCAAGGAATATGTTGATTCCAGTACCAAGTTATCTAAAATACAATCAAGGATATCAAAATTGAAAGAAAAGCTAAAACACGATTTTGGTATGTAATGCATTGTTTCAATGTCTAAGCAGTGAAAATTTATTGGGTTGCTTTGGCTTCTATAAACTGAACTTGGGTTTTAATACTACAGGACCAGAGAAGGAGTTCTATGCGTTCTATGGTCATTGTTTTGAGACCAACCAGACTAAGTTACGGACTTCTAATTGTAGTAGTTTTGTTTTGGTATCACTTGCTCTGAAATATAGATTGCCTAATATTTCCATTTGTTTTGCCTTTAACAACCTAGACTTCTGGCTTCAGGTATGTTTACAAAGTGTGTCCGTACAAACAAGCTTCTCAAGAGGAGGGCTACACATCAACCAGTTTGGGGTAGGTGTATTGCAGTTATTATGCTCTCTCATTGATTGGATTCTTGTCCTTTATGTACAATAGAAACTTCTGGTGTCGTTTGGGTGATAAAGGGGATAGGATATGCTACTTGAAATCTTTCTCAAATTTAATATCAACAAATATTTTATTCTTGCCAACGGGAAATTGTTAGAATTGAATCATTATTTGGAGCATTTGTGTTCTATTTGTTCATATGCTTCATCAGATTTTGGGCAATTAAAACTGTTGTTCATCCTTGTTTATTGTATATGCCTTGCAGTATCCATGTCCAACATGTATGGCAAACATGGGAATGGAAGCCCAACCCTTTCAGATATATGGAAAATGAAAACTAATGAATTTACGTGTATCGGACACGTACTCAACATTTACCTCTGAACTTGAGTAACATAGGATTATATATGATTGTGTAGTAACGTGTTTTTTGTTGCGTGCATGGATGATGTCATGTAGGAATTTTTTTAAAAGCCTTTTCATGTGATGTCTCTTCAAATTGAATATTTATAATTTTCATATTCATGAGTTGTCTACTAGGAATTGGGACAAATTTGAGGACTCCTACAGGATGATGGTATTTTCTAATGGAGAAAATTGCTGGAATGGCCCTGATAGAAGTATGAAGGTACTGTTGTGTTATGTGGTTTCGTGTTCTGGTTTGTTGTTAACGAAGGAACTCATCTCCAATAGTGTTTTTCCTTGAATGAGTGGGCTGTTCAATTTCGAAATGGTTTTGTTTTTCGCATTTCGTTGTAGACTTTTGTTCTTCTATACATATTATTCATCCTTTCAGGTGAAGTTGAGATGTGGTTTGAAGAATGAGATCACTGATGTTGACGAACCCAGCCGATGCGAGTAAGATTCTCTCTCTGTGCGTGTATGTGTTATCCATGCATGCATGCACGCAAGCACGCATGTTCCTCCTAACACTTAGTTCGTCATGGCAGATACGTAGCGGTACTGTCCACCCCAGCTGTTTGTCTGGAAGATAAGCTAAAGGTAATTGGCTGTTCCTGATAACGAATTTAGTGATCTAATACTTACTAGAACTGCTTTTTTAAGGTTTGTAAATGTTAATTGTGTTAGGAGTTGCAACATAAACTAGATTTGATGAACAAAGAACAACCTCGGGAACATGATGAACTTTGAGGAGCCTTGATAGTAATTTTGACAGTCGGTCCAGTTCGGGTATAAGACGTTGAGGAAATATGGAATGTGGACTTTTTGAGCTGGTAGAGTAGAATGAAGAATTTGAAGCATTGTATTAGATGATCAACATTGTACTTTGTATTTGTTATTATTATTTTTTTTTATCATAGCAGAGAATGTTTCATTCAGATTGCAAATACATGGATGGTTGAATTGAGGTTCTGTTTTACTGATTTTGGTAATATTAATAATAGGTACTGTCATTTACTTATTTGAATATCTTCAAAGGACAATTATAAATATAAATTATATTTATAAAGTAAGAGAGATGATATTAGTTGGAAGTCATTTTATCAAAATAAATTTAAAAATTCAAAACTCAAAAGTAGTATGGAAAAATTGAGATCCCGAGAGGATGATCAGTCACATTGGGACTGAGACATGGCCCAGACTCCTACGGGAGGCAGCAGTGGGGAATTTTCTGCAATAGGCGAAAGCCTGACTGAGCAATGCCGCATGGACATAGAAGGTCCACGGGTCGTGAACTTCTTTTCCCGGAGAAGAAGCAATGACGGTATTTGGGGAATAAGCATCAGTTTACTCTGTGCCAGTAGAATTGAATCGAATTATTATGTATGATTCAAAAAATCTAAAAAAAATATGGAATCTAATTGAAAGCATCCTTACAATTTGGTGATTTTTAGAGTACATAACATTTTGTTTTGATTTAATTTTCAAAAATAATTAATATCATCAAAATAATATCATTTAATATAATACTTATATAAAAACAAATTGATATATTGATTTCTTTAAATGTATACAATTGAATCAAAATAAAAATTTTATGTATATATCTCAATTTAAACCAAAGCTTTATTTGTATAATTACACAAAATCAAACTTAATGTATCAAATTACATATTGAATCAAAGTTATGATATTTACCTAATTTTTATAAAATGTATAATGTTAATTAACCCATAATACTATAATAATTAGTGGATAGAATAAGCACATAGCAATATGACAAATAACTGAATCTCTGGACATAGGTAGGTCTTGGTGTTTTGGTTTTATAGTAAAATTGCATTTTAATTTCTAAAATTTATTTTATCTTTTAACACAAAAATTAGTATGCTTTGAGTTGAGTTAATTATTTATTTTTGTTTAAATTATAAAATAAAATTTAAAAATTACAATATGATTTTCTATATTTGAAATTTATTTTCAAGAATTTAGTCTTTCTACTTTTTCGAATTTAAAATTCAGATCTATTTGTTAACACCCTTAAAAATATTTTGTTAAATTTATTGGTGTAATATTTTATTATTGTTTTAGAAAAACTCACTTGGTATCTATGTAACAGGAAAAAAAATTTATAATAGACCTAAATTTAATAGAGAATTTCAAACAATTCTTAAATTCACATTGGCATTTGAATTAAAATAAAATATTTAGATTAAATAATTGCATTATAAAAGTTTAGGTATTTAATAATGTCAAAATTAAAGAATAGATAGATTATAATTGGAATTTAATTGTAAAAAATAAAAAAGAAGAAAGTTAAATTACCAAAATAGTCACTTTTGTTTGTCTCAAGAGTAATAGTATAACGGTAAGCTGACATAACACGTTAAATCATCATTTCAAACGAAAATTTTAGGTTAAATTATACAATTAATTCCTATATTTTTTTCGTTTTGAACAATTTAATTTTTTTCGTTTATATATATAAAGTATAAACTGCCTTTCTTAAAAGGGAAAATTCAAATGCATTTGATTTGTTCTACATTCTCCTTCGTAGTTCTACACCTGGGAAATTCAGAGGGAAAAACGGGGTCTCACTTAGTTTCCCTTTTCCTCTTACAAATACTTGCTTTTATTATTATTATTATTATTATTATTTAAATAATTAATTAATTCTAAAAAATTTTCGAAATAAAGGAGAAAAAAAATGAATAATGATGTAGCTATTAGATCAGTTGTAATGGAGAGTAAGCCGAAGACGAAGATCGTATGTACTCTCGGTCCTTCCTGTAGATCTGTCTCTATGATTGAGAAGCTGTTGAAAGCCGGTTTAAACGTTGCTCGTTTCAATTTCTCTCACGGATCTCATGATTATCATCAAGAAACTCTTGATAATCTCCGGGCAGCTATGATCAATACCGGAATCTTTTGCGCCGTCATGCTCGATACCAAGGTATGTTTTTCCCATGACAACCTTTTTCTTCTCTCTCTTTTTTTTATTAATGGGTTAAATATTAAAACAGTACAGAAATTTTAATCCAATTGCAATGTTATACATAAACTAATAACATTATTGAATTAACATCATTTATAATGTGAATCTTATCTAAAGTGAAAATTATTTATTTTAATCGTAATTACCACATGGAAAAGCTGATTAAGCTGACTAACCCTAACTGTTTATTCTTACATAAAAAAATAAAATAAAATTCCAGGGTCCTGAGATTCGAACAGGTTTCCTCAAAGATGGAAAAGTTCAGCTGAAACAGGGTGAAGAAATCACCGTTACCACAGACTACGACATAAAGGGTGACGAGAAACTAATAAGCATGAGCTACAAAAAGCTGGCCGAGGATGTAAAACCTGGGATGGTTATCCTTTGTGCAGATGGTACAATCTCGTTTACCGTCTTATCTTGCGACCTTGAAAAGGGTTTGGTTCACTGCCGGTGCGAGAACTCTGCCGTTCTCGGCGAGAGGAAGAATGTTAACCTTCCCGGCGTGGTCGTCGACCTCCCTACATTGACGGATAAAGATAAGGAAGATATATTGCAATGGGGGGTTCCTAACAAAATCGATATGATTGCTCTTTCATTTGTTCGAAAAGGCTCGGATTTGGTTGAGGTTCGTAAGGTGCTTGGAGAGCATTCTAAGAATATTCTTCTCATGTCCAAGGTATGCATGTTTGAAGAATTTCATACATACATGTACATATACATATACATATACGTACATGCATGCATGCCATGCCATGCCATGCATAAATATATAGATGCTATTTTACTTGCACTCAGTTAGGAACCGTGTAACGAATAGTCTCATTTGCTTTTGCTTGACTTTTTAGAAAGTATTATGAATAGTGGTGTTGATGGCCGGGAATCCATCGTTTCTGTGCATTATATTAACATTTTTTTAGCATGTTTAAGTTTGGTTGGGTTGGAAATATGGTCTAAAATTTTATTTAAATTTACTTATATTTGTAAATAGATAATTAAGTCTATTTAAGCTTGGTAATAATTTTTTAAAAAAAATTTATATTATTTTTAATTTATTTTATTTATAAAAATTATATATATATATAGTCATCTTAACATTTTTTAAAATTTACATTGCAGTATTATATACTACTATAGATTAAATTTTTTGTGTTATAAATTATATAATATAAAGCATTACAGCTTAACAAAAGGTCGGCTTGGGTTTGGGCCTTGGATGTTCAAGCCTGAGCTTGATCCAGTTTTTATACGAGCCCAATTTTTTGCCCAAGCCTTTTTTAGAGCCTAATATTTTTGCTCGAATCCTCCCAAATTTCAAGCGAGCCTTTGAACTTGAACGAGTAGTTCAACTCATGAACAAGTTTAATTATGGAGGCAGTCATCTAATAGTGAAATGGGGTTAATTGCATTAGAAGTTCTCAAGTTATGGTCTAAATTTTAAATTAATTCTTAAACTTCAAAATGTTACGAGTCTTTAACGTATTAGTATTGAATCAATTAGATTGATAAAATTAGCTTAACCATTAGCTTGGACTTAAATGTTAATTCAAATATGATGTGAAGCGTAACATGTTAATTAAATTATAAATATGTGTACTTACTGTATATAAGTATAAATTTTATTGATTTTTTAAATGTCAAATCCATGCCGTAGGCGCTAAGGATAATTAAAAAAAAAAGTAAAGATGGTAGGGATGGAAAACTCAAACCACCAAATAGATTTCTATCTAATATGTTGTAGCATTTATTTTCCTCAAAAAGTGGATGTGGCCGGATTTTTTTTTGTGAGTGTAAAGCGATTATAATAATTGTTTGTCCTACTCCATCCTTCTTTATTATATGAAATTATTATTTTACTTTTATATACTATTGAAAAGAGAAAAATATCATATTTTTGAAGAATTATGTTTAAATCTTTGTTTGCCTTTAAAGATATTAAAATAACTAGGAAAAATGAAATTGAGGTGAGGTAGAATGGGGTGAAGATAGATGTATTCAATATGTACAAGATGATAACAGTTTTTAAGATTATAAAACATACTAATCATAAAGTGGTGATGGATTTGATAACATACATTACACACTAATATTTAATATCTGGATTGACGGTTGGGCTGATAGAAGAACTTAGTTACTATAATATTGATAGTTTGAAGACTCGATTAAAACGTTTTCGAGATTAAGGATAATTTAAAATCTATGTGATAGTTTGGTGATATCTTGGTGGAGTTAACCCTATTTTAATGATGGCAATTTGTGGAAAATTATGTGGTAGGTTGAAAATCAAGAAGGGGTGGCAAATTTTGATGACATCCTTGCAAATTCAGATGCATTCATGGTGGCACGAGGTGACCTTGGAATGGAGATTCCAATCGAAAAGATATTTCTAGCCCAAAAAGTCATGGTTTACAAGTGTAACATCCAAGGCAAACCCGTCGTCACCGCCACCCAAATGTTGGAATCCATGATCAAGTCTCCCCGCCCAACCAGGGCGGAGGCCACCGACGTCGCTAACGCAGTCCTCGATGGCACCGACTGCGTCATGTTAAGTGGCGAAACCGCTGCGGGGGCCTACCCTGAACTAGCTGTTCAAACAATGGCCAAAATATGCGTTGAAGCGGAAAGCACACTCGATTACGAAGACGTGTTCAAAAGGATTATGAAACACTCCCCGGTACCAATGAGTCCATTGGAAAGCTTGGCTGCCACGGCTGTTAGGACGGCGAATTCAGCAAATGCAGCTCTTATATTGGTGTTAACGAGGGGAGGGAGTACGGCGAAGCTGGTGGCTAAGTACAGGCCAGGAAAACCCATTTTGTCGGTGGTGGTACCGGAGATAAAGACGGATTCTTTTGATTGGTCGTGTAGCGATGAAAGGCCGGCGAGGCATAGCTTAATATTTCGTGGGTTGATCCCGGTGTTGTATGCTGGGTCAGCGAGAGCATCGCATGAAGAAACGACGGAGGAAGCTTTAGGGTTTGCTATAAAGCATGCAAAGTCGATGGGATTGTGTAAAGAAGGGGACTCAGTGGTTGCTCTGCATCGAATCGGGACTGCATCTGTAATCAAGATCTTGACGGCTAAGTGAAAGTGAAAGTGAAAGTGAATTTTGTTTCAAAATTTTGAGTTTATTCATGAATATTTTTTGGGAGAATTTTTTGAAGACTTCTCATTTTATTTTACGTAAACTGTGATTTTTATGGATATGATGCTGTTGATTTCTTTTATTTAAAATTTACGTGTTGATCGAATAATTAGATATGTATTTTAGGTTGAAGACAGTAAAATTTGATAAAAATTTAATAAAAAAAAGAGATTAATTTAGTCTTTGATATGACGTCTGAGGGATTAATTTTCGAATTTTTAGTACATATTAGTATTTGAATTTGATAATTTTTTTCTAGTTTTGATTCATATTATGATGCGGTATTTTGAAATTGTGCCACACCATCACCTAAAATATTTTATAAAAATTAATTTTTGGACAATGACACGACATAATATTAGAGTATCACATCATTACATGGATCAAATTTTAAGGCTAATGAATTTTTGTTAATTTTTTCAAGACATGGCATAATATTTGTTACCTTATAAAACTAATAATATTTTTTTGTTAATTTCACATAATTGAAATCCATGACAACAACTCAATTTGTCAAATTGTTAAATATAATGTTGTATTACCTCCACGCACACCTTTATTCACAAGGTACCTTCATTAAGGGGTACACAACACCTAACAATCTAGCACCATTTCCCAAGGCTTATTGTTGACGACATGACAACAATCACTTATTATGAAATTACCTTACAGCATCACATCGTGGCTCTACAAGATCCCATTGTTGCCTTCACTTGGGGTCGATGAGATGACTCACTCACTTGTGAGACTTCTCCATGAGTTACTCCAAGTTTCTTATATAAAAACTTCATTGCTTTATCATAGAGGGATATCCAAAAAATATTCTCTCTCTTCCTCCTAATGGCTCTCCACCCTTCGCCCATCTCCTCCCCTTTTTGATTATTGATATAGACATGTAGTATAGATAAAACATACATCCTCAATCTTATCTATGGATCATGGTGCTGAATTTGGTTAAAATAAAATAAAATGTTATATTCTTCCCATCGAAACATTCACCATTTATAATTTAACTTTTATCAAATGAGTATAGATAAATAAAAAAAAGAAAGAAATTACATATATGAGGATCCAAGAGTAGGTAAGAATCAATATGGGAAACTCTTCCAAGGGCAAGGATCTTTAACATTAGAGAAATTGAAAACCAAAGCACAAATAAATATATGTTTTCCCCCAAGATTCAAATTCAATGAAAAATTACTATCTACATAAAAAGCAAAGGCAGAAAATATTTAGGCAGCATAGCGAAGACTGATGAGGAGGAGGATGCTATGCTAATACGACCCAATTATTTATTGGAAATGTCAATTATTCTCATCTCTTTGTGAAGTAGTTGTGGATTGAGACGACGATGAAGTATCGGAAGAATTGGCTCCACTAGATTGAGATCCTGACGAGAACAAACCATTGAATGGCCACGGGATTGAGAACCTTCTCCCGCTCCCGTTTCTCCCATCTCTTTCGCCCTCTTCGCTGCTACCGCGCACATTGTTTCCGCTTTCTCTTCGATTGGTATTAGCCCTTGGTCTCTCGGAATCCAGTTTTGATTCGTCTGTGGGCATTTGATATCTACAAACCGGACAAGAACTATGGAGCTCCAGCCATGGCAGTATACACTCGCCATGGAACTTATGTTTACATGGCATTTCCTTTGCCTCGTTACCGGTCTTGAGATCATCCAAGCACACAGAACATTGCAGCATCTCCTCAATTTTCACGGTGGGCAAAGCTTCGATTGCCTCTTTTTGCGTTGGTGGAGTTCCGTATCTGTTCGAGTCATTCTCTGCCAGATGTTGCAACAATAAGTCTAGTCCAGGACTCATGAAATAGTCGCCTAAAGACCTTGTATGGTTCGAGTTTTGGCTCAGACCACTCTGACTGGAATCGTAAGGACCTTGGACGATGATAGTCTGATTGAAAGGATTGATCAAAATAACACGCTCTCTTTCCCTATCCCGATCCCTGCTCGTACCCATACCTCTATCTCTATCATTCTCAGCATTCTCCACTTCGGATGCCATTCCATCTCTAATACCTTGAAGCAATTGCAAAATTGTAGCAGAGCTTCTCCTCCTCCTTCTAATGATGGATTCGAGCTCTTGGTCCAAATCAGTATTTCCTTCATGGCGACCTTCACCATTATCATTGTCATTCTCATTATTCTCTTCTTCAAAATCAATACGATCAAATCTTCTACGAAGACGGGGATTACCAATCATACCTAACAAGATTGGTGCCCACAAAGATAGTGCTCGGTCTGATCCCATATCAGAATCCATGTCTTCACTGCCTCTTGTACCACTGCTCATTTGTTCAATAAACCCACCTTGACAAAATGGGCATTTAATCTCAATTCCCATAATAGGGGTCACTACTTGAGAGCATTGGTAACACCAGTAATTTTCTGCCATAGCTTCCTCCATTCTTTTATGGCCTTTTATCCTCCTTCCTCACCTTTCCTTTCCTGTTCCTTTAGGGATTCTGTCATAAACAAACAACAAATAACATTAAGAAGTCTGATTTGTAGAACTAAAATGGAAGCTGTTGAGGGGAGATTGACTTGTTTCGGAATAGTCTTTGAAGTATTATTTGTCCAGAGCCAACAAATCCTTCAATGAGTTAGTATTTCATTAACTTAAATCAAAGTTTTGTCTCCCAACTTTAACAAAAGCTTCAGTGCTTAAAGAGATTACTTGGGATGCGAGTTCAGAAAGTGAAAATGCCTCATTAGACATGAATGCTCACCTAACAAAGGGATGTGACCATTACACACTTAGTAGGGTTTGAGCCCTTGCGCTTAGATGTCGTACAACAGACAAGAATTTAAACCCTACCATGTGCATGATGCTTACTTGCCCTTGATGAGATACTCAAGCTGATAATAGAGTCATGATAAAATCTCGATTTGACATGTGAACAATAACAATCCATTAAAGGGTTTGTAGGCTTCAAATGGATGACACTTTGAAAACTTTTTAAAAAAGAGTTAGCTTTCTCTTAAGAAACCAATCTACAACAAAAACATCTACAACAATGTGATTGATACCGCAAGAAAAAAACAACCCCTAAATTCATACTCTTTTACGAGTAAATCCATGTTCTGAATCCCTTTAAGTATACCTTTTTTTAAAATTTATCAAAAATTAAAATTTATGCTTCAAAATTACCCCAAAACCTTAAAAATCAATACATAATTTGCAACAAGAGAATAAGAATAGCAATAGAAAAGCTTGTTAAGGAGCTCTTCTTAAAAAAGAAAACCAAAGGACTCATAATCTACAAACAGCTGAACAACAACTTCAAATCCATGAAAAAGGGCTCCAAAACAACAAAGAATTTCTTTAACCCCACCCCCTCCTTTTTTTCTGGTCTTTGATCAAAATTTCATTTTACATAAGAAAATTTTGACCCAATGATAAATAACACAAAATAATAAGGTTTCATATATAGAAACATAATCCCAAAATTTTTTTACCTCTTACCTTTATTTTTCTTAAAGATTGTTGGTGGCTATGAATTAGAACATGAAAGAAACAAAAAAGATGAGAAGAAGAAGAAGAATAATCTTGGGTTAAAATTTTTCTTTTGGAGAAAAGAGAAGGAAATGGATAAAGATTTACATTTTCTTCTTCCTCATTATAGGACAATCCAACTCCATTCTCTCTTTTCCTCCTCAGATTTTTTTTCTATTTTTGTCAACTTTCTAACTTACATTATTATCTAACTAAAATGGTCAATTTAAGTCTTAAAATGTTTAAGTTTGTTTTGGATGGCTACTGATTTATAACATTTTAAATTTGGATAATTGGGTTTGACTCAGAGAATTTAAATTGATGGAAACATATAATTGAGTCTTATCTCGATTGACAAAGATTTTGTTGTCAATACAGAATATATGAGTTCAAGTGTATTGCAACATATTATATTCTTAAAATTTTAATTTGTTATAAATATTTATTATTATAAAATGGATGTTCATTAAATTGAGAGGTTTGATATACATTATGACTCTAATGTTTATTATTAGGACTTTAATGTTTTTTTTTATCAATCTCATTACGTGCTCTGATTATATTTTTTTTTGATAAAATGCTTAAAACTATCCATATCTTCTCCTCAACCCATAAATAGGAGAATAATATGCTTCAATGCACTTGTACCCATGTTCTCTTACATTAGCAACAATGCTCATTCCAATCGAGCTAGGACTTAATCAACAGGACTATAAGGTTTATTAGAAGTAAAGTTATATTATTTATACTTTTATGTTTATAAATATAGACTTTAGAAAAAATTATAAATATCGTTATTGATCAATAAAATCAATACTTCTTATTTGTTCTCCTATTTCTCTTGTTATTTGATCTCATTATTATTATTATTATTATTATTATTATTATTATTATAACAGAATTAGTTTTGTTTTGGTCAAAAGAAATATCAATATTGTATTAATTAGGCCTTTCTGTTAGCTTGGGTGTCAAATGCCAGCTCAAGTCTGTCGTGGAGCATGTTTAGAACACATTGATAAAATTATAAACAAATATGTGCCCACCTACATGGATAACCTGAATTTGACATGTTTAACAAATAATAATCTTTTTAAAATTTAATTTAAACTATTTTTTAACACATTAAATTCTAGTCGTGCATATAATAAGTATATACGTGTTTATAATTTGATCCATTAATTTTAAATATACTTTACATTATGTCCAATCTAACATTTAATGCTTAAATTGATGGTTAATTTAATAGAAGGATTTGATTCTTTATTTAGAATATTCTAAAGTTTAAAACCCATTGAGCGATAATTTGAGAATTCTTGGTGAAATTAATGTTATTTTAAATTTAATTTATTAGTTTTAAAATAAAATCAAAGTCTTGGAAATATTTTTGTTATATAAAGTTAAACAAAGTTTTGGGTGTATTATAGTATTGGTTCACATGGTAGCGATGTGGAGAATCATTTAGTATGGAGAGTAACGATTAATAGTTCTCTTTTATATATTTTTAGTCTTTTTGTTTTGGTGGTCAGAGGAGGTGGATTGAGCATGTCTCCCAATCATCAAGCATTGTATTCCTCAGAGTGATGGATTGTTGGAGTCAATCTAAAGTGATCCGACAAAATATTGATTGATCGTAAAGTTTGATTCGATTCGAAAATTTTGATAAAAATTTAAATTTTGAATT
Source organism: Gossypium raimondii (assembly GCF_025698545.1). NCBI lineage: Eukaryota > Viridiplantae > Streptophyta > Magnoliopsida > Malvales > Malvaceae > Gossypium > Gossypium raimondii. Next base: position 56,885,573 of record NC_068577.1, on the reverse strand, counting down.
AAATAGTCAAGCTATTCGAATCAACTCAAATGAAAAATTAAGTTTTTTGGTTTAACTCGAATATGAATTGCACAATTCGAGTTATCCGAAAATCTAAATAATAAAAGGCAAAACTACGTCATTTTGGCAAATGTTTACTTTTTTCTAAAGTTAAAAATCCAAAACCATTAAATTAAAAGACAAAACTACATCATTTTGATAAATGTTTACTCATGAAATTAAAAGACAAAACTATTATATTGTTTATATAGTTAAATAATCGGTTTATGTAAACGCAACATTAAGTATAAATGATAGGATTCGTTAACTTAACTTGACTTGACTCGATTTGAAAAAAATTCAATTAAGTTCAATTGCTAAATTAAGATTTATCAACTTGACTAACTCGAAATTTTTTAACACAATTCCACATTACTCGATGGATATTGGTAGAAGCTCCTTCCTATATAACTTCTGGAGATTACACGAACTCACCTTATGTGATGTGTAAGGCTGAGACTAAACTTTTGGCGAAACTACAATAATGAGCTTTGTCAGAATTTACGTTTTGACATAAGCATGCGGTATGGTGAGAGGTAATATGAGTATAACAAATTTAATTATGCATTAGCATGTACGATTATGTTTACGATCAGCATTTTACTTGATTTTTATTTTTTTTATAGTTAAAGGTGTTCAAACGGTTAACTGAACCGAACTGAACTAGTATTAATTGAATTAATTAAAATTTTTAATCCTTTAACCGCTAATCAAACCGAATTAGTATTAACCGAACTTTTTAATTAGCGTCACTTTTTATTTCTTAATTGTTAGCTTTAATTTATAAAGCTTTTGATATAATAATATTTAAGACTAATTTTCTACTTTATTCCTTAAATTATTTATATTAGAAAAAATATCTTTAAAATATTCTCAAATCTAAAATAAACTCAAGAATACTTGTTATTGATTTCAATCATGTCTTATAATCTCGAGTTAACGAAATGCCTTTGAAAATGCTTTAAAGTCATTTCAAGTCATTTTATACATTTTGGTACAATAAGTATTGGTTACCTTGGTAAGTCAGTAGCCACAATTTAATTTAGAAGGGTAAAGTATCGATACTTGTTCTTGATATATTAATACTTAGCCTAAAAATATCAATACCTAACTTCATGGTATCATTACTCCTTTGTTTCTAATGTTTATTTTTCTCAAGAGTATCGATACCTATGCTGCAAGAAGACTTTCACGCGTAAATTAATTGCTCCAAATGACTAGTTTTTCCTTCTCACTACTCCAAACTGTTAGAGATCAAAGAGAAGTTATAAATAGAGTCCAAGAACACTTCAATAAACACAAGAGAACAAGCTTCAAAGATCAAGAGCTTATATTTGAAGGTTCTTTCTTTTATTCTTCTCATTTTCACACTTAGGGTGGGTTTGGATGAGCGATTGAGTGCGGTGCAGTGCGTTTAGCTTACTTTTTGTCTCACGCTACAATGTTGCTACAATATCTAATCTTACCGCCACCGCTGTTTTTACACTAATCGTAGGTAAACGCACCGCCCATCCAAACTCACCCTTAATACATAAATACTTGCTGAGCTTAGTTTCATTTCTTTATCCAAGTGTCTATTTGTATTTGAGAGAGTTTAAATATCTAAACACCCACATTTGAGAGAGGTCTTTCTAGTTTACACCAAATTATCTTTGAAAAAGAGATAGGGTTTTTAGTTTAGCCTTAAAAACCGAGGAGATTTTAGTTGATACTTGAAAACTAAAATAATTTTATCTTAGCCATTGTAAAAGGCAAAGCGAAATGTTCTATATTAGACTTAGTAAAAGATAGGAAGTTATAAAGGTTATATCTTGTCCTACGACGCTGAACAAGTCATAGAATCAATTGTATTAATTGAGATGATTGGTAGGCTTAATGTTGCAAATGATTGCTTATAAATATTTTCTTTTCTACTTGTTTTGGTTTACTCGTGATAGGCAACAAAAAACGAGTCAAATCTCAATAGATTTTACGATTGAAAATTACTTTTTTAGCTAACTAAGTGGTAGTATTCTTGCCCTTTAAAACCCTTTAAAGGCTTGGGTTTGAACCTCACCAAAGTTAAAATGATAAAAGTATTTCTTTGGTGAACCCTAAACACTTCCGATAAACTCCATGAACCCCCTTTGAACTCTCTTTGAAGTTGGAAGACAAAACTTCGAAGGTAAAATCGAGTATACAATACCTCTAATGTTTGAAGTCTAGATCGATTGCTCAAAAGATGATACTTCAAAGATTTCTCCCAATAATAGAACAAATTTCTCCTCAACAAATGTAAACATTAAAGATATTAAGATAATTATATATAATATTTTAATATATAAAAATATTAAATAAATAATATAAATATATTTTAACAAAAGTTTGAGAAAAATAATATGAGCGAATTTAAAATAGATTTGAATTTGCTATTTATAAATATAAACGAAATTGAGAATAATTTTTGACTCGTATTTTGAGTCAAACCAAACTTAAACTAATATAAAATATATTAAATATTATCCTTAAGCCTCACCGATCTATGAATATGTCTATATTAAACCAAACATTTAAATATTACATTTCTTCCTGGAAATTTAATATATTCGTAATTTTTAAACCGAATTTAGTAACCATATTTATTATTTAACGCCAAGTTCAGAAAAGAAAATCGAAGGGTAAAGCGGAAAGAAAGAAAGAAAAACAACAGAAACGAGTGAACGGCATCGGAAAATGAGCGGAGAAGAAGGTCGTGAGGCCGCCACCGCTACCGTCCCCGCTGCTAATTCTTCAACAAAGCCATGGGTGGAGGAATTGCCGACAATCGAAAGCCTTATAGACTCTAAAGACTTAGCGATTCGCTCTGCTCAATCCCTTTTCCATAACTCCTCTACCCATCTACGCTCTTTCCAGGTTTCTTTTTTCTTTTTTTCCTTATTATATAACAATGATTTTATTAAAGCATATAATGTAATTAATGAGAAATTAAAAGAATTGATTATAAATTTTTGGGTTTTGTAGGATTCTCTACCACAAGCATCCTCTCACTATAAATCCTATGAAGATGCTTTTTTCAGCAAACTTAAAGGTTTTCTCATAAATTTTTTTCATTTAATTGATGGTTGTGGTTTTAATAACTGGATAGTTTGTAACTGTTCTTTGTTTTTAATTATAAAAAAAAGAGGGGGTGATGATTGCAAAGGAAAACCCTGGTGCAGCTGTTGGGATTACTTTGACTGCTGCTCTCTGTCTCATGCGAGGTTTGTTCTTTCCTGATTGTCATTTCTCATTTCGATGATTGCCTGCAACACTTGATTCTTATCTGATTTTGTAAACCAAAGAAAAGGAAAAACAGTATTTGAAGAAGATTTTGTTTTGGTGGAAACAACTGAGTCCTTTAGAAATTTGTTGAGTTTTTTGGTTCTAAGTTAAAGGGATTTGGTTTGTTATTCTACTTTCTTTGTTTCATGGTGTAATTTTTTTGTTGTGATCAGATGGGTAAAACTAATTGGTGTTATCCTTAGAAGCAATGCTAGTGAAACAACACTATCATTCTCTTGTGAACATAGCTATAATGTTTAACTAGGTCAATGAGACCATGTGTTGGCTGACTGATTTGAATAACAAATCCTGTCCTCGGAGTTATGTGATTCTCTTTGACTGTATCAAAAATCCGCCCTCTAGATGCTTCTTCATTTAGAAGCTTTTAAATCTGGATCCTTTACTTGTAGGAAATTATTAAATTAAATAAGGTGTAAGAAACTCAAATGCGAAGTGCAATAAGATGTGTATTTCTGGGGGAATTGATTGGGGGCGGGGGGGATGAAGTCGTTGGCATTGTTTATGTTGTTGTTAGCAGGCCTGATCAGGAGTCATCTTTGGCAATTTTGAATGATGGACTTCCACCTTCTTCCCATCTTGTTAGCAGGCTTTTTTCCTCCCTTTAAATAAAGCTTTATTAAGTTTGGCCAAAGATTTAAGATTTTTCATATACAGTGATGATATGTACTCCTCGGATTATAAGTCTAGGTTGCATCAATTTTGTTTGAGTTACATCCTCCTTTTGGCCTCTGGGTTCCCTTCTTTAGATCTATTGCACAGGTTATGAAATGAAGTATTTGATGAGTCTTCATATTCATTCATTTGACTTCTGTGCACATCTTTCTATTTGGTTTGGCTTTTAAATTTAAAACAAACTGATGTCAGAGTATTTGTTGCAGGCCCAAGAAGATTTCTATTCCGTAATACGTTGGGTCGATTTCAAAGTGAGGAGGTAGCTACCCTGTTAATTTGGTTGAAGCTTCCTCCACTTAGTGGAACTATAAGATGAATGTTTGCTTGCACTATATATGCTGCATGACCTGTCATTTTGAATTCTTTACTAAGCCAAAGCAAAAACCTCAGGTTCTAGATATTATGTGTCTTAGTATAAAGTTTGACTCTAAGCTCTAGTATACATTTCCTTTCTGCTAAACTTTCCTACAGGCAAAATTTTCTAGGGCTGAGAAGAATGTAAAAGTGTTAAACCTATCTGTTGATTTGATGAAAAAGGAGAGCAGTAAGCTGCTTGAAAGGGCAGCTCTTGCAGAAAAGGATATGAAACGTGGCCAGAAAGAGCTCATGTAAGTAGTATGAATTTCTAAAATGTTATGCTTCTAAGTTCTCATTAATTTTCTTGTTTAACTGTTCCAAGTTGTTTGTGTAGGAATTCTGGAGGTCAGATTCACCGTCTTGCTAAATCAGTTTACAAGGTTGAGGCTGAAGCTGTAGGTATGCTTAAAGCTCATATTTTCTTTATATATATAGTTTGTTCTCCTTTGGTAAACAGTTGTTGGCATCTTGGGTCCTTTGGGAAGCTTGACTGACTTTGGTTTCCCATATTAGTTTGTCATTATTTATTTTTGATGAGTCTGGTGCTTTCAACAATCTCGTTTCTCCCTGGGCTCTCTTTTTCTCTCTTCTTAGTACAGTAAAGAAGGGTTGTCTCTAATAGGATGTTTAGAAACTTAAATTTTGCATAAAATTATTCTAGCATGCAGCTATGGTGTCCACTCTCCTATAATGTCGTTTAGACCATATAACTCTTAAACAAACAGTAGAACTTAGATTGGCTGTTGTCAAGCATGTTGGTCTTAGAAAAGGTATGTGTATCAATCTGAAGATGAGATTGGTATCCACGTATAATGCTGGAAAATTAACCTGTGACTAACCATTTCCAAGCCACCTTGCTGTTTTATATTGTTTTTGTAAAGAATATCAAGGCAGGGTAGGACAAGGTTTTTTCTAAAATAGAACTTGGGTCAGAGCAGAGTCCGGTTTATGCAGATCCAACTCTGCCCTGGGCATATTTACTATTATGTCTTCATATTGTACTATTCCATATCCTTATTATTTATATACACTTCCGAGTAGGGTTTCTTTCCAGCAGCCTTTTACACAGTCTAGAGACTTCTCGACACCCTGCCTTCTTTACCAAGCAACTAAGCTTCCTGCCTTCTTTTGATATTTTTCCCCCAAACATTTTGTCTACTTGTTATTACTTTCAATGTTGTACTTTTTGGTTTTGTTTTGAGTTTGTTTTAGGTTCTTCACAATTTGTCTAGTTGGGACTTCCTTCTTTTGTTTAATTAGATTAAGACGTGCTGCAATCATTGGCTATATGGTTAGTCTATCATGCTAGTTTGGGCATGTCCAACCTCCAACAGGGAGGGATAGGGTTTCATTGTCCAAACCCGAGCTGAGGTGGGTCTGGTCCAAGTTGAGACAAGTTGGGGTGGTTTTAAATTTTACGGGACGCTGTTGTACCTTAACAATTTCTTCAATGTTCCTTATAGATTTGATGGACGGACTGCGAGAAATCCCCGGAAGGGAGGCATTGAAACTACGAGCAGAGGCAAGTCCTGCATTTCATTTTTTATCTTTTCAGTGCTCCTTTGCCAGTTCAAAAAAAAAAAAAACACCCAAACCTTAATCCCTGATCAGAAATTTACCAATTTGACATCCATATTAGGTTGCTTCAATGGCATCACTTTTGAGGCAGCAAAGGGTTTCACTTGACAGAAGGATAAGGAAAATATCTGAATTGGGGATACCTGTCTGATACACACTGTGTGGATCTCTCTTGTTATATTTGATACTATTTGATAAGGATTTTTGAACTGATGCTGCATTTTCTAGATCCCATGTTACTCATAGAGATTAAACTTAATTCGGCCGAAATAATCTATCAAGTACAATTGAACTGTGAGTCACTAAATCATTTATATGTATGATTTTTAGATCAAGGAATGAGAAAGAATTCTTTCTTCTTTTTGCTGCATTTTGGTAGGAGTGTTTTTAGTGCATTGTTTGTGCTTTGGATAATTTGATAAAATCTGTGACTAGACTATAATGAATTCAGGAGAAATATTCCCACTAATTTAATTAGGTTAAATTATTCCGTCATTATTGTTTAATATTTAGTATTCAAATCACAAATTAGTATTATTATTTTGAAGAAAATAAAAGATTTCAGAAGTAAATCTTAATCTCGCTATAATTAGACTAACTTGACGATAAATGCTGGTCAACTTATAATCCATTATTTAAGAGTCTCATTAAATCAGTGATGGTCTTTCTTTAGCATCATCTCAGGGTCCATTTTTGTAAACACCAATGCTTTATTATGATAAGACTGAAACTAAAAGAAAGAAAAGAGAATTCAGAGAATACTATTTTAAGTTGTGACCAGCAACCAGCTCGGAGGTTGGTGGCATCATCGACAAGACAAAGAATTTATTTGATATAATTGTTATTAACCCTTCCATTTAACGGGTCACGGTAGTGACTATTATGTAACTTTTGAAAGCTGAATAATTTTAAATAAAATTTAGGGACGGTTAGTGTAATTTACTTAAAAAATAATATATTATATTATAATGTAAATGTTTAAAATTTTTTAGAAGTTTAATAAAATGAATCTAGGTTACTTATTTCCAAATATAAACTTATATTTTAAGTTAGGTATAGTATTGAAATTGTACACTCAAATGCGATATTGTCAACCTATCCATTAACGCTTCTTTTTTCTTTTGAATTCCTTAACCTCTCATGTACAAAATATTCCAACCCAACCAAAGCTCGATTTTTAGTTATTGTATTTTAATTAGGTAAATTTTTAAATTTTAGTTATGGTTCAAACTATGGTAATTAAATCCATTAAGTCTATTAATATCGTATTATGCATAAGTTGTAAATTTAAAATTTCCAATTTGGTATTTTTATGCAAAAGCATTTTATTAATAAAGTCAATTTGATTATTTTAATTTCTATACTTTTCAAAATTTAAAATTTCAATCCTAACTTAACTGGTTATGGTTAAAATGGATCTAATTATAGATTTTAATTTATATAAAATATAAAAGATAAAAATATTCTATAAAAATATTTATTAATTAATTTAAAATTTAGTTCAATACTTTTTTGACTCTTAACACTTAATCAAATACTTAAAGAATAGTAAAAATTATTTTTTTCCTCTATTTTTTTCTCCTATATTCTTTATTAAAATATAAAATTAAGCTTAAATCCGGCTAAATTAGCCATATGCCGTTATTTTTCTTTAAATAGTCAAATAGGCCGTTTTTGTTAAGATTTAGGGGAATAGGTCAATTTTAGAGGGAGAGAGAGTATGAAAAGCACATCCAATGGGTGCGCTTTCTGCATAGTTGACAGGGAAATTTGTCTAGTTGGGCGAGCTTTCCACACAATTATCAGGAAAGCTTGTCTAGCTAAGCAAGCTTTCTGCACAGTTAGCAGGAAAACTCGTTCAGCTGGACGCGCTTTCACACACTCTTTCTAAAATCGATCTATTTTCCTAAATCTTGAAAAAAGAAGAAGACCTATTTAACCAATAAAAAAAAATCCAAACATATATGTACAATTTAACCCTTAAATCCCTCTCTAAACAAAATTAATATCTTAATTGTTGAATTACAAGCCTCAAAATTGAAATTCAACAATGCGGGGACAATTTTTAATTTTAATGTGAGGAATGAGAAACAAATTTGATGCTTACTTTATTTAGGGGTATTAACCATTTAACACTAAGTTTTTATTCAAAAAGTTATTTTCTTAATATTAATCTCGTTATAGATTTTTATCATATATATATATATATATTCTTTTTTGATATAATGTTTAGAACTAACCATAGTCTCTCTCCAACCCTTAAATAAGAGAATAATGCATTTCAGCGTATTCGAATCTACGTCCTCCTACACTGATAAAAATGTCTATACCAATCGAGTTAAGACTTATTCGATGTTGGAATATTTTCAAATATTTATAGTATCCTAATAACTATAAATGAATGGGTGTAATTAATCAAAAGATAAATCTTTTGGTCATTGGTCAAAAGTTATATCATTTGATTTTTTTTTTAAAAAGAATTATAACTATTCAAAAATATTATTTGAATAGTTACAAAATTAAATGAATAATTATTATTTATTTATTTATTCATAAAGACACCTATTGAAAGATGTCTATATGAAGAGACATGAAAATTCCTATAAATAGGAATGAAATTTCATTTGGAAATCATATCAACAAATTCTAATATTATTTCTTCTCTTTCTTCATTTTCTAATATTATTAGATTATTCTATAAAGTATTACTGCAGAAATCCTTTGTATAAATTGAGTTTTTGTTATACATTACTCAGTGCATAGTGGACTATTCTCGTAAGTGCAAAACGCAAATAGTCATTGGCTTCATTGTATCCTCGAGGTTAATTTGCTTGGAACTCATTTGCACACTGAAGATAAGTGAGGGCGAATATAACCTTAAAGATAGTGTCTTGATACACGCCTTGGAGCCTTGTACTATTTCTTCTTTTCTTTTCGAGTTCTGATCGTCTGTTTGAGATTTTCCTTACCGGAGTTTTGTTCTAACAATTTTAAGGTTATATTTCATGATGACTACCACAACACATGAAAGTGGAACACTAAGGGAGTTGGCTTCCAACTTTGTTAAACTTGATCGGTTTGATGGTGGCAATTTTCGACGATGGCAGAAAAAGATGCACTTCTTATTATCAACTTTGAAGATTGCTTATGTTTTGGATACTCCAAGACCTGAAGAGAATGAAAATGAAGCTGTTGCTGCAACCCGAGAAAGACAAAAATGGGACAATGCTGACTACATGTGCATGGGCCATATATTGAATGGTTTATCTGATGGTTTGTTCGACACCTACCAAAACGAGGTCACTGCTAAAGAATTATGGGACAAATTGGAGGCAAGATACATGACCGAAGATGTTAAAAGTAAGAAATTTCTTGTCAGTCGTTTCAATAATTATCAAATGGTTGATGGTCGTTCTGTTATGGAACAATTTCGTGATATTGAAAAGATGCTGAATCAATTTAAGCAATATGATATGAAAATGGATGAAATGATTGTGGTATCCTCCATAATAGACAAACTTCCTCCATCTTGGAAAGACTTTAAAAGAAGTCTAAAACATAAGAAAGAGGAAATATCTCTTGAGGCTTTGGCAAATCATCTTCGTATTGAAGAAGAGTATAGAAAACAAGATCAGAACCTAAATTCTGAAAATGGCAAAGTACATGTTACGGAGGAAGTACAGACTACTAAACCATTCAAGAGAAAGTTCAAACAGACTGATAGAGCACCTAAGTTCAAAAAGAAACAAAAGGGCTCATGCTATCATTGTGGAAAGCCGGGACATTTCAAGAATGAATGTCAATTTTTAAAGAAGAAATCATCTTCTAAGGCTGATAATAACGAAAAGTTCGTTGCAATGATATCTGAAATTAATATGGCACAAGATGATAATACATGGTGGATTGATACAGGAGCAACCAAACATGTGTGCAAAGACAAAAGCATGTTCACAAAGTTCACACAATGTGAAAATGACAATGTCTTGTACATGGGAAATTCTTCCACCGCAGCAATTAAAGGCAAAGGGTCTGTTGAACTACAATTCACTTCTGGAAAGGTTTTAACATTAAATGATGTATATTATGTACCAGAAGTTAGGAAGAATTTAGTGTTTGGAAGTCTGTTGAATAAGTTTGGTTTCAAACTTGTTTTTGAGGCAGATAAGTTTATTTTGTCTAAGGGAAGAATTTTTGTGGGGAAAGGTTATATGTATGAGAGCATGTTTAAACTCAATATTATTAATAAGAATAAAAATACTATTTCTGCTTATATGGTTGAATCTTTTTGTTTGTGGCATTATAGATTAGGTCATTTGAATTATAGAAAATTGAATGACATGTATAAATTAGATTTGATTCTGTTTTTAATAATAATATTGAAAAATGCAATACCTGTATGTTGACTAAAATTACAAGAAATCCTTTCCCTAAGGTTAAAAGGAAAACAAAATTGCTTGATTTGATACATAGTGATTTATGTGACTTGCAAAATACTCCTACATTAGGTGGAAAGAAATATTTTGTTACTTTTATTGATGATTGTTCTAGATATTGTTACGTACATTTATTGCATTCAAAAGATGAAGCACTTGATAAATTTAAAGTTTATAAATCTGAAGTTGAACTTCAGTGTGAATCATTTATCAAGTGCTTAAGATCGGATAGAGGTGGAGAATACTATAATCCAAGTTATTTTGAACTCACTGGAATTGTCCATCAAGTTTCAGGCCCTTACACACCACAACAAAATGATGTAGCTGAAAGAAAAAATAGAGTCTTGACTGAAATTGTAAATTCAATGTTATCATATTCAGGTCTTGGACAAGGTTTTTGGGGAGAAGCTGTTTTAACAGCTTGTCATATATTGAATAGAGTTCCTAATAAGGAAACTAAAATAACCCCTATGAACAATGAAAGACAAGGAAACCAAACCTTAATTATTTGAAGGTTTGGGGTTGTAGAGCTATTGTACAAGTTCCAACACCTAAACGTAAAAAGTTAGGTGAAAGAGGAATTGAATGCATATTTATAGGTTATACACATAATAGCAAGGCATATAGGTTCATGGAATTTGAACCAAATGAGTCAATTTCAATTAATACTGTTATTGAATCAAGAGATGCTATTTTTGATGAAAATAGATTTAATTCTATATCAAGACAATTACAACTACAACAATTGATTCATTCTTCAAATGAGAATGAGATTCCATTGAAACAAATTGATAATAATGATGAATCTTGTCAAGAATTAAGAAGAAGTAAGAGGATTAAAAGGTCAAAGATTTTGGACTAGATTTCATTATGTTTCTTGTAGAAGGAAAAGGTGAAAGTATATGCAATAAGATAACTTATTGTTATAATACCGAATTTGATCCTATTACATTTGAAGAGGCAGTGAAATCTCAAGACTCTGCTTTTTGGAAAGAAGCAATAAATGATGAGATGGATTCAATAATGGGAATCAAACTTGGATCTTAGTTGATCTTCCACCAGGTTCCAAACCAATAGGTTGTAAATGGATCTTCAAAAAGAAAATGAAGGTCGATGGAACCATTGATAAATTTAAAGCAAGGTTGGTAGCAAAATGTTTTACACAAAGACAAGGTATTGATTACTTTGATACCTATGTTCCAGTAGCAAGAATTGCTACAATTAGACTATTAATATCACTTACCTCTATATATAATTTGGTTGTTCACCAAATGGATGTTAAAACTACATTTCTAATGGTGAATTAGAAGAGGAAGTGTACATGGAGCAACCGGAAGGATTTGTTGTTCCAGGACAAGAGCATAAGGTATGTAAGCTTGTTAAATCTTTATATGGGCTTAAACAAGCACCAAAACAATGACACCAAAAGTTTGACAAGGTTGTTTTAGCTAATGGCTATAAAATAAATGAATCCGATAAGTGCATATATAGCAAATTTGATAATGGAAAGGGTGTCATAATTTGCTTATATGTAGATGACATGCTCATTTTTGGCACGAATTTGGAACAAATAGAAAACACAAAGAAATTCTTGTCAAACAACTTTGCTATGAAGGATATGGGTGTAGCAGATGTTATTCTTGGGATTAAAATAACCCGAGATGAAAGCACTATAGCTTTATCACAATCACATTACATTGAAAATGTGCTTAAAAAGTTCGATCTTTTCAATCAGATACCAAAGATCTACACCCATGGATCCTCAATTAAAATTAGTATCTAATGCTGGTAGGAAAATTGATAAATTAAAATATGCAAGTCTAATTGGTTGTCTTATGTATATAAATGACTTGTACAAGGCCAGATATTGCATATGCTGTTGGAAAATTGCGTAGGTACACAAGTAATCCAAGTAGTTTGCATTGGCAAGCTTTGAATAGAGTACTTAGGTACTTAAAGAAAACTATTAACTATGGATTGTGTTATAATGGATATCCTCCAGTTTTAGAAGGGTATTCGGATGCTAGTTGAATTACAAGTTTGGAAGATCATGCATCTACTAGTGGATGGATCTTCATTCTTGGTGGAGGAGTCATTTCTTGGGGTTCCAAGAAACAAACATGTATTACTGATTCCACCATGGTAGCAGAATTTATTGCATTAGCTGCTGCATCTAAAGAAGCAGAATGATTAAGAAATTTGCTTTATGATGTACCTTTATGGCCTAAGCCAATTTCACCTATTTCTATCCGTTGTGATAGTGAGGCTGCTCTAGCAAAGGCATATAGCCAAGTATATAATGGAAAGTCTAGACACATTGGATTAAGACATAGTTATGTCCGGCAATTAATCTCTGATGGAGTGATCACTATTAATTATGTGAGGTCAAGTGAAAATTTGGCAGATCTTTTAACAAAAAGTCTTACTAGAATGCAGTAAAAAGGACCTCAAAAGGGATGGGACTCAAGCCTATTAATTAGAGTCACCCATGATGGAAACTCGACTCAACGCTTGGTATAACGTCAAGTCTTGAGTTCAATGAGACACTTTAGATAGTATAAGGTGAAGGCTTGGGCAAACCGGCAATGATGCCACACAGCGGCGTGTCCTCAGGGATGTTGTACTCGTCCCTTAGTGATTTTTCTGGTGACAGAACACTAGTGTAAAACTGTTCCCCCAAATATGTTCTCTCCCATATCTCAGACCTGATATTCCACATGCCTGCATTATCAAACGTCAAAAGTATAGCAGCTCGTGATTTAGGGAACACTTGTACCGTATGCCTACTCACTGCGTCGAGTAGATTATAATTCTCTCTCTTCTCAGGGCTCCATGTTCCTGGCTCAACGGCGACCGCAAAGAAGGAATACCCGTCAATATGGTACAATTGAAGGCTTTTTTCATGGTTCAAATATGATTTCAACGAAGTTACGAAATGTCATGTTGTGTACATTTGGTTGTATGGTGAGGGTTGTGGTCTTTTCTGGTTCGTCTTTAATTACATTGTATTTGAAGACTTTATCAGCAAGGTTGAAATATTCAGCGAGTTTTAATGGGGTATTTGGGTCGGTATATGAGACACCATTAAAGCCATAACGAAGCTTACCATTAACTCTGCTAACACTGTTTACTAGCCTGATTGTACGCGTGATGCTAATAGCACCATAACGGTAAGATCCTTGTGGGTTTGGCCTAGCAGCACTAGCGGTAAGATTCCATCGAAAAGTACGAAACTGGTTCAATGACCACGTGTTGGAACAAATACAACAGCAAACACAGAAGTGAAGCACAAGGAGCATAAGCTCTCAAACATCAAGCTGAAAAGCAAAACAGAAAACTTGAGAGCAAAAACTTGTAACCGAATGGATTTCATTTACTTTTCATTTCATTTGAAATATAAAGTGTTACAAAATTAGTATGACAGTTACCTAATCATGTAACTGCTCCCATCAGTTTTAGTAACTTGCAATACAAAATAATACAAATTCAAGAGCTGAATGATTCAGCCATTACATCTATCAAATTCAAATCCTAACAACTCTAAGGTCTAGTTACATTCAAGCTTGGATAGCATTACAAAATAAACAAAAGTAAACAAAAGAACCAAGCTGCTTCTGGTCCTGCTCGAATGCTGGTCTGCTTCATGGCCTTCTGTTGCATTGCAGTCCATGTTCAACACCACGCCCAACCAATAGGTGCAGGTGGAAGCTCGGTTGAAGCTTCACCTTTGCCATTTTTGTACCTAATTATAGCTGTGGTCGTTTGTACTTCTTTAAGGAACCGAGTGGATGCTACCATGTAATAATCTTTTGGGTCTTGATCAGCTGCAACAAGGATTGAAAAGCATTGCCCTATATGTACATCCAAGGACTCATACAAGTTTTGAACAGTATGTGAACCTACCATTTCAACAAGCTTCAACTTATGACCTTGGATTCTAAAATTAAGTGAAGCTTTAAGGCCAACATTACAGACTCTATACTTATATGTCTTGCCTAGTTCCATGGTGAAGAGAAGTTCTTGATTAACCCCAACTTTACCAGTTTTACCATTACAGACTCTCTTAGTGGGAAACTTTTTCAACAAGGGACACACCAGGCTCAAGAAGATTCTTGATAGCGGTGTCCACCTTAATGGGAAAGTTGCCACCGCCACCTGTTGGTTGGACTTGGTCACTCAATCAATTCCGTACCTTCCGTTGGAACTTGACTTCTAACGCTGCTAGGCCTAACCCTCAGGGCTCCTACAAATATGGTTCCATTAACATTACCCGCACCATCAAGCTTGCCAACACTGCACAAAGAGTAGATGGCAAGCTCCGATATGCTCTTAATGGAGCCTCATATGTCGAACCAACCACTCCACTAAAACTTGCAGAATACTACGGCGTAGCCGACAAGGTTTTCAAGTATGATACCATTCCCGATGAGCCACCGAGTGACAACACTAAGGTAACTTTGGCACCTATTGTCCTCAACATGACACACAGAAACTTTGTGGAAATCATCTTCGAGAATCACGAGACCGCCATTCAGTCTTACCACTTGTCTGGCTACTCATTCTTTGCCGTGGGGTAAGTATAGCTTCTAACGTAACAAATACATGTGGTGATTTTATTGCCTGAGTTGAAGTAATAAGTTGTATAATGATTTGTTGCAGCATGGACATTGGGAAATGGAGCCCTGAGAAGAGGATGAACTACAATCTTCTCGACGCCGTGAGCAGACACACCATACAGGTATTCCCCAACTCCTGGTCAGCAATCCTATTGACATTCGACAACTGCGGGATGTGGAACCTGAGGTCGGAGATATGGGACAGGCATTACCTTGGGCAACAGCTTTATGCTAGTGTTATTTCCCCTAACCGATCCCTGAAGGATGAGTACAACTTGCCGGAAGGTGTATTGACTTGCGGCATCGTGCAAGGCATGCCAAGGCCTCCACCTTTCAGCAGTTAATTTAAATAAGCTTATAAATCTGTATCCAATTCTGGTGTATGGGGAGAGAGAGGGTGAGAAAAGCTTGAGTTCTGTACAATATGTAATGAAATAAAAGCTTTTGGACCACTTTATTGTTACTAATTTTCGTGTGTTGCCCTCGAATATACACACATTTAAGTTATTTTCAATATAAAAAAACAGATATTTTCAAAATTGTACAATATTTTAAAGATGAATGATTTAAGCATGGTTTATACTACTAATTATTTTGATATTTTCAAAATTGATATAAATAAATAATTAAGTTATATTAACAAAGAAATTTAAAATAAATAATCTATATATTTTTGTTGATATACTTACTTTGGAACATTGATCTTCATCAATATAAATAAATCATTCTACTATGGCGGTTCAACTTTTTGTTTCTTTTTATTCATTTATTTTTGTAAATTTCAAATTTAGATATGTCAAATTGTAAACATTTATTTGTCAAAAGGCTCTTTAAAATATGAAAAAAAATTAAGTCATTGTATACATTTTGTACTTAATTAAGTCCCTATCATTAATTAAAATAATCAATTAAGCCACGTAAAATAAATTGATGGAGCAATAGATAGAGATAGTAATAGCTTCTAGATTAATCTATTATTTTTCCTATAAAAAATATTAAAAAATTAAAAAAAATTATCAAAAATATAAATATTATTAAATATTAAAAAAATAAAATTGGTATAAACTTATAAAATTTTAAAAAATTCTAAAATTAATAAAATATATTTAAAATATTTAAAATTTTATAAAAAACATTACAACTCTATAAAAATAATAAAAAATATTAGAAGTATTAAATTTGATATAAAATAATAATAACTTGATTTGGGTTGGATTAGTCAGTTGGACCGGTTAGACCAAAATCGACAAGGATATCGATCTAGAGAAAGCCATTAGGCCGGTTGACATTGGAACCGGATGGTTGAACCGATTCTTTATCTTTTTAATATATATATTTTATTTCTTAATGTTTTATTTAATTAAACTGGACGAATTAGTCGAAATGGTAAACCGATGGCTTAATTTAAATTTTTTTGAAAAAGATATTAGATTAAACTATAAGCTACCACGTCTCATCATCTAATTGGCCTACCAGTTTATTTTAACAGTCAATGTAATCAATTTCGAACATCGTTAAATATTTTAATTAATGCCAAGAATTTAATTGGGTGCGAATTTAATATATGGATAGACCTTTTGACATATAAACCTATTGAAAATAAGGTTATTATATTTTATCTCCCAATAATTACATGGAATATTTGAAATTCAAGCACTCCCTAGATGACTTTGCTTGGAGACTAGCATAATTTAAGGCACTCTTCGCACGAAGATGGACAAATTGTGGATGATTAAGAAATTGAATAGTCTGCTATGTTTGAATATGCTACTAGCTCGTTCTAATAATTGAATTATTTGAACAAAGTTGAGAAACAAGACCGGAACGTCAAGAATCCAAGGACGAATAATGAATTTGGTTTGTGATCTCGTGTCATAACTCATTAAGTAGCTAAGTTTAATGAATTGATATTGATGAATGTTCTCATAAAAGGCATGTTATAGCTTAGTTGACTTTGATGGCAATAATGGCTGTGATGATTTTCATATGGGTATATATTTTAGTATTCCGGTGTAATGAGCGTTAGGACACATCACTTACTTTAATTCTTTGTTGGGTTATTAGGTACTTCAATATACTAATTTGCGTAATCACCATTGAATTTGAAATCGATTAATAAGTGTATCATGTGTCTAAGATACAGAAGTGGTATATGATTGAAATTGATTAATAGGGACTAAAATATAAGTATTATGTGACTTATGCTTAAGTTATAACAGATTTTGTAAGTCTTAGGATGATTTGAGAAATAAGATGACATGTTTAAATGGTATAAATTGTCTTTTTATATCCTAATGTCCGATTTTCGTATATCTCAAAATTTTCCCGCTCGAATTAATTCAGCTTTATAACTATACTCTAAGGCCTCAAACTATCAATAAAACACCATTTTTGTCCAAAGTTCTCAACAATCTCATTCAAGCTCTCAAGAACTCATCAATGGCTATATTATCTATGTTTAATTAAGTCTTGTTTCTACACATCCCACTTCATTTCTAGCATGTTTTCCACAAAGTTGAAGCTTAACACTAGATATTCATGGATTCAAGTTTTCATTCTCTAAGTTCTCTAATGCTTAGGCTATGTTCATCAAAGTATCACAAACTAAGATTTTAACAAATTCAAGTGAAAAGTTCACCTTCCTTAGTAATTTGATGGACGATAATGGAAGAGTAACCTAAAGAATTTCTTTCTTTCTTTTGCTTCTCTCACCAATTGAACACACACACACACACACACACACACACACACACACATATATACATAATTAATCTAATTACTCATTAATCTAATGGCTGCAATTGAGCTTAAAGAATGGTCAATAGAAATGAATGGCAAGGATCAACGCAAGCCACTAACTAAGAATAAGCACTTAGGTTCTTGGCATAATTACCACTGACAAATTTGTTTAATTCTTAAATCAATTCTCTTTATTTTATTCACCTCACAATTAGTCTTTGATCAATAATTACTGTTCTTTCAATCTAGTCCTTGTACTTAATAATTTATCTAATTTAATCCCTTAATAATTCTAATTTCTAATTTCATGTTCATCTTGTAAATGTCTCGATTTAAGATTTTTGGACTAGTTCGGCTTCGAGAATTCAGCCCCGAAATTGAAATTTCTGACCCCAGTGAAAATCAGAATGTTATATGCAAACTGCTCGACATCCTGCAAGGTCTCCATAATGGATTTCTTCACATTTGTGTCATTGTTGCTCGTGTCTGATCCACCCCTGGTATTCACTTCAACTGTAACAATGGTCATATTCGTTGCCATGAGTGATGTGGAAAAAATTGTTAATATTTCGTTAAGTAATTTGAAATGGATCATGACTAATTTGGTGGAAAGAGTTAATAAAATAATTTCTCCACATTTTGAGTGTTCAAAATTTAATTTATTATAAAATCTCTTGTAAATAATGTTACAAATGAATTTGTCATGTATGCGTAAACTCTTGCAAAAAAAAAAAAACTAATTATATTTTTTTTCAAAATATCTTTTTGTGTCATAATTTAAGTTTTCATATAAGAAGGTTGGTTTCACTTTAATACAATTTCTATTTTTAAAAATTACAATAGTTTATCTATATTTATAATAAAAGAATAACTAAAAAGGTAACAGAAAAAAACTAAAGCATTTTTCATAGAAGCAACTACTTTCCTAAAGAAAAGGTTAGCTATCCATAGAGTGAATATTCAAATCCTTGTGATAACAGAAAACAATGATTCAAAATTGTAAAACCAAAAATGGATTAGTGCTAAAAGCAAGGAAATAAATGAATGGATGAGCTTCTTCTAAGGGATTAAGATGGAAGAATGGAAGAGGGGATTGTGTGGTATAAAAGGAGAGGTATGCATGCAATTCAAAATCAACTCAAGCAAATCATCTCCCTCTTCCTCTAGAGGGGATAAACAGTATAATAAATTACATTGGAGACGTGGTCGGAAAAAAAGGGTAAAGAGATGGCTCGATTAACATTAATATCGATGTTAGTTCTCTTGGCAGGATCAATGCTTATGGTTCAGTATGAGATCCCACCCTTTTTTCGAATGGAACGTCACCTATGGAACCATTGCTCCCTTGGGAGTGCCAGTAAGGGTATTCTTATTAACGGGCAATTCCGGGACCAAATCTTAACTCTACCACCAACAACAATATCGTGGTCAATGTGTTCAATAACCTTGATGAGCCATTCCTTGTAACATGGTAGCGACTACCAAGAGTAGTTTCTTTTTACATTAATATGATTATGCTAGTGAAGAGTCGAGCTAATTATCTGTGGAAATGGGATTTGTTGCAGGGACGGCGTGCAACATAGGAAGAACTCTTGGCAAGATGGTGTTCTGGGAACCAACTGTCCTATCCCCTGGGAAGAATTACACCTATAAATTCCAGGTGAAGGATCAGATTGGCAGCTACATGTACTATCCGGTGACGGCTATGCATAAGGCGGTTGGTGGTTTCGGTGGCCTCCGTGTTAACAGCCGTCTACTCATCCCTGTTCCCTACGCCGACCCGGCTGATGACTATACTCTCTTAGTGGGAGACTTTTCAACAAGGGACACACCGGCCTCAAGAAGATTCTTGATAGCGGTCGCAACCTTGGGAGATGTGACGGTGTCCACCTTAATGGGAAAGTTGCGAAAGGTGATGGGAAGGATGAACCTCTGTTTACGATGGAGGCAGGCAAAACGTACAAGTACAGGATTTGCAATACGGGTATCAAGACATCTCTGAACGTCAGGTTCCAGGGCCACACCATGAAATTGGTTGAGATGGAGGTTCCCACACAATGCAGAATGACTATGACTCCTTGATGTGCATGTTGGACAGTGCTTCAGTGTGCTTGTTACTGCCAACCAGGAACCAAGGGATTACTATGTGGTGGCCTCTACCCGTTTTACCAGACGTGAGGTTACAGCAACCGGCATCATCCGTTACAAGAATGGCAAGGGAGCTGCCTCATCCGAGTTGCCACCGCCACCTGTTGGTTGGGCTTGGTCACTCAATCAATTCCGTACCTTCCGTTGGAACTTGACTTCTAACGCTGCTAGGCCTAACCCTCAGGGCTCCTACAAATATGGTTCCATTAACATTACCCGCACCATCAAGCTTGCCAACACTGCACAAAGAGTAGATGGCAAGCTCCGATATGCTCTTAATGGAGCCTCCTATGTCGAACCAACCACTCCACTAAAACTTGCAGAATACTACGGCGTAGCCGACAAGGTTTTCAAGTATGATACCATTCCCGATGTGCCACCAAGTGACAACACTAAGGTAACTTTGGCACCTATTGTCCTCAACATGACACACAGAAACTTTGTGGAAATCATCTTCGAGAATCACGAGACCGCCATTCAGTCTTACCACTTGTCTGGCTACTCATTCTTTGCCGTGGGGTAAGTATAGCTTCTAACGTAACAAATACATGTGGTGATTTTATTGCCTGAGTTGAAGTAATAAGTTGTATAATGATTTGTTGCAGCATGGACATTGGGAAATGGAGCCCTGAGAAGAGGATGAACTACAATCTTCTCGACGCCGTGAGCAGACACACCATACAGGTATTCCCCAACTCCTGGTCAGCAATCCTATTGACATTCGACAACTGCGGGATGTGGAACCTGAGGTCGGAGATATGGGACAGGCATTACCTTGGGCAACAGCTTTATGCTAGTGTTATTTCCCCTAACCGATCCCTCAAGGATGAGTACAACTTGCCGGAAGGTGTATTGACTTGCGGCATCGTGCAAGGCATGCCAAGGCCTCCACCTTTCAGCAGTTAATTTAAATAAGCTTATAAATCTGTATCCAATTCTGGTGTATGGGGAGAGAGAGGGTGAGAAAAGCTTGAGTTCCAAATGTATTTAATGAAATAAAATATTTTGTTTATATTCAAGTCATGCGCAAGCTTTCAACAATTTCATTGCTGCCATGTTTTAATTCTAATTACTTTGTTCATTATTAAAATCATATAATGCATTAATAAGAAAAACCATCACAAAATAGTGTGCATCACTAAAACAATTAATGAATAGACCAACTTTCTGTTTTCTTCTTCCCTTTTCTATTTTCTGCTTTCTGTTTCGGTTCATAACAGAACCAGGAGACGAAACATCCCTCAGTCCGCTCCTGCAAGGTAAGATTCTCCCAAGAAATTTACTACTGTTCCCTCTTCCAAAGAAGAAGATACTCTACTGCAAAAGAAAGAGCAAACAATTTTGTCAACCGTCTGCACCAACAGATATTTGCTGTGTACAAAGAAGCACTTCATTGAGTAGAATGACTTGCTACAATTTGTTGCTTTTGTAAAACCATATGCCGAGGAGGGGGTTTATGGGTTTTATGTCAATCTTCTCAAGTCTGTCAATAAGTCTTCGAGCAAACTCTTCCACAAAGCTTATATTCGAGGAAGATGGTATAATTTTTGGCCCTACACAAATTTGGGAGCTATTGCTTCACTCATGCTTGATAGATGTCAAGCTAGATGAATTTTATGGTACAATGGTCAAAACCATCACCAATGGAGTTCACCTTACCTTGCCCTAAGCAACTGAGCCACAAGCTTCTACTCTAGAGCCCACTTATGCTGGCCTGTTTGCTATTGCAACCAGAAACTGGATTCCTAATAGCCAAAGGAATACAGTTACAAAGAAGATTGTTACTCTGCTTAGGAAGATTTGTGATGTGATTCAACTTGACTTGGGAGAGCTTATTTTTCAGGAAATCATCAAACATACTAATTTTGTTTACCCCAAGTTATGTCTTTCTTTCCATTCACTTAATTTTTCAGATTCTTTATAATCAAAATCCAGAAATTGTATTGGCTACTGAAAAATGTGAAAGGAAGCCTATAGAGTTGAAGTATTCATACAAGTGGCTTGAAGGGAAACACCAGGTTGCACTCCCTGAAGCTGTTCCTGATGTTGTGGCTCAGCCTGTTGGAGTTGGCACAAAGGAAGACATTTCATCTCCAACATCTTGATGCTGAGATTGCCTCCCAAGAAAAAGGTCATTCAACAACTTCAAGCCAATGTTCGACGAGTCAAAGCATTGTGGAATGATCTCCTGGCCAAGCTGCTTCAGTTGGGGTTTGGAAAATCTCTTGAACTAAAAGGGGGAGTGGTATAAAGGACTTGGCACTACAGGTGACACTACTGCAATTAGTATCATGTTTTTTCTTTTCTTAGTATGATGATTTTTCTGTGCCAGAATCACCATAAACTTAGGGTTTCAGTTGTCATGTGGGGATGAAATAATTTACCCCCACAATATTGGGATTCCAATTCTCATCAAAGAATTTGCAACCCTCAGTTTCAGAAGCTATCTGCTAAATGAAATTTGTTTTATTTTAATGTTTTTGGGTTGTAATTTTGAAGACTCTAACTTGAATTATGTTTATTTTAATTGATATTTTGAGAACCTTTATCCCATCTATGATATAAATTCTAGTGCTTTGGTTATAAAGGCTGTTCTCACTACTTATGCATTAATGATTATTTTGCTTGATTATGTTTGTATTTGAAGTATGATGGATTAAGGGTGAGCTAAAATTGAAATTTTTTATTTAGATATTTTAAGATTTTAAATTAATAAAATGAAATTGCACGTTGGCTCCTTTAAAATGATAAAATTTGATTTAACCTTATAAAATTATAAAGACATAGGCTATTAAAATTGTGAAATTGTAATTTTGCTATCGTAAAAAATTACAATTTAATTTCGTTCCCCTAAACAAATTTTCTGGCTTTGCCTTTGATTTCTTGGGAGAGCATTTGTTATCGTGAACTTACCAATACTAAGCAAATTTTCTATTTAATATTTATTTTGTATGATTAATATTTAACTATCATAATTTCAATTCGATTAAATTTTAGATATTTAACTATATTTTTAATGTAAAAATTTTGAACCATTAAATATATATATTAATAAAGATGGTATTTAGATTAATTCAAATTTTACTTGCATGATAAATAAAATAATAAATTCAACAGTTAAAAACATTAGTTAACTTTTATTTGTTAATAATTCGTTAATTTATGTAAGTTTTACATATTTATCTATTTGGATTGTGATTGTATTATTTTTCATTATATCCTATTTTAATATTTTTATATTATTTACGAAAATAACTACATTTAAAAAATAAAATAAATTTCACACACACATTAAATAGAAAAAATGAAAGAATTTATTATTGAATGACAAATAGTACGCTGAATGATGATTACATCAAGAAAATTAATTTATTGGAAAAGTCAGCATTAGTCACAACAAAGGCCGTTTTATGTGCATTTGAAGCAGAACTGGTTCCAGGTTTATATAAGCTTTAAACTAGGTGTAAGCTGGTGGTGGCCTTGGCATGCTTTCCACAACACCGCAAACTAGTGCACTCTCAGGCATGTTGTATTCGTCCCTGAGTGATTTGTTAGGGGAAACAACACTAACATAAAGCTGTTGCCCAAGGTAACGCCTGTCCCATACCTCTGACCTGATGTTCCACATTCCACAGTTGTCGAATGACAATAGGATAGCTGCCCAGGACTTGGGGAAAACCTGTATGGTGTGTCTGCTCACGGCATCAAGAAGATTGTAGTTCTTCCTCTTCTCAGGGCTCCATTGCCCAGTCTCGACACTGCAACAAATGATTATAGAAATTTAGTTAAACGGAAAGTAATGACTATATACTAGAAGAATTTGAAGACCAAATACTTACGCCACAGCAAAGAAGGCATAGCCACACAGGTGATAAGACTGGATGGCTGTTTCGCGATTCTCGAAGATGATTTCCATAAAGTTTCTGTGTGTCAAATTGAGGACAACAGGTTCCATGGTTACTTTAGTGATCTCAGCTGGTGGGTCATCAGAAATGGTATCATACTTGAAAACCTTGTCAGCTACGCCGTAGTATTCTGCAAGTTTTAGTGGAGTGGTTGGTTCGACATAGGAGGCTCCATTAATAGCATATCGAAGCTTGCCATCTACTTTTTGAGCAGTGTTGGCCAGCTTGATGGTACGGGTAATGTTAACGGAACCATATTTGTAGGAGCCCTGAGGGTTAGGCCTAGCAGCGCTGGCAGTCAAGTTCCAACGGAAGGTACGGAATTGATTGAGTGACCAAGCCCAACCAACTGGTGGTGGTGGCAACTTAGGTGAGGGTGCGCCCTTGCCATTGGTGTAACGGATGACACCAGTTGCTGTAACCTCGCGTTTGGTAAAACGGGTAGAGGCCACAACAAAGTAATCCTTTGGTTCTTGGTCGGCTGTAACAAGCACAGCGAAGCACTGTCCAACATGAACATCAAGGGATTCATAGTCATTTTGCACTGTGTGGGAACCTTCCATCTCAACCAATTTCATGGTGTGGCCTTGGAACCTGACGTTCAGAGATGTCTTGATACCCGCATTGCAAATCCTATACTTGTAGGTTTTGCCTGCTTCCATGGTGAAGAGAGGTTCATCGCTACCATCACCTTTAGCAACTTTTCCATTAATGTGGACACCATCACATCTACCAAGGTTGCGACCGCTCTCAAGAATTTTCTTGAGGGTGGTGTGTCCCTTGTTGAAAAAATCTCCTGCTATGATAGTATAGTCATCAGCTGGATCAGCATAGGGGACAGGAATGAGTAAACGACTGTTAATACGAAGGCCACCGAAACCACCAACCGCCTTATGCATAGCCGTCACTGGATAATACATGAAGCTGCCAATTTGGTCCTTCACCTGGAATTTATAGGTGTAATTCGTCCCGGGGGGGATAGGACAGTTGGTTCCAAGCACACCATCTTGCCAAGGATTCTTCCTATGCTGCACGCCACTCCTGCAACAAAATTCATTTCCATATATATATATATATATATATAATTAAGCTCAACTCTTCACTAATATAATCAAGGGAAAAAAAAGTACTCTTGTTTACCATGTCAAAAGGAATGGCTCATCAAGGTTGTTAAACACATTGACTATAACATTGTTGTTGGTGGTAGAGTTCATATTTGGCCCAGGGAATTGCCCGTTAATAAGAATACCTTTTACGGGAACACCCAAAGGAGATATAGTGCCATAAGTGACCTTCCACTCGAAACTAATGGTGGGATCTCCACCTTGAACCATAAGCAGTGATCCTACCCAGAGAAAAAACACCACTATTATCGTCAATGGAGCCATTTTATTGGCTTCAAAGTCTCTTATGTAATTTTATGAATTAAGGCTGTTTATCCACTCTTAGAGGAAGAAGATTTGTTTGAGATGATTTGAGTTGCATGTTGGCTTACCCTTTTATACAACACAACTCCTTCTAATACAATCGTTCTTCACCATTCAATTTTTCTCTTGAAATCCTTAAATTGCGCACATCCATTTGTTTATTTTCTTTTAGTATATACTATTTTTAACATTAACCAATTTGATTTTACCGTGATTCTCTTTTGTTCTAAAATAATATTTGCACATTAATTCATTGTGTGGACGGCTAATATTTTATGACTAATGCATCTTCATCAAAATATTTAATCCTTACCATAATTATTTATTTAATTATATGGACGATATAAACGTGAAGAAAACACAAATAAGAATTTAACATGAAACCAAATCGACATTAGAGAAAAAAACATATATAAGAAATATTCTAAATTTATAAATATATATATGATGCTCAATTTTTTTCCTATATTTTTAACATTAAAATTCTAGTTTTATATAGATTTTGATATACATTAATTTATAAATGTACATATTACTATTATTTTTATATTCACATCATGCTCAAATTCTCTTTCCTATATTTTTATTTGTGAAATTTTGGTTTTCTATTCTTTTATATGTTGGGCACATGAGAAACTTGGGTTTGTGCTCAGTGTTTTGGGTTGAAGCTTGGATAAAAGGGCTTAAATATTGCATAGAACAAGGGGTTTCACAGAGTGGGAGTTGAAAACAACAATGCTGAGCTTCTTTCTTTACTTGATGACCAAAATGGAGAGTCAAGTTCTTGTAAGACACATCCAAATTCTTTTCAATCACAAATTGAAACTTACATAAATATAGAGGCAGATTGTTTGGGAAAAATGAGCCAAAGTAGATTTTATTTCATATAAATACCAATGATCAGGCCTTTCAGAGGCACACTGGTTGAGTTGAGATATCCTTTTATATGCTATAAGCCTCGATTGCTCGTTTTCCTTTTCTGTCTCGTACCTCCTCTCTTTATCGTTGTGCCCATGAACACTCTTTGTTTCCCTACTACGATTGCACAGCTCATTACTACCTTCTGAACGTTCCACAACCATATTTGACACAGTTACCCCCATTTTCATTTTCTTGGACTAATGAGCAAAATCTAACACCCTTTATGTTACTTGAAATTTCATCGTCACTTTTATCCAAATGCCTACTAGCCCTCCTGCACCGATGATCATCACAACCTGACAAAGGTCAAACCTCACTAGAGGTAAAGCCACCATCACAGCCAAGGACATTGGACTCACATTATCTAGATTTGCAATTAATTCGTTGACGTCCTCTTCACTTGATGAACGAATCACTTCAACTTCTAACACTTTCAGATATTTGGATTTGCAGAACAACACTTACCTTACTCTGTAGTCTCTGATCCATGTATTTAACTAAGCTCTTTTTGCTGGTTTCTTTGAGGACACTATTCTAAGAGTAATTGACGTGCTAAGTGAAGATAGTAGGAACTTTTAGCTCCTACGCTCTAATGTTTTTTTTTTTTGCATTATGGCTAGTTGAGCCTTCCTTTGTACAAAAGAACTAGTTTAATCTAATAGTTGAATCTCAAATTTAAATAGTTGTTATTCACTTTTCAAGCCACCACGAACATATTATGGAAATTAGAGGGACAGAAACAAGGTAGCTGATTCATTGTCCAAACTACAAGTTTCAGAAGATTTTGGAATAAAGTGCTCACTCGACCCCTCAGAGAAATCGATACATTATTGTTATTAGACAAATTGGGGTCATGCCATCCCAATGGTATTTTGATGTAGAACAGTAATGCCTATTTGAATTTCCCTTGTCTTTGAACTCTAGAATTTTCTTGTATTTAATTTAGTCATTGATTTATGTGGATAGGTATTAAAATTAAATTTTGATGATTGGCATTCTAATTAGTAAAAATTCTCTTTGGGATCGATATTTTATACCACTTGTAACGATACATATACTTGCGTGTGATATTCGATTAAGTTCAGAGCACCTTTTGTTCAAAATAATGGTGTTTTACGAATAACTATGCTTAGAACAATTTCTATTTAGTAGAATTGTATTTTTTCGAAAGAGTCATTATTCAGAATAAGTTCTACCAAACGGAGCATTACCATAGAACAACTTTTGTTTGAAACAAGTAAGAATAACCCTTTTCCATGAACAACTCTCGTTCAAGAACATCCATTGTCTTGCATTCTAAGAGATGTTCTGCGGTAAAGGTTTCACAAGATACCGCTTCACCAAAGTAGAAGAAGTGAAAATAACCTACGACAGAGTTCTCGGGTTGTCTTCACTCTTGAGATTTTCCGGAGAACTTGGCTTGGTAGATTAAATATGGAGATAATTAAGTAGTTTCCTCTTAACATTTTCCTCTAACATTGAGTGTTTTTCCTTCATTTCAAAAATATGGTGAACATTTCTTCAATATTCATCATTATCATCACCAAAAAGGCCATTCACCATCCCGTCTTAACCATATATTGCCATTGCAATTGAAACCTAATTTCATTACTCATAATAAATACCTAGTATAAATAGGAGCCCATCACAACTAGTTGAGTGACTTTTTGGCACTTTGATACTCTAATTCTCAAAGCTCTCTAAAATTCTTTCAACTTTTGTTGTTGTTGTTGTTTAGCCTTATCATCAACTACAATTCCCTTTCTCTTGCTTATCAAACATCACTTGTTGCTGTGATCAATGTTATAGGATCAGCTCTAGTATTCTTCTCTGCCTTCTTTCGATATATCATGTTCACTTATTTATAAAGCTCCTCTGAACCCTCTACAATGTTTTAATTTTATCTATATTACTCTCATAGAATACCACAAATGGATATATGATGTTATTAGTATGTTATAATCTCTAAAAAATGAAATTAGTTATAAATTTCTTTTCATATTATTTATTCAATTTGAACTTTTATGGTTTAATTATATATGAAGTTTCACTTAATATCAACTGTCTATAATGATTATATAATAATGGAGGTTAATGTTACTTTAATACATTTCATATTTATATATTTAAATTAAGAAAATAACTAAAAGAACTCTCATCAGGGTAACCATCGTCCTAAAAAAAAGGTTAGCCATCAGCATAGTGGATGTGCAAATCCTTGATGGAAAAGAAGAGAATGATAAACTCAAAATGATTAGTGTTAAAAACAGTATTTGCTAAAAGCAAGGAAATAAATGAATGGATGAGCGTATTCTAAGGGATTAAGATGGAAGAATTGAAGAGGTTGTGTGGTATAAAAGGAGAGGTATGCATGCAATTCAAAATCAACTCAAGCAAACCATCTTCCTCTTCCTCTAGAAGGGGATAATTAATAAATTACTGTCGGGCGAAAAAAAAGGGTAAGAGATGGCTCGATTAATGTTAATATCGATGCTATTTCTCTTGGCAGGATCAATGCTTATGGTCCAGGGCGGAGATCCCACCCTTTTTTTCGAATGGAACGTCACCTATGGCACCATTGCTCCCTTGGGAGTGCCAGTAAAGGGTATTCTTATTAACGGGCAATTCCCGGGACCAAATCTTAACTCTACCACCAACAACAATATCGTGGTCAATGTGTTCAATAACCTTGATGAGCCATTCCTTGTAACATGGTAAGCGACTACCAAGAGTAGTTTCTTTTTTACATTAATATGATTATGCTAGTGAAGAGTCGAGCTAATTATCTGTGGAAATGGGATTTGTTGCAGGGACGGCGTGCAGCATAGGAAGAACTCTTGGCAAGATGGTGTTCTGGGAACCAACTGTCCTATCCCCCCTGGGAAGAATTACACCTATAAATTCCAGGTGAAGGATCAGATTGGCAGCTACATGTACTATCCGGTGACGGCAATGCACAAGGCGGTTGGTGGTTTCGGTGGCCTCCGTGTTAACAGCCGTCTACTCATCCCTGTTCCCTACGCTGATCCGGCTGATGACTATACTCTCTTAGTGGGAGACTTTTTCAACAAGGGACACACCAGCCTCAAGAAGATTCTTGATAGCGGTCGCAACCTTGGGAGATGTGACGGTGTCCACCTTAATGGGAAAGTTGCGAAAGGTGATGGGAAGGATGAACCTCTGTTTACGATGGAGGCAGGCAAAACGTACAAGTACAGGATTTGCAATACGGGTATCAAGACATCTCTGAACGTCAGGTTCCAGGGCCACACCATGAAATTGGTTGAGATGGAGGGTTCCCACACAATGCAGAATGACTATGACTCCCTTGATGTGCATGTTGGACAGTGCTTCAGTGTGCTTGTTACTGCCAACCAGGAACCAAGGGATTACTATGTGGTGGCCTCTACCCGTTTTACCAGACGTGAGGTTACAGCAACCGGCATCATCCGTTACAAGAATGGCAAGGGAGCTGCCTCATCCGAGTTGCCACCGCCACCTGTTGGTTGGGCTTGGTCACTCAATCAATTCCGTACCTTCCGTTGGAACTTGACTTCTAACGCTGCTAGGCCTAACCCTCAGGGCTCCTACAAATATGGTTCCATTAACATTACCCGCACCATCAAGCTTGCCAACACTGCACAAAGAGTAGATGGCAAGCTCCGATATGCTCTTAATGGAGTCTCCTATGTCGAACCAACCACTCCACTAAAACTTGCAGAATACTACGGCGTAGCCGACAAGGTTTTCAAGTATGATACCATTCCCGATGAGCCACCAAGTGACAACACTAGGGTAACTTTGGCACCTATTGTCCTCAACATGACACACAGAAACTTTGTGGAAATCATCTTCGAGAATCACGAGACCGCCATTCAGTCTTACCACTTGTCTGGCTACTCATTCTTTGCCGTGGGGTAAGTATAGCTTCTAACATAACAAATACATGTGGTGATTTTATTGCCTGAGTTGAAGTAATAAGTTGTATAATGATTTGTTGCAGCATGGACATTGGGAAATGGAGCCCTGAGAAGAGGATGAACTACAATCTTCTCGACGCCGTGAGCAGACACACCATACAGGTATTCCCCAACTCCTGGTCAGCAATCCTATTGACATTCGACAACTGCGGGATGTGGAACCTGAGGTCGGAGATATGGGACAGGCATTACCTTGGGCAACAGCTTTATGCTAGTGTTATTTCCCCTAACCGATCCCTCAAGGATGAGTACAACTTGCCGGAAGGTGTATTGACTTGCGGCATCGTGCAAGGCATGCCAAGGCCTCCACCTTTCAGCAGTTAATTTAAATAAGCTTATAAATCTGTATCCAATTCTGGCGTATGGGGAGAGAGAGGGTGAGAAAAGCTTGAGTTCCAAATGTATTTAATGAAATAAAAGGTGTATTTCTGCATGCCTGCAAGTTGGTTAAAACTGAACATGGATGTAAAATTTGCTTTATAATCGCATGAAAGATGGTTTAGATTTAAATTGATGGTTCTACTATTTCCGCTGCGTAACAAGGAAGAGAGACTCGAAAGGCAAATCGACGAAACAAAAATCAAATTAGTTTTCTTAAATGACACTACTTTTAATAACCTGGACTTTAAATTTTGTCAGACTTAATAATTTGGTGGTTTTTGAGGAATTTAGACAAAAATGTTATGTTTTCCAAAAAGATAGTCAAAGTAGAAGTTTTAAGTTTTACTTAGCCATTTCGATTAACAGTGTAGCATTTAGAATCTGGCTGGGCCGAATTAGGGAAGTTACACCTCTAATATACCCTTACTTTTGACAAAGTTAGAAACAAAGATTTCCTGATTTCAGCTGTTCCATAGGTTCCAACAGATCACTCTAAATAGCATGTCCCCACTGGGCACCACCACAAGACATGATCAATGGAGACAGATCTATTTGTACAAAATTGGTAACATCTATCCTAATAATTTCTGCATGCATGCAAGTTATCTTGATTGATAACTAAAAGGTGCAGGTGCAAAAGAGAGATTACCCCTTCAACTGGTATTGATATTGTTAATGACTAGCATGATATGCTACTTTGTTTTAAAATTCTAATATTCTAATATTCATTTGGAAACAAACCAAAAAATTCTAATATTCTAATAGTGGAACCATCAATTTCATTCTAAACCATCTTTCATGCGATTATTAAGCAAATTTTACATTCACGTTCAGTTTTAACCAACTTGCAGGCATGCAGAAATTCAAACATAAAAACCCATGCCACCGTCCAAAATTAACCAAAATTACAGTCCCAAATAGTAAAAAAACCATGTTAAAACTTAGGTTAAATTTTAAAAAAAATACTGAATTAAATAAAAATCGAGACGAGACCTCCGAATGTTGTGTCCAATCCTAACATTGAGAGTTATTTATAAGAAGTAAATTAAAGGAGTGAACTTGAAACAATGTATATGCGTAAAAACAATTAATGAAGTATACAACCATCATTATAACAGAACATATAGTAAATCATGGCATCACAACCCTCAGTATTACAATATTTTGTACATGTCATGCTCATGTGAAACAGTACAAAATTCCTACCCATCCATCTGCTACACAAGAGTTTCTTAGTAATCGTCATCTGATTCACCAAAACAGTAGGAGTCGTAGCTCAATGTAGACGAACCACCAGTAACAATATGCAATTAAACTACTAATAATTTGCAGACAAGCTACCAGTAAGTTGGGCACAAACCGCCAGTACTCCAAACAATACTCCAGAGGTTGCAGATTAACTACTAATGTAATAATACAGATAAACCGCCAATACTCCATGAAACTCCTCCATCACCAATAAATCTTCAATCTCTATGTAATGCAATATGTCATATCAATAATGTAGCATATCATGCTAGTCATTAACAATATCAATAACAGTGGCATACTTAACATGGTTTTAGTTTATCAGTATCCGTGGCATGCTTTACATGCAATTGATATATACAATATAAACCAGTGTCATGCTTTTACATGCAAACAATAAACTGCAGCTCATCTACATCTCAACAGACCTACAATCAGAAAATGCATACGACACTTACACACACTGTACAACCCAATTTTGCCCAAACATGGGCCCAACAAATAAAACAATAACTAACCTAAAACTAATCCAAATACAGCCCAAAACCCGAATCCCAAAACACCCAAGCCCAATTTCATAAAAAAAAATCTGCCTAGGGTCCTTTGGCCTCTGCCACTGCCACTCCGCGCCGCACCTACCACCACCTGCTCCCATCACCACTGGCATCTGCAAAGGAGAAAGAAGCAAGGAAAATATATCAAAAACAGTAACAAAAATAGGCTATAAAAGCCAAACTTGTAACATGAAAAGGGGCTTTTTTCTTTGAAAAAAAAAAGGCTATTTATGTAACACAAAAACGGATTAAACAAAGATCTTAAGGTGATTCCTTTTTTTCTTTTCACATCTTTCCCTTTAGATCTGTTTTTTTACTTTTATACATATAATATACATATACTAATAAAAAAGAATAGTTGATATTCGCGAAAAAAAAATACCTCTTTTGAATTTTCCGGCCACCGCACGTGACGCCGGCGCGACGGAGGCACGGCGGTCTCCTTTGCCGGATTCTGGGTTTCTGCCGGAGAAGGGGAAATGTTTTGAGAGAAAAAGGGGTGAAGGGTTTTGTTTTTTTTTAAGAAATGAGAATTTGAATTTTTTTTTGTTTTTTTTCACTTAAATATCGTTAGTAAAACGACGCCGTTTTGGGTGAGGGGATCCGCGTGTTGACCCGACCCGCACCCAAGGATCCGCATGTTTTCATTTAAGGGTCTATTTGTGCGCTCAGTCCCTCCTACTTTGAAGCGCGTTGCAATTCGGCCCTCTTTGCCTTTTTTGTTATTTTTGATTTAGCCCCATAATTTTATTTTTACTTCAATCTGGTCCACTTTAACGCTGCGTTTTGGGGCTTTGGTTTATTTACTGTTTTGGTCTCTCTTTGTTTGGCGCGTGTTGCAATTTAATCCTTTTAGTGTTTATTTATTTCGAAATCGCCCAGTATTAATGTTTTTATTTTGATTTAATCCCTTTTTAGCAATTTTATTGTTTAATTAATTATTTTAGTGTTATTATTATTATTATTATTATTATTGTTATTATTATTATTACTACTATTATTAATTATTATTGGCTTTATTTTCTGTTTATTTAATTTGTTACTATTATATTAATATATTAAGTAGTTTATATTATTTTCAACTTCATTTTTATTTTTATATATATATATTTATGTATTATGCTTGCTCATATTTTATAATAGCTTACTTTTATATATGCATAAACGTATATATGTAAATATTTTATATATATTCTATAATTATATATCCATATGTATTGGTAAATCAATATATATTTTCTATACATTTTATAAATACACGTATATAAAATATGCTTTCATACACCTTTATTATATATATACATTTACATATACTTTATACGTCCAAAATATATCTTGTACATATTCTTTACGTTTTATGACTCATACACATATGTATTTTTATATATTTAATGATTATTATATGTATATATGTATGTACATACATTTACATGACTTTTAAATGTATAATAATTCAAACATGTACATTTATACACATTTTTCATATTCTCATTATTTATTTATATATATGTGTTTATATATCTTTCATATTTGCATAATGTTGTTAATTTTGTTGATTTATTTGCACGTTTATTATTGTTTGTTCTCTTTCTTTAGTTCCTAATTATTTGTTACCTTGCCCTGATTATTTTTATTATTTATTGTTTGGCTTGTATCATTTTATTTACATTGTCACCATTATTATTTTACATCCATTTTACTCGAATTTATTAAGAACAAAAAATTTCAAAATAAAAGCAACACTCGGTATTTGGGATCTTCAAGAGAATCAAGCCCTAACGTATTGGGTTCCGATTTTCTTTGCTGAATCTAAATAATCGAGGTTTCTTTTTTAAAAAAATAAAAATGAAAAGTTCATTATCAGGAATTCAATATGTCGTGTCCTAACGTATTGGATGTGACATGTTATTTTTTTCGAGATGATGATTTTCTTAAAAACAACCAAGGCAATGTTCAATTTTGAAATGTTGAGAAATTGTGCCCTAACGTATTGGGTTGCAATTTCCTCATCTAACTCGAACAATTGAATATCCTTTAATTCAATTTTTATAGTAGGAGTTTTTATAAGCAACCTATTTTATACAAGTCATTTTAAGATAAAGGATCGTATTTTAAATTCCTTTAAATTTTTTAATTTTCGACATTAAGATATTAAGTAATCAACTGGGTACCAATTTTGGGCGTATCGGGGGTGCTAATCCTTCCCCGTGCGTAACCGACTCCCGAACCCGTTTTTTTCTAAATTTCGTGGACCAGACTTGTTGTTTTAATAAAATCAAACCGTTTATTAAAAATAACCACTTTTCGAGGTGATCCAATCACACCTCATTAAAAAAGGATTGGTGGCGACTCCCGTTTTATTCGTTTTCGTCAAACCCAAGTCGACCCCGTTTTATCTAAAAAATGGTGTCAACACACACAATTAACCACAATTAGAAGCCCTTAAAGCATTCGGTTGATAAATGTCAAAAGTAATATGTTTAAGCCTCATTCTTAATGTGTTTTTAGACGATTATTCAATTTAAAATGGTGAATTGTGTGCTCTTAATCCTTTAAATTCATGTTTCTATACTTAGACAGCATTTGAGAGCAAAACAAGCAAAAAAAACGAAACTCGAAAAATCAGAGCATGTTTCAGGAGCCACACGGGCTGAGCCATTCCATACAGGCTTTCGTGACACAGACTATTTTGTGATGGTTTTTATTATTAATGCATTATTTGATTTTAATAATAAACATAGAAATTAGAATTAAAACATGGTAGCAGCAATGAAATTCTTGAAAGCTTGCGCATGATTTGAATATAAACAAATGGTCCAAAGCATTTTATTTCTTTAAATCCATTTGGAACTCAAGCTTTTCTCATCCTCTCTCTCC
The DNA here is from genome assembly GCF_025698545.1 of Gossypium raimondii. NCBI lineage: Eukaryota > Viridiplantae > Streptophyta > Magnoliopsida > Malvales > Malvaceae > Gossypium > Gossypium raimondii. The sequence goes on along the minus strand of NC_068577.1, from coordinate 56,850,377 downwards.
CCCTCTCTCCCCATACACCAGAATTGGATACAGATTTATAAGCTTATTTAAATTAACTGCTGAAAGGTGGAGGCCTTGGCATGCCTTGCACGATGCCGCAAGTCAATACACCTTCCGGCAAGTTGTACTCATCCTTGAGGGATCGGTTAGGGGAAATAACACTAGCATAAAGCTGTTGCCCAAGGTAATGCCTGTCCCATATCTCCGACCTCAGGTTCCACATCCCGCAGTTGTCGAATGTCAATAGGATTGCTGACCAGGAGTTGGGGAATACCTGTATGGTGTGTCTGCTCACGGCGTCGAGAAGATTGTAGTTCATCCTCTTCTCAGGGCTCCATTTCCCAATGTCCATGCTGCAACAAATCATTATACAACTTATTACTTCAACTCAGGCAATAAAATCACCACATGTATTTGTTATGTTAGAAGCTATACTTACCCCACGGCAAAGAATGAGTAGCCAGACAAGTGGTAAGACTGAATGGCGGTCTCGTGATTCTCGAAGATGATTTCCACAAAGTTTCTGTGTGTCATGTTGAGGACAATAGGTGCCAAAGTTACCCTAGTGTTGTCACTTGGTGGCTCATCGGGAATGGTATCATACTTGAAAACCTTGTCGGCTACGCCGTAGTATTCTGCAAGTTTTAGTGGAGTGGTTGGTTCGACATAGGAGACTCCATTAAGAGCATATCGGAGCTTGCCATCTACTCTTTGTGCAGTGTTGGCAAGCTTGATGGTGCGGGTAATGTTAATGGAACCATATTTGTAGGAGCCCTGAGGGTTAGGCCTAGCAGCGTTAGAAGTCAAGTTCCAACGGAAGGTACGGAATTGATTGAGTGACCAAGCCCAACCAACAGGTGGCGGTGGCAACTCGGATGAGGCAGCTCCCTTGCCATTCTTGTAACGGATGATGCCGGTTGCTGTAACCTCACGTCTGGTAAAACGGGTAGAGGCCACCACATAGTAATCCCTTGGTTCCTGGTTGGCAGTAACAAGCACACTGAAGCACTGTCCAACATGCACATCAAGGAGTCATAGTCATTCTGCATTGTGTGGGAACCTCCATCTCAACCAATTTCATGGTGTGGCCCTGGAACCTGACGTTCAGAGATGTCTTGATACCCGTATTGCAAATCCTGTACTTGTACGTTTTGCCTGCCTCCATCGTAAACAGAGGTTCATCCTTCCCATCACCTTTCGCAACTTTCCCATTAAGGTGGACACCGTCACATCTCCCAAGGTTGCGACCGCTATCAAGAATCTTCTTGAGGCTGGTGTGTCCCTTGTTGAAAAAGTCTCCCACTAAGAGAGTATAGTCATCAGCCGGATCAGCGTAGGGAACAGGGATGAGTAGACGGCTGTTAACACGGAGGCCACCGAAACCACCAACCGCCTTGTGCATTGCCGTCACCGGATAGTACATGTAGCTGCCAACCTGATCCTTCACCTGGAATTTATAGGTGTAATTCTTCCCAGGGGGGATAGGACAGTTGGTTCCCAGAACACCATCTTGCCAAGAGTTCTTCCTATGCTGCACGCCGTCCCTGCAACAAATCCCATTTCCACAGATAATTAGCTCGACTCTTCACTAGCATAATCATATTAATGTAAAAAAGAAACTACTCTTGGTAGTCGCTTACCATGTTACAAGGAATGGCTCATCAAGGTTATTGAACACATTGACCACGATATTGTTGTTGGTGGTAGAGTTAAGATTTGGTCCCGGAATTGCCCGTTAATAAGAATACCCTTACTGGCACTCCCAAGGGAGCAATGGTGCCATAGGTGACGTTCCATTCGAAAAAAGGGTGGGATCTCCGCCTGGACCATAAGCATTGATCCTGCCAAGAGAAATAGCATCGATATTAACATTAATCGAGCCATCTCTTACCCTTTTTTTTCGCCCGACAGTAATTTATTAATTATCCCCTTCTAGAGGAAGAGGAAGATGGTTTGCTTGAGTTGATTTTGAATTGCATGCATACCTCTCCTTTTATACCACACAACCTCTTCAATTCTTCCATCTTAATCCCTTAGAATACGCTCATCCATTCATTTATTTCCTTGCTTTTAGCAAATACTGTTTTTAACACTAATCATTTTGAGTTTATCATTCTCTTCTTTTCCATCAAGGATTTGCACATCCACTATGCTGATGGCTAACCTTTTTTTTAGGACGATGGTTACCCCGATGAGAGTTCTTTTAGTTATTTTCTTAATTTAAATATATAAATATGAAATGTATTAAAGTAACATTAACCTCCATTATTATATAATCATTATAGACAGTTGATATTAAGTGAAACTTCATATATAATTAAACCATAAAAGTTCAAATTGAATAAATAATATGAAAAGAAATTTATAACTAATTTCATTTTTTTAGAGATTATAACATACTAATAACATCATATATCCATTTGTGGTATTCTATGAGAGTAATATAGATAAAATTAAAACATTGTAGAGGGTTCAGAGGGAGCTTTATAAATAAGTGAACATGATATATCGAAAGAAGGCAGAGAAGAATACTAGAGCTGATCCTATAACATTGATCACAGCAACAAGTGATGTTTGATAAGCAAGAGAAAGGGAATTGTAGTTGATGATAAGGCTAAACAACAACAACAACAAAAGTTGAAAGAATTTTAGAGAGCTTTGAGAATTAGAGTATCAAAGTGCCAAAAAGTCACTCAACTAGTTGTGATGGGCTCCTATTTATACTAGGTATTTATTATGAGTAATGAAATTAGGTTTCAATTGCAATGGCAATATATGGTTAAGACGGGATGGTGAATGGCCTTTTTGGTGATGATAATGATGAATATTGAAGAAATGTTCACCATATTTTTGAAATGAAGGAAAAACACTCAATGTTAGAGGAAAATGTTAAGAGGAAACTACTTAATTATCTCCATATTTAATCTACCAAGCCAAGTTCTCCGAAAATCTCAAGAGTGAAGACAACCCGAGAACTCGTCAGAGGTTATTTTCACTTCTTCTACTTTGGTGAAGCGGTATCTTGTGAAACCTTTACCGCAGAACATCTCTTAGAATGCAAGACAATGGATGTTCTTGAACGAGAGTTGTTCATGGAAAAGGGTTATTCTTACTTGTTTCAAACAAAAGTTGTTCTATGGTAATGCTCCGTTTGGTAGAACTTATTCTGAATAATGACTCTTTCGAAAAAATACAATTCTACTAAATAGAAATTGTTCTAAGCATAGTTATTCGTAAAACACCATTATTTTGAACAAAAGGTGCTCTGAACTTAATCGAATATCACACGCAAGTATATGTATCGTTACAAGTGGTATAAAATATCGATCCCAAAGAGAATTTTTACTAATTAGAATGCCAATCATCAAAATTTAATTTTAATACCTATCCACATAAATCAATGACTAAATTAAATACAAGAAAATTCTAGAGTTCAAAGACAAGGGAAATTCAAATAGGCATTACTGTTCTACATCAAAATACCATTGGGATGGCATGACCCCAATTTGTCTAATAACAATAATGTATCGATTTCTCTGAGGGGTCGAGTGAGCACTTTATTCCAAAATCTTCTGAAACTTGTAGTTTGGACAATGAATCAGCTACCTTGTTTCTGTCCCTCTAATTTCCATAATATGTTCGTGGTGGCTTGAAAAGTGAATAACAACTATTTAAATTTGAGATTCAACTATTAGATTAAACTAGTTCTTTTTGTACAAAGGAAGGCTCAACTAGCCATAATGCAAAAAAAAAAAAAAAAACATTAGAGCGTAGGAGCTAAAAGTTCCTACTATCTTCACTTAGCACGTCAATTACTCTTAGAATAGTGTCCTCAAAGAAACCAGCAAAAAGAGCTTAGTTAAATACATGGATCAGAGACTACAGAGTAAGGTAAGTGTTGTTCTGCAAATCCAAATATCTGAAAGTGTTAGAAGTTGAAGTGATTCGTTCATCAAGTGAAGAGGACGTCAACGAATTAATTGCAAATCTAGATAATGTGAGTCCAATGTCCTTGGCTGTGATGGTGGCTTTACCTCTAGTGAGGTTTGACCTTTGTCAGGTTGTGATGATCATCGGTGCAGGAGGGCTAGTAGGCATTTGGATAAAAGTGACGATGAAATTTCAAGTAACATAAAGGGTGTTAGATTTTGCTCATTAGTCCAAGAAAATGAAAATGGGGGTAACTGTGTCAAATATGGTTGTGGAACGTTCAGAAGGTAGTAATGAGCTGTGCAATCGTAGTAGGGAAACAAAGAGTGTTCATGGGCACAACGATAAAGAGAGGAGGTACGAGACAGAAAAGGAAAACGAGCAATCGAGGCTTATAGCATATAAAAGGATATCTCAACTCAACCAGTGTGCCTCTGAAAGGCCTGATCATTGGTATTTATATGAAATAAAATCTACTTTGGCTCATTTTTCCCAAACAATCTGCCTCTATATTTATGTAATTTTCAATTTGTGATTGAAAAGAATTTGGATGTGTCTTACAAGAACTTGACTCTCCATTTTGGTCATCAAGTAAAGAAAGAAGCTCAGCATTGTTGTTTTCAACTCCCACTCTGTGAAACCCCTTGTTCTATGCAATATTTAAGCCCTTTTATCCAAGCTTCAACCCAAAACACTGAGCACAAACCCAAGTTTCTCATGTGCCCAACATATAAAAGAATAGAAAACCAAAATTTCACAAATAAAAATATAGGAAAGAGAATTTGAGCATGATGTGAATATAAAATAATAGTAATATGTACATTTATAAATTAATGTATATCAAAATCTATATAAAACTAGAATTTTAATGTTAAAAATATAGGAAAAAATTGAGCATCATATATATATTTATAAATTTAGAATATTTCTTATATATGTTTTTTTCTCTAATGTCGATTTGGTTTCATGTTAAATTCTTATTTGTGTTTTCTTCACGTTTATATCGTCCATATAATTAAATAAATAATTATGGTAAGGATTAAATATTTTGATGAAGATGCATTAGTCATAAAATATTAGCCGTCCACACAATGAATTAATGTGCAAATATTATTTTAGAACAAAAGAGAATCACGGTAAAATCAAATTGGTTAATGTTAAAAATAGTATATACTAAAAGAAAATAAACAAATGGATGTGCTAATTTAAGGATTTCAAGAGAAAATTGAATGGTGAAGAACGATTGTATTAGAAGGAGTTGTGTTGTATAAAAGGGTAAGCCAACATGCAACTCAAATCATCTCAAACAAATCTTCTTCCTCTAAGAGTGGATAAACAGCCTTAATTCATAAAATTACATAAGAGACTTTGAAGCCAATAAAATGGCTCCATTGACGATAATAGTGGTGTTTTTTCTCTGGGTAGGATCACTGCTTATGGTTCAAGGTGGAGATCCCACCATTAGTTTCGAGTGGAAGGTCACTTATGGCACTATATCTCCTTTGGGTGTTCCCGTAAAAGGTATTCTTATTAACGGGCAATTCCCTGGGCCAAATATGAACTCTACCACCAACAACAATGTTATAGTCAATGTGTTTAACAACCTTGATGAGCCATTCCTTTTGACATGGTAAACAAGAGTACTTTTTTTTCCCTTGATTATATTAGTGAAGAGTTGAGCTTAATTATATATATATATATATATATGGAAATGAATTTTGTTGCAGGAGTGGCGTGCAGCATAGGAAGAATCCTTGGCAAGATGGTGTGCTTGGAACCAACTGTCCTATCCCCCCCGGGACGAATTACACCTATAAATTCCAGGTGAAGGACCAAATTGGCAGCTTCATGTATTATCCAGTGACGGCTATGCATAAGGCGGTTGGTGGTTTCGGTGGCCTTCGTATTAACAGTCGTTTACTCATTCCTGTCCCCTATGCTGATCCAGCTGATGACTATACTATCATAGCAGGAGATTTTTCAACAAGGACACACCACCCTCAAGAAAATTCTTGAGAGCGGTCGCAACCTTGGTAGATGTGATGGTGTCCACATTAATGGAAAAGTTGCTAAAGGTGATGGTAGCGATGAACCTCTCTTCACCATGGAAGCAGGCAAAACCTACAAGTATAGGATTTGCAATGCGGGTATCAAGACATCTCTGAACGTCAGGTTCCAAGGCCACACCATGAAATTGGTTGAGATGGAAGGTTCCCACACAGTGCAAAATGACTATGAATCCCTTGATGTTCATGTTGGACAGTGCTTCGCTGTGCTTGTTACAGCCGACCAAGAACCAAAGGATTACTTTGTTGTGGCCTCTACCCGTTTTACCAAACGCGAGGTTACAGCAACTGGTGTCATCCGTTACACCAATGGCAAGGGCGCACCCTCACCTAAGTTGCCACCACCACCAGTTGGTTGGGCTTGGTCACTCAATCAATTCCGTACCTTCCGTTGGAACTTGACTGCCAGCGCTGCTAGGCCTAACCCTCAGGGCTCCTACAAATATGGTTCCGTTAACATTACCCGTACCATCAAGCTGGCCAACACTGCTCAAAAAGTAGATGGCAAGCTTCGATATGCTATTAATGGAGCCTCCTATGTCGAACCAACCACTCCACTAAAACTTGCAGAATACTACGGCGTAGCTGACAAGGTTTTCAAGTATGATACCATTTCTGATGACCCACCAGCTGAGATCACTAAAGTAACCATGGAACCTGTTGTCCTCAATTTGACACACAGAAACTTTATGGAAATCATCTTCGAGAATCGCGAAACAGCCATCCAGTCTTATCACCTGTGTGGCTATGCCTTCTTTGCTGTGGCGTAAGTATTTGGTCTTCAAATTCTTCTAGTATATAGTCATTACTTTCCGTTTAACTAAATTTCTATAATCATTTGTTGCAGTGTCGAGACTGGGCAATGGAGCCCTGAGAAGAGGAAGAACTACAATCTTCTTGATGCCGTGAGCAGACACACCATACAGGTTTTCCCCAAGTCCTGGGCAGCTATCCTATTGTCATTCGACAACTGTGGAATGTGGAACATCAGGTCAGAGGTATGGGACAGGCGTTACCTTGGGCAACAGCTTTATGTTAGTGTTGTTTCCCCTAACAAATCACTCAGGGACGAATACAACATGCCTGAGAGTGCACTAGTTTGCGGTGTTGTGGAAAGCATGCCAAGGCCACCACCAGCTTACACCTAGTTTAAAGCTTATATAAACCTGGAACCAGTTCTGCTTCAAATGCACATAAAACGGCCTTTGTTGTGACTAATGCTGACTTTTCCAATAAATTAATTTTCTTGATGTAATCATCATTCAGCGTACTATTTGTCATTCAATAATAAATTCTTTCATTTTTTCTATTTAATGTGTGTGTGAAATTTATTTTATTTTTTAAATGTAGTTATTTTCGTAAATAATATAAAAATATTAAAATAGGATATAATGAAAAATAATACAATCACAATCCAAATAGATAAATATGTAAAACTTACATAAATTAACGAATTATTAACAAATAAAAGTTAACTAATGTTTTTAACTGTTGAATTTATTATTTTATTTATCATGCAAGTAAAATTTCAATTAATCTAAATACCATCTTTATTAATATATATATTTAATGGTTCAAAATTTTACATTAAAAATATAGTTAAATATCTAAAATTTAATCAGAATTGAAATTATGATAGTTAAATATTAATCATACAAAAATAAATATTAAATAGAAAATTTGCTTAGTATTGGTAAGTTCACGATAACAAATGCTCTCCCAAGAAATCAAAGGCAAAGCCAGAAAATTTGTTTAGGGGACCGAAATTAAATTGTAATTTTTTACGATAGCAAAATTACAATTTCACAATTTTAATAGCCTATGTCTTTATAATTTTTATAAGGTTAAATCAAATTTTTATCATTTTAAAGGAGCCAACGTGCAATTTCATTTTTATTAATTTAAAATCTTAAAATATCTAAATAAAAAAATTTCAATTTTAGCTCACCCTTAATCCATCATACTTCAAATACAAACATAATCAAGCAAAATAATCATTAATGCATAAGTAGTGAGAACAGCCTTTATAACCAAAGCACTAGAATTTATATCATAGATGGGATAAAGGTTCTCAAAATATCAATTAAAATAAACATAATTCAAGTTAGAGTCTTCAAAATTACAACCCAAAAACATTAAAATAAAACAAATTTCATTTAGCAGATAGCTTCTGAAACTGAGGGTTGCAAATTCTTTGATGAGAATTGGAATCCCAATATTGTGGGGGTAAATTATTTCATCCCCACATGACAACTGAAACCCTAAGTTTATGGTGATTCTGGCACAGAAAAATCATCATACTAAGAAAAGAAAAAACATGATACTAATTGCAGTAGTGTCACCTGTAGTGCCAAGTCCTTTATACCACTCCCCCTTTTAGTTCAAGAGATTTTCCAAACCCCAACTGAAGCAGCTTGGCCAGGAGATCATTCCACAATGCTTTGACTCGTCGAACATTGGCTTGAAGTTGTTGAATGACCTTTTCTTGGGAGGCAATCTCAGCATCAAGATGTTGGAGATGAAATGTCTTCCTTTGTGCCAACTCCAACAGGCTGAGCCACAACATCAGGAACAGCTTCAGGGAGTGCAACCTGGTGTTTCCCTTCAAGCCACTTGTATGAATACTTCAACTCTATAGGCTTCCTTTCACATTTTTCAGTAGCCAATACAATTTCTGGATTTTGATTATAAAGAATCTGAAAAATTAAGTGAATGGAAAGAAAGACATAACTTGGGGTAAACAAAATTAGTATGTTTGATGATTTCCTGAAAAATAAGCTCTCCCAAGTCAAGTTGAATCACATCACAAATCTTCCTAAGCAGAGTAACAATCTTCTTTGTAACTGTATTCCTTTGGCTATTAGGAATCCAGTTTCTGGTTGCAATAGCAAACAGGCCAGCATAAGTGGGCTCTAGAGTAGAAGCTTGTGGCTCAGTTGCTTAGGGCAAGGTAAGGTGAACTCCATTGGTGATGGTTTTGACCATTGTACCATAAAATTCATCTAGCTTGACATCTATCAAGCATGAGTGAAGCAATAGCTCCCAAATTTGTGTAGGGCCAAAAATTATACCATCTTCCTCGAATATAAGCTTTGTGGAAGAGTTTGCTCGAAGACTTATTGACAGACTTGAGAAGATTGACATAAAACCCATAAACCCCCTCCTCGGCATATGGTTTTACAAAAGCAACAAATTGTAGCAAGTCATTCTACTCAATGAAGTGCTTCTTTGTACACAGCAAATATCTGTTGGTGCAGACGGTTGACAAAATTGTTTGCTCTTTCTTTTGCAGTAGAGTATCTTCTTCTTTGGAAGAGGGAACAGTAGTAAATTTCTTGGGAGAATCTTACCTTGCAGGAGCGGACTGAGGGATGTTTCGTCTCCTGGTTCTGTTATGAACCGAAACAGAAAGCAGAAAATAGAAAAGGAAGAAGAAAACAGAAAGTTGGTCTATTCATTAATTGTTTTAGTGATGCACACTATTTTGTGATGGTTTTTCTTATTAATGCATTATATGATTTTAATAATGAACAAAGTAATTAGAATTAAAACATGGCAGCAATGAAATTGTTGAAAGCTTGCGCATGACTTGAATATAAACAAAATATTTTATTTCATTAAATACATTTGGAACTCAAGCTTTTCTCACCCTCTCTCTCCCCATACACCAGAATTGGTTACAGATTTATAAGCTTATTTAAATTAACTGCTGAAAGGTGGAGGCCTTGGCATGCCTTGCACGATGCCGCAAGTCAATACACCTTCCGGCAAGTTGTACTCATCCTTGAGGGATCGGTTAGGGGAAATAACACTAGCATAAAGCTGTTGCCCAAGGTAATGCCTGTCCCATATCTCCGACCTCAGGTTCCACATCCCGCAGTTGTCGAATGTCAATAGGATTGCTGACCAGGAGTTGGGGAATACCTGTATGGTGTGTCTGCTCACGGCGTCGAGAAGATTGTAGTTCATCCTCTTCTCAGGGCTCCATTTCCCAATGTCCATGCTGCAACAAATCATTATACAACTTATTACTTCAACTCAGGCAATAAAATCACCACATGTATTTGTTACGTTAGAAGCTATACTTACCCCACGGCAAAGAATGAGTAGCCAGACAAGTGGTAAGACTGAATGGCGGTCTCGTGATTCTCGAAGATGATTTCCACAAAGTTTCTGTGTGTCATGTTGAGGACAATAGGTGCCAAAGTTACCTTAGTGTTGTCACTTGGTGGCACATCGGGAATGGTATCATACTTGAAAACCTTGTCGGCTACGCCGTAGTATTCTGCAAGTTTTAGTGGAGTGGTTGGTTCGACATAGGAGGCTCCATTAAGAGCATATCGGAGCTTGCCATCTACTCTTTGTGCAGTGTTGGCAAGCTTGATGGTGCGGGTAATGTTAATGGAACCATATTTGTAGGAGCCCTGAGGGTTAGGCCTAGCAGCGTTAGAAGTCAAGTTCCAACGGAAGGTACGGAATTGATTGAGTGACCAAGCCCAACCAACAGGTGGCGGTGGCAACTCGGATGAGGCAGCTCCCTTGCCATTCTTGTAACGGATGATGCCGGTTGCTGTAACCTCACGTCTGGTAAAACGGGTAGAGGCCACCACATAGTAATCCCTTGGTTCCTGGTTGGCAGTAACAAGCACACTGAAGCACTGTCCAACATGCACATCAAGGAGTCATAGTCATTCTGCATTGTGTGGGAACCTCCATCTCAACCAATTTCATGGTGTGGCCCTGGAACCTGACGTTCAGAGATGTCTTGATACCCGTATTGCAAATCCTGTACTTGTACGTTTTGCCTGCCTCCATCGTAAACAGAGGTTCATCCTTCCCATCACCTTTCGCAACTTTCCCATTAAGGTGGACACCGTCACATCTCCCAAGGTTGCGACCGCTATCAAGAATCTTCTTGAGGCCGGTGTGTCCCTTGTTGAAAAGTCTCCCACTAAGAGAGTATAGTCATCAGCCGGGTCGGCGTAGGGAACAGGGATGAGTAGACGGCTGTTAACATGGAGGCCACCGAAACCACCAACCGCCTTATGCATAGCCGTCACCGGATAGTACATGTAGCTGCCAATCTGATCCTTCACCTGGAATTTATAGGTGTAATTCTTCCCAGGGGGGATAGGACAGTTGGTTCCCAGAACACCATCTTGCCAAGAGTTCTTCCTATGTTGCACGCCGTCCCTGCAACAAATCCCATTTCCACAGATAATTAGCTCGACTCTTCACTAGCATAATCATATTAATGTAAAAAAGAAACTACTCTTGGTAGTCGCTTACCATGTTACAAGGAATGGCTCATCAAGGTTATTGAACACATTGACCACGATATTGTTGTTGGTGGTAGAGTTAAGATTTGGTCCCGGGAATTGCCCGTTAATAAGAATACCCCTTACTGGCACTCCCAAGGGAGCAATGGTTCCATAGGTGACGTTCCATTCGAAAAAAAGGGTGGGATCTCCGCCCTGAACCATAAGCATTGATCCTGCCAAGAGAACTAACATCGATATTAATGTTAATCGAGCCATCTCTTTACCCTTTTTTTCCGACCACGTCTCCAATGTAATTTATTATACTGTTTATCCCCTCTAGAGGAAGAGGGAGATGATTTGCTTGAGTTGATTTTGAATTGCATGCATACCTCTCCTTTTATACCACACAATCCCCTCTTCCATTCTTCCATCTTAATCCCTTAGAAGAAGCTCATCCATTCATTTATTTCCTTGCTTTTAGCACTAATCCATTTTTGGTTTTACAATTTTGAATCATTGTTTTCTGTTATCACAAGGATTTGAATATTCACTCTATGGATGGCTAACCTTTTCTTTAGGAAAGTAGTTGCTTCTATGAAAAATACTTTAGTTTTTTCTGTTACCTTTTAGTTATTCTTTTATTATAAATATAGATAAACTATTGTAATTTTAAAAATAGAAATTGTATTAAAGTGAAACCAACCTTCTTATATGAAAACTTAAATTATGACACAAAAAATATTTTGAAAAAAATATAATTAGTTTTTTTTTTTTGCAAGGGTTTACGATACATGACAAATTCATTTGTAACATTATTTACAAGAGATTTTATAATAAATTAAATTTTGAACACTCAAAATGTGGAGAAATTATTTTATTAACTCTTTCCACCAAATTAGTCATGATCCATTTCAAATTACTTAACGAAATATTAACAATTTTTCCACATCACTCATGGCAACGAATATGACCATTGTTACAGTTGAAGTGAATACCGAGGGTGGATCGAACCACGAGCAACAATGACACAAATGTGAAGAAATCCATTATGGAGACCTTGCAGGATGTCGAGCAGTTTGCATATAACATTCTGATTTTCACTGGGGTCAGAAATTTCAATTTCGGGGCTGAATTCTCGAAATCGAACTAGTCCAAAAATCTTAAATCGAGACATTTACAAGATGAACATGAAATTAGAAATTAGAATTATTAAGGGATTAAATTAGATAAATTATTAAGTACAAGGACTAGATTGAAAGAACAGTAATTATTGATCAAAGACTAATTGTGAGGTGAATAAAATAAAGAGAATTGATTTAAGAATTAAACAAATTTGTCAGTGGTAATTATGCCAAGAACCTAAGTGCTTATTCTTAGTTAGTGGCTTGCGTTGATCCTTGCCATTCATTTCTATTGACCATTCTTTAAGCTCAATTGCAGCCATTAGATTAATGAGTAATTAGATTAATTATGTATATATGTGTGTGTGTGTGTGTGTGTGTGTGTGTGTGTGTTCAATTGGTGAGAGAAGCAAAAGAAAGAAAGAAATTCTTTAGGTTACTCTTCCATTATCGTCCATCAAATTACTAAGGAAGGTGAACTTTTCACTTGAATTTGTTAAAATCTTAGTTTGTGATACTTTGATGAACATAGCCTAAGCATTAGAGAACTTAGAGAATGAAAACTTGAATCCATGAATATCTAGTGTTAAGCTTCAACTTTGTGGAAAACATGCTAGAAATGAAGTGGGATGTGTAGAAACAAGACTTAATTAAACATAGATAATATAGCCATTGATGAGTTCTTGAGAGCTTGAATGAGATTGTTGAGAACTTTGGACAAAAATGGTGTTTTATTGATAGTTTGAGGCCTTAGAGTATAGTTATAAAGCTGAATTAATTCGAGCGGGAAAATTTTGAGATATACGAAAATCGGACATTAGGATATAAAAAGACAATTTATACCATTTAAACATGTCATCTTATTTCTCAAATCATCCTAAGACTTACAAAATCTGTTATAACTTAAGCATAAGTCACATAATACTTATATTTTAGTCCCTATTAATCAATTTCAATCATATACCACTACGTATCTTAGACACATGATACACTTATTAATCGATTTCAAATTCAATGGTGATTACGCAAATTAGTATATTGAAGTACCTAATAACCCAACAAAGAATTAAAGTAAGTGATGTGTCCTAACGCTCATTACACCGGAATACTAAAATATATACCCATATGAAAATCATCACAGCCATTATTGCCATCAAAGTCAACTAAGCTATAACATGCCTTTTATGAGAACATTCATCAATATCAATTCATTAAACTTAGCTACTTAATGAGTTATGACACGAGATCACAAACCAAATTCATTATTCGTCCTTGGATTCTTGACGTTCCGGTCTTGTTTCTCAACTTTGTTCAAATAATTCAATTATTAGAACGAGCTAGTAGCATATTCAAACATAGCAGACTATTCAATTTCTTAATCATCCACAATTTGTCCATCTTCGTGCGAAGAGTGCCTTAAATTATGCTAGTCTCCAAGCAAAGTCATCTAGGGAGTGCTTGAATTTCAAATATTCCATGTAATTATTGGGAGATAAAATATAATAACCTTATTTTCAATAGGTTTATATGTCAAAAGGTCTATCCATATATTAAATTACACCCGATTAAATTCTTGGCATTAATTAAAATATTTAACGATGTTCAAATTGATTACATTGATCGTTAAAATAAATTGGTAGGCCAATTAGATGATGAGACGTGGTAGCTTATAGTTTAATCTAATATCTTTTCAAAAAATTTAAATTAAGCCATCGGTTTACCATTTCGACTAATTCGTCGGTTTAATTAAATAAAACATTAAGAAATAAAATATATATATTAAAAAGATAAAGAATCGGTTCAACCATCCGGTTCCAATGTCAACCGCCTAATGGCTTTCTCTAGATCGATATCCTTGTCGATTTTGGTCTAACCGTCCAATGACTAATCCAACCCAAATCAAGTTATTATTATTTTATATCAAATTTAATACTTCTAATATTTTTATTATTTTTATAGAGTTGTAATGTTTTTATAAAATTTTAAATATTTTAAATATATTTTATTAATTTTAGAATTTTTAAAATTTTATAAGTTTATACCAATTTTATTTTTTAATATTTAATAATATTTATATTTTGATAATTTTTTAATTTTTAATATTTTTATAGGAAAAATAATAGATTAATCTAGAAGCTATTACTATCTCTATCTATTGCTCCATCAATTTATTTTACGTGGCTTAATTGATTATTTTAATTAATGATAGGGACTTAATTAAGTACAAAATGTATACAATGACTTAATTTTTTTCATATTTTAAAGAGCCTTTTGACAAATAAATGTTTACAATTTGACATATCTAAATTTGAAATTTACAAAATAAATGAATAAAAAGAAACAAAAAGTTGAACCGCCATAGTAGAATGATTTATTTATATTGATGAAGATCAATGTTCAAAGCGAAGTATATCAACAAAAATATATAGATTATTTATTTTAAATTTCTTTGTTAATATAACTTAATTATTTATTTATATCAATTTTGAAAATATCAAAATAATTAGTAGTATAAACCATGCTTAAATCATTCATCTTTAAAATATTGTACAATTTTGAAAATATCTGTTTTTTTATATTGAAAATAACTTAAATGTGTGTATATTCGAGGGCAACACACGAAAATTAGTAACAATAAAGTGGTCCAAAAGCTTTTATTTCATTACATATTGTACAGAACTCAAGCTTTTCTCACCCTCTCTCTCCCCATACACCAGAATTGGATACAGATTTATAAGCTTATTTAAATTAACTGCTGAAAGGTGGAGGCCTTGGCATGCCTTGCACGATGCCGCAAGTCAATACACCTTCCGGCAAGTTGTACTCATCCTTGAGGGATCGGTTAGGGGAAATAACACTAGCATAAAGCTGTTGCCCAAGGTAATGCCTGTCCCATATCTCCGACCTCAGGTTCCACATCCCGCAGTTGTCGAATGTCAATAGGATTGCTGACCAGGAGTTGGGGAATACCTGTATGGTGTGTCTGCTCACGGCGTCGAGAAGATTGTAGTTCATCCTCTTCTCAGGGCTCCATTTCCCAATGTCCATGCTGCAACAAATCATTATACAACTTATTACTTCAACTCAGGCAATAAAATCACCACATGTATTTGTTACGTTAGAAGCTATACTTACCCCACGGCAAAGAATGAGTAGCCAGACAAGTGGTAAGACTGAATGGCGGTCTCGTGATTCTCGAAGATGATTTCCACAAAGTTTCTGTGTGTCATGTTGAGGACAATAGGTGCCAAAGTTACCTTAGTGTTGTCACTTGGTGGCTCATCGGGAATGGTATCATACTTGAAAACCTTGTCGGCTACGCCGTAGTATTCTGCAAGTTTTAGTGGAGTGGTTGGTTCGACATAGGAGGCTCCATTAAGAGCATATCGGAGCTTGCCATCTACTCTTTGTGCAGTGTTGGCAAGCTTGATGGTGCGGGTAATGTTAATGGAACCATATTTGTAGGAGCCCTGAGGGTTAGGCCTAGCAGCGTTAGAAGTCAAGTTCCAACGGAAGGTACGGAATTGATTGAGTGACCAAGCCCAACCAACAGGTGGTGGTGGCAACTCGGATGAGGCAGCTCCCTTGCCATTCTTGTAACGGATGATGCCGGTTGCTGTAACCTCACGTCTGGTAAAACGGGTAGAGGCCACCACATGGTAATCCCTTGGTTCCTGGTTGGCAGTAACAAGCACACTGAAGCACTGTCCAACATGAACATCAAGGGAGTCATAGTCATTCTGCATTGTGTGGGAACCCTCCATCTCAACCAATTTCATGGTGTGGCCCTGGAACCTGACGTTCAGAGATGTCTTGATACCCGTATTGCAAATCCTGTACTTGTACGTTTTGCCTGCCTCCATCGTAAACAGAGGTTCATCCTTCCCATCACCTTTCGCAACTTTCCCATTAAGGTGGACACCGTCACATCTCCCAAGGTTGCGACCGCTATCAAGAATCTTCTTGAGGCCGGTGTGTCCCTTGTTGAAAAAGTCTCCCACTAAGAGAGTATAGTCATCAGCCGGGTCGGCGTAGGGAACAGGGATGAGTAGACGGCTGTTAACACGGAGGCCACCGAAACCACCAACCGCCTTATGCATAGCCGTCACCGGATAGTACATGTAGCTGCCAATCTGATCCTTCACCTGGAATTTATAGGTGTAATTCTTCCCAGGGGGGATAGGACAGTTGGTTCCCAGAACACCATCTTGCCAAGAGTTCTTCCTATGTTGCACGCCGTCCCTGCAACAAATCCCATTTCCACAGATAATTAGCTCGACTCTTCACTAGCATAATCATATTAATGTAAAAAAGAAACTACTCTTGGTAGTCGCTTACCATGTTACAAGGAATGGCTCATCAAGGTTATTGAACACATTGACCACGATATTGTTGTTGGTGGTAGAGTTAAGATTTGGTCCCGGGAATTGCCCGTTAATAAGAATACCCTTTACTGGCACTCCCAAGGGAGCAATGGTTCCATAGGTGACGTTCCATTCGAAAAAAAGGGTGGGATCTCCGCCCTGAACCATAAGCATTGATCCTGCCAAGAGAACTAACATCGATATTAATGTTAATCGAGCCATCTCTTTACCCTTTTTTTCCGACCACGTCTCCAATGTAATTTATTATACTGTTTATCCCCTCTAGAGGAAGAGGGAGATGATTTGCTTGAGTTGATTTTGAATTGCATGCATACCTCTCCTTTTATACCACACAATCCCCTCTTCCATTCTTCCATCTTAATCCCTTAGAAGAAGCTCATCCATTCATTTATTTCCTTGCTTTTAGCACTAATCCATTTTTGGTTTTACAATTTTGAATCATTGTTTTCTGTTATCACAAGGATTTGAATATTCACTCTATGGATGGCTAACCTTTTCTTTAGGGAAATAATTATTTTATATATTTTTAAAATTTTAGATGTAGATAACTATAGTATATTTTTAATAGAAAGAGACCTTAACCTCTTTTATTCTACAATCATGATAACTACACTTTGATGTTAACTAAATTATACAGGTTTTATATATAATTAAATATTGAATATATATAAAAGGAAAATTAATTATTAGTTAAGAGGTTATGTGATATGACATATTACCACATTTAAAAAAAAAAGTCATATTGAAAATATACATTTCGATAAATAAAGAACCAAAAATATTTCACCAAAAAAAAAAGAACCAAAAATATTAAATGAGAGTAGCTAAATTCATTAAAAACACATAGTACAAAGTAGAGGTGTTCATGGGCCGGGCCGGGCCGGACTGGGTCCAAAAATTTTTTTGCCCCGCCTCCTAGGCCCAGGCCCGACCCGGCCCGAAATATGGGCCTGCAATTTTGTCCAGGCCCGACCCGAGAAAAAAATTCTAAGCTCGAGCCCGGCTCAGCCCGGCCCATTTTTTAATAAACACCAAAAAATTATTTTAAAAAATGGGCCTCGTTTTTTACCCAAACCCATATTTCGGGCGGACCGTCGAGCTGCCTCTAGTACAAAGTAGACCTAATTCAACCGAGTTCAAACTGAACCATTCTAAAATAATTATGCTCATTTCTCTACTCAAACCCGGATCAGATTAAAATACGAGTTTAATTTTCTTCCCAAACCAAATCCAAATAAGATTAAGAGAATAAAATAGTATTAGTACAAGATTGAATATCTCCTAAAATCAGTTTGAAATTTAATGTAATACACTAAAATTTAATATAATTTACTAAATATGAAATAGAAGAAAATCTTAATTATCATATTGTTGGCAATGAAAATATTTACACATATTCATGAGTTGGGTCGGTTTAAGAATAGTATTAATACATTTTATGTTTGTTCAAACTTGATCCAATCTTAAAATATAGGTATAAAATTTTACCCAAATCAACTCGTATTTATTTATATTTAATATTTAATAAATTTATGTAATTTTTCATTTATTTAAATTTTATATATAGGCATCTTAAATTTTGTTAATGTTTACATTATAATATTATATATTACAATAATTTTAATTTTAATTTTAATTTATAAATTACATAATATATTAAAATTAACTAAATCAGGCTCAAGTTTAAACATTCAAGACTCAACTAGAGCCCTATTTCAACAAAAAAAAATCTTTAAACTTGATCGAATAAATCAACTCGTGAATAAATCTATACTACTTCTTATCCAAACAAGCAAACAAAAAACACATCATCTTCCTAACGTTGGGTGCTCATTATTGTAGAACCCTAAATGTCATGCTATCCTGGCTGGTCCTACCTCATCCCCCTTATATCTTTTAATTTTGATTTTATTTTTTAAAATATATATAATTTAAGTTGGTCCAGTAAAAAAATTTCCACCTAAAATTCGATTGAAATAAAATATGTAACTTAAATCTTGTATAAACCCATTTTTCGAACTTTATTCTTTTATAATATTTTTAGTTTAAACTATACTTTCGAGTTTAAACGGATAGTTCAATTCTTAAATTGATGAAACAGAAAGATTTTATATGAAAAGGAAAACTAAATTCACTGAATTATTAGTAAATTTTTATTGAAGTCATTGGGTTATTAAATCATTGTTATATGATCTTCTTTGTTCGCGTCGCTTGCACCAATTGAGAGTTATTCTTCCATTTCTCTTCTGCAGTTTATTTTTTCATGAAATAACTTTGAACATCATGAATTTGTCAACCAAAATCCAAACATTTTTCTTCTTTGATATCTGGCATTGAACGTCAAATCGACTTGGATCTAAGGTATATTATTTTATCACCGATGGATACTGATCCACAGTAATAATTGCTTGGAGCTCACTAGTCGGACTTTAAAAAAAACTTAATAGCTCAGTGACTTAAATAAAAACTTCTGAATAGTTTAATGACCATTTTGTAATTTTAAAGTTAAATGACTAAAACGTAAACTTAATAATAATTTAGTAGTCCTCGGTGTAGTTTACCCTATATGAAATATAAAGAATTTTTCTTTTCAATAAATAAATATACAACTCTACCATAATAAAACTCTTGAATTAGTGAGATCTATTAATCGAATCCCAACTAAGTAGAGAATTTAACAAATTCACATTCATAAGTTCTATATTATTATAAAAAGTGATTTTTTTATATTTTTATAAATCAATAAAAAAACTGAACTAAAATAACCAATTGAACAATTTTTTTATTTTTCTATTTTTTAATATTTAATATTTTATTTTTAATAATTTATTCAATTGAACCGAATAAACTAGTCGGACCAAGAACTGGTGGTCCGATCGATTCAACCCTTAATTTGGTTCTAAAAACCTTACACTAGGGATATAAATGAGACATTAGTGCTAGCAAGCTACTCAAGTTCGACTCAAAAAATCGAACTCGATTCGGTAATTATCGAGCCACTCAAACTCAAGCTTTCGATCATGTCGAATTCAAGCTTAATATTTGAACCGAACTACTCAAGAGCTTTCTCAAGCTTTTCATGTTTTTATATTATGAAATTGCATTATTTTCCTTAATATATGTTATTAACCCTAAAATTAATTATCGAGTTAAACTCGAGTTCAAACTTAAATACAGAAATTAGCAAATAAACTTAATTAAACTCTAACTTAAATAACTCGATTATATCTTAAAACAAAGCAAATATTGGATAGAGCAGTTGCCAAATATTAAACTTGAAATTTTAAATCAAATTAAATTTTACTCGATTACACATTTGATTTTTAATTTTCAACCAACCCTAGTTTGGACTTAAAAGACTCGAAGAGAGTCGTGATCATGGTGAGTGGTGGCCAGCTAAGCAAAAGTATGGGCCCCACGTAAAGGCTGTCGGACGCCAAAATATCATCAATTCCCATTAGTTAAATGCTATTTTTGTATGTATATATTATTATATTATCTTCTTTCCCACTTTGAAAAAAATCCTGCACTCACTGGGTCTCTCTGTGTACTGTCTTCCCCTTTTCCATTTCTTGTAAACAAAGTCCATAACATTCGTCTCTCAGATCCTTTCCTCTTAGATCATCAAATCCATTCCTTTTTTTCACCAAAACATGAGGGAAATCATAAGCATTCATATAGGTCAAGCTGGTATTCAAGTCGGTAACTCATGTTGGGAGCTTTACTGCCTTGAACATGAAATCCAACCCGATGGAATGATGCCCAGGTTTTTATCTTCAAAACCCATTTTTTTTAGCAAAAAGATGCTAACTTTATGTTCTTTCATGACAGATTCTGAAGGGATAACAGTTGGTTTTCAATGTGTTTGTGACTTTGTTGCAGTGACACCTCTGTAGGTGTAGCAAATGATGCTTTCAACACTTTCTTTAGTGAAACTGGTTCAGGGAAACATGTTCCTAGAGCTGTGTTTGTGGATCTGGAACCTACTGTGATCGATGAAGTTAGGACTGGGACTTACCGACAACTTTTCCACCCTGAACAGCTTATTTCTGGCAAAGAAGATGCTGCCAATAACTTTGCCAGAGGCCATTATACAAGTACACTATAAACATCATCTGTGGTTCTTCTTTTTGTTGTTGTTCTTTTTGTTGGGTTACTTACAAAGATTGATGCTTGTCCTTTTTGCAGTTGGGAAGGAAATTGTGGATCTTTGCCTTGACCGTGTTAGGAAGTTAGCTGATAACTGCACTGGTTTACAAGGGTTTCTTGTGTTCAATGCTGTTGGTGGTGGAACTGGTTCTGGTCTGGGATCTTTGTTGTTAGAACGCTTGTCGGTGGATTATGGTAAAAAGTCAAAGCTTGGTTTCACCATCTACCCTTCACCACAGGTAACCATTTTAGCTTAAAAGCCTGCGGTAATATGCATTTGAGTTTGCTAGAACTATGCTTCATGTTTGGCCTTTGAAACCTTTTTGTGGTATGCAAGTTTACATTTTGGTTTTGTCTCTGTTAAACTCACAGGTCTCAACAGCTGTTGTGGAGCCTTACAACAGTGTTCTGTCTACTCATTCCCTTCTTGAGCACACTGATGTGGCTGTGCTCTTGGATAATGAAGCAATTTATGACATATGCCGTCGTTCCCTTGATATTGAGAGGCCAACTTACACTAACTTGAACCGTTTGATATCTCAAATCATATCATCCTTGACAACTTCTTTAAGGTTTGATGGAGCTATCAATGTGGATGTTACTGAGTTTCAAACCAATTTGGTTCCATACCCCCGTATCCATTTCATGCTCTCTTCATATGCACCTGTCATCTCAGCTGAGAAAGCATACCATGAACAATTGTCGATTCCCGAGATTACAAATGCTGTGTTTGAGCCTTCAAGCATGATGGCAAAATGTGACCCTAGGCATGGGAAGTACATGGCATGTTGCTTGATGTATCGGGGAGATGTTGTCCCCAAGGATGTTAATGCTGCTGTTGCTACCATCAAAACGAAGAGGACTGTGCAGTTCGTTGACTGGTAAGAGAATTTCATATGGAAGGATGGAAAACTCTGCTTCATTAGTTCACTAGCTAGGAAATTGCCCTTGCCATCATTATGATATGGGATTGGTTTATATAATAGTATATACCTAAGTATCTCATGCAGGAATATAGTAGCACAATGTATTTTAAGGATGTCCTTGTGTCTCCAATATATTCTTGCCCTTTCTCTGAAAAGTTTTTTTTTCGATTGGATGTGTAGGTGCCCTACTGGCTTCAAATGTGGTATTAACTATCAGCCTCCAACTGTTGTACCCGGAGGAGATCTCGCTAAGGTGCAGCGAGCTGTTTGCATGATAAGCAACAACACAGCAGTGGCTGAGGTGTTTGCACGCATTGACCACAAGTTCGATCTCATGTACTCGAAGAGAGCTTTCGTGCATTGGTATGTTGGTGAGGGCATGGAAGAAGGAGAGTTCTCTGAAGCTCGTGAGGATCTGGCTGCTCTCGAAAAAGATTATGAAGAAGTCGGAGCCGAAGGTGTAGAGGACGAAGAGGATGCCGAAGACTATTGATGTTCGTATGCTGAAATATTTACTTTTGAATATCAGCTGTGTGTTTAAGGGTATTCCTATCTTTTGTTCTTGTGTAGCACCGTCTTCCTGTGTGCCGTATGATTGTTAAATTGTGCCCATCATTTGCCTAAGGGCTTTTTATGCTATCAATGAAGTAATATTTATAGTTGTGTTTGTCATTTTTTGTTATAAATGTGTCTTCTATTTATGAAAGGTGTTCCATAAACAACATTTATGGTTGCTGTAAGATTGTCAAATTGTACCTATAATCTGTCTAGACCCTTTTTATGCCACCAATGAAGTTATATTCAGAGTTGTGTTGCACACCATTTTTGTTATAAATGTTTTCCTTGTTATTTATGAAAGGTGTAGTTTATAGGAGCAAAAATGGCCAAATCATTATTTTGCTTTATTTCATTGTATTAAGAGTTAAAATATATTTTGTTTTCACTCAGAAAATGGGTTACTTAAGTCCAAATTAATCTGTAGATGGAAGTTGAAAAAGCATAATAATTAGATAATGGCAAGTGATATGTCATGTGTACATTTGTTAACGTCTGAGGATTAGTTTTTAACAATAGAAATGAATAAAATTTTATTAGAAAGATTGGTTTGCTTTTTAATTTAATGTATAGTGACTAATTTACTATTTTTTTAGTAAATAGAGTAAAATGCAATTCGATTCTTAATACAATAAATTTCATTATAATTTTACCTATTTTATTTAAAGTACTCATTTTTAACAAGTGTTTGATCAGTATTCGAACATAAATACAGGGATATCATCTAAGAGGACTTCACCATGGAACTTGTTAGAATCAGAATTGAGTATACCATGAAACTTGTTAGAAGAAAGAGTAGGAGCAAAAATCATGGAACTTGTTAGAAGAAAGAGTAAGAGCAAAAATGTTGTGAGGAACATAACTGAAACAGCAATAGTTTTCATTTCAGACATTGAAAATTGTTGTTTCTAAACACTAGGAACAGAAACAGCCTCTAGTTTCATAGTTAGAAAGAGAGAAATCAACTTTGACAGAATAAGTGACAAAGTGTAGTAAGATCCCAAATAGCATCATTCGGATCAAATGCTGCACTTTGAAGGTACTCATTAACCCCATTCATTGCATATAAAGTTGCTGATACCTGTCTTTCTACTTTCAAGCGTTCAAATTCCATGAGCTCTTGATCAATCCCTTGAGGCAAAACACCAACTTCTTGCGGCAACTCCAGTCCTTGGCTTAAAGGAATCTGATCAAACCCTGTTGGAATCATCCAGGATTGCCCCAACTGCGACGGATCCAGTCCAAGTTCCCCTACAAAACCGCTCAACTCGGGCCTGTATGCACCATCAAACACCAACGAATTACACGTAAAATTATCGGTACCAGCATTACTGATACTACTATTAATACTGTCGTTACTGCCAACAATAGTACTTGCTTTAATGGTGATTTTGTTGGAGTTGGTAGTACTATTACTATTATTATTCTTCCCTTGCCTCAAGCTCTTCTTATGATTAAGTAAGTTCCTAATCTTCAAAGAGAGATGAGAATCAGTAGGAACATGAGTTGCAAAATTGGTTCTTGTATTAGAACCTCTAAGAAGACAAGCAGCTTCATCATAAGCTCTAGCAGCTTCTTCAGCTGTTTCAAAAGTACCAAGCCACATCCTTATTTTTTGTGTAGTGTCTTTGATCTCAGCAACCCATTTCCCTGATGGTCTTTGCCTTACACCAACAAACTTGTTTCTCCTCTCCTTGAACTTGCCTTTTTGTTGGGTTTGAACTTGGTGTTCCATTGGAAAGAAGAAAAGGTTGTTGGGGGGGGGGGGTGAAAGAAAAGAGGTGAGGGGGTAGGGTTTTTATATAGGGGGATATTGAAAGTTTGTGGGAAGGGTGTCTTGACATTGTTGGAAGCATGTTGGGCATAATCTGTTGTATAGTTAGTGACTGATATCTCAAAGGGTTTTGAGTTGACCAAATGATAAGGAGGGATTGGTGAAGGCAGGCAGGCATGACACTTGGAGAAAGTAGGCTCCCACTAAAAAGAGAATGGGAGCGTTGAAAAAGGATCCAAATGGAAGAAACAACAAAATAGAGGGGGAATATCAAGCAGGTTGGATTATAATGGAATCTGTTTTATAAATAAAAGCAAAGCGTTTTCAAAGTTCGCTTCAATTTTTGAGATTATAAGTTCAATTTCACCTTTAAAATGTTCTCCATTCAACAATGATTTATCTCAAGTAGCTTGACAATGCCCTGGATTTACTTCCATCTTCTTTCATTAGATTAAAATTAGAATAATTGAATGACGGATAACATTAATTTACTATTTAGGATAGTAAATCTAATACAACAATTACGTAATCGTAGACTGAACTTTTCGGTATGGTTTAATCCTTAGTAGCCTTTATAAATATGATGCCCAAAGAAACCCTTTTTGATAAAAAAAAAGTTGGAAATTTTAAACAAAGAATCTTGGGATTTAAATTTTATTTGCTATATGAAATTTGTGATAATCATCTTTCAATACTAAAGGCAGACATAAAAGCAAAGTAAACAACCAGTTCGTGCCCGCCACACTCCTTAAAAAAGCATACTAAAATGACCAGATTAGAATATAAAAATAATTCAAGGACTAATGATGAGAACTGACCAAAAAGAAAATTCAAATATAAACATACTAGAAAACCGACAACACATAATATTATTGTTCTTTTTTATGATCCAAATTGCAAGCATAATGAAAGAATGACAATCCAAATTCTATGAAAAATTTGAAACGAAGACACATTAGACCAAAACTGCTACAAGAACATTTGACTTCTCAAACCTCAATGCACTTTTTTGACACAAAAAATATGCTCACCAACCACACGAATCACCACTCTCGCTTCTTGTTCCATAAATAGATACTTTTATAATATACACATTCTATAAAATTTTATATATCTAGGGAGGAAAGTTCATTTCAATCACCGAGGGAGTAAAAAGAACATGATGCAAAAACAAAGGGAACCTTCTCCGTGAAAAGAATTTGGTATATAAAATAAATATATGCATTGATGCACAAGACGGATGAGTATCGAGCCAATGTTAACTAGGAGGAGAGGATGGATTGTAAAGCAAGCTGTTGTTGCGGCTGCAAAGATGATAAAGTTGAAGCCAATGCTGCTGGTGGTAAAGTCTGTTGAAGTTGCCTCAGTAGATTCACCATCCTACTTGCGGTTTGTTCTGTGGCTAAATCCTTACCACATAAAACCTACGCAACAGCAGTAGATTTCATCAAATGCACCATAATAACCGAACCACATAAACAGAACAGATAGCCACAATTCTTATTTGAATTGTTTGTTCAGAACAAGCAATTCATATAAGAATAACCTTTATGTTAAGAAGAGTTTGATAAGGTAAGTAGAAATTTTACCTCAGCAAAAACTGAAACAATCTTAGGAAGGAAATGATGGTTGGGACCCAAAACTTCATTGTCAGACCTGAACATACATTAGAGACATTGTTACTAATGGGCATTAACAACATATTGAAGCCGAAAAAAAAAACCTGAAATGAGATGAGGTTAGCTAAAAAAAAGCTGATCTAACCTTTCAACCATTGAACAAAGTTGTTCATGAACAACTTTGGCTTCAATCAGATCACCTTTTATTGGCAAGCAGTTTAACCATGCAGGAACAACCTACCAAACACAAAAGGGTGTGCGCAAGGCAAAGCAAACATTAAGAAAACAAAAATAAAACATCAAATAAGCTTTTAAGACATAAGCAACCAGTATTACTAATGTGAAAAATGCAATGCAGATCAAAAGAAGTGTATACATAACTGATTCTATCTGAAGTTTTAGAATATCATGCACCAGTGGTACTAGAATGTTTCAATTGTTTAAACTTTCTATGAAGATGTTCATCTTGTTCAAAATAGATATTTAGACCTCTTAAAAGAAAACAGCACTAAATCCAAACTGATAAGAGTTAAAATTTACTAGTATGACCATTTTTACAAAATAGAAAAGGAAAATGTTTGTTAGTATTATTGAAAACCTTGGAAAAACTATCGACAAGGCCATCAACTTACCTTTTAGAGACAATGGTTCTTAATTTGATGCTCAGCTATGTATACATAAAACTATATTATATGTAACAATGTGAATGCATGAATATGTCAAAAAACGCTTTAATTTACATTTACAGCCACTAACAAAAAATGAAGAGGGGAGAAAAAATGTGCTCTTCAATTCCACCAAGGCTCTCCTCTACCCTAAGAGTTGATTAGAATATTGGAAAATGTGCAATAGTCTCAAGCACAAACATAGAGAACAGTATGGCCCATTGTACATAAGATACGGCACAGGCTTTAACAAGAAGATACATTTGGGGACTTCAAACAATAGCTCAGAAATGTGCTTTTTTTTAACGCAAACCGCCGATTTTTCCTTTCATATCAATAGGGCAAAATAACTTGGAAAGATGTGCCATACCTGAGTTGCATCAATACTGTCTCGGTGGAACAGACATATTTTTCCCAAAGCAGAAACAGCATTATCATATGCCATAACATTTTCAGGTTGCGAAGCATTAGGATGTTGAATTACAGCATTTAACCTTGATAAAGCCTCTGGAAAAAGACACAAATATGTTATTCTATACAAGAAATAATCACATTATAGACTATAAAGCAAAGTTTACCTCCAACAAGTGGCTTAAATACAGGTCCACCAAATTCTGCACAAACACCAAGCCCATATACTGCTGCCTGGAACATAAAATCATAATATTTAATTCAATCTCAAGTCTCAACAATCCATAGTGCTTTGGATGCCAGAACTAAGAAAATACATACCTGTCGCACATCTGGATTCTCATCATTGCAAGCCTCCAATATGAAAGGAAGATATGTGTCATAATATCTGTTTCAACCAAATTACAGCAATAAGCAATTGCATCAAATGATTCTCTATGATAATAACGAGTACAGGAAAATTAGGCAGCTTACTTTAAAGCTGCCTCACGACACTGTTCGGCAACATCATCAAAAATACAAATTGCAATTCTTCTTTCTTCAGGTGTCTTATCTTTGCCCTGTATTATAGACACATACAAAGAGAGAGAGAAATATATGAGCATACTTCAGGAAAGAACTTTTTTACTCTGGACGTTCCTCAAGAACTGATTTTGGAAACAAGAGACAACTTTCTTGGGACTCACCCACATAGGTGTAAGATATGAAGATAGCTCATCAAAGAAAGGCAGGAAAGAGGCTTTAAATGTTTTGATCAAAGTTCCCAAGATTTCACCCACCTGGAAGCAGAAAAGGAAGCTTTAATGGATCCAAAAAGGATAATAACAGATAAATAAATATTAGCTTGTCGTTTATGTGCTTTATATCATAGCTTTTATTTTCGTACTTGGTCAAAAACTTCTTCCTCTTGTTCATTTTCCTCTTTAATCAACTCTCCCTCCTCAGCATCAAAGTCTTCAGCTTTGGCTCTTTCAGCTCTCTCACTTTTTCTGCTAGCACTAGCTGTGATTACTTGTTTTATCTCATCCACAATAGATCTAACTTGACTTTCATCTAGCAGAGGACCAGAGATCTGAAAGAAAAGAATTGTTCTCAGACACTGGGGCTAAACGCTTAGTAGTTAGTAGAAAAAAAGTTCTCAGACATTGGGAATGAAGACTTAGTACTTCATGTATTATAAACGATCTCTTGTCAAAGGTACTGATACATGTGAACCAAACTGAATGAAAGAAAAAGGCCAGGAATGGGGCTCTGAAATGTTTTATCGAATGCTTACTCACATATATTGACTAAAAGAGAGAGAAACAAGAGCTCATAGACAGCCAGGAAATATTAGGGTACAGTTTTTAACAGACACGACAGATTTAATTAAGGAATCAGTTCAACTTATTAGCCAATGTTAAAATACCATATTAAGTTCAAGTAACCATCCTTTTTTTTATTTATTTAAATAAATTCTAACCATCTCTTGCTCAATAAAATTCATTCAAAAGCAGAATAATTTCAAACAGAAAACAGTGAAAAGAAGAGACACTTCATAATTAACTTCATTTAATAATAGTACAAACCTGTACGCATTCATTCAATGCATCTAACATGCTTGCACATATTTCCGTATCAGGTTCCTGCAAGAATGTGGTAATTTAAGTTTTCATCTATGACAAACAACAGATCAATAATGCAAGTTCCGATACATGAATACTCCTAAGAAAAAACAACATAACCTTATGCAATGCCTCCACTAGAGCCGGAATAATGTAATCAGACAATTGCTTTACATAGGTCTCATTACGTCCTTGAGCCATTCCCTTCTCCATAGCTAATTTTGCAGAACGCAATAACTCCGGCATAGCTACAAACAAAATAAAAGAAATGGCCAAGACAATTAATAGAAGCCTAACAAACTTGAAAAGGAAAACATTTTAAGTAAAAGAGAAGCAGTATATCAAAACCATTCTACCTGAAACAGCAGCTTTTCTAACTTCTTCGTGGAAATAAAATTTAAGAAGAGGAACTAGAGTCGGGGCAACCTGCACAATATGTCCACCATTTTGCTAGTATAACATAGCTAGAAAGTCAAGACTAATAACCCAATACATTGAATTGAAACACACCTGATCAATCCAAGGAAAAAATCCTTCCTTCAACTCATCAGCATAGCAACAAAGCATATTACATGCTGTTGCCTTTTCCTCCAGGACGCTAGTCTTGATCCCAATTCTTTTATCCCCGAGGGTAATGGTTTCCATACTGAACATACAATACCAGACATAACCTTACTATAACACAAAACAACATATTACAAAATAATATTCTATTTCTCTAAGCCAACACAGTCAGGCCAGAAGTCTGTGTGTCAATGTGGTGTTTGCAGACATTAGCATGAGTAGGTATTTCTTAGATCATCTTTGTATGTATTTTTGTGTAGCATAGAGAGAAGTAGAAAAGAGAAGGGGGAGGAGAGGATATTGAGCCTTGGCCTAAACAAATGATGGAAGGATAAACAAGATACAGATGAATGTATCAACATTCAAGTTACTTATTGGCTTAATTCTAAAATAGTAACAAATTGTACCAAATAATACTGCTCAGAATGAAATTGCTATAAGCCAACCAACCATCCATAGATGAACACAGCTAAGGCTAGGATTCTTTACGTGTCCATGCAGTGTCTGTGCACATGCAAGCATGGGTGTGTGTTTCTAAGATTGTTTATGTTTTTGAATGAAAATATAGAGAAGTAGAAGACATGAGAAAAGAGTTTTTTACCTATACAAATGAGGATAAAAAAAATATACATGCATGTATTGACATTTATGTCGTTACTGGTAAATTTACTTAAAACAGTAACAAAGTATAACCTTTCATCGTCAGAGTCCTCGATGTCATTATCTGAATCTGCAGATGTAATAGTCACATCTGGCTTCAGTTGAGCAGACTGGAGAAGGGGAGGCATGACAACACTCATGTAAGGGAGGAAGTCTTGTCCCAAACACTTGCAGAGTCTGGCCCATGCCTGTAATAAGGTGATATAATCATAAGCAAGGACAAATAAAATGTGAAAGATATTGTCTAAGCAGTTCCTGTGCTATGGGCATACTTGCAGCATGTAACTTGTTGTCGGGTCATCTGTTTCCATTTGGGATACTTGCAATGACATAAGCACTTCCATAACCTTGCAATAAGGAAGAAGGATAAGATAAAAGGTAAGCTTATATTTGATGAAAGAACAAAAACAAGATGTAAACACTTGGTGGAAATATCAATATAATTAATAAATTTTACAGTATAATGAAATTAAACAGCAATGAGATGAAAGAAAAAGAAAAATATATGCTACAAATTACAAAAGTCACAGGGGGAAGGCAGATACTTGCTCCAAATTGCACCATTACACTCCCTAACTAATGGTATCACTAAACTCAAATATCTTAACCATCCATGACTTCTGAGATATAAGAAAATAACTAGAAGAGGAAAAGAAAACAAATTAACACAGGAATGGTGCTTTTACACTTGTACCAACCTGCTTAGCATCATCTCTGAACTTCTCCTTTCCAACAGCCATTCCAACAATACTAATACACTCCATGGATTTGGCACGAAGCATACGATTAGATTTGTCAGTTGCATTCACCAAGAGAGCTTTCAGATAAGGCATAACTGCATCATAGTATTTTTGGAAGTGCTCCTGCAAACCCCCATATCGTCAAACTGAGTCATCTCGAAAAAAATATATAAATCCATGATCAATATAGCTTTCTTTAGGGTCAAATCTATACCTGAGATGAGTCAGCAACTGATGCCAATGCAGTCAAGGCCCCTTCTTGCACCATTTGTTTCCCATTCTGCATGTTATATCTTATGTTAAAAACCAAAAAAAAAAATCCTTTAATAAAATTAATTCATGCATTCTTGATGTGATATTTATAACTCCAACTGTCATAACTCATACCTGTAAAAGTACAAGCAATTTGCTAACTATTCCATCCAAGTAAGGTGTTAAAATTTCTGGAGTGCAATTCTCACTGAAGTTGAGCACAGCTGAAGCAGCATGGGCCTGTTAAGACAATTATATATAGCAAAATTAACTGTTATACAAAATAAACAGGAAAATCTTGAACATGCAAGTACCTAACCGGCATGAAATAAGGTAGGGAAAAAACTCTTTACAACATAATAAGACTGTTAAACGTTCATACAAAAAGGAGCACAAGCCAGGTTATTTCAGTTTCCTCAATAAAAGGTAACTAAGCATCATTCATCAACTCAATATCCACATGAACACATAAACAAGGATCCCCCAAAAAAAAAGAAAATTCATAAAATATTCAGGAAATCATGATGCAGCATCCACTCTCCAATCAATTAATTCCCTTCACAATCCATTCTCAGGCTCTTGCAAATGCATCCACCATTTTAGAAATTAATCTGTATAAATGCTAGCAAAAATAGAAGTTCCCTTTTGTCTTTCAAGAAGAAGCAAGATAGAGAATTGTACAACGAAATCTAACAACTTTGTGGCCATTATTTGATAACATAGCATATCTTTTGATCATTTAGAAATTTGGCATAATGACCATAAATGAATTCTAAAGAGTGATGAAAATAATCTGCCAGTAACAAGTTGAAATGTTCCAAACTGGAAATTGTGCGAGTTTTTATTGATGACTAAAGTAAATTATATAAACAAATAAGAAGATATCCGCTTAATTAAGCTTTAACTAAAGCAAGCGATGCACCATAGAGACACCATGTGCATGCATTGACAACTTTAGTAGGTGGAAATTACAGAAATAAGCTGGATAAATGATGTTTATGGGTGGGGGGAGAGAGGTATCAATTATACCATGCAAACACAGAAAGAAAGGGAAAGATCAGGTAGACACATTATCTCTATGTAAAAGGCAGAGAAATAACAGTTAGCAACGGTTAAAAGCAAAATCTATAGCCCTGAGGCAAATTTTATATAGTTGTAACTAACCTGTACTCTAGGATTTTGGAAGTCATCCATAGCAGCTGCTAAGGCAGGCAATACTCTTTGGTGATATTGGTTCTGCAAATCAGGACCCAGGTCGGTAGACAATTGCCCGATTGCATTAATAGCTGCCCACCTCACACGGGGATGAGAATGGTTAAAGGAGTTCAAAACCATAGAAACCACTTGTTCCAGATTTTTAACCATAACCTGCAAGTACAGCAACAAATTAAAATTCAACAAAAACAGGGAGCATGTCCAAACTCTACACAATGTGATCTTCCCCCCCCCCCTTTCAAAACATAAACTGAATCCTCAAGAAAAGTTATGGTTAAAACCACCAGAATCAAGAGATACTAAACAAATTCTAGCTCATTGTTCAAGTAATAAATGGAAAACACATGCATTTACAGCCATAGTTGGAAGCAATGTTTATTGGTCCGCTTCGGGAGTTGGACATAAGAATAATGTCATTCGTAAATAACATTGCTAGTGCTTAAAAGTGCTACATATATACCTTGGAACAACCCTCGGCAATCTGTGCAAGGGCAATCAACGCAGCATGATGCTTTTGCCACTCAGGAGCAGCCAAATAAGTCGAAAATTGCTCAGATGCAACAGGAACAATAGTATTTCCACCTAAGGAAATTGCTAGACGATCCAAACATTCCTGTCCCACAGCGTAATTGCTAGTTTCTCCAGCATCCTCATCCTCGACTTCTGCAGTGTGCCACGCTGCATCATCCTCAATATCAAGCAACAATCTCATCAATATTGCAAATAATCTACTAATAAACTGAGGCAGCTTCCTCATCATTCCGGGAGCCCGTTCCCTGGCCTCTGCCAAGGTAACTACAAATTCAATTGCCAAGTGACGAGTTCCTTCCTCAAGTGATTCTGCCTCCGCAATCTGCAGCATAGAACCCACCACATCAACAATCTGCCTCCTAAGAAACCGAGGCTCCGTCTCTGCCAACTCAATCAACAACTCTAGCGCCTCCTGAGCCGTAGCCTCATTCCCGTTATTCAAAGCCTCCGTCAAGGTCTTCATCATTGCTGGTAAAAGATCCTGAAACCTATCCCGATCAGATGAGCTGGTCAAGCACTGAATAAAATTGATAACCGCATTCAAGGCCGCGATTTTGACATCCGCATTCGAATTTTCACTCAAACACTTCAAGAAAACAGTGTGCAGATCCTTTATGAAAGGAGTCAACACATCACCAATATACTGACTCAACTGCGCAAATATCAAAAAAGCAGACTCCTGCAATCTAGGGGAATCGGAAGAAACACATTGAAACATAAACGGCAACAGCTCTGGCCATCCGTTCTCCGGCAAAATACTAGAAGCAAGCTCCGAAACAGTATCGCATAACTTTTTAGACAAAGATTGAGCGGTTTCGACTTGGATTTGATTCAAGAGCACAGATTTGATAGAGGAATGAGTGGAAACGTTGAGACGAGGCCAGATATAGGAATCATCACGAGTCAACAGCTTACGAAGGAGAATAGCAGCCATGGCACGAGTATCCGGTTGAGCACAGACCTGAAGAAGGTGAGCAAGGCGGAGGCAGAGAGCATCAGGCTCAGATTGCTTGCAAACATTGAATAAAGCCTCGGCGTGTGAACGTTGCTCGTTGGAAGATGACATCAAGTGAGAGATTAAGGTTTCGAATGGAACCGGGTCGGATCCTAAGATGACAGCGAGCTGAGATTGCTGGTCCATGGTGGCGACGGCGGCGGCGGCGGCAACGGCGGCGAAGAAGATGATTGATAATAGCGATGAAGATGAAGAAGAGGATGGTTAATTGATTCCTCTCTCCCTTTTTATGCGTGTATTCTTCGTTTGCTTGGCTGCTGTGTCTGAGAGAGAGAGAGAGAGAGGGGGGGGTGGCTGAGAGGGTTTTAGGAGGAGTGTAGGAAAGAGAGAAATGAGGGATTTTAAGAGAGCGCGCCAATTAGGGTTGACAACAAAAATGAAAATAAAAATAAAACATTTAGTCCTTTGTTTAATTTTTGTTAGTCTTTAAATTTGTATTTTAATTAATTTATCTCAATGAATGAAAAATTAATATTTGTTAACTTTGTTATATGCAATTTCTATGTTAATAATATTTTAGTATTTAATTAATTTTTAAAATTTTAAATTTTAAAAATTAATTAAATACTAACATAATATTTACATGACAATTCACGTATACATTATATTAAAAATTAGAAAATGTTAATTTTTATTTATTTTGGGATGATTTGATAAAACACAAATTTAAATATTAGAAGAAACAAAAAAATGAATAAAGGGTTAAAATGATATTTTAAAAATTAAAGGATCAAATAAGTTATAATACCAAATAAATAAAAAGAATTTTGGAAGCTTAGCTTAGCTGGTATCCTTATGTGTCATCATGATTACAGTAGAGTGTCCTTATTTGCTTTTCTTTTTATTCATCTCACACTTTAATTCTTAAAAATACAAATAATCGGGTATTTAATATATTGTATAGATAAACTACAAATAATATAGGCTTAACGTGAAATTTGGTATTTTAATTTAACATCTTTTTAAGATGATACCTATGTTATTTTTATCCAATGTGTTAATTTTTAATTTTGATTTAATTTTTTAGTAAAAACGAATTAAATCATGATTTATCAAACTGCATTTAACAAAATCATGAAATATTTAAATCTAATAATATTAGAAATCAACTTCTATTAAATCTATCCTAAAACCTAAATTAAAATTAAAATCATTATCTTTGGGTATCAAAATATATAATTTTTGTTAAATTTATATACTAAATTGAATAAAAAAACATAAATACCACATTAAAAATATATATCAAACTCAAGTACTACTACTAAATGACATATTTAACCAATAATATATCTATACTACTATTCAATTGAAAAATATTAAAAAGCACACTTGTCACAAAATAAATTATATTATTATAAATATATTTTTATCTAAACTTAATAAAAATCCAAAAAAAAATAATCTTAAACTTTATCATTTTACATAATTTTTAATAAATATATTTATTTTTAAAATAATCTAATAAATATTTACTTATTAGTGAATAAAGTATTAAAATTTGACAGATCAGGTGAGCTTTGGCTGCCCCTTTTTTGCTCTATCACTTTACAATCTTCCCGCTAAAAATGACAAGGACCAGCATTGGCCACCTTTCATTATTTTATATTACCCCTTTTTTATTTATTTATTTTCTTTTGATTAATTTTATCAATTTATTGTGCGTCTTTTTAGCCATTTGAATTTTTTAATTAATTAAAATTTAATATTTTAGTAATTTTATTTTTTAATACGTGTTTAGTAATTTAGGATAATTCTTTTATAAAATCTTTTTAATAATATGATAGAATTTACATTTATTTTATTTAAATTATATCATCGGTTAAATATTTTACATCTATTTAATTATTTTCAAATTTTACTATTTACTTTTTAGATTTATGGTATTTAAAAATGTTTTGGTTATTCAATTTTAAAAATTATAAAATGTTCGTCGGAAGTTTTATTTAAGTTATTGGACTGTTAAAATCATTGTTGTATAACTTTTATGCTCTCATCGTCAAGACCAATCAAAAGCTCTAATTCATTTTCTTTTCTATAGTTCTTTTTATTTTCATAATAACAACTTTAAACATCATAAATTTATGAACCAAAATCTAAACAGTTTTTTTATTCAATCTCTAACACTAGGCATCAAATTGACTTGAAACTAATCTATGTTTTTCTACTAGCTGATGGGTATTGATCGTTGAATCATCAATTGAAACTAGTTAGCCAAACTTTAAAGGAGAAAAAACTTAATAACCTAGTGATTTAAATAAAAACATTTGAATAATTCAATCATGGGCAAAGGTAAAAAAAAAATTGTAGGGAAGGCCAAAATTAAATTGTAATTTTTATGATAGTAAAAATACAATTTCAACATTTGAATAGCCTATATTTTTTATAAATTTTAAATGATTAATAAGAATTTTATTATTTTTCAGAGGGGTAAAGTACAATTTTTCATTTCCTAATTTAAAATTAAAAAAATTAAATGGCCTAAATGAATTTTTTTTCCATTTTAGTGAGGGTCGAGGTCCTTGCCAGTCCCCTAGATTCGTCCCTGAATCTAATGACTATGACATAAATTTACTAAGTTGAGTGACCTTAAATATAATTTAACCTAATGTTGTATGCGTTTGAGTTTAAATGGAGAGACAATGAGATGATAATTAAAAAATAAAAATTACCATTAAAGATATTAAAATAAATTTATAAATAATTAATAATTATATTCTAACTAATAAAATATTTAAGATAATAATCACTTTAATACAATTAGAAATTTATTAATGATACCCATATTTATTTTCTATTATTTATTATGTATTTATTAAATTGTTATCAAAACCAAAATTATATATTTTATATAATAACAACAATAAATAAGAAACACTTAAATAATACGAATTAATAATTTAAATAATAATAATACAAATTCAAATTTTATCATTCTTTGACCCTTTTTTAAATTAAAAATTTCTCATATAATATATTATTTACATTAATCGAGACGTTCCTTAAAAAGACAAAAAATTTTAGTGGAATAGTATCTTTCGTTGAAGGTTCGAGACTTAATCTCCTTCAATAATTATAATTTTAACAAACAATTCATTGTGCTTTAGTGACGATATATAAAATAATTTTTCTAAAGGAAAATAGATAAAATTATATAATTTATATAGATCAAAACTAAAATATATAATTTTATTAAATACGTGTACCAAATTTAATAAAAAATAAATATCATATATAAAATGTAAAATCAAATAATATATTTAAAAAATTTAATATAAAAATAAGTAAATTGCAGATGGCATGCAGATTATAATAAATGAGAATTTCATTATCAGCTACGTGGACCAACACCCAACATTGGTTAATAATAACACCCCCTTTCCCTTTGTTAACCACTAGTCCTCAGGGTCCTCGCAATGCACAAGCAACTGCCAACACCCAATCCCCTTGTTTCTCTCCGCTAAATGCTAATGGCAGCAGCAACCTTCAACTCTCTCACCCTCCCCTTCTCAAAACCAGAATTCCCATTCTCCTCCATTGCAAGAACCCATATTCCCACCGCCACTCTCAACCTTTCTCGGTTCAGGCCTACTGGCTTCCTTCTATGCTCCCTTTCAAGTGATCACCCCACAACCGCCGCGGGTGGTCAACTTCACCATAAGACCAACACCAATAGCACCGACCCCCAGCCTCAAATTCATACTTGGTACTCTTTTGTATCTCTTTTCTTTCTCTTTCTACTTGAGCTGTTTGACTTTTTAGCTTTCTAGAGGGAATTTTGCGGTTGCCTTCTAAGGATGGTAAATTATGATTTAAAAGACCCTAAATTTTTCTTTAATTTTTTGATGTTGTTGCATTGTATCTATCGTTTCTGTAGTACATGGAACTGGAAGGGCTATTCTATTCGCTATCAGTGTTCTGGGAGTAGCGGTCCTGCCTTGGTTTTAGTACATGGTTTTGGAGCAAACAGGTCTGCATAATTGAATTTTTCTTCTCATTTGCAAACAAGTGATTGGTTTCTGTGAATTGCAACATTGCTCAATATAGTTCTGCTTTTTGTATTTTTCATATTGTCCATTGCCTGCATGTGCAGTTTGTATATGCATGTTTCAGATGTGTATCAATTATTACTTGTTTCAAAGGTTTCCTTTAAATAACTTGATTCCATGTGTTCATCCTTAATTGTCATTTCTTCTAATGTTTTGCTTACTACAGTAATCATTGGAGGAAAAATATTCCTGTTCTAGCAAAATCACATAGGGTATACGCAATTGATCTTATTGGCTATGGATATTCGGACAAACCGAATCCTCGTGAAGTTGGGGACTCATTCTATACATTCGAGACTTGGGGTTCCCAATTGAATGATTTTTGTAGCAGTGTGGTTAAAGACAAAGCTTTCTTTATTTGTAACTCTATTGGAGGTAATTTCCCTTATTAGTGTTTTAATTCACTTTATGCTTGATGCTTATGTCTGTATAATAATGGGTGTCATCATGTAGGACTGGTTGGCCTTCAAGCTGCAGTCGCAAAACCGGAGATCTGTAGGGGTTTATTCCTATTAAATATATCTCTGCGCATGCTTCATGTCAAAAAGCAACCATGGTTTGGAAGACCTTTCATCGCGTCATTTCAAAGTTTGCTTAGGTAAAAAAACGATATGGAACCATTTTTATTTTTCCATTCAAGTTTAGAAATGTTGCACTAGCCATATCGATTTTTCAGGCAGTAATGATATCTTGGCAGGAACACTGCAGTCGGCAAACTTTTCTTCGGATCCGTTGCCACTCCAGAGTCTGTTAGAAGTATTCTTTGTCAGGTAGTATCCTATGATGACTTTTGTAAGAAATGAATTAATCTTTGCTTGATTGTGGTGTTTCATTTCAGTGTTACCATGACACCTCTCAAGTGACCGAAGAACTAGTTCAGATTATCCTACATCCAGGACTTGAACCTGGCGCTGTTGATGTTTTTCTTGAGTTCATATGCTACTCAGGTGGTCCCCTGCCTGAGGAATTACTTCCGCAGGTTGAAGTAAGTTTCTTAAACTGATTTCTCGTATGCCGTCTTCTTTTCCCTTCAGTTTCCATGTTAGTTTATGTTGCTTGTTTCTCTTTTTGCAGTGTCCTGTCTTGATAGCATGGGGTGACAAGGATCCATGGGAAAGCATTGAACTTGGAAGAGCCTACGGGGATTTTGATACTGTAGAAGACTTTGTCGTCCTCCCCAATGTTGGCCACTGCCCTCAGGTTTGCTCTCTCATGAAACTATTGTTCGGCAGGTTTTTCTATTAACAAATATGATAATTCGTTGCTGTATTACTGATGTGCATGCAGGATGAAGCTCCACATCTTGTGAATCCACTTGTAGAATCATTCGTGTCTCGCCATTCTAAATCTCCAGCTAATGCTTCCACAACCATTTGAACCGATGGTGGAGCTTTTGTTGCTGCTCCTTTATCCATTATAGATATATCACAATGTTCCTTTGCAAAGGCTATCGTAAGATCCCACACTGTACATAATTTATATAGCATGTCAAAAAGCAACCCAAAGTTCTCTTTATGAATTCCTTTTACATGTACCATAATGTTGCATTTCAATGCCTGACCAATTGTATTCAAATAGTTAAACAAATTTTGTAGAAGACTGTGGTACATGATTTCTTTTAAAAATGTGTACAGAGATCTGGTTTTTAAAAGAATGAAAAAGCAAGTCCTATATTATTTTTTCTATTCACCCCAAAGAATGAACTAACAGAGAATGGACTTGTGGCTGCAAGTGTTCCTTTATAATACTGCACTCTAGGAATGGATGCTTCTCTTTCACAAAATGTTCGTCTTGAGCACAGATGAATTCAAGGTTCTCAATTCTTCACTTACTCCCAAGCACAGAATTGGAGTTTCGAGGGTTTTTCTTCGTGCAACCAATCTGGGATCTGTTAGGCTGCTCCCGTAGTCCACTTGCATGTGGATCCTCTTTTAGAGCTAACCCTTTAAAGAATCAATTCATCAGGAAGGGTCTTCCACCTCATTATCTGCATGATTTTCATACCAATCCAGTTCCGAACTAACGGTTTCCTCCTCTATTGCATAACCATCCACCAAAGATGAATCCAATCGAATTATCTTTATTACAACTAGGCACAAAAGCTACATTGTTTTCAGCTAAGGCTGTGGAACCTCCTTGACTCGGCTTCATGTTCCCCATGAATCAACTATCGTATTTGATCGATCGAGTCTTTGACATTGATCTCCTCAGCCTCGAAGTTAAAGTCATCTTCAGACGAGTTACATCTAAGATGGTTACTGCTTCTTTGCTTGCCAGCCAAGTTTCCTTCCTCATCCACCGGAGTCATCTGAATATAACAAAAACAAGCATTATCAGCAACAATAATCAGCACATTCTTTTCATTTGCAAAAAGAATAGTACCTTTTTTTACCTTGTCATTGTTAAGATCTACATTGTTCGCCCTTAGAAATGAAATGAAGTTGTTAAAGCTTTCGTTAAAGTTTTCTTCTAACGGACGGTAATGTCCACTGTGTGGCCAAACTGCCTTAAGGACGCCATTGTCAACAACTAATCTTCCAGCAGCAATGGTAGCACCACCTGCCAAGAAACTCAAATTTTGAAATGTACCCTTTTTCTTCACACCAACGTACAATATCTTCGATGTACTGAGGACAAAAAACCATTTAGCACTGCCAGTTTCTTCAAGGGAATGGACAGGCTTCCCAGTTTGCTTGTAAATGAACTTCCTGTCTACCACCATAACTTCATTAGGCTTCCGTCCTATCTGTATAGTGGATAAATATTAATTCAGTAACATTTTGAATATAAATCAAGGTAGACTTCATAAGGCTTTCAAATATAAAGGCGAGTAGCCGAACCTGGATGTCTTGGTTCGGGTCAGGATTTTGGTTGCTTCGGGGATAAAAACTGGGGTTTTGTTGAGGAGAGCAACTGTAAGGCGAGAACGAGAAGGAAAGGAAGAAGAAGAAGAAATAAAGGCGCGGCTTAAAAGGGTTGATAGAGATCATCGGGCATCGACGAAAGCCATTTTCCGACAACGCTGGTTCTATCTCATAATAAGTTTTGTTTCTTCGACACTACTAGATTGAGATTGTAAAAAAGACCACAAGATCACCGATTTATTGTTTAAAAAACAGAAATTTTGTGTCATATCATATCATATACTTCCTTCTTTTGATCTAATTTCTTATTTGTGTATCCAATTTTAAAATTCGAATCTATATAAAGATTGAATTCCTAAAATTTTTAATTATGGGCTTTCTTAATTTAAAGTAGAATTGTCGATGTATCAAATTAGACCGTAACAAAATTTTAGACCCGATTGTTAGGTCCGAACTTGAAAAATTATGTTACTAGGTTTGAGTCCTAATTATTACATCACCTCACTTAATTTCTAAACTTGTAATAGTACCCAAATATATACAAAATATTTGACAAATCTAAAATAACCAAACCAAAACAAATGACATTCTAAACTGCAATTGGATATTAAATAAATCAAAATTGAAAAATTTCCATTAAAAGATGAATAACATAAATGAAGAAAAAATATTTGATAAATTTAAATCAACAAAATCAAACGAATCACAAATGAAATTGGAGATTAAATAAATGAAAATTGAATTTTACTAATAACAAGAAATGCAAACCTTTTACCAGGAACTCATTCTTTATATAAAAACATTGAATATTCATATCGAGCTCGAACTAAAAAATCTTACCCGAGGTTCTAAATGAGACTTATTTTCTGCAAAAACCATGGGTTTTCAGCTTTCTCCGCAATTCATCCGCCTCGTCATGCTTCCCAGCCAACATTCTCTGCAAAATGGCGTGAAGAACTGGAAGGATTGCCTCTAGATTCCCTTCTGAGTACTTCTTGATTCGGGCTTCCAGCTCTGGCACCAAACAACTAACAAAGTCAAACAATATAAGTAAGAAACAAACTATCACTTGCTTTGCTCATTATCCAAACAAATATATATATCATGATTTAGTTTCCCTTCCTTTCTCAACAACCAAACAAATAATTTCCAAATAAAAAAAAAAGTAAATTCCAACAAAGGAGAAGTACAGATTAAATCCTCAGACCCAGTTTAAGACTTTTTACCAGACTAACATGAACATAACAAACCAATAAAATAAAAATCAAACTTGTTCATTCATCTTGACTTTCCTTTCTCATCATCTAAACAAAAAACACAAGAAACAAATTGCCAAATAGAAGCCCGAACCCAATATTATTGGAGCTTTTAAAATGGTCACCTCAGGTTTCTGGCCTAATTTTAAAATTATTGGAGCTTTGATTAGGAGATTGTGCAAAGAAGGTAAGGTTTCAAACATGATGTTGAAACCTATACTGAGGTCATTAGCTTTCTTTGTGAGAAGGGACTCCATAAGGAGGGTCTTGTTGATAAAATCAAGATATTAACACGTATAACATAGTGATGGATGCATTTTGTAAAGGGGGAATGATTTCTAGTGCCCAAGTTGTTGTGGGTGAACAGATTAGTTTCAATGTTGATACTTATTGTAGGATTTAGATTTTAATTATTTTGAAATTCCAAATTATATGTGCATAAAAAATATATATTTATTTTAAAA
Organism: Gossypium raimondii; assembly: GCF_025698545.1. Classification (NCBI taxonomy): domain Eukaryota; kingdom Viridiplantae; phylum Streptophyta; class Magnoliopsida; order Malvales; family Malvaceae; genus Gossypium; species Gossypium raimondii. The sequence continues at coordinate 56,808,304 of NC_068577.1, read as the reverse complement.
AGTTAATTTAATTAGGTTTGTAAGCTCAGAATACTCGAACTTGATTTGCTTGATAATTACAAGCTTGAGTCGAAAATTAGAGAATTTGGTTTATTTGAATTGAAGATAAAGATTAATTTCGATTACGGTGAAATTAAATTATATATTAAATATAATAACAGTAATGAGCGTGGAGATTAATTATTATAAAACTATAAAATAATTATTTAAGATATTCGATTAAATTTTTTGTATAATTGAATTTATGACTTATTTTAAAAGTAAAAAAAATTATTAGTAATTATTTTTGCGTGTGTTTCTATAGCTTTTAGCTTGAAGTAAAGAGGGTATATAGATATAGCTAGAGGTGATCATGGGTCGGGCCGGGTCCAAACAAAATTTTAGGCCCGTTTTCTAGGCCCAGACCCAGCACGGCCCAAAATATGGGCCTAAAAATTTGTCCAAGCCCGGCCCGAAAGAAAATTGCTAAGCTCGAGCCCGGCCCATATTAAATTTTACAACACCAAAATAGCATAAAAAACCTGCAAAATATAGTCAACCAACCAGAATATCTATACATTAACCAATCAAAATATTTAATTTTATAACAAACTACAAATTGTAAGCTAAATTAAATTTTCGACAATTAGAAAGGAAGGTAACCTAAAAAGCAATCGAAAAAACATGAAAGTTAAAAAGTATATTTGATTAAAAATAAATATATATATTTAATATATAATTCTGGCCGGGCCGAGCCCGGGCCAAAAAAATTTTACCCGAGGCCTGGCCCGTTTTCTAAACTAAATAATAAACTTAGCTCGTGAACAAGTGTCAAATTGATGCTTAATTTACACAAATATAACGTTTTATTTTTAAGACAGTTTATTGCTCAATTGCATTGCATGGGTAGTTTTCGGTCTGAGGGTATTTTCGAAAGGGAAAAGAAGATCATTCGGTGGAGAGGTTGGAATAGCCAATTTGGCACCTCCTCCCCTAAATGGCTATTCAACGATTTTCAGAATAAAGCTGTAATCGCCATTCGACGTTTTAAGCTTTCCAATGAACCAAACCTCTGCTTTAATGTAGAAATTGGAACCGTCCTGTAATGGCTTTGCCATTACATTGAACCAAACGAAGCATGAATGTCTCTATCAACACATTGACCACTAATTGTTTTTCTTTTTCATTTATACCCTTAATTATTTTTTTATTATCATTCCTTATTTTTACCTTATTTTTTTATTATTCTTTCTCTTTTACATTCTTTTGTATTTTTAATTTATAATAATAATAATAAAGTAAGGTATCATTATCAAAACAATTTTTACTTTCCCATTTATTAATAGCTTTTAAATTATTAATTCCATCAATTTGATTTAAAAGTTTTAAAAAATTATCCAAAATTTTTTTCCATTCACTATAATATTTTTCTATAAAATTAAGTAAATTGTTTTAATAAATATATATATATATATTAAATAGTGGGGCAATTTTTAATAATTACTAATAAATTATTAATTTTAGTTGAATTTTAAGTGTTAGAAAAATAGTTCATGCGAGCCAGACACTAAGAGTAATCAAAATAATCATTGTTCCTCTCTCTTTGTAAATATCTTGGATTGATATGAAATAACCCGAATCAACCCACATCGGTATCAGATAATGAAGAACAAGGATAAATTAACTAAAGTTCTTTGGATTTGCTGCTTCAAGCTAATGTTGCAATGCAAGCTTTTGAGTCTTTTTGTTCTTCGATAAAAATTTACCAATTAGCCTTAGTTCTTGCCTGTAATGACCCAAAATTCACGGGCATCAGAAAAGTATATTATCGGGTCTCCGTCTTAGCGAAATGCGTTCGTAAATAATTACTAGAAATATCTATGAGTCTAGTGATGTGTTTAATTAGGCTTTGATTAGGTGAAATTGTCTTAATTAGGAGTAATTAGCAAAAAGGACTAAATTGAATAAAGTGTGAAAGTTTAAATGTAGATTAAAAGAAAATAAAAAGGACCAAATAGGCAATTATACCTAATGTATAAATGAGGCAGCATATGTTGATAAAAATCTTAGATTTTTTTTATATATAAATATATTATTTAATTAGATTATATTATTATATTATTATATTGTAATTTATATTAATTATATTGTAATATTATATTATAAAATAAATCAAAGATTTTGACAATTTTATGGTAACTAGAAAATACATGTGTAATAAATTAAAACAAAATAAAATAAGGATTGAAATTGAAAGCAAGCCAAACAAAATTTTAGGGGAGGAATCGGGAATTGAAATAAGGTGAAGGACCTAATCGTAATGCGCAAATAAAAGGGAGGGACCAAATGGGAAAATATTCCCTATCTTTCAAAACGCATAGTTCTAATATGGACTAAAATGAAACAATGCAAAAATCACAGGGTAAAATTAAAAATAAAAAAAGGATTAAATTGACAATGAGCAAAAAGGCAGAAGGATCGACTGCGAAAATTATCCCAGGCGCTAGAAAACACACGGATCCTAGCCGTGCGGGTCAGGTCTCGGGTCGGCCCCCGAAAGCGACATCGTTTTGGCGTTAAAGGGCCTAAGTGAAATGGCGTCGTTTCACAACTGCTATTTAAATAAAAAAAATTTCAAAAACTTTCATTTTAACCTTGTTTAAAAAAAAACTCTAAAAGCTCTTTCCTCTTTCTTTCAAAGCCACTAGGTCTGATCATCAAACACCGCCGTGGCGATCGGCTGATGGGGGCGATCACCACCCACGGTGGCCGTAGTTCACCAAAAACTCCCGTTTTGAGCGCTCTGACGCGTAAAGCCCGGATCTAGGGCTATTTTTTTGCAAAAGCTTAACCCAAAAGAATCCCTTCGATTTTTCTTCCGTTTTACCAAAGAGAACCGTCCATCATCGGGAACAATGACCTCCTCTACTCACGGCAGTGGGATTCGAAACGTACAGGCGAGCCTCGAGCGGCGATGGCGTGTAGCGTAGGTGGTTCTGACATGCAGAGCTGGAGCCTTAGGGGGCTAGGGTTTTTGTTTTGTTTAGATGTTGGGCTAATTGGGCTAGGTTAGTTTTGGGCTATTAGGTTTTAGTTTCGGTTATTTGATTGAGTAGTGGACTAGTTTTATTGGGCTTGCTTTTTGTTTTGGGCTGGTAATTGGGTGGTAGGCTTTTATTCATTGTAATGGACTATTAATCTTTTTGGACTTTTATTTATTTGGGTTTTTTTTTATCTGGGCCCAAGCCAAAATTGGCCTATTACAGATGCCCTTCTTTACTTGTTGTATTGTAACGAAAACGGAGAGAATACCTTAAAATGACCAATTGTAATAGCCCGATTTTAGGCCTAGTCGGAATAGTGGTTTCGGGACCACAAATTTGACGAGGAAAAAATTTATTTTTATTATATTTTTATGGTCTACAATTTCACGAAATGATTTTGTAAAAAAAATTTGTTCAAAAATTTCAACATTTTGGGCACTCAATTTAGCCAAAAGGACTAAATTGTAAAAAGTGCAAAAGTTGAGTTCTACATGTTAGAAGTGTCCAATTGTTATGAAATTTTAAATTGGAGGTCCTTAAATGGTAATTAGACCATTGGTTAACTTGTTGGACAAAAATGGACAAGAGATAAGTGAAGTAGGATATTTTTAAGTTGGGGGCATTTTGGTCAATTAGTAATTAAAAGAATTAAAAAGACCAAAATAGCCAAAAATTTGTCCATCTTCTCCATGATGAACGAAACTAGCAAGGGGGAAGCCATGGTTAGGGTTTTCAAGCTTCCAAGCTTTTTAATGTTCTTTACGTTTTTGAAGTCCAGTAGCTTAATTTAGCTTATTCTAGCAATAATTTAACCTAGGGTTTATATTTGAAAAAATACCCATAGGTGAAATGTGTTTATTTTTATGTTTTATGGTATAATATGAAGCTTGAAATTGTGTTAAACAATTTTTGCTAAGCGATTTTCAATGAAAACAAGTGAAACGGCATAATCGGTAAAAATTATTATTGTTCATAAGTGCATGTTATAGCAAGAATTTGATGTTGCTATAGAAGATAAAATGTTCAGCATGTTATAAAACATAAGAAAAGGAATAAAGTTTAATTTACGAGCCTATGAGCAAAATCGTAAATTTGTTAAACTTTAGGGTAAAATGTAATTTTTCCAAAATGTGATTTTGGAATGGATTGAATAATGTGAATGTTATATAAACTAAATATGTTATTATAGATCAAGAAAGAAGTGGAATCGACCTTGATTAGAGAAAAGAAAAGATTAAAGACTAAATTTCTAAATTTCTATATTGTTGCACAAAAGTAAGTTTTATGTAAATAATGCATCAATTTTAATTTATGATTTTATGTTCGACATATTTTATGATATGTGGATGAAAGATATATTTTATGATATATGTGATTGAATATCGAATAAAAATTTACAAAATAATGAAGTGTGGGAAATTTTCTCGGTTGAACCTTAGGAATAGAATGGGATACAAGTGGCATGTCATTAGAGATCTATGTGAAATTGTGAATAAAGTGGATCTGAGCGTTGGTCATAAGTTCTACCAGTGGCTGGGTATACCGGCATATGTTGCGGATACCTGATAGCTTGTGTGAGCAGCACTGAGTAGTAACGAATGACTGACAGCTTGTGTGAGTAGGTCGTGATGCGAAACTGTGATTAATGTGAACTCGGGTGTTGGTCTTAAGTTCTACCAGTGGCTGGGTATACCGGCATATGTTGCGAATACCTGACAGCTTGTGTAAGCAACAGTGCAGCACTGAGTAGTAACAAAAGACTGACAGCTTGTGTGAGCAGACCTGAGAAAGTGAATAGCTCGAGAACGAGCTAAAGTGAAAAATGATGTGAAGTTGCTTTTGCTACAAGTGTGGCACTTATGTGCAAATTTCTGACGTATCCAATAATATTCTTAAGTGTTCAACCGAAAAATGATTAAGTGGAAATGAATGTGAATATGTGGTGGACAATGTGCGCGATATGTGGTCAAACTTGAGTGAAGTTGATATGGAACAAGTGTTAAAACAACGAAGATTTGTAAATAAATGATGATGAATAGCTATTGGCATGGCTAATTATGAATATACTTTAGTGTTATGTGAGTGTAAGTGAGAATTAATGCAAAGAAAACATGATTGAATAAAATTAGCAATAAAAATTGTATGGATAGCATGCAATGGTATCACTTTGGAAAATCACCAAAAATAGTGGAAAGTGAATTAAATATTGAATAAAATATGAAATTCAAGGTTATTGAGTCTATTTTCATATGGAAGAAATAAAGTAAGAAAAGAGTTATAAATTATGAGATATTTAAATTTTAGTAAGACAAGATTAGAATGATTTCGAAATCCCCTATTTCAACTTTGGAAAAATAACTATAAATTTTACAAAAATAATTATGGTTTTTAATTTACATGCTTAAATTCCTCAATGAGTCTATTTTTAAGAGAAATAAACGTGAGAACCATCCCGACTTCAGAGACAATTTGGTGATGTAATTCCTCTTTTGGTAAAAGTGCCATGTACTTAGGTATTGTTAAATAAAAATTTTATTATTATTCAGAGGGATAAAGTACAATTTTACCTTTCCTAATTTAAAATTAAAAAATTAAATGACCTAAATAATTTTTTTTTTCCATTTTAGTGAGGGTCGAGGTCCTTGCCAGTCCCCTAGATTTGTCCCTGAATCCAATGACTATGACATAAATTTACTAAGTTGAGTGACCTTAAATATAATTTAACCTAATGTTGTATGTGTTTGAGTTTAAACGGAGAGACAATGAGATGATAATTAAAAAATAAAAATTATCATTAAAGATATTAAAATAAATTTATAAATAATTAATAATTATATTCTAACTAATAAATATTAATTCAGTAACACTTCGAATATTAATTCACAAGTACCCTTTGTCAAAAGCAGCACGGGCACATGCAGACCTCAAGAATCGCAGAACAACTGGATCAATTATGCTAATCCCATGAAAGAATCTTCGCTGTGTTCTCATTTAGCTTTGATTATTGGAGCTTTGATTAGGAGATTGTGAAAAGAATGTAAGGTTTCAAACATGACGTTGAAACCTATACTGAGGTCATTAGCTTTCTTTGTGAGAAGGGACTCCATAAGGAGGGTCTTGTCGATAAAATCAAGATATTAACACGTATAATTAACTAAAGTTCTTTGGATTTGCTGCTTCAAGCTAATGTTGCAATGCAAGCTTTTGAGTCTTTTTCTTCTTCGATAAACTTTTACCAATTAGTCTTACTTCTTGCCTGTCATGACCCAAAATTCACGGGCATCGAAAAAGTACATTATCGGGTCTCCATCTTAGCGAAATGGGTTCGTAAATAATTACTAGAAATATCTATTAGTCTAGTGATGTGTTTAATTAGGCTTTGATTAGGTGAAATTGTCTTAATTAGGAGTAATTAGCAAAAAGGACTAAATTGAATAAAGTGTGAAAGTTTAATTGTAGATTAAAAGAAAATAAAAAGGACCAAATAGGCAATTATACCTAATGTATTAAATGAGGCAGCATATGTTGATAAAAATCTTAGATTTTTTTATATATAAATATATTATTTAATTAGATTATATTATTATATTATTATATTGTAATTTATATTAATTATATTGTAATATTATATTATAAAATAAATCAAAGATTTTGACAATTTTATGGTAACTAGAAAATACATGTGTAATAAATTAAATACATACATTTGTAATACAATTATATAATTACTTATAATATAAGAAATTATTATATTATATATATATAAAGCAAATGAAATAAAAGAAAGAAAGAAACAGAATATTAAGCAGGGACGAAACAGAAAGAAAAGAAAGGAAAGAAGGGAGAAAAGAAGGAATAAGGAAAATAAGGTTTTAAAGGTTCCAAATTGAATTGGTAAGTCAATTTAAGTCTTCTTTTTTTTGTAATTTTAAGCTTTTATGATCCTAGAACAAATTACTACTAGGTATATGTTGAAATTTTGGAAGTTATTAGATTTTTAGACACTAATTTGTTGAGTAAAAGTGTGAATTAGGGATTGAATTAATAGAATTTCAAGTTAGAAGTGGGAGAAGGATTTAATTTTAGAATAGGCTATAAATTTTGTGTAATAGGGACTAAATTGTAAAAATTTGAAATTAGGTATTTATGATGAAAATTAGGAGTTAAGGTTGAGTTTGGATGAATATGGAGTAGGAATAAGGTATAAATGATGATGGAAAAATAAATGATTTTGATTAGGGATTAAATTGAAATTAAGGTAGAAGTTGAATAGAAATTCAACTATTTAACATAAATTAGTGTTGTATTAATAGTATAAATTATTTTAATTTTTGTAGCTAGCAAAGAACCAGAGGCATCGACACAGAAGGGAAAAGAGAAGATTATCAAAGAGCAAACTCGAGAAAATTACGGTTTGTATTACTATAATTTAAACTATTATTTATTAAATGTTATATTTAAATTTATGTGTATGGTAAGTAAAATTTTAAGGTAAGTATCAATATTGAAATGAATGAAATTGAGATGAAGTATGATTATGTATAGATATTTGATAGTATATTGATTGGAAAGTGGAAAATTGTATTGAATTGAATTGTGATTAAATTGAGAATGATTTGAATGGAAAATATGAGAAAGTGATTGAATTGAAATATGAAAATTGAATACGCTATTAACTAGTCAGACTAAGTCAGATATAGTTGGCATGCCATAGGATTGAAAGAATTTGGGGATTTTTCAACTTGACCGACGAGACACTGAAGTCACTATATTTCTTCGGACTATCCGAAGAGGCACTGAGTGTTGTTCTGGTGTGTTTGGGTGGATTATTCTTGTGTGTTTGGTTGAAATCCGTGTATCCGCCAAGGTTTGAGTTTTGTTAATAGGGGTAAGCAAATGAAATGATAAAACGAATGAAATTGATCGATTAATTTATTTAAGAAATCAGAAATTTGAAATTGTGAATTGAATGGAGATTGAAAATAAAAGACATAAACCAAAGGTTCAAGAGATGATTGAACTCAGTTTGATGATATGTGATATCAATTTGATTAATTGTTATTGTTGAAAATTTGAAAGTTAAAGTATGAATTAACATATATTAATAAATTACTATATGTTTGATATTTATATGTTTATAAATTATTATTTGTTATTATAGTTTGAATTATGGTAATACCACTGAGTATAGGCATACCCAGCGTATGGTTATTTTTGTGTGCAAGTCCGTAGAAGTCAAAGGTCCCGGTCCAACATCCAGATCAATCCCGACTTCAGAGACAATTTGGTGATGTAATCCCTCTTTTGGTAAAAGTGCCATGTACTTAGGTATTGTATAAATTATGTACTTAAGTCTTGAAACATTGGTTGTAAAATGATGTCTAATATGGGTTATAAGTATGAAATGAATTAGTATGGCATATTTGGTAAAATATGGCATGAAACTAAAATGGGAAATGAATGAAATTATTAGTTCAATTAAAAAGTTATTTATGAGTGATCAAGTAGATAACTTGTTAAAATAGTGTTGTAGGCATAATTAGGTATGTTTGAGTATGGCAATGTATGGTTTGTTATATTGGTTGTAAACTGGTTGCGGTTTGAAAATTGCAAGGAAGGTTAGATGTTTATAAAGGGGTTATATTGAGTTCAAAAAAAAATTATGAAAAATTTTCAGAATACTCGAATTAGTCTCGTTCCACTTGAAATACGTGTTTTGGACCTCGAGGGTTCATTTTAGGAACTTAATAATTAAATTATACTATTTATGTTATTGATTTGTGAATTATTAGTAAATTGTTCGATATGGCTGGTAGTACTCCATAACCCTGTTCCGGCGACGGTTTAGGGTTAGGGGGTGTTACACCTGAGACATATTGGGAGAACGTCCAAGTTTTTTTTTAATCATAATTTTAAATTTGAAAGAACTAATTAAGTCAATATTTTTACTATTTGTGCTTGCATCCTATATATATCCATCTCATTGTTTAGCTTTATGCTTTCTATCCAGGATTTTAGGGATATGATGTGTTAGAATTCTAAATAATAAAAAATATCGAGAAATTACACAATTGTATGCATCAAAAGACTTTGAAGGTTGAAAATGATAAGGTAAGACATGTTGCATCTGTTGGAAAAATACTATTACAAAATAGACTTGTTAGCACTGACTGGAAAAAATAAATTGATCGTAAATAAATAATAAAGTAATTATTGTGCCATGGAAGAATCACTGTCTTAGAAGTAGATTCGCACTGATCGATGTAATTAAGTAATGGACTTCGTCCCCTAAGGTTAACACAATACTTCTATATTTACATCCGAATAAAGAAGGTGGAACAACGATTGAAATTGCTCTTCTCAAAAGAATTAGACACTCAATCAGAAAAATGACTAAAGGAAAGCAAGCAAATAAGCAGAGGAAAGAAGAATGATTTTTCAAAGTAGGGGCAAAAACAGTAAGGTTTCGCAAATGGTGCAACTGAAGAAAACGGATCATATTTTTCGTTGACTGATTAGATTCTCTGAAAAAAAATTATGTTTAAATAAAACAAAAAAAAATATTGAAAACAAAACACATGCAGTACATGTTATCACAAAAACAGGCCAAGTAGATAATATTACATGTGTGTTGGACCTTCGCCTCAATTACTCTATAAAAACATAAAAGTAAGGCTATATTTAAACTCTTAAAAGCTTTTTCTTAGCTAATGTGAGATTGTTCTTTTCTTATTTAAACAAAAAATGTGCTACGTGTAGTTATTCAATTGGTTAATGTGTTACATCATAATTTATTAGTAGAATAACGAAATTTTTAATGACGGTGACCAGTTCAAATAATTATTTTAATTAGACTGACTAAATTTATCAAAATAATTTTTGGATGACCTGCATAGTAGTTTCCTTTGAATATATTAGATAAATGTGAGGGCATTTTATATTTAGTTGAATTTTAAATATTATTTAATTTTAAAATTTATTTCTATTGAAGGTATTTACTAGAACGAGCACATTAATTAATCATTCACATTCTGTAGGTACATGAAGGAAATAAATGCTAGTCACAAGTTTTAAAATTGCTTTAGACCCAGGACAATGATCAAACCCTCAATTGATTAAAGTGATAAAAACTTTTACCATATCACCTAACTCTCATGATTTTAAAAATTCATTCTTCAAATTTTGATTAACACTCCATTAGCATCCTCGCGGAAAATTGATCCCAAACTTTTGGAATCCATTAATTTTATTTTGATATAGAAATTGCTAAGGAAATTTATATGAAAATTTGAAAATTCATTCTTCAAAAAGTAAACCACAAGTATAGTAATTAATTTAATTCAAAATTTTCAAAAAAAAATATTTAACTTTTTATTTTAATACCAATTTAAGAGATTCATCAATTTGCTTAAAAAAAACTTATCAATTTTATACTTTTATGAATCCCTTACCATATAGGGTATCCACTGGTCAATCAAATAACTGTACCACGTAAGCTTGTTTTCTATATTGTTTGAACATTAATCTTGTTATAGGTTTTTATCATATATGTTTTTTTATATAATGTCTAAAACTGCACATAGTCTCTCCCTAACTCTTAAATAGGAGGGTAATGCACTTTAACGCACTCAAACTCACGTCCTGCTGAATTGACAACAATACTGATACCAATAATTTGAATATTTGTAATGAGATTTTTGTGTATTTAAAATGCAATTTTAATGAAAATAATGCCCCTTGCATCTTAAACAGTCAGCAAAATAGAAGAATGAGAAAAAAGTGATTGTAATCACAAGCATGATTGATAGAATGCTAACAAATTTGTAGTTATTTGTTTACTTTGAGTGAAAAATTAAATATTTTATTGCACAAAACTATTTTACTCATGGAAAATGTTTTTTCTTTAATTTCAAAAATAAAATTAAAAATAGTAAATAGTCTTAGTTTAATTGACGTCGATGTTGTTGTAATAATTAATATGTGAATTTGAATGTGCTTAAATATGTATTATCGTTTTATTTTGTTAAATTGAATGATAAAAGTTCAATAGCCTTTAAACAACACAGTTTAAAAACCCAACTTGATTCAACAAATATAATTGGTTGAATTTAACTATCTAACACACAAACAATCTCTTTTTTGTTCATGTAAAAATCAATGTTTATGGAGTTGGTTAGTCCTAAAGCTAATCAGACTACCAATTTTTATTCCGGTCGATCTGTCTAATTAGGTAAATTATTAATAAATAAATAAAATTTAGTTTAACTAATTTTTAGCTTGGTTTAATCGATCTATACCGATTCAGGGGTGTGAAAACAAGGGGTTAGATAAATAAAAAATTTTATTTATTTCTAGCCCTTACCTTCGTCCCTTCTCTCAAAACCAATACCATAATCAATTCTCAACTCAATTATGATTAGATAACACTAATATTTGTCTCTTTTTTTTAATCAATACCAACAAAAACCAAAGTTAAGAAGAACTTTGTTCTTTCATGTAAGAATAAGAAGGAACCTTTCCCTGATTTATCCTTCACCGCCAAAAAGCAGTTCATACACACAAAAAAAAAAAAAAAAAAAGAAAAGAAAATCTACTCCTTTTTAAAGGTTGTTGAAACCAGATAAATCTGATCGGTTAAATCGATTGATTCAAAGAAAGGACAAAAATTAATTAATTTTTAAATTAATTGTACCGATTGTTAAATTAATTGAATAGAAATGTATACTATTTTAAATTTTTAATAATTTATTTAATTAAAATTAGACAGATTAATATAAAATATATCCCGAATGATTTGACTATCTTTTCAAATTCAAAAAAATATTTTTTTAATAATACACAAATCTTAAAGTAGGGTTGAATCCAATTAGAAATTGAAGATGTAAATATGTATATGTCGTAGGTAATTGAAATTAGATTTGCTCATGAGTTGAGTAATTTATTGGGTTTGAACAGATTTTAATGTTTTATGTTCAATTTAAACAATGAAAATGTTTTAAAATTTAAACTTAATAATAAAAATAAAAATATTTTTATTTTTACTTTTATTTTAATGATTTTAAATTTTTTAGAATAATTGTTTCAGAAAATTTTCTTAAGAATAATTATTTCCTTCCATGTACACAAGGATCAAAAATTCAAAACCTTTACTCAGAATGGCACAATCAAAAGCTCTAATTCATTTTTTTTTATAGCTTTTTTCTTCATAAAACAACTTTAAACATTATGAATCTATGGATCAAAATCCAAATAATTTTCTTATCCAATATTTAACAACCATCAAATCGACTTGGCCTCTAAAATATGTTTCTCTACTAATTGATGGGTATTAATCCACGGCCTCGATCATCAAATCACCTTAAAAAACTTAGGTTACAATAAGATGATGATTAAAATTATCATTAAAGATATTAAAATAAATTTATTAATAATCAATAATTATTATCAAAATCAAAATTATATATTTTGTATATAATAACAGCAATAAATAAAGTTAATATTTATTAGGAATGGTGATTAAGGCTTCTGTTGACCTAAATAACACGAGTTAATAATTCAAATAATTATCAATCATTATATAAATAAAATATTTTTAAAATTAAAAAATAAATAATGAGATCTATGAATCCACCAAATTACGAATATAAATATCGGAAAAGATGTCATCCTGCACGAGATCAGTTTTTGCCACCGCCGTTGCTTTTGGATTCTTCCCAATAAATAACGTCAAGGATCTGCTCTTGCAGGAAATGTAATAATCCCGGCAGTTTCCCCCCCTCTAGTCGTTTCGTGCTACAAGAGGTTGGTCTAAGAACAATTTTTCCATCAACAAGCAAATGCCCTAATAAGAAAAGGAGATTAAATTTGTTGACAATGGCAGTAAGCAACAAACATCATCTTGAATTCTTTAAACTACCCAACTCCTTCAAAATCTTCATCATATTCGACCTCTGAATCCCGATAAACGCCTTCTACAAGAGGTAACCCTAGACAAACATAACGCCAATTCTAAACACTAAACCCTAAAAAATAAGAAACCATGTAAACCCTAATAAATGAGAAATGCAATTACCTTCAAGTTCATAAGCCATCTCCTCAGACATAACAGCACGAAACCCAGTATACCTCGTTAGTCTACCACCTACAGCGTATATTCTTCTTTTCGCTTCCTCTTCACTACAAACAAAAAAGAAAAATAAAACCCATTTCTCAAATTCCAGGAGAAAAAAGGCAAATTTGAAGGAATCAAAAACCTGCCGACAATAGAAGCGAGGGTTTTAACATAGAAATCAATCTTTTCTTCAAAAGAAGGTTCTTCCCGGAATTCAAAAGTGATAAGCCAAAGCTCATGATCACCACATCCTCCAACTCTGTGGCTGCTATTTGGAACGCCAACCCATGGAAATTGCGGTCTATGAAGGACTTTGCCATCAACAAAAAAATCCTCTGGTAATCAATCCACCAAAAAAAAAGAGATTAAATTTGTTGACAGTGGGAACTTAAATGGCTATAAGCAGCAAACTTCATCTTTAAACTACCCACCTGCATAATAATGATCTTGGCTACAATGCCGAACTGGTAAAACCCAGCGTACACGAGGTAACTCTGTAGAAACATAATGCCAATTGATTTTAGAACAAAGTGGATGCCTCATCAATTGTAAGTTCAAAAACACTTACAAAAGCAATTGGGGAAAACCATTTAAACCCTAATAAATTAGTATAGAAAGCAATCACATCGGGAGGTTTAAAACCCTAAAACATCTAGCAACACATCACACACAATGAAAACCAATGTTAAGTCTTTCTTCTTTCTGAAAACCCACTGTTTCAAGAAACCCGTTTCTTGTTCCAATTACACTAGAAAAAGGGAAAACCATGTAAACCCTAAACCCTAAACCCTAGTAAATGAGGAATGATATTACCTCTAAGTTCATCAATCAAATCCTCAGAGAAAAAAGCACGAAAACCAGTATACCTCGTTGTACAAATAGAGTATATTCTCTTTTTCGCTTCCTCTTCACTACAAGATCAGACAAACAAAAAAGAAAATAAAACCCAGATTTAATGAAATTTGAAGGAATAATTATTATTTAAAAACCTGCCGACAACAGAAGCGAGGGTTTTAACATAGGCATCGATCATTTCTTCTTCCAAAGGTTTCGGGCGTTCTGGGAATTCCAAAATGATAAGCCAATGCTCATAAGAACTGTCATCTAGGAGAACCGATGGTCGTGGGCTACTACTGTTAGGAGATGGGTCGTTCAAAGGCGAGTAGCCGGACCCGGATGTCTTGGTTCGGGTCAGGATTTTGGTTGCTTCGGGGATAAAAACTGGGGTTTTGTTGAGGAGTGCAACAGTGAGGCGAGAACGGGAAGGAAAGGAAGAAGAAGAAGAAGCAGTGAGGGCGCGGCTTAAAAGGGTGGATAGAGATCGTCGGGCATTGAGGCAAGCCATTTTCCGGCAACGCTGCTTCTCTCTGATAATAAGCTTTGTTTCTTCGACACTAGTAGACTGAGACCGTAATAAAATAACACCGGTGTCACCAATTTATTGCTAAAAAAAGACAAAGAAAAAAATAGAAATTGTGTGATATCATAATCATATCTTTTAAAATCACAAAATAAATTATATTTACATTATTTTAACTATGTTTTTATCTTTTATCTAAGCTCAATAAAATCCACAAAATTAAAATTTAAACTTTAATTTCTTTAATAAATATATTTATTTTAAATAATCTAAATATTATTTACTAAAGTACTAAATTTTGACATGCCTGATAATTATTTATGGTAGTCTAATAATTATTTACTTAAGGTTTATGATGTATTTATTTGATTATTATCAAAATCAAAACTATATATTTCAAATTTTATTATTCTTCAACCCTTCTTTAATATTGTATAAATAATATATTTTAAAATAAAAAATCAATAATGATATTTATGAATCCACCAAATCTGTTTCTTCCAAATTTGCTATGATTTATGAATCTCGAATTTTTATTATATTGTTTAATTTCTGTATTAAATTATTTGTTTTAGTTAATTGTACTAATTATCTTCAAAATATTTTAATTACATTATTTAATTATCGATGTTATACCAATCAGATCCTTTTATTACTAAAATTATTAATTTAACCATTAAATCAAGATACAGCTGCATATAAAAGAGCCATTGAAAATTACTTTATTTAACTATTACTAGACCAGACATAAACTATTCGGTTCAATATCTTAGTTAGTTTATGCAGCAGCCAAAGATGATGATTAAAATTATCATTAAAGATATTAAAATAAATTTATTAATAATCAATAATATCGCTGTAGATTGAAGTGTTTTGATCGTATTTGTATATATATATATATATATTTAAAATTTTAATTAATTTAGTGTCATGAATTAACTGGTATCAATTCGGTTAAAAATTACGAAAATATCTTTCTATAATTAAAGTAAATAATATTATTTGAAGATATTTTAATCTTTTCGCGTTAAATTTGTGATTTCCACAAACTTTCTAATTTATATAAATGAATTTTCTTATTATAAATTTTTTTGTGCTCCATCATTTATTTTATGTCATATTATATTTAAAATGTTCAGCTCAACAAATCGACCTAATCTCTATCAATCGGGCCACCTCCCTAATCACCCATGAAGTTAAGGATATGTAAAGAACACCAAAACATTTGAGACTTACAAACGCCCCATACATAATTAGGAATGCCAATAGGGTACACCAATTTCTTTTCCCAATTTCCATTCAATTCGATTTTTCTTCAAAAAAAATATTTAAATCATTTACATGTGTTGCAGATTAAAGTGTTTTTTATTCTATTTATATAGACTTTAAAATATTATATATTTATACTATTATTTAAATTTTGATTGATTTAGTGTCATAAGTCAATCCGGCATTAATTTAGTTAAAAATTACTAAATTGTTTGTATTTTTATATGTTTGGAAATCAATTACCTATTTTTATTTTTAAGAATTTAATTTCTTTACTTTCTAAATTTAAAAATCAGGTCTAATTATTATAGTAAGAATTCTTCTATTAAATTTACTAATTGACATTTTGAAATTAAAAAAGAAAGAAAGAAACTCGCTTGGTATCCATGTGAACAAAAAGAAGAAGATATTTACTGTCGAAACCCCTTTTTTTATTTTGGTGTGACCGGATCACCTCATAATTCAATCATTTTAATACAAGTTTAAATTTATTAAAATGATGATTTTTGGTCTACAAAATCCAGAAGACTAGTTCTGGAGTCGGTTACGCATGGGGAAGGATTAGCACCACTGATAAACCCAAAATTGGTACTTAGTTGATTACTTGGCGTCTTTAGTGTCGAAAATTTAAAATTTGAAGAGATTTAAGATATGATCTTTTATTATTTAACACGAAAATGGCTTTATTTTGAGTTAATCGAGAAAAAGAATCACATCACGTATGTTAGGACACAATGCCTTAAATTCTCAAAACGAGAATAAACATGGAAAAAAATATTTTTTTAAAATATTTAATTATCTCGGTTTTAGAAAGAAGCCATATTCTGTAAGTTAGGAATATGACTTTTCTTAATTCCTAAAAATATATTTTTTAATTAAAGTCTTATATGCTTTAAAAAAATATTCGGTTGTCTTGGTTCAAAGAGAAAGTCGAATCCCGTAAGTTAGGGCACGACTTCTCAGATTTCCAAATACGGAACATTGCCTTAATTTTGAAAATTTTCTTTTTCTGTTTCGAGTAAAAATTAATGTGACATGAATTGATTATTAGTAATAATATTAATAACCAGATCGCAATAATAAGATAAATAAAGAAACATAAAATAAAAAATGGAAATGGAAAATGCACAATTTAAAAAGATAAATAAACATAACATTAAGATATTAGAAATAATAACAACAATAATAAAACGCACCATTAAAAAAGAGTACTAATAATCTATTTTTAATGTAAAAGGAAGAAGAAATAATAAATAAATAAATAAAATAAAATAAAAAGTTTGTGGAAAGGTTGAAATAAAATAGATTAATGATTAAATCAAGATTAAATTGAACTTAAAAGCAGAAATTTGAATAATAAAAATATAAAATATAAAAATGCAAAAGTATTTAAAAAATAAAACAAAATAAAATAAGGATTGAAATTGAAAGCCAAACAAAATTTTAGGGGAGGAATCGGGAATTGAAATAAGGTGAAGGACCTAATCGTAATGAGCAATTAAAAGGGAGGGACCAAAAGGGAAAATATTCCCTGTCTTTCAAAACGCACAGTTCTAATATGGACTAAAATGAAACAATGCAAAAATCACAAGGTAAAATTAAAAATAAAAAAGGATTAAATTGACAATGAGCAAAAAAGCAGAAGGATCGACCGCGAAAATAATCCCAGGGGCTAGAAAACACACGGATCCTAGCCGCGCGGGTCGGGTCTCGGGTCGGCCCCCGAAAGCGACATCGTTTTGGCATTAAAGGGCCTAAGTGAAATGGCGTCGTTTCACAACTGCTATTTAAATCAAAATTTTTTCAAAAACTTTCATTTTAACCTTGTTTAAAAAAAACTCTAAAAGCTCTTTCCCCTTTCTTTCAAAGCCACTAGGTCCGATCATCAAACACCGCCATGGCGATCAGCCGACGATGGCGGTCACCATCCACGGTGGCCGTAGTTCACCAAAAACTCCCGTTTTGAGCGCTCTGACGCGTAAAGCCCAGATCTAGGGCTTTTTTTTTTTTGCAAAAACTTGACCCAAAAGAATCCCTTTGGTTTTTCTTCCGTTTTACCAAATAGAACCGTCCATCATTGGGAACAATGACCTCCTCTACTCGCGGCGGTGAGATTCAAAACGTACAGGCGAGCCTCGAGCGGTGATGGCGTGTAGCGTAGATGGTTCTGACATACAGAGTTGGAGCCTTAGGGGGCTAGGGTTTTTGTTTTGTTTAGATGTTGGGCTAATTGGGCTAGGTTAATTTTGGGCTATTAGGTTTTAGTTTCGGTTATTTGATTAAGTAGTGGACTAGTTTGATTGGGCTTGCTTTTTGTTTTGGGCTGGTAATTGGGTGGTAGGCTTTTATTCATTGTAATGGACTATTAATCTTTTTGGACTTTTATTTATTTGGGTTTTTTTTTTTAGTTTTGATCTGGGCCCAGGCCAAAATTGACCTATTACAGATGCCCTTCTTTACTTGTTGATTTAGTGTCATAAGTCAATCCGACATTAATTCAATTAAAAAATTACTAAATTGTTGTATTTTTTATATGTTTGGAAATCAATTACCTATTTTTATTTTTAAGAATTTAATTTCTGTCGACACCTTTTTTTGATGAAAAACGGGGTCGACTTGGGTTTTGAAAATGAAAACAAAAATGGGAGTCGCCACAGATCTTTTTTAATGAGATGTGATCGGATCACCTCAAAAAGCAGTTGTTTTTTATAAATAATTTAATTTATTAAAACAATGGTTTTGATCTACGAAATTTAGAAAAATGGGTTCGGGAGTCGGTTACGTACGAAGAAGGGTTAGCACCATCGTAGCGCCCAAAATTGGCACCTAGTTAATTAGTTTATGTCTTAATGTCAAAAATGAAAAATTTGAAAAATTTTTAAAGATACGATCCTTGTATAAAAACTTGTATAAGTTAGAGAGAAAGGCATATTTTCACGTCATTCGAGAAAAAGAAATCATGTCCCGTAAGTTAGGACACAATATCAAAAATTCCCGATGTGAGAATAAATGCCCAAAAAAATTATTTTTGGAAAAGCTCAATTATTTCGGGTTTTATTAAAAGAGATCATGTCCCGTAAGTTAGAACACGATCTTTTATAAATTCCCGATAATATTTAAAAGTTTTGATTGAAACGATTCGTGTATTCGAGTTTTCGAGAAAATTGAAACCCGTAAGTTAGGGTACGATTTTCTTGAATTTCTAAATACAACATGTTGCTTTATTTTGAAAATTTTTCTTTTTGAGTATGAATTAACATAATATTTGATGAGATGTAAGTTTAATTTATGCAAGTATAGTATAAGGACTAACATTTATTTTATACAATACAAAGTACAATAATAATGTAACATGAAATAACTTTATTAGTAGATATAAAAAAATAATAAATCATAAAGCATAAAATAATATTGACATAATTATAACAATAATCATCCAATAATAACAATAACCGTATTAGTTGTTTTTCTAATATTAGAAATATAAAATGAATTAATCATTAATAAGAATGATAGCAATAAACAACAATAATAATATAGTGTAAGGAGAGGAATAAACAATATGATAAACTAATCATACAAGGGAAATGAAGAAATAAATAAATGCAAGAATAAATAAATAACTAAATAAAACAAAATAAAAAAGACTAATTTGGTTTTGAAACAGAAATTCGGGGGGTAGATCTGTAAATAATTTAAAAGGAAAGGACCGAATTGAGTGTGCGAATAACAAGGAAGGACTAAAGGGGAAAATATCCCCACCTCCCAAAACGCAGCACTTCACAGGACTAAAATGGAACAAAAAAAAAGTTAAACGGTCAAATTGAAATAAAAGAAAAAAAAACTAAAAGAGAGGCAAATTGTAACGCGCTGCAGAAACGCGAGGACTATATGGGAAATTATCCCCAGTCCATTAGAGCGCACCGTTTCATGCAGGACTGAAATGAAATAGGTGTAAAAACACGGGGTCAAATTAAAAAAAAACAAACAAGCAGAAGAATCAAAACAAAACAAATTAATGATGGGGGGACCAAAGGCACAAATAGCCCATTTCATGAAAACACGCAGATCCCCCCTGGAGCGGGTCGAATCGCGCGCGGGTCACGGGGGGTTAAACGGTGCCGTTTCGAGCTCAGTATAAATATATAAAAAAACCAAAAAAATTTCAGTTTCATCCTTCTTAAAAAAACAGAGAGCCAACCTCTCTCTCTCAGGCCTCTAACCGGCCATGGCAATCGGCTGTAGTGCCACCGTGAGCGGTGGCCGGCGTTGCGCAAAAAAAAAGCTTTTCAGCCCCGATTCACAGCACACACGAAAACCAGGCCCTGTTGGTCTGAAAAAGATGAAAAAGGAGGGGTCCTTCGCACCCCTTTTCGTCCGATTCCAACACCGAAGAGGGTCTCCGGCGACGGGCTTTCGAGACAGAAAGGTACCCTCTCCCCCTTTTTCTTTTCACTTTCTTTTAGTTTAAAAGAATAAAGAAAATAAGTAAAAAAAAATACTAATAACAGTGAAAGGAAATGCACAAGAACATAACAAGAAAGAAAAACTTTGGGTTCAACCTTTCTATTTCTTTAATCTGCTTTTTTGTATTGATCTCGTGAAAAAAGAAGAAATACAGGGGGAAATTCGGCCATTTATAGCCGATTTCCTTTCTATTTTTATGCTATTTTTGCTGTGTTATTTGCTGTTTGCGTGTATATTTCCTGTAGATGATTGACGGACGACAGTGGCAGTGACAGACGCGCGGTGGTGGCGGTAGAAGACCAAAGGCCTAAAGCTGGCGGCGCTTAGGGTTTCAGACACTGAAACCTTAAGTTGACTTTGGTTTTCGGGCTTGCGTATTGGTTTGGGCTGAAGGGTATTGGGCCATTCGAGTTTGGGTTTTATTTGGGTTTGCTTGTAATGGGCCCCGGGTGTAATTTGGGTTTTGGGTCATGGACTGTTTATTAATTTTTGTTTATGTGGGCTGTTTGTTTGGTGTTTAAGGCCCGGGTAAAATTGGGCCCGTACAATTTCTTTACTTTCTAAATTTAAAAAATCGGGTCTAATTATTACAGTAAGAATTCTTCTATTAAATTTACTAATTGACATTTTGAAATTAAAAAAGAAAGAAATAAAGAAAGAAACTCGCTTGTTATCCATGTGAAAAAAGAAGAAGATATTTACTGTCGAAACCCCTTTTTTTGAAAGGTTGACTTTATATTTTAAAAATGAAAATGGGAGTCGCCACCAATCTTTTTTTATTTTAATACAAGTTTAAATTTATTAAAATGATGATTTTTGGTCTACAAAATCCAGAAGACTAGTTCTGGAGTCGGTTACGCATGGGGAAGGATTAGCACCACTGATAAACCCAAAATTGGTACCTAGTTGATTACTTGGCGTCTTTAGTGTCGAAAATTTAAAATTTGAAGAGATTTAAGATATGATCTTTTATTATTTAACACGAAAATGAATTTATTTTGAGCTAATCGAGAAAAAGAATCACATCACGTATGTTAGGAGACAATGCCTTAAATTCTCAAAACGAGAATAAACATGGAAAAAAATATTTTTTTAAAACATTTAATTATCTCGGTTTTAGAAAGAAGCCATATTTTGTAAGTTAGGAATACGACTTTTCTTAATTCCTAAAAATATATTTTTTAATTAAAATCTTATATGCTTTAAAAAAATATTAGGTTGTCTTGGTTCAAAGAGAAAGTCAAATATCGTAAGTTAGGGCACGACTTCTCAGATTTCCAAATACGGAACATTGCCTTAATTTTGAAAATTTCCTTTTTCTGTTTCGAGTAAAAATTAATGTGACATGAATTGATTATTAGTAATAATATTAATAACCAGATCGCAATAATAAGATAAATAAAGTAACTTAAAATAAAAAATGGAAATGGAAAATGCACAATTTAAAAAGATAAATAAACATAACATTAAGATATTAGAAATAATAACAACAATAATAAAACGCACCATTAAAAAAGAGTACTAATAATCTATTTTTTAATGTAAAAGGAAGAAGAAATAATAAATAAATAAATAAATAAAATAAAAAGTTTGTGGAAAGGTTGAAATAAAATAGATTAATGATTAAATCAAGATTAAATTGAACTTAAAAGCAGAAATTTGAATAATAAAAATATAAAATATAAAAATGCAAAAGTATTTAAAAAATAAAACAAAATAAAATAAGGATTGAAATTGAAAGCCAAACAAAATTTTAGGGGAGGAATCGGGAACTGAAATAAGGTGAAGGACCTAATCGTAATGAGCAAATAAAAGGGAGGGACCAAAAGGGAAAATATTCCCTGTCTTTCAAAACACACAGTTCTAATATGGACTAAAATGAAACAATGCAAAAATCACAAGGTAAAATTAAAAAGAAGGATTAAATTGACAATGAGCAAAAAAGCAGAAGGATCGATCGCGAAAATAATCCCAGGGGCTAGAAAACACACAGATCCTAGCCGCGCGGGTCGGGTCTCGGGTCGGCCCCCGAAAGCGACATTGTTTTGGCATTAAAGGGCCTAAGTGAAATGGCGTCGTTTCACAACTGCTATTTAAATCAAATTTTTTTCAAAAACTTTCATTTTAACCTTGTTTAAAAAAAAACTCTAAAAGCTCTTTCCCCTTTCTTTCAAAGCCACTAGGTTCGATCATCAAACACCGCCATGGCGATCAGCCGACGATGGCGGTCACCATCCACGGTGGCCGTAGTTCACCAAAAACTCCCGTTTTGAGCGCTCTGACGCGTAAAGCCCAGATTTAGGGCTTTTTTTTTTTGCAAAAACTTGACCCAAAAGAATCCCTTCGGTTTTTCTTCCGTTTTACCAAAGAGAACCGTCCATCATTGGGAACAATGACCTCCTCTACTCGCGGCGGTGGGATTCAAAACGTACAGGCGAGCCTCGATCGGCGATGGCGTGTAGCGTAGGTGGTTCTGACATGCAGAGTTGGAGCCTTAGGGGGCTAGGGTTTTTGTTTTGTTTAGATGTTGGGCTAATTGGGCTAGGTTAATTTTGGGCTATTAGGTTTGAGTTTCGGTTATTTGATTGAGTAGTGGACTAGTTTGATTGGGCTTGCTTTTTTGTTTTGGGCTGGTAATTGGGTGGTAGGCTTTTATTCATTGTAATGGACTATTAATCTTTTTGGACTTTTATTTATTGGGTTTGTTTTTTTTTTTTTGATCTGGGCCCAGGCCAAAATTGACCTATTACAGATGCCCTTCTTTACTTGTTGTATTGTAACGAAAACAGAGAAAATACCTTAAAAGGACCAATTGTAATAGCTCGATTTTAGGCCTAGTTGGAACAGTGGTTTCGAGACCACAAATTCGACGAGGAAAATTTTATTTTTATTATATTTTTATGGTCTACAATTTCAGAGAATGATTTTTTTAAAAAAAAGTTGTTCAAAAATTTCAACATTTGGGCACTGAATTTAGCCAAAAGAACTAAATTGTAAAAAGTGCAAAAGTTGAGTTCTACATGTTAGAAGTGTCCAATTGTTATGAAATTTTAAATTGGAGGTCCTCAAATGGTAATTAGACCATTGGTTAACTTGTTGGACAAAAATAGACAAGAGATAAGTGAAATAGGATATTTTTAAGTTGGGGGCATTTTGGTCAATTAGTAATTAAAAGAATTAAAAAGACCAAAATAGCCAAATATTTGTCCATCTTCTCCATGATGAACGAAAATAGTAAGGGGAAAGCCATGGTTAGGGTTTTCAAGCTTCCAAGCTCCATAGTAAGTGATTCTAAGCCCTGTTTTTAATGTTCTTTACGTTTTTGAAGTCCCGGTAGCTTAATTTAGCTTATTCTAGCAATGATTTAACCTAGGGTTTATATTTGGAAAAATACCCATAGGTGAAATGTGTTTATTTTGATGTTTTATGGTAGAATATGAAGCTTGAAATTGTGTTAAACAATTTTTACTAAGCGATTTTCAGTGAAAACAAGTGAAACAGCATAATCGGTAAAAAATATTATTGTTCATAAGAGCATGTTATAGCAAGAATTTGATGTTGCTATAGAAGGGAAAAATGTTCAGCATGTAATAAAACATAAGAAAAAGGAGTAAAGTTTAATTTCCAAGCCTAGGAGCAAAATCGTAATTTTGTTAAACTTTAGGGCAAAAATGTAATTTTGCCAAAATGTGAATTTTGGACTGGATTGAATAATGTGAATGTTATATAAACTAAATATGTTATTATAGATAAAGAAAGAAGTGGAATCGACCTTGATCAGAGAAAATAAAAGATTAAAGGCTAAATTTCTAAATTTCTATATTGTTGCACAAAAGTAAGTTTTTATGTAAATAATGCATCAATTTTTATTTATGATTTTATGTTATGATATATTTTATGATATGTGGATGAAAGATATATTTTATGATATATGTGATTGAATATCGAATAAAAATTTACAAAATAATGAAGTGTGGGAAATTTTCTTAATGAACCTTAGGAATAGAATGGGATACAAGTGGCATGTCATTAGAGATCTATGTGAAATTGTGAATAAAGTGGATCTGGGCACTGGGCATAAGTTCTACCAGTGGCTGGGTATACCGGCATATGTTGAGGATACCTGACAGCTTGTGTGGGCAGCACTGAGTAGTAACGAATGACTGGCAACTTGTGTGAGCAGGTCGTGATGCAAAACTGTGATTAATGTGAACTCGGGTGCTGGTCTTAAGTTCTACCAGTGGCTGGGTATACTGGCATATGTTGCAGATACCTGACAGCTTGTGTGAGCAACAGTGCATCATTGAGTAGTAACAAAAGACTGACAGCTTGTGTGAGCAGACCTGAGAAAGTGAATAGCTCGAGAACGAGCTAAAGTGAAAAATGATGTGAAGTAGCTTTTGCTACAAGTGTGGCACTTATGTGCAAATTTTTGACGTATCCAATAATATTCTTAAGTGTTCAACCGGAAAATGATTAAGTGGAAATGAATGTGAATATGTGGTGGGCAATGTGCGCGATATGTGGTCAAACTTGAGTGAAGTTGATATGGAACAAGTGTTAAAATAACGAAGATTTGTAAATAATTCATGATGAATAGCTATTGGCATGGCTATTATGAATATACTTTAGTGTTATGTGAGTGTAAGTGAGAATTAATGCAAAGAAAACATGATTGAATAAAATTAGCAATAAAAATTGTATGGATAGCATGCAATGATATCACTTTGGAAAATCACCAAAAATAGTGGAAAGTGAATTAAATGTTGAATAAAATATGAAATTCAAGGTTATTGAGTCTATTTTCATATGGAAGAAATAGAGTAAGAAAAGAGTTATAAAGTATGAGATATTTAAATTTTAGTAAGACAAGATTAGAATGATTTGAAATCCCTATTTCAACTTTGGAAAAATAACTATAAATTTTACAAAAATAATTATGGTTTTATTTTACATGCTTAAATTCCTCAATGAGTTTATTTTTAAGAGAAATAAACAAGAGAACCATCCGAAATTTGTACAATGAGATAATTCATTTTTAGTGAAGAGAGGTCAGAGATGTTGAGAAGTGAAACATGGGTGATTTTAAAGAATAAACTGTACTAATTGGCCAAGCCAAAAATTCTGAAAATTTTATGGTAAAAAGATATATGAGTCTAGTTTCGGGAAAAATTAAGGGATCTTAATTTGGAGCTCTGTAGCTCTAGATAAAAATGATTTAGTGACTCTGACTCAAATAGACAGCTTTGAATTTGAATATAAGTGAATAGTAAAATTACGCATAATGCTATTTAAGCATGTTATATACATAAAGGATGTGGGATGGAGAAGAGGAGGAGGAAAATTGGGAAATATATGAATGATTTGAGTATAATTGGTCATATGCTCGATTATAATTGATAGATGATGAAATAGAAATGATGCCTATAATGCTTATACTATATGTTTATTTGGTTAGTATGTTTGGTGTGTATGCTTAGGCTTTGGCCAAGTTGTGGTTGGATTACGCCACATTAAATTTATAAAATTATGCATTGAAATGGTAAATGTCTAGATGGAAATATGCTTGTGATCATAAAAGGGTGGTAAGGTTTAAAGTTTGTAATCTTTGTTAAAATGGTTAATTTATCATGTGGTTAGTCTTCAAAAAGACTAGTTTGCGACTATGGTTGAGTGTAATGTTTATATCTTGTGTGGTATGCATAGGAAACGAGAGTGGAAAGGAAACGAAATACTAAGTTCATGCTTGAAGTGTAAAATGACGCAAAAAAGGTACGTTAAGTTAAACGATAAATATGTATTAG
This sequence comes from Gossypium raimondii, assembly GCF_025698545.1. NCBI lineage: Eukaryota > Viridiplantae > Streptophyta > Magnoliopsida > Malvales > Malvaceae > Gossypium > Gossypium raimondii. Next base: position 56,782,270 of record NC_068577.1, on the reverse strand, counting down.
TATTGAACTTAATGAAATTGAACTGTACGTGAATTAAATAGAAATTGCAAATGATATGATTTGAATTAAATGAAATGGAAATGAAGTATTGGATTGCATGAGTATGTATCGGGTCTAGCAGACCCTATTTATTATGAATATAATATTTTGAGGATACAAATATAGTATTTTGAAGTTATAACGTGAAGATTTATAAAAGCATGTTAAAAATTTGAAGAGTTTAAATTTGAATGAAATTTTATAACTCGGTTTAATATGTCTATAAGTGTATTTATTCTAGTAATGCCTCGTACCCTATTCCAGCGTTGAATAAGGGTAAGAGGTGTTACAATGTGACATCACCAGATTCGGCCTTAATGTTTAGGCCGGGTTTGGGGTGTTACATCAATTTTGTCTGGTCTTGTCGAATTTTGACTTTTTGGTGCTTATTTTCTTCAAGTAGCCTTATTTTAGTCCATTGCATCCTGTTGCTTCTGTTGACACCATTTTTTGATAAAATGGGTCGACTTGAGTTTTGAAAACGAAAACGAAAACGGGAGTCGCCACCAATCATTTTTAATAAGGTGTGATCGGATCACCTTGAAAAGTGGTCGTTTTTAATAAACAATTTGATTTTATTAAAACAACGATTTTGGTCCACGAAATTCAGAAAAACGGGTTCGGGAGTCAGTTACATATGAGGAAGGATTAGCACCCTCGTAACGCCCAAAAATTGGTACCTAGTTGATTAGTTAATGTCTTAATGTCAAAAATTGAAAACTTTGAAGAATTTTAAAAATACGATCCTTGTAGTAAAATGTTGAACATTTTTGGGAAAAGAAGCATATTTCACGTTAATCGAGAAAAAAGCATCATATCCAGTAAGTTAGGACACAATGTCTCGAATTCCCGATACACGAATGAATGCCAAAAATTTACTTATTTAAAAGATATTTAGTTATCTCGGATTTAAAAAAGAGATCACGACCAGTAAGTTAGGACACGATCTTTTTTAATTTCCGAGATCGTCTAAAACTTGAGTTTGAAAAGATTCACGTATTTAGATTTATTGTGAAAATCAAAACCAGTAAGTTAGGGCATGACTTTCTCAAATCTAAATGCAAAATACTGCCTTTATTATTTTTTAGAAAAAATTCTCATCTCGGGAAAACAACGTGTCATATCCAATGCGTTAGGACACAACGTATGGAATTCCCGATAATGAGTTTTTTATTATACATTTTTTAAAAGAGTAATCTTGATTATTTAGATTTAACGAAGAAAATCGGAACCCAATACATTAGGGCTCGCTTCTCTCAAAAATCCCAAATATCGAGTATTACTTATATTTTTAAAATTTCTTTTTTTTTTTGAATCTGGGTAAAAATTGACGTAATTGAATGGTAATTATGATGATGTAAGCAAAATAATCCAAGCAAGGGCTACAAAATAACATAAAATAAATACAAAGACAAACTAATATACTACACAATCGCAAACATATAAGCAATAAAATTCAAAACAAATGATGAGAATGTAAATTAAGAAATAAACAAAGAAAATGTATAAAACTATAAAAATATAAAAGATATTTATATGTGTATATACATAAAATTATGGAAATATGGAAAATATATGTATGTACATATTTAAAATTATTATATAATATATATATGTAAGCATATACATATATACGTATGTAAATTAAAATATGTATATGTAAATGCATGTATGTAAAAATTATGGAAGGCATACAAAAGTATGTATTTATGTATATCAAAATAGGATACGTACATAGATATATAGACATGCATATGAGTTATAAAATATAAAGAATGTGCAAGTATATATATATGTTATAAAAACGCACGTATGTATATATATATGTATATAAATATATATAAAATTATGAAAATAAAATAAATAAATATATATATATATAAAATGTGTATATATATTTACAAAAGTTAGAAATATGTACGTGTATATGTATTATAAAAAGTATGTATATTATAAAAAATACAAGTGTATATATAGATAACAAAATTTGAAGTTAAAAAAAGAGTATAAATAAGTGAATAATAATAATAATAATAGTAATAATACTATAGTAATGATGACATTAATAATAATAATATTTTTAATAATATAAATAATAATACTACTAATAATGAAAATAACGATAAAATAGCAAAGATATGAAAAAGGGATTAAATTGAGCTAAAAACAAAATTTTGGGGCAAATTCGAAATAAATAAGAGGAAAAAAAGACCAAAGTGTACACGCGAAAAACTAGGAGGGGGCAAATGGGAAATAATCCCATTCTTGCAAAATGCGGAGTTCAGTAGGGACTAAATTGAAAACGCAAAAACAATCCGAGGTAAAAATTTTAAAAAAACTAAAAGTACTTGATTGGAAAACATTAAAAAAGTGGAAGGGCTAAAAGTGCAATTAGCCCTTCCATGGAAAACACGCAGATCCCCCTGGAGCGGGTCGGGTCGCACGCGGATCGGCCCTAAAACGGCGCCATTTTGGTACCTAAGAAGGCTGGCCAAAACGACATCGTTTTGGAAGCCTATTTAAGCCAATTTTTTTTCAAAATTTTTCATTTCTCCTTCTTTCTCAAAATAAAACAGACAAAAGCTCTCAAATTTCCTCTGCCCCTCTCCAACACTGCCCAGAATCCGGTGAGGAGAACCGCCGTCGACGCCGTTGCGCCGGCCACCGTGGAAAATTCAAAGGTAAAGTTTTTTTTACTTCTATATGTTATATATATAATTTAAAAATAAAAGAAATTTCTAATACAAACAGTCCAAAACCGAAAACAAAGAGAGAAAAAATAATAATAATAAAAAGAAGGACCTTTTGTATTGCCCTTGTTTTTTTATCTCTTTTTTTTTTTTTTTTTGCTGATTTGCTTGAATCTTTGTTTGAAAGTGTTATGTTTTTATTTTTTTGTTCATCAAAAGGGAAAAGAACCTCCCATTACAGATTTTCAATGGCTTTTTTTTACAACATTTTTGTATTATTTTTGTCATTTCTTGCAGGCCACTTGAAGGCGGTGGAGCAGTGGCGGTTGTAACACCCCTTACCCGTATCCAACACCGGAATAGGGTACGAGGCATTACCAAAACACATACACTTGAAGACGTATTTAACCGAGTTATAAAATTTCATCTAAATTAAAACTTTCAAAATTATTAACATGCTTTTATAATTCTTCATAATATATATAATGTAACATTTCCTGCCAACCACAATCTCAAATAATGAATTTATCCAATCTAGCTCAATATTAGATGTCAACTTATATTCCAACATTTAGCTTCAATTGTACTACAAATACTTGTCAAATTAAGGATCGTCTTACAGATTTGAGTACGTCGTTTGCTTGGTGCCACGATTTGCTTGAATATTTCACATTGCTATAACTCAGTATGGTTTTCTTCACGGAAATACTATACCTACTTTTCACAACTCAGTATGGTTTTCTTCACCGAAACACCATACCTACTTTTCACAACTCAGTATGGTTTTCTTTACCGAAATACCATACCTATTTTTCACAACTCAGTATGGTTTTCTTTACCGGAATACCATACCTACTTTTCACAACTCAGTATGGTTTTCTTTACCGAAATACCATACCTACTTTTCACAACTCAGTATGGTTTTCTTCACTGAAATACCATACCTACGTTTCACACTTTGCCATAGATCCACCATGGACTTATTCGTCAATTCATCATCACTGGTTACCGAACGTATGTACTCAATCCTGCGTATCCCTTAATTTGAACTAACAATCTCATTTTATTCTTATTTTTACCATAATCATAATTCAACAACAATATACGAATTGATACATTATATTATTCCCACATTAACAATTAATCATAAAAGTTCAGCCATATGAACTTACTTTTCATTATCTTTCCACACTCGTTTTCTATGCACATCACACAAGATATAAACATATCATTCAACCATAGTCGCAAACTAGTGTATTTAAACATAACTCTTTTGGGGGCTAACCACATAATAAACCATATCAATGCATAACTTATAAATTTAACGTGGCATAGTCTAGCCACTACTTGGCCAAAGCCTAAGCATGTATACCAAATATGTTAGCCAAATACACTTATAGCATAAACATTATAAGCATGGATGAGCACAACATTTATTCATGTATCAGGCTTACCAACATGTGTTAATTCATAAACCATTCATGACATTATTTCATGCCAAATCATATACCGAATATACCATCCACACATACTATGAAACTTTATTTTCACACATGAGCTTAAACCATGGCCAATAATGCACAAATATAAGCATCATTTCTATTTCATCGTTTATCAATTATAATTAAGCATATGACCAATTATTCACAAATCATTCATATATTTCCCAATTTTCTCCACCTCCTCTCCATTCCTCATTCTTAATGTGTATAACACATTTAAACAATATTATTCATACTTTCACAATTTTATTGTATGTAAAATTCAAGTTGTCATTCTGAGTCAGAGTCACTAAATTATTTTTATCCGGAGATACAGAGCTCCAAATTAATATCCGTAAATTTTTCCTGAAACTAGACTCACATATCTTCTTACCATAAAATTTTCAAAATTTTTGGTTCAGCCAATTAGTACGGTTTATTCTTTAAAGTTTCCCCTGTTATGCTGTCTGACAGCTCCGACCACCCTTAACTAAAAATGAATTAGCTAATTGTACAGAATTCTATTTCCTTTGAAAATAGATTCATTAAGTATTCTAAGCATATAAATTATAACTCGTGATTATTTTTCTTCAATTTTTTATGATTTTCCAAAGTAAGAACAGGGGAACCCGAAATCATTCTGACATTGTCTCACAAAATTTATTATATCTCATGATTTACAATTCCATTTCTTACACCGTTTCTTCTATGAGAAACTAGACTCAATAAGCTTTAATTTCATATTTTATTCACCCTCTAATTAAATTCCCAAAATTTTTGGTGATTTTTCAAAATTATACTACTGCTGCTGTCCAAAACTGCTTTAGTGCAAAATGTTGATTTCCATTTTGCCCCAAATTTCACAGTTTATACAATTCGGTCCTTTCTCAATTAACCCCTCAATTAATCTAATTTTCTCAATTAATAATTTACCTAGACATTATAATTTGTATCACAACTATTGGAATTCAGAATTTCCACATATAACTCTATCTTCAAACTCTTTTTCTATTGGGTCCCAAACATTCACTTTCTATTTAATTCTTTCAATAAAATCAGCATATGGACAATTTAAAGCTCTAATTCCATGCTAAATCATCATATACTTCCAGCATGTATTCATAATAACTTTCAACTTCTTTCATAGAATCAAAAACTAATGAATACAATAAGTGGGCCTAGTTGTAAAAGTCACAAAAACACAAAATTTTCAAGAAATAATCAAGAATTGAACTTACCTGCAGTAAAAATAGGAATAACCAGCTTAAGGAAACCTTATATGGTGTTTTTGCTGATGAGAATGCAGAAAAATAAAGAGAAATCTAGATAATTCCACTTTGGTCCTAACTTTATTAAGTAAATTTCGCAATATTCCAATTTTGCGCTTAATTCTCCTTACTTTGTTGCTGATTTCATGCCTTTGCCGTCCAGCCCAAATAGACCTTGGGTCTATTTTCCTTTTAAGCCCTCTTCCTTTTATCATTTAAGCTATTTAATCATTTCTCAAAATTTTACATTTGTTACAATTTAGTCCTTTTTTGTTCAATTAATTATCAGAACTTTAAAATTTCTTAACGAAACTTTAATACTAACTTTTTAACACTACATAAGTATTTATAAAAATATTTATGGCTCGGTTTAAAATCTCCGAGGTCTCTATACCTCATTTTTTATTCTAATTATTTTAATATTTATTTTTAGTGTACTATTCACTATTTCAAAAATTTCTCTAACTTCACATTTAACTTATACTCACTAAATTAATAATATTTTCTACCAATTTGTCGAATTTAGTGATCTTGAATCACCGTTCCGACACCTCTGAAAACTCAGGCCATTACATTTTTTCCTCGTCGGATTTGTGGTCTCAAAACCACTGTTCCGACTAGACCCAAAATCGGATTGTTACAGCGGTGATGGCAGAGGGCAGGTGAGCGGTGATGGGACGTGCGGCGCCTACTGGTCAGAGGACCCTAGGTGCGGTGGCTAGGTTTAGGAGCTAGGGTTTTTTCAATTTTTTTTTTGTTTCTAGGTATTGTGCTAGTTTTTTTTTTCTGATTTGGGCTTGTATTTGTTGGGTCAATTTGGGCTCCGGGTTTGGGTTTAATTGGGTTTTGGGCTGGGGAAATATTGGGCTGTACAGCTTCGATCCACTCTACTGCAACTTTAGAGATAAAAAAACTTGTAGTTTTAACCTATTTCGCTGCAACTTTAGGGAGATGAGAGTTGTGGTTTTAGTCTGCTCCACCGTAACGTCAAGGAGATAAGACCTGCTATGGTAGATTTAATCCGACCTACTGTAACTTCAAAGGTACAAGATTTGTCGCTTCAATCTGCTCCACTATAACTTCAAGGAGATGAGATTTGTAACTTCAATCTGCTCCACTGCAACTTCAGGGAGATAAGACTTAGCTTTGGTAGATTATAAAATATTTTGGTTATTCAATTTTAAAAAATTATAAAATGTTCATTTAACTATTCAGAAGTTTTTATTTAAGTCATTAGACGGTTAAAATTATTGTTGTATAACCTTTTATGCTCTCATCATCGAGATCAATCAAAAGTTCTAATTCATTTTATTTTCATAGTTCTTTTTATTTTCATAAAAATAATTTTAAACATCATGAACTTATGAACCAAAATTCAAACGGTTTTCTTATTCGATCTCTAACACTAGGCATTAAATCGACTTAAAACTAATGTATGTTTTTCTACTAGTTGATGGGTACTGATTGCGCGAATCATCGCTTGAAACTCGTTAGCCAAACTTTAAAAAAGAAAAAACTCAATAACCTAATGACTTAAATAAAAACTTTTGAATAATCCAATCATGGGCGAAGGAAAAAAAATAGGGAGCCAAAATTAAATTATAATTTTTACGATAGTAAAAATATAATTTTACCATTTAAATAGCCTATATTTTTATAAATTCTAAAAGATTAAATAAATATTTTATCATTTTTAGGAGGGCCAAAGTGCAATTTTATATTTCCTAATTTAAAATTTTAAAAAATTCAAATGGCCTAAATGGTCTTTTTTTCATTTTAGGGAGGGGTGAGGCCCCTGCCAGCCCCCTGAATTCGCCTCTAAATTAAATAACTACAATATAAATTTACTAAGTTCAGTTACCTTAAATATAATTTAACCTAATGTTATATGTGTTTGAGTTTAAATGGAGAGACAATGAGATGATAATTAAAAAATTAAAATTATCATTAAAGATATTAAAATAAATTTATAAATAATCAGTAATTATGTTTTAACTAATAAAATATTTTAAGTAATAATCACATTAACACAATTAGAAATTTATTAATTATATCCCTATCTATTTTCTATTATTTATTATGTATTTATTAAATTGTTTTCAAAATCAAAATTATATATTTTATATAATAACAACAATAAATAAGAAAGGTGATTAGAGTTTCTATTCACCTAAATAACACCAATTAATAATTCAAATAATAATAACATAAATTATATGTACATACATGATTGTTGTATATTTTATAAATATTATAAAACTTTAATAATATATATTTTATTTGAAAAATACTTTATATAATATATAATTCATTGTATTCAACATTTACATCCACCGATGTATTCCTTAAAAGAGACAAATTCCTTTAGTGGAATAATACCTTTTGTTGAAGGTTCGAGACTTAACCTCTCTCAAAAATTATAATTTTCTTTAATTTTTTGATGTTGTTGCATTGTATCTATTGTTTCTGTAGTACATGGAACTGGAAGGGCTCTTCTACTCGCTATCAGTGTTCTGGGAGTAGCGGTCCTGCCTTGGTTTTAGTACATGGTTTTGGACCAAACAGGTCTGCATAGTTGAATTTTTCTTCTCATTAGCAAACAAGTGATTGGTTTCTGTGAATTGCAACATTGCCCAATATAGTTCAGCTTTTTGTATTTTCATATTGTCCATTGCATGCATGTGCAGTTTGTATATGCATGTTTCAGATGTGTATCAATTATTACTCGTTTCAAAGGTTTCCTTTAAATAACTTGGTTCCATGCGTTCATGCTTAATTGTCAGTTCTTCTAATGTCTTGCTTAGTACAGTAATCATTGGAGGAAAAATATTCCTGTTCTAGCAAAATCACACAGGGTATATGCAATTGATCTTATTGGCTACGGATACTCGGACAAACCGAATCCTCGTGAAGTTGGGGACTCATTCTATATATTTGAGACTTGGGGTTCTCAACTGAATGATTTTTGTAGCAGTGTGGTTAAAGATAAAGCTTTCTTTATTTGTAACTCTATTGGAGGTTATGTCCCTTATCAGTGTTTTAATTCATTTTATGCTTGATGCTTAAGTTATGTTTGTATAATAATGGGTGTCATCATGTAGGACTGGTTGGCCTTCAAGCTGCAGTAGCAAAGCCGGAGATCTGTAGGGGTTTATTCCTATTAAATATATCTCTGCGCATGCTTCATGTCAAAAAGCAACCATGGTTTGGAAGACCTTTCATTGCGTCATTTCAGAGTTTGCTTGGGTAAAAAAACGATATGGAACCATTTTTATTTTTACATTCTAGTTTAGAAATGTTGCACTAGCCATATCGATTTTTCAGGAAGTAATGATATCTTGGCAGGAACACTGCAGTCGGCAACTTTTCTTCGGATCCGTTGCCACACCGGAGTCTGTTAGAAGTATTCTTTGTCAGGTAGTATCCTATGATGACTTTTGTAAGAAATGAATCAATCTTTGCTTGATTGCTTCTGGTGTTTCATTTCAGTGTTACCATGACACCTCTCAAGTGACCGAAGAACTAGTTCAGATTATCCTACATCCAGGACTTGAGCCTGGTGCTGTTGATGTTTTTCTTGAGTTCATATGCTACACAGGTGGTCCCCTGCCCGAGGAATTACTTCCGTAGGTTGAAGTAAGTTTCTTAAACTGATTTCTCGTATGCCGTCTTCTTTTCCCTTCAGTTTCCATGTTAGTTTATGTTGCTTGTTTCTCTCTTTTTGCAGTGTCCTGTCTTGATAGCATGGGGTGACAAGGATCCATGGGAAAGCATCGAACTCGGAAGAGCCTACGGGGATTTTTGATACTGTAGAAGACTTTGTCGTCCTCCCCAATGTTGGCCACTGCCCTTAGGTTTGCTCTCTCATGAAACTGTGGTTCGGCAGGTTTTTCTGCTAACAAAGATGATAATTCATTGCTGTATTAGTAATGTGCATGCAGGATGAAGCTCCACATCTTGTGAATCCACTTGCAGAATCATTCGTGTCTCACCATTCTAAATCTCCGGCTAATGCTTCCACAACCATTTGAACCGATGGTGGAGCTTTTGTTGCTGCTCCTTTATCCATTATAGACATATCACAATGTTCCTTTGCAAAGGCTATGTAAGCTCCCACAGTGTACATAATTTATATAGCATGTGGAAAAGCAACCCAAAGTTCTCTTTACGAGTTCCTTTTACATGTATCATAATGTTGCATTTCAATGCCTGACCAAATGTATTCAAATAGTTAAGCAAATTTTGTACATTTTTTTAAAAATGTGTATAGGGGATCTGGTTTTTTAAAAGAATGATAAAGCAAGTCCTATATCTTCTTTTCTACTCACACCAAAGAATGAACTGACAGATGAACTCAGGGTTCTCATTTCATCAGTTACTCCCAATCACAGAAGTGGAGTTTTGCGGGTTTTTCTTCGAATAACCAATCCGGGATCTGTTAGGCTGCTCCTGTAGTCCACTTGCATGTGGATTCTCTTTTAGAGTTAACCCTTTGAAGAATCAACCATAACTTCATAAGGCTTCCGCCCTATCTGTATAGTGGATAAATATTAATTCAGTAACATTTCGAATACTGAGAATCTCAGAACAACTGGATCAATTATGCTAATTCCATGAAAGCATCTTCGCTGTGTTCTCATTTAGCTTTGAACATCGATTGCATGAGGAAAAAAAAAACTATAACTTGATTTATGTATATGGAAGTGCATGCTGAAGCCGCAGCTGAATAAATTATTGCTATTAGTTAAGCATGCTATCAGTGGTACAAAAATAATATCCAAAATTTTGTGCACCTCCGCGGAAATTAATGTTAAGGACACCGGGTTGGTTATTCTAGTAGTAAGGCCTGTTCACTGGTCCGGCGGGAATAATTCAGAAATTAAAACATAAATTACCAATAATTTAGACTACAATGAGATAATGATTAAAGATATTAGAATAAATTTATAAATAATCAAAATTATATATTTTAAATAATAACAACAAGTATTCATTAGGAATGGAGATTACACGAATTAATAATTCAAATAATTATGACTCTTCTAATATCGAAGAAATAGAATAGTTTTCGAAATTAAAATAAATAAAGAGATTTATGAATCCACCAAATCGGAAAAGATCTGGTCCTAGCCCTCGGTTTCGGTTTCGTCCATTTTACGAGTATAAATATCGTTTAATATCTGGTGCATCACCAAATCTAGTAATCGCAACAGTCTCCTCTCCTCTCTTGCTAGCAATTTCTCAAAGGTTGGTCCAACATAAAGGAATTCCTTAAAGGTTGGTCCAGCATCAAGGAATTCCCATGATAATAATTCCTTAGTTTCAAGATATGCGTCATTTTCGGCCTCTGAAACCCGATCAACACGTTTTACAAGAGGAAACCCTAGACAAACATAACGCCAATTCTAAACACTGAACTCTAATAAATGAGAACAACATGTAAACCCTAATAAATGAGAAATGCAATTACCTTCAAGTTCATAAGCCATCTCCTTAGACATAACAGCACAAAACCCAGTATACCTCGTTAGTCTACCCCCATCGGCGTATATTCTCCTTTTCGCTTCCTCTTCACTACAAACAGAAAAAGATAAATAAAACCCAATTCTCAAATTCCCGGAAAAAAAAAAACCCAAAATTGAAGGAATCAAAAACCTGCCGACTAAACAAGAGAGGAATTTAACATAGAAATTGATATTTCTCGGGGATTCGAATTTGATAACCCAAAGATCATAATCAGCACTTTCTCCAACTCCGTGCTGCGGGGGTCTATGAATCACATTCCCATCAACAAACAAATCCCCTGAGAAAAAAGAGATAAATTTGTTGACAATGGGAACTTCAATGGCTATAAGCAACAAGCTTATCTTTAAACTACCCACCTCCATAATAACTATCTTGACCATAGATAAAATCATCTGATAAAACCCAGCGTACACGAGGTAACTCTGTAAAAACATAATGCCCATTGATTTTAGAACAAAGCGGATGCCTCATCAATTGTAAGTACAAAAACACTCACAAAAGCAATTGGGAAAAACCGTTTAAACCCTAATAAATTAGTATAGAAAGCAATCACGTCGGGAGGTTTAAAACCCTAAAACAGCCAACAACACATCACACACAATGAAAACCAATGTTAATTCTTTTTTCTTTCTGAAAACCCATTGTTTCAAAAAACCCATTTCTTGTTCCAATTACATTAGAAAAACGGAAAACCATGTAAACCCTAAACCGTAGTAAATGGGAAATGAAATTACCTCCAAGTTTTTTGACCAAATCCTTAGAAAAAAGAGCACGAAACCCAGTATACCTCGTTGTACAGACAGAGTATATTCTCTTTCTCGCTTCCTCTTCACTACAAGATCAGAACAAACAAAAAAGAAAAATAAAACCCAAATTTAATGAAATCTGAAGGAATAATTATAATTTAAAAACCTGCCGACAACAGAAGCGAGAGTTTTAACATAGGTATCGATCATTTCTTCTTCCAAAGGTTTTGGGCGTTCTGGGAATTCCAAAATGATAAGCCAATGTTCGTCACCACGGCCATATAGGACAACCGCTGGTAATCGGGAAGGGTCGCGAAAAGGCAAGTAGCCGGACCCGTATGTCTTGGTTCGGGTCAGGATTCTGGTTGCATCGGGGATAAATATTGGGGTTTTGTTGAGGAGAGCAACAGTGAGGCGAGAACGGGAAGGAACGGAAGAAGAAGAAGAAGAAGTGAGGGCGCGGCTTAAAAGGGTTGATAGAGATCGTATCGTCGGGCATTGAGGCAAGCCATGTTCCGGCAACGCAGGTTCTCTCTGATAATAAGCTTTGGTTCTTCCACACTACTAGATAGTTCACCGATTTATTATTAGAAAAGACAGAAATTCTGTGAATATCAAATCATATCTTTTCTTTTTAAAAATTTGTATTAATGTTTATATCAAGATTTAATTCCTGAAATTTAAATCTTTTAACTTTATCCTTTTACATAATCTTTTAATAAATATATTTATTTTTTAAATAATTATTTTGTCGTAATCTAATCATAATTGACTTATTTAATGTGTTTAATAATTTAGGATAAAATCTTCAAGATATATTTATCACTAGAGGTGATCATGGGTTGGGCGGCCCGGCCTGACTCGATGGTCCGCCCGAAATATGGGAAGGTTCGGGTAAAAATATAGACCCAAAATATGAGTTTGGGCAAAAAAAGATGTCCGTTTAGAAAACAGGCCGGGCCTCGGGCAAAATTTTTTTGGCCTAGGCCCGGCCCGAATATACAATAAATATATTTTTTTAATTTTTAAAATTTTAAAATATTTTTAAAATACTTTTTTTATTTTTTACTTTTAAAATACAATTTTTGTGTTTATTAAAAAATGGGTCGGGCCAGGCTCGGACTTAGGAATTTTTTCTCGGGTCGAGCTTGGACAAAATTTTAAGCCCATATTTCTAGTCGGGCAGGGCTCGGGCCTAGGACGCGGGCTGAAATTTTTTTCTGGGTCCGACGCGGCCCATGATCACCTCTATTTATCACTTGATAATTTTTATTTCTCTTTTAAAATCACACCATTTATTAAATATTTTACACTTGTTGATTGATTTTCAAATTCTATTATTTGATATTTATATTTAACAATACTATTTATTTTAAATAATTTAAATTACATTCAAAGTCATTAAAATATTTATTTAATTATTTGAAAGTTTTATTTAAGTCATTAGACCGTTAAAATCATTGTTGTATGGCCCTTTTATTCTCATCACCTAAACTTGATTCATTTTTCCATAAAACACTTTGAACAAATTTACCGTAAAATGAATAAAAAATTAATATTTGTTAACTTTGTTAATATGGTATATTAAAAATATTTTATAATATTTTATAATTTTTAAAAATATTTTTATAATTTTTATGAAGTTTTAAATTTAAAAAAATAAAAAATTTAACCCAAAATTAAAAATTGATAAGTTTTAATAGAAACTACTGACAAATTAAAAATTTTAAATTGATAAGTTTTAACTCAAACTCTATGCAAGTATTAGGACCAACAATAGAATTTAACCAAAAAAACAACCCCTTGTGTAGTGCTCATTCATCAAAAAGGTGCTCTAAAGATGACATGCTACCTAAAAGGCTTTGGCCGAAGTTTGTTGGAAGATTGGGACCCACTATGACGGTTATCGCAAATCTTCAAATTTTTGATGTATTTGTGTCTGCGCCCATGCATGCACCCCAAGGGGAGAGAGAAGGTTCATTAAGGGGCCAATAGCGAACAATAATTCAAATAACTCAATTACTATTATTATATCTAATTACGGTGGAACAAATTTTAATTTAATTCGAAAAAACGAAAAGAAATTTAAATTTTGAGTTAACAAAATCAAGTTATTCAAATTATTTGAGTCAACTCGAATAAGAAATTTTAGATTTCGAGTTCGAGTCGAGTTAAATTTTTACAATTTGAATAACTCAAATAATTCGAATAACAGATTAGTATAAATACTGTTTGGTCCCTATCAAATTTAAAAATGAGCAAGTTGGTCTCTTTTAACAAAAAATTACAAAAATACGTGTTTTGGACCTCGAGGGTTCATTATAGGAACTTAATAATTAAATTATACTATTTATGTTATTGATTTGTGAATTATTAGTAAATTGTTCGATATGTCCGGTAATGCTCCGTAACCCTGTTTCGACGACGGTTTAGGGTTAGGGGGTGTTACACCTGAGACATATTGGGAGAACTTCCAACTTTTTTTTTAATGATAATTTTAAATTTGAAAGAGAACTAATTAAGTCAATATTTTTACTATTTGTGCTTGCATCCTATATATATCCATCTCATTGTTTTACACTTGTTGATTGATTTTCAAATTCTATTATTTGATATTTATATTTAACAAATACTATTTATTTTAAATAATTTAAACTACATGTCATTAAAATGCTTATTTAATTATTTGAAAGTTTTTATTTAAGTCATTAGACTGTTAAAATCATTGTTGTAAGGCCTTTTTTATTCTCATCACCTAAACTTAATTCATTTTTTTCATAAAACAGCTTTGAACAAATTTATAACCTAAAATCTAAATTGTTTTCTTATGCAATCTCTAACATTAGCCATCATATCAATTTGGATCTAAAATATATTTTTCTACTAGTTAATGGGTACTGATCAACCGTACCGATCGTTGAATCACCGTTTGAAGCTCATTAGCCAAACTTTAAAAAAGAAAAAACTTACTATCCTACTGACTGAAACATAAACTTTAAAAAATTACAAAATATAATTTAATTATTCAAAAGGTTTTTTTAAGTCATTGAGTTGTTAAAATCATTGGTGTACGGTCTTTTTTGTTCTCATCGCCTACACCAATCGAAACCTCTAATTCGTTTTCTTTTCTATAGTTTTTTTTTAGAAAATAACTTTGAACATCATAAATCTATGAACCAAGACCCAAACAATTTTCTTATCCTATCTCTAATCATCAGATCGACTTGGATCTAAGATATATTTTTCTACTAGTTGATGAATATTGATCAACCGTACTAATCGTTGAATCACCACTTGAAACTCATTAGCGAAAATTTAAAATTGTCATAAAAGATATTAAAATAAATTTATAAATAGTCAATAATATTCTATATCATACAATAACTAACAAAATATTTTTATAGAACTACTTGAGTTTTATTATGTATTTATTAAATTATTATCAAAATAAAAATTATATAATTTATATAATAACAACAAATATTTATTAGGAATGGTGATTAGGGTTTTTGTTGACCTAAATAACATGAATTAATAAACGAACATAAATATTGGAAAAGATCTAGTCCTGTACCCACGAAATCTAGTAATCGTGACAGTTTGGCCACCATTGTTGGTTTGGGTATTTCTTCCAAATTACGAATCGGAAAAGATCTAATCATGCCTGACTTTAGTTTTGCCACTGATGTCGGCTTCGGTTTCTTCCAATTTACGAATATAAATATCGGTAAGTATCTAGTCCAACACGAAATCTAGTAATCACGATAGTCTCCCAAACTCTGGTTGTTGCATTCTCGATAAAGTTCGTCTAAGGACGACTTCCCCACGGATAATTTATGAATATGATAATGTATGGTTTAAGACAATATGATCGGAGAAATATGCAAATAGGTTTATATGGTCAATTAGGTAAGATTGGCTTGAGTTGGACACATTTTGATATGTATATGTATGTGTGGCTTAATATGTTTGTGGTGTTTAATGTGGTTGAGTAACAGATAATTTATGAATATGATAATGTATGGTTTAAGATAATATGATCGGAGAAATATGCAAATAGGTTTATATGGTCAATTAGGTAAGATTGGCTTGAGTTGGACACATTTTGATATGTATATGTATGTGTGGCTTAATATGTTTGTGGTGTTTAATGTGGTTGAGTAACAGATAATTTATGAATATGATAATGTATGGTTTAAGATAATATGATCGGAGAAATATGCAAATAGGTTTATATGGTCAATTAGGTAAGATTGGCTTGAGTTGGACATATTTTGATATGTATATGTATGTGTGGCTTAATATGTTTGTGGTGTTTAATGCGGTTGAGTAACGAATACTTTATGAATATGATAATGTATGGTTTGAGATAATATGATCGGAGAAATATGCAAATAGGTTTATATGGTCAATTAGGTAAGATTAATTACTTGGATATATGGGGTATTATGATATGTGTCAAACTAGGTTTCGGCTTGATTGAAATGTCTTGTGTTACCTTGTGAATGTATTTAAGTATTGATGTAGGTGGAAGTCAAATTGGGTGAGAAATGTGGCTTAGAAAATAGCCTATTTTCGTCCACACGGGCAGAGATACAGGCGTGTGTCTTCTGCACATTGGAAAAATTTTGATATTTTGCGAAAAATTCTCTGAGTACCCAGTTTAGTCCCGACTTGTTTCTATTGCATATTTTGGACCTCGATGGCTCATATAAGGAACAATGTGAATTGATTATGGTTGATTTTTTTATATGAAATTATGAATGTATAATGATATAAAATTTTCTATATTTAATTTATAAATTCCGTAATCAACCCACATCAGTATCAGATAATGAAGAACAAGGATAAATTAACTAAAGTTCTTTGGATTTGCTGCTTCAAGCCAATGTTGCAATGCAAGCTTTTGAGTCTTTTTTGTTCTTCGATAAACCTTTACCAATTTTAACAGCTTTGGTTCTTGCCGATGACTAACGCCAAAATAACATAAGTATCACATTAAAATATATATATCAAATTTGGATACCTAATAACATATTAAACCGATAATGATTAATTAATTAATTAATTAAATTGAAAAAAAATAAAAAAGCATACTTTTTACAAAATAAGTTTAATTAATTAAAATTTAATATTTATTGTCTCTTTTAGCCACTTGAATTCTTTTAATTAATTAAATTTCAATAGTTTTAGTAATTTTATTTTTAAAATGTGTTTAACAATTTTGGATAATTCTTTTATTAAATCTTTTAATAAGATGGCTTAAGGGTGTAAAATCCTTCAAACTTAAAAAAGCAATTAAACTCTTAATTTTTTTACTCAATTGGGTACTTGAACTTTCAAAATGCATTAAAAGGCCCTCAAACTTTTTCAAAAAAAGCAATTAAGACTTTGATTTTGTTTTCACTCAATTAGGTGCTTAAACTATAAAATGCATAAAAAGATTCGATTAAATTTTTGTATAATTGAATTTATGATTTATTTTAAAAGTAAAAAAATTATTAGTAATTATTTTTGTGTGTGTTTCTATAGCTTTTAGCTTGAAGTAAAGAGTGTATATAGATATAGCTAGAGGTGATCATGGGTCGGGCCGGGTCCAAAAAAATTTTAGGCCCGTTTTCTAGGCCCAGACCTAGCATGGCCCAAAAAATGGGCCTAAAAATTTGTCCAAGCCCGGCCCGAAAGAAAATTGCTAAGCCCAAGTCCGGCCCATATTAAATTTTACAACACCAAAATAGCATCAAAAACCTGCAAAATATAGTCAACCAACCAGAATATCTATACATTAACCAATCAACATATTTAATTTTATAACAAACTATAAATTGTAAGCTAAATTAAATTTTCAACAATTAGAAAGGAAGGTAACCTAAAAAGCAATCGAAAAAACATGAAAGTTAAAAAGTATATTTGATTAAAATTAAAAAATATATATTTAATATATAATTACGGCGGGCCAAGCCGGGC
This sequence comes from Gossypium raimondii, assembly GCF_025698545.1. NCBI lineage: Eukaryota > Viridiplantae > Streptophyta > Magnoliopsida > Malvales > Malvaceae > Gossypium > Gossypium raimondii. The sequence continues at coordinate 56,764,553 of NC_068577.1, read as the reverse complement.
CAAAAAATTTTAAATATGTTCTTATTTTTTATCTAAACTCAATAAAATCCACAAAATTAAAATTTAAACCTTTAACTTTATCATTTTACATAGTTTCTTTAATAAATATATTTATTTTTAAATAATATAATTATTATTTATTAAAGTACTAAATTTTGACATGCATGAACAGCCCGATAATTATTTATGGTAGTCTAATAATTATTTACTTTAGGTTTATGATGTATCTATTTGATTATTATCAAAATCAAAATTTTATATTTCATGTAATAACACAATTCAAATTTTATTATTCTTCAACCCTTCTTTGATATTGTATAAATAACATATTTTTAAAATTAAAAAAAATCAATAATGAGATTTATGAATCCACCAAATATGTTTTAACCGAGACTTATTACAGCAAACCAGTCATCATTACCCTTCAGTCTAATAGAGTTCCTGAAACTTCACTTTTATAAGATAATGTCGATAAGATCACGTCGTTTACATTAGTTTTTGTTAAAAGTCAATGTAACCTCTAAATAAAAGTCAAACTTAACTTTTAAGAGATGATTTTTTTGAAATATTCTAGAATATAAAATAGAAAAAAAGATATCACCTAGAAGACTAGATATTGTATATAAACATTGTAGTTATTAGATATTTGTGAAATTAATGGTAAGGATGTTGATATGTGTCAACAATCCAACAATCATTAAATTCTATAAATAGGGTAGGAGCTTTCATTTTGTTTTTGTGTGTGTCTAATTGTAAGTGTATTGTGCATTACTAAAAATGTTCTTTTCTCTTGTAATGGTAAGTCTTGGTTACAGAGATGTCCATCTTGTAATGGTAAGTCTTGGTTACAGAAATTTACATTAAATTTCAATAGTTTTAGTAATTTTATTTTTAAAATGTGTTTAACAATTTTGGATAATTCTTTTATTAAATCTTTTAATAAGATGGCTTAAGGTGTAAAAACCTTCAAACTTAAAAAAGCAATTAAACTCTTAATTTTTTTACTAAATTGAGTACTTGAACTTTCAAAATGCATTAAAAGGCCTCAAACTTTTTCAAAAAAAAGCAGTTAAGACTTTGATTTTGTTTTCACTCAATTAGATACTTGAACTATAAAATGCATAAAAAGATTCATTAATCGTTAACTTTAATAGTTAACTGTTAAAGTTAATTACCCTAATTTTTTGATTAAGGTCATCTCGTGTCATAACACGACATGACATAGGACAAACAAATTATAAAAATAAAATCAATAAATTTTATTAAATTTTAATAAAAATATAAAATATTAAAATTAGAAAAATATAATATATTGTAACATTTTATAAAAATAATAAAAATAGAAAGGCGCTTCAACTCATTTGAACGCATGTCCTCTTATATTAACAACAATATTCGTATAAACTCAATTAAGACTTTTCTTTTTTTACTATTAATCTCATTATAAGTTTTGATCATATTTGTTCTTTTTGATACAATGCCTAAAACTACTCATAGCCCCTCTCTAACCCTTAAATAGGAGAACAACACGTTTCAGCACACTTGAATCTATGTCTTCCTACACTAATAATAATATCGATGCTAATCAAATTAAAATCTAATCTATACCATATCTAGACAGTATAAATAAATATATTAATGGAAATATAATAAACCTTATCGATGGAGAAGTTAAATTTTATTCAGGAACCATGCCCAGGGCCCATCAACAATCTCTTGATGATCCATTTTATGTCCAAAACTAAGTCCTTTTTGGGCTTAAGGCTCATAGTCATGCGGAAGTACCAGCTAATGGTAAAACATGGAACTGTATGAATTAGGATACAAGCCATTTGGGATGACAAAATTGAAATAGCTCCATTGATTTTGACTTGATTGGTTTTGAATGGAATCAATTTTTTTATGTAAAAGATTTTTTTTAGACAGTGAGTATGCAACGATTTTGGTAATTACTTGTCCCGTCTGGCTTCACTATAAAAAATTATTTCTTTTTTATCTATATATATAATTATGAAGATAATAAAAAAAGTATTATTGTATTATAAAAAAAACTATCTCTTTTGAATAATTATGTTTAAACATTTATTAGAATTTAAAAATATTGAAAATATTAAAGATAAATAGCAAAAATTAAATTAAATCGGAGCAATATGAGGTGAGGTGGGGTGGAGACGAATGCATCTAATATCCATGAAAGTCGTAATGATTTTAAGATTATACATCCATGAAGAAGTAGAATTGAATGTGGAGTAAAGCGTGTCAACTTTAAAGTGATGGTGAATTTAACAAAATTATCTTTGTTTCAGTCTAATATCATTTTTAAGTGAGACTCAAACTTGACTACTCAATATCTGGTGAGGATATCAAAGTTACATTGATTAAATATATATATATATATATATATCTAAAAAGTCTATTGGGGCAATTCATTAATCAAATGGAAGAAGCATCACTGAGAACAATATCATGCAGTTCAATTGGGGGTTGTTTTTTTTTTTTTTTAATTAGGTAAAAGGAAAAAGGAGGCCAAAGTTAGGATTTGTCCGCAATCCCATTACCAAATGGGATTATTGGTGAGATTAACCAAGATGATATTAAGAAAATTGTTTTTATTTATAATAATATTGTCCTAAAACTCATATTGATCTAATTAAGATTTTTTATTTACATATTATTTACTAACACAATCATAACTTAAATTAATACATTTCAGCTTATAAATATTCGAATCCCACAAAAATATGTTACAAGTTCGATTGATATTCTATACTTAGAAAACATAAACTTTAATAAATTTAACTTAATAAATTTCACCAATCCCCATATTGCTATTAAACTCAAATAAATTACAACATTCTTCCTATCAAATTTCAATTCAAAAATGACCCATGATTTTTTTTTACTCTTTTAATTCCTTTTGATTTTAAAGAACATATCTCAGTATATGGAAGACCAAAACATGTAACTATCTATCTCCTTATCCTCCAAAAAATTCTATTCCCACAATGCCCAATCACCTCTCCTTTATAGTTCATGGATGTCATGTAGGACCAAGGTTTTTAGAATTGGACTAATGATTAAATCGATTAAAGTATCGATTCATCAATTTAACCGATTCGATTAGTTCGATAGGTCCATTCGATTCAATTAAATAAATTATTAAAAAATCCATAAAAATGTGAAAAATTCAATTCAATTGCACAATTCAATAGATCCATATTGATTTTAATCCCCTTATCTGAACCGATACCTTAACTGATTCCTAATCTGGTTCAAACAACTTTGTGTAATATCTTTTTCTTAATCTAATTACACATTTAAAATTCAAAATTCGACCTTTCAATTTATAAAAAGAAAAGGAAAAAAAAAAGAGAAGAAGGTTGTATTGGAAGGAGTGGATTGGTGTTGTTTGAGTTTCCACAAGGGTCAAAGTGAGACCAAATAAAGGGGAAAAAATGAAGATTGTATTCTATACTATATATATTCCATTTGGTATGGATTGATTATTCTCAATATCAAAAGGAAACGTGGGGTTATGCTATTCCTCCATTTCCAATAATATAGTCAACCTCCATTCCCACCTCTACTTATAAATATTTAGCAATTGCTGAAATATATATGTCATTTTTTGTCGTGGAAATGTCTTGCATGAAGATATAGGGAGTGGGTCTGAGCCAAGGATGACTTGCCGCCCCTTCACTCAACTCAGTTAAGTTGCTACTCTTATATATATATATATATACTCTATGTTACTTCGACTCGTAATATTTTTTCAAAATATTTGAATATATGAAAAAGATTAGTTTTGAAACGAGTGAATATGATTATATCCAACACATACTCGTATCTGATATTTATCTCGAGTCTCAGCAACATTGTGTGTATATATATGTGGTGATATATGTGGCTTAATTGTGTTGATGCCGTGAGTTGTCCGGGCTCAGTTTCACTCTCTGTCCTTACATGATAGATGAACCCCGATGTCAACTAGGTCATATGTTATTTCCATTACGAAATAAATCATATATATCACATATATTATGAATAAATCTCAAAACTATAGATGAACTTTAACATAAAATTTTGATTTGATTCAATCCTCACAAATTATTAACACAATTATTAGTATAATATCATTCTATGTTTATACATTATATACAAAAATAATTATATTTACCTAATTTAAAATAAATTATTGTATTTATTTCTTTCAAGGGGTAGCACCAAGGGGGACAGGTAGGGCTCTGACCCCTCAAAATGCAAATTGTCATTTTAATCCCTTTAAGTTTTTAAAATTATAAGTTAATTTAATGGTAAATATATGTTTTGCCCCCAGATGAAAATTTTCCGTATAAGATTTTTTTTAATCTACTCATATAAATTTTAAATAGGGAGTAAATTACCCATAACATCAAATCTCTAAATGGAAACTCTCTTCTTTGAATAAAATATATATTTTCTATAAAAAAATAAAGGCATAATAATAAATTAAGCCTTTAATATTTACTTTTATCAATTTAGTCCTTATTTATTTTTAACCTAACTTTGACCTTCAAGCTTTTAAAAGAGTCAAATTTGACCATTAACTTTTAAAGAGAATTAAAGTGTTGTTTTTTAACAAAATTCTTATTAAAATGTTGAATTTTAAACATGGAAGCTCGCACAACAATCCAAGTGTACTTCTTTTTTATGAATTTTATAATTTTTGAATTTAAATTTATTTCATTTTTAAATATTTTATAATTTTAAAATTATTTGTTAACGTGACATATAAGACAAATAGTGTCATGTTAGCATGAAATGCTACCATGCATGTTGTTATGTCGATATTGTTAAAAGATTAATGTTTTAGTGAGCATTTTCATTAGAGAAAAGCAATTTGACTCTTTTTTAAAAGTTGAATGTCAAATTTAGCTAAAAAAAATGAGCCAGAATGACAAAAAATGTAAACGTTAAAGGTTAAATCTATCATTATGCTAAAATTGAAATAGAATATAACACACGCGGACTTAAATGTGCTTAAACATGTGATGTTGAAGTTGTTCCAACAACAATAATATAAACCTAGTAAATCAACCACAATAGGGTAAGTCTAGGAGTGGTATCGGTTTGGTTAGATCAAGTTTTTTAGATTTTTTTAACCTTCCATCATAATTTGGTTTGATTCTCGGATTTTTCCTATTAAACTTTTATTTTGAGTTTTATACTTATTTTTATAAAATGAGCTTTGTTTTATGGTTGTTGAATATAATTTGACAAAATTTAAAGGTCTTTTTCATAAATATTTTTTAAAATTTTTTAAAAATTTTAAATTGTTTTGAATATAAAATATTTATTTTATATTACAAAAATCAAAATTAATTATATATTAAATAAAAAATAAACTTTAATTCGATTTCAAGTAACTACGATTTTTAAACTTACAATTCATAAATCGTCTAAATACCTCGATCCAAGTTAATTTTGGAGTTTTTTTAACTTTACATAAACTTAGTCAAGACAACCTAATTTATTTTGCACCTATTGTAAGATTTTTAACTTCATATGTCTTATTTTTTAAATTATTAAACGAAATATTAAAAAATACCTTGAATTTCAATACTTTAATTAATTCAACCCTTTTAGCTTTTTGCACAAATAAAAACCTGGCCTGGCCAGTATAAAAAGCAGCTAATCTAAAACAAGCCTAGGCTAAATCCAAAATTCACCTAAAAGCCCAACAAGGACACCAACCTAAGGACCCAATAAAACCTATGCCCACTCACTCCATCTACTCTGCAGATTTTAACCGAGACTCATTACAGCAAACCAGTCATCCTTACCCTTCAGTCTGATAGAGTTCCTGAAACTTCACTGTTATAAGATAATGTCGATACGATCATGTCGTTTACATTAGTTTTTGTTGAAAGCCAATGTAACCTCTAAATAAAAGTCAAACTTAACTTTTAAGAGATGGTTTTTTTTTTTAATTTTCTAGAATATAAAATAGAAAATAAGATATCACGTAGAAGACTAGATATTGCATATAAACATTGTAGTTATTAGATATTTGTGAAATTAATGGTAAGAATGTTGATATGTGTCAACAATCCAACAGTCATTAAATTCTATAAATAGGGTAGGAGCTTTCATTTTGTTTTTGTGTGTGTCTAATTGTAAGTGTATTGTGCATTACTAAAATGTCCTTTTCTCTTGTATTTCAATTTGGCATTTCAATTTAACATCTTTTTTAATGTGATATCTATATTATTTTGATCCAATGTGTCAATTTTTAATGTTTAATTCGGTTTTAGAATTGATTACAAATCAACTTTAAAACCGAATTAAATCATGATTTATCGAATTGTACTTAACAAATTAAAAAAAAAACTCATAATTAAAATTAAATTTATTCTATTAATAAATTCATGAAATACTTAAATTTAAGAGAGGGAAGCTCCACGTTAACGACGAGGAAGTCAAGTATAAGCCTAAACCTAAACCAGATTTGAGTATCATTTCGGTTAAAGAATGTATATCTTGAGTATCTTTGTTTGTAGTTAGCTGTTAAAGAATGTGTATTTGAGTATCTTTGTTTGTAGTTAGCTGTTAAAGAATGTGTATCATTTCAGTTATCATGGTTACAGTGCACTGTCCTTATTTGCTTTTCTTTTTTATTCATCACACACTTTAATTCTTATAAAATACAAATAATGTCAAATATATAAATAAAAAACTATGGTGTATATAAAATTATTTTATAAAATATATAATATTTGATAAATTTTAATTGGAACTCGATTAATAACTAAAATTAACTTAATCAGGCATTTAATATATTGTATAGATAAACTGTAAATAATATAGGCCTAATGCGAAATTTGACATTTCAATTTAACATCTTTTTTTTAATGTGATACCTATATTATTTTTTGATCCAATGTGTTAATTTTTTAATGTTTAATTCGGTTTTTAGAGTTGATTACAAATCAACTCTAAAAATCGAATTAAATCATGATTTATCGAATTGTGCTTAACGAATTGTATCTTCGTAAGAAGAACTTCCAGAAGGAAGGGTAGGGTGCTCTCTCTTTTTGCTCCACCACGTATCTCACCATTTAAATATTTAGATGGTATGAATGTGATTTAACTCAAATCGGTGATTAGTTCTGTTTGGTTGGGTTGTGTTGAAGGAAGCAAATCAGTAACATTTTTCTAATTTTTTGTTCAGCATCCGATAGCAACTTCTTTAAACGAACCAACTTAAAAAATAATAATTTCAACTAATCAAGAAATATAAGAAAGAACTTGAAAATATTTAAATCTTTCACATATCCAATTTCGACACCATTAATTTTTTATTTATCAAATAATTTTACAATTTTATATTGTAGTTTTTCTTCAAATAATGAATAATTATATATATGATTAGCATCTTGATTTTTCAGGTAATAAATAAATATATTAACAATAAGATATCTTATTTTTACTATTTTATTATTTAAATTATTGCATTGTTATAATATGAAATGTAAATTTTAATTAAAAATATTGGATTTAACTTAGATTCCATTTTATAAATTTATACATTCACTTTGATGCTTTAAAGTTTAACAACAACAAAATAATATTTTAAAACAAATTTTCCAAATCAGAACAAGAAAATGAAAAATAAAAGGAGTGCAGATGGATTATTTCCATAATAAACCCCATCCTCGTTTTAAAATTATAACCAACTTCTTCCACTTTTTATCTAGTCATGTTAGTAATAGAAGAAAACAACAAAAAGAAAAACTTTGTTTTCAATTTCGGGTTAAATTAGGCCCAAACTAAAAAAGTTTTACTTGAGATCTGACATGTTATTTGATCGGGTCTTTTCTTTTTTTACCTAAGACTATTTTTCAGACTTATAGTTTTATTGAAATCTTTTTACTTTTTGACCAGACATTCGGGCCGAGGCGGATCGAATCTCCTAACCCATAAACAGATCTCTAATAATAATTGTATAAGCTTTATTTCGCGCATGATTTTTGTCCTTGTAAGTAATGAATTTTCTTACTACTATTCCCCTTTCAATAATTATTCAATTTTAGTATTAAACAAATAAATAATGTAAAATAATATTTTATTTTTTTATGTAAATTTGGAGTTTGGAAATGAAATAAAACTCGCTCTCTTTTATTTAGAGGTGACAGTGTTGCTGTTAATTAACAAAATAAAATTATAATTTAAATAATTGATTCCTTCTTTTGTTTCTTTAAAAATGAGATCTTAAAAATTAAAAAAACAGCATATTGTTGAAGATGAAAAGCAGATAAAGACTACACAAAAAAATTTGGTTAAACCAAATATTTGTCAACGAAAAAAGATTGAGTTAAATAAAATATTTTCCAACGAAAAATAATTATTAGTATAAAAAATTCGAGAATAAATAAAATAATTAATTCAAAAAATTCAGAAAACCAAAGTTTATAAAATTGTTTTCCATATTAGTTGAAATGGGGAGATGCATAATCTTTGGAGATACATCTTTCCTTCACATTCAATTAATTGATTTCCCTTTTGAGATACAGTGAAATGAATTTGGACCATACATACCAACGAAAGGCATTTCTTGTAAATCCATTTTCCCCAATGTCAACTCCTTACTCTTCACAATTTCTCTATAAAATCTTCCCATACCACCTTCTTCCAAAACATTCACTCAAGAAATATATATATATATATATATATACACAACCATGAAGTTGCCAACCATCCTCTTCGCAATCTCGGCAATAATGGCGATCTTTATCGCAAGAACAACTCAGGCATACTTCGACAAAGAAGTACCCAAAGTTCAAACTAATCAAATTTCATCACAAGGATTGTGTCGGTTCCTAACTCAGCAATATCCGAAACACGGCATGACGTGCGACAAATTTCCACGTATTTGTCGTCAAAAGGCCGGAAGTCCGGGACCGGATTGTTGCAAAAGGAAATGTGTTAACGTGATGAAAGATCGGTTCAATTGTGGGATGTGTGGATATAAGTGCAAGTATAGTGAGATATGTTGCAAAGGGCAATGCGTTAATGCTTCATTTGATAAAAGAAATTGTGGTGGATGTCATAAGAAGTGCAAGAAGGGTGAATTTTGTGTTTATGGGATGTGTAATTATGCTTAAATTTGTCTAAATTTAAATCCGTCTAAATTTAAATCGAGTTGCAAAATTTTAAGTTCGATATAATTTAAATAAAATTTATTAATCTAATTAATTAATTCGACCTCGATACTGATTCTTCATTTGAGGTATATTCTCATGTTATTTTATCAATGTTTTTTTGAGAATTCTATCCAATGTTATGTCTAAGTATGTATTTATTGCATTAAAATTAGATATAATGACTTTTAGGCCTTCTAATTTTATAAAAAAATCATTTTGGCCCTCTATTTATATTTTGGTCTCTTTTTGCTATTGAACTTGCATTTGTTGTCAAATCACCTAAAAATGAATTGAAAAGTTAACGTTTGTTAACTTTGCAAACATGTCATACACATAGATGACATGCCATCATTTAATTAATTTTTTTAAATTTTAAAAAATGTTTTTATATTTTTAATAATTTTAAATTTTAAAAAGATTTTTATAATTTTTTAATTTTTAAAAAAGCTAGTTAAATGCTGATGTGTTATCGTGTTATCCACGTGGAAATTCACATGTATACCACGTCAGTAAAGTAAAAAACGTTAAACTTTTTTCTCCATGTTGGGGTGATTTGACAGAAAATGTGAGTTTAAGCGCTAAAAAAAGTGAAACAATAAATTGAGGGATAAAATAATTTTTTCAAATATTAAAAATATCTTTTATATTTTTTAATGAATTTTAATTTTTAAAAAGAATATTTATATTTTTTAATTTTAAAAAATTAATTCAATGCTGACGTGTTATCCACGTGTATGTCACGTCAACAAAGTAAAAAAACGTTTAATTTTTTTCTCCATTTTGGGGTGACTTGACAGAAAATGCGAGTTTAAGGGCTAAAAGAGGTGAAAAATTTTAAGGAATATTTTTTTTTTAAGTTGGAGGACCAAAAAAGTCATTGTGCATTAAAATAAATATGTTTGTTTGTTTTTTTTAAGCTTATGTTGTACTTGTAATTAATTGATTATTATATCGTTGAAGAAAAATTAATTTGTTCTTTTGGTATTAAGATTTTTATTCTTTGTATATTTTCTTTAAAAATAAAGGCATAATGACAAATTAGGCCTTAATATTTATCCTTTTTATCAATTTAGTTCTTATTCTTTTTTACCTAAATTTGGCCTCAACCTTTTAAAAATAATCAAATTTGACCATTAATCTTTAAAGAAGAATTAAATTGTTGTTTTATAAAAGAATCCTTATTAAAGCATCAAATTTTTAAACATGGAAGTTCGCATAATAATCCACTTGTACTTTAGCATAAAACTTTTATAATATTTTAAATTTTAAATCTATTTTATTTTTGAATATTTCGTAATTTTTAAATTATTTGTTAACATGACATATCAAATAAAGAGTGTCACGTTAGCATGAAATGTTACCATGCAAGCTATCATGCCAATACTGGTAAAAATTTAATGTTTTAGTCAACATTTTCATTAGAGAAAAGCATTTTGGCTCTTTCTGAAAAGTTGAAAGTCAAATTTATCTAAAAAAATATATAAGAGTCAAATTGACAAAAAATATAAACGTTAAAAGGCTAAATTTATCATTATACAAAAATGAAATAGAATATAACACACACGCATTTTAAATGTGTTTAAACATGTGATGGTGAAGTTGTTGCAACAACAATAACAATATAAACCTAGTAAATCAACCACAATAGGATAAGTTTATGGGTGATATCAGTTTAGTTCGATTGGATTTTTAGATTTTTTAACCATCGATCATAATTTGACTTGATTCTCATTTTTCTTATTAATTTTTATTTTGATTTGTAGACTTATTTTTATAAAATGAGTTTTGTTTTATGGCTTTTGAATATTATTTGACAAAATTTCAAGTTCTTTTTCATAAATATTTCTAAAATAAATAAAATTTTCAAAAACTTTTAAATTATTTTCATTATTTTAAATATAAAATATTTTTATATAATAAAAAATAAAATTAATTATATATTAAATAAAAGATAGAATTCGATTTGAATTCAAGTAACTACAGTTTTTAAACTTACATTTCATAAACCATCCAAATGCCTTGATTCGAGTCGATTTTCGGATTTTTTTCAGCCCTACATAAGCTTAGTTAAGACAACCTAATTTTATTCGGATTCATAGCTTTTTCATACTAATTATTTTGAGTTTTGAGTTTTTAAACTTATTTAGATAAAATAATTTTATGTTTTTTAGACATTATTTGAAAAACATTCAAAAACTATATATAAATATTTCAAGAAAAAAATAACTTTTAAAATAAATAAAAAATAATCAATATTTATTATATACTATATTTAAAAATAAATTTTTATATAAAATTTTGAGTTATTTTTATTAAATATTTTGCCCCAATGCCAAAATGCTCCTCAACACCCCAGGAAAGGAGCCCACACTGCTACAAATGCATAATGGGCAAAGCCATAACACCATTCTCATAATTCCACCAATGATACTTAAGGGTGAGCTTTTGATCGAACAGAGTCAAATTGAATAAAAAAATTTCAAGTTAATCAAATTGGTAAGTCCCATTTTATTGTCCTAACTGGATTTGAAATTTTTTTCACATCGAGTTGAATTAATTGAAATTGTTCAAGCTAAATTAAAATTTTAAAGATGTCAAATTAAAATCTTGTTACAATATAACTAATTTCATGTTAGAGCATATAAATTTGAAACCATATATATTTGAAAACTCTTTCAAAATAAAATAAGATACTTTAGTATGCTAAATTTGAATTGTTAATTTATTTATTTAGGCCCCAAAATTATTATTTTAGATTTTTTAATTTTAAAATTATCTTTAGAATTTTTATATTTTTTAAAAATATAACTTTTGGAATTTTTATAAGTATTTTGAATTCTAAAAATTAATTTTGAAATTTTGAAAATTGTTTTGATTTTTTTAATTTTTGTTGAAAGAGTAATCAATTTGCTCAATTTTTTTAAGTTGACAGAGACCAAAGGGGTATTTATACTAATCTGTTATTTGAGTTGTTCAAATTGTGAAATTAAACCCGACTCGAACTCGAAACTTGAGTTACTTATTCGAGTTGACTAAAAAAATCGAATAACTTGATCCAATTAACTCAAAATTCGAAAAAAAATTAATTTTTTTAGTTGAATCTAATTTTGGTTACCCCTAAAAAACCATCATATCAAATTTAATCTCATTAATGGTCTCAACATCTCATGTTAGTCACATTTGGCCCATTCTCTCAACTCATTAACCTTAAAAGAGTCAAATTCAACTAACATCTTAAACCAGACCTAATATCACTGCTTTCAGAACTAAACTGTTCAGGGTAATGTTCTAGAGTAAAAAGTCAAATCGATTCAACTCACACCTTAAACTTGAAAGGGTCAAATCTAACTAGAGGTGTTCATGGGTCGGGCCGGGCCGGGCCCATAAAAAATTTCAACCCGAGTCCTAGGCCCAGGCCCAGCCCTGCCTGAAATATGGGCCTAGAATTTTGTCTAGGCCCGGCCCGAGGGAAAATTCCTAAGCCCGGGCTCGGCCCGGCCCGACCCATTTTTTAAATAAACACAAAAAAAGAATTTTAGAAAATTTAAAAAAAAAGTATTTTAAAAATATTTTAAAAATAAAAAAGTATTTTAAAATATTTTTAAAAATAAAATATATATATTTATTATATTGAATTGGGCCGGCCCGTGCCAAAAAGTGGTGCCGAGGCCGCCCGCTTTCTAAACGGGCCTCATTTTTTGCCCAAGCCCATATTTCGGCCTATATTTTACCCAAATCCTCTCATATTTGGACGGGTCGTCGGGTCGGGCCGCCCGCCCATGAACACCTCTAAATCTAACTCACACCCTAAACCAGACCTAAGATCTCTGCTTTCAAAACTAGACCGATCAATCAAACCAAAAATTCATCGAGGTACTGTTCTAAAATAAAGAGTCAAATTGATTAATCAGTGAACTAGTTGAACCAATCGAATCACGATCGAATTGGTTGAATTGAGAGAACCAATAATTTAACTGATTTCACCATGGATCTTATTTTGAAAATCTTACCTAAGATTAGACTCTACAAAGAAACCATTGCACACTCCAAGCCTTTCTCCATTTATAAAAGCCCTTCCAAAGTAACCACCACTTATAGTGATTCTTCGCCCTCCTACAACGTAAGGGTGTGAACCCCACTGCAAGCCATCTTATTTTAAAATTATAAAATTTCAAGTTGACCGTCGGATAGTGGTCTACTCATTAAACACCGTCGTTGTTGCGTGGAGGAATATGAACTGCAAACTTCCATCTCCTTTTGTTCATTGCCAATTGTCGATGTTGCTTTAGTCAATTCAACTACAAAATGACAAAATAATAATAAAAGTTGTGATCCCTAGTCCCTACCTTTTGGGAAACCGGCTTTACCTATGGAAGAAGGTTTTTTGTTTTTGTTTTAATTCTATCACTAATTTTTTTATTTTATGGAAGTTACGAATTTAACCTTTATACTTTAATTTGATCATTTTAGTCTTTGTATATTTTAAATTTTAAAATTTTCGTCTTCATTGAATGACAACTATTAAATTTATTAAGTTAAATTCTTTTATTTCCAAAATTTGATGCAAGAAACTTATTATCATATGTGTAATGTCATGTCACTCATCATTTCTAATGTTATTCATTAAAAATCAATTAATGGATTAACAACTATCATTAGTACCAATATTGCACTTTTAGAATTCAAAAGGTATAGGGTATTAGAATGATCCAATTGGAGAATATGGACTAAATCTATAACTATATATATATAGTTCATGACTAGTATCTGAATTTAACTGCTATTGTTTGGGTTATGACTGAAATTTCAAAATTCGAAAAGTATAGAGACTAAAATAAATCAAAATAAAGTACAATGACTAAATCCAAAATTTCACAAAGTATAGGGACTAATAATAGAATTTAACCTTTTTTAGAAAAATAATAATTACATTAAACTATATCACGGTGAAAAATAAAATTTGTATTAGAAATATATTTATAAAATATTTATTCTGAATTGAATTATAGGTAGACTTTTTCTTAGATCACTTGTCCAAGCACGAAAGCTCGTTTGAAATTTAATAAGGTTTAAACGAAAATATTTTACTAAAAATATGGTTTTTGACAACAACAAAAAAACTTATATTTCAAGCCAAGCCAAGTTTAGACAAGCATAAAGTGTGCAAATATTATGTTTAGAGTACTTGACCTGAATCCAACCTGATGTATATGAATATCTCTTTTATCATAGTTAACCAAGTTGGTAAAGTTGAGGCTTCTAGATGACCCAAATTAGAGTCTTGAAATGTGCAAATGTAATGTTTAAATTATTCTCTTAGATTATCTTATCAAGAATAAAATATTATTATAAATAAATAAATAAAAACAAAGCAGCCAATGCTTTTGTAACCGGACTAGTTAAGTCAATTTGATCTATTAGCCCGATTTAATTAAATAAATTATTAAAATTATAAAATAATAATAATAATAATGGTCAAGTATCATAAACCCTTGACCGTGTCAAGTATCATAAAGCGTCTCAAAATATTGATCTACGCATCTATAGACTAGGTGACCCAACTGATTTCAGGTCGACCTAAGATTTACATTTTTCAATCCGAGTTGATCCAACTTGATTTACCATTCAGAAATAATAAAAATAATTTACATTAATATTTATATATTCTAGAACCTTCTAAACTTTTTTTTATTGTTTGTCTATTGTCTTGTTCACTGATTTACGTGATTCATAAGTCAATTAAAAATCAAGTCAAATTTTGTACATTAATCCTAAGGAAAGTTCATATAGCTTATGCAAAGCAGGTTCTACGTGTATATTAAGCATTTAGTGTACCTTTAAATTGTCGGTGCGTTTACTTTCGATAAGGTTAAAAATAGTGGTGGTGAGATTAATCACTGTAGCTATGAGTTAAAAAGTTCTACCGCACCGCAGCCATCACCCATTGAAAAACACACTTGATTTATTTTCTTACAACATGATAATATTTTAAAAAAATAAAAAAAAATTGTAATGATTTTTATTTATTTATTATTTAGGTTTTTTATATCCAATCTAAATGTAATTATTTTAATTTCTCAAAGCATAATTGAAAATTTACCAAAAATAATCATTTAATTTTAAATTATTTTTTTACATATATATACTTAAACAAGATATAACTTTTCTTTCAAATTATATATCTTTAAATATTTAAAAAAATTCATCAAAATGCATTGGTGAATTATAAATTTATCCTTAACGTACTTTTTGCCTTTTGGTTTTAGACTTTTTTTTCAATTTAATCATTATATATATATATATATATTTTTTAAGAATTTACTGATTTTATTTTTAAATTTTAAAATTAAGGTCGATTATTAACGCAGTTAAATATTTTATTATGAAATTTGTTGATTTGATCATTTGAAATAAAATGTTTGATATTATTGTTATGAACTTAAATTTAACAAAATAAATTACAAATAATTATTTTGAAATTTACAAAATAATTTACCACGTGTGAGCCATGTAAGGAGGACACAACACCTATTATTAACAAAGTAGATTAAAGAAGCTTCATGCACTATGTGTATGCATGAAGGGTAAAATCAGATTTTTTTTTGTGTGGGGGTAGGGGAGAATTAAGTTATGTGTTTTTTTGATGTTATGCAATTTCATAATTATATTAAGTTAAAATTCTATCTTTTGAGAGGATAAATTGCAATTTGACTCTCATTTATAATTTTATAAAATATAAACGAGCTAATGTAATATTTTTCCATTTTAAGGAGACCTTAATCCTTGATAGCCCCTCTTGATGCCGCCTTTATATATATATGTCCAAGAAATTTGATATTCATGTAGTCTTTCTCTTGACGAGGCCATGATCAATAGAATAAATAGAAATTTTTATTTTACATCTCTCCTATATATTATATATATATATGAGATTCTGTATGAAATTATGTTTATGAAAAGATCTTTGTTTTTCAAATTCGATGTGCCAACAAAAACATATAATATAGTAAGGCATTATTAGATCCGTATGCTCAATATTAGATTTGATTCGATTGAGTCCTAGGCCCAGCCCATACACTGAAATATGGGCCTAGAATTTTGTCTAGGCCCGGCCGAGGAAAATTCCTAAGCCTGGCTCGGCCCGCCCGACCCATTTTTAAATAAACACAAAAAAGAATTTTAGAAAATTTAAAAAAGTATTTTAAAATATTTTAAAAATAAAAAGTATTTTAAAATATTTTAAAAATAAAATATATATATTTATTATATTGGTTGGGCCGGCCCGAGCCAAAAAGTGGTGCCGAGGCCTGCCCGTTTTCTAAACGGGCCTCATTTTTTTGCCCAAGCCCATATTTCGGGCCTATATTTTTACCCAAATCCTCTCATATTTCGGACGGGCCGTCGGGTCGGGCCGCCCGGCCCATGAACACCTCTAAATCTAACTCACACCCTAAACCAGACCTAAGATCTCTGCTTTCAAAACTAGACCGATCAATCAAACCAAAAATTCATCGAGGTACTGTTCTAAAATAAAGAGTCAAATTGATTAATCTGTGAACTAGTTGAACCAATCGAATCACGATCGAATTGGTTGAATTGAGAGAACCAATAATTTAACTGATTTCACCATGGATCTTATTTTGAAAATCTTACCTAAGATTAGACTCTACAAAGAAACCATTGCACACTCCAAGCCTTTCTCCATTTATAAAAGCCCTTCCAAAGTAACCACCACTTATAGTGATTCTTCGCCCCTCCTACAACGTAAGGGTGTGAACCCCCACTGCAAGCCATCTTATTTTAAAATTATAAAATTTCAAGTTGACCGTCGGATAGTGGTCTACTCATTAAACACCGTCGTTGTTGCGTGGAGGAATATGAACTGCAAACTTCCATCTCCTTTTTGTTCATTGCCAATTGTCGATGTTGCTTTAGTCAATTCAACTACAAAATGACAAAATAATAATAAAAGTTGTGATCCCTAGTCCCTACCTTTTGGGAAACCGGCTTTACCTATGGAAGAAGGTTTTTTTGTTTTTTGTTTTAATTCTATCACTAATTTTTTTTATTTTATGGAAGTTACGAATTTAACCTTTATACTTTAATTTGATCATTTTAGTCTTTGTATATTTTAAATTTTAAAATTTTCGTCTTCGCTGAATGACAACTATTAAATTTATTAAGTTAAATTCTTTTATTTCCAAAATTTGATGCGATAAACTTATTATCATATGTGTAATGTCATGTCACTCATCATTTCTAATGTTATTCATTAAAAATCAATTAATGGATTAACAACTATCATTAGTACCAATATTGCACTTTTAGAATTCAAAAGGTATAGGGTATTAGAATGATCCAATTGGAGAATATGGACTAAATCTATAACTATATATATATAGTTCATGACTAGTATCTGAATTTAATCGCTATTGTTTGGGTTATGACTTGAAATTTCAAAATTCAAAAGTATAGAGACTAAAATAAATCAAAATAAAGTACAATGACTAAATCCAAAAATTTCACAAAGTATAGGGACTAATAATAGAATTTAACCTTTTTTAGAAAAATAATAATTACATTAAACTATATCACGGTGAAAAATAAAAATTTGTATTAGAAATATATTTATAAAATATTTATTCTGAATTGAATTATAGGTAGACTTTTTCTTAGATCACTTGTCCAAGCACGAAGCTCGTTTGAAATTTAATAAGGTTTAAACGAAAATATTTTACTAAAAATATGGTTTTTGACAACAACAAAAAAACTTATATTTCAAGCCAAGCCAAGTTTAGACAAGCATAAAGTGTGCAAATATTATGTTTAGAGTACTTGACCTGAATCCAACCTGATGTATATGAATATCTCTTTTATCATAGTTAACCAAGTTGGTAAAGTTGAGGCTTCTAGATGACCCAAATTAGAGTCTTGAAATGTGCAAATGTAATGTTTAAATTATTCTCTTAGATTATCTTATCAAGAATAAAAATATTATTATAAATAAATAAATAAAAACAAAGCAGCCAATGCTTTTGTAACCGGACTAGTTAAGTCAATTTGATCTATTAGCCCGATTTAATTAAATAAATTATTAAAATTATAAAATAATAATAATAATAATGGTCAAGTATCATAAACCCTTGACCGTGTCAAGTATCATAAAGCGTCTCAAAATATTGATCTACGCATCTATAGACTAGGTGACCCAACTGATTTCAGGTCGACCTAAGATTTACATTTTTCAATCCGAGTTGATCCAACTTGATTTACCATTCAGAAATAATAAAAATAATTTACATTAATATTTATATATTCTAGAACCTTCTAAACTTTTTTTTATTGTTTGTCTATTGTCTTGTTCACTGATTTACGTGATTCATAAGTCAATTAAAAATCAAGTCAAATTTTGTACATTAATCCTAAGGAAAGTTCATATAGCTTATGCAAAGCAGGTTCTACGTGTATATTAAGCATTTAGTGTACCTTTAAATTGTCGGTGCGTTTACTTTCGATAAGGTTAAAAATAGTGGTGGTGAGATTAATCACTGTAGCTATGAGTTAAAAAGTTCTACCGCACCGCACCATCACCCATTGAAAAACACACTTGATTTATTTTCTTACAACATGATAATATTTTAAAAAATAAAAAAATTGTAATGATTTTTATTTATTTATTATTTAGGTTTTTATATCCAATCTAAATGTAATTATTTTAATTTCTCAAAGCATAATTGAAAATTTACCAAAATAATCATTTAATTTTAAATTATTTTTTACATATATATACTTAAACAAGATATAACTTTTCTTTCAAATTATATATCTTTAAATATTTAAAAAAATTCATCAAAATGCATTGGTGAATTATAAATTTATCCTTAACGTACTTTTTGCCTTTTGGTTTTAGACTTTTTTTTTCAATTTAATCATTATATATATATATATATATATTTTTAAGAATTTACTGATTTTATTTTTAAATTTTAAAATTAAGGTCGATTATTAACGCAGTTAAATATTTTATTATGAAATTTGTTGATTTGATCATTTGAAATAAAAATGTTTGATATTATTGTTATGAACTTAAATTTAACAAAATAAATTACAAATAATTATTTTGAAATTTACAAAATAATTTACCACGTGTGAGCCATGTAAGGGAGGACACAACACCTATTATTAACAAAGTAGATTAAAGAAGCTTCATGCACTATGTGTATGCATGAAGGGTAAAATCAGATTTTTTTTTTGTGTGGGGGTAGGGGGAGAATTAAGTTATGTGTTTTTTTTTGATGTTATGCAATTTCATAATTATATTAAGTTAAAATTCTATCTTTTTGAGAGGATAAATTGCAATTTGACTCTCATTTATAATTTTATAAAATATAAACGAGCTAATGTAATATTTTTCCATTTTAAGGAGACCTTAATCCTTGATAGCCCCTCTTGATGCCGCCTTTATATATATATGTCCAAGAAATTTGATATTCATGTAGTCTTTCTCTTGACGAGGCCATGATCAATAGAATAAATAGAAATTTTTTATTTTACATCTCTCCCTATATATTATATATATATATGAGATTCTGTATGAAATTATGTTTATGAAAAGATCTTTGTTTTTCAAATTCTGATGTGCCAACAAAAACATATAATATAGTAAGGCATTATTAGATCCGTGCGGCTCAATATTAGATTTGATTCGATTTGAGTTGAATTAGGTTAGTTTTTTTTCTTTTATTTTTTTTACTGGGTTCGTGTCATAACTCTGAGTCCAAAGATTCACCAAAATTTGGTGCTATATAGAAGAAGTCTCACAAACTCTTTGATTACGAACAAGAAAATAGGAGAATTCAAACTATATAGAATCAATCTAAAATCAATCAACCGTGTCAATATTTCGAAATCTAAGGCGACATGTTCAACATTTTTAACGATTTTAATTCATTTTTGTTAAGTCAAAAACAAATAATAATAAAAATCAATAAATCAAATTCTCTGATTCTTTGATATATGCTTTAAATAACGTTTCAACTATTCTTATCTTTATTTATGATTATAAGTTGAGGAAATAGATATATTACATTTTACTCCAAATATTACTTTTATATATCAAATTTACTATCGTTTTTATCATTTTGCTCAAATTTATCATTTCTCCATACCAAATAACATGTTTTAATAAATTAAAACTTTTTCCTCATTTTTTTATCTCTCCTCATCATTTTGTTTTATTTATTTGAGAAAATATATATGAAATATTTTACCAGAGAAATTAGTAAGATAAAATACTATAAACTTCAATTTTTTATGTAGTAATCAATAAAAAAATCAAATTCAACTAAACTAGATAACTTAAGATACCTGATAACGTGGGAGAAAGTATTATGTATATCATTATACTAATAGTCAAATTACGTTTTACTCCCTCTATTCAAAAGATGAGTAAATTAGTCATTGTATGTTAGATCAAAGATCAAATTGTTCATTCGGTTAAAAATTCATTTCATTTCTACCATTAAGAATGGTTTCTATATGTCAACATGTGGTATATGTGGCACACTAGGTGTCATTATCTAGTTATCCCGTCAGTCACGTCAATTTTTAATAGTACAAATTGATGGAAATTTTAACATAAATGATCAATTTGCTCATTGATCTAACATACAATGACTAATTTATCATTTTTTAAATAAAAGGGACCAAATAATATTTTACTTCTAATACAAAAACCTCTTAAATAATATTACATTTTATGAATAAAATGTACCTTTAAAAACTCTCTAAGCATAACTAAGAAAAAAAACAAAATAATCATATAAATAGCTGATCATATCTGTTCTTTTTGATGCAATGTCTAAAACTACCCATAGTTTCCCTCCAACTCATAAATAGGAGGATAATGCGCTTCAGCACACTCGAGTTCATGCCCTCCAACATTGGCAACAATGTCCATGCCAATTGAGTTAAGGCTCAATCGACTGTACATATAAATTCTTAAACAAAAAATAACTTTTTAAAAAGTATCTTCTTAATTCTACATATTTAAATAATATATATCCAAACTAATTTTTGAATTGCAAAGTTGGCCTTAACGTACTTTTTGTCTTTTGCATTTTTGGTCCTTTTCTTTTCTCTTTCTTTTTTAATCCTCAAATTATCAAATTGACCCTAAAAGGATTAAAGATTCTAGGGTGTGTTTTTTAAAATATTTTTATTTCACGCATTTGTTAATTTTCTTCTTTTAATTTCAAATAGCCTAAATTAAAAGATATAATTTAGAATTTTATTTGTCGATTTTGAATCTTTCCAAATTTAGGTTCAAGGTTGTATTTGAATAATTTAATTAATATTTCGAGTTATTTTAAATTTGGTTCAAGTTTTATGTGGCATTTTATTTGAATTTCTAGAAGTAGGGTTGTTGTCTTTTAGCTTGTTTTTGACCTGTATGCATCCCCTCTCTCCAACTTTGAATATTCCAAAAACATCATTAAATATAAAAGAAAAAGGAAAAAAAAAAATCAAATATTAAATTGATATTTAAATCACGCATGGAAATATAAAACTTTTTCCAAAAACTTCAACTTTAACTATATTTGGTTAATTACTAATTTACAATTTTATAATATATAAAGAGACTAATATGATTTTTTTTTTTCCATTTTCGAGAGGGCCCTGGCCCTTGTTAGCTCCCTTGGTGCAGCCCTTGCTCGCTATATAAAACTATTACTTTACCCTCATTCAGAGTAAACATGTAGAAAAAAAAAGCATTATAGAAAAACCCTTATGTTTTATTTTTCTTGAACAATATATGTTTTTTTACATAGTGTGCTAAGAGTTATTTATAGCCCATCACGAACCCATAAATAGGAGAATGATGCGTTTCGGCGCACTCGAACCCAAGTCCTTTTGCATTGACAACAATGCCCATGCTAATCGAACTAAAACTCAATCGGCTATATTTAATATCTATAAAAGTGACTGCCTCTCTCAACAATTTTGTTTCCAAAGTTCGAACACACGTTCTCTCTTTGAGAGTATAATATATCTTACCATTATACCCAATTATTTATTGGTCAAAATGATAATAAATTTTAAAATTACACACCTATAACCAAATATAATATATTGTAGAATAAAACATGCCAACTATAAGACAATTGTGTATTTAGTAAAATAAAATTATCAAAAAATTAAACTTGAAATTAATATTAATTAAAAATTTAAATGCATTTTTCCACATTTATTATAGTTTATTCTAATCACAATGGATAATTTTATATGAATTAGTGGATGGAAGTCAATTTCAACTTAGTCATGTCCTATGGCAGGCGCAATCTCAATTTAATACTATTGTTTAATCACTTTTTTCTACCTCAAAATCAACAAAAGTCTTTAAAATTTACATCCAACATCCTTAAATTACTGTTTAGTTTCTATTCCAGTCTCTAAATTTAAAAATATTTTCAAATTGAGTTCTTAAATCATCAAATTTTTTACACCAATTACGTTCTTTCGTGAACCCAGTCATCAATTTAGTCACCGAATGCTAGTTCAAATTTAACGTAGAACATATTTAAAATACGTTAATCAAATTTTCCATGTAGAAGTAGATGTGTTCATGGCTAGGACGAGGCCTGATCGAGTTCAACTTGCCCAAGTTGACCTAAATAGTTTGTTTCACTTTTTTTTTTTAAATAATAAATTTGTTAATAAATTATTTTGAAAAATTTCAAATAGTAAAATAGGCTTGACCAAGCAAGATCGAGGAAAAAAAATGAGCTTAAGTTCAACCCATGAGCACCTCTATATAGAAGGTATACAAATACTTGTAATTTGATTTACGTATTTTAAATAATTTGAGCTAGCATTTAACGTCCAAACTAACAATTAAGTTAACGAAATGAGTTGATCGATACGATATTGAGACTTTAAGAATTCAATCAAAACATTTTAAATTTTAAGGACCAATGATGAAATTAGCCCACTTTCAAGTTTTGACCGTTCCTATGTTTTTATTTTAAATGGTTTGCATTTAAATTCAACAAAATATTTTTAAAATTAAAATTGAGTCACTGAATTCTTACATAAACAATTAGATGAAACCCAAACACACACACAATTAAATTAGTCGCCGGCTTGGTTTGATTTTATTTTTGTAAGCTAAAAAAAAAGTTAAATATAAAATTGCCCCTCAAATTATACCGGTTTTTAAATTTAGGACCTAAAGTTATTTTTGGTAAAAGGTGCTTAAACTATAAATTTCATACGGCACACGTATTTTTATACTTATGGGGTAAAATAGAATAAGTTTAACGAGAGCAATCGATTTAATCGGTCGATTTTTTTAATAGACTTTAACATGAGAAAACTGACTCCATCGGTTTTAATTAAGAAAACCCGAATTGAACCAACTTTGATTCGGTTTGTTTTTTTGATTAAGTGACCTTCGGCTATTGGGTTGGATTTATATGATTAAATTATAAATATATTTTAAATAATTTAAAAATAAAGTAAAATTTTTTGGTCGATTTGGTTTAAGGATTCAAAAACCGATAACCGATCGGATTAACCAATTTAACGGAGGTTAAAACCAATCGCCCCACTCCACCCTGTCCAACTAAATGGAAATCGAAAAAATCTCTCCCTTACACAAAATTGATGTGTACTTAAATGAAAAAAATGATATAGTTTAAGGTTCAAATTTGTAGTAAAGCCTTTAATAAAAAAGAAAAATGAAAATTCTAACCCGCCTACTGCTTCTTTGACCCCGTTCTTCCCCTCCCTTATAAACAACATCTATAAAAATAAAATAAAATAAAACCTAAAAAGGAAAAAAAAATCAAAATCAAAGAATCCACAAACAAAATACATAAACGAAATCCATTTTCAAGAATCAAAAAACCTCAATTTACAGAGATTAATCTCTCTCTCTATTTTTTATATATATTTTTATATATAAATATAATCCAATACAAATCTGTTTCTTTGTTTCTTAGTTCATGCTCGGCCTGCCCTAGATCTTAGTCCTTATTTTTGGGTTTTCTTTTTGCATCTTCGAAATATCCTGAAAGATTTTAAAGATTTCCCTTCACTTTTTCTTTTGATCAACTCCATTCTTCAGGTAAACTCGCTTCTTGATTTGTTTCACTTTGCTGCTTCGTGTTGCTGTTTTTTGTTTAAAGAAAGGCGTGATTTAGTTCTTTATGATGGGGAGGACGGTATTGACTTGAGGAAGGAAATTGAGTGTGAAAATGTTTAAATTTTTTATTTTATTTTTTGGGTTAGATTTGAATTAGTCTTGGGCTTTTGGTAGACTGGAGACAAGCGAGGTCGTCGATTTGGGTTGACTTTTTTTTTTGGCAAATTGCAACACGTTTCTGCTGCTTTTTTTTTTTTTTTTGGTGACATAGAAATTGTTGAAAGGAAGCTGACCGTGTGTTTGGTTTTAGTAGTTACGCGAATCCAGAACTTTGCATTTATTTCATGAATTTATGATTTTTGTGCTTAACTAGTTGATAATTGTTGCTCTCAAGCGATTTGATTTAAAAGAAAGGGTAAATTTGTATTATTATTTAAAAAAAAATTATTTCGAAATGCGTAGAAGTAGAACACATGCTTGATTTACGGGTTTTCTTTCTTTCTTAAAAGATTATTTTAACTATAATTCCATTGCCCGAAGTTTTAGGGTTTAGTATTTGATTGAATTTTGTTGTACTTGGTAATCTAAACTGATGTCTTTGACTATGATTTGTTTTTTGGTCTCGACGATCTTAGTATTCTAATGTTTTGCCTTGTGGTTTTCCTTTTGCAGATCACCTTACATTGACTGATCGGAGAATCTGTGTTCGTTTCCGAATTTGCGGCTTTTATAATTTGGGGAAGAAGAGAATTGCATGAATATAAAGTTGTGGTGTTTGTACTAGATGAAGGGAGCGCAGGCGTGGCGACTAGGCAGCATGGGTGATATGCAAATCTTGCCTGGGTCTCGCCACCGCCCTCCTTTGAAGAGGCCGATATGGATTATTTCATTGGTTTCATTAGTTTGCCTTTTCCTAGTTTGTGCTTATATCTATCCACCACAAGGCAGTGCTGCTTGTTATGTATTTTCTTCAAGAGGTTGCAAGGTCCTTACTAATTGGCTTCCACCTTCGCCGACAAGGGAATTAAGCGATGAGGAGATTGCATCACAGGTTGTGATTAGAGATATTTTGAGTAATCCTCCTGTCCAATCTAAAAATCCGAAAATCGCGTTCATGTTCTTAACTCCAAGTTCACTTCCTTTCGAGAAGCTTTGGGATATGTTCTTCCGTGTAAGTTATTTTATTAACCCATTTAGTATCATGATTATTATTCTTGAACCTGGCTTTCATGAACTGATATATTGTGAAGAAATTCTTTCAAGGTTATACACAAAATCTGCCATGTAGGAGATGTTTACTAAGAAAGAATCACATTTTGGCTGTTGGCTTTAAGTACCCTGCCTGTTTTGTGTCATATTTTCTTTTCTGAACTAATTTGTAGGAGTATTTGTTTATTTTTTAATGAACATTTGTTGTTATAGATTCAAAAGCATCTGGTTATATGGAGCCTATCTGTGAACCAAATAGCACATTTTCTCTTCTGTTTGATTCTAATAAAGTAATTCAGGCTGGTCATCATAGTGGTTTTTATGTCAGTGAATTGTCTTCTATAAATGAGTCATGTATTTCATTCTAGTGAACATCATTTTCTTTGTTGATTGTGGATGCAAAGATGGGTTGTATGTGGTGAAGGTAATAGTGATATCAATCTGGTTTATTTTGACTTGATACTTTTGCTGCGGTGGAGATGGAACTCCAATTCCATTTCCATTGCGTTGTATGCATCAGGATGTCTCTGTCTATAAAATTTTAGTTATGTTTGACTGTCTGTTTACTTCACACTTTTTTGTTGAGTTCTTGTGGAAAGGCATTGCAATAATTTTTATTTTTTCTGCATTTGTGGTTTTTAGTTTCTTTCAAGATGTTATTAACTCTGTATATTTGTTGAATGTTCGCTCATTTTTCTGGCAGGGACATGAGGGAAAATTTTCTGTTTATGTCCATGCATCAAAAGGAAAACCAGTTCATGTGAGCCGCTACTTTCTTAATCGGGACATTCGCAGCGATGAGGTAGATGTCTTAGATTAATTTGCTGTTAGGTTGCTGTTTATCTCTTTCTTTCATTTTTCCTTTGATATGATGTTATATTGGAATTATCATTCCATGCTTCTGCATTTTTGGTGTACATGCAAAGTGTCCTTATTTTTTACTATTGTCATTAGAAAAAACAGTGATTCATCTGCTGTGGACCTGAAAATGGCTCCAGCAGGAAACCTGATAGGCAACAACTTAATTTCAGTATATCGGAGGGAAAAGGGTAGACTGCCCTGTATCTTTCCTTGTATCAAGAGTTTGTCGAGTCCTGTCATAATTTACTGTCCAGCTTTGTTTTTAGTTTGGGAAAATCTCTTGGAATGCATACAGCATTTTAGATACAGCATCATTTTACACCCAACTACTAGACACGATTCTTGTGCAGTTAGCTGTTAGGTATGTGCATGTGTGTTGATTTTAATTTCAAAATTCTGGTCAAACTTTGTAATCTTAAAAGGCTATTCACCAATTACAACTATTATTTTATGGTAATTCATCTACTTTTATTGACATGATTATTGCTTTAAGTTTTCTTATCCATTGTGCTGTAGTCGAACTGATTGTGACATTTTGATATGTTGCTATCATATTTAATAGTGGCACTGTAGTGCACAACTTGGTGACTAGTAATCCTTGGATTTACTGAATTTGCAGGTTGTATGGGGAAAGATCTCTATGGTTGATGCAGAGAAACGACTATTGGCTCATGCTCTACAAGATACTGATAACCAACATTTTGTGTTACTTTCTGAGAGGTAACTATAGTTTCATCATGTCCCCCAGGCCCTTTTTCTCCCACCTCAAAGGATTGCTTTTAGACTTACACAAAATTGTAATTTTGCAGCTGTGTTCCATTGCATAATTTTGACTATATCTACAACTATCTGATGCATGCTAATATGAGTTTTGTTGACTGGTAAGTGAAATCTTAAGAGTGAATAGGAGGCATTCAGGGAACTGTTTTTCCTTGTCTGATATGTCTCCCCTACCTCCTTTTTTCACCAGCTTTTTGGATCCTGGACCGCATGGAAATGGAAGATATTCAGAGCACATGTTACCTGAAGTAGAAAAGAAAGACTTCAGAAAGGGTGCACAGGTATGTCTGAATTGATATAATATAGAGGACATTATTATTTAGGTAAATATACGTTACAATAGGTCAATCTAAATGGTAAATCTGTAGCTGGGACATGTTAATGAACCTTGTCTCACTAAACTCTATTGACAGTATGAAGGCCATGTGTCTCTGCTGGTGTCCTATATTTTGTCAAATTTGATCCCCATTCCTCATTGTTGATGCATTTTGTATTTTCATTTTGAATGTTCACTCCTGTCCAGCTACAAAGTCTCTCAGCATCACCTCTTTAAACCAACTTATTTAGTGTCTTGTTGTGGCAATAAATGAGTGAATTTCGTGCAGTGGTTCTCAATGAGGCGACAGCATGCTCTGATAGTTATGGCTGACAGTCTTTACTACTCAAGGTTCCGGGATTACTGCAAGGTGAATTTGATCTTAAATTGTAGTTCGATTTACTCTAATAAGCTTTGTTTTGAATTTACAACTCCCTTTGATTTATGGATGAGGTAGTTGGTGAATTTTCCACTCTCATCATTCCCGAAAGTAATATTGAAAAGTAGCCTGCCAGCTCTGGTTTGTCACAAGCCTTATTTACCTTTTGAAGTATATCAGTGAAAGTGGAAAGTATACTTCATTTCTATTTTCCTGATCTCTCCCTTCATTCTTCTGACCCCGTTGCCCCTTTCCAATTCAGTCAAGATATGTTTCAATATAGTTAAGTAGAGTGATGAATATCGTTCAATAAAATATGTAGAGCTTTTTTAGGGATATAATAGGTGTTTCTGTATTCCCACTACTTCTGTTCAGTGAGGCTGGTTTCAAGTTGTGCAATCAATGTTTATCTGCCTCTTTCTATTTAACTGTTGTGTTAGCACAAAGAGACAACATTTCTAGGTGTAAATGGCTTGCCTGTGAACTAAGATAAAATAAGCACTTCTTTGGAAAGTAAAGCTTTTTACGAACTCTGGATTTGCATAAATTTAAGATCAGGTTAGATGTTAGTTTCTGCATAAACTTCACCTGTTTAGGCTTAGCCTGATAGTTTTTTGGGTTTTCTTTAGTTTCTTGTACTGTATGACAAGGGCTGAATTGTAATCAACCTAGCTCTAGAAGCTTGACTTCTTTATCCACGCTTGATCTGAAAAAAATGAACCTCAATCAAGCTTTAGCCACGCTTTGAGCCTTGAGTTTGGAGTTGAGCTCCAGCTTTGTAGTGTTTCGGCTCACTTCAGCTTGATTATGGTTATATCTTTTTTAATAGTGAAATGAATGAATTCATCATGGAGATACGTATTATTATTTATCTGGTAACTATAATCTGTAGAAAATCGAAGTAACATATAGAATTAGCGCACAAATTTTATGTTGCTGACTTGTTTTCATCCATAATATTGATTATTACAGCCAGGTTTCGACGGCAAAAATTGCATTGCAGATGAGCATTACCTGCCAACCTTTTTCAATGTGAGAATCACAATCTGGATCATGTTTTCTACTCTTCACACTTCTCCTAATTCCCTTTTTTTTTTTTTTTTCCCAATTTTTGTGCCATCAGATGATTGATCCTGGTGGTATTGCCAACTGGTCGGTAACACATGTTGACTGGTCTGAGAGAAAGTGGCACCCTAAATCATATAAGGCTCAAGATGTTACTGAGGATCTTCTGAACAACATTACGGTAACTCGTTTGTTGCTTTATTTTTAAGTAACCACTTGCTGTTTAACAACTCACCGCCTCACGTTTTAACTGATACACTTGAGAAGGTTTTGGTTCCTCTGTATGAATTTGGGTTCTGATGAGTTTTGCATTATATTTTTTTGCAGTCAATAGACTTGAGTATCCATGTAACAAGTGAGGCTAAGGTATACATTTCAAGCACATTCTCATACTTCAACAACACGGTAAAATTGTGAGATTCTTAACGCGGTTATATTTTTCTGGTTTTCTTTTTCCTCCCGCAGAGTGAACGATTGGTACAACCTTGTCTCTGGAATGGTATCAAACGACCGTGTTACCTATTCGCAAGAAAATTCTACCCCGAAACCGTAGATAAATTGATGACGCTCCTCAATTTTTGACTGTGAATTCTTTGGTCCGCTTTTTCTTGATCCTTCGGTTCCCAATCTCGGTTTCACACACAGATTATATACATTTTGTACATGGCCATGTTTCGCAACCGCAATTATCAAATGCTAGGGCTACAGAAAGAGCAGTTAGGACTGACTCGAATTAGGCTGGAGCGGAGGCTAACGAGTTGTTAGTGCTGCGTCCTTCCAGCTGGGTAATTTCTTGTCCATTCCCCCCCCGCCCCCTTCCCAAAAAAAATTCAGCCAGTCATTACATTATTATTGTTGTTATCATGATCATTATATATGTGAAAAGAATAGTGGGGGAGATTCATTTTTTTTTTTTTGTGTAAAAGTTGGAAAACAAGACTGATGCACCTCTCTTTTGTTTTTTCTGGAAAATATGAAGCTTACTTTTTAAATCCGTGTTATTTTTCTTTGGGCCAGTTCGTAGGGTTCATATTAGTCGCGGAACTTGATAAATTTCCTCAATTTTAATCTCAAAACTTGGATTCCGTCAAGGTGAGTTGATGTGGCACTTTGAGGTTATGCCATATCTCGAAAGGTTTACGGTGTGATATTGGAAAGTGATAATTCTTTTCAATTTGATCTTTGAATTTGGAGTCTGTTAAGGTGGGTTAATAGAGAACTTTGAGGTTGTGCAATGTAGGGGTAAGCAATTTTCGGTTTTAACCAATAAAATTGATGCATTTAGTTTTTTTGGTTTCGATTTAACTAGGGGGATTATTGGTTTTGACCTTAGTTTAATTAGTTAATTCGGTTGGTTAACAAATTTTTGAATCTTGCAATTGAATGGTAGAAAAATTGACTTATTTGATATTATTTAAAATTATTTAAAATATATTTATATTTTATAATATATAATAGATAATAAAACTTGGTTAATAAAAGAGTTGACTAACTTGACCGAATCAAAGTCGGTTCAGTTTGGTCGGTTTCTTTTATGTTAAAAGTTGGTTCGGAAATTTTTGAATCGCCAAATACATCATTATAAAATCTAAAAAAATTCTATAAAATCTATGTGGAAAAAAATTATAAAAGAGATAATGTGGAAAAAATTTATGAAGCTAAAAGTAGTAAATGTTACAGCTTAAAGAAATTAAAGGTGTGTAATGGTCAAATGAGACGGGTGGTATTAGTCAATTTCGTGCTATTTATGGGTCACATCCATCTCAATCCTTGATTCAATTTGAGCCTATTTAAATTTTAATTAAATGGTATTTAAGTCTTTTTTCTTTTCTTCTTTTAATTTGTAAAAGAAGTTATTGTGATAATGTGGGGTGATCTCTAATGGTTTTATTTATTTATTTATTTATCTGTGGAAAAATAAATTATATTTTTAAATTTTAAAAATCATTTAA
The DNA here is from genome assembly GCF_025698545.1 of Gossypium raimondii. Lineage (NCBI taxonomy): Eukaryota > Viridiplantae > Streptophyta > Magnoliopsida > Malvales > Malvaceae > Gossypium > Gossypium raimondii. The sequence continues at coordinate 56,733,664 of NC_068577.1, read as the reverse complement.
TTTAATTTATAATTCAAACTAATTCGATCATAATAATAAATTGGTATTTTATTAAAGAATTATTTGTTACAATTTTTAATCCAAAACCTAAAATTATATGTAATTTTAATTTAAGATGAGTTATTATCATATTGTTATTATATGGTCAATATCAGCCAACAAAATTAAAATCACGGTATTTAATATTTTATATATATATATATATATAATCAAACAGGAAAGTCAATCATATTTTATTGAAAGATTGTGTCTATTGCTTAGAAAAATCATAATTCATTTTAAAGAAATAATATTGTTGAATAAGATGATTAATTAGATATATATTTTTATATTTTTATTATAAATAAAAATTTACAATTTAATGAGCATGTTAAAATAGGTTAAAAGTCTTTGTATTTGTCGAAAGTTTAGGATTTAGTTTATCTGCTTTTCAGATTTTAAAATACAAGTTTAATTAAGAGGATAACAATGCCTTGACAGCCATGCTCGTACTAATAAAACTAAGACTCAATCAGTACTCCAAATGCATTTTTATAAACACTAAAATACATGCAAATATACGTTAACTATAAAGGAAATAATTTTTAGAATAAACAAAAATAAAAAAGATATCGTCGGTTGAGAGTGACAATTCAGAGTATTAATATTTTTTATTATTTTTCTTATTTTTTCATTGGATCAATTTAAAAGATGAGAAACGTGAGAGTGATATTTGCGTATTAAAATATTTCAATTTCTAACAATTATTTGCCTATGATTTTAAAATTAGTTGAAATAATTATTTTTAATTTCAAAGGAAAAATAATTCTTAATTAGGTACACAATTTTTCAACCATGTTAATCTATGGTTTAAAGGTTTGACACTAAGTTGTCTCGAGACTTCGAATTTTAGAGTTTGAGTTTCATGAAATGAAAACTGTGGAAGCAAGCATGTCAATATAAAATCAACTATAATAACCATACACAAGAAATTAAATGAGGCACACAATTTTATTTATGGAAATTTCTTTTAAAGCAAAGCTTAAAATCTACGGGATTTGAGAGTCTACTTAAAAGTTTCACAATGTTCAGAATTATCGATACAAAATCACGATATTAAGCTAAAATGTTGATAAATGGTCACATTACACTTTGGTCTCCAATAAATTTTAATTTAATCTTTGAAAAACTATAAATGATTAAGCTAACATAATGATGAAATTTCATTTTAATTCTCATAAAAATACATGACTTAATTTCACGCGCTCAAAAATAATTTCTGATTTCGCCAACACCATGGTTCATAATTATGTATGTAGACTTCTTTTTCATATATTTGGATCAAATTCGAATCTTAAAATTAAGATTATTTCGAGGGTTTTACCTAATTATCATCCTAATACGAGTACGACTACACTCTTAGAGTAAAACGGATGAATACACATAATTACACCCAAAAGTATACCATTGCTTAATGATGAGTAGCCAACCTTCCTCCCCCTAACATTGACCAAAACTATACAAGAAAGACAAATACATCACACTAAAATCAAACCTGCAAAACAGTCCAAATCACAAGTGCGTCAGAAAGGATTATCTTTTACATATATATAATAATTTAATAGAGAAACATCAAATCCAAGTAAAAGAATGGGGTGTTGTCTATCTTCTTCTTGCTCTTGCAAACATGCATCTCCGAACACAGTTCGACTAGTTCATCTCAATGGCTACGTAGAGGACTTGGACTATCCCATCTCAGTAAGTCAAGCCATAGGGAACCCTCCTAAGCAGTTTCTATGCACCGCGGCTCAGCTTTTATCGGCAGGGTGCCAGCCACTAAGCCCCGATGCTCCGCTCCAACCAGGCCAGCTTTACTTTGTGCTGCCGTTTTCGACTTTAAAGGGTGACACTTCTCCGCTGGATATGGCGGCGCTGGTGAAGAGGTTGACGGAAAGAGCTAAATCCCACCGTGCGTTGCCGGAAACTAGGTGTTTGTCGAGGACGACGATGACCATGAACGGCCGGACGAGGAGAAGGGAGACGACGGTACATGGTGGGGTTCGAAGGTCGTACAGGGTGAGGTCGTGGAAGCCCATTTTGGATACTATTAGAGAAATGTCGTTTAGTCGAAGGAGTGAATCTGATATACAAGAGATTGATTTTATTACAAGCAATGTATAGCCTGCAAATTTGAGAGGTAGGGGATGATGTTTTTATAATTGTTTATATATATATGTAGATTTTGTATGGAAAAACAATGTCTAATAACATATGGTATTCTGTATAGATTGTTTGAAATTATTGATGGTAAGAGTCATTATGTTGTAAATTCCACTCTTTTTTCTGATAAATATTTGAAGGGTTGTTTATTGAGCTAACATATTTTTTAATAGTTCAGTAGGATTTTATCTTTGGATTTTATGGAGAGTTTGAGTGTCTAAGATTGTTTAAAGAAGAGGGGAGTTCAACAAAACCCCAACCAGAAACAATATCGATCCTTTGAAAGATCCTTCAGCTTCTAATAGATAACATATTTAAAATTTTTCTCAAAAGAGTCGACTTGCACTCAAATACTCATGTTATCATGGGGTTTCAGTCACTACTCCAAACCAATCTTGTATTTTAAAATTTATTATCAAAACTTGAAACCTAAAGAAATTAATAAAGAAGTTTTAACCAATACTTAACTTCATAATGTATTTTCGAGTATAGCATAAATCCATGTGTGTGTGTATATATATATATTAGTAGTTCACAAGTTGGTTTGATTCCCACAAATTAAGTCTTGACCTTATATATGTATATAATTGGAGCAGTTAGAACTTATTGTTTGAGTTGGTGAAAAGTTCCAACCACCATGTAATTAGTCATACTGAGATGTTACCTACATTTATCCATTGGGGTTTAGGGTTGAAAGGAACCAATAAGCTAAACAATAAGCCAATAACATTACAAATACAGAATGCATGCAACAACTGAAAAAAGAAAAATATATACATCCAATGGCCATAACAGAAAAGGTCATATTTGCAGTATGATCCATTGAAATACATGAAAAACCAGAGAAAATGCTTCATTACCTTGTTAGATGCACCTTCCATCGGTTTTGAAAGGACCCTTTCTCTTAATCCTTTTCTTCATCATCTCGGCCCATCTTGTGAATATATCCGAGGCTTGGACATTACCGGAGGACTTCATCTTTCGAGCCAGTTCCTCGAGTATGTCTGATTTGCCGGCTCTAGAAAAATCGGCTGCAAACTTGTTGTAATCAAGTTGAGGAGGTTTCATTCCTTTCTCAAACATTTCTTCTAACAGTCTACATGCGTCTCCTGATCGACCTAAACGGATTACTCCTCCGATGAAAATGGTGTAAGAAACATCGTCAGGGCAAAACCCCTTTTCGCGCATCTCGTCCCAAATTGCACGGCTTGTGTCATAGTCCCTGGACTGGAAGAACGATTTCATCATCATGTTGAAAGTGTGAATTGTTGGTTGGATTCCGGTTTGAATCATTTTCTTGTATACCCTCATTGCATCGTCCGGCTTTCGTTGAGTCGTTAATAATTTAATCAGGGCATTGTAGGTTTGACTATCAGGTGGACAACCTATTTCTTGCATCTCTTTCAACAATCTAAAAACCACGTCCATATTTCTCTGATTTCCGAAACCGGTGATCAAACATGTGTAAATGGCTGCATCGGGCAAACATCCGGAATCACGCATTTCCTCGAAATACAGAATTGCGAAATTCATCTTTCCTTGCTTGCAAAACTCCCGGATCATAATAGTATAGCTACGAACATTAGGCAAAGGCCCTTTACTTTTCATGGCCTCAAACAACTTCGCTGCATCCGACGTCTTCCTACTCCTCAACAACCCATGGATCATAACATTATGAGCAACAACATCCGGCTCGAAACCCTTATCGATCATCTCATTCCATACCTTCCCTGCTTCCATCAAATTCCTCACCTTGCACCAACCGTTTAGCAATATCGTATATGAATTCAAATTGGGCATAAACCGATCTCTCAACTTCTCGAAAAGCATTTGCGCTTCTCTCGCAAGCATAACCCTCCCAAGACTATCAAGCAAGCAATTAACAGTATCAACATCCACTTTATACTTGTACTTCTTCATCAAATCGAAGACCATGACTGCCTTCCGCCGCTCCTTGGCGGCAGCAAAAGCTTTAATGGCAATAATAAAAGTATCCAATGTTAAAACCCCATTAGCACCCATCTCTTCAATCAATCTCGACATGGTTATAAACTGTCTATTCTTAGCTAAAACATTCATCATCTTATTATAAGTCCTGGAATCATGATTAAACCCCGGTTTTTGTCCGGCCCAACAGAAAAACCGAAACGCCGGTTTTCTAGCGTGCCGAAACCGGTTGAGTACATCAATGACTAAATCATGAGTAAGATTAATCCTACATTCATCCAAAACAGCTTCCATGTTTCGGTCTAAGCTAAACAATTCGTCGATCACCTTGCATACTCTCTCAACTTCCTTTGGGTCCGACCTAGATTCGGTGCTACCGGATCCGGTGTCGGTATCGGAATCTCTATCACCGCCGGTGACACTAGAGAAACCTCTCAGATTCAAATCTAGAGCCAGCAACGGTGCTTGTAAATGACGGAATGAAGAGGAGTGTGGCAAAGGAAATGGAATTTGAAGACTAAAACGATGGAGACTATGATAAGGAGAAGGATGAAGCAAATTAAACAAGGGAAGAGAGCTACCACGAGGCAAACACACTTGCCCTCCTCGACGTCGTCGTTTTTCTCGTGGTCTTGGTGTCTGGTTGAGAAAGAAAAAGTCTGCATTTGGTCCGCCATGGATGAATCTGTAAGAAAACCCAGAGTTGTAATGGCGTTGGATGAAGCTAGGGGCGGCGGCGGAGAAAGTCCTTAGAGAAAGATACATTTAACCGCCGTTAAAAGAAAAGGGGCCAACTATAAGTAAACGGAGGTTGAGGGGAGGAGCAGATAGATACATCGAACAACTTTGGTAAAATCCTTTAAAAGGTCCCTATGCTATGCATATTTGGTGGCTTTAGTTCCGGGATAAATATCAAAACTACAAATGAATTTTTGTTCTATGTACAATGCTATACATAAAATTTTAATTTGATTCAATTTTTATAAACTACTAGCATCATTATCGATGTAACACTATTTTACGTTTATATATTGCATACATATACAAATATATTAATTCAAACAAACAAAATATTTATTTCTTTAAATACATAAGCTTAATGTATATATTTGAATCACAATCGAAATTTCGTGTACATAATTATATGCAACAACTCGAGTTCACGTATCGAATTATACATTAAAATAAAATCCATGTGTAATTTTAATATTTATCCCATTTACTCAATCTTGCTATTAATTTACAATAAATTATGGTATGTGAAATTTTTTTGTCAAATATATTTATATAAAAATTGATTTAAATATTAAATGAAGCTTTAACCGAGATGGTTAAGACCGTAGAAATTACAGTGTTTTGAATTTAAATTCCATCAAACATATATTTTAAATTTCACACGATTTAATATAATGAAAGTATCATTGCAATAATATTTATTATTTTATAAAAGGAAAATTTTTTATAATTGTTTAATTAAATTTGGACTCGGTTAAAGTGACACCAACTTAGTAAAGCCCTTAAATATAATATGTAGATGTAGATGTAGATGTAGATGTAAACAGTAATGACGTTGAAGTTAAATCACATGATTTTCAAAATTAAAAATGTAGGTATAGATTTGGAAAAAGCCTTTGAATTTATTAGATAAAAATCAATATAAATTAATTGAATCGACTAAAAAAATTAAATTAAAATTTTAAATATTTAATAATTTTTTAATCGAATCAGTTTAACCGATTAAATCGAAACCTCGAAAACTTACACAGGTAGAATAAATAAAGCAAATTTACTGTTACATAAAATGTATTTCCATAATGTTGAATTTACCTGAAAACCAATTTTACCAAAACTCCAACCAATACGGGCCGGGGGAGCTGCCTGCCGGGTCCACGAGCAAGTTCCATGGAGCGTTAAAGAACAGGGTAAATTACAACAAATGTCACTGAATTATTAGTAATTTTATTTATTGGTCATTTAACTTTAAAAAGTTACAAAATGATCCTTAAACTATTAAAAAATTTCTATTTAAGTCATTGCACTGTTAAAGTTGTTATTATATGACTTTTTTTTGTTTACGCCGCCTGAATGATTTGAAAGCTCCTATCTCTTTCTCTTCAACAATTTATTTTTTTATTAAACAATTTTGAATATCACAAATCTACAATCCAGAGTCCAAATAGATTTCTTCTTCGGTTTTTGACATTGATTGTCAGATCAATTTCAATTTAAGGTGTGTTTTTTTACTCGTCGATGAATCCACTATACTGATGTCAAATTTTCACTTAAAGTTCGCTAATCAAATTAAAAAAAAACTTAACAACCCAGGAAATTAGATAAAAACTTCCGAATAATTTAATGACTATTTTATAAAATTTTAAAATTTAATAATTAAAATATAAATTACTAATAATTTAATGATATTGGTATAGGTGACCCTAAAAGTATAAAATGATGCTTTTTTTTAAGTGTTATAAATATAATTAATTAAATAAAAATTACTATTATTAAATAAAATAAAATAAAGTGGTTTCTTTGAGGGAATTTTTTCGTAATAAACAAAACAAACATCCTATTTGCGTCTTCCTTTTTAATTAATTTTCTTTTTTTTTTAATCTAAAAATGGGAGAAAGAGAGAGAAATTGAAAGCCTGGATGCAAATGGAAGAATCTTGTTTGAATGATTTTTTTGGTGTCTCAAACCCAGGCGTAGTATTTTTTTAATCTGTTTTATGTAGTTTATTAGTGTTTTGATCGCAAGAAATGAGCAAAGAGATTGTAAAAGAAGAAGCGCCATCGTCGTCCTCCGGTGTCGTTCCGGCGGAAAGCCATCCTTTTGGTAGCCTGAGAGGCGTTCAATGGCGTATCAATCTAGGGATTCTACCTCCTTCTTCTTCAATTGATGATCTTCGTAGGGTAACTGCTGATTTTCGCAGAAGGTAACCATTTCATCTTTACCTTTTCCTTTTTTTTAAAAAAAAATCCTAAGAAAAATTTAGCGTCAGAGTGTGAATTTTTAAATTACAGCTTCTTTTTTTTATTGTACAGATTACCTAAACTTGGTTTTTTTAAATTTATTTTCTAATTTTATATCCATTTTGTTCATATTTTTATAAAGCATTTCAGCTAATTCTAGCTTAAGTTTTATTTAAAATTGATAACTTTTTGTCTCTCTTAGATTGTTTCAAAGAACATTGTTTTCCTTAATTAAATTATTATTTTTTTTTTGTAAACTAACTTTGTGAATTTAGATATGCTGGTTTGAGAAGGCAACTGTTAGTGGATCCACATGTTCCCAAGGATGGAGCAACCAATTCCCTTGATCTTGTTATGGATAATCCACTTTCACAAAACCCAGGTAATTGTAGTGTTTATGCTTTCTTTTTTGCTGCATTGCTTCGACTTTTAGTTCATTATTGATTAAATTAAACAATTTGCATTGTTGATCCATCAGCTTTTGTTTTAACTAGTATTGTTGTTTACACCTTGTTATGTTATCTTGATTAATGTTGAATTCGTATGGACAGTGATTATCAGTCCAGTGTCTGTTTCGATTTCATAAAATGGAGGAGAATCTCTGTTCCTGGATTTACACCTTATCATGGTTAGTTGGCTTTTTCGAGCCAGGAATTGTAACCGAACTTTGTCAATGGAAAATTAGATCGCCCTGAATGTTTGGAATATTTCTTCTATGAGCAAATTTACTATGGTTTCGACGTATTTTATGATTTTAGGTGTTTTTTGCTTGATCTATAGTTAAACCATAGTGAATTCTTCATGCAGACAGCACCTGGAGTCAATACTTTCGGAATGCTGAGCTGGAGAAAATGGTTAACCAGGATTTATCACGATTATATCCGGAGCATGAAAGCTACTTCCAGACTCCTGGATGCCAGGGTATGTTGAGGCGCATACTATTGCTGTGGTGTCTTCGACACCCGGACTGTGGTTACAGACAAGGTATTTTTCTTAACTGTTCTGCATGCATGTGTTATATTTTTTCATGCTATCTCGTTGTAGGTTTTGGAAAGCTAAATCAGCAATGCCTTGCAATTCTAAATATTGACTGTGTTTTAACGATTTTGAATCTGAATGCTTTTTAGGGTAATTGGAGTTGGTAATTCAAATTTTATTCCATAGTATGCAATGAAAAACGTGAGGCTTCAAGCTGGCACTTTATCTGTTTCTCTTTCTTGTTTATTTGTAGGAATGCATGAACTCTTGGCTCCTCTTTTGTATGTTCTTCATGTTGATGTCGAGCGACTCTTGGAAGTGCGGAAGCTATATGAAGACCTCTTCATTGACAAATTCGATGGATTTTCATTTGAAGAAAATGGTGTCGCTTACAATTTTGATTTTAAGAAGTTCGCAGATTCCGTGGAAGATGAGATTGAATCTCAGGGCAATTCAAAGAAAGTTATGAGTCTTTATGAGCTTGATCCTGAGTTACAGGCGGTTGTATTGCTAAGTGATGCTTACGGAGCTGAAGGTGAACTCGGTATTGTCTTGTCTGAGAAATTTATGGAACATGATGCCTACTGTATGTTTGATGCTCTGATGATTGGGGCACATGGTTCAGTTGCTATGGCAGATTTTTTTGCTTCATCTCCTGCAGCCGAGTCACAGAGTGGTGTGCCCCCTGTCATTGAAGCCTCAGCTGCACTGTATCATTTACTATCTATAGTCGATTCATCTCTGCATAGCCATCTTGTTGAGCTTGGTGTTGAACCCCAGTATTTTGCACTTCGCTGGTTGCGGGTTTTATTTGGACGGGAGTTTTCACTTCAAGATCTCTTAGTTGTATGGGATAAGATTTTCTCAGAAGATAATAGCCCACTTGATGAAATTTCTGACGATGGTGAGCATTTCAGTTTTAAACTACTCGGTTCACGCCGTGGAACATTAATTGCTGCTATGGCGGTCTCTATGATACTTTATCTTAGATCATCCTTGCTTGCTACTGAAACTGCGACTTCTTGTCTTCAGAGACTCTTGAATTTTCCTGAGAGTATAAATCTGAAAAAACTGATAGCGAAGGCCGAGTCACTGCAGACTCTTGCGTTGGATTCTAACAGATCATCATTGCCATCTACATTTGTTGGGGCTTATAACTGCAGCAAATCTCCAATAAATGCTCACAATGTTTCATCCGATTTAGTTTGTCCGAAAACTACTCTAAACCTGGTGCCGGACAGCTACTGGGAAGAAAAGTGGAGAGTACTGCATAAGGCAGAGGAACAAAGGCAAAATAGTTCGGAAAAGAAAACTTCGAGTGGGAAAAAGAAATGGTCTGAAAGAGTAAAGTTTCGCCTATCTAGAACTGAATCTGAACCATTGCCTGCAATAAGAGAGAAATGCAAACTGGAACATACCTTATCTGTTAGGCGTAGTTTGCTTGAAGATTTGTCTAAGCAACTTGGCTTGGAGGAAGATGTGGAAACGGGAGCTTGTGTCGAGGTTTCTAATTCAGTGGATCATCATCCTGCTGAAGTTCACAGGGATGGACAAAATTGTGCCAATAAAGGTTCAATTTGCACGGTAGAGGATAGATGTGATGATGGAAGTGGAGCTGTTGTCAGTGAAGACAACTCGTCTATTTTTTCCGAACCACCAAGTCCTCCTAGTTCTGTCATTAATGACCATGACCATGAAAATGACACAGAAAAAAGCAGTGTTGCATCAAATTTATCCGCTGATGATAATTATGTTCACCAGCGGAGTATCCCAGAAGATTTACCTCAGCCGGTTTCCCTTCCTCCTGAAGATGTTTATCTAAATTCTCCGCATGAGAATGGATCTTCAGGGAAGATGGTCTCGGCTATGAAGGAGAAAAGGCAGCTTTCAGGTAAATTCCAATGGTTACATAAGTTTAGAGGAAGCATTGTCAGTGAGGAGACATCTGATAAACGAGGAGGTATGAGTGAAGCCGCAAATTCTCCAAATCACGATAGTAAGAGAAATACGGTAGACTCATTTACCGCCGGTGCCTCTTCTAATTCACATCCCACCAACAAAGGCGATGCTATGGACCAGAATATGATGGACACACTGAAGCATCTCGGGCAGGCTATGCTCGACCACATCCAGGTAAATATTCTGATTGTTTAAACTGTGCCAAGCTTCATACTGAAATAACATTGCATTACATGCGAAGAATGTCTTAAAAAATTCTATATGTAGTTTTTATGAAGGTTTGTGTATAGGTGTAGTAGAACACCTTATATATGGTAAAAATACTAAGGAGACCTTTGTATTAGGAGTTTGATTGCATGTTGTCTCCTTTACTTAAAAATTGGGCAAATTAATCCCTATATACTAGATCAAAGAGTAATCTGGTTCTTTCTATTAAAAACTAGCGTGGTTGACCAAATCACTAGACAATGGCATGTGGCATGCCACATATACTTTTATGTTGATGTACATGGACCAATTTTTAACAGTAAAAAATATATGAATTTTTAAAAAGACCAATTTACTCTTTGAATGTACAGGGATTAATTTGCCTATTTTTTTTAGTAGAGGGGACAAAATATAATCTGACTCTTAATATAAGGGTTTCTATAGTACTTTCAGCCCTTTATATTCATGTAATTACACCCGAAACCAAAAATGGTTTTGGTGTTTAGAACGGACGGTGCCTTAAATGTTGATAGGGGGTGATAACTCGGAGATATTCGGGAATCTGTTTTTTATTTTTCTCAAAGCGTTCTATGAAAACGTAAAACTTTATTTGGTTTACTTCCATGGCATGACCATATATATTTCAATTGGCAGGTTGTGGAGTCAGTTTTCCAGCAAGATCAGGGTCAAGGTGGATCATTAGACAACTTATCTAAAAACATTGGCAAAGGACAAGTTACAGCCATTACAGCTCTCAAGGAGCTTAGGAAGATCAGCAATCTTTTGTCAGAAATGTGAGATTTTTGTTTCTCTCTTCTCATTTTTAATGTAAACCTGTATATACTAATTGTAATTACCATTTTTTTTGCTAATAAAATGAGTTTTGTTGGTTTCTTAGCTCTTAAGGTCCTGTATGTATTCACATCTATGGCTTGTCAGTGTGAGAGATATGTATATATATAAGGTTTTCTGTTTGCGACCTATTGTACTTTTATTTTAAGGCATGAAGAAGGAAATTGCATTGCAGCAAGTAATTTTCTTTTACCTTTCTGGAAAGTTTATGTTTTGTTGTTGTGGAGGTTGAAGGAACGTTGATTTTTTCTAGAAAAGATTTCCAAGGTTCATTTGTCTGAAGTTGTCTTAAAATGTTTAAGAGGTAAGCATTCAAATCTTTTAGTAGGTGGTCGTGCACGGTCTAATCCAACAATATATTTTTATTCTGTAAAATCCCATTTTAGGCACTAGAGAATGTTAAAGCGGGGAGACAGCTTCAGTCTGATCTGAGAATAATATTATGAATGATATTTTTTGAAAACTTCTTCAAAAAAGTCGAACTTTTTCTATATAGAGGATATCAATTTTAAATGATGAGGCAGAATCTTTAAAACTTAATAAGTTATCCATTTTTACTAATTTGATAAGAATTTATTTAATTCAAATTAAAATTAAAATAACAATATTGAAATTAAATGTAAATAATAAATAAATTAAAATTTAAAAGAATTATGCAGTCATATTTAAATATTACCAAGACAATTAAATATTACAAAAAAAAAATTAATATTTTGATCCGGATAAAAATGGGTTTCAAGAACTAGACTAAACCAAACTGATCGATTGAACCAACCAAAGTATCAATCCGGTTGACCCAAAAGGCAAAAACTCTGTAAAGAAAAGAAAAACCCATGATGAAAATCTGCATTGCACTTGCATTTTACCATTTTAACAATCCTATCAACAAAAAGAACCATAAAGCATGTTGGTCTGTAAATAAAATAAGCCACTTGCAGATCTGCAGAGGGGACTACCAAGAAACCATGCAATGACCACACGTATCCGTTAAGTATACTCGCCCATATCAAGATGATTTGGTTCTCACTAAAGTATATGATCTTATTCTATGTTGTGGAAGCCGGGAAGAAGAGACGTGATGAAGCCGAAAACAATCATTTGGATTTCCTTAACAATTCCCCACCACTGATTACCGGCATTTCCTAAACCAGGTTCTGGTTCGTTCTCGTTCTCGACCGCCTGATTACCGTCATCTGCTGGTCGGTTCTCGTTCTCTGCTCCTGCTTGTTAAGCAGATGCAAGGTTAAATAAATAACAAACATGTAGAATCACATTTATCAACAATTGCTATTCTACATGGTAAAAATTATAATTTTATTGCATGCCTAACTAAATTTAATTAGGATTTGACTTTGTTGTTTCTCATTAACTTGGTATTATCTTAGTTACCAACTATGTTAATCTAATTCTTAATTGTTCTTAAAGCACTTGTGTTTGATGCATATCTGGACATTGGTATGGAGATGTAACTCTTGAAGAATCCTCCAAACACATGGAAAATCTTAGAAAAATTGCTTATAATTGATGAAACCACAGCTTAATTTTGAAAATTAGCATTTGTTTTATCATACAAAAGCTCGACAATTTATTATATACTAATATCTAGAGAGTAAATTTCGTTGCAAAAATATGTAAGAACAAATGGAAATAATGAAGTTTAGTACCATATACCCTGCTTAAATACCCATAATATTGAAGTTTAATACCATAAGCTTAAAAAAAATTACCTGCTACAGCCACATTTTCATTGCCCTGCCTTCCAGCAGCAGGAACATTCTCTGCTCTAGCGGCAGGCCTAGGTGGATGAGGAGGTGCAGCTGCCCTTTGCATGCCTTGCGAAAGCCATCTTATCAATGGTGTGAGAGCTCCAGTTTGATACCTGCAGAAACTCAATGCATGTTACACTTAAAAGTATCAAGAAAAGTCGTTGATGTTAAGAGTTTTGGAGTGCCGCACAAAACAATTGTCAGTGTTAATCTAAGCAAAATAAAAGAGGGGGAAAAACACTAAACTGGATGTGAAAGGTAAGTACAAAAACGGACCACACATCATCACGGTTTTACCCTCGTTATTTGAAAAAACTATACATTCCCCATTATTAGTCTAAACTCTAATGCCGCTAGTGAAGTATAGGTGATTCCAATGACAGAAATGTCCCCCTTCACCCACCCCACAAAGGGAGGGTTACAATTTCTTTTGAAGCAAAAACTCACACATTCTCTGGCAAAAATACTTCTCAAACCCTTGCTAATACACAAGGACCCGTCAAGCCACAGCAATCCATTTAGAACAAAGATGGTCAAAAGCAGGATTCTAGGACTTGTATCTTAGCTTATAAACTAAATGAAAATTGGGATCTGAACTAGGCGGTGGATTTGGCAACACAGTATTTTTCATTTCTGTTTTCCAATAGAAAAGCATGTGGGGGAGAGAGAGAATTAAAGCAAGCATTGCCAGATGAAAGATGTATAAAGAGTGGAAAAATAAAGCCTAACAAGAAAGAAGAATTTAAGTATATGCCAGTAGAAAGAGAAGTTCAAATACTTGTGACTCTTAGCAATTTTTAAAACAAAACAATCAATAAGAAATTATCCAAGAAAAAACAACCAAACAAATGCCAGTAGAAAGAGAAGTTCAAATACTTGTGACTCTTAGCAATTTTTAAAACAAAACAATCAATAAGAAATTATCCAAGAAAAAACAACCAAACAATCGACACAATAATCAGCAAATAGCAGTGCCAATGAGCTGAACAAGTATTAAATTAAAAGCAATGAGAAGTTTAGAACTTACAAATAGACAAGAGAAGCAAAGAACACAAGGACAGCCAACCTCTGTCTTGATCCATCTTGGTTGAACAAAAATATTACAGCTGCTAGCTTAAGTATAAGCAACAAATCCAGCTGAAATGCAATTTGGAATCTTCTTACGACAACTTGTCTCTGAGGTCCTACCTGCTGCTGTTGATGTTGAGGTTGCTGTGCTCCTTGCCCTTGATCCTCAGCTGCTGCCCCTGCCTCTGTCACCGACCGACTGTTAATGGAAACCATGCAACAAGGTGAGATAAACAACTGAAAAAGAGTTAAGTTAATGTTTGCTTACTAGAGTTAAGTTAATGTTTTCCTTTTAACCATAAAAATATGCATCATTGTTCCTACCCTCCTAACTGAAAAAGCTCTAGAGTTAAGTTAATGTTTGCTTACTAGAGTACTTTTTGTGTCATCGCACTCTATCTATGGCAATATCCTTCATGTATTGTTCTAATCTAACGAAATCCACCAATATTTTTCAAGTATATTAAAATGATTTCCCAACAAAAGTAGGGATTTTCTTACTCTGAATTTCAAAATCAATGGCAAGCCTGCAAATCAAAATAGGATATAACTAGAGTAGTAAAAGGATTAAGATACGTTTTTGGGCACCATAACCATTGAGACGACAAGTTTTGTGATCTTATATCTTCTAATAAACATGTTACAGATACCTTCTAAGGAATAAAATGTTAAAGGAATTTAGACTAGCCTAACCAAAAGGCAGACCCAAAATTAGTGAAGACAAAAAAAAGTCGAAGGAACAATAATGACAGGAAAACATCCAGATGATAAACCGATTAAGCGAGTTGGGCGCATAATAACACAAACATTCCCAGAGCATTTAGTAAAAAGGCCATGTAGTACCACTTGAGAAGGAAAATGTAATTTCTTCACTATGATCATAATAGTAGGGTCCAATGTAGCAGTTGCCAACATTAGGTTGAATAATAATAATAATAACACATACTGGAATACAGAAATTGAGAAACATGATAACTGAGATTTGCAGGTTAAGGGAGATAATTTGAAATTTTGATATATTGGTCAAGGCAAAACACATCAATTTGATCTAACTCCCATTGGCCAAAATTTTAAGAAACAATATGTAAAATAAGGGAACAACAAAAGTTGGTTTCCTGGTTCCTACCCCTGTTCATGAGCGTAAGGTCTAATGTCCTACCTCATTGACTTCCACATATGTACCAAAGAAAAAAGTGAAATTAAAGGGGAAAATGAAATCTTTTAAAAAATTTAAATCACTTCAAAATTTAGGAAACAGTATGCATCTAAGAAATGTACATTCAGCAAAAAGTAGCCAAAAACATTAATTAAAAACAGAAAACTTATAACCCAGGTTCCTCAAGAGAGGGAATCAAGGCAAATGGAGGATGGGAATTAAAACAAAAAGCATGCAGACTAAGAGCAACAGGAGGCTTGAATCAAACGTCTGAGATAGCTTTTCTTTCGGTATAAGTAAAGTTCTCTTCCTAGAAATTGAATGTATATACAAGTTCTCTTCCTAGAAATTGAATGTATAGCTAAATTTGTTTTTCTGACAAGAAGAAATGAGCAAAACATATAGAAAAATTTGGCACCGATTACAAGCCACGGATTTACTCACGTAGGTATGTTATAGGTGAGAGGAATGAGATTGTTAGATGGAATCCCAGAAACATGTCCCATAAATGGTAGAACAGGAACAGCATAAATGCCTGCTCCACGGTTCATCTGTTCCTGATTTTGTAACGAAGTTAAACCTGGAACAAATGCAGGATACATAACCGGAAACATCTGAAAATCGCCATTTTGAAAAGTTGGGAGGCCAGAGTATCCAGGAGGAACCTGAAACATAAAAAAGCCATATAGAAACTAAAAGCAAAGAAAAAGAAAACTGCAGACATAATAAAGCAAATAACATTACAGAACAAGCCCATTTTAACGAACTTGAATCTTTTAGCAATCAATCAGTGGGCCATCTCAATTGGAAAATAAACCCCAGACAATAACCCATGATCTAATTACGAAAACCTAACTATTTTCAGGACCAATTATAACAATAAGAATAACAATCAAAGTTATTGTATTAAAACAATAAGGATTTAAACCCTTTATAGCTAAAAATCAGATCTCACGATTCTTTTAGATAAATTAAACCCATCACTTTACATCCACCCTAATGCAAAACCCAATATTTTATTTCGCCTAAATTGAAAACAAATTATAATAATTAAGCTTAAGACATACCCAGAAACACGAAAAAAGAACTTAACCAAAAATTGACCCAGAAAAAAGATAATAACTATCGAAAAAATCATGGAGGCAAACTGAAAAAGCTATTTAATTGTAGGGAAAAAAACATTAATTTTTTTAAAAAAATTGAATTGAAGATTAAAAAAACCTGGGATATTTTTGAAGTGTTAGGAGAGGATCTTGGTTGTGAGCTAGATGATGACGACGCCGTTCCGGATTCTTCAGCCATTACGGAGGAGAATGGGAATTTTCAAAATCACTTTGTGATTGTTCTAAATTTCAAGCACTAATTTTTTTTTTGGTTGGATCAGTTTTATTTTATATATTTTTCTTGAGTTCGGGTTTGGGTTTTTTTTTTTAATTTGTTATTTACTACTTTGTTATTGTTTCTGAATTTATGTGTTGTTTTTGCCAATAGAAACGTGCCACGTATTTTTTAGAGAATTTGCGACGATAATAGCTTATTATTTTGTTTTGGGTAAACTACATAAATAGTCACCAAACTATCAATACTTTTCATTTTAAGCGCCTAAAATCAAAAGTTTATAATTTAAACACTCACGTTTTGATCAAAAATCACAAACGAGGAGTTGACATGTAGACCTGTTCATGGGGCGAGCTACCCACCCAGACTTGAAGGTCCGTTCGAATTTTGGGAAGATTTAGGTAAATTTATTAAGCCCAATAAATGAGTTTGGGAAAAAAATTAGGCCCTGTTTAAAATGTAAGTCAAGTTTGCGCTTGAACATTTAAGGCTCGACCTATTTTTAAGTTTGTCATACTTTATATTATATTATTTTTATATATTATGTAGTTTAGAACACAATAAAAAAATAAACACCTACTAAATATGTGATACTACTCTAATATAAACATTAAAATAATGCTAAGATTTCAATAAATAAAAACTGTATAAAATTATTAAATATTAAAATAATATAATGTAAATATTTTTTAAAATTTTTAAAAATAATAGGTTTAAGTTAAGTCTTTTGCAAATATGAGTGAATTTAGGTAAAATTTTAAGTTTGTATTTTAGGTCAGACCTAGTTTGGACAAACATAAAATATGTTAATATTATGCTTATGCTCGACTTGAGCTACCCATGAGCACCTCTGCTGATGTGACAGTTAAAAAAATCAGTATAATAATAAATTTAGCTCTTACTTTTATTTATTATATCAAATTGGTCATAATTTTAAAAAATTAATCCTCAAAATTTACAAAAAAAAAATCTCAATTTAATCTTAATTTTAAAAATTTTAAAAATATATAAAAATACATAAAAAAATTTAAAAATATATAATAATCCATCTAAATTTTATATTAATATCATATAAATACAATTATATTAATATTAAATAAAATAAAAATCTCCCACCCCTACCTCTCCCCTTCCCCCTCTAATTCCTGATGTCCAAAGAAGAAAACTTGACATGCAAGTGCTACTCTCCCACATGTGAACAAAACATTTGATACATCAAATTTCGACTTTCTTGTTTGACCTCGTATTTATATATAAATGTTTTGTCCTCAAGGTGCCGCGAGGAGCTCGCCTTCAAAATTTTATCCTCGGCTCTGAAGGGGGATTCAAAGCCCTCTCGATGCCTAAACATAAGTCTTGCACATTAAGAGGCTTGAACCCCACGACCTCTGAAGAGGTCCTACCATGCACATCGTTCTTTGGCAATCAATGGATAGAAGTACAATGAAAGTCATTATACTAGAAATTAAATTATATTATATCCCCTTTAATAAAAAAATAGAGAAATTACTTCACTTAGATTAGATCAAAAAGTAAACTAATCTTTCTCTTAAAATTTTCATCCAATTCTATAGTTAAAACTAATTTAGCTGATTAAATAACCAAACGATTATACATGACATGTCACGTGTACCTTATATTAAGGTATAGATTTTTTAATAATAAAAATAGATAAAACTTTTAACAGGAAAAATCTTTTTGCTTGTTATACTTAGTTGATGGATAAAATGCAACCTGATTTCTTGTATCAAGGTCTCTATAATACTTTTACCACACTTGTTCAAGGCTTCAAGCATTGAAAGGCGTCTTGACATTCTTCAAAGCCGAGGACAAAAACCTTGAGAGTGTGCACTATTAAATGGTTGCTCTGCAGCTTAATGACACCCCAATAGAATAATACTCGCACATCCATTCATTTAAAAGAATAACATTCGATTTAAAAGTACAGTCGTTTTCATTGGAACAAAGAAAATTATGCAATAATATCATTGGTGGTGATGAACCATTCAATCCAAGAAACCCACCATAACATTCTATCACCTGCACTCTTGACACTTAGGTCTGTACAAAATTCATTAAAAAACTCGGAGAATCCATGGACAATGGCAGGGTATCTTGATAGATACTAAATTGTGATGACCAAACACAAGAATTTTAATAGCCTTAAGAAAAGAACACACCCATAAGCCATGAGATTTTGTTTTTTAAGTAACTTCAGAAAGTAACTAATCATCCAATCGGTGATTGATGCAAATGTACAGTAAATAACGATAATAGGTGGTCTACCTATCCTCGACAACTTCAATAGTAGAATGAAGTTAAACAAGTCTTGAAGCAAACTATAACATTAAACTCTCAATCCCAAAACTACGGAAATTGTATCTGTACAATATCTTACTTGCATTTTCATTAAGCAGCCTCTCCCAGGATGAACTAGGTGAAAGGTACGCAAAGCCTGCATATGCTACACATTAATAAGAGACAAATACATATCCCTACATATATGTATGACAAAAGGGTGGAGATCTACCAACACAAAGTTAGATCTGAACCAGAGAGAAAGGGGAAAAACAAAAACCCTGACCGACAAAAACAGCATTTATTGTTTAGCATTTTGTAATTGTCTGTCATGGCTGAAACAAGATAATCATTCAAATGAATTAAGCTACTAGGTGCTTATTGCAGATAAAAACGGTGAGGTTTTGCTCTAAAAGACGCATGGTGATTTGTTCACTGCTATGAAAGTAATACGTATATATTATTGATTTTCAGCTCTTGCAGCAAAACAATAGTTTTCTAGACTTCACTTGTTCAAGCATGAAGACACCTTTCATTCCATGTTCTAGCTCCAAGAAACCCAATTACTTTAAGCACACATTAAGCATTGACATAAATTTGCCAGAAACCATAGTACTACAAAACATATCAAAAATTTCCAGGCAATAACAACACCCTAACTTCCATGAAGTAAAACCAAAACAAAATTTCAATTAGATGTATTTAAGGAGTTCCATATCCAATCACTGATGGCTTCCACTGGATTATCCAAACTAGGGATCCTAATTGCCTTATGCCTTAGCAGCTTCAAGAGGATTAGGAAATAGCCCTTCAAAGTATCAACAACCCTCAATAGGCTTTTCCCGGTGGGTAAGGTAATAAATATTTCTGTATGTTAAAATCAAAATATATTCATACAAGTCTAACAACATCTGGACCTTGATTAAATTCGCCCTGGAAGCTCAAGTTGCTTTTCTCAATGGAAAAAGTTACCAAGAGTTAGTAGGTTAAATCCCAACATAAGAACCATGTAAGCTAGAAGAAAAGCTTGACAAAAGGAGAAAACTCAAATTTATACCCTCCACTTATATATTGCCATGTTAGTTTATGCTTTCTTTCTTTTGCTTTCAAGCCTATGTTGTGTTGCATTTCACTGTCATTTTGCATTTATCAGTCTCTTTTGGCTCATAAATTTATCTTATCAAAAACCTAAAACTCTCACTTTCAATCATCATTTTAACCAAGACTCTCATCAATAATGATGATCCCATCCCCACTCTCATGACTAAGGAAAAAGCACCCGAAGAATTAAATCTAGGAAATTAAAATCCTTGACCAATAGAAAAACAATATTATTACTTGACAAAATTTGTAAACATTTGGATTGAAACAACACCATAGACCAAATGTAGATGATCTGAAGTTCTCGTTTTTTCTCTTTTTCTCTAGGGAGAACTATCATGGAGTGTATTTGGGATGAGATTGGGATAGATAATGACGGTAGAAAAGCAAGTAAGAACTGTAACAAGATATTTCCAATTAAACTGCAATGGGCTTAAATTGTTTTGTGCAAGTCACCCATGACAACAAAGTTACCGTTTTGTCTTTAGTTGGAAAAAAGAAATCTAAATTCCCTTCTTTGTTTGTTTCTTTTGTAAATTTCTCTTGATTCCCTTTTTGTTTCACCACCTGAAGCTCTCCTATGCCGGATATAGTTGTCCAACATGATTGTGGCTAAACCTCCATCAGCTAAGCTGGACCTAGCCTTGATAATTACCATGTAGGATCACCAAGGTAATTTAAGTATAGAATGGAGATTACTGTGGTTTTTAGAGTGACCACTCCATACCAAATTCCATCTAGTGTTAATTCCTTGTTTTTCTCTCTTTCCACAACTTTAAGACTCAAGCATGTATCAATTTTTTATTTTTTATTTTTTGCTTGGAACCTTTAACACCAAGTTTATCACATTTAGTTTTGTCCAACCATCAATTTAATGGTTAACAGTGCTACCACTAGTCTCTTGTTAAGGTTTTCTTGTAGCTTACTATATGGTAGAACCTTTTGAAGTGTACATTTCATTGTGATTGAGTTCAGGTTTTTGATCCTTAGTCCAAAAAAGGGCTTCCATGCATAAAATTAGAGTTAAAGCTGTTGACCAGTTACCTCAGAAAAACTAACGAAATTAAACAAAACCATATTCTTTTATGACCAAATTATCCTTCATGTCTGATTTATGGCACATGAAGCCTAATCCTTTAAGTGTTCATGCCTATCATCTCCAGGATTCAAACCTATGTTCTTTATCTAGCAATGCAATGTGGCTTACCATTGCAATCAACACTTGTTGGTTAAATTTCCATCCTAAAGTATCATGAAGGCTTTGGAAGCTGATTAAAGTTAAATCAATTGCATAACTTTATTGAGGCTAAAAAAAATTACACTTAATTTTCAGCTATTTAGCATATTGCAATAGATGTTATAGAACTAAGCTAGACACTCACCTGAGATGAGATGTCGTGTTTGAGAGAGATGGAAATTATTCAGTAGGATCATCGTCACCGTCCACGTGTCAAGAAGTTTTGTCGCCTGAACCAATCAAAATCTCCACCTTAACTTCCCCCTCCTCCTGCTCTGGAAATTTCAATTCCACATCCATGCTTGTAACATCTGTATAGTGTCCATCTACAACCAAAATCCCGAAATTAACTCTCTAGCACAAAAAAGGCTAAAATATGCTGTTAGTCCCTGTACTTTGATAAAATTTGAGATTTGATCTCTGTAATTAATAAGTTAAAAAACAAGTCCTACCTTTTTTTGTTTAAGTCCAATCATTAAAATAGTAAATATTTTCTGCAAAAATTACTTATCATTTTGATTAGACTGTCCTGGTATAACAAATTTCAGTCAATCTTGACAGAAACTACTATAATGATTTGACACCTCAGTTATACCGATCTCTTCAAAGCAATCAAATAAGATGAAAGATACAATACTAAATTTTACCTGAGACAAAAAAGTTGACGCAGGGCCAGCCGCGTCCGGTGGTGAGAGAGAGGTACTCGTCGGGAGTGAGCTGATTGGTCAATTGATCCATGAAATCGGATACTCTCTTGGAACCTTGGCGAGGAAGAGGGACCCAGAAGGAGGAGCCCGGGAGGAAAGGGAGCCAATCAGGGGTGGATTTTTGGACAATTATGGAGTGGATGATTTCCTCCATTTTGTTAACGGCGGATGCCGATGAAGAAGCGGAGTCCAGGTCGATTTCGTAAAGTTCAGCTTTTGTTGAAAAGCGGCGGAGGAAGGAGGAGTGGTGGTGGAAAATGGAGTGGCGGAGGAGTAGGGTTTTCGGTAGCATTCGGGCCATACCTTTTTCTTTTCTTTGTTTTGGGTTTGGGGCAGCAGCGTTCGGTACGTTTTCAATGGAGTTTGGGATTTTTTTTTGTTTTATTAATACTTTGGTCCTATACTATATCCTAATCTGTATTTTAGTCCTTAAAGGTTTTGGTTAAATCACTATTTGGGGTATGAACTTGACAGCAACTCTCACATTGGGCCTTAAACTCTTTTTCGGATAAAGATAACCCCAGAACTTGGTAATTATTCCAATATTAGGGCCTGAACTAAATAAATGTTCCCACATTGGGGCTTGAACTTTTCTTTGTCCAAATTAGTCTTTGAACTTGTCAATTGTTCGCTTGAACTTTAAGTTTTTTAAAGAAATATCAGAGACTAATTTAGACCACAAAAAAAGTTTAGATCCCAATATGGAAACAATTGTTAAGTTCAATGATTGACTTTGACCCAAAAAAATTTAGGCCCCAATATAAGAACAATTGCCAAGCTCAAGACTCAAAAAATGATTTAACCATTGTTTTTGTTAAAACTAAACATTATCTATAAACTTTATCTCAATTTATAAAAAAAAATTGATATTAGCTTATAAGAATATGGCATGTCATACGCTTTTGTCTAAATTGATAAAATTGATAGTTTATGGACCATTTTCAACCAAAAGAGAAACTATAAGGATTAGTTTAAGCATTGGGCATAGTTTACAAGCCAATTTACTAATAAATCCTTTTTTAATGGATGTAATTGTTAGAAGGGTTACATCTTTATTTGGTTTCTAAAATTAGTAACTATTCTTACATTTGGGTTTGAGCTTTTTTTTTTGTCCAAGTTTTGTCATGAATTTGGCAGTTGTTCCCACATGGGAACAATTGCCAAGTTAGGATCTAACTTAAAAAGTTTAGGTTTCAATGTAAGAACAATTATCAAGTTCAAGGTTTAACTTAAAAAAAAAGAGTCTAAGTCCTAATATGTGACTAGTTGCCAAGTTCAGATCCTAAGAATTGATTTAACCTTTGTAGGAAGAACGATTATCAAGTTCAACTCTTGAAAGTAACATTGTTAGGAGGAGAGCCATCACAGTCCCTAAATGTGAACTATAAAATGGACATGAATAATAAAATTTTTAAAATATATAAACAAATTAATATATTTCTTAATATTGAAGCCAAACTCATATATCAAATTAAAAAAAAAATTAAAGTGAAATTTGAAGCCAAACTCAAGGATTAAATTAGAAAAAAAAACTAAGATACTAAATTGAACATGGAAGCCAAATCCAAGTACCAAATTGTATATTATCCCTAAAAATTTTACATTTTAACCAAATTGATCAATCTTCATATCGAAACCATAGATACTTCCCATTTCCGCACACGACGTACCGAGCCCCACCCCAGGAAATTAGGGTTTGATTGAAATTGGAGAAAGAAATGGCGATGAGGAAAATTTACAGCGAGATAAAGGGGATGAAATTGAAAGAAGTTCCCGGGTACTTCAAGCCGATGCTTTCTGTGGGGTTTGTGAAGAAATCTATTCAGAGGGGTTTAGACAATTACCATGCTAAGTACATTGAGACTGATTCCATCGAACCTCTTTACCATATCTGTTTCGGTGGGATGATCTTTTCTTATCTCGTCGCTCTTCCCAATGAGCGTCGTCACCTCGAGCACAAGCGGCATGCCGAGCAACATGGTCATCATTAATCCCATTCAGGTGCTCTTCATCCCAATATTTATTGTTGGGTTTGTGTTTTCTTTTCTTTTTTTGGTAGGTATTTATGCTTCGTTGTTGAAATGTGGGTAAATTTGGGTTTAGATCAATGTGTTCTTTCTTTTTACGAATGGTGATTCAATTGAGCTTTTGTCTGTTCTAAATCTTGCTTGGATTTCGAATCTTGAAATGCCTTGGGCTTGCTAATGCTTATTGAACTTGCGATGCTAGTACTCTTTGGTTTTTAGATATAAATTTGGTTAAAGAGTGTTGTGGTTGCTTTAGTTTTATGTAACAAGCTTTCAAAAGAAGTGATTCGATTGCATTTACGTGGTTACGTTTTTCATTGGATTGTGAGGCAGTTTTGATGTTTTAAGGTAATGAAGTTTATGTGATGATGGTTTGTAACTTCCTTCATTGATGCACTTGTTTGCTATGTTGCTCGGACTCTTCATGTTTCTTTACCTGTTCTGACATATGGATATGGGATATAGCCTCCAAGGATCCTCTAAATTCGCGGAAAAACTTAGAAAAGACTAACCATTCTTGTGTCTGATACATACTCGTGTCCAACACTCACACTTGTCTGAGTATCTTAGCTTGTTTGTATCTGGTAGCTTTATTTGGTCATAGAAGATTTCTGCCTTCTTTACTAGATTGTTTTAGCTAACATTATTAGAATCGGGAATGAAATGTAATGATCTTTCCTCGATAATTATTTTCATTGTACTCTTTTTGTCGGCATCCTTGGAAACTTTGGTGGACTGATTGTCATCTGATAAACAAATGTTGGGTTGAAGGGAGATGTATATGTGAGCTCTGCAGTTTGAGCATGCTTCTGAGACCCTAACATTCTGAAAGACCATATAGTATATATATACGTATTATATTTTGAGGCAATTTATTGTTCCCGTAAAGTAATTGGAGTATC
The DNA here is from genome assembly GCF_025698545.1 of Gossypium raimondii. Classification (NCBI taxonomy): domain Eukaryota; kingdom Viridiplantae; phylum Streptophyta; class Magnoliopsida; order Malvales; family Malvaceae; genus Gossypium; species Gossypium raimondii. The sequence continues at coordinate 56,708,950 of NC_068577.1, read as the reverse complement.
GGAGTGTGATATCGTGTTTAAACAGCTTTTGCTCAATCTGACAGGTTGGAAAAGAAAGTTTTTATTGTATTATGTATGTGCATAAGTGCATAACTTTATAGAGATGGTGAGAAGTTAGTCTATTATGATAGCTCGAGTCCACTATTAAACCAACGCTTCGTGCTGCTGTAAGTGTAAATTTTGTAAAATAATAGGATATGAATTCCATCTCATGATGATACCAAATCCTGTTGTTCTGTGTGACTAAAATTTGAAAACTCGGGTTTATTAAAATGGTGTTATACTGTTCTCAATTGCCATTATTAAAATGGTGTTATACTGTTCTCAATTGCCATTCTCTATTACTTATATTTATCATGAGCACGCACACATATTTGATAAATGTCTTCTCATAGTTGAGTTTTTTTGTTTCATAGATGTCCAAGTACCATGGAGGCTCCTGTACTAGAACTTAGATTGCATTTTGTCCCATTTACTTAAAAAATGAGCAAATAAGTCCTTGTACGTTATATCAAAGAGCAAATTGGTTATTTCTGTTAAAAACTTCATCCATTTCTATTGTAAAAAACTAGCATGGCTGATAGAAGAACCAGATAGTTACACGTGGCACGCGTATCTCATTCTAACGTGCAAGGATCAGTTTTTAACCGTAGAAATGGATGGATTTTTAAACAGAAAGACCAGTTTGCTCTTTTTTCTAATGTGCAGGGACTAATTTGCCCATTTTTTGAGTAGAGGGGGAAAAATGTAATTTGACTCTTAATACATGGGCCTCGATGGTACTTTTACATTGGTTATAATGATTTTTCATGCGTTATATTAAACATGAAGTACCTACTGTTCTGAAGCATAATCATGCCTAATATCTGATTACTTGTATTTATATCTATGCTTAGCTTATATTAATGATTTCCTAATCTAATTTTTTGCAGCTTAAAGATGGGCCGGGTTGGGCTTTTCTCGGGTTATGGGGTGACCATTTGGTTGTTATTATTTGTGAACATTGTAGGCAGGAAGATACTGTCTTGATCAATGCATTGCAGCATTAAGTAAGAAAATAAAGATATCTTTTTGTTTGTTTTTATAAGTAAGAAAATAAAGGTATCTTTTTGTTTGTTTTTATAAGTGAAAGGCTACCATGGAAACACAATTTGATTTTTTGCTATGGTAAGGCATGTATTGCTGATTTCTATTTATTTATTCATCTTTTATTTCCATGGTTGTTTTTATGGGGATAAGTTGAAAAAAAGTAAAAATTAATAAATTACTGAATTAATTATTATCGTTTAAATGTAGGTAAACTACATCAAGATTACTAAACTATTAGTAAATATACATTTTGGTCATTTAATTTCAAAAGGTTATAAAATGATCATTGAATTATTTGAAAGTTTTTAATTTATTGGGTTGTTAAAATAACTAATTTATGAGTTTTTTTATTTGCACAACTTGCATCAATTGAAAGCTCTCATTTTTTTCTTTTACAGTTCAGTTTTTTCAAGAAATATCTTTAAACATCACGAATTTGAGAATTTAAATTCAAACAGCTTTCTTCTTCGATTTTTACATTGGTCGTGTTCGATTTAGATCTAAGTTATATTCTTCTTACTTGTCGATGGTATTAATCTATAGTATCAATTGTTGAATTATTGTTTAGAACTCACTAGCTAGATTTTTTTAAAATTAACAATCTAGTGATTTGAATTTTTTTCAAAGTTCGGTAATTTAAATTAAATTTTTGAATAATTTAATAATTATTTTGTAATTTTTAAAGTTGAGTGATTAATATATAAATTTATGAATAATTTAATATAATAGTAAAAGAATAAAATGAGCTATCTCGAAATTGAATTTTATTTATAAGATTTCTTTTAAATAATAACGAAATTGCCATTACTCAATGATGAATCATTACAATTCATCCAATTTGCCAACCAATTAAGTGTCTTTATTTATTTTTATTATTATAAAATTTAGAGTTAATTTTTCATTTTTATTTATAAGAAACTTCAACTTTTAGATTTAAAATGTAAATTTAATTATTAATGTTGTTAGTATTTTTCTGTTAAATTTAAATTTATTGTAATATTTCTTATGTTACATGATTAATTTTTCTATTTCAAAATGTCTCCAATGAATATAAAAAAGTCATCAGCCTAATAATTGGACTTGGAAATTTTTTAATCTTAAAAATAGAAGGATGAATTCTAAATATATTAAAAGTATAGGGACTCAAAAGCATATTTTAACATTTGGGAAATCCAGTTTATTCTAAAGAAATAATCAAGCAGGGCTGGCCCAACGTGAAAAGCCTTTGTTCAACCTTTTCTTTTCCTTCTTCAATTTGTTTAGATCTTCCCCATTCCCGTAGGCCACGCAGTGAGCAAAATAAGGAAAATTTAGGGTTTTATTTGAATTAGGGGAAAATGGCGATGAGGAAAGTTTACAGCGAGATAAAAGGTATGAAATTGAAGGAAGTTCCTGGTTACTTCAAGCCGATGCTATCTATGGGTTACTTGAAGAAATCTGTTCAGAGGGGTTTGGACAATTACCATGCTAAGTACATTGAGACTGATTCTATCGAACCTCTCTACCATGTCTGTTTCGGTGGGATGATCTTTTCTTACCTTGTTGCTCTTCCCAACGAGCGTCGCCACCTCGAGCACAAGCAGCATGCTGAGCAACACGGTCATCATTAATCCCATCTAGGTACTTTTCTTCTCGTTTTTATTTTTGGATTTTTGGGAGATTCATTGGCATGGCTTGTCCTTTTAGATTGATGATTGTTAGTTCTTTTTTTTGATGGAATGAGAAATTTCATTTATAGTTGTTGAAATGTGGGTGAATTTGTGTTTAGATCGATTTTTTTTTGTGATCTTTTATTTTCATGATTGATGATTTAATTGAGCTTTTGTTTGTCCTAAATATTTGTGTCTTATTTTAATTGAATTTTATTGCTATGATGGCTTAACGCGTTTGGTGAGTCTTCTTAAAATTCTAAATGGGGAAAAGTCTTCCAAGTGTTATCTGTCCGGACAGAACCCTCTACGGGTCTGTATTGTCCTTGGGCGGGGTTTGGTCTCCCGGCTCTGCGGAGAGAGCCCGACTGCCTGAAATGGTGGATTGAACAGAGTGAGAGCGCCTTGTTGAAATGGACTGTGCTTGACTCATGGCTAGCTACCAAGGAGTTGTGAGCATCCACCGGTAGGGTTTGAACCTAAGTTGCCTAATGTTGTCATTTAAGGGGCATGGGTTCAAACTCTACCATAGGCAAATGTCCATATTCCCTTTGTAGGTAGCTGTGTGCCATGCATGGTCCATTTCAAAAAGGTGCTCCCACTTTGTTGAACTCCCCAGTCCCCACTTAAGACACTCGGGCTGTCTGCTCTCTGCAGAGTTGGGTGACAAAACCTTGACTTGGGACAATACCGACCTATACAACATTTTGGAGACTTCTCTCGAACAAGCTGGCTTCCCCTCAACAATTACCCACTTCTAGAAGATAATGAATGTATTGACACTTGGCATTACATCCCATGGGCAGAGAAGCAAAGCAAATATGTTGAGTAACAGATCATATGTTTCGTGAACCATATAGACTGTTGGCATACATAGTATCTTCATTTCCTAAGCTGACCAGATAAGTTTCATAGAAACAATAGAACAAATATTGTGGCTGATATGAGAAGATGGCATTTGGTACATTTCTTGAAATTTTAATTGCAGTGTAAAGGTGCTATGTTTACATTTGTAGTGTTTTCAATGCAATCACATTTATTCGAAAAATTTGGTCATAAGGGCTATGTTCAATTTCAATTGATAAATAATTGTGTGTTAGGATCTTTTCTCTCTTTTTTTTTGTTCTGGGGCAGTGCCTAGTGGAGAGTCTAGGAGGGTGGTGATAGGAACTTTGTTGAAGCTGTGTGTGAAATTGGTAGTAAAGGATGTGATTTGGTATTCCAATTCTCGAAGATAATTAATCTCTCTTGCTCTATGTCTATGCCTAAAAATACGAAACTCGGTTTTGTATACAGTGGTATGCTGTTCTCATAAGAAAAGAAAACTAATTGGTGTTAAAATGCCATTCAACTTTCCCTGCATTCCCTGATTTTAACAATATTAGCTTATTATTTTTACTGGTTGGTCATAAGATTTTCATGTATTATTTTTGCAGCTTTAAAGATGGTTCGGATCGTTGTTGTGCCCTTCTCAGTTTTATCCGGTAACAATTCGATTTGCTTAATGCTTTTTGGTTGTAATTTGTGAACAATGTAGGCAGAGGAAGATGCTGTCTTGATCAAATGCAAAAATAAAAGAGTACAATTTTCTTTAAAATAAGTGAAAGACTATTAGACTACCATGGAAACACAATATGCTGTTTGGTATGGTATAGACTACCATGGAAACACAGTATGCTGTTTGGTATGGTATGTGTTGCTGGTTTCTGTTGATTTGATTAATAAGGGTTTGTTTCATTTTTATTTTACTTGATGATTATCTTTTGCTACATAAATAGTATACTAAGAACCATAAAAAAATTAAATCAAAAGATCGTAGAAGAGACACTAAGCTGTGGTATAGAGGAGGCCATCCCTTTTGTGCAACATCTAATGCAAAGCTTTACTGCAATTTCAATGACATCGACACACTTTTCCAACCGCACGTTTTGTATATGGTGTTTAAAACCACTGCCTCATGGCATGCTCCGATAAACTCGACCATAATTCGATTTGTCGACACTGTAACTTCCAATGCCGGTAACTCTAATAGCTTAATTAATATGATTTTTTTGTGTATAGTGGGATGGTTAAGGTCTCGAGGTCTTGGTCTTTAGTCTTTACCAATGTTGCGAAGGTTTCATTGGTCAAGGTCTTTTTAGCATATTACGGAGTATGTTATATTATTATGTAATGTAAGATTTGTTGTTTATAGATGACGAAATGTAAGATTATTTAAAGCATATTTTATTAAATTGTATTTAGAACTTTTTCTTGCTTTACAAAAGTTAAAGATTATAATATTTTATTTTACTAATAAATGGATGCAATTTTAATAAAATAAATTTTATATATTTTTAAAATAAATAAATAAAATAGAATGGGAATGGGAATGAACAATAAGCAATTAGAGTGCTCTTTTATCAGTGACAAGAAGAAGAAGAAAAATAAGCTTTTTGTATTAAAAATATGCTATTTGTTATGGTTTAGGACAAATTAGACTAAAATGATAAATATAAGTAAAATTATTATAAAATAATATTAATGCAATAGACAAAATGTAAAATAGTATATTGAATGTTTATTTTTTAACTTGGGGTAATAAATAAGGTTGGATTGTAAAATGAAGAAAATATATAATAGAATTAAATAATTTAATTAATTAGCTTTTATTATTCATTTTGATTTAACTAAAATGAATAAAATCATTAAAAACAATATATAATTATAAAAATGTCTGAGTTCAAAATATATATATATATATAATGTCTCTTTAAAAATAATGTCACATTATTAAAAGGGATGAATTTCAAAATTATATACTGAACTTTGGTTCAATGTGTAATTTTTGTATGAACTTTAATTTTGTGCAATTTTATACATAAAATTTTGGATCAATTATTGACATAGGATCATTTTATGTTTATATATTACATACAGATAATTATATTTATCCAATATAAAAGTAAATTGATGTATTTATTTCTTTAAATGCGTATGATCGAATCAAAATCAAAGTTTCATGTATACATTTGAACTACAATCAAAGTTTTATGTGTATAATTGTACCAAATCAAATTTCATGTATCAAATTGCATATTGAATCAAAGGTTATGTATAATTTTGAGATTTATCCCTTTCTAAAAAAATCAATTTTATATAAAAAGTAACTACACCCAAGGTTACTAAATTATTAGTAAATTTATGTTTTGGTCAATCAATTTAAAAGAAGTTACAAAATGATTATTGAATTATTTGAAATATTTCATTTAAGTCACAGAATTATTTGAAAGTTTTTATCTAAGTTGGGCTGTTTTTTTCTTTGAAGTTCAACTAATGAGCTCCAAATGATGATTTGACGATTGGTATAGTGGATCAGTACTCATCGATGAATAGAAGAAAGCTATTTGGATTATTGATTCATAGATTTGTGACGTTAAAAGCTGTTTAATGAAAAAAACGAACCTGTTGAAAAAAAAAAGAGAATAAGAGCTTTCAATTGGTGTAAACAATGCAAACAGAGAATGTCATATTGCTTTGATTTTAATAGCAAGTAACTTAAATAAAACTTTCCAACAGAAAAATGATCATTTTATAATTTTTTGAGGTTAAATGACTAAAACGTAAACTTGTTAATAGTTTCGTGATGATAAGATATAATTTACCGCATAAAAAAATTCACTTTAACCAGAAAATGTTACCGAATCAGCCGTAAATCCCCAATTTAAAGTTTGAACCGAGTACCAAACTCACAATTTGTCCTTTTATTTTCTTAAAACGGTGACGTAGCTCGGTTCTTCTTCGTCCTTCCTCTGCAAGCTATTAAAACGGAACGCAAAACCGGCAGTTTAAATTCTCAAAGCTACAAAACTAAACCAGAAGCACCGTTCTCTCTATTTCATCTAACACCAAAAAAAAGAAATTCAAACAACAAAGAAAAAATTTTAAATAAAATGACGGAAGAAATAAAGTTAAGCGTTGTAGTGAGTTTATTCACATGGATCCAGAGGAGCCGACCGTCGGCGAAGCGGTCTAAGTTTCGTAAATTCCTCGATACGTTTTGTACACCTTCCGATTACTTCAGTGCTATGCGGCTTATCCTTCCTTCACTCGATCGAGAACGTGGAACTTACGGCCTCAAGGAGTCTGTTCTCGCAATTTGCCTCATCGATGCTCTCGGCATGTCGAGGGATTCTGCTGATGCTCTACGTCTTATCAATTGGCGCAAAGGTGGAGCTAATACTGGTGCTAATGCTGGAAACTTTGCTCTTGTTGCTGCTGAGGTTTTGCAGCGTAGGCAAGGTACGGTTTCCGGGGGACTTACTATCAAGGAGTTGAATGAGTTGCTTAATCGATTGGCTTCTGCTGAAAGCAGGTGATTTGTTTTACTTGTTATTGCCTTTCGTTCTGCTTATTTGAAAGTTAATTGGAAAAAAAAAAAAAGAGATGAAAGTTGTTGTGGTTGACCTAAAGTGAGCTAGAAGTTCGAATGCAATACATGTTAGGAGATGATTGTTTCATATAAATGTAAGAAGATATTTAAAAAGAAAAAGAATGAAATTGAGAAATTTCAAGATTATCATTTTTATTTTAATCAATGGATTGTTTCCCGCTTTTTTTTTTTTCTGGAAAAAAATTGAACATTGATTGTCGAACTCAGGCTAATAATTCAAAAGTTGTATTTGTTACTCATGACATTGGTTCCAGTAGTATCCAACTGTTTCAAATTCATTGAAGTTTTGCTTTTGTAACCAAATGAGCTTTTGACTTTTTGTTTCTTGAATAAAAAACAATTAGAAAAAGTAATAACTAAATGTAGTACAAGGTGTTGTAAATGCATTACATGAATATTTGGTCCTGTCCTCTATGTTTTTGACGTCAGGGCTGAGAAGACTGCAATCCTTGCTACTTTGATTAATAAGACAAATGCACAGGAAATGAAGTGGGTTATCATGATTATTCTAAAAGGTATTATTTAGCACCTGAACTCTTGAGTTTTCTGTCTGCTGTGAAAGCTTTGATCCCTAGTTTACTTTTCCTGCAGATCTCAAGTTGGGAATTAGTGAGAAGAGCATATTTCAGGAATTTCATCCAGATGCCGAAGACTTGTTTAATGTCACGTGTGACCTAAAATTGGTTTGTGAAAAGTTAAGGGATCGTACTCAGCGTCATAAGCGTCAGGTGTGTTATACACATTGAGGCTACTCTCAGATTCTCTTTTAACTGCCTCTGTTGGGTTAAGTGTCTAAATTTTTATTGGCCTGTAGTGTTCTAAAGCTATCAGTTGAGGGACTTCTTTTTAGACAAATCTATCCTTATTTGTACTGAAGTAAAGAAATATTCCATGAACAATCATCTAATCCAGATAGTAATAGTATATTCTCCAAGTGACATTACTCTTATTTTCAGGACATTGAGGTTGGAAAGGCTGTACGCCCACAACTAGCTTTGAGAGTTCGTGATCCAGCTGCTGCATGGAAAAAGGTAAGGTGTTGCATAGTTGGCTTCAAAAAGTTACAGCTGATCTTTGTCCCAAATAGTCAGTAATGGAGTAATAGCATCCATTTTTTATTTTATTCTTAATGACATCAGAATTCAAACTTTTTTAAGGATTATTGTTACTCTCAACAGTTCCTATCTCTTCATCTTATGTTACTTTCCTTTAACTTTTTTATATATTTTCCTAGTGAATAATCTTTAATTCTCTTCCCCTTTCCTAGCTTCATGGTAAGGAGGTAGTTGTTGAGTGTAAATTTGATGGTGATCGCATCCAAATCCACAAAAATGGAACAGACATACACTACTACTCCAGGTGAGCAGCTACAACCCCCCCCCCCCAAGGTCTCCTTTCGATATATCAAGTTTAGTGCAACTGAAGCATAGAATACCCTTTTTGGTGGTCAAACCTCCCTGCAACAGTAGGATCCATTCCTCCTTGAGCTATCAAAACTGGAACGAAAAGGGGGGAATAGGAAAATGGCTTTTCATATTGCTCTTCCTTAGAGAAAAAAGGGTGTTCTGTTTATGTGAAGCGCACATGAAGTTGGTAATTATAATGTGTTCTGTTGGCTCTAACTTAACAGGAATTTTCTTGATCATTCTGAATATCAGCACGGGATGTCAAATATTATTACACAAAATATTTTGGTTGATAGGTGAGATTTTCTAGTTTAAAACAGTCAAACTTGTATTATTTTGAAGAATTTTAGCCTTTTTACTTGTATTCTATTTTTCATTTCATCCAAGGGTATGTTCTGTAGATGTATACTTGATGACTAATGGCTCCTTTTAGACGTGTTTTTATCATTTCTGCTTAATTGTTTCCTTTTAATGTTGTGCAGGTGTATACTTGATGGAGAAATGTTAGTTTGGGATTCCACTTTAAATCAGTTTGCTGAGTTCGGGTCAAATCAGGAAATAGGTTCTTATATTTCTTATTCTTATTCCCACATATTTTCATTTTCTACTCTTTTCTACTTGAGCATCTTGCATAGTTATTATAAATTAATGAGTTGTTATTATCCTGTTTACAGCCAAGGCAGCAAAAGATGGCCTTGATAGTGACAGACAGGTTTTGTGCTGTACAGAACTTGTTTTTCTTATCACTAATTACAATTGTGGAGAATATTTTCTTGAAGTTTGATGTATATGTTAATTTTCCTTTTTCCTTTCTCTTTGGTGCAGTTATGTTGTATCCTTTCATGCATAACCTGAAGCAAGTTGCAGGTCTTGCTTTCTAACATGTTGATATTGTTATATTGGCCTAAAATAAATTTACTCACTTCTCGGAACATGTGAACTTTTCAAGTACCCTTAACTATGGGCTAGATGTTGCATTTGACATTCTTTATGTTGGGGATACAAGTGTTATTCACCAAAGTTTGAAGGAACGGCATGAGCTTCTTCAAAAAGTTGTGAAGCCTTTGAAGGGTCGTTTAGAGATTTTAGTGCCTAATGGTGGTCTCAATGCACATCGTCCTCCTGGTAAAGAATAGTAATATTACAACCTCCGTCCTGGGTATTTTAAATTTTTTTTTTTTAGTTGGCACTTATTATTCATGCAAACACAACATTTTCTTATGAAAACAACTCAACACCAGATCCAAGCTGAATTTATAACTTTATATAATTAGCATGGATGTCACCTTTTATGTAAGTCCAGAACCACTACGGTAGATATGAGTTGATTCATATTTGCTAATAACATGAACTGCTTGCTAGTAAGACAACCTTTTTGGTTCAAATGCAGAATCAAGCAGTGGTTTGCTCTATGCAAAGTGAAAAGGGGAGAGAGAAGGAGATTTCTATTGTGTCTCGAAATTCGATGGAGTGTAGTCTAGTCACATAGTTAACAAATACAAGTGGAATTAGAATTTGATGATTAATGGTTCACTTGGTTCTGTTACATCTTTTGAAGAATCTCCATTTTCTAACTGTTGTAGTCTTAATCTGATGTTTGTTGAGTGTCTTAGCCTCTGCAATTATGGGCCTCTGTTATGTACTTAAAATTCTCAACATACTGGTGGCTGAATATTGTATGACTTAGGGGCTTTCCCATGATTACCCATTGTATAAATATATGGCGAGTTCTGTGAATTTCTGAATTGCACACATATTTTTTTAGTTTTTACTTATGAGAAAAGCAGCAATGATTTCTACCCTAATCTTGCAGGGGAACCTTGTTGGTCATGTATTGCTCACAGTGTGAATGATGTTGAGAGATTTTTCAAGGAAACAATTGAAAATAGGTCTGTTGTTTTTCTAAAAGCTTCTCATATCTATATATTTATATATATATTAAGTTGTATGACCTTTCCTCAGTATATGCAATATGCATTAATTTGGAATTTTCTTTTGATTGGTCATTTATGGGTGTAAATAAACTGTTATCTACTACTTGTGCTTTTGGAAATACCCCTTTTCATATGTTTGGTCTTGCAGAAATCTCAGGTCAATTGTGGGTTTCAGTTTTTGGGTTGTATCTATGAATCTTGGCTTGGTTCACTATGATGATATAACTGTAGTCTGCTGTTAGAGTGCTGACTTTTAGTTCCGGTGTCCTAGGAATCAAACCTTGGCAACCTTAACTGTGTGTAAATATATTACGTGGACTGGATTATAGCACACTTACAACGTGTGTGAAAAAAATTTATGTGAAAATATATTCATAAAAAATTATATAAAAACAAATGAGGCTTTGGTTGAAATGTCAGCATTAAGGCTTTGGGAACCTTGATGTCCTAGGTTCAAGTCCTACCACTTGCGGCTTTATTCTGGGTTCAAATTATTTTTTATAGATTTTATATAAAAATATAAAATGTCAAAAACACCCTCATGATAATATTTGTTTCTTTGTAGATAGAAGGGGTTTTACTCAATTACGCATTTTAAGTTAGTAAAGGTATAATAGCTTTTATTATTGCTTAATGTCCCCTTGCAAATACCTGAGCTTATTTTGAAAGGTGTAGGCCTATTATTACTTCAAATAGATAGTAGCTTAGTTTTTTCCCTATTGCTATGGATATGCTTATGGTTTATTCTTTGCTCTTATTGATTACACTGTTGTCATCCATATTTTTATTTTTCAATTCTGACGCTACACTGCTTCTTATCATCTTAGGGATGAAGGAATTGTAATTAAAGACCTTAATTCCAAGTGGGAACCAGGTGATAGAAATGGGAAGTGGTTGAAGTTGAAGCCTGATTACATTCGGGCTGGTTCTGACTTGGATGTTCTCATTATTGGTCTGAAATATTCGTCTTAATCTTTTTGTTTCTTTTCTTGCCATGTAACACATGTTGTCTCAATGTTAAAACTTGCAATTTCTTGCGTGCATTTCAAGATTATTATTTTTGTTTTTAGGAGGGTATTACGGCTCTGGGCGTCGAGGAGGAGAGGTTAGTTTTGTGTCCCTTGTACTTATTTGCTTTTCTTTTTCTTTTTACGCTCTAATCTATATTTAATTTTTGCAGGTAGCTCAATTCTTAGTAGGCCTAGCAGATCGTCCAGACCCCAATGCCTATCCCAGGCGGTAGTATTTAGCAACTCTCTTATCTCTAAGCTCAGTTGTGCACCTATGCCTATATTAGTGAAATATTTCTTTTACTTTCTTGCTATGTTACTTTGAGTTGGATGTGAGTGGTGGTTGCAAGTATGTTCGACATGGAAATGTTTATTTTTCCCAAGTTTTTCACTGTACTTGGAAGATCTTTGGAGGGTCATAATAATTGTATTCCCTTGTCTTGGTACATGTTGGACATAGTTACAGAAAAGGGGAAAAAATAGTCAGAGCAACTTACCGTCTTGCCCATGGTCATAGAAGCCTTTAGGATTGTATATTATTATCTTTTACATTTATATATTATGGATGGTCTGCTGAGCCGTGGTCCATACAGAAATCAGTTGTGTTATCTATATCAGCCTATGCCCCTTTTGAAGTTTGAGACATTGAAATCTTGAGTTCAGAGCATTGTAGTGTTCTCTTGGTAGACCACAGATTGTTAATTTTGTTATTGTCATTGTTTATTCTCTTGAGGACCTCTCTCTCTTAGCTCCTTTGATCTTTTATAGAAAAACAGTGGGCCTCAAATGCGCAGAGGACCAATATTTTAGCCATTTATCGCTTTAGGTTTTAGTTGAATCAACCTTTATGAGTAACCACTGTTGCATAGGCGTGAGCCACAGGACAGGCTATGTGTTGAGTTGCATGGATGCTCTTATTTGGACCAGTTTGTATGGACCTTGATGGTTTCACTCCTCAAAAGACAGAAAGGATTTAATTAAGTTTTTTTAGTGTAGAACTCTTTTTGAGAGCTAAGTGGGCTCAAATAGTTGATATTATGCATCAATAGTTTTAGCAAAAGCATTAGAATAATGTCCCTTAGAGGACACCATGACAGGTAAAACTGGAGACTCAAGTTCTTTAGCCAGGTATAATCCGCCAACTCCCTGATCAAAGGTCCTTTTCTTGCAGATTTATATCCTTCTGCAGGGTTGGTACTGGGTTGACTGATGATGACTTGGAAACTGTTGCAAAGAAATTGAAGCCTTATTTTAGGTACTTTTCTGGAAACTGTTGCTTCCAGGTTTCTATGAGCTGCATTGACTGGCCATTGAAATGACCAAAGTAGCTTTTGCAGTGAGCCTAGCTTCCAGTTACTGGCCTTATGGCCTAGGAACTAAAAGCAGCCTTCTGAATTGTGTTGCTCTATTTATTTATGTATATATTTTAAGGCCTGGTGTGACTTTGAGCATCAGTATCCAGTTGGTTAATCTTAGATTATACACATGCATGCATGCACAAGTGTATCAACTATACATTATTCTTGAATCAAACAACCAGAGATTGATTACTTAATGTGCCAGAATTTGGAAAAGAAACATCTTTCAGTGATAATTACTTGGGTTAGGTGGTTCCTCTTTTACGGAGGAGACATTTTTATATGATTTACTTGGCTGTTATGTGGTGTCAGGAAATATGAATATCCGAAGAAGATGCAACCAAGTTTTTATCAAGTTACTAATCACTCGAAAGAGAGACCTGATGTTTGGATTGAAAGCCCAGAGAAGTTAGCATTTATTTCTTCCTCTATTATGATGGGAAAGGTCATGGTTTTTTTGAAGCACAGTTTTTCAATGTTTGTCTTTATGTTCAATTTCTTGTTGCAGATCAATCATTCTTTCTATCACCAGTGATATCAGGACTATAAGGTCTGAGGTGTGTATTTATAGCCATTTTTTAATTTATATTTTGGTCAGACAAAAGTAATAGTGCTACTCTAGTATTTGGACTTCCCCATTTTCCTTGTTTTATTTAATTGTTTACTCCTGTTCTCTTGATTTATGCTTATTTATGTTCTCTTTGATTTTTTTTCAGGTATTTGCTGCGCCGTACAGCCTGAGATTTCCACGTATTGATAGAGTTAGATATGACAAGCCTTGGCATGAGTGCCTTGGCGTGCAATGTAAGGGGATAGGAAGTATTGTTGCTTTAATTAATGAATTTCTATTTTTGGGGTGTACTCATGTGTCCTCTTTCAATTTCTTGGTTTTGTTTCAGCATTTGTAGAACTGGTGCATTCAAGTAATGGTACCACTCAAAAAGGGACAGAACAGGAAAACCAGCCTGATAGTAAAACAAAACACAAGGCACATGCTAGAAAGGCAGACAAAAAGAATGTCTCCATTGTTCCTTCTCATTTTATTCGGACTGACACGTCCAGCGTAAAGGGAGAAACCTTAATATTTTCAAATCTTATGTTTTGTATCCTTCAGTGAGATTTCCTTAGTTATCAGTTTCATTTTTCTTCTATATTTTATGCATGCATCTGCAGGTGTGTCTATGCCCTCTCCCTCATTGTATGCATTAGTTTTACTACAAGTTCTCCCCCCCTCCCCAACTTTTCAAGATTCTGTCTGTAGATGGCGTGCTGCAGAATCTACCTTTAGTTTTAGTTTGAACTTCCCTTGACATGCATAGACTTTGTTAATGTGCCTCCGACATATTCTCTTGATTCATTTCACAAAATGGTTGTGGAGCATGGGGGAAGGTTCTCGATGAATTTGAACAATTCAGTTACTCATTGTGTTGCAGCTGAAAGCAAAGGTCTTCTCTCTCTCTCTCTCTCTCTCTCACACACACACACACACACATACACACACACACATGCACGCACATCCCCTCCAGTGCTCAATAATAGAGTTAACAAGAGAACTTGTCAGGGATCAAGTATCAGGCAGCAAAGCTGCATGGGGACATTATCCATTACTCTTGGGCCTTGGATTGTTGCTCACAAAAAAAGCTCATTCCTTTGCAGCCAAAGTAAGATTTGCATTCATCAAATTGGAGCTCCCTCCCCTTCTCTTTTCTTTCCTCTATTCTGACAATTCCTTTTACCATATGTTTTCTTTTAAAGGTACTTCCTTTTTCTTTCTGAATCATCAAAGATGAAATTACAGCAAGAAGTTGATCAATACTTTGACCCTTACTATTGGGACCTTGACCTTGTGGATGTCAAACGGGTATATTTATACTCTAGCAACTCATTCTGCTGCATTAACTACCATTGTGCCTGGCAATGATGGACAAACAAGAAATTAGGAAATTCATTCACGATGTTATGATGATAACCACTAATGTTGCTTCCAAATATTTGGTGATTGACCTGTATATTGGATAAAGTAAACTTATGATAGATTTATCTTGTCCAGCTCTTAAACAATATCCAAAGATCTGAAAACTCCAAGACAATTGACTATTACAGAGCGAAGTACTGTCCAAATGATAAATGGTCCCTGTTTCATGGCTGCTCTGTTTACTTCTACTCTTCAGCTGAGTCTCTGTAAGATATATTGCCAATTATGACTCTACATTTATTCTGCTTATTTGTCTTTATTGAGTGAATAACTTCAAGTAGGTGTCTTAGAGTTTGCTACACGGTTGGTTGTTGATTTTCATTCTCATAGGTTGTAGCTTTTATTTAGGAAAGCTGATTGGCAAGTCTTGCTGAATCTAGCACTGAGGAGGTTAAAGCATGAAATTTTAATGGGTGGTGGCAAAATAAGTGAGAATCTCAGCAATGCTACCCATTTGGTAGTCCTCTCAGTACCGGGATTGGATGTGGACTTTGACTCTTTTATTAAGAGGTAATAATGGTCAATATAATTTATTGTTGTGGTTAATGTCATTTGTTGTAATAATGAGCTTCTTTTGACTAGTCTAGGAATCTTGGTTACACTATATGTTCTAACTCTGTCACAGAAAATATAATATTGCATCTTAAACACACGCATTTCAATGGTGCTTTTCTTGTGATCTTTTATTGGAGAATATGACAGTTCCTTTTGCTTGCTTAAGGATTTGAATGCCAAGATACGGGTCTCATATGGCATGGGACAGGATAGTTGTCAGTTTTGTTTGAAAGAACTATCAGCCAAACAAACAATTACCATCCTACAGTTTGCAAATTCTGTAGTTTCAATTGTCTTTGCATTAAAATTTTACAGTTGTCTGTCCAAGTCTAGGGCTGGATTTTTTTTAACTTTGTTCCTTTTGTAGTTGTTCTTTTGAAGAGAAAAATCTTGTGTGGAAAAAGGGGCTTCATGTTGTCAGATCTCAGTGGTTGGAAAATTGCTTAGAGCAGGGACAGAAGTTGCGAGAAGACCAATATAGCTTGAAACCCAATGATTTTGAAGAAACAAACTTCGTAGAAAGGTTTGTGCAAAACACACTTTAAGTTCTGTTAGCATTCTATTCTTAAATATGCTACTGCCTTGTGATATGTTAACTTATTTGAATGCTGAAACTTTACCAACTTTAGACATCGCATATCAGTTCTAACTCTGACAAGACCAGAATTTCGAGATAGGGTTAATCTAGCTCCAAGCAATATGGAAATAAACACCAAACAACCTTTGCATCTATTTTTATATACAAAACCTTTCTTTGAACTAGTCTTTTGCGACTCATTAAAGCCATATGATACTGAGGCTTCACTTACAAGACTAGGATATATCTGTTTCAAGTTCCACTCTGCATTAGAAATCTGCTCTTCATTCATCTTAAATAGAGTTGTTCAAATAGATTTATTCATGCTCTTGATTTCTTCACTTGATCAAATCATTAATCTATTTATCATGATGTTTCTAGCAGTTGGTTTGTCGAAAAAGATTATGTTCTATTAACTGTAATATTTTAATGAACTAGTCACTAAAACCAAGGCTTACATGGTATTTGCACCTTGTAAGAGAATAAACGTGTTGGAACTTTTGAACGTAATGCACATGCATTATGAACAAGAAACTGCTTTGTAACGCATCTTTATACGAGACTTTGTGCCCTTTTTCGTCCTCTGATGTAGATGTCCTAACTAGTAATTGCTTTATGTTATCACTTTTGTGCAGCAAATTGGACCAAAATCTGGAAAAATCCAAGCCAGATTTCAACGGTGTTCAGAACAAGGGTACATGTACTTCACCTGAAAGTAAAACAAAACAGAGAGGAGGCAAAGATCACCCCGAAAAATCAATTTCATCGGTTACACCTAGTCACGGGAACAGGAAGAGAAGACCTGCTAGCAAGAACACAAAGAAAGGAAAAACAGTTGTAACCCGAGCTCAAAGAGTACCAAGACGTCGTGGAAAGATGTCTGTTAAGATTAACGAAGATGGGTCTGAGGAAAGTGGTTCTGATGACAAAACAAATGAGGAGATAAAGAAGGGTGAAGGGTATAATACTGAATGCTACAGAATGGCCGGTAGGGAAAATTTCGAGTTTCATCAAAATCAAGCAGCAGAAGAAAATGCTAGCATAAACTGGCCTAAAAAAGCTCACGATACCGTGATGTGTGAAACAAATAATGACCAACCTGGCAACAAAGCCGAGAAGTTCGACCATATGGAACTAGATGAAGGGAATTACGGCCATGAGATTTCAAACTCAGAAAAGCTAGAAGTTATGGTCGATCCGGTTCGCGCCATGTTACTAGACATGATCCCAAGCCTTGGAATAAAGCATGTCAAAACCACAAATTCTGTTGTCCAAAACGAGAAACCTCACATGGATAACGATGCAGACATTCGTGTCGTAGAGGACGAGAAACTAGATGCCGATTTTATTCCACAGCCTCAAAAGAAAAAGAAAGTGAGTTACAAGGATGTTGCCGGTGAACTACTCAAGGATTAGTAAAAACGTTGTATATATTATATTGCATGGCATTGTACATTTTTATATTATGCATTACATAAATCCTAGGAGACGATAGTAGTTGTAGGTCACCATCGCACAATACTTGGATTGAGCCATTGTATACCTTGTTTCATTTACACTCCATGAGATGATGCATTTAGCTTTGGCAAAGTATATATACAGAAAGTTATTTTCAAAATGAAGATCATAGAAAGCTGCTTTGGAAAGAAAAAATTAAGCACACGTGTATTCATTCGTCATATGGTCTAACATTAATTTTGTTCGGGTCAAGATACCATTCAAGTAAAACTTTTTTAATAAGGTCGAAATACTATTCAAGTAAAACTTTTTTAATAGTGATGGCCTTAGGATTTAAACTTACTCATTTTGAAAGAACACTTTGATGGTTTTTTTTTTAACAATTAAGAACATTTTTTATAATCGAAATTACATTTCTAGATTAGTTCGTCAATCATACTCGTCTAAATTAATTATAATATACATTATTATGTGAAGTCAGGTTAATTTTTGCATAAGTTGAAACCAAAAACTAAAAAAGTTAAACATATACGGATTTAGTTTTTATATTTTTAAATCTTAGAAATTTTAATATTGATTTAAAGGGTAGAATTTAAATTTGTTAAGTTAAATTTTATTACTAATATTGTATTATATTTGATTTGTGGATTTAATGTTTATTTTCTAATTTGATTATTTTTAGGTTAATTATTTTTCAAGTTTTGACTCAAAACTGTAATAATATGTTTGTCAACTAAAATTTTGAAAATAATAGAGTTTAATATAATAAATTTAAATATAGAATAACCTTAAAGAATTGAATGGATATTGTTTAATTCGAAATTGAAATTTCAAAATTTTAAAATATACACTAAAAGATGTCCAAATCAGAGTAAAAGAACTAAATTCATAATTCATCATAATATAGGGACCAATAAAATAATTTTACCTATCACGATAGATTGGGTGCCCTAAGGCTGAGGCTTAAACCATTATACACGAATACGGATTTGATATATTCTCTTCTTTTGCGTCAGGCACGGCCACCGGCGGCGATGGAGTCTTTGTTAGCCAATTATGCTTCCTCCGACGACGATGAACCCCAACAAATCACTCACCCTCCTCCTCCTCCTCCTCCTAAAGTTTCCTCTCTCCCTCAACCCAAATCTTCTTCCCTTTTCACTAATCTTCCGCAGCCTAAACAATCCCTCAAATCCTTCACAAAACACCACGACGAAGACGGAAACGGCGGTGGAGGAGGTGAAGTAGCTGTTCGTGTTCCCAAACCTGCTGTTCCTCATCCCAAAAACCCATCCAATCTTTTCTCTCATCTTCCCCAACCCAAACCACAACAGCCACCCAATCCTCCTGTCGCCAAAAGAATCGTTCAATTCAAGCCTCCTATAAACCCCAATACCCACGTGGATTCCGACGATGACGACGAGGAGGAGAACGAAAGGCCAAAGCGGGGAGAATCCGAAACCCTAGCTCAAGGTCCTTCCGTGAAATCCTTTCTATCAAGCATACCTGCTCCCAGGAACTCCACTACATTAGGTGTTGCCCCTTCTTCGGGTTCAGGAAGAAGATCCATTATTGATACCCAAGTCATCCCCACGTCGACTTCATCTACTTTTGAAGACAAAAAGGAGGCAAGTATTGATAATAACCCACCTAATTATTCGAATTACGAATGGGGTTCGGATGTAAATGCTGGAACCACTGTGGGTTATAATAATTATGTAAATTATGATCAGTCGAGTGTTGATCAAAATTCAGGAAACTATGGAAACAATGATCAAAATATTGGTAGTTATGCAAATTATGCTGATTATAGTAGCTATCAATCGAGTAGTGATCCGAATATTGGGGGTGTTGATGCTGCTACTAGTTATGGGAGTTATGAGAGTTATGGGAATTACCATGTACAATATGAGAATAATTGGGGTGATGGGTCAACTACGGCTTCTATGTTGCCTGAGACCAAAGGGATAGCTGACTTTGGGGTGAAAGTTAAGGGAAAGAGAGGGAGGAATGATTTACCAGTGGAAATTGTTGAGGTGAAGCAGGATGATCTTACGAAGAATCGGCCCAGGGAAGACCAGGTCAAGATGACTGGAATAGCTTTTGGGCCTTCTTACCAGGTATTGAACTTCTGCTTGTTTGATTTAGGGTTTATTTAATGATATTTGCATTGCAATTTCTTTACTCTTTCAAACAAATTGTTATACTACCTTTCTGTTTGGTCTGTCTTGTGTCTTATCTATTTATTGCACTTGCTTGTGTTGCTTTTATGGTATGCTGTTCTTCATTTTTCTTTGAGTACACGGATTTGGGGATATGACCTCCAAGGATTCTCCACATACGTGTAAAAACTTAGAAAAGAGTAACCATATTTAACAGTCACACCTGAGTAACATAGCTTTCATATGCTTGATAAGTTACAAAATAGACGTGATCAATGAAATCATTAGATCCTGATTTAGCATGTGCTAGTTGTTAGTCTTTTCCCTGCAGCTAAAGTGGTAAAGGTTTTAGGTTCAAGTAGATTATTTCCACGAGATCGATCAGTAGTATTCCTCCGCTTAAAAGAAACAGGTTGTCTGGTTATAGATTGTTGTGATAGTAAAGTTATTTAAATTTTGGGGTCTAGCATGTAGAAGTTATAAATGCGGTGATCCAAGCACAGTAGGGATATTACTAAGTTACTAGTAAAGTTGATAGAGATATAAATGTCGAAGATATTTCTGCATTGTGAATATTGGAGCGTCTTAAACATTGGTTAGTAATAATTTTCTAATGTGTCACCTCTTTCAGTGATGATAAATAAAGGTAACAGAGAAGTAGTAACACCATAGATGTGAATGTTTGCATTAAGTCTTTTAAAGTATTAACAAAACAGAGCATCATCTAAGACTAATGATTACTAACAAATCCTGATTAAACCTTAACAGGACCATTTAGTTTTAGATATCCACTCTGAAAATTATCACACCTCAACCTCTTTATGTGTCCCTAACACGTGGATGTGTGCACCTGACAAAGAAAAGGAAATTTACTCCCATTGACATTAGTATAAACTGATAATGCTCACAGTGTCTCTATTTAGCTTATTACTTCCAATTTGAATAAAGAGGCTTACATTATGCTCTTCTTACTCCTCAAAACTGAGATTATGTTTACCAAGTCCTTGCTCTCTTTGTTAATTTGAAATGTTTTCGTATATGATTTTCATTGGTTGTTGAGGAAGATGACTACTAGGCTTTGTTTGGTTTACCAAATTATAAATAAAGATGGGAATAATGAAAGAAAGAGCAGTTTGAAGGATAATGGCATGCCTGGCAGAATAGATGAGGCATTGATCAAAGGCATAAAAGCAAAAGGCATAATCTGGGATCTTCAGACTGAACCTAGTTTCAGGGAAAGCAAAATTTTGATAACTATGTTATAAGTTATTTCATTTTTCTTTTAGGATATAAGTTGGTTCTACTTTTTAATTGTTGTTCTTCAAGTATCATAGATAGTTTAGTAATTGCAGCTTAGAATCCATCGGTTTAGAATGTTAAGTCCTTATGGTACAGAATATGAGTATCATAGCACCCTATCTGGTAATGCCAGCTTTTCAATTGTCTGTGATGATTCTGACCCTAGCTTTGAAGCCCCTAAATCTTGTTCTTCAACTTCTTTTAATACCCTTTAATATTTGTGGTATTTACCATCTTTGCTTTGCGTGTAGCCTGCTTCGTCAAAGGGTAAACCGACTAAACTTCACAAGAGGAAGCATCAAATTGGTTCACTGTACTTTGATATGAAGCAGAAAGAGATGGAGCTGCAAGAGAGGCGATCTAGAGGTTTGCTCACTAAAGCTGAAACACAAGCCAAGTATGGATGGTGATTTTGTAGTATTATTGATCTCCCCCTATGAAACACACCAATGTTGTTTGATCTTGTTTGTTTGTTTATTTACTTGCTTGTATCTGAGACTAGGAAATAGTGTCAATGATATGCTCTAGCTCTACTATTTCTTCAAGCTGCATTTACTGTTTGGTTGGTTCAAGAAAATTTTCTTTTACAGCATTTTTATTTTAAATTCAATTCTGCATACTACATAAGTTTTTATACCCGAGAAATATTTGAAAATGTTAAGTATTTGAAAAGAAAAAAAGGTAATATGATAAGTGCTTTTTGTGTCATGAGAATTGAGAATGTACATGTCAAAATTTTAGTCAAAACTTGAAAATTTTAAGATTATAAAACAATTAATCTTAATTTATTAAGGATTTGTATTGATTAATTAACTAATAAGTTGATAGAAATCTCATACAAAATAATATTCAAAATCATTCCATTAATAAAAACTTGATTTTACATTAAAATCTTGGAAACAATTAATGTGACTCATATAACTTTGTTTTCTTCATGTTCTTCCTCCATTTTTGCTAAACATTTAAATCAAATAATCTAAATTTTAAAGCAATAATATTTGATGCATTTATCGGTGCATAAGTTCAATGCCCCATCAGTGTAATAGTATGGTCCCTCATCATTAAATTAAACAAAAAATATGATCTAAAAATAAATATTAATAATTTTATTTAAACATAATTAAATGTTGTTTGTATCAATTATAAATAAATATTAATATCTTTGAGATTCGGATCTATGGTTTAGGATTTATGGTTTTGGGTTTAAGAGTTTATGGTCTTGGGTATTTGATATATAGGGTCTTGAGTTTAGAGTTTAGGGTTTTAGTACTTATTTATATTAAATTATGGTTTAATTATGTTCAAATAAAATTATAATTATTTATTTTAAGTCTTTCACCATTTTTATTTTATTTGATGATGAAGTGTTATGCTATTATTCATTGATGGTGCATGAAACTTATGTGCACAAATTAAACCATACAACTTAAAATATTCTAAATCTTAAACACAAAAATTTTCATGAAATCACCATACAACTAACAATTTTCTTTCACAAAAATAAAAATCGCCTAAATTTTTGGTGGTATTATGAGAATGCAATATATTAACCAATAATCAATAATTCAAAATTATTAAGATAATTAATCTTAATGTTCTTTAAAATTTGTATTAATCATCTAAAAATGTTAAGAATATCATAAAAAAAAGCAATAACTTAAAATTATTCCATCAATAAAAACTCAATCTTGTATAGACATCACAATCTTTCACAATAGAAGCCATGATTATAGTTTTCTAAAGATAAACCAATAAAGTTGAAAAGAAAAACTTTCCTTTTATTGTCCTCTTCCACTTTTGTCGCTGGTGAGGCTACCAACGGGTCTTTGATGGCTTCTTTCGCCAACAACGATCCTTCCTTCCCCTCCCCTCCCTTCTTTTGTTTCTTCCCTTCTCGTTATTATCGATCTGTCAGATTTAGTGAAGTGTAGTATATTCGTATTTGTACACTTATATTTTTTAAATAAATTGGTTTAATAAAACATTTATTGATTACATTAATATTATTTGTATATTATCCTTAACGGTTTTTGCACGGGAAGCAAAATGAAAGTAAATATTGGTTTATTAACTATCTAACATTTAACTAAAACTAACGATATTACGCGGTCGGATTATAATACAAAAAGATAACTTGTATTAATAAATAATCTAAACATGTCCTTAATCCAATCGGAAACGAGCAAATTAATTGAAAAACTATTATGTCGTCTATTAAGTTCAATTGAGGAGATACTTTTAGAAGATAGAGACATGGAGATGACTAACTGGATTGACAATATATCGAACAGGACTCTAGTAGAATAGATCCTAGATCTGTTCATGGATTTATTTACTTGTGGTGTTTATAGTGTGACATACCTTAATATTGAGTGGATGATGGACTATGTAAGCGTGACTTGTATATTTTGATGTAAGTAAAAGCCAAAATTCAAGTAGATAAAGAATTAAAAGTAAGTGCGTTGGGTATACGACTTCTGCAGTATGTAGCATTATTTACAATAGTGGAATTCACAGCCCAACTAAAAGGTAAATGATATCCTCTCATCGAATTTACATGATGATGAAAAGTAAATGTGACCATGAGTCGTTTATCTTTGTGATAAATGACTTGATTACTATTCGATAGTAATTGACTTTTCATTAAGAAAAATGTAATAGTTATCATGAGATAAAATAGAATCATATTGGGAGAATAAATTCATCCCCAAGAAATTAAAAATATCGTATGTGGGTAACACATTTATGACAAGGTTGTTCGACGAGCACTTATTAAGTAATCTTCATAATGGTATGTAATTAGGGAGAGCTCGGCCATGTTACTATAGTGAAATGATTTTGTGACTAAATGAGCTTATAATTAATAGACGAAAAGCTGGAACTTAATTATAAATTATTTGAGCCTTAATTATATATGTTCAATTGGTCCCTCCAGTAGCTCGTTGAAATTAGAAATGAATGGAAATGATGAAATTAGAGAAATGGGTCGCATTCACAAATGAAAGCGTTTTCTCACTAAGTATAAAATTACATAAGAATTAATTTAAAGTTTTCGAACTATTATTTAATTAATTAAATAATTGAAGTTCAAAAATGAAATTAAATTAACTAGTCATTATGAATCCACTGAATAAGGAAATTAGAATATTTTCTCATTGTTTCTTTTACGGTAAAATTGTTATGATTTTAACAGAATTAGAATTGAGTTGAGAAAATTATTTAATTGAGAAATTAATTTAGATAATTCAATTAATTGAATAAATAATATTGATATTGAGAAATAAAAAATAAGTATTGAGTTGAATTAAATTATAAAGTGCTAGGTCAAAAGTTTAAGACACACTTATAATTTAACTTAATACATAAGAGGCCCAATCTATCTCACATAACATTATATGAGAGGGGCGATACCCCTAAGAGAATCTAAGAGGGTGTTCCCCCCTTCTGAGTTAGACTAGTAGAGTATTTTCTAATTAAAATAATATTATTTATTTAACACTTATTCAATCAGGATTCTCCTATTTCTGTATAAATAATGGTAATTTATTTACTTGGAATAAATTCTATTTTTTAGGAATTGTGATTTTTACCAGTTTCTATTGAGAGAATTACTTTTCTATTAAAAATAATAATATCGTTTATGTTCTGTGTTTGATTTATGTTGCTCGATCCCACACTTATGCAATTTGAGGTAGAGGCCGATAGTAGAGAATGTCGTTCGGTTGAAAGACAGGATCAACCTGAATCCGTCTCGTACAAAGTATAAATATTTTTCGGTAAAGTTTATTACTATGATTATTACAAACCGGCTCAATTTAAAAAATTTTAAATTTCTGTTGCAACTGTAAACCGTATTTTTTCAACACGGCATTGGGTCTTTTTTTTAGCCTCGCCGATTCCTTTGCTTTTGTTAACCTTATATGTTGGTTTTTTGACCATCGACAGCATGAAAGTGCGAGCCTAAAAGCTTTTTTGGTCTCTCCCCCTCTCGCCTTTTTTTTCCTGTTTGATTCGTTTGCGGCATAATAATTTGTCTGCCTCAACCTATTTGGCGGTGATGGAATCCATGGCCACCCCAATGTCATGGTGGTTGCTTTCTTCCTCCGGTGCGAGTGCTGTTGCAAATGTTTCCGTGTTTCCATAACGACATTGTCT
This sequence comes from Gossypium raimondii, assembly GCF_025698545.1. Classification (NCBI taxonomy): domain Eukaryota; kingdom Viridiplantae; phylum Streptophyta; class Magnoliopsida; order Malvales; family Malvaceae; genus Gossypium; species Gossypium raimondii. The sequence continues at coordinate 56,683,891 of NC_068577.1, read as the reverse complement.
GGAGTTTTTTCCGTTTTCTGTATCCATAGTCCCTCCTCAACCTATAAATAAAAAGATAATGCACTTCAACACACTCAAATCCACGTCCTCCTGTATTGACAACAATACAATACCAAATCATATGAAACTATTTTGTAAGCCTCCTATTACTGTAATATTATGTAGCCAGCAAAATAAACATATTTGAAACATGCTCAGATTTAAGGAAAGGAAACGTGAAGATAAATCAGATAAGAACACAGTTTGAATGCAAAATATAAATATATATATATATATAATGATGTTTCCACGTGGTTCTAAGCATTTTGGAGTTTTGTTTAGATACTTAGAGTCATATGGGAAACATGATTTAATGTGTGATGGATGGGCACACAAAATACAGAATGTTTGGGACCATTAAATTGAAAACAGAAGTACAACAAAACAAAAACAAAATGCTACCAGATTCTACATTAAATCATGTTTTCCATATGACTCTAAATATCTAAACAACATGCAATAAAACAAAAGTTACCTACTTTTTTATATTTATTATTTTCATTGTATTCTAAAGAAATAATATATTTTTTTGTCACTACATTTGGCAATTAGGTTCATTTTGATACTTGGTACTTTTTTTTTGTTCAATTTAGTACTTGAACTTAACAACTAAATTCATTTTGGTCTTTGAACTTGGATTTCGCTAAAACTTAATGATGTGACCAGTGTTCTTAGAACATGGCTAGATTGATTAGGCAGACTGATTAGACCAAGAACAGTCCAGTGTACTGGTTCAAACAAAGGCGTTGAACTGATTAAACCAGGAATTGCTCAGAACTGATAAAATTAAAAACTAGGATAAAAAACCGATAGTTGAATCGATTTAATAATTTTTAAAAAATATTTATGAAATTATATTAAATTTTCAATTGATGTGGCAAATCTCAAAGTGCCACATCATCAAAATTTTTTATATTTTCAAATTCAAGAACAAAAATGAATCCAGTTGTCAAGTTAAAATACTCAAGTAAATTTAATTTATCAAAGTTTAGAATCCAAAAATTATATTATCCCTATTCTAAAAGATATATCTAATGATCCTCTTAAGAAATGTTAATAATAAGAGTGGGACATGAAATTGTCAAAGCTTCTTATCATGCGAGAACCAACAAGTACTATTGGATGTAGTGATAAAGTATATTGTATTTTTAATGGGAGAATTCATGTTCGAATTTCGTAAATGACATTATTGAGAGGGGCAACCATTGATCTCCAAAAAACGTAGCATTCACGGACAGTAAAATGAATATAAAAGATACCTTGATTATATAAAAACAATGAAAAGATGAGACAATATCCCTTGCATCTTTGTTTTCATAATTTATAATTGATATTTTTATGAATAACTTCGAATTTTGAGTTCGTAATACTTTTTACTTTTACATAATTGAACTCATATTCAAGCAAAATTAAAATAGTTCTAAGGAGAATTTATATATAGTGAGATTTAAGTCGAATATATTAAATGACAACTCATATCATCTTAAAGCATTAAGGCTCGAGAATCTCAACTTTTACTAGCATTACTAAGATCTCATTGACTACTCTTACATGCTTTTAGGATATCTAGTTCCAAACCTAAAATAGAATAAATAAGTCGAAATATCAGCAAAGGGGTTCCATATTCCTAATTTCTTTAACATATGAATTTATGTGCAATTAAAATTGCAGTATGCATGGTGCTATCAAATGAGCCCTAATTCTTGCTCTAAAATATTGTCATGGGATTAAAAAAGGATATGGGAGTGAATAAGGTTTTTAGAATTGGATTGGTGATCGAATTGATCAAGTCATTGGTTTATCCATCTAATTGGTTCCATCAATTAGATCAAATCTTCCAATTCGATTAAATAAATCATTAAAAATATTATAAAAAAATTCGATTCAACTGGACCATACCGATTCCCGAATTAACCAGTCTAATAGTATTCTCCAAACTAATACCTCAATTTATTCTCAATTCAACCAATTAATCTAATTCGATTCAAATAACATCAACACATCCAATGCCTTTGAAAAAAGAGATTCATGGGAGTGTTGGGAATGGAAAAAGCATTTATATAAATGAGTATAAATGAGTCCCTAATGAAGACAATTTTAGAGTGACCGTCTTTCAGGGTGTAGGCACGAGGCTTTCATGGTGCATGAGCTAATTGATCAAGCTCGAACCTATTGGAAACTGGACTTGCTGATTGGCTAGCTAGATGCTGACAAACTCAAAGCCATTCCCATCGAAAAAAAAAAGGACGATGGTTTGATTTTACATTTCACAAATGCAACACCAATTGCAACTTATTGTAATGTAATTTGGCATAAATATGGTGACACCATTTTGACTAAAAAAAATTGGAATTTTTACTTCAAATCTTTGATGAGTTTTAGTAGCAATTTATTGGATTGAGAGGTGGAAATAATTAAATTAAGAACCTTTTGAATCATTTTAATATAATCAAATTTCCTTAATTAAAGATATCTGATTTCTTAAAAGAATTATTCTTAGAAGATATCTACTTTTTGATACAATGTCTAAAACTACTCATAACCTCTCCCCAACCCATAAATAGGAGGATAATGTGCTTCAGTACATTCGAACCCATGTCTATTATTTGATTTAATATTGAAGACATGCTTGAACTAATTTCAAGGGTATTAACATTTATGTTGATTAAAACTTTGACAAGTCAATATATGTCTATTTAAGAAAGGTTTGTTTATTGATTAAAGTACGAAATTGAGAGCACTTATCTTGTTCACTTTGAAAAACTTATTTTAATGTATATTTGTTGTAAAACAAACTATTCTTCTTCGTCTTCTTCTTCTTCTTGCAACTAAGCTTTCAAGGGCAAAATCTTAGTGTAGAGAGTGATCTAGTTAATGTATAAAACTGAGGTTGCAACTTGGTAAGAGAGTTGAATTTAAATAACATCTTGCACGGAAGATTAATAATGAATTACTCTCTAGATAAAGCCAGAAAAATGTAGAAAGTTTTTTGAATTGTGTCCATATTGAATTTTAATTCTTGTAGTTACTAAAATCAATTGTAACTTAAAATGCAACTAAAAGGAAAACATCAATGACTTTCATACACAATTGTAAGAACACAACAAGAGACAATTCAACTCTGTATAGAATAGGGATTATTGAATTGTAAAGAGTAATGGAAACATCTAATTGTTTGATTTATTGTAATTATACACTGTAGCGTAAGTAATTATCCAAAAATAGTTGACTTAATTATAGAAAAAATATTAATATATATATATTTTATAATTATAGGTGTTTTCATCCATTTTACAATTTGAATCTAGTATTAATATGTGAACCGGGGTGATATTCAAGTGAAACCCTCTTAACAATGTTGACTTCAAGATTCAAATTTGATCCAAATATCTAAGAAAAAGTCTACATTTACTTTTTCCAACCACTGTTAGTACAACTTTGCATTTTTAAACAATAACTTAACCATATTAACCCGAGACGATAACTTTGGTTAAATGGTACAACTACACTTTTAATTCCTTTTAACTTATGCCCCTAAAACTTTTTAATTTTATGCATTCCAATCCTCCAATATAAAATTTCCGACTTCATCATTGCCTTTAACAAAAGATGATTTAGTTAATCTTAAAAAGGAGAAAAAAAAACAAAAAACAATAAATGAATTAAGGGGAGAAATGTTATTCTATTGAAATTTCAAACACAGGACATGGAAGCATACACTTATTTTACAAGATGATGATGATGGGACTAAGGGACGTAGAGATTTCAAACATAAAGACTGCCGAAAACTAAAGACTCTACTTAGGACGAAGAAGGAAGGAAAAAGGAGCATGATGAAAATGAGGTAAATTTGACAGATTTATTATTATTGTTATTGTTATCATTAGCTCACATACTCATTGGACTTTGTGGATCGTTCAGTGCTGCAATGGCTGTTTCAATCTGCACCTTTAACTCATCCTTCTCCCTTTCATCAGCCTGCATTTTTATGTCAAGCCCAAAACCAAATAAATGATACTAGAATTTATGTGAATATATATGTTTCCAAAACAAATTGCTATATTTAAAAAATAATTTAGAGATAATAAAGTGAATTAGTAATATACAGTGAAATGAGTAATTTATGGTAAAGTGAATTAGTAATATACAGTGAAATTAATTACATTGGGATTTAAATTTTTTAAGTTTAATTTAGTCCCTGAACTTGACAATTGTTCTTACATTAAGGATTGAATTTTTTTTTGTCCAAGTTAGTCCCTAATATTTCCTTGAAAACCTTAAAGTTTAAGCCCTAATGTGAGAATAATTGCCAAAGTCAGGTTCTAATATGAGAATAATTGTCAAGTTTAAGGACTAACTAGGACAAAAAAAACTTAAGCCTCAACGTGAAACTTGTTGACAAATTCAAGCCCCAAATAATTATTTAACCCTACAAAAAATCATAAATTTCTAGACGTGTTTAACTAATAAAATATAATTATAATTATCCATTAAAATAAAAATAAAAATATACAAAAATTTGAAAGTGGTCATTACTACCTCGAGTAATTCTCAACAACCCAAAGAATTTGAGCAAATAATTGGTATCTTATTTACACTCAATTAAGTTAGCTTTATTAATTATAATGATTATTCAAATATGACAAATCTGTAATTATAAGTAATTATACGTAAATTTAATTATCAAATGGCTTTTAAATACATCTTAAAATCAACAAGTGATAAACAACTTGAAACAAAAAGAGTAAATTACATCTAAGGTCACTAAATTATTAATAAATTTACGTTTCAGTCACTTAACTTCAAAAAATAGTAAAATGATCACTAAATTATTTGAAAGTTTTCAGTCATTGAATTATTCGAAAGTTTTCATTTAAGTCATTGAAATGTTAATTATATATATAAGTCCAACTAGCAAGCTCCAAACGATGAGTCAACGATATGTATGATGGATCGATACCATTGACAGGTAGAAGAACATACTTTAAATCTAAGTAAATCTAATAGCCAATGCCGAAGATCAGAGAAGAAAAATATTTGGATTTTGGTTCATAGATTTGTAACGTTCAAAGTCGTTTTATATATAAAAAAACCCTAAATTGTAAAAAAGAAAAGGAAAAAATACTTTTGATTGGTGCATACGATGTGAATAGAAAAAACCGTACAACAATTATTTTAACAGCCCAATGACTTAAATGAAAACTTTGGAATAATTTAGTGATCATTTTATAACTTTTTTAAAATTAAGTGACCAGTACATAAACTTACTAATAATTTAATATTGGGTTGTATTACAAAATTCTGTTGAAAGCGAGATGTGCGGCTATATTTGAGCATAGCTAAGGTTTATCCCTACTTTACTCGGCAAAAACAAAAAGGGGAATTTAAAAGAAAAAGGGGTAAGGGTTTGGCAAATTTCCCAGTATTTAGGCAATTGACACGTTCTTTCTTCTTTATCTTGCGGAACCGAATATGTGGATGACAGAAGGATGCATAATTTATAAATTAACATTCCAAAGGATTCATTCATATTTTTTTTCTAAATAAAAAATCACTTATAAAGTACCTATACTCATGCTTTTTAACTTTAAAGCAACCTCTACCATTATTTTGGAAGATTAAACAATTTGCTTATAAATAATATAAAGGTACCAAAGAAAAACCTTAATTGTATTTATTTATGAGAGAAAATAATGATACCCTAAACCAAACCTAACCAAACCAAAGCTTTGAAGTCTACGTATAGTGATGTGAAAATATTCAGAAAATGATAAATAAATTATGGAAATTTCGAATTGTTTAAAAATTAATAATAAAGACAAAATGTGAAAATAAAGAAGAGCAATTATGTACTGTCAATTTTCATTTTTAGTATACTGACATTTAAGAAAAGGAAATGTAAAAAGGTAATGTGTTATTAAACCATGCGCATAATATATTTTGTTTTTCACATTAGATAAATTAAATAAGAGCACGTTTTAAATGCAAATATATATTTTTATTTAACACATGGTGGTTCCTTGTGGGAGTTTTGTTTAGATATTTATAGCCACAGATATATATATATATATATATATATATATAAAACATGATTTAGTGTGTTGGTCCTATTATAGTGTGATGGGTACAAAAAAAGGCATAATTTTGGCACTGGAAAGTTTTGATAATTACGAATTGTATACGGTAGGGAGAAACAAAGAAGAAGAAATAAAACAAAAACAAGATGCTAGTATATTCTACAAGTTTTCAATGCGGTCCATACTCCTATCATTTATGTGGTGCATGTAGGGACAAAATCAATGATCTTGTATAAAAAAATTAAATAATTCTTTTAAAGAAATAAAAATATATTTAACAAAATGTATTAATTAAACAAGCAATGATAGTTGTATACCTACTCTTTATATTTATTATTTTCTAGAAGATATATACTAGTATTTTAGTATGCTAGTTCTTATAACCCTAAAACCCCACCACAATTTATTAAATATTTTCTTCTCTATTATTGCTTAAATGAAAGATACTTTAGAGTCATAATTATTAAAGAATTTAATTAGGGGTAAAGTCAAAAAATTGCTTTAGAAATTAATAAATTATATTTTTTTAGGTTAAAGTGTGATTTTATCATTATATTAATTTGTAATTTCATAACTTTTGAAGAGATTAAATTTCACTTTTACCATTTTAGGGAAAACCAATAGCCTTATATACCCCCGTCTACTCCCCTAAGCAAAGCTAGCAGGTTGTTTTAGAAAGGGTTATAATTGAATTATAATATATTTGGGAGAGAGGCAACTTAACATTAAATTTTACTGATTCTGAAGGGGATTTTGAGGCCCTGCCCACCTCATTTAGCTTCTCCCTTGAACTGGCAAGGTTTTTTTTTTTTTTAAGCGTTAGAGGGTAAAGTTTGTTAAAAAAATCAAACCCATGCTAATATAAACTAAAATACAAACACAATATTTATCACTCAACTTTAAATTCAGTTTACAAACTTGTCATCTTTTGGACTCTTATTTGAAGGGATGCCAATTATAAATCATGATCCTTCTCTAACATACATATATATACACAGGATTTATAACCATAGTTTATCATGGAGTTACCCAAATGGACATGATTGACACAGTTGACTAGAGGCATACCAAAATTTATATATCTTTTCTTTTTCTTCATGATATACAAAAGTTATATATCTCGAATTAGAAAATATTAAAAATAGCATAATCGATCATAGAAGACTGATATATTGGACGTTTAAAGTGGGGAGTGATATGGGTCCTTTCACTTTCCCTTTTCCTTTCCTACTTTAGTTTTTGTGTCGGAACAGGTTTTATTCGAACACCCTGGATTTCACTTACCCCAAATTCTGTCCATTTATATTATACAAAACAATTCATTTATTTTATAGGATCACCGTGCATTTTAAAAAAAAATATATAAGTAAAATTTAAAAATTAACATATGCCCTCTTTTTTACTTTTTACTATACTCTACATTAATATGTGATTACCCCAATTATGTTGATAGAATTTTTTTTGAATAATCTCATTATAAGTTTTGATCACATTTATTATTTTTTTGACACAATATTTAAAACTATCCATAATCACTCTCTAAACCATAAATAGGAGGATAATACGTTTCAAATAAGATTCGTACTCTTGTATTGGCAACAATACACATATTAATCAAGTTAAGACACAATTGTCATGTTTATAAAATTTTTAAGCTCCAATGATAATGTAATAAATAATTTTTATTTTGTATCTATATATAAAGGATTTTAATTCAATAAAAGGATTGGTTTAAAAATCAAATTATTTAGTAAATTAATTTTTCTAAAAAATACTTTTTATTTAAAATATAATTACTAAAGTAATTAACTACATTCTTGTCTCTCTCTTTTGTTTTTTTCTTTATTTATTTTTCACCTATCTTAAATTAGTCTATAAAAAATGGTAATGGATGATCCACTTTATTAAAGTTTCTCTATCGGTTTCCAAAATTTTAGGCCCCACGTTTCTGGCCGTTTTTTTTTTTATTTGATACCCCTTCTAACTATGTGTTGTACGCCACCACTTTTTTAATAATTTATTTGTCGTTACTTAATCCAGTTATTAATGCTTTTAATTTTTTTATCACAAAATATTTTACGGATGAAAATGTTCACTATTTTTTCCCTTAAATAAATTTGGATGTTTTTAATTAAAAGTCTAGACGAATACTATTAATTATAAAGAGGGTTGAGATTGTTGATGAGATGTTAATGAGTATTCAACTAATGAAATCAACCCAGATTAGTAAAACACCCAGATTAGTAAAACTTGTTTAATTAACTTATGTTAAGTTTGGTAATAAGCATTGTTGTTTTAATCTGTCTTTTCTTCTTTTATATATAATTATAGGTGTACTAAGTTGTTTTACAATTTAAGCTAAATTTTATTCTAGTTGAAGTGATATTAAAATAAAACCTTTCCAACAGTGATGATTTTAAGATTCGAACTTAATCTAAATACTTAGAGAAGAACTCCACTATCAGTACTTCTAATTTGTTGGTTATTTTTTGAACTTGTTTTAGTACAAGAATTAGCATTAAACTATTTTTAATTTCTAATTTTCAGTCACTTACATTATTTGTTTTAATAATTAAAGAATTTATTAAAGTTTTACTGTTTTTAATGATTGAAGAATTTATTGAAGTTTTATTTTTAATTTTAAGTTTAAATTTATACTAATTATTTTATTAGATCTGTTAAATAAGTTTTCCCTACTATTATTATACTAAAAACAGAATATTAATTGGTTATGCTAGGATCTAAGTTGCTTAGAGAGTTAAATTCGATTTTTCTATTTTGGTCTTAAATAATATATTGCCCATTTAATGGGTAATTGTTGTTTCGTACGACGACACAACTAACAAAATAAATATAATATTTGACCCTGTGAAAGGGAACGAAGAACAACAGTTCCAGAAAGACGAAAAATGGACTTACCTCAACAAACACGGTTTTCAACAGTTTACCGGAGACCGCCGTGATGTTGGCCGTAATAATTTTAAGCTTCAATGATTCAAATACCTCGCATAGTCTAACCATCGTGTCCGTCTTTTTGCTGCAGGTTATACTCACCACCATTGTCCTTTCTCCCATGTGCGTCACTTTCAGCTTCGAAAATTCAAAGTGAAATCCAAAAGGAAATACAGTTACAGGTGTAATTTTGAGAAAAAATAACTAATTACATGAAACAGGGAGAAAGTGAAGGGGGAGTTGGAGAGTGTACTTCAAGCACTTCAATAGGGCAAGCTCTTGATCCACCATAATCAAAAATGTTATCGAGTTTAGTCTTCTTAGATCTCAGCCCTGGTAACTCTTGATCATATTCGAAACCTGGATTTTTCTTCAGTTTTCCCGATTCTAACTCGCTGATCTCGGCCTGGATTCTACCCTCTTGATCGTGCAATTCTTGGATGTAATCAATGGCGTCCTTAATTATCGAAGCCTTGTCCATCTAAATCGATTCAAATCAACAACATCAAACTAATTAAAAATCAATTCAGAAAAAATAACAAAAAAACAAACATATATTCACAAATCTATGACGATTTGATAACATACTTTGCTGATGTTTGGAACAACAGCTCTAAGAGCAAAGAGGCGTTCATTAAGCTTTTTCCGTCGGTTTCTCTCAGAGACGATGTTCTTAGCAGCAACGGAAGAAGCTGCTCCGTCAGGAGAACTCGAATCATAGTAACCGGAGAACTCATCAATTGGCCAACTGCATCAATTCAATTCGATTCAAATAATTAGATTCATTTTTCTTTTCTCTTACTGTTTTCTAATGTACTAATTGTCTAACCAAAGGCAATTCACTTTTGGTGAAAATTAAAATGGGTAAAAACACCCCAAAAAAAAAAATCAAAAAAATTGTTGTGAAAAGGTAAGAAGGTACCTATATTCTTCATTTTCAAGGAAATATTTCGTCTCCCAATAATTTTTGTATTCATCACCAATATTCTCAATATTCTCCATGGCAAGCATATGTGAGAGAAAAAATAAAAGGACTGAAAGGAAAATGGAAGGAAAGATTTTGGTTTTTCTCAGTACAGAGCTTTGGACAAGTGAAAATGAAACGAAATTTGAGGGGGGAAGAGATCGGGGGGATTGGACATTTATATCACGTGGACTGTGTTGATTAACCGTCAGATTCTTCTGTAGACATATCAGAGCCGTACAATTTAATCCAATCCTGTTGGGTTAAGGAGGACCGCGTATGTATGAGAAGACCAAAACATCAGTCTATGTTATTGGACCGTGTAGTACACGCTCCTTTAATAATTGAATCTTTGGCTTAGTTTCTTTCCTGGTTGTTTTGTAAACAACTCGTCAATTCACGATTCACATGTCAGATGTATTATATAAAATATTTTATATTAAAATATTAAACAGGATTTGAAGTTTAAGGTTCGAAGTTTTTATTGGGTCGGTAATTGATTCGAGATATGAACCGATGAATTGGTAATTTAATTGACTTGATCAGGAGTGGTGCTAAGGGGATTAGCAGGGATCTCGACGCCCCTTAAAATGAGAAGTTTTAACTTTTGGCGTTTTACTATTTATAAAATTTTTAGTTAGTATAGATAAAATTGCACTTTACCCCTCTCAAATGATAAAATTTTGATTTAGTCTTTTAAAAAATTAAAAAGACATAGACTATTAAAATTGAGAAATTATATATTAACTCTCATAAAAATAAATAATTTAATTTCGGTCAGCTTAGAAAACTTTTTTGACTTCACGTCCGGTTTTGAAAATTTTAATTGGATTTTGGATTTAGATAAGTTTTTTTTTATATAAATATTTTTAATAAAATATTGATTTAGTTTATTATGAACCGAGTTTGGAGATGGACTTTGTGAAATGAATTCAGTCTCTTTAGTTTCTATAATACAAATACAGGGGCGATGCCAGAAAATTTTTTTAGAGAGCCGAAATTAAATTGTTATTTTTAATAGCCTATATTTTTATAATTTTTAAAAGATTAAATTAATTTTTTATCATTTTTAAGGGGGCCAAAGTGCAATATTACCTTTACTAATTTAAAATTTTTAAATTTTTAAAGAACCTAAATGAACAATTTTCCATCACCTGGATACGTCACTGTATGAATGTGAGTTTTGGGATGTTAAAGATTGTGTTTCAAGGCCGTCTTAAGAAGAAATCAAGCAAAACAAGATGAAGAGAAAGATTGTTAGATTAATGAGAAAGAGGTCCCTATGAGAGGATAATACCCATGGCTATCTAATTGGTCTAAGGGCGAACTGAAACATCTTAATAGTTGGAGGAAAAGAAAGCAAAAGTGATTCATATAGTAACAGTGAGCGAAACGGGAGTAACTTAAATCGTGGAAATGGGCTTGAAGGAGAGTAAAAAAGTGTGGTACTACTAGGCAAAGTTGTGAAGTGTTAGGCCTTAGATGGCAATAGTCTAGTAGCCGAAAGCGACATTAGCTTATGCTCTGATTCAAGTAGCATAAGGCACATGGAACCCCTTGTCAATTAGCAAGGACCCCCTTGCAAACGGAAGAGTGAAAAAAACCCATACCAATGAGTGAAATAGAACATGAAGCCAGAAGAACTCAGGGCTCCGATCAAGGTTGCGCGTTATTTATTCTTAGTTTCAAGACTGACATATTAAATTGATTTCGTATTGAGTTTGGTTGACATTATTAATGCTTGATAGCTAGCGTTGCCTCATCTTCGCATAACAAGTTATATTAAAATATTATTGAGGTATAAAATAAAGGTTATACGTTATTAAAAAAGTAATTAAAACTAATTATTTATACTATTATTTAATCTCTTGACTGAGTTGGTGTCAACTTCAACCTTATCATCAACTCGGTTAGGAAGTTACGGTCTTCCATAATTAAAAAAGTAATATTATTCGAGAGTATTTTAGTCTTCTCACTTAAAAAAACCCCAATAAAAATATGCATATGGTGAGATTTGAACCCCCATTAATTGTATTAATAAAACCTTTAATTTACCATTCCACTAAAGCTTTATTTATATAATTATACATTTTAATTTTATTATGCACATTTTATTATCTTCATTGGTTGTATATCTATCTATGTTATTATTTAAGCTCCTGACTCAATCGGTGTCACTTCCAACCAGGTCACAACTCGATTAGGAAGTTACGGAATGCTCTTCCATAATTAAAATAAGTAATATTATTTAAGGGAATTTTAGTATTTTTCACTTTAAAAACCAATAAAAATATGCATATGGTGAGATTTAAACCCACTCCAATTGCATTAATAAAACTTTTAATCTACCATTCAACTGGAGTTTTATTTATTTATTTATATTTTTAGACATTTAAATTTTATTATGCACACTTTATTATATATCTTTATCGCTTGTATATATTATATTAATAATGTATTTGATAGAGTTGGTATCATACGTTAACTCGGCACCGACTCAAGATTGATGACAAGATAAACAACTTAATCGATATTTTTCATTTAAATAACGTAAATATTTGAAGTGTTATTATTAATTAATTTCAAACAATACATTTTATTATTTATTATATTTGATTTAAAAAATATTTTATTATTTAATTTTTAGAACTCTGACCTTCTAACCCTTTATAATCTTGTACTAAAAATTTCTAACTTAAACTCTCTAAGTAATATTTTTAGGCATCATTTGGACTTAAGGCTAGTAAAAGAAAACATCACATTAATATTATAATTAATCATATGATCTTAAGACCCCTTTCATCCCATGATTAAATCTCTGCCATCCATCACCTCTTCAAAATTATTGCATCAAGTATTAATAGTATAAGTACTATGGAGATCCTTATATTAAAAGTATAATTATATTTGATCTTTTTTAATCAAAATATGAGTAATTTAGTCCCTATATCAAAGAGTAAACCAATAATTTCTATTAAAATTTCATTCATTTCTACTATTAAAAATTGACATGATTAACGGAATAACTAGACAACTACACGTGGCATGCCACGTATACCTCATGATGACATAGAGATACCAATTTTTAACCGTAGAAATTGATAGAAATTTTAACAAAATAATGAGTTTGCACTTTAATCTAATGTATAAGGACTAATTTGTTCATTTCTTTAGTAGAAGGGCACAATGCAACTCCTAATACAAGAGCCTTCATAGTACTACCAATTTTAACCAATCAATTAACCGTTAAGATTTATATGTTAGTATTAATAGTTAACGACTTAAATTAACATCAATACTATATGTCTTTAACTGATTAATTAATTATGATCATATGATTAAAAGATTATATGAAATAGTTCACCATATCAACATATGCACAACTTTCATTAAAGTCATGTTACGTAACCACATTTATAAAAAAATCAATTATCCTTAACCATTAATGAATTGTTGAATAATTTATGTGGTTACATATCATTGATTGAATGGAAGTGATATATGTTGGCGTAACATAACTGTTTCATACGATTTTTCTCATATATATAATAATTTATAAGCTTAATACATTATTTATATATGAGTCTAACACTTTTTTAATGTGGTATCTGTATTATTTTTAGTCTAATCTAGTACTTAAATTTGACAAAAGTTATATATTTTGATATCCAAATATAACGATGTTAACTTTTTAATTTAATTCAAGTTTGAGAGTTGATTTGATGAAAATCCATAATTAACTAATAATATTAGCAATTAAATTTCATCAAATCAATCTAAAATATGAATTAAATCACATCCATCGGATTGCATTTGACAAATCAAAATCAAAATTTATTCTATTAACAAAAGCATGAGCATTCAGACCTAATAATGTTTGTTATAATAAACGTCAATAACGGCAGTAGAACAATCCCAAAGCTACAAGAAAAGAAAATAAGAACGCCCAGATTTTACATGAAAAATCATTTCGGGGAAAAAATCACGAGCAGATGAGGAGAAATTCACTAATGTTGAAAAACGAATGATGCAAGAAGAATTTCGACTACATCTATTTAAGGGTTAAAAAACTCGAATCTAATCAAAATCAAAATGATTTTCATGACATCAATATGATATATTGCGATAGAGATTTCAAGTGAGAGAGAAATAAATAGTTGAATAATTCCCCCATTGTAATGGCAAGTGTCAACATTGGGTTGAATAGGACACAATTAATTATTCCATCCTAACCATATGTGCCGTGATATATGAATTATTTAATTCTCGTGTCACGCACACGGCTAATTAATTAGTGTATATGTAATGCTAGAGTACTAGAATCCATGTTACTCATTTGCCGTAAAAAAATAATATATATTATATTTAAAAAATAAAGTAATAAAATTTTAATGTAATTTATTAAAATAGTCACTTTTCTTTACCTCGGATTTTAGTCACTTCCGTTATCACGTTATAATATTTTAATCATTGAGCTGTTAATTGCCGTTAGCGGTGTAATAGTAAGCTGACGTGGCACATTAAATCATTATTGCAAACAAAAAATTTAGGTTAATTTATACAATCGGTCCCTATGTTTTTTCATTTTGAGCAATTTAATTTTTTTCTTTTATGTTCTTATAATTTTCTCTTTTTTTTTCATTCTCTTCTGCTTCTCCCTCTGTTTTCCTCCCATCTCCATTTCTTCTAAGTTGTTTTTCTATGTTTTCCATTTATTAAAACTAGTCCCTATACTTTTACTTTTTTGAACAATTTAATTTTTTTCGAGTAAGGCGAGTCTGTGGACTAGGTTTAACAAATGAAAAACATTGAAAAACTACGTTAAAAAAGGAAGAAGGAGGAAAACAAAGGGAGAAACAGAAGAGAATGGAAAATAAAGAGAAAAAAAATAAAGTTAAAAGAACATAAAAAAATTAAATTGCTCAAAATGAAAAAAAAAAATAGGGACCAACTATAGAATTTAACCTAAAATTTTCGTTTGAAATGATGATTTAACATGCCACGTCAGCTTACCGTTACATCGTTAACGATAATTAACGGCTCAGCGACTAAAATGTTATAACATGATAATGCAAGTGACTAAAACGTAACATGAGGCAAATAAAAGTGACTATTTTGATATTTTACCCAAAACTTTAAGTAAATAATTATCATAAGAAAGAGAGAGAGAGAAGATGTAATTTTATAAATGGTTAGTTATATAAAAAAAAGTTAGGAATTATAAGAGAAGGGGATAATGTTTTAAAATGATGCATTTGAATTATGAGGTGTGGTGTGATGGTTATTTACCTCATCTCTTAATCATGTAGTCAAGGGGTTCGATCTTCGCTCATGAAAATGAAACACATTTCATGGCCAACTATTTACTTTTTCGTAAAACACCCATAGAAAGGAGATTAGTCATTGTTGTTGTTACAGCCCAAAAATAATGTATTTAAAAAAAAATCAATGTATGTGTTAGTGTCAAATATAAATCAACTTCAACACTAGTTGCAATGTAAGGAAAAAGTTGACAGAATATTATGATTTCTCTTATTTGATTCGTAATTTTTTTGAACAAAATGATTTGAAACTTTAATTACTGAATATTAAAAATTGTTGGCAGCTTATACGAGGAGACTTATATGCAACACAAGTAAATATTGAAATTAGGAGAAGGGATTGTATGAAACTGTGATTCCATGTCATCCTTATCCCTTTTCAATAGGAGTATGACAAATCAGATTTTTTTTCTCCTAATTTTTAGCATCTTTAGTTGGATTTGAATTTTTTCAAGAGGAAAAAACTGAAAATCGGGAGAAAAAATCTAAATTGTCATGCTCTTATTGGAAAGGGATAGCGATGACGTGAAATCACACTTTCATATAATTCTTTCTCTCAAAATTAGACTTTGAATGCAATCAAAGTTATCTAAAATAGAAAATTTAGTCTTTAAAAGGGTTTGATTACTAGAGCTCTACTAGGAAGCTAAATATTGAAGACCTTTTTTAATGACTATTTTAATAGAATAAGTTGTCCAAGTTGATTGTATTTCAACAAACATTTTTATTCTTATATTTAGGTTAGATATTCGAATGGAATGGCACATTACTTGTTCAATTAAAATTATTTTTAGTGTAAACTTTGTAAGTAAATTGAATTAAGTCAATCAGTTTATATTTAAGCTTTTAAGCTGACATAGAAAATTTTCTGATTATGTGAACAATATTTTGTATCTATCTCTATTTTTCTTCTTGTAGTTACTTTGTCCAGTTGCAGCTGAACAAAATAAAATACAAAACAACATTCTTTTAATTCATAAATACCTACACTATACTAAATATAGTTTATTGGTTTTATACCAAAAATATCACATCACTATTAACTAATATATAGTTCTACAAAAACCATACACTAAAGTTCCCCCTAAAGTGTTGATCCATGGTAGCTCTCGTAGAAAGATTAAAGTTAAGGCCTACAATCAAGCCAAAGAGAGGCACCGGAAAAAAGTGCGCAAAAGCAAAACAAACCCCTAAAACCCCTATAAGGGAGATAAGGATAAGCAAGTCTTGGCAAGGAGAGGCAATAGGCAAGATTCGATGGAGTAGATCCAAAAAGTCACTCCAGATGGTCGGCCATGAAGAGGAGACCAGTAGCGTGCGACAAACCCAGCATGCACAAAACAGAAAAAAAGGAACAACAAAAAGAAAGGAAAACATAATGAAAAGAATCAACGAAGGCAGAAACAAGGGGAAAAAGAGAAGAAGTGGATGGCGAACAACCGCCGGCAGTAAAGCCAACTAGCTGGCCATTCAACTGAAAGAGGAAGAGACATTAGGGTTTCAAAAAGGATAAGGGGAGCAACGTGAGAGAGGACAAATTCATGTTACAATGCTCTCTATGAATGGGAATAAAGCCCTTGGTTCGAATCGCTTTTCCCTAAGTAATTTCAATTTGTTACTCAAATCAAATAGTATTATTCCACCTAATGAATTCTTAACATGTGTGTTTTAATAAAAAAATATAGGTGATTAATTGATAAAAAATAAACTTAAAAGACCAAATTGAACATCGAAAATAAATTTAAATATCAAACAATATATTAACTCAAATTTTTTTATAATTTTTTTATATTTTCCTAATAAAATTAAATCAATATAAATCGTTTTCCTCTTCTACTCTTTTATAGGTTTAATTGGCCAAATATGTTGGAAAAAAAAAGTTAATTGGCCAAATAGATCAGTTTTTTGAAAATTTAACGAAATGGACTGTTTTTGAAGAGAGAGTGTTGGACGAACTTTCCCTAACATATCAGTAGAAAGCTTGCCTAGCTGGACGAGGTTTCACTCACTCCCTCTAAAAACGACCTATTCCCCAAAATTTAAAAAAAAAAATCAATTAACAATTTTTTGGCATATATGACTAATTTAGCCTCTTTTATATATATATATATATATATATATATATATATGAGAAAATATTTGACACACTTAAAGTTTTTAAATTTCACAAGTAGAATCTCATACATGTTTTTTTTTTTAAATATTAATCTCATTACCATATCTATTCTTTTTGATACAATACTTAAAACTACTCATAGCCCCTCCCCAACCCTTAAATAGAAAGATAATGCGCTTCAGCACACTCAAACCTACATTCTTTTACACCAATAAAATTAAAACTCAATCTAAAATTCTCATACATATTCATAAATAAGCAATGTGTGATCATTACCTAAAGACAAATTAATATTTGGGGTAACACCTTTGTTGATTATAAATATATTTTTTAATTGAAAAGGGAGATTCTTGAAATGATGTGTGCTACACTCAACCATAAATGAATTGATTAATTTATTCAAGAAAAAAACCAAAACAAGGATTTGATTAAATTATGTGGCTATGCAAATAGACAGAATCAAATTTATTGTAGTGATAGAATTTCTAGGAATTATCTTAGCAACCTGTATTAACTTCCAGCTGTTTGCATGAACTTAGATCATGAGAGACAATGGAAGCTGCTTCATGTTGATACTTGTAATTTTCTTTTATCATATAATATAATAAACCTTCCTTTTAACTTTCTCAATTTTTATAGAAAAAAGCCCTTTGACTGGGAATAGAAGTAACTTTTTAATCCAAAGAGATGTTTTAACCACCTACATGTATTTGTATATCTATACAATATATAAAGATTTTGACAGTGTTGGTGTCACTGATAATTAGATTTTAATTTGATTATTTGGTTTTATATCAATTCTTAATAAATATGTTACATAATTATTTCACCCAAATCATATTAAATTATGACACATTTACAACTAGGAGCGAAGCCAGAAATTTTTTCTATGGGGCGAAATTTAATTGTTATTTTTACGATAGTAAAAATATAATTTTTAAAGGATTAAATCAAAATTTATCATTTTTAGGGGAGTCAGGGCCCCTGCCAACCCCCCTAGATTCACCATTGTTTACAACGTGGGTGAAAAATAGAATTATATAACAAATATATTTATAAAAAATTGATATATATATAATAAATGTGGTTTTGGTTGATTGGTGAAGTATAAATGTTGACAATTATATAGGCTTGGGTTCAATTCTTATTATGTGCATATTTTTCAAATTTTCTATATAAAATATATAAAATAATGAAAATACCCTAAAAATAATATAATTTATTTTGTAAAACAATGATATTTTCATCAATGCCTAACTGAATTGATGTTCGATTGATTGCTGACCCCTACTCAATTGAGTTCTTAATATGTAGCATGTGTGTAACACCCCTAACCTATATCCGTCGTCGGAATAGGGTTATAGAGCATTATTGGAATAAAAAAAATCAAATATAGACATTTAATATTATTTAACATTCATGTCAGAAATTATTCATAAAGTCCCTTATATGAGCCCTCGAAGCTCAAAACATACATTAGAAACAAGTCGGGATTAAATCGGGTACTCAGAGAATTTTTCGCAAAATCTCAAAATTTTTCCAATGTACATGGGTCACACACTCGTGTGGATCACACAGTCAAGAGTCATGCCCGTGTCTCAGGCCATATGAATATTCGAAATAGGGCAGACGGTCGTGTCCCTACCCGTGTGCATACCCGTGTAACTCTCTAACTTGGGTCACATGGCGAAGCCACACACCCGTGTGCTAGGCTGTGTGATTATGTAAATTTGCATTAAATAGGTGCATGGGTCACACGGCCAAGCCACACGCCTGTGTGCCAAGCCCTGTGATAAATTTTGAGCATTCTGTTTTGAAATTTTTAAGATGCAGGGGACACACGGCCATAATACACGCCTATGTGCTAGGTCGTGAGTCACACACGGCTAAGACACACGCCCGTGTCTCTGTCTGTGTAGACAAAATATGACAATTCCTAGCCATTTTTCTCACCCAAATTTGTCTTCCACCTATAACAATACTTTAACATATTTTCAAACCAATACAAAACATTTACACCAAGCCAATATCAAGTTTAATACATGTCATAGCATCCCATATACCTAAGTATTCAATCTTATCTAAATGATCTTATAAACACATATGCATATTACTAAATCATTCATCAACATAACAAACATGATAAGCCACACTTATATACATATCAAATATATCCAACTCAAGCCATTCCAATGGCTATTTACAACAAAATACTTTTAAGCTACATTTGGCCTATTTACCCTATACATGCCATTATAACTCAAAAGGAATTTTGCTAATTTTACTGAAATGAGTCGAAGGATAGTGTGATATTGCTCCGACCAGCTTCCAACCAAAGCGAGCTTCCGGATTTCTATAAAACAAAGGAAATGGAACAGAGTAAGCATTTAATGTTTAGTAATTCGTATAACTGGAATTTAACTTGCCAAATATTTCACATTCAAGGTAAACAAAACATGCTCAAACAAGTTTGGCCATTTGCCTAAACACATATCTTTATCAAACTTGTTATTCATGTAATTCACATAAATACCAAGGATTATGATTAAGCTCATCAAAATTCAAATTCCACATACATGTATTTGTCACTTCAATTGTCCATGAACACGTAGATATTTTTTCTTTGTATTTCAAGTATTTCTCATAAGAACTCATCTTCAATTCAAATTATCTCATATCGAAACTTTACCCGTTAAATCATTTAAAATATCGATGGATACTAGGGTAGTACACTTGAAGTGTACATAGCTGTAAACCGTCATTTCATATTCGGGAATGCTTATACGAGCACATAAACAGGAAGCTCTTTCTCGAGCACATATAACAAGAAGCTCATGTGAGCCATGTAACGAAAAGCTTATCCAGGCTGTTTAACAGGAAGCTCATAAGAGCCATAATCAGGAAGCTTATGCTAGCCAATAACAGGTAGCTCTGAAGAGCCATTAACGGTAAGCTCCGGGAAGCTCCGGGTAGCCATATACCGGGAAGTTCAAGCGAGCCATATTGGAAAGTTCCGAAGAGCCATTAACGGGAAGCTCATAAGAGCCATTTATCGGGAAGCTCATGAAGAGCCATATATCGGGACGCTCATAAAAGCTGCGATATGTCCAAAACACATCCAGGATCACAACCAATCAGGATGCTCCGAAGAGTTATTAACAGGAAGCTCACAAGAACCATATAATGAGAAGCTCGAGAGGGCTAATAACGGGATGCTCTTTTCAGCTGTGGTATGTCCGTAACATATGCAGGACCACAACTAACTCGGGAACCCTGTATCCATCAAATCTCATTTATCCAATCGGGACATATTATTTATCGAACATTATTGGATATGTGATTAATTTCATACATATGATTTATACAATTCACATATACAATATTAAATTAAAACATATAAATATACAAAATTTAATTACACGAACTTACCTCGATAATGTTCGTGCACACAAAAGTTACTAATCCGCTACATTCTCTTTTCCTCAATTTAACTCCGTATTTGATCTATCCGGATCTATACGAATGAATTCAACATCAATTTAATACAATTTACATTTAATTCAATCCAATTCATATCTTAGAAAAAATTACCATTTTGCCCTTATACTTTTAATTAATTACGATTTCATCCCTAGGCTCGGAAAATGAAATTCACATAATCTAATCCTTATTCCAAGCCTAGAAATTTTCATATGTAACAATAGAAACCCATGAATTTCATAAAAATTAGAATTTTCTATGAATTTAACATCTTTTCAATTTAACCCTAAATCATGATTTTATCAAAATTCTTTAATAAAATACTTTTAAATACTCATCAACATCTCAAATTCATCATCTAATAACTAAAATCATATGAACTCATCAATGGTAACTTCCAAAACTTTCAATAAATTAAAAAACTAAGGTAAAGGTTACTTAGACCTAATTCTAACAATCTCAAAAACATAAAAATTTCAAGAAGCGGAAAAGGATTTGACTCACATGAAGAAAATATTGAAGAACCAGCTTAAACCCTCTTCAATGGCTATTTTTTTAACCAAAAATGATGATGAAAATGTCTAGATACTTTTAATTTCCAATTTGTTTCATTTTAATTTGGCCATTATTTGGTTTTTATTTTATTATTTTCTCAAGTTATGCCGCCTCATCACTTACTTTAGGCATATTTGTGCCTTAAGTCCTCCCCTATTTGTTAGTTAAGCTATTTAATCACTTAATTATCATAATTAGCAAGGTTTACACCTTTTTCAATTTAGTCCTTTTCAACAAATTAGACATATAATTAGTAAAATTTCTTAACGAAATTTTCATACGACATTCCTATCATACCATAGACCATAAAATAATATTAAAATAAATTTTCTTTCAACCTCGAATTTGTGATCTCGAAACCACTGTTCCGGTCTTACTGAAAACGGGCTGTTACAATGTGTCAATTGAATATCAATTTAGTGACATCAACTCAATTGAGAAATGATTAGAATTTCATTATCTTTACAAACTGGCAAATATTACTATAAGGATATTTTTTGTATTTTTATGTAAAATCCATAAAAATCTATTTAAACCCAAAATAAATCTAGAAAGATACCTAGACATGATGGTAATTGAACATACCATAGTTTCCAAAGGCTCAACTCTACCATTTCAACAAAAACCTTATTTATCGTTTTCATGATTTTTATATAAATACATTTTTTACATATTTTTCTCCTACATCATTGGTGTGTCATAATCAAGTTAGGAAAAGATTTATAAGCTATTTATTATATAATTTCTAAACTATCTATAATCTCCAAAACCTCGATATTAGAGGATAATATGCATTTAAGTACACTTAAACTCATGATCTCTAAATTATTATGGTAATAACGATAATGTTAATAGGGCAAAAAATTAAAATATATTATTAGAGTAATTTTATCTTTTAATATTTTTATATAAAATACTTAAATAAAATAACATAAACATGAAAAAACCTTTTACAAAAGATAAATATATACTTTTTTACATAAATACTTTAAAACATATTCTCTTTTTAAAAAAAACCCCTAAAATTCTCTTTTAAAATCTACAATTGATTTAAAAGATCAATATGTTGATTGAGTCTTAGCTCGATTGGCATGGGTATTGTTGCCAATGCAGGAGGACGTGGGTTTGAGTGTGCTGAAGCGCATTATTCTCTTATTTATAGGTTGAGAAGGGACTATGGATAGTTCTAGATATTACAAAGTAAAATCAAATCACTATGTTATGTTATTTTTTGGGCAATCCACATATTCAACATTTTTTTTTGTAGAGTTTATAAATAGAAATACAGTACAAACCCGAATAGCATTAAATTATAAATATATATATCTTAGCAACTATAAAATTTTCTTTTAAAAAACATAGGCTAAATAGGTAATATATGCCGATTTTTTTTAATTGGTCAAATATGTCTTTTTTTTTGAAGATTTAGTGAAACAAGTCGATTTTGGAGAGAGTATATGAAAGCGAGTCTAGCTAGGCGAGCTTTCTACCGACATGTCGGGATAGCACATCCAGCTGGAAGCGTTTTCTGAAAATTCCAAAGAAAACGCGTCCAACTGGGTGAGTTTTCCCTGACATGTCAACAGAAAGCTCGCCTAGTTGGAAGAGTTTTCCTGCCAACTGTACAAAAAGCGTGCCTAACTGAACACGCTTTCACACATTCTCTCCAAAATCAACATATTTCCTTAAATCTTGAAAAAGAGAGAGCCCTATTTAACTAATTAAAAAAATCGACATATATTACCCATTTAACCAAAAATATAAAACCAAAATATTACCGGACAAAATTTATATATAATAACTAAGCATAATGAATTTTAAACACATAAACCACGGTAATTATTCATTGTAGAATTCACACTTTGAAAACTAAAACACTCAAAACGCTATTTGTCAACAATATCACGTTCAATGATTGAAAAAGGTTGGATTTATTCTTAATTTTAGGGATCAATCAGAGTTTTAATTTTGACAGACTATGAAATGAACGATTTTTTATTTATTTCGCAAGTTATATTTAATGTGCTAAATTATTAGCAAGTTTACGTTTTAATCATTTAACTTTAAAAAGTTATAAAAATTATCATTAAATTATTTGAAAGTTTTCATTTAAATCAATGGGTTGTTAAAATTGTTTTTGTATGGCTTTCTCTGTTTTGCGTCATTTGCACCAGTCGAAAGCTTTCATTCATCTTATCTTCTATAGTTTAGTTTTATTTCATTAAACAACTTTGAAATTCACGAATCTATAAATCAAAATCCAAATAGTTTTATTCTTCAATCTCTAACACTGACCATCAAATCGACTTGGATTTAATATATGTTATTCTACTCGTCGATAGATACTGATCCATCGCACCGTTCGTTGAATCGACACTTGGAGCTCACTAGTTGGATTTGAAAAGAAAACTTAGCAACCCAATAACTTAACTGAATTAACTAAAATTTATATGTTTTTGTCTTTTGGTTAAAATAAGTATAAAACATATATAAAAAATAAATTATATAAAAAATATATTAAATATAATATATATTATTTAATTCAGTTAATTACTCGATTTCGAACCGAATTAATTGATAATTGAAATTTTAAAAAATCATTAATCGACATCAGACCGAACTAAATTCGAGCATTGATCGATAAATTGAATTAGATAGGTTTGGTCAGTTAATTCGATTTTAACCGAACTATGAACATCTCTAATTTCTGTTGTGATTTGATCAAACGATTACAACCTCTTCAATTTTATTTTTTAACCACAATCATTAATTTAGAAAAGGTTACACGATATCTCATTGTACTAAAATATCATCTTAAACGTGTCTAAAATTTTCATGCTAATTTTGGGTTTAAAATTTCAATCTTATTTTGACCTGTGCCATTAGGGTGGCTCTGCAGTGGGCATCATAGTAGGGTCCTAGTGATTGAAATAAGTCGCATGTAAGGAAATATGTTGCCCAAGTCATATGCTTGTACGAGTCTTGCCGCAATTTTCAGTTCAGTCCACACACACGCTGCCGGCACCAGTCGAAAACTTTCATTCATTTTCTCTTTTATATATAGTTTAATTTTTTTCATTCAACAATTTTAAAATTCGCGAATCTATAAATCAAAATTTAAATAGTTTTATCCTTCAATCTCTAACACTGGCCATCAAATCGACTTGAATCTAAGATATGTTATTCTATTCGTCGATAGGTACTGATCCACCGCACCGTTTGTCGAATCGACATTTGGAGCTCACTAGCTAGATTTATAAAGAAAATTTAGCAACCCAATAACTTCACTGAATTAACTAAAATTTATATGTTTTTGTCTTTTGGTTAAAATAAGCATAAAACATATATAAAAAATACATTATATAAAAATATATTATATATAATATATATTATTTAATTCAGTTAATTACTCGATTTTGAACCGAATTAACTGATAATTAAAATTTCAAAAAATCATTAATCAACATCAGACCAAACTAAATTCGAGCATTGATCGATTAACTGAATTAGATCGGTTCGGTCTGTTAATTCGATTTTAACCGAACTATGAACACCTTTAGTTTCTGTTGTGATTTGATCAAACGGTTACAGCCTCCTCGATTTTATTTTTTAACAACAATCATTAATTTAGAAAAGATTAGACGATATCTCATTATACTAAAATATCATCTTAAACGTGTCTAAATTTTTCATGCTAATTTTGGGTTTAAAATTTCAATCTTATTTTGACGTGTGCCATTAGGGTGGCTCTGCAGTGGGCATCATAGTAGGGTCCTAGTGATTGAAATAAGTCGCATGTAAGGAAATATGTTGCCCAAGTTCATGTACTTGTACGAGTCTTGCCGCAATTTACAGTTCAGTCCACACACACTGCCGGTTTAGGGCACCAATCGAAAGCTTTCATTCATCTTCTCTTCTATAGTTTAGTTTTTTTTTCATTAAACAACTTTAAAATTTACAAATCTATATATTAAAATTTAAATAGTTTTATTCTCCAATCTCTAACACTGACCATCAAATCGACTTGGATGTAAGATATGTTATTCTACTCGTCGATAGATACTGATCCATCGCACCATTTGTCGAATCGACACTTGGAGCTCACTAGCTGGATTTAAAAAGAAAACTTAGCAACCCAATAACTTAACTGAATTAACTAAAATTTGTATGTTTTTGTCTTTTGGTTAAAATAAGTATAAAACATATATAAAAAATACATTATATAAAAAATATATTATATATATTATATATTATTTAATTCAGTTAAATACTTGATTTCGAACTGAATTAACTGATAATTAAAATTTCAAAAAATCATTAATCCACATCAGACCGAACTAAATTCGAGCATTGATCGATTAACTGAATTAGATCGGTTTGGTCAGTTAATTCGACTTTAACCGAACTATGAGCACCTCTAATTTCTGTTGTAATTTGATCAAATGGTTACAGCTTCCTCGATTTTATATTTTAACCACAATCATTAATTTAGAAAAGATTACACGATATCTCATTGTACTAAAATATAATCTTAAACGAGTCTAAGTTTTTCATGCTAATTTTGGGTTTAAAATTTGAATCTTATTTTGACCTGTGCCATTAGGGTGGCTCTGCAGTGGGCATCATAGTAGGGTCCTAGTGATTGAAATAAGTCGCATGTAAGGAAATATGTTGCCCAAGTCATGTGCTTGTACGAGTCTTGCCGCAATTTTCAGTTCATTCCACACGCGCTGCCGGTTTAGGGCACTACAAGGTCGTAGCATTCGTTCAATGCACGGATGTCACCTTCAAGGCTCTACACATATAACCCATTTGAGTGGTTATAATTTGGTCAAATTTATAGGTGAGCAATCGGTTAATTCAGTTGAAAATTTTAAAAATTATTTGATTGATTAATTTCATTTTTTTAAAATCAAAATTAATTGATTTTATGGATAAATTGAATAAATTGAATAATTCTTTGTCGATCAGTTAACTAATTTAATCGACATTACTTGATTTGGATTTAATTTTTAGTTAAGTTTGGGTATAGATAATATTTTTGAGTGGATTGAATTTATTTTGGGTGTGAGCTCGGGTAATATACTTGAGAAAAAGGGATTGTATGAAATTGTGATTCCACGTCATCTCTATCCCTTTTCAATATGAGAATGACAAATCAGATTTTTCCTCCTGAAAAAATTCAAATCCAACTAAAAATGTTGAATATTTGGAGAAAAATATGATTTGTCATTCTATTGGAAAGTGATAGAGTTGATGTGGAATCACAGTTTTATACAATCATTTCTCTATATTTGAATATGGGTTGGAGTGTTGATAAGTGTACGTAACATATAGTAAAAAATTTTAAAAAATAAATATAAAAAAAGGACAGGTGACAAAATTTTAACTCTCTGAAAATTTTAAATTCCATTGGTAGTCTATCAAATACTCACCATTAAGATAATAGATATTTTGAAGTTGATTAATTTGATTAACTCAGTTTTGGTTTTTCAAAACTAAATCGTTTTACTCGACCCTTGCAACCGACCTAAAACTACAACCGAATAAATCAACCCGACAACATCAAAACCAACCAGTTTGGTCGATTTAGTTAGTTTGACATGACTTTTGCACAACCCTACAAGTTAGTATGTTATAAGTTGGTTTTATTAGTTTATGGTTAAAATGGTTAAGTCGATTGGATATACTTATTAAACTTTATAACTTTAATCAATTGATTTGACCGACTTAATATATATTGCTTTTATTTATTTTAATGTATTTATAATATAAAATAAATAAGGATTAAGCAAAATCATAACAATAACGTGACTAGCGCGACTTGAACACAAATCACACCTAAAAAAATAAACACCCTAGTCATCAAGCCAACACACGGCTTCTAATTTTATTATCCTTCTTCAACCAAATAATAATAACAGCCATGCCACACGCAAATAACCTTTACACAATGGAACTCTTATTTATTTATTCAAAACTAATTTCAAAACAAAAAGTTAATTTCATACTTAGTGGAGTAAATGGGGAGTAATCATGAATGATTTGCGAAATTAAAGTTATATATATTTACTAAATCCCATCCTTTTCACATGCTCATTTGTTAATTAATGATTAAGCTGAAGAACAAGTTAAAAAGCACATACACGTACGTCATTAAGAGGGTATATTACTCGATTCCCATTGGTATTTTTGCCAGTGCAGAAAGACATGAGTTCGAATACATTGAAGCGTATTATCATATCATTTAAGGGTTAAAGAGGATTTATGAGTAGTTCTAAGCGAAATATATAAGCCTTTACATCTTTTGTCATTTTGATTTTTATTCTTTTTTAATTAAATTTAATCATCAAGTTTTTAAAATGAGTAAAATTTTTTAATAAAAATATCGACTAAAATGTTAATTTTTTTAACTTGGCAGCTCCCATGATAATCCGTGTATACTTTATACTCTCTTTTTTAATGTATGAACTTTTTATATATTTTTAAAATTTTGTATTTTGTATTTTGTATTTTTAATATTTTTATAATATTTAAATTATTTTTTACGTGACATATATGACAAATAGTGTTATGTTTTACTAACCTTTTCTATTGAAAAAGTAATCTGATTGTTTTTGAAAGGTTAATAACTAAATTTAACTTTAAAAGAGAATAATAATCAAACTGATAAAAGATTTAAACATTAAGGATTGAGCTCATATTGCATGTTTTGAATTGAATTTTGAATTGAGATGAATTCAATTTAAATTTAAATTATGCATTTTGAGTCAATATTGCGCTTATGGGTAGTTTTATGCATTATGTCAAAAGAGCAAATATGATCGTAACCTATAATGAGATTATTAAAAAATATCAATACTATTAGATGAGTACCAACTCAATTACTTAAATAATTTTAAAACTATTAATTATACAAAATAAAATATATTATTATGATGTTGTTTTTTATCATTTTAAGATTTTTATATAAAATCAATAAAATCTCACATATGATATAAACTAAAGCTTTATTTAAATAAATTTTTAATAAATATATATTTTACATAATTTTTCAACACATTGTGGGTGTGTCATAATCTAGTTCATATAATGTATTTGTTTTATGCACGTATATATTATATCATGGTTATATTATTTTATTTTTATATTGTATTTAAATTATACTATATTTAAGTACTGATGAGTTGGTCACAAGTCAATTAGACACCATCTCGTTGATAAAATGACTAAAATAACAAATATTACTATGAGGGTGTTCTTGTATTTTTATATTTTCATATAAAATCTATAAAATTAATTCAAACCCAAAATAAATTTAGAAGAAAGATAAAACTTGACAACTTTTCTCACATTCGTTATTGAAAATTCTTCCCACGTGAATCTCAAAACTTTTAATTTTTCTCAATTTAGTCTCTAAATTGGACTTCTATTGAAGTTGGTTGATATGATACTTTGAAATTATGTAATGTCATCACCTAAATTTTTTAAATATTTTTACGCTTTCTTTATTTTTTATAATTATCAAATAATAACATGATAATATTTTAGAGTACCATATCATCACACATTAATGTAATATAAGTTTGAAAACCAAATAGAGAAAAATTATCAAATTCAAAGATTCAATGTTAATTTATCATTAATTTGTTTCTTGCATTAATTTTCTAGGGTTAAATTACTTATTGGGGCCTGAACTTAGCAATTATTTTCATATTGAGGCTTGAACTTTTTTTGTCCAAGTTAGGTCCTTGAAAACCCTGATATTTCCTTGAAAACCCTAAAAGTCAGCCCCTAATGTGAGAGCAATTGTCAAGTCCAAGTCTCAACATGAGAATAATTGCCAAGCTCAGGTCTCAAATAGTGATTTAACTCATTTTTTTATAAACATATATTTTCCCCTACATTATAAGTGTAAGATGAATATTTGGTACACGTATAACATACATATTTTTTTATTTTACAAACAGTCTTAAAAAATTGATATGTATCTTTTTTTTAATATATATGTAAAAAACTTATTTATCTTTTAATTTTATTCGTAAACTTCACTGAAAGTATACCGAATATTATAATGATTTGAAAGAGAGATAGAGATCTCACGTTTTTAACAAAAGCAAATCACTTTTCACTTTCACCCATTACCATTTCATCAATCACCGAAAAGAGAAATGGTTGGTAAGAGAGAAATCAACGGATTTATCTATCCATCCAACCCAACTCTAAGTCGGACTCGTGCTGGAAGGGACCCGCGGGGTGTGTGTGATGCTTTCCAACTCAGTGAGTCATTTAACGTGATGTCACTTTTCATTACGTTTTCTAATGACGTGATGAGTGGCTCAGTGAGCCAACGAAAAAAAAGAAGCCTTCTGTCACAACGTTCCATATTAGATTTGGTTGGATTGCTATTTCATTTTCCACTTTCATCTTTATTTTTAATTTATTTTTTCACAATGTCTGCCCTTTCAATTCACACGTGAAAAATCTGATAATTTGCATTTTTCCTTTTTTATTTTAAAAAATGAGAAATTAAACTTTTTTCATGTGAAGAGTGGACCACTTTGGTCAAATGATGGAATTGGTCTGATAGATATTTGGTTTACGCGTCCATTATTTTAATGGAACTGATTTCCACTTAATCTTGATAAATTAGTTTCAAATTATATGTTTTCGTGTTGAAGTTGAAGGTTAAAAGTCATTGGCTGTCCTTATCTATGCCTTTGCTTTCATCATTGTAATTGAGCTCATAATGTTGTGGCAGATTGGGTTGTAAAAGCCATGAATAGATAAGATATGTTTGGTGAATTAGGTGGGACGAATTTCATTGACTTCTTCTCTTCCTGTCAGGGGTGAGAAGTTAAATCTTTGGTTAAAATGGGCGTATAGCCTTTGTATTTTTCAAAAATTAAAAATTTAATCTTTCTATTTTTAAAATTTTAAAATTTTAAAATTTAGATTTAATAATTAATACTGTTTTTTGAAAATACAATTATAGGGAATATAAACTAAATTCTTGTAAGTTTACCCGGTGATGGTTGGAGGAAGCTACCTGTGAATGTGTGATTGGGGAGTGGGAGTAGTACCGTGCGGCACGACATGGCCGTCGGACCCGCCTACACATTGTCGAGGTTGCTATCCACGCGGCAATATGAAATTTAAGACCAGACCATGCAGTTGACTTGGACAATATTCATTGATGTGATAACCCAACCTCGTTTCTGTTCCGTTTCCTGCTCTCCAATTTCCTCGAAGTACGTCACCAACAAGAACATCCTCCTCCCACAAAATTTACCAAAATAAAGGAAACTAACTGCATCTTCTTGTTCCATTCAAGGGTTTAAGTTAAGCAATTTTGAGGCTCTCACGGGGGGCGGAAATTCGTTAGTGGTATTAGATTGAGAATCAATGCAAGTAATTAGTTTAGTGGAAGGTATTAGATGGACTGATTTGAGAATTAAGAGCTAATTTAGAGGGAAAGATAGGGGCTTGGCTCTCTTCAAATGAAAAAAATTTATCTTTTAGTCCTTTAATAAATTGTAGAATTAAAAGTTATTGTGTGGTAAAATTTTACTTTAGTCCTTTTAAAATGAAAAGATTTATATTTAGTCTCTTTAAAAGTGATGAAACTATAAATTAATACAAGAGCCTTAAGAGATTTTCCAAGATGAAACTCAATTATGCTTGGTACAATCAGCGGTAGAGTCTTAAGAGATTTTCTAATACGTGATAGTGACGACCCGTTTAAAAGTACATGGGTATCTAATGGGCCTAAATGAGTGAGTAGTCTTTAATCAAAGTGATTGACTTTTGCTATTATAAAAGTTTTCACGCACAATAAAATTTTACATGCACCAATATGAGATTGAAAAAATTAAGATCATATACTTGTCAATATATATTAAAATTACGTAACAATGATATGAAATAGTGATAACAATAAACCTTGAATTCGATATGTATCGACTTGGTCTGGCCAAATAGGGACAAGTTTTTTTAAAAAAAATCGGGTTTTCAGACCGACATTACTCTATTATGAAAGTATGAAAGATGCAATTTTAACCTATAGTTCACTCATTTTACCCTTGTCTCTCTAATGATGGGACGGGTGCAGTACAGTCAGATCCATCATTTTCTCTTCTTTTTTGTTGGATCTCACATTATGAAATAAAATGAATGGGGACCTAAATGTAGTAACTCATCAAATTCAAATCTCCAAGTTTGAAAAACAACTCATTTGATTGCTGTGGTGGTTTCTCTGTTATTTTCAGACATAATATGTGACAGAAATTGACCCAAGTGTTGATGTCAGCCATGCAATGATTTATTGGGGTTGCAATTTGTTGTATTCTTCATACAATTTGATTGGCAGAAGGATGATTTGTTGAGATTCTCAATTTATTTGTATCCTTAAAATAGTTTGTGTTATCAGTTTTTGTATAC
Source organism: Gossypium raimondii (assembly GCF_025698545.1). NCBI lineage: Eukaryota > Viridiplantae > Streptophyta > Magnoliopsida > Malvales > Malvaceae > Gossypium > Gossypium raimondii. Next base: position 56,651,947 of record NC_068577.1, on the reverse strand, counting down.
ACCTGTGTATTTAGATATTGTATTTAATTTGTTAAATTTTATTAGAGTTGTGTGATTCGAATCCCATTTGATTCGGTTTGAAAAGTTCGAGGTGTAACTCTTTTGTTAAAAAAATAAAATAGAGAGGCAAAATTGAGGATCTCTGTACGGACCTTGCCACACAAGTTGAATCCGTATAGGACTATACTTCTTTTATTAGACGTTGGTTAAAAACTACGCATAGTCAAAAAACCTCTTGTATTGTTGTTTCTCCATATTAGTGATGAATTTCTCCTCCTCTACCCATCGTTTTTCCCCGATAAGAGTTTTCCACGTAAAATCTGTGTTCTTATTTTTCTTTCTTATTGCATTGCGATCATTCCTACCGCCATTATCGACGTATAGTATAACATTTTAGTCACTATATTTTTCGAATTTAAGAATTAAAGATAAATATCATAGCTATACACGAACTTTAGTCAAATGTGCAGTGTGACACACATGAACTTTGATTTTGTGTAACGGTATGCAAGAAATTTAAATTTGATTCAATTTTCATAAACCATTAATTCAATTATCGCCATAACATCATTTTATGTTTATATATAGTATACACAAATAATTATATTTATTAAATATGAAACTAAATGGATGTATTTATTCTTTAAATTGTGTTTTGTTGAATCAAAATCAAGGTTTCATGTATGTAATTGCACCAAATTAAAATTCATGTATCAAATTGTACATTTGGCTAAAGTTTATGCATAAATTTGAGATTTATACCTAAAATTCCAATCTAGACCAAATAGTAAAGTTGTAGGCTTGCTCCATATTCTCCAATTTGATCATTCATAATTCATATATTTTTCAAATCTTAATGTAAACGATAAATGTTAAATTCATTAATTGGTTTTTTTGTGTGAGTAATATGTAGAAATAACAAGTTGATATGATATTAGACATATAATAATATGTTTGTGCATAAGATTTTGGAATTTTTAGAACCTAACCAAGAGCGAAGCCAGAATTTTGTTTTAGGGGCGAGATTAAGTTATATATTTTTAAGAGTGTTAAAATGCAATTTCACCATTGTGTCGGCCTTTATCTTTATGGTTTTCAAAAGGACTAAATTAGAATTTTAACATTTTAAGGGGACATACTATAATATTATCATATATTATGATTTTATGTATTTTGAGGAGTCTAAAGCATAATTTTTCCATATTAGAGGTGGTAGGGCCGTTACTTACCCTCCCTTCGCCTTTAAACTGAACCAATCTTAATGAATTTAACAATTATTTTTTGGGTAGGAATGAAATATCAAAATTCCCAACAATCTGACACGAGGTTGCTTGGTATAACAATTAAAGAAAGGAAGGAGTTCGTTTTTCTTTATTAATTTAATTAGCTATCCAACAATAAAATTATATATGTACCAAAACGATATTGAATAACATACACTTTTAAGATCGTTTCAGTAGAAAATTGAGATCAAGACCGTTTCAGTAGAAAATTGGGATCGAGACACTAGTAATTATATATCAAATAAAGTAACAATGATGTGCTAAGGTGGACTGTAATGGTGGCAAGGGGCTTTAAGCCCCCCAAAATTTTGAGAAAATTTTATTTCTCTCTTGAAATTTTTAGAAAATTTTAATTAGGCCCCTAATTTTTTGAGAATCTCATTATACTTTTTAATTTATTGAATTTTTAAATAAATACTCTTAAAATTTTTGAAAATTCTCATTAATCTCACAAAAAATTAAAATTTTCATTAGACCCCAATTTTTTTTTAAATCTCATTAAACTCCTAGATTTTTTAAAAATTTTAATTAGACCCCCAAAAATTTAGTTCCAAGATTCACCACTGACAATATGACATAAGGATGTCAAAAAAACCCGAATATGACAAGTTCTGCCCTGCTCCGATCTAAATAGGGGTAGGCTTTCTCATTCTTTCTTGAAATCAGGTTTTGGACCAAGATGGGTCAAGTTTCGAGTAAGAACAAAAAATACACAAAATTTTATATGCACCAAGATGACAATGAATAACATACACTTTTAAGATCATTTCAATAGAAAATTGAGATAGAGATGCTTATAATTGTATATAAAAGTAAAGATGTCAAAAAAATCCGAATATGACAGGTTTCAATCTACTAGGATCAGGTTTTTCTTTTTCCTTTTTTGAAATTAGGTTTCGGACTCAAGTGAATTGAGTTTCGAGTAAGAATAAAAATAGGCAATAATAACTTTAAAAACAAATTTTGTACAGCGTTAGTTGACCTTCTTTTCCCTGTGGAGAGATGGATGAATTTGCTTTAGGATCTTATTGGTTATGGTCATGGAGAAGCTGAAACTTTCGTAGCAATTTCAGAAGAGGTATGATAAATATGCTTACGGTTTAAAGAGATTTGCTTTTGGTACTTTCAAAGATTCTCCTAACCTTTCATTGCTGCTTTTATGATTTTCTTTTCACATAGATGGCTCATGGCTGTATTCAAATTGCTTTTTATTTGCCAATGAGGTCTTAGTAAGATTTTTGGGATTTTAATAGGGTTTTCACCAAATTTATTTGGGTTTAAAGCCTTTTTAAAAAGTTATTTAGATTTGGTTCAAGATTGATTTTGATTGTAGCTTATTCAGATATGTATAACTTTATAACTATAATTGTACTCGTGAAATTTAATAATAATAAAATTGCTTTAGATATCTTCCTATTTCTCAATGCATATATCCCTCCAAATGAATTTTAGTGGCAAAGTCAAAAAAATTTATTTTAGGGGTTACAAATGAATGAAAATTTTAGTGGACAAAGTACTATCTTGTAATTTCTTAAAAATTAAAGGAGCTAATAGGAAAATTTTCATTGAGGAGGGGTGGCTCGGCCTGAAGGCCCGCTCAAAAAGTGAGAAGGTTTAGGCACAAATATAGGCTCGAAAATGGATTTGGGCAATAAAATAATGTCTGTTTAGAAAATGGGCTAAGCCTTAAGTAAGCGCCTGGGCCCGACCAGAATTTGCAAAAGAAAAAAAAATTGTTGCTGTTTTGCCATTATTTTTTTGTCATTTCACTCTTATATTGCTATTATTTTGTTCTTACTATTTGGGTATTGTATAACTCTTGTTTTATTGTTAATTTTGCTACTACTTTAAAGACATTTGATTGTTAAGTTGCACTTCTCTTAGTGCTATTTAAGTATAAAAAAATTTTAAATTTGTTTTCAATTTGTTGGGAAACATTTATTTTAATGTTTTTAGTGTATTTGATGTATTATATTTTTTAATTAAAAAAATTTAATACGGGTGGGCCAGGCTTAGGCAAAATTTAAACCCGTTTTTCAAGTCGAGCCAGGCCTGCGCTTATCAAACGGGTCTGAAAATTTCTTACGGTCCGATCCATGATCACCTCTAGGGGCAAGGCCACTATCTGCTTCCTTGCACCCATGCTTGATACCATATTTACTATTAGTTCATGTACTCCACATAAGTTATTTATTTAGTATTTATAATTTAATTTGGTTAATTTTAGTTTTTGTAGTTTTCGAATTTTGAAATTTCAATGTTTAACTCAAATGATAGCAGTTAAATCCATTTGGTTAAAATATGCTATTAGTCTGTACAATGTGTAAAATTATAGATTTGGTTAAACTGAGGAACAAATAGAACCAAAATCATCATAGATGAATCGAAAATTCAAAAACTTGGTCGAATCAAATTAAACCCACCCTTATGTAGGATACATAGTGTAATAGTATTAAAAAATAGTATATGGCAATAAAAATCAAGAACTGAAATCTAGCCTTTGGAATTTTTTTATTATATTTTTGAATCAATTTTTTATTTTTATGTCCATTTTACGGTCTATATTCGTGGTATTATTTTATATACAACTTATAAAATTTTTAGATTCTACAAATATAATGAAAAATGTGACGTGTTTAATTTATTTATATATTTAATTTCTTTTTTAAAAATTATATATATAAGATACTTGTTACACCCTTAACTGACACGTAAAATTTTAAAAACTCCAAAAATTATGTAATTTTTCATATAATAATTGAGATTATGTGAAAAAACAAAATAAAAAATTGTAACATGCAACTTTAAGAAAAACAAAATTTGGGCCTTTTCACTTATCCAACCCAAAAAAAAATCCATGGTAGGTCCAAACCAATTCCACCATGCTATGAACTTCAACACTCTATATATATATAATTAGTTTTTGAATTTGGTAATTAGATCCACTTTAATACCTATATACGTTTTTGGTCAGTTTTGGTACATCATCTTGACAACTAGGTTCATTTTGGTCTTTGAACTTTGATTCTACAAAAAAAATTGAGACACCACCACTTGAAAATAAAAAATAAAATCAGGTGATCATATGACATAATCTTAAAATGTCACATCATCAAACTTTTATGTTTGTCATGTTCAAGGATAAAGATGAACCTAATTACAAAATTCAGGTAACGAAGTGGATAAAATGAAAGTACAAGTCCTAAGGTGGAACTAATAATTAAGTTCAAGGATTAAAAATTATATTAACCCAAAAAAAACACTAAAATTTCCACATATTCAACTACATATTTAGAGAGAGGGGAAAAGGTATCTACATATTCAACTACTGAAGATCGGCTTGATATTTTAGAGGACTTGAATAAAAGAAAAACTCAAAGAAAGGCTTGAAAAGAAAAGTGAAATCTGTTTAAAAATGAACTGGGCCTTGATATTTCAGGGCTTTCTGTACAATGTCCTATAGTTGGAAAGGGCCTTTTTTGAAATTCTACCTATATTTTGGGGTAAGTCCCAAACCTATTTATGACTTGGGCCAGCCCATGGAGAAGCCTAGGTGGGGATGGTTGTGGTAGATAATTGATATGCCTATTTTTCCGGTTAATATATTATTTGGTACTTAAATTTGATTTCAATGTTCATTTTAGTATCTAAGTTTTTCAATTTGATACTTGATTTTTTTTCTATATTAGTTAAGTACATGAGTTTCACTTTAATGTTCAATTTGATATCTGAGTTTGATTTCACTATCCACTTTAGTATCTAAATTTTTTTGGTCTCAATTAAGTACCTATGTTTTTTTTACTAAAGCCCAAATATTAAACATTTATCGAGTCATAAGATACCATACAGTTTGAATACCAGATTGAATATTAAAATCAAATTAAAAATGTACATTATATCTACCATTTTTCACTTTCATTTGTCATCCCTATAGATATTATATTTGACACATGATAAATTTTTAAAGATAACATTATTAAATAAAATAATCACAAATCTCGAAAAATTTTAATTTTTATAAACCATAAAATCAGCATAAAACATACTTTAATTCTAAAAGGAAAAAAAAGCCTGATCTGTCTGCCCAATAAGTATACTATAATATGCTTGCAGCCTTTTAGGTTAATTAAATGATTTTGGTGGGCAATATTTTAGCCAACCTCAACTGATTTTTAGGGCTACTCCACCCAATCTGATGGACTGTCTTTCTTCAGTGCTTTATATAGCTTTTGTAGATTAATTTTGGTACTGATTCATGATTCTGCTTAACAGGATGTAAATTCTTTTTAGTTCTAAGATTCTTATTTGATATGATGATGGAGTTTTTTCAAATTATTAAAAATTATTATATATCGCCAATTGAGGTGAACATTGTTGTTAATATAAGGAGACGTGGGTTTGAGTGCACTGAAGCACATTATCCTCCTATTTATGAGTTGAGTTTTAGGAACTACAAATAGTTTTACGAATAGTTGATGGTTAATGCTTTTGGGTCAAGCTCCTCTCTTTCAAAACACGTAGTTATGAGTTGCACAAATTTTAAGTGAATCTTACACATACGAACAATGATGATAAACATATTTAAAAAATAATAAAAATAATGAATAATATTATATTTCTTTAATTACGAAAACCACAGTCAATTCTGAATTAAATCATTTCTTTTTTGCTAGAGCTATAATTTTATATTACGATTCATCCGTGTAAAAGAAAAATATAAATTCAATATATTTAGAGTAAGTTTGGATGGATAGTGGGGTGCGGTGCATTTAGTTTACTTTTTATCTCATGTTACAATATCACTATAGTATCTAATCTCACCGCTACTGCTGTTTTTACACTAACCGCAATTAAACGTAATTCACATCCAAACCCACCCTTATTATTATTTGATGGTATCACCTGAAAAATGAATGTAGTTCAATGGGATACAAACAAAGGGAGGTTAAAAGAGAGTGGAATGAAATGCAAGCAATATGGCAAAAGAAAGTCCAAAAAGTAAGTATAATGTGAAGGAAGCAACGAGACATTCCTTCAACCCTACCAAAAAGGGAATAAACAAAAGTGAAAAAAAGCAGCCTATTCTCCGACAATACTATCTGCAAATTGCAAAGTCAATAATTACGACAATAGTGGGGTGGGGTCTCCATGCTTACTCCTTCACTCCTCACTCTATTCTCATATTAATTAATTTGATTAGTATAAATATTATTGTCAATACACGATACGTAAGTTTGAGTGTGCTGAAATGCATTATCTTTTTATTTATGAATTAGGGAAGAACTATGAATAATTCTAAGTATTATGTTAAAAAGAACAAATATGATCTTAACCTATAATGATATTGTAAAAAAAAAAGTCAATAATCACGACAATATTGGGGTGCGGTCTCTATGCTTACTCCTTCACTCCCCACTCTATTCTCATATAAATTAATTTGATTAGTATGAATATTATTGTCAATACACGATACGTAAGTTTGAGTGTGCTGAAATGCATTATCTTTTTATTTATGAGTTAGGAAGAACTATGAATAATTCTAAGTATTATGTTAAAATAACAAATATGATCTTAACCTATAATGATATTGTTAAAAAAAGTCAATATATGCTTACTCCTTCACTCCCCACTCTATTCTCATATTAATTAATCACTAAAATTTGTGCATAAGTTTTTGTTATTGGAGTTGTAGATTTAGTTTATGTAATTTAATTTAGTTCATTTCGATTTTTATATATATTTTTAAAATTTCAAATTTTAGTCTTCACTTGTATGGTAGCGATTAGTTTGTTAAGTTAAATCATATTATTTTTAGTTATATGCGGTAAATATATTACCGCATGTGAAATATTATATCAACTTAATGTTTTCACTTAGTCCTTATTTAAAAAAGGTCATGTCATTTTAGTAATGAATTTGATGACTGCCATTTGAGTCAGGGTTGGGATTTCAAAATTCAAAAATTGTAGTTACTAAAAGTGATCAAAATGAAGAATAGTGTCTAAATCTATAACGTACACATGGTGTGGGACTAATGGAAAATTTTGACCTAACGGATTTAACTGTTACTAGGGGTGTAAATAAGACATTGATCCTCATAAACTATATGAGTTCAAATCGAAAAAAATTAAATTCGATTTGGTAATTACCGAGTTGAAATTGAATAGCTTGAGTTATTGATCAAGTTGAATTTGAGCATCATAATACTCAATTCAAACTACTCATGAGCCTTATCGAAATTGAAATTATATCAGAATTTGAAATTATAATACTCATGAATTTGAAATTATATTTTACTCTTGTTATATAGAAAGAGATTAAACAAATAAGGTTAATCGAGCTTAATTGAGATTAATCTCGAGTAGCTCAATTAAGTTTCAAGCTTTCTTCAAGCTTAGAAATTGATGTTCAACAGAGTTGAAGCCAAGTATTGAGCCTTAAGTTTTGACTTCAAACTCTACCTCGAGCTTGCTCCTATTCAAGTTTGGCTTGACTCTACTACACTTTGATTTTTACAGTTTGGGTCAATATTAAAATTCCAAAATTTGAAAAAGTATAAAACTAAAACCAACCAAATCAAATCACAATACAATGCCTAAATTAAACATATACAGAGTACATAATACTTAACCATCAAAACTTGCATTATTCTCATGCAAAATAGCAAATGAAAACAGAATCTAAGTACTTTCTCTTGAGAGCTGAATTGTTAGTGATGGGTTTTGCAGTGGCAAGGATAATCCATGTCGGGGAAACCTTGAAAAGGTGAGCCATCCACATATATATACACAATTTATAAGCTAAAAAAATAAAAATAAAAAGAGCAAATGTGATGGGGTTTTATTTATTTGTGTCAGTTTGATAGGGCATGCGTTATTTCAAAACATCAAAACCCAGAAAAAAAAAAACACCAACACTGTGCTGTGTTTTGCTTTGCTTTGCTTCAATCATCAAGGAAAAATTGGTGCTTTCTTTTTGGCGTTTTCCCACATTCCTTTTTCCTGTTCCAAGAGGCTTAAGTAAGCCCCTCCCCTTTTTGAATAGTTACTGTAAAATAAAAAATAAAAAAAAGGTTAGATCATTATTTGGAATCCGAACTTGGCAACGACTCTCAAATTAGAACTTGAATTTTTTTTTGTCCAAGTTAGTCTCCGAACTTGGTAATTGCTCTTATATTAGAGCTTGACTAAGGCAATTGTTCCCATATTGGGACTTGAACTTATCAATTGTTCTCATATTAAAGTTTAAATTTTAAAATTTTCAAAAAAAATCAAAGACTAACTTTAACCAAAAAAAAATTAGACCCCAATGTAAAAATAATTACTAACTTCAGGCCTCAAAAAATATTTAACCCAATAAAAAACACTCAAATCTATAATAAAAAAAAAACATCCCTTTTTTTTTTCTTTATTTCCTGTCATTGAGCACTTGGTGGGAAATTATTGTTTTCATGAGAGTCGTTAAAAGTTTAAAAAGGCACAAATGTAGGATACGAAAAGAGCTTTTATTGATTCCCTTCTATAAAAAAATATCATGGAGACCCTAATATTAAGAGTTAAATTGTATTCTGTTCGTTTTACTTAAAAAAATTAATAAAGTAATTTTTATATGTTAAATCACAGATTAAATTTGTTCTTTTGTTAAAAATTTCATATATTTTTATTCTTAAAAATCAATCTCTATATATCAGCATGAGATATGCGTGGCATGTTATATGTCAGTATCTGGTTATTCTGTCAGCCATACTGTGCATTCATATGAGGTAACGTCGCATGTCAAATATCACTGTCTGGTTATTCTATCAGTCGTGTCAGTTTTTAACAGTACAAATGGATGAAATTTTTATCAGAAATAATCAAATTGCTCTTTGATTTAACGCACATGGACTTATTTGTCAATTTTTTTGAGCAGACGAGGTAAAATACAATCTAATTCCTAGTACAGGGGCCTCCATAAGACTTTTATCGGGACGAATCTATTTAGATCCACAGTTGATTTTATCAATATAATTAAAAAATTCATGTATGTAAGTTTTTGAATCAATCTGATATATTTATCTATATAATGTCAAACATAACTTTATTTCAGTAGAAGTCCTTTGCCATTAACCATAGGCTCAATTGACAACAACATATTATTGTGGCAGATCTTGACATTAAATTTTGGGTTAATTAATTTTTTAAAAGGTTTAATTAAAATTTTCAAAAATAAAATTTAGAGAACTAATGAAAATTTCAAAAAAAAAAGAAAAGTAAAACCCTCGATAAGTTAATATTTGATACTGAATATTTTATTTTGATTTGAAATATTATTCTTTATAAATTTTAATTTTAATTTCTAAATTTTATTTTTAAAAATATAGTCCTAAATAAAATATGTGTGACCCTAGTAATAGAGTTTGATAACTTTGAAATAATTTTTCAATAATAATAAAAGGATCCATAAAAGATGCAAAAGGTTGAGAAAACTTTTGACTGCAATAGTGGGTAGGTTTAGTGTGTACACTTCTAAACTTTTGCTTTTCTTGATTCTATTTCTACTTACTACATATATATATATCATTCATATTAATGATGTGGGGAAAAAATATAAATAGTTACATTAATTATATTTATTTGAAAGAAAAAATTTATATTTTGATTTTTTAATATTAATTCTATTATAGGGTTTTTAATGCTTTTTTTTATGTAATGCCTAGAACTAACCATCGTCCCTCCTCAACCCTTAAATAGGAAGATAACGAGCTTCGGTGTACTCAAATCTATGTCGATACCAGTCGAACTAACATTCAATTAACTTATATTTTAATTTTTTAAGAGAGATAAAGCAAAAATATCAGAAATGACAACACAAAGATTAGTCCTAATAGAACTTGAGTTTGAAGATATGTTTTGGCAAAAATAGGAAGATATAAGGGGATAATGGATACCTTTGTCTCAACCCATTGTTTGGTTTAATAGGTTTTGATGGGTCTCCATTGATAATAATTTGGTAATTCACTGTACATATATATTTTATAATGATTTTTTTTATCAAAATTGTAAACATAAAATCTCAATTGAGTCCACCATAGGTCTTATTTTCATCATCCCCACCAATCCTTTTATAAAAGCATTTTGAGAGGAAGAAATAAGTACTCCCTTAAACTTACTTATAATCACTTTTAGCACATATCTTATAACTGACATTGCAGAGGCTTATAGGTTTGTACTGATGAATTGAGTCAGGATTAGATTTCTTGGGAATTAATGTGATGAATGTCATGTTTTTTTTTTCTTTAAGAAGACCTTGAGTCATGGAAAGATAAAGTTGTATCAACCACAGTTTCTCCCACTAGATCCCAATTATTTTTATAGAACACTGCAGGCTTACCATCGGGTTCAAAGGCTTTGTTAGATCCCTATTTCAAACACTGCTTTCCAAATTTAGGAATGTTTTTAGAACCAACAAATAGTCAAATTATTAAAAAAATCAATTTTTTTTAAAATTATAATATCTGATTCAACGGTTAGTTCAATCAGTTTGCATCAATTCGTGAGTCAATTGATTTTTTACTTTATTCTAGATTAATGTACCGACTGATTTCAATCCAATCAACTAATATGATTCTGTAAACATTGAAGTATGGAGCTTCCAAGGTTGATAATTGTGGAGTAGTTAATCTTGAGTACAATAATTTGATTATAAGCTCTCAATTTTGATACATGCATAGATTGAGTGATTTTTATTAAATTAAATTCACTAAAACTGCCAATTTTCAATTCTAGAAAATTAGTTAACTTGCGACGCATTTTTTGAATGAGATTCTGACATTTATGAGTTGAGATGTCTTTTGATTGATGATAAATGTATATCTTAAATTCGAAACGCACTTTAAATCATCTGATTTTAAGTTCAAGAGCTCAAGTTATGGTCGTTCTAGTGAAGATTGTGCGTGCAAATATTTCTGGATGAGATTATTACGGGAATTACGAGTTTTGGACTTTGATTCATGCATGTGCAAGAATATTCTGAAATTCAGAATAAATAAATATTGAAAATTAAAACTTAATAAATGCAATATTTGACTTATATATAATCAAAATTAAATCTTAAAATCGAACCCAATATGAAAGTCTAAAACTCATCATTCACGTAATTACCCCATCTAAAAATTTTCTGCAAACGCAATTTTCACTAAAACAACCATAACTTGATATTCTAAACTTAAAATCAAGTGATTCAAAATGTGTTTTCGAAGCTTAAGAGATAACTCTAACATTCTTCAAAATACATTTCAACCTAAAAAACAATACAATTATGTGATAAAACCTTGTATTCGTTTCCCCTTCACAAATCCAATTAACTTTGAAACCACATAACAACGATTTTCTCATGTAAACTTTGTAAGACTGTTAAGTATGACTCCTATTTTCAATCAAATTAAAAAAATAATCTTTTAGTTAAACTCTATTTATTTATTTCAGTCAAACACTGATTAGTTTAGATTATTTTATTATTATTTGACATATGAATTTAGCCTATAAATAGGCTCTTTTACAACCTTAGAAAAATACACCCATTAGAGATTAGAACTCATAACACATTTAGAGAATTTTGTGTTTACGTTTTGAGGGTTCTTTGTTTTCGGGTTTTTGGGGTTTAGTTTTATCTCCATCTTTTGTACTCTTCGTTCTTTTACCATTATAGTAAAATTATCTTTGCCCGTGGTTTTTTATCCTCTTTGGAGGAGTTTTTCCATGTTAAATTTGTGTGTTCAATTTCTCAATTTATTCCACCATTTTATTACTTGTTGCTTAATCGGGACGATCAAAACTATCAGCACCAAAATAACACACCAAGGCAACCTCGTAAAAGCACCATACAAAGCATATATATGTTTAATAATTTTTTTAGTGTGTACGTTTGACACTCTTTTAAATATGATACATATATTTGGAACTACGAGTTTAGAATTTGGATTTCGAAAATGGTGTAAATTAAATAATAAATTATTTAGAAATTTAACATTCATGCTAAGTTTAGAACTTGGATTTGGATCTGGATTTTCTATTATATACATTAGAATTATGATAAGTGTCAATTTTTATGGATACTTTTAAACAAATCATTAAATGTTTTTAAAAATTATTTTATTTTATTTTTTATTAAAGGTTTTTAACAAATTGAGTAAATCTTGAGGGTGACATTTCTATTAAGGAGGGAAGAATTGTAACATCCCAAAAATTTCGATTTTGGATTTCGTGTTGAATCGAGATAAGTTCCGTAGGTTTCAAATTTTGTAGATTTAATCTCTTTATTGTGTAGATTTCAAATTCTGGTCTAATTGTTAACTACACCATTTCTTTTAAATTTGTTGGTATGACATTTTGAAATAAAAAAAATTTCACTCGATAGCCATATATTTAAAAAATGACATTGTAATTAGCCTGAATTTTACAAAAAAACAAAATCGTGTTAATTGTTGGACTTGAAGTTTGAAATCTAAAAAATAGAGAAACTAAATTTCTAAAAATAAAAATATAAAGCCTAATTTTAAATTTTTAAAAAATGTAAAGACTTATAACTTGAAACATGCATAGATCTATCATTATGATCTCTCTATTGATTGCAGACGACACAGTTATAAAACCATATTTAACCTACATCATAACAGAAATCCGGGAAGTAAATGAATTAACAACAAAGCCTCGTAGGATATCGACTGTGCATTTAAATGGTCATTTTTGCCTTTATATATAAGACATAAAACAAATTAGTTCTCAATATTTCTATCTTTATTCAATTTGATCCTTACTTTTTTATTTGGACCAAATTGATACTTAACATTTCATTGTTGACATGATACTATTTTTATCTTATTTACCATGTTAGCGAATAAATTAAAAATGATATAAAAAAACTCAAAAAATTAAAATTATAGAACTGCTAGAATGGTGATTTAAGAAGGTTGAGATTGAGTTTCAGTGCAGTGTAGATTATGTATCATTTGTGACTGTTGCTCTTGTGCTGAAGAGAAGTATTTATAGAACGTCGGCTAAGCCTCCCAACCGTTGAATTCCCTATCTCATATGTGCAATGGTGGGATGTGATAGATTGATGGATACGATAAGACTAAACTTCACCTTATTCTTGTAGTTGTTGATTGATTTTGAATAATCCCATTATAGGTTTTGATTATATTTGCTCTTTCTGATATAATATTTAGAATTACCTATAACCCTTTCTCAACCCATAAATAGGAAGATAATGCGCTTCAGCGCACTCGAACTCACGTCCTCTTACATTGGCAACAATATCCATACCAATCGAGACTCAATCAGCATCTAATAAATTTAATTTCAACATAGATAACAAGCTTCTCATTCTTAAAGTCTTTAAAATCATTATGTTTTTCTTTTCTCTTTTGTTTTTTTAGCATTATTCGTCAAAAGGTATGAAAGGATACATTTTGTAATGCATGCAATGTTTTACCATCATCAATCATTGTTTTCTCTTTTTTCTGACAATCTTTAGAAAAAAATTAATTTTAATTCAACAAATGTTTTGTTTTTTAACTTAACAAGGCTTGATCTTGAATTGCAATAGATTTTAGGTTTATTTTTAGAATTTAAAATTTAATATATCAAATTTGGTAATATTTTTGTCAATAAAATTTGAAAAAGAAATTGGATAAAATGAAATTTTGATTGATATTAAATTTTGGGTATCACTTATCGTTTTTGGTTATGAAAAAATAGTAACACATTTAAATTAAACTTTCTTCATTTTATTAGTTTAGTAATATCTAATATATTTACATTTATTATTACAACGATATTTTTCATGAGAAAACAAATGAGCAAAGGTATATCATTACAATATCTAATATCACTTTTGCATTGTACTCTTGTTTTATTAGTTTATATGGTTTTGTTTTTGTATATATATAGAGGGATAAAAGTGTTTTCGGGTAGATTTGATTATGGGTTGAGTCACTACTTAGGGTCGAAGGCTCGTAGAAAAAGTGGGTGGGTCTGAGTAAAAATATAGGTCCAAAAACTGGATCAGGCCTCAAGTAAGATTGTTTTGTTGTCATTTCGCTATTTTATTTATACTATTTTGTTATTGTTGTTTTGATATTGAATAACTCTTGTTTTATTGTTAATTTTGCTACTATTTTACAAGCATTTGTTTGCTAAGTTGCAACTATCTTAGTGTTATTTAAGTATAAAGCATTTTTTGTAATGTATTTTCAATTTGTTGGGACACATTTATTCTAATATTTTTAGTGTATTTGATGTATTATGTTTTTAAAATTTATTTTTATATATAAAAAATAATTTTAACAAATTAATATGGGCAAGTCGGGTAGGGCTCGGTTTAGCATATTTGTAATATGAGTCGAGCTTGGACAAATTTTTATGCCCATTTTTAGATCGAACCTAGGCCTAGAAAAAGAGCCTAAAATTTTATATTGACCCAACCCAAACTCGGTCTATTATGAGGTCAAACTTAAAACTTGATATTAATTAGAATTTCATTTCAACAAAAATTTCTTCATAATTACACCCTCAACAGTTATATGTTTAAATAATGGAAGTGATTTGATTTCCTCATACATTAATTTCTAAATGCTTAGATAAGCCTATGTTAAATTAATTTTTCCACTTCACCGACACTGTTAACACTAACAACTCTAGTTCAAGTGCATGCATGCAATGGGTTTGGTAGCTAATTTAATGCATTATACTGAATTATTAATAATTATTTTTTTCATCTTTTCTCACAGTAATTTTTTAAGTTATTATTATTATTTATTTCTTAAGATAGTTATTGAAGCGAATCCAGTAATTAATCATCCACACATTTTATATGTCCATTAAGGGGTAGATGTTGATCACGAGTTTTAAAACTGCTCTATACCTAGGATGAGGATCGAACCCTCAACTATTGATTAAGGTAGAAGAGAACCTTACCATCTCATTTAACTCCCATAATTTTATTTAAGCTATATTATTGATCATAAAGCTGCCATTGAGACTTCAATGGATCACCAATTAGGTTACACAATAAAATAGTTTGTGTCAAATCAAGATAATTTTGATTTTAAGATAGTTTGTAAAAACAAAGAATAAATTATATGTAATTTTACATTTTACCTATTTAATAGGAAAAAAATTGATAAATTTTAAGATACTATGTTTAAGTTTTATTATGTGCGAGTTTGATATTTGTATCGGAGTTGTCTGAGTATGTTAGTGTATATGAATATAATTATTGAATATGATTGTAATTGTCATCAGAGGCGATTCTAAGGGGCGGCATGGGCCCCGACCCCCCCTAAAATGAAAAATTTTCATTTAGGCACTCTAAATCTTTTTAAAATTTTAAATTAGTAAAGGTAAAATTGTAATTTAGCTCCTTCTAAAATTATAAAAATTCAATTTAATACTTTAAAAATTATAAAGATATAGACTATAAAAAATTGTTCTGGCTTCACCCCTGAATGTCAAATGATTTTATTATATATTTAAAAGGTATGATATGTATGTTATTTTTGTTTATTAGGCTTAAGTGTAAAATTGGTTCTTAAACTATATTATTTTTCTCGGGGCGTTATAATGGAGCTGGCAAGGGTTTTGGTCCCCTAAATTAGGCCATATAAATTTTATAAAACTATAAGTTAGTACATGGTAAAATTGTACTTTGATCTCCAAATGATAAATTTTTAATTTAATCCTTTAAAAATATAAAGTTATAAGCTAATAAAATAGTGAAATTATATTTTAGATCTCTAAAAAACTCGTAACTTACTTCCATCTCGAAGCAAAAAAAATTGGCTTCCCTCCTCGGTTTTTCAGTTGAAAAGTTATAATCAAAAGTGATACTTAAACTATAAATTTACGCGACACCAACCAATTAAATTATCGAATGTCAAATATTTTTATCGAAATTAATAATCTAAGTATCAAAGTTAAATAAATGTAACACAAAACTTATGATTGTGGTTCAACTTTTGGCAAGTGGGGCCTTAGTGTCCCCAAGTGATGTAAACTAGTAATTCATCATTTTCACAGCTTTGTTGAAAATTTGTTAAGTAAAGAAGTAAACCTAATCATTCGACTCCGAAAGATGTGACCAATTAATCCAATTTTCAGAATGAGAAAAAAATATTTCATATTTGGGTCCCAATTCATTATATTCTTAAACGGATATACTTTTCTTCATGGCAGAGTTAACCCAATATTCATTGCTTCTTCATCATGGCAATGCCATTGCCTTTACTAACATCAAATAGTATTTATGTTCCAATGATTTGGCCAACCCTATCCCACCAACTTCAATCACTACCCAATCTCTAGCCGATAAAGGAGTGAATATGTGTGATCCATTTCTTTAAATTTTAAAACACGAAGGTTGTGCCCTTCACTTACATTTTAAAACGATGTGCATTCCTCTAAAAATTGAAGTAAATTTAAAGTTTTAAAATTTAATTTTGACCTGTTTAAAACTAAAAATTTTATAGTTTAACCCCTCGAGAAATTGTAAAATTTTATAATTTTTAGTATATTTGCAATTGACTCACACACCATCAGTAAGAGTACATCATTACCAGTTCACACACTATAAAAAGGGTTGTCCTTGTGATTCAAACCCATGATGTGAGTTTTAATTTAGATAATACCCGGTGTCGCTAGGCCAAGAGTTGATAAATTTTAATATTATTAATACAATGATAACATTATATTTTAACTCTTCCGAAGGTTTATAACTCAAATACGACTCCCAAAAGATATTCTCTAACTTAGCCTCTGAGTTAAGGTTTTTAATTCCGTAAGTGAGTTAAAAAATGATCATATCTTTTTTTTTAAATGTTAATCCCTTGTATAATTTAAAAACTCTACCGACACGTAATTATCCATAAATTATAACATTAGATTTAAATAATATTATTTTTAAAGTTCTAATTATATAATAAATTAATTAAGGGTTGAAACTTTTGTGTTGGGCTTGGCTAGCCTTTTTTTACAGTAAACGAATGTCATTTTAATCATAAATAGATTAGAAACGACAAAAGAGTGACTAAAGGCATATTTATTAGTAATAAGATGTTAAAATTAACTTTTTTCTTAATGGACGATATTTATGACTTTGACCATAAAATTAACTACAAAAGTATAACTTAAGACTATAGGTAATTAATTTCCCTCTTTTTTTACTGTAAAGTTTTTTTTTCATCCTTTTTAGACGATTTGCTAAGAGGTTTATGTTGTTAGTCAATGCAGGAGAACTTGGATTCGAGTATATTGAAGCGCATTATCTTCCTATTTATGGGTTGGGGAGGGACTACGGATAGTTCTGGGTATCGCCTTCAAAAGAGTAGATATGATCATAACATATAATGAGATTATTCAAAATAAAAGTGGATTTATTCATGAATTGAGTCGTAATATAATTTTTTATATAATATTAAAAAGTTATATTTATAGATAAGTTTAAATAAAAATATTTTTTATTTTTAATTAATAAATAGTAATTCAAGTTGGGTTGAGCCAATCTAACATCATGTGTGAATGATATGTTGTTCATTATAATATATTTACTGAACTTGATTTGGGTTAAGCCTCGGAAAGGAAAAGAAATGATTGATTATAATATATTTTCGTTATACATTTAATAAAATAATTTATGTAGAAGATTAACATTAAAAATGGTATTTTACATCCTAAAACATTTTCTTTTCTCAAATTTTCTCTTGAATTGGGAGACAAAATTGAGTATTTTCAAAAGAAATAAAGGAATACTCAACTTTCGTTTTTTCCCCTTGAATAATAATAATAAAGTTATCCAAATAAGGGAAGAGTCTTGCTTTCCCTTCATTTCCTTTCCTTTCTCTAGTTGTGATGTAATCCAAACATAGGATAAGGTCAATTTTTTCTTATCAAAGCTCAAGAAGGGTTTGACTAGATAGGAGGATCGGTAGTTTAATCTTTAAACAAATCAACTTAACAAGCAACGGCAAAATTAAGAATTGTGTGATAAGAAGCCAAGAAAAAAATTTAAACAAAATTAAGGGATGAAATTAAAAATATTATATTATGCTTAAGCTAGTTTTTGAACTTTTGAGAGGGTTAAAATTGGATTTTTTTTTCTTTAAACAAAGAGACTGAATTGAATTATTAGTAGTTCAAAGTTGCAATTGCACCTTTTGGTCAAGGGAAGTGAATGCCCCTACATGTGTCACATACCCATTACCATTTTCTTGAGAGACCTGTGTGATAGGATATGCAACCTTAATTGCTTATATGCCCTAAAACCATTTTGGATGTGTAATACACTCGCTTATATACCCAAAGACCTTCCCTCTCCTTTCTAATGTGGGATTAATGCATCTTACCTATTCCTCTAGAGTGGTTGACATGACATTATCCCTACTCAATCTTGTGATGCCCTTATCATGAACTTCTCAATTTTTTACTACCCTGCCCTAGGGATTTTGTACAATGTCATGGTTGCTTTACCTTACCTACCCCACTCATTGGGGTGCTTAGCATGGACTCATGTAGGCAAGGTAGTCTCTAAAGTCTAGATTATATTCCATAATCAACCTTCTACCTATGGATCGACACTAGAGTTGGCCTCTTGGTTAGCACCTGGTTTTTTTTTTCTAATAAGCAATGACACCTAAACTTCACTGCACAACAACCATTTCGAGTGAAGTGCTAAATAAAAGAATCATCACTATGAGGAAGGCCAATCAAAATGGACAAGAAAATCTTTGCTTATTCTTCATTTGAAAAATGATCAACCTCATATTGCTCCGAAACTTTATTTTCCACATTAATGAGTTGGGAGACAAATAGGCTCTTGCCCCATTGGGTAGGGAGAAGACACTTGAAACAAGGTAGGTTTTGACAACCTTCTATCTTGCCAAATGGCATTTTTATTGTCGCTATTTATGTTCCATTGAGTTTTAATTTTCAAAATCTCAATGTTGCCAGTTAAGCTTTGTAATGCCCACAAACTTCTAACTGAAGTCTTTGATTCAATATTGTTGGTTGTTGTTTTTTCCAGGTAAGTTCAAATGGAACTTATTATGTTAATTTTAGTTATTTAAGTGTTATAATATCTTTTTTGTTAGTTAAGTTGTTGTGAAAATGTTAAAATTTAAAATCGAATGGATTAAATTGCAAAGTATGTAATATAGAATGATTCTGAATAAAAACGTCTCATTAGATGGTTATAAAATGTTTATATGGTAAAACAATATGTATAAATGATGATATTAAAGAGAATAAAATGTATGAATACAGAACAATGCCGTGAGAATTTAGTAAATATTTACGATACAAATGGCAAACCGTTACCATTTTAAAGGAATTGGGTGCTGGTCAGGGACTACTTTATCGATGGCTAAGATCCAGCATTTGTTACGGATTCTCTACAGCTTGGGTGAGCAACACTGAATAGAGTTAGCATAACAATATCGTCCCACAGCTTGTAAGAGTAGACACAAATGATACAAACTGAGTGCTGGTCAAGGACTTAGTTATCGATGGTTGAGATCCAACATATGTTGCGGATTCTCTACAGCTTGTGCGAGCAACATCGAATAACACTTACATGAACAATCCCGACCTACAGCTTGTGTGAGCAACTTATATGTTACAACTTGTGTGAGCAATCTAGTTCTGAGTATTCGAAATTAATTTACTATAGTTCTCCGAGCAAATATATTGGCAAGTTGATAAAGAAATGGTTGGGAAGATTGATAAGGAACTTAGTTGACATGTTTGTGATATCGTATAAGTTGGAATGATATAATACTATTTGGTATATGTGTGTAATCTGAACATTTTGATGTTATGGTACTAATATGTTAACTTGATGATGGTTTTTTGAAATTGTATAAATAGGTTTAAGAAAGCCAAAGTATTACCAAGTTGTGCATCTTTGAGTTTCTATTGATTAATTGATATAAAACTTAGGTAAGTTAAATTTCGAATGGATTTACTAAGTATTTGTTATACTTATCGTTGACTTCACGTACTTGTAGATTGTTGACCATGAAATGTGACGATCAGATCACTCTGGAGCTCGCACTATCCATCTCCCGTTTTGGTAGCCTTTTGATGGTTTTGAGTTCGGTTATACGTGGCATGTACTTAGGAATGTAATAGTATCTTATAATGTTTGTTTTGTTTGGAACTTTACTTGAATTGAACTTATGTGTAAATGGAAATGATATATGTATGCATATTAGAGAACATGATGCATTATATTTGTTTGGTTCTTAATGTTGGATATATAGAGTATAAATTGACGTGAGAAAGTGAATGTTGAATAGCTTGAAATGTTATAAATAGTTTTGATGTAAATTGGTGCGAAATGTGGCATATTGGTTCATATGTTGGAATCGTGTTCAAGTGGTATGTGTTTGGTATGAAATTGGTATAAATTGTGCAGGTATAAGTTGTGTTAAGTGTTTTCTTTGAGTTAAATTGGATGATGATTTGAAATGAGTATAAATGACCTATTTTTGCACCAAACAAATTCGTTGTCCCAATGTCATTTTTCTCTTGTTGCAACGTCGGCCAACAATTTGTGATGTCCTGACGTCAAGTGGTCTGACATTGTGACGTGACATACTATTTTGGCAACGTCATGACAAGGGGGAAGTCTTGTCGCAATGTCGTTTTGAACTTTTGAAATCTTTGCAGTTTAGTCCTTGTTCGAATCTACGTCAACTTTTAAGTTTATGAAAGCTCGTATAAAGCTTAGGGAAAGTTTAAATTTGTATTGAATGACTTATATGATAATAGTTAATGATTTTTTATTCAAATTATCTGTTAAATGTTTATAATTATTCCATTTTTCACTGTAGCTCAATTCCAGCGATTAGGATGGATAAGGGGTGTTACACACATATATAAGTGAAGTGGTTGTTTTGGTAACTATGTTTTTGCATATTTGAATGCATGAAATAGTTGATTTGGGGCTTTGGGGCCAAATGTTAGTTAATAGGCTAGGTTGGAAGCTTTGGAAAACAAGGAGTTAGTGGCCTATTTTCGTCGTCGTGATACCATATCCTCAATGTTGCGATACTGATCTTGTTTTATTTTGAAAACTTTGCAATTTGGTACTTAGATTGGAAATTTTGGCTACTATCTTCAAAGTCGCGATACCAAGCCGTGGAAATCGCGACACCCAGTTGACATACTTTGAAAACTTTTAGTTTAGTCGTAGTTCAACCCCGAGATGGAATTGAGCTTTCGTAAGCTCATATATGACCCAAAAATGATTATATATATATATATATATTTTTTTACAATTGTAGTACTTATAAATTAATTATTAATGATGAAATTTGTTTGTAATTAATCGTAGTTGTTCTAGCAACAAATGCGACATCCTAAAGCTCAGACTCGACAATTGGGTCAAGCGTGGGTGTTCAATACACTTTTGAGGCATAAAATGGGATAAAATGATAGTTTAGGTACTGGTAAAAGTACCATGAAAGCCCTTATACTAGGAGTCGAATTGCATTTTTCCCCTTCTACTCAAAAAATAGGCAAATTAGTCCTTATACGTTAGATCAAAGAGCAAACTAGTCATTCTATAAAAATTCCTTTCATTTCTATTGTTAAAAATTGATCTATGTACATCAACATGAGGTATACGTGGCACACTACTTGATTATTCTGTCAGCCACGCTAGTTTTTAACAGTACAAAATGATGAAATTTTAACAGAGAGCATCAATTTTCTCTTTGATCTAACATATAGTGACTAATTTGCTCATTTTTTTAGTAGAGTGAAAAAATTGATACTTTTATTTTTGGGTATCACTTCTAACCAAAAAAAACTGAAAATAAAGTATAGTTTAAGGTCCAATTTTGTAAACGAAACTTAATCTCTTTTTTTTTTGTCTTTTTTTTTGCATTGAATGTGAAAGAAGTAAGAGGACGAAGATTAAGACGAAAGACTTAGAGAGAGAGCTGAAAAGAAACACCAATAAATCAACCAATATGCAGCATGCTTTTATTAGATGTCGTACACTTTTTAGAGATAAAACGAGACACAATGATAGTTTAAGTATCATTTTTATAAAAAAAAAAAAAAAAACTTTTCAAGTATCAAACTGAAAATTGAGTATGGTTTAAGGACCAAATTTGTAAATAAAACATAATATATATTTTTTGGCATCGAGGGTGAAGGAAGTGAGTAAAAAGACAAAGATTAGGACAAAAGGGTTATGAAGCATTGGAGAGAAGAGAGAGAGAGAGGAGCAATAATGCAATGTAGGATAGGAGACAGAGTGTTGCTTTTGGGGGTACTACTTGGGGAATAAAATGTTGTCTCGCTCTTTCTACAAGGATTGGCGTGAAGGTGAACAACAACAACAAACCCACCCTGCCTTTCTCTTTTGGATAAACACATTATTGAATGTACACTTTCACCTTTATATATTAATTTACAACATTATAATAATAAAAAGAGAGAATACTTACAATTACAACTTTTCTTTTCCTTCTTTCTCTAACTTTTTCCCTTTACTACTTTTTTTGAATTTCTCTGCCTTTGTTTGTCCATTCAAAGGAGGGAAAATGGAAAGAGAAGCAACTTCTCTCACTTCCTTTCTTTTTTTTTTAATTTTTGAAATGTGGGTCTTAGTTGGGTCTTTCCTTTTTCTTTTCTCCACTTTCTTTTATAAATGCATCCACTTTACCATCTTTATCTTTATTTCTACTATAGTCTTTCTCAATTAGTAATTACCATAATTACAATGTAGGTGGTAGATTAAAATTGAATCAATCAATTTTTTAAGGGGTTAAAATGCGATTATACCCTTTTTAAAGAGACCATCTCAAGGACAAGGTCACTCCTTCCCTTTGTATTTGCTCCTCCTATGTGATCTATTTAAAATTAGTGGTTTTGACCCTGATCCATCATCCCGAGTATTAAATTGAATAACTAATTAATCTGAATAAATCCGGTGAACAGTGGGATGAACTTGGCACTCCAACATTGATAAATTTGTTTTTTAATCTATTCAAATTTTATTATTCATTCCGACCTCCTAAAACAATTTTCTATTTCATCCCTAAACAACGAGAAATTATGTTATGGACCATTCCCACTACATTATTTATGGTCCCTATTCAATTATTTAATGATATTTCAGTAATTTTTTTTTCGTATCATTGACATATAATTTTAATAACTTTTTTATCCTGAAATAATATAATAAAAGAATCCGTAAAACAATTTCTCCTCAACCTCCAACGCATTTGATTATAATAACTATATGGTAACGTTTACGGAACAACCATCACCATGACTTAATCTACCAATGTTGTATACCAGAAACCATGGTATTAGCTAATTCTCAATTAATTTAGGCATGCTTAGCTAATTCTCAATGTATGTATATATAAATGTGCAGCACTGTGACTAGAGGAAAAAGGAAGATGGTTAAGATTGATCAGATCTTCTTTTGCAGCTTTTTCATCGTCTTGGGGTTGAAAAGAAAAAGAAAGAAAATTTATTTATTTATTATTATTTTATGATATGTTTTCATCATGCCATGAAAGTTTTACTACTCTCCATATGCATATAGACTTTGAGGATATTTTTTTGCGAGTCCCAACAAGTGCAGTGAATGTTTTGTATTAATCAAATAATCACTTTTTTGTTTTAATAAACCAAATCATTCCTTTGTTATTTATCTATTTATTTATTATCATGGGAAACCAAAACAAAGAAAATCTTAATTAGGGTTACCTTTAGGGTATTAAAAGATGGTGCAGTCTGTGTGTGTGTGTGTGAGAGAGAGAGAGAAAAGAAAGATAGGAAGTGGAATTGAAAAGCTAAAAAAAGCTGCCCTCAATTTTAAAAAGAACAAAAATGTGGGTGAATGTAATTGAAAGGTTAAATTTTATGTAAAATTGAAATAAAGTTAATATATTTATTTAATTTTTTTAATAGTATAAGGACTAAATTAAATATTTTCTTTTTAATTTCATTGCTACTAAATTTTCTTTTAAAAGTAGGTAAATATAGGGACTGAGTTTCGAATTTGTGAAGTGTATAAAGAACGAAGGGTTTGGTCTATTTGTGTTGTATATTGGTTCTAAAACTATACCATAAGCTCTTCTTTCCAAAAACTTTCAAAAAAATATATTTTTTGGTTCTTTGTTTTTCATTTTCAGATTCATATTTGTCTATTTTAAGCTTACAACAACTGGTTCATTTTGTTCTAAGCTTTTAAGAGGAAAACAAAGGCAAATAGGGGTGTGGGGGTGGTGAGTATATTGCATAAGAGAGGAAAGTTAGTGAAAAATTTTGAGAAGAGCACAAGTTTTTTTCATTTGGGGGGTGGTGTGGGGGGGTGGGTTTTAGCCAAGTGATGCGCTCAGGTGCCTGTACGGTTCAGCAGACCCTCACAGCAGAGGCTGCTTCAATATTGAAGCATTCTCTTAGCTTAGCCAGAAGGAGAGGCCATGCACAAGTGACTCCTCTTCATGTGGCTGCCACTTTGTTAAGCACAAGGGCTAGCCTATTAAGAAGGGCTTGTCTTAAATCACAGCAGCCTCAGTTATCTTCCTCACATCCACTTCAATGTAGAGCGCTTGAGCTTTGTTTCAATGTAGCTCTTAATAGGTTACCAACCGCACCAGGACCAATCCTTCATGTTCAACCTTCTTTATCAAATGCTTTAGTTGCTGCACTTAAAAGAGCACAAGCTCATCAAAGAAGGGGTTGTATTGAACAACAACAATCACAACAGCCTATACTCACCATTAAAGTTGAGTTAGAGCAGCTTATTATATCTATTCTTGATGATCCTAGTGTTAGTAGGGTTATGAGAGAAGCTGGTTTTTCAAGCACTGTTGTTAAAGCCAACATTGAAGATTCTTCTTCATCACCTTCATCTGTGTTTCAATGTTATAACACTACTTCTGGTTCTGGTGGTATTTTTTCTTCACCTTGTTCACCTTCTCAAACTCATTTCTTGTCTTATGAACAAAACCCATTTTTCTTTTCACCTTCAAAGAAACTTTTAACCAACTACATACCAGATTCAGCTTCTTTGAAACAAGACATCAAGTTGGTGTTTGAGGTTTTGTTAAGGAAGAACAAGAGGAGGAACAGTGTTATAGTTGGTGATTGTGTGTCTACAACTGAAAGTCTTGTGTCCGAACTAACATCAAGAGTTGAGAAAGGTGATGTTCCAGATGAAATGAAACATGTTCGGTTCCTTAAATTTTATTTCTCACCTATGTCTTTAAAGTTCATGAAAAGAGAGGATGTTGAGAAACATGTTTGTGATTTGAAAAGAAGAGTGGATTCCATTGTAGCAGAAGGTGGTGCTATTATTTATACAGGTGATTTAAAATGGACTGTTGTTGAAGAAGGTGAAATCAATGGTTACAATGCAGCTGATCATTTAGTTACTGAACTAGGAAGGTTGATTTCAGATTATTACATGTCAAACAAGGTCTGGTTAGTGGCAACTGCAAGTTACCAAACATATTTAAGGTGTCAAATGAGACAACCTCCACTTGAGGTTCAATGGGCACTTCAAGCTGTTTCTGTTCCTACAGGTGGACTTAGTTTAAGCCTCCATGCTTCCAGGTTTGTTCCTTTTCTCCATTAATATTCCTTATTCTTTTTGGTTCTTGTTTTTATCTTCTAGTTATGGTCTGTAAAAAGACATATGAATCATTGTCCATGCATTGTATTATTACCATGCTTTGTCGGATATAGCCGCGCGCTGCATAAAATCAAAAGAAAAAGTTAAAAAGTTTTCACGTTTGTCTTTTCTTTTTTTCCTTTTTATGCTTTCTTTATGTCTTTGCTGTCTCGTGTTTTGAAATTATTAATCTTCATGGACCATAATAAGAATAATCTTGATGTTTGCAGTTGCCATGATACAAAAATGGTGTTCAGTGAGATGGAAAAGAAGCAATTTGAGCATGAGAGACTTACATGTTGTGCTGAATGTAGTTCAAATTACGAGAAAGATGTACAGTCGTTTAAATCTAGTGGTGGCTTGCCACCATGGATGCATGTTCATGGTAGTAACAACAGTGACAGCCAAAAGGTAAGAAGAGTCTACAAGTTAAAACTCATTTTGGGTCTTTTCTTTTTTTTTTTTTTTTGGGGGGGGGGTGGTTTTAGAGCTTAATTGTGTCTGGTTTTTGTAGGATGAAATGGTTGAATTGAGGAGAAAATGGAACACATTATGTCACAGTTTACATAGAGGTAGATTGAACCAGAGCCAGTTGAGGTCCACCATGTACTACAACAACCAAGGCTATCCTTATGGTTCATCGTTCCCTTGGTGGCCTAGTCAAAGCAGTGGCTTAACCGATTCGGCTTCGATATCTTTCATCGATTCGAAGCCAAATTCGGTGCCGAGATTCAGAAGGCAAAACTCATGCACCATTGAGCTCAATTTTGGTAATGTATCACCAAACTTGGATTCATTTAAAAACACTGAGGATAAAGAGGTGAAGGTCACACTTGCTCTTGGTAGTGATTCTCCAAGGACAAGTACTGGATTGTGTGAGCTTTTGCAAGGCAACCTGCCATGGCAATCTGAGATTATAAGTTCGATAGCTGAAGCATTGATGGGTTCAAAAAAAGAGACTTGGTTATTAATTGAAGGGGATGACATGATTGGCAAAAGAAGATTAGCACGTGTTGTTGCAGAATATGTGTTGGGGTCACCTGATTTGCTGCTGTACATGGACATGAAACACAACAATGACACAACTCGATGTAATGAGAGGCTTAAGAGAGCATTTAGCAGGGATGAAAAGGTTGTGGTTATGGTGGAAAATGTTGACTTGGCTGATACACAGTGTTTAAAACTCCTAGCTGATAGATTTGAAGGTGGAGATGGTGGTGGTAGTAGCAGATCAATAATCATTTTAACCAAGTCCATATCTTCTAGCTTTGAGGAACATTATGCCAAAAAGGACAACATTGTCATCGAGATGAAGCTCAACATCAACGGCTCTGATACCAACAAGAGAAAACACGAATGGGGCGGTTCAAACAAGACCAAAACACCAAGAACCGAACCAAGTTCCCACATCCTTGACCTCAACATGAAAGCAGCTGATGATGATGAAGAAGAAGAAGCTAATGAAAGTGGTGAAGTTAGTGACTTGACGGCTGATCTCCATGTCGGGTTTCTAGAACTGATCCAAAAACGCTACATTCTCAACCAAACCGAAAGCCAACACAAGGAGATGAAAGAAGCTTTCATGGCCAAGTTCAAAAGGGTGGTAGAGGAGATATTTGGGGGTGAAAATAAGGTTAGTTTTAGTATTGAAGAGCGGGTACTGGAGGGGGTTTTAGTTGGTTCAAGTTATTTTGTGAATAGCTTATTTGAGAAATGGCTAAAAGACATTTTTCAAACAGGCTTACAAAATGTTAAAAAAAATGGAGGGGGAGGGGGTATAGATGAAATTAGATTAAGTTATGGGGGTATACTTGAAAAAGCAATGGAAAATGGATATATGGGGAGTTGCCTTCCCAAAAACATCCAAGTTTAGTTTCATGGAGTAAAAAATTTGGATTGGGGGGGTTTTCTTATGTAAAATTCCTGACAATACCCAAAATGACCATAATGTCAGTTTGTGTAACTTTCATAGGATGTGTTTTGTAATCTTTTTCTTTTATTTTCATTAATTTTCAGTTCCTTTTGTTTTTTTCTTAAAGCTAATAATTTAATTCTATCTCCAGATATCAATGAAATCATTGCATTATTGAAACCGTTAATTTAATCATTAAATGACATATAAATCTTGCATGATTATTGACACTCATCTCTTGGATGATCCATATAGGAACCTCATTCAGTCGCATCAAGACTACATTCTTTCCTCAGTGGAGAAAATTATCCCATTAAAGCCTAGTAGATAGGCCAGCTAGTTCTAAGTAAACATTATCTTTCCTTTTTTTGTATACTTGAGAGAGCGAAATGAGATTGTTTAGGATCAAACCCAAATTCTCGTGCCCATAACATAATGTTTTTACCGTTAAGGCTAAGAGATTGTTGACGTTCAAAAACCTATATATAAATTAACAACAACAAAAAAAGGATAATTTATATATAAACAAAAGAACATAAATTGCTTTTTTGGGTTAATTTATAGGCCTTTGATAAAGTTCCAAGACTTGGATTCCATAGTAGATAACAACTAACAAGTTTGGCATCATATAAAGAGATATAAAACAAAGAACATAATGATTACATTAGAAATTTAGAACCTTTCAAGTTGATGAATTTAATCATGATTAAGCTTTTCCATATTTAATTCCATAGCCCTTCTCTTTTATGTTCTTAGCAATAGTGAAGAACAAAAAGAAAGAAAATAATAATGTCTATGTACAATGATGAATGTTTTGATGATAAACACCTAGCCAACTATCTCTACAATTATTGGTGCTATTTATTTAAATTAACAACATTCATCATCACTTGTAATTTTATTTATTTATTTTGATTGAGGAAAACATACCAGATGTTGAATTTAAGTTTTAATGTCTCATAATAAATTGTCATTTTTTTAAAATAAAAAAACACCAATAATAAATCTTCTTAAGACCGATATTTTCAAGTATTGAGTCTGAATTCTCTCCTTAAAGTAACTTCTTAATATATGCAGACCGAGGGTAAAAGCACCTCTGAGATCTCAAAAAATGAGCAAATAAATTATTGTATGTTAGATCAAAGAGCAAACTAATCATTTTTGTTAAAATTCCAACCATTTTCACAGCTAAAAACTAGCGTGGCTGACAGATTTACCAAATAGTTACTCTTGGTCTATCACATGTGCCTCATTTTGACGTGCAATGATTGATTTTTAATAATAGAAATTGATGAAACTTTTCACAAAATAACCAATTTGCTCTTTGAATCTAATGTACATGAATTAATTTACTATTTTTTGAATAGAGAGAACAAAATACAATCTAACTTCTAATACAAATACCTCCCGATTAATATTTACCCAGAAACAACTTCTTAATACATATAGATTAAGGTGGGAAACTTTTGAAGAAAATATTATATTGATGAAAATTGTTAATAGATTCATTTGACTGTAATCAATGCTCATTTATAAGTTGATCATCATAAGTAACTCAAAAAGGAGCAACCCAAATTCATAAATATATAATATAAATAGGCAATCCCACTTTTGAAAATAATTTCATTAGCCCACACATTGCACCATTATTCTGACTTTTGAAGCAAATTCTGAAATCATCAAACGGCGGAAAGTGGGGCCACTCTTCCAATCATACATACTATCAAAACAGGGTTTTTAATAAATAGTGGGGTAAACTACGCTCAAGACCATTGAATTATTAGTAAATTTACATTTTAATCATTTCATTCCAAAATGTTACAGTCACCGAGCTATTCAAAAAATTTTATTTAATTCATTGGATAGTTAAGTTTTTTCTTTTAAAATCGGTATATGGTGGATACCCATCAACGAGTAGAAGAACCAGGCTGATCTAATGGTTAATGTCGGAGATCAAAGAAGGAAGTTATTTGGATTCCGGTTCACAGATTCGTGACGTTTAAAGTTGAAAAAAAATGGAACTGTAGAAGAGAAAGAGAATGAGAGCTTTTGACTGGTGCAGGTCATGCAACCACGATTTTAACAACCTAGTGACTTGAATGAAAACTTTTGAATAGTTTAATGACCATTTTGTAATTTTTGAAGTTAAGTGACTAAATTGTAAACTCACAAAAAGTTTAGTGATCTTGGGTGTAGTTCACCCTAATTATTAATAATAAATAATAATTTAAAAAGCTTTATTTTAGCACTTATTTGCTTTAGGAAAAGCTATCAAATAATGTGCTAGTATTGTACGAGGAAAAGTATCTTTGATAGGAAATGATGAATCTATTATACTAACTACACACATGTATATTTATATCATGAATAAATTAAATAGTAGTTGATTGGTAGACCCTTTAGAAATCAGAACAAATCTTCCTTGGATATTGATAAAGTTTAAATGTAAAAAGAAAAAAAAAAGATAAAACATTATCTAATTTTTTTTAGTGAATTACGGAAAGAGAGTAAAGTTTTAACAGCAACGTAACTAGCGCGATTCAAACTTAAATAACACTTAAAGTGGCGAACATCTTGATCATTAGACCAATATACGGGATTCGCGTTATCTAATACTTTTAAGTTTCATAGTATAATTGAACAAGAAAAAAGTTTTCTCTTGCATAATTGAACTTCCACAAAAAAGGAAATATTTTTGTTTCAGTTTTATTGGAAAGAAAATAATATATTAAAAATATTTTTGAGAACATAAAATATGTAAAATTAGAAATAATAAAATTTATTTTATTTTTTATTATTTTACTAATAATGCTTATTGAAAAGTTGAAAACAATAAATTTTTTATTTTTCAAATTTAATTAATGTTTTGACTCTAGTTCGTATTATATAAAATTTTCTATCTTCGTTCAAATCCATATGATTATAAATGGAGGATTTTTTTATATATATTTTATTTATCATTTTTTATTATAAGAAAATATGTATCGAACATGTTTTTCAAAAATAATAAATATTTTTAAAATAAAAATAATTTCAGAAGCCAAATGAAATTCGATATTTTGGCTCTCTGTTTATTTTCTTAAAGACCACGAAAAAAACCATTAGGATAGGCATTGGTCCATTTAGTTACAAACCCAAAAGCAACAATTAATATATATTGGAAATTTTTGGGTAACATATTATATTAAAAAAATGGGTTTCAACAAAAAGAAATATTGAGTTCCTCAAATTAGAGATTATCATGGGCCGGGCCTCAATAGATTTTAGGTCCATTTTTAGTTCGGATTTAATCTGATCTAAAAATAGGTTTAAAATTTTGTTTAAACTCGATCATGATAAAAAAGTTAAAATCTAAGCCCAACCATATTAATTTTTATATAAAAATAAATTTAAAAATATAATACATCAAATACACTAAAAAATTAAAATAAATGTTTCCCAACAATTTGAAAATAAATTTAAAAATTTATTTTATATTTAAATAACACTAAGATAGGTGCAACTTAGCAAGCAAATACCTCTAAAATAGTAACAAAATTAACAATAAAACAAAAGTTATACAATATCCAAACAATAACAACAAAATAGTAACAATATAATAGCGAAATGACGCCAAAACAATGACAAAACATCAACATTTTTTTTTTTGCAAATTCGAGTCAAACCGAGCTCAGACCAAAAAAACTTACCCAAGGCTTGGTCCATTTAAAAAATGAGCTCTTTTTTTGCTCAAACTCATTTTTCGGACCTATATTTTTGCCCAAATCCTCCCACTTTTCAGGCCAAATTTCGGACAGAGCCACTTGATCAGGTCTACCTCAAATCCCACATTATATAAATTATGCATGGCTTTTTATTTTTATTTTATAATCTTACCATGTGTAAATCCTATCAATTGATTATAGTTATAAGAATGTATTTAAAATTATAAATTTGTTTGTGCATTAAAGTGATTGATGCTGATTATAGTGTGATCCCCATTGCAACTATAATCGTAACCTTAAAAAATAAGCTCGTTTTAACCAAACTCATTTCTCAATTTTATAATTATCCTCTATTTTATTTGTAAGTATCGAGTAATTTCTATAGTATTAAAATTAACTTGTGTAACTTTAATTTTTCTTAAAATATAAAAAAATTAAATACTAAATAAAAACAGGTTTTAAAAATGAGAAACCGGAACATCATAGACAAACTGAAGAGATTTCAGTCATCCATGGACGCTACCAAGTATTAAAACCCATTTTTTTTATCAAATTTCAATTATTAATTAACGTTGTTTTACATAAAAACCATTTTGTATGCTAATAAAATGTTGACATCCCTATATATTAACCTAAGAATAATCATCATCATAATTCCGACCATGATTCATGCTTGGTTAATTATTTTTACTATTTTGAAGGTTACGATATCTTCTCAGTTTCCATATTTTTTATAAATTTACATTTAGTCTTCATATTTTTATTATTAAAACTTTAACCCTTCTATTTTTTTTTAATTTAAGTCTAGTAATTAACAATGTTAAAATTTTTATATTAAATTTATCGATCTAACATTCTAAAATTTAAAAAGCAATCACTCATCAATCATGTGATAAAAAAATGATATTGTAATAAATTTGAATTTAACAAAAAATTTAACAATTCTTCAAATTTACATCAGCATTTTAAATAGAACAAAATATTTACTCTAACCAATGGCATTTTAAACATTGAAGTAAAAATTATGTCAAAAATTAAAATATAGAAATTAAATCTCAAAATTGAGTATATTACCCAAATTAAAATTTAACCATTTTATATAATCTAAAAATAGCATAACCAAAATTGAAATTTAACCATTACTATTAATGTAAAAAGAAAAACATTTTCAATAGAACAAAATATTTACTCTAACCTTACGCCTTCCTTTTTATATATAGTAGTATAGTATAGATAATTTATTTTAAATTTAAAGTTTAAAATTATGTATAAGTGATTACACATAACATGATCAAATATGCAATATCCAAATCTGATAAAATTCAAATCCGAAATGACTGAAACTTAAAAACAATCAAAAGAAATGCACAATGGCTTTTACATCTATGAAGTAGCAAAATGTACATGGATGTTACATAACTTACAAAATTAGGAGGCAGGGAGTAGGGTAGGAAAATGCCCAAGCTTAAGAATGAACCATAAAAAATTATTTAAAAAGAGGATGCCAAATAAAAAGAAGGCAAAACTAATATATATATATATATCAAATAAGGGATATAGGATATAGCTTAGCTATAGCTAGTTAAACCAAGAATGGCACTAAATCTAGGGACTGGGGGACCTAATCTACACCATATACAAAAGGATGTAATTGTAAAAGGAAATAAACTCTCTCACCTAAAAAAAACATGAACCTCAAAGCAGGATGGTAACAATGGGTATTTTCAACTTTTGAGCAAAGTGTACTCAAAGAAGGTATTTGGAAAATAAAAGAGTTGGAGAATCTTACAGTTCAAGGTCAAGAACTGGTTTTAGTCTTCTCTCCACTTCCATGTTTTGTAGATTGATCTCCTCCAGGATCATAGATAAAGCGGTTTTGCAAGATTCATCGTCTCTGAAAGCTAAGGTCCATCTCCCGTCGACTAGAGATTTTATCCTTGTTTCACCGGGTGTGCCGGATTTAGGAGCATCCAAGAAGGGTAATGTTGATGGACGGATACGTAAGTGTAGCCATCTTGCATGCTTATCATCTATTCTGGGCTGGAAGATTTTGAAGGCAAAATGTATGAATGACATGGTATTCTACCTCAATATTCAAATCCTAAACAACCAAAAGTTGGATTACTTTGGCCTTTGGGTTTCACACCACTTGAGTTTGGTTGATGCCTTTCTTAGCTAAATTCGGATCGAGTTCATTTTTTATGTATTAAGACTCAAACTAAGTTTCAAGCTAGTTTCAAATTTAGGTTGGCGCTCGAATTTATGGTACAGGTTGATTCGGGTCTGGGTCAAGTTTGATTTGTTTTGGTTGGGCAGGTATTCTGTGCTAGGTTTTGCCAGCTCTAGACATGAACTATAAAATGTACCAAGAACAACCTCAAGTCCTTCCCAGTTCCCACTCTCACTAGCACATGCATAAACATTTAATCAAGTGCATACAAGTTCTGCGGCATTTAGTATGAAATAAGCAACAGAATATATAGCTGAGCTTACATTTGTACCAGCCAATGGTGCAGCAACACGAACTATTCCATAATTCTGCTTCAATGGTAACTCTTCAGCAAGAAGAACCCATCCTAATGTGCCCACAGAAACTGCTAGAAAGTGGAAATGACGTTCTTTGCCCCTTTCAAATGCAATTCGACAAGGCAGCGCATGAACTGCAATGGCAGTGACCAGAATTAGGGTATGAGAAATCTCAATTGCTAACAAGTGACCAATTTTCTGTAAAGAATAAACACAGTGCATCACAAACACACATAATTACTGATAGAGCCAGCAGTACAAGAGACAGAACAGACCAAATTTTACTTCAGTGCCTGGCTTTGGACCTGAAACATCCAGACCAGCTGCCCTGGCACGGGATATTTCTGGGATATCAATTTGTGGCTGGATAGGAGGCTGTTCAGGCAAAGTCCTACCGAGGGAGAAAATTTGAAGTTGATGAAGCAGCACAAATACCTAATATAGAAAGGTTAGAAATATTTGCAACCTAATGCTATAAAGCAATGCTGAAGGAATAAAAAGGCTAAACTACTAGTATTGTGATTAAAATATTAATGCAAAGGTCCCGTTCTCTTCCCTTGTTTATTATTCATATGCATGTATTTTTATATCAGCTCGGGAAAGCAAAAGAAAATGACATTTCTATAGTAGTAACACTAAAGATCATATATGCCGTAGTATTTACAGTTTTATCTATAGAGAAAGCGAATATACAAACCTTTACCAATTCACTCATCCTCTCACCAGCAGTGAAGGATGACTCAGCAGGAATATCTGTACATACAACAAAGAATATTCCACATTCAAGGAAAAATAAAAGAAACAAAGTTCAGAAAAATTATTCAAAACCATCCAATTTTCGGAGAACAGTTAATCCTACCTTCACAATTCAATTTCTGAAATGGCAAAAGAATGCACTTGGGCTCCTTTCGAGGGGATGAAGCCTCAATAGCTACAATAAAGTACTTTAGTAAAAAACTTAACCACCAAATCACTATTTACAGCATTAACTTCTTAGAAGACTACCTCTTTTGCATTTTTTCCACTGATCACAAAGCACCGTTATAAGTAGATCGACCCAAATCCCTTTAGTCTCCTGTACAAGAGCACTTCTGCAGTTCCTATATGAGTCCTGCACATGATAAGAATGTTCATTAGTAGCACATACTGAAAAGAAATCTTACAATGTAGTAAATAAGTCAAGTGAGTACATTGAAGATGGTTGAGGAGGATGCTAAAGTGTTGGTAATTTTTCTTAAGTGTAGGTCTATATGATTTGTATATACATGTATATATACATATATGTGAACATATGCAGTTTATAAATGAAACGAAACATAATTTTTCCAAGTTCCAATTTATCATACACTAGTAATGTCATATCATAAAAGTTTGATATAAACAAAACCATCAGAATAACATTCCTTAAATTTGAGGCTGCAATATGATTCCTACTATATCTTGTATATTCGGAGAGATATTACTCACTTTCAACAATTTAAGATGATGGCTTTTGAACTCCGCCTCACTATAAGGAAGCAATTGTCGCAAAAGCCAACCACCATCCCATAAAATTTCTGTAGATATATCTGATCGACAAAGAAGTTTGACCAATGCATCAAGGACCTACAATAAAAATTAAACTTCAAATATGATTTTCATATCACTGAAGATAAATTCCTATTTAGACTTTTATTCCATTTATTACTACTTTTCCCAAAAAAATTATTATTAAAGTAAAAATATGGATGGTCAAGGTGGGGATGGACTTGAATTATGAAAATGTTTCTACATATAATTATATCTTTGCTTTTTGAATACTCTATACATAATATGTAATTTTGTTCACATTACTTTTCATCCAATTGAATCATAATTTTTTGTTGTTAGTTAGTAGCCATATATGTTTATGCAATTATCAGGATGGATTAATGCAATCTTCATTTGTACATTATCAATTAGATGTTGAGAATATTGTGATTGTTTGAAATTTTTTAAAAAAACTTCAAGAAATTTTCATTATTAATACAAGTGTGGATGAGTTAATGCTACAATTGGTACATTTCTTAGTTAACTTTACTATATATTTGTAAACTATTAACCACCAGTGTAAGTTTAGGCAATTACAATGATGGATTAATGAAGTGTTGTTGAAACAACACTTTAATGAATAAATTGGTTGCTTAATGGTCCAGATGTTTTGAATCTCAAATTGGATTCTTTGGAATCAAAATACTAAAAGAAACCTTTTTAGAAAATTATGTAGAGTGTAGTCGAGACAATGCTATAAAGGATACATTAATTAGGTAACTCTCATTGGTAGACAGGATCATGCTTAAATTAGTGACCACTAAATTAAGGGATCCATTTATCATTTGACATTTTCTTGGTACAATGTTACCACTCTATCCTAAGTTTTGATGCAATCTCATTTGACCGTTGATGTTAAGCATTTCTTTAATATATATATATATCAACAAATTGATGGTTGAATGAAATTAAACAAACAAAAAAAAGTGACATCAAAAGAGGAAAACAAATCTTTTTATATATTTTCGACAAATAGTTTATGCATTTTAATGTTAACATATGTCAATCTATAAATTTCTTTACAAATATAAAATATATATTTCTGAAAACACTTAGTAGCGTTTTAGCATTTCTTTTATTAAAAAAAACAGATCACTTCCACTTCTATTTAATCATTGATATTATCCTTAATTAACATTTGGAAATTAATTATAATTTTATTTTTTCACATAATAAAAACTAGCAGAATATTCCTTTTTCTTCAAGTAATGATAGAATTGACCAAAATCTGGGATAAAGTGTATAAAGAAATACAGGGTGAACAACTCATAGCCCCTAATTCAGTGGAATGAAAATACCTGGTTTCTACGTATACGAGGGCTTGCTGCTGCTCCCCCAATAGACACTCCATATTGTTCCTATTAACCAATGAAGGAAGAGGAAATTACACAAAATTCATACCATTGGTTAGAAACATAAGTTCTTTCCCCCTAAAATATAGAGCAAGAAGCAGCAATGAATGAACCAAGTCCATCTCTTAAAGCTTAAAGCCAAAAAGATTTCAAACTAGATAGCCTTTTACCTAAACTCAAATGCCAGAACTTACGTGATGACAGGTAGAGTATTATAGTTATCAATCATTATGAAAATTGTGGTTACAGCTATCAGTTCAATGAGAAACATCACAAATTTAATGCAATTACAGATGTCAATTAGTTACAGACATTAAAGGTTAGAAAATAAAGTAAATCTACGAAGAAATAAGGGATGAAAAGATCTGAAATTGGAGACAACTTGGCAAATAAAAGAGAACTACAAGGTAACTTTTAAATAGCAAAGAAAAGAGTTGACACCCTATTCTGATTTTTAAGTCGTAAAATAATCAAAACCAAAACTTAAGGATAGACATTCAAGAAAAAGGTGTGAAGCTGATTGATTCTTAGCTCGATTGGCATGGGCATTGTTGCCAATGCAGGAGGACGTGGGTTCGAGTGCGCTGAAGTGCATTATTCTCTTATTTATGGGTTAGGGAGGGGCTATAGGTGTTCTAGGCATTGTGTCAAAAAGAGCAAATATGATCAAAACCTATAATGAGATTATTCAAAAATTAAAAAAAATAAATAAATAAAGGTGTGTGAATGGACAAGATTTTCATAAAATACAGCACTAAATGCTCCATGAGATAAAAACTACATACTTCATGACTGTCTTTGCTTTCATTTTCTTTCTCATATATTTTTACCTTTTTGTCAACATCAGTATTCAGCAAGCACTGAACCTATTACAATGATCCACGGTAATGTTAGATCTTGATTCATCCAACAATCTAGCCCTAAGTTTGGTCTGTTAACTGTTATTAAAAGGTGCAAGATGCACTCCAGACCCTAGGACCCTTCTAGACTGCAAGGGTAAAGGGGGGGGAGGGGGGGGAGGGGGAAGCACTCACTTGAATAAAGTCACTAATTTCTAAGAGTTCACCTCTTTAATTGCCTAAGTATAGCATTTCTGTAATTAATTTCTAAGAGTTTGCCTCTTTAATTGCCTAAGTATAGCATTTTTGTAATTTAACTTAAGTCACCCACAAACACTCGCTCACTTTCTCATTCTACTGAAAATGCACCATCACGATTACACATTTCTACACATTAATCAAACTTTCATTAAAGCCAGTCAAGATGTTACAATTAATTACATCATCAAGCGGCCATTTTCTTTATCATCAATTTGTTATCAAGCTATTTTCCTCATATTTCATCATTGCATTAATTCAATGGAATATTAACATTATGAAAAACCCATCTCCACAATAGGTAAATGAATCTGAGTCAAAGATGCTATTATTTCAATTTTGCTGAGAATGGCAATTATTTTATTCCTAATACCACAATTACCACAATGATTGGGCATAGACTCAATTTAAGGATTTTGTACTTTAATTTAGAGAGTTTAGGAAGTTTGGATGGCTTTGCCAATGCTTTCAAACACAAAACACTCTAAAAACAGTAAGTAGAACCTATATCTCATGAGTCAAGAAATATTTGAAGCTATCTTTGAAAAATCAAATGTTAAGAAGCTGGAAGTAAAGCTAAAGAACCATAGCCACGAAGTAAAGCTAAAAAATCAAATGTTAAGAAGCTAGAAGTGAAGTTAAAACAAATAACCACATTTTCCAACTA
The DNA here is from genome assembly GCF_025698545.1 of Gossypium raimondii. Taxonomy (NCBI): domain Eukaryota; kingdom Viridiplantae; phylum Streptophyta; class Magnoliopsida; order Malvales; family Malvaceae; genus Gossypium; species Gossypium raimondii. Next base: position 56,613,159 of record NC_068577.1, on the reverse strand, counting down.
AAAAGAAAAAATTTGTGCAAATCAAAAAGGGGGGGGGGGGGAATATTCGATGTAGCCCCTAACTATACCCCATCCTGTTGTGTGATACTCAGAAAAATTTTCTCAATTTCATGTCTATAGTTTGAGACTGACAAACTCGTTACTCTAACACCTAACAGAAGTGTGACATGTCATTTTTCACTCAATGAATTGCTAACATGTGACAACAAAATCCATGTCACCCTCTTCACACATTCATTACATATGGAGAAAAAGAGAAAAAAAAAAGAAGTTTAAAAATGATTTAAAAATCTGCAAGAATAAAAAATTTTAGAAATTTTCAAAAACCATTATAATTTGTTTTTTGCATGAAGTGATAAATGAATTAACAGAACACAGAGAAAGAAAATAGTTCACTTTATCTACTTTTTTTCAGCACTCCTTTTCACTTTCTTTTAGGGGGAATATAGGAAGATAAAGAGAGAGAACAATACCTTCAACTTTTTTAAATATCCATCAAGCTCAGAACTAATACTATCTCTTGCGGAGCCACTTTCAAAAGAAAAAAGATGCTCTTCACCTGAGCCCTCACCTACCAAAGCTTGCTGCCCAAATTTAAGACAAAAGGTTCTACGATTCAATCACTTAGATAAAGGTAGAAGAATTTCCTAAAAAAGAAATAAGGTACAGAATGACAAACAAATATGTCTCCAAGTTTTTATTTTACTCTTAAGCATCCATTCATAGGTATTAAATTAATCTTCACGAATTTTTTTTTTCAAAAATACTTGCACCTGGTTAAGCTGTCCATGCATACGAGACATTACTAGACTCACTAGGGAGCACTGAAATAGAGCTTATGATTATGGACCATCTGACCATCCTTGAGGAGTATTGAACTATAAGTCACTGATGAGTTTTCAAGAAAAAACCCAAGGAAACTAAGCAAATATTTTAGAAATCAGATGCTAAGAACCCACTATTCCCACTGAAGACAATGACTGACATTAAAACTTACCAGCAAGAGTTTTTTGTGCTGTTTGCGCTGAGGAAGAATACCAAGACCATCTAGCATTGATTCATCCAATTCTACAATGTAAATATTCATTAAGAAAATAGCAATAGAAAACAGCTAAGTGACACAAACTTCATCATTATTACCCTTGGTTTGCAACAATGTAGCCAACACACTCAAAGAACCCAGGGCTCGTGCATCATCTCCATCAGTGACATAGGAAAGCAAAGTCTCCCTAAGACACAGCATGTATGCAAGTTCACAATTAGACCATGTACAACACAAACAGTTATGCATGAAGAACAACCTACTGATAGTCGCCATCAGTCATCTACATTAAGAGTAATCGCTGCCATTCACCAAAGGAACATATATTTTCATATTTAACTGAATACAAAACTTAATTGTACAGCTGATTTGGCTATGCTATCACGTTTTTAAGCTGCAACCACTTGTGTATCTTAACATCTAACAAATCTTAGAATTCACGGCACAACACAAAAAAGGAAATCATTATGTTTTCCCCCCATTTTCTGTTATTCTAGGTCTGACAGGTATAGGGTTACAGATCTTCTCTGTGTTAAAACTTAAGAAACTATATAGCGCTTCACCTTCGAACTTTAATTCAAATATGTATTTTAAATAGTTATAAATTCCCATAAGATCATTTTTGTTTTTGTTAGGGTTTATGATTTAAGTGTAATACCTAAAAGTATCTGAGCTATCAGGCCAAAATATGCTTAGAACCTCAGCAACTTATTTAAATCTAGATACAACGGCTTCTCTCCTTCATCTTTCAAGGTGAAAGTTTCAGAACAACACTTAACAGGCTCATCAACTATTGGAGCAGTGTACCAACCTAAGCTGCATAGTTACTTCAATTTAAGATTCTTATTCTTTGAAATTTATGCTACTTCCTTTTATTTGATAAAAATCTTCACCCATAAATGGAAATTAGAGTTCAAGCAGAGTGAACTATGAAATTGAACAAAAACCAAAAAGCATAAAAGTTTATATCATAATAATTACGTACAATTAAGCTGAAGTATCACAGAAAATAACTTAGACTAAAATTTCAAGATAAAAGAACCATTGTTCCAACCCTGTAAAGGCAGAAGTATAACAAACTCAAAGTCATGATGCTAGTACAGAAGCCACTAACCAAAATTATATTACCTGATCATTATATCAGGATGTAAAATTAAAGACCAAGTTCAAAAGGCAAACATATTCTATACTTTATCAATATATATACGCATATATATCTCCAGAAATGATAAAAGATTTACGTAAAAGAACTACAACAAGAGCTAATAAAAATTTTGACCTTAGGATTGGAATTATCTACTGTGTATATATTGTTAATAAAAGTTTAAAATAATAAAAAAAACAGAGCAGGAAATGTAAAGCCCATATGCATGAGCAATTGGCTGTAATTAATAAACACATATTTTACCTCAAAGACAAATGTGAACAGGAAAAATCCCTCTCTGCAATAATGCCTCCAGGATGAACCTGTGAAGACGTAGCCTTGTTTGGTATATCAACACATAATTGTCCAGCATTCACCAGAGTAACACTATCAACTAATGGTTCTTCACTTTCATTTGCGCAATTATTTCCAGAAACATAGCCATTGATTTTAACTTCAGAATTTGCAGCAAAAGTCTCTAGTGGATATAAAAGAGCTGCAGCAATGGTGTTTGCCAGATCCTTGATTTTAACGATGCGCAAGATGCAACAGAGTAGGTACAAAGAAGTGACTGCACCAATCTTCAAGTTCTACATTAAGAGGGGAACAAAAATTAAACAGGCAGCGTAAGTATAAGTCAAGGGTCAACTTTCAAATCATAACCAGCCCAACAACCAGTTTTTGGTCCTTTTTTTCTTTCCCTTTTCCTCTTTTTTCATTACAGAATCCAGAATGAAGATCATACACTGTCAGCATCTATTTGAAGAGCCGGAAACAGCAATGGAAGTATCAAAAGCTGCAAAATGTTGTCTGTTATTAAACTCCCAACAACAGGAATCCCAGCAGAGATAACATCACTAAAATAGTAGAGATTGTCCTCAATTTCATCCACTTTAGCAAGCATCGCAGAAACAGACTCCGAGCATGGGTTTCTGTCTTAGCCATAAAACCTATCATGTTAGGAAATAAAAAGGATTCTGTTGTTTCACAATAAGATTGTTACTCAGACACTTACTTTGGACGTTCAGAAAACAACTTGCTTAAATTGATGCACTGATCCCGGAAAAATGAGACCAAGTTTGAAAAATAATCAGAATGAGGGGCACTGGCAATGAACTTATTGACAAATTCATCTCCGACTGAACCAAAAAAGATGCATCAGAATATAAATTTATTTGTACCAACAGAAATGTATTTAGAATGGTATAAAAAGGAAATGAAAGGGCAATGAACAAAAATAGAAAAATGGAAACCAACCATGATAAACATTCAGTGTTATAGCACGCACTGCTGTGCGAACCATGCTTTCTTCATGAAAAGCAAACCGTATTGCCTCAACATACAACGGGAAGGAAACAACTTCTTCCTAGAAAAAAAATGACAAATAGAAGAAGTCATTCAACAGGCGGCAGTTTTTAGCGAGGGCTAAAAAATGAGTAATAAAGAAATAATTTTTACAGGGAAACAAATTCCATACATAAAAGAGAGGAACACTTACACCTTGAGTCTTTAAAAGCAGAGAAATTGTGTTCTTGTTTAACTTTCCACTTATTGCTCTAGAAAAGCCCAGAATGACAGTTGAAATACCAATGTTAAAAAAATGCTTTCAAGACTTAAATTGGTTAAGAAATTAACAAAAAATAACATATAGAAGTCACCTATAGTGATAAGGACTGCTAAAAGAAAAGAAAACAAACCTTAAGAATGATATATAGTAAGAAAGTAGCTCTTCATTGCGGAAGTCAAATGAATAAGTTATTAGGTAGTTAACATGTTCATTACTGAACATATAGTCTGCAAAAATTTCACAAGGAAGATCAATAAAATCGTCCAACAGTGTTAGAATCAACTAAAAAGACCAAGGAACTGCAAATTTTGGTTTTTTTCTTCAACAACCAACTTACATATGGCATGTTCTCTTCTTAGGTTCTGAATCAAAATGCTTATTGTTTGAAGTAACTGAAGAGAAACTGTCACAGTTTTGCTAATTTTCAGTATACGTATGAACTCTCCCATGACTTGCTTCTCCATGAAAAACCTGCAGGGAGAATGTACGACATAAAAGTGCTGAAACCAGAAACATGAATCATATAGGTAGTAAGCGTGAAGAAACCTTACTCGAAAAAGGAAGAATCATGTTGATCACCATATGTCAACAACTCCGCAATAGATCTCAATGCCTCAATAACGAAATCCTTCATAACGGATAAAAATATGATGGCAGATGATACAAGGCAAATGACAACTGCAGTAATAACAATAGTATGAAGTATGATTCTATTACCTTATTAACATCATTAACAATTTGAACTTTCTGCAACTGGTTCGTTAAATATCTGCACACCAGGAAACACAGCAATTAATCTAAAAGCACGATTTCAAATTCAAAGATACAAAAGTCCAACCCACATTTCCGGAGCAATTAAGCTGCTCTTCAACTTTTGTCTTGGAAACATGATTATATTCATTAGTTACGAAGCTCTAACAACTATTGATTTAAGGTGTCCAACAGCTAAGGTTCAACCAGAAAAATATTACATGCTTGTTCAAGGAATTCCAAGGCAACATTTCAGTATCATCAAAGCTATATGAATCTTACCAATATAAACGAAATTAAAATAAATAAATAAATAAATTTGACTTCCACACGGGGAATCATTGCGCATACTATTCAATATTCATGTAACATTTCACATTTAATTCACTGTTAGATAGTCAACTTCACCGCGTGCTTTTTTTTTCTATAAAATTAATATAAAAAGCATAAGCAATTTGAAACACAATAGTTCCAGTGAGAAGTAAAATTTATTCAAGTTTTTTATATTTACAGAACTTACACAAGTTTATACTACTGAGAAAAACCGAAGCTTCACAATCAATTTCTACAGTTAAAGTTTCACAGCAGCACTGACGAGAAATTACCGAACTCAAATTCAAATTTATCAACAATACGAACTTAAATTGTTGAAGACGAACAGAGAAAATCCCCAAAATTACAAAAAAAAAAATAAAAGAGAGAGAGAATAATTCAAACGATTGACAAAAAAAAAACAATAAAATAAAATAAAACCTGAGTTCGTCTAAGGAGAATCGATCTCTGGATCTCCAAAAGGAAAACCACATGATTGGTTCCTCAAACTTGAGAATTTGGCTCAACACGATTCATTCTTGCTCCGCTGTGCAAATTTTATTCTCCACTAATAATTCCAATAAAATTTTGCTTCAATTTCCTCAACTTTGATCAAAATAAACTTCAATGGATCTCGATCGAAGAGAAGTTGAGTCAGAAAATCAAGAAAAATAATTTTTTTTTTAAAAACACACACACAGTTTTTTTGGTGTAATTCCTTGCACAAAAGTGGAATAGAAATTAAAAATATGCAGGTGGTTTGAGATTAATAATTATTATTACGAGTTTTTTTTAACCTTTTGGCTAGAAAAGCCGAGAAAGCCTTTGATGAAGTGAAGGTGGAGCTAGCATTCGATATGGGTTACGAGTCGGGTCAAACAAGTACCGGGTGAACCAGGCCCAATAATTTATTGGGTTTATCTTTCGGTTCTCAATTTTCCAATTGAATCCCGCAAAAGAATGAAAGCTGAACAAGTAATGAGATAATGAAACAGGTAAACTTTATTAAACCATTAGTAAATTTACGTTTTGGTTACTCAACTTCAAAAAGTTACAAAATTATTACTTAACTATTCTAATATTTATATTTAAATTACTGAATTATTCAAAAAAATTTACTTAAGTCACTCGGTTGTTAAGGTTTTCTTTTTGTAAGTTTGGTTAGCGAGCACTAAGTGATGATTCGACAATTGAACGATGATCAGTACCCATCAACAAGTAGAAGAATTTATCTTAGACCCAAGTCAATGTTGAAAAAGATCCGGTTTGAAAACGATTTTCTTGCACAGCGAAAAATTAAAATTTTGAAAATCAATCCGGTTTGTGATATTTTTAGCAATAAACACTAGACCGAAATCGTACCTATGTTTTCGGATAAGCGGGCCCTCAATGTTTTCCGACTTTTAACCAAACTATCTTCTCTACTATTCTCGTATCACGAACTACTTCAGATGTGGGCTCGAATTAATTAAATCAAAAACATAAAACTAGAAAAAGTTTTATTTTTTTTGGTGAAAACGAAAATACTCTCTTCTTTAATTGAAACAGGTAAAATTGTTATTCTGAAAAAAATATATTTAATAGTTAAGAATAAATTCTCTCTATTTTTTGGCAAAATAACAATCTCTTAAAGTTGTTTGTTAATAGCTCTATCAGTATCATCTATTTATAGGAATAAAAGGTAGAACCCTTGTTGAATTGTAGTGGTTTATTTCAAATAGAAAAACCAACTTCCTACTCAGAGTAAGATTAGGATGGACGACATCCTTTAATATTCCTACTAGGGTTGTCGCCCCCTCATATCTATGAGGAGTTTTTGGGCCTCTCTCACAATGAGTTTAATTACAAGTACGTCCTGAACTTTTCAACCCAATACTTTGTAATTTGATCTAACCCGATTCTATTTTTCTATTTTCCAAAATAAACTTTAATATTTTATATTAAATAATTTTCTCATCTTAATTTTATCACCGATAAAATTATAACGATTTTACCCCTAATAAAATTTTCGAAAGAATATGTTTAATATTTCACCATTCAACATGTTCACTATGACCGAATGATTTATTTTCATTTTTGGGCTTTAAAATAGCTCAAAAGCATAAACTCATTCTTCTGATCATTTTTTAGTAATCCATGTACATTTGCTAATGTATCATTTCTCATTTTCGTTTCTATTTTCATTTACATTTTAAGAAACTTACATTCATTTCCAAATTATTCCATTTTTCCATTTCGGAGAAACCATAATTATTCTTGAATGTTTCCCATTTCTCAATTTCTAATTATTCCATTCATTTTGATTCAAACACGCAATTCATTTATGGTTTCAACGAGCTAGCAAAAGGACCGATTGGACATATGCAATTAGGGCTCTAATGGTTTATAATTGAGACTTCTCGCATATTAATTATAAACCTATTTAGTCACGAAGTCATTTCACTATAATATTAAGACTGAGCTCTCCCTAGCGACATAACATTACAAAAGCAACTACTCAGTGCTTGTCCAATGACCTTGTCATAAGTGTGTTACTCTCATAGAATATCATTGATCTTTTTAGGATAATATATGTTCTCCTAATATGATCCTATTTTATCTCATAGTAATCATTACATATTCCTTCATGAAAATTCAATTACTATAAAATAGTAATCAAGTCATCCATCACAAAGATGAATGACCCGTTGCCACATTTACTTTTTATCAACCATGTAATATCAATGAAATGATATCATTTACTCACATTTTAGACAATGAATTCCACTATTGTGAATGACGTTGCATACTGTAGAAGTCGTACACGCAACGCACTAGCTTTCGGTTTCCTATCTATTTGAACTCAGGTTTTTACTTACATCAAAGTGTACGAGTCACAGATGCATAATATATCGTCCACTCAGGATTTAGATATGTCATACTATACATGTCACAAGTGAATAAATCTATAAATAGATTTAGGATTTATTATTCTTAGGTCTTATCTGATGTACTATCAGTCCAGTCAGTCATATATATGTATCTATCTTCTAGGTGTCATCTGCCTCAATGCCCAAGACAAAACATCTCCCCAATTGAATTTAATAGATGACATATTAGTCTTTCAATCAGTTTCCCCATTTACAATTAGAGTAAAAACATGTACAGGTTTTCTACCAATATAAGTTATCTTTCTATATTACGATCCGACAACGTAATACCGCTTAATATTTGTTAAACATTAGACAACCAATGAGTAGCATTTGATTCCATTTTGCTTTGCGTGCAAAAATCATATGAGGACAATATATAAAATATTAATGTAATTCATGAATAATTTTATTAACCAATCTGTTCGAAAAAATTATAAGTATAAATTGACGAAAAGACTACACTTAAAGCATCAAACCCAATACTCGGTCTGACGGTCAGTGTTGGAGATTGAAAAAAAAACTTGGACTTTTGTTAGCAAAACAATGACATTGCAAGCGGTGCGAACAGGAAGGCTATACAACAACCATTTTAATAACATAATGACTTTAACAAAATTTTCGAATAATTCAATGACCATTTTGTAACTTTTTGAAGTTAAGTGATCAAAACATAAACTTATTAATAGTCTGAGTGTAGTTTAAAATTTTAAAATTTTAATCTTGACACAAAATGTAGTAATTAAATCTGTTTGGTTAAATTCTGCTATTAGTTTTGTATAATGCGCTAAGTTGTGAATTCAATCCATATTTTTCACTTTGGTCATTCTTAATCCCTATAAATTTCGAATTTTGAAATTTTAGTCTTGACATAAACTTCAACTATTAAATTCATTTAATTGGCTTTCTTGTAAGTTTTATGTGAAAATAGAAAACTGACATAACGTAACTTAATGCATTTAACAGCTACAGTCTAAAGTCAAAACTAAAATTTCGAATTTTAAAAAATAAAAATTCTAAATACATGAACTAAATCCACAAGTTACATATAATACAAACATCAAAAGCAAAATTTAACCAAAAATAAATTTCAGAGTAAGATTAGATGAGAAATTAGTATCGCTTTCCCAATTCCCCATTAACTCTTTCTTGCTCTTTGTCACAGTTTTCTACGAATTCACAAACTAGGTTTTTGTATTAATAGTTAAATTACATTTTATTCGTTTTATTAAAAGAATGAGCAAATTAATTTATATACGTTAGATTAAAAGACAAATAGGTTATTTTAATTAAAAATTTTATTAAATTCTACTGTTAAAAATAACATAATTGACAAAATAACTAAACAATTACGCATGAGATATTATGTACCAACTTAACCAATACAACTCACTTAAATACACACAACCTCTCTTTTCTTTTTTCTTTTAACTTATTGATGACAACAATAATAGAACTACTTATTTTATTACTAACAACTGCCTCTATTTAAAATAAAAATAAAAATAATAAACACTATTTTGTTTTGTTCTTATACTTTTTCACTAACCCCCCTCTCCCCCCCAAATTTCTCATCAAATCTCTCTTCCCCAATTTCCAAACATTCATTGTTTTTTCATTCTCTTTCACTAAAACATGGGTCTTTCCTACCCTTCACTCCCATTTTTTCTTCCCATTTTGTTCTTCATTCCCCTTTTATTTGCAGATAATTACACCAATTATTATAACACTAACAACAACAACAACAACAATGGGAACACTAATTTTAGCACAAATCCATTTCCATCTCCATCTCAAACAAAACCCAATTCTTCTTCTCCGTTCAAACCAAGTACCGCTGTTGTAGCATTCGTCGCTATTTTGACTACCTTGTTTGCTATCATCTTCCTTTTGTTACTCTATTCTAAACATTGTGGGGGTGACAATGACATTAGTAATTATAATACTACTAACCCGTTTAGTTACAGTTCATCGTTGGTCACCGCCGGGAGGAATTCGGGGATCAACAGAGTGGTGGTGGAATCGCTTCCGTTATTCCGGTTCAGCTCACTGAGTGGTCATAAAAACGGTCTCGAATGTGCCGTTTGTTTAACCAGGTTCGAACCCGATGAACTCCTTCGTCTCTTACCTAAATGTAAACACGCGTTCCATGCCGAGTGTGTTGATACTTGGCTCGATGCTCATTCAACTTGTCCTCTTTGTCGTTACCGAGTTGACCCAGAAGACATACTCTTAATATCAGACCAAGATCCAACCACCATTGCCTCTGCTTCATCTTCGAATCGTTTTGAACCCACTGAGTCAGACCGGACGAGACGAGTATCAGGGCGGCACTCATACGCCGCCGGAGAACGGACAGCGGCGGCGACGGGGGGGAGTTACAGGAAAGACGGGATGCTATTGAAGAGAATGGAGCATAGGATAATAGTATCGGGTACGGGTACGGAGAGTGGGTACCAACAAAGATGGAGCGACGTACAACCGTCGGATCTATTATATCTACGGTCGGAAATGATTATAAGTCAGAGCCGTAGATTAAGAATAGGAGGAGCATTGGTTGCAGAGACAGGAAATGATGATAATAATAAAAATGGAAATGGAAAATCAGAAGAAGAAAGGTGCAGAAGCAGGTGAGAGAGAGACAGGGAATGCATTGGTAGAAGCGTAATAAATAATAATGGTGGTGTCTGAATTCACGGGGTTAATTATTAGGTTTTCGAGGGTTTTTTTTTTAGTTCAGTGTTTTTTGGTTAATATATGTTATAACTCCTTGTACTTTTAAAATTTTTTTAATTTAGCCCTTATAATTTTATTTTTAGCTCTATTTTACAGATTTTAAAATTCAAGTCTAATTATTAAAATTATTTTCTTTAATTTAAGTTTATTATAAGTGATTATTTTTTATTTAAAATATCATACTAACAAATTTAACAAAAAATTAATATTAGTAATTAAATTTGAATTTTTTTTAAAAATATATATAAAAGGATTAAATTTTAAATTTTTATTGGGATTACGTCGCGATTGTTTTTTGTTTTTTATGTTAGAACCTGCGCTATATAATTTTCATGTTTGAATGAAACTGACCCAATGGATCGGGACACTAGTCTACAAAAAAAAGTTTGAGCTGGTTGAGTCAAGAATTGATGTAGATTTGTTTAACGGATTAAAAAACCCATTTAATCAATTTTTAATATTTTTATTTTTATTAAATTTAATAATTTATTTAATCAGATCAGCCAAACCAATTGGATCAGTTGAGTTGGTAAACTGGTGGCATGATTGGTTCAACCACTAGTTTGGTTTTAAAACTTTTTAGTTAAATTTAGATTTATTATGATATCATTTTTTCTATTATAATTAACCTTTTTTATAACATTTTTATTTGTTTACCAAAATTTTGGATACTGTAAAGGGTGATTATTATACACTTATAATAACATTTAGAATTTTGATAATATTTGATTTTTTAAATAAAATTTAGTAAATGAGTGAGATTTAATTAATATATTTAATAAAATTTACAAATGTACTTTTTATTAAATAAAATATGATTAATATATTTTTTATGTAAAAATTAAAACATTTTATTGAAATAATATTGTTACACATATATGCTCTACTATCAAGGTACCCTCACCTGAGTACTAAAACCACATATCTCTTTCATCATGAGAATTGTTTCGCTAAATCATAAAGAATCTGCAAGCTAAGTACTCCCGACAACCAAACTTAGATGCCCTAGAGCCTAATCACCTCATGTCATGTTGCCAACCTAATAAGAAATCAAAGAGTGATCGATCAACCTATCAAGAGGCAACACATGGCAAAGGAGATCAACCTATATTTATATCCCAGCTACCCCTTAGCAAAGAGACGTTGGACACTTACACACCCTCTCCTTTTAAGTTCAAGCATGATCCTTTCATCTTCTCCTTACTCCTCCCTCCTCTCAACTTAACTTCTCCATTAATATCTTATGGCTCTCCGCCCAAATTGCGTGAACTGAGTTTGGCCTTCACATCACTTTTTGGTATCAACAATTGATGTAATGAGCATGTACGAATTAGACTTACTCTAACTTAGATCTTCCTGCAAATGAGTAAAAATGAGAACAATATTTATAAATTTAGACACAACCTCAAACAACTTAAAACCAACCCCAAACTAACACAAGACAACAATATCCTTAACAACAATTATTGATCTATACAACCCGTATGACCTCCATTACCCATATTATGCAAGTTACATGTAACAACCCCACCTAGACATTACACTCAACATTCGAACCAGCAAACCCGCCCAACCTTTATGGGCAAACCTAGTGCCCGTAGGGTGAGCAAACCTCATGAAACCCAAACTCTAGTTTATAGTAGCTTACAAAGATGAAAGAAGAGATGAAAATGTAAAAAAGAAATGGCCTAATCTAAATTGAGCATAACTAATTAGGGTACATATTAGTGTTTGAATGTTCACATTACTTGTCATCAAAGTTTTTTTTTTAAGCACAAATTCAATTCATATATAAGATGTCAACAATTAATTCGTTTAAATCGTATTAATATTTGACTTTATATTGCCACTTTTGGTGAAATAGTAAATGGTGAAAGTAATTAATAAGTCCTTTTTATTATAGGGACATGATGACATTAATCCCTCTACTATTAAATGGATCAATTTAGTACTTGTACTGTTGAAAATAATTAAATAAAACCAAATTTCATTAAAGTTAATATATACTAGTTAAAAAACATTTATGCCGGATCGTTGAAGTGCTATCAGTGTAGCGAAAAACAAAATCTGATGAACCTGCACAATGGATTTATGTGCGAGGATGAATCTAGGATAAAAGAAGGTTTGAAATTATACCTTTACCGATTTGAGTAGAGAAAATATGAGTTTGACATGAAACTTTTGATGCAGAAATCGAACCACAAGTGCAACAGTTTTCCTTTGACCTCTACCATCTACAGAGTGAACACGATCAAAATTTTCTCTAAAATTTTTAGAGAGAGTTTTGAAACTTATCTCATTAATAGATTTAGAAGTTTTAGAGAGGCAAAAAAAAAAAAAAAAACCTACTACTTTTGTTAAGTGTGATATCAGTTTTAATGCAAAATCCTTTACAATCTATTTGACCGAATCTATATATATATTATAGCAATTTAAAGTTACAATTATGAAATGTAATCCAATGTGACATAGTTAAGAAACTACCATTTGACACAGTAATTATTTGCCACATGTTTTTATTGGCTAAAGTTTAAAATAAATATTATTTCAATATAATTTCTTTATAAAACATATCAATATACCTGTTCATATAACAAGGACCGTATATGTTAATAATCTTTGTTATAATTGATTTAGTCAGAGATTAGGAAAAATTATAATTTTGTGCACACTTAGTCCAATTCTAATTTTTCTTAATATTAAGTCTTTATATACCGTTTTAATATCCAATATTGAAAATATAAATATATGCTTAAGTCCCTAAAATTTAAAATTTATTCATTTATTCATGCGCTCATTTTTCTAATTATTAAAATTAAATTTCATATATAATATAAGTCAAGTATTTCTTTCTTTAATAGATAAATGAAAAAATATTACCCACATTATTGAAATCATATAAATTAATTTATTAATTTAGTTACCAATTGTGTAATTTTTTTCTTTATTTTTTAACAAGAGTGCTTATATTATTTTTAATTTTTCATTAATAATATTTATGAAATGTTATAAATTTTGTCCAATTTTAATAATTTAATATAATATATTTTAATTAATACACACAACCAATCCATGCATCGCATACGGAGAAAAACTAATTTCTTATTATAATAAATTAGATTAGACCCTAATTAAAATATAAAAACACATTTCACATTGTTTTAATTGGTCACCTTATAGTACCTTATTTCTAACTATGTCAAATTAAATTAAATTACATAACATTACAAAATCTTATAAGATCACAACTTATGGTTAAAATTTTAATTTTAACTTTTGTGGATTCTGAATATTTCAACCATAAGTTGTGATCTTATAAGATTTTGTAATGTTGGCGGTAATATTAAAATACTACTAATATTATGAATAGCTAACGACATCCAACCATGCATCACCGTTATCCTAATTGCAGGAAGTTGTGGTCTGACATAACCTTTATATAATAATATTAATGTGTAGTATATCCATTTATCCATGATATGTAGACTGAACACAATTTATTGAACAATCACACTTGTATTGTGCAATCTTCTATTTCTTGTATTAACTCATTTCAGCACGATCATACATTTTCAGTCTCACTTGATCAAGAGGTTCGAGATATTGCTCTCATTATATAGGAAGAAAAATATTATTTTAATAATTCATATCTCGCTACATAGATTATGATATTCTCAACAATGATCTTTATAGTATCGTCAATTACAAAAGATGTTTGACTGTATCAAGAGCCTCAAGCCCAAGGATCATATACATTGATGTCACTATAAAAATTGTTATGACTATTACATAATAATGCAATAAGTATATAAATATTAAAATAGAGTTTTAGTTGAGTGGTAATTTTAAGATTTTACCAATTATAGAAGGATATTTTTGTAATTTCTCTAACTAAGTTGATGCTCGATTGACCCGTGACACCAACTCAATAAAGAACTTAAATAGAAGTATAGATATAAATAAGTTATTAGTTATAACTAAAAAAGAAATAATTGCATAATTGAAAACAGAACACAACAATTTAGGGAAAATTAGGCAAAAATGCTGAAAACAAAAAAAAAAGGGGAATTAGGCTGGAATTTCCGGGAAATAAATCGATTTTGAAAAGAGAAACAGAAAACGTGTATTGGGAAAAACACTTTTTAAAAAATACTTTATACAAAACACATTTTTTTATAAATATATTAGCTCCTTTAGTTAAATGCTTAAATGTTAGTGGTTTTGTCTTTGAAATTGTTGGGGAAATTAGGCAAAAATGTTGAAATAAAAAAATTAGCGAATTAGGTAATAATTTCTCAAATTTAAGGAAATATATCGATTTTGAAAAGAGAAACAAAAACATGTCTTGAAAAAAATATTTTTCGAAAAAACGCTATTTACAAAACGCATTTTCTTTTAACAACATGAAATACAAAATACAAATTTTAATAGGAAAGGAATCGAACTCAAGATTCAAAAACAAAACCACTCATATTTAACCATCTAACTAAATGAGATAATATGTTAAAAGAAAATGCGTTTTATAAATAATGTTTTTCTTTTCAAAATTGATATATTTCCTTAAATTTGAAAAATTACGACCTAATTAGCTATTTTTTTTTATTTCGGTATTTTTACCTAATTTCTCCAACAATTTAACCCGATTTATTTGTTTAAAAAATCGAATAACTTAAATTATTTAAATTTAAAGATTAAAAAATTGAATAAAACATTTATTTTAAAAGGAGTAAGAATGAGAGTCACAAGTGGAAAGAGGGGTGGGATGGGTTTCACCAAATTGGGGCGCAGCAACAGAATCTGTGTGGAGATGATTGCTTTGAAGCTGCTGTACCCTCACACACTGATCACAATTCAGATGCAAGTTCAGTGGATCACAGCCTGTCCATATTATTGCTGGCCTTTGTCTTTGTACCTCTTACAAAAACCTTCTTAAATATTCTTTTAAATAATTGCTTTTTCAAAGAAAAATTTTGGAGTATTGTTGGCTGAGCAGTCGATTGGATTTTTAACAATTTAAGATATTAACTTGTGTCAATATTTTGTCCAAGTATTTACGAAGAGTTACGTACGGTTCATAGAGAGCCTCGGTTGGTAATGATGATATTTATAAGATTTAGGAGAGATGTCAATACGAAGCATTCAAATAATAATAGAAGTACTTGAGTACTCGGCAATTCAAACCTTATAGAGCCCTTACCCGCAAGCAAGGTACCACTTGATAGTACTATGCTCGCAAGTATGTTGTCTTTAAACGTTAATTGATTGTTCAAATCCTCACACGCGTGGATATTACATAATTAATATTCACAAATCCTATACTAACGCCTCTTTCAGGTTTTATAGGTCATATTTCTACCAATGGAAGTCCTGTTTTTATGAATCGTACAAGGCTCAAGGACAATACCTTCTGTTATTAAGGGTTTGGGCAGTCACAATACTTAAAAAGACTTTTTCCAAAAAAGTCGACTTACCCTCAACATATTTATGTTCAAGTTTTTTAATTTCGTCATCGAAGTTTTTAAAAATTAATTAGAATATATGGCGATTTTTAACTTTATTATTTTTAAAAAAAATTGAGATTTCAAATTCCAACGTGACACTTACAACTCAAACCAGCTTCTTTTTTTCTTCTTAGAAAACCGTGAATCCCAACTACTTAAAATTTGGTCACAAAATAAATTATTTTTTATTTTTTGTCAAAGGAATTTTTCATAAATTAAAAATGGTTTACAAATAAAAAAGCTAAAAAAATTAATACAAATGAACGAGAGTCAGAGCTTCGAGTAAGACAAAACAAAGATCTTAAAAGCCAATAAACTTAAAGCTTGAGTTGAATTGTCGTAAGAGATTCAACGTTTGATTTGAGTATTTACAATCGATAAATGGAGTACATACCATTAGAATTA
The DNA here is from genome assembly GCF_025698545.1 of Gossypium raimondii. Taxonomy (NCBI): domain Eukaryota; kingdom Viridiplantae; phylum Streptophyta; class Magnoliopsida; order Malvales; family Malvaceae; genus Gossypium; species Gossypium raimondii. The sequence continues at coordinate 56,596,793 of NC_068577.1, read as the reverse complement.
GTAAAATAATTTTGATGCGAAGAGTTCATGTCACTTGAATTTATGATATCAAACTCAAGAGTATCACAATCTAATCATAAGCATTAATTATAGTAACTCATCATCTTTCAAACTTAACTTAAATCTCTTGAAATAAACCTTAAGGTTAACTAAAAATGGCTTACAAATAAAATAGACAAAACTTGGTACAAGAGAACCAGAGTCAAGGGTCCCAATAAGACAAAACTTTGAAAAGTTCAATACAAATGAATGAGAGTCGAAGCTTTGAGTAAGACAAAACAAAGGTCTTAAAGGCCAATAAACCTAAAGCTTGAATCAAATGGTCCTAGGGGATTCAATACTTAATTTAAGCTTTCATCATTAATAAAGGAGTAAAAAAGGATTCAAGCCAATACTTGGCACTTACTGTAACACCCATTGCTCGACCTGATCGTCAGATTTAAGTTACAGGTTGTTACATTTGTTGTCGTAGCAACTACATTCAATCAGACATCATACAATCATTTATACATGTAATCCAATGCCAAACACATTCAATTCATGTTAATCAATCAATTTCGAGTCTTAATCGAGCTTACGAAAGCTCTTTTGTTCACCAAATTGTAAAGTTTTGAAAGTTCAGGGCCAACATTGTCAAACAGTTTGTCACGTTGTGACCTCAGGCTACTCGTCGTCACGACGTAACTCATTGTCGGTTGATGTTGCGACAAGAAAGGTTGGTCGTCAGGATATGGACTTTGTTTTTGGTAAAAATAAATCATTTGGTACCTATTTCAAAGCTTCTAACCAAGTCTAACAATGTGATCACCAAATTACCTATTTCATTTGCATCAAAACATACCAAACAAACTCAAACATCCATTTTCAACTTGTTATCAAGACAATAATCACTTTGTTGACACCATTTTTTTTTTTATAAAACGGGGTTGACTTGGATTTTAAAAACGAAAATGGGAGTCGCCACCAATCCTTTTTGATGAGGTGTGATCGGCTCACATCGAAAAGTGGTTGTTTTTAATAAACGATTTGATTTTATTAAAACAACAATTTTGGTCCACGAAATTCAGAAAAACGGGTTTGGGAGTCGGTTACGCACGAGGAAGGATTAGCACCCTCGATACGCCCAAAATTGGTACCTAGTTGATTACTTAATGTCTTAGTGTCAAAAATTGAAAACTTTGAAGAGATTTAAAATACAATCATTTATTGAAATATTGAAAATTTTCGGGAAAAGGGCATATTTCACGTTAATCGAGAAAGAGAATTATATCCAGTAAGTTAGGACACAATGTCTTGAATACCAGATGCGCGAATGAATGCCAAAATTTACTTATTTAAAATATTTAGCTACCTCGAGTTCAAAAGGGGATCATGCCCAGTAAGTTAGGACACGAACTTTTCTTAATTCTCGAGATCATTTAAAACGTGAGTTTGAAAAGATTCGCGTATTTAGATTTATTGTGAAAATCGAAACCCAGTAAGTTAGGGTGCGACTTTCTTGAATCTAAACATGAGATTTTGCTTATTCTAAAATCATAATTTATGCATTGAATAAAATTAATCTAACACGAAATAGTAGAAAAAAACGATGTTAACACTCGTAACAAAACAATAATGAATATGATATGTAAGTATGAATAATATGAATAGACCTGTCCATGGGCCGGGCCGGGCCCACAAAAATATTTCAGCCCATTTACTAGGCCCGGGCCTAGCCCGACCCGAAATATGGGCCTGAGATTTTGCCCAGGCCCGGCCCGAAGAAAAAATATGGGGCATGAGTCTGGCCCGGCCCGGCCCGGCCCGTTTTAAATTAAAATTATTTTTTAATAAAATTAAAATTATTTTTTTAATAAAATTAAAACTAATTGTTATTAAAATTAATTGTTAGTAAAATTATCAAATTATTAATTGTTAATTGTATTAATTGTTGTAATAAAATCTAACATTTGATTAGTAAATTTATCAAATTATTAATTGTATTAATTGCTGTAATAAAATCTAACATTTGATTAGTAAATTTATCAAATTATTAATTGTATTAATTGTATTAATTGTTGTAACAAAATCTAACATTTGATTAGTAAAACAAACTTGATGTTTTATTATTATTATTTTGTAACACTAGTCAAGGAAATGAAAGTAAATAAACTTAAAATAAAAACTATTATATTTTAAAATAAAAATATATATTTAATATTTTTCGGTCGGTCGGGCCGGGCCCGGCCAAAAATCTTGCCGAGGCCTGCCCATTTTTAAACGGGCCTAAAATTTTGCCCAAGCCCATATTTCGGGCCTATATTTTTACCCAAACCCTCCAATATTTCGGGCGGGCCGTCAGGCCGGACCGGGCCGCCCGGCCCATGGACAGGTCTAAATATGAACAATCATTAAAAATGAAATAAATAATGCAAAAGACAAATCAATCATATAATTGCAAATAAATAAACGAATAGAATTAAAACATTCTTTCAAAATAATAATAAACATGTAAATAACAATAAAAAATGAATACCAATAAAAATGTAAAGAGATATATATGTATATAAATATAAATTAAAAATATGTATGTATATGTAAATTATAAAATATATAAAAATATATATAATATATTTTAAAATATAAATAATATATATGTATGTATATGTAAATTATAAAATATATAAAAATATATATAATATATTTTAAAATATAAATAATATATATGTATGTACATGAAGTAAAATATATCTATGTAGGTATATAAAATTATGAAATATGAAAATAATAAAATATATAAAAAGTAGGTGTATATGTATATATTTACAAAAGTTAAAATATGTACATATATATTATATAAAAAAAGTATGCGTGTATATATGTATATTTTTTGAAGTCAAGTCATAAAATATGTAAAAGAAACATATGCATATATATAATGAAATTTGGAAGTAAAAGATATACATAATAATAATAATAATAATAATAATAATTAGTTTAGTAATAGAATAATTAAAATAACAAACAAAGGACTAAAATGAAACTGGGCAACTTTTTGGGGTCGAAATCATAAAATGAAAAAGACACAGAAAGGACTAAATCATGACGCGCACAACAGGAGGAGGATCCAAAAGGGAAATAAACCAAATACACAAAACGCAGCGCTGCAATGGACTAAAATGAAACGAAAATAAAATTGTGCGGCTAAATTAAAATAAAAGAAAAGAAAGAAAAAAGAGTCAAATTGCAACGTGTAGCAAAAGCGGAGGGACTGCGCACGCAAGTATCCCCTCTTTAAGAAAACACACGGATCCTCCCCTAGGGTCGAGTCACTGCACGGGTCAGGGCCAAAACGGCGTCGTTTTGGCTTCTGAACCCTAGTTGCAAAATGGCACCGTTTTATGGGGCTATTTAAGCCCAAAAATTTTTAAAATTTCTCATTTTTCTTTCTTGTTTTAAAAAAAGCAGAGAGAACCTCCCCTCCTAAGACCGGCCTAGGGCTCCGCCCTTGCGCCGCCTAGTCTCCACCGTGGACGGTGGTTGGCGATACGCAAAAAGGGCATTTTAGCCCGCGTTTCGCAGGATCCTTAAGGGTCAAGCCCTCTCAACCTTAAAGAATAATAAAAAAAGAGGCTCCCGGTGCTCTTTAGATTCAGCTCCGACGACGGAAGAGAACCCTCCAATGGCGCGAATGCGAGGTATCCGGTGAGTCGTCTCTCCCCCTTTTATTCTATACTTTGTTTTAGTTAAAATAGTTCTGGAAAAAAACAAAATAACATACGAACATAAAAATGAACAAAATAAAAGAACAAAGATTTAAACACCTTTCAAGACTCTTTTGCTATTCTGATTCACTGGTGTTCGTAAAAAATTACAAGCATGACTTTGGCCCTCTTTTATAGCCAATTTCAACAACTTTTTCTTATTATTATATATTTTCCTACTGTTTCTATTGCTCTTACGTGTTTATCTTCTTATTGCAGATGATTTATGGCCGATAGCAGGGGCGGTGATGTGACATACGGCGGTGGCAGTTGGTCAAGTGGGGTGTGCCACTTGCTGATGAATGCGGCGCTAGGAGACCAAGGGTCAGCAGATGCGGCGCTAGGGTTTCAGTCTCTGAAACCCTAGTCTGACTTTGGTTCGTTGGGCTAGGATATTGGGCCTTGGGTTTGGGCTGGTTGGCTATTAGGCTGGGCTTGGGTTAGTAATTGTTTAGGTTTGTTGTTTGGGTTGTGGTGTATTGGGTTTTTGGGCCCCGGGTAAATTTGGGCTTGTACACACTTAAACATCAATTAATCTTAAGCATTTCAATGACATTAAGGTATACTAACCAAATCATTCAAATACTTATATTTACCCATGTCAAATCTATTAAAACATGTCATTTCACTTTCAAAACATACACAATTCATTCATCAACACTTTAATAGCTTATATGCCTTAGTCATGAACCAAATCAACCATTCACTAGTACATATCTCAAGCATGACAGCAAAAATATCATTTCACCTAGGTACCCTAATCTACAATTTTTGCTTTTCCCCGATTATATTTGGTTTGATCCAATTCTCGATCTATACTTATTTCATTCAATTCATAAATATTAAATATTTATACATCATATCATGACATGAATGAACCTATAAAATTTCATTTTTTGGTACTCCTAAAGTTTTGCATTTTATTCAATTTAGTCTCTGAAATCAAAATAACAATATCTTTCAATTTTGAGCTTTGATTCAAAAATCGATTCCAATTACATCCCTTAGGGACCCTCTACTATCTATTATTACTAAAATTGCACATCAATTTCACAATTTATTCACTTTAGTCCTTATGTACAAAATTAACAATCAAATATTACAATTTAGTCCTTTTTCAATATCTAAGCTTAACGATATCAATTTAACACCAATCTCTTCAAGAAATCAATAATCAAGAAATGAATAATGACAAGTTTCAAAACTTCAATATTTTTACAAATTGGTACATGGGTTAGCTAAATCAAGCTCCCATGACATCAAAAACATAAAACTTACAAGAAAATGACTTAACTACAATACCTAATTAGTGGTCGAATGTTGAAACTAGAGGTGCTCATGGGCCGGGCGGCCCGGCCAGGCCCGACGGCCCGCCCGAAATATGGGAGGGTTTGGGTAAAATATAGGCCGAAATATGGGCTTGGGCAAAAAACGAGGCCCGATTAAAAAGCGGGCAGACCTCGGCACAACTTTTTGGCATGCCCCTGCCCTACCCGAATATAATAAATATTTTATTATTTTTATTTTTTAATTTTAAAATACTTTTAAAATACTATTTTTAAATTTTTTAAATTTTAAAAATTTTTTAAAATACTTTTTTAATTTTTTTAATTTTAAAATACTTTTTTTAATTTTTGTTTTAATTTTTAAAATAAATTTTTGGTATTTATTTAAAAAACGGGCCGGGCTTATGAATTTTTTCCCGGGCCGGGCCTGGGCAAAATTCTAGGCCCATATTTCGGGCCGGGCCAAAATTTTTTTCCTGGGCCCGGCCCATGAGCACCTCTAGTTGAAACCCTTAAGAGCTTTCCTCCTTCACTTGTGGTGGACGATTCTTGTTGAAGAAGAAGAGAAGAATTTCTCTTTCATTCCACCACCAAATTATATATATACTTATATTAATGTTTAATTTAATTAATTAGTTAACTAAACTTAACATTAATCAAGTATAATAATTATTAACCTTATCGTCCACTACCACCTCTTGAAAAATATTTATTTACCATTTATGACCATATAAAGCCTTGTAAGGTGTCATTTTGATGCTCGATTGATAACTATTGTTGTAAGCAAACTCAGCTAATGTAAGAATCTTTCCCAGCTACCTTCAAATTCAACCACACAACAATGTAACATATGCTCGAGTATCTGAATTACTCACTTCAATTTCCATCGGTCTGAGGGTGAAACGTCGTACTAAAATTTAGCTTAGTAACCAAAGCTTCGTGTAACTTACCCCAAAATTTGGAAGTAAATCTTGGATCTCGGTTTGAAATGATAGATATAGGCACGCCATTTAATCTCATAATTTCAGATATATAAGTTCCAGCCAATTTTCTCGAGTGAATAGTTGGTTCTCACAAGAATGAAATGAGTCGATTTAGTCAATCTTTCAACTATCACCCAAATTGTATCTTTCTTTTTTGGCGTTAATGGCAAACCCGATACAAAATTCATAGTGATTCACTCCCATTTCCACTCAGGATTCATTATAGGCTGCAATTGTCCAGACTGGACCTGATGCTATGCTTTAACCTGCTGACATGCTAGACATTTTGCCACATATTCAGTGATCTCTCTTTTCATTCTCGGGCACCAGTACAACAGTTTCTACATCTTGTTGTCTCCTGGATGCATCGTATGCGTACTATTGTGAGCTTCGTGCAGAATTTCTTGTTTCATTTAGAATTCTTCGGTACACACAAACGGTTTCGAAAGTATAGATTCCCGTTATTGTCAATACTGAAGTTAATGGTTTGATTATCTTCAAAAAGTTTTTGTTTCTCTTGCAACTCGATGTCATCTTTTTGCAACTCCTAGATCTTCTGAAGAAATACGAGTTTAGCTCTCAACTTGGCTAAAATAAAGCCATCTCACTCCAAAGTCAAACAAGCATTCATCGCCTTTAATGCAAGCAGGGATTTTCGATGCAAAGTATCCGCCACAACATTTGTTTTACCCGGATGATAGTCAATAATCAAATCATAGCCTTTAAATAACTCAAGCCACCTACACTATCTCAAATTCAATTCTTTCTACGTTAGCAAATATTTAAGACTTTTGTAATCTGTGAAAATTTGACATTTTTCTCCGTATAAATAGTGTCTCCAAATCTTGAGAGCGAAAACCACTGCCGCAAGTTCCAAATCATAAGTAGGATAATTCTTCTCTTGTGACTTAAGTTGTTGAGAAGCATAGACGATGACTTTTCCTTCTTGCGTCAGTACACCACCATTGATAAAGGAGCAAAGGAGGATTCAAGTCAATACTTGGCACTTACCATCAAAATTAGCAAAATAATTTTGATTCAAAGAGTTAGTGTCACTTGACTAATGACGCTAAACTAAATTAAGAGCATCACACTTTAATCATAAGCGCTAATTATGGTAACTCGTCACCTTTCAAACTTAAATCTCTTGAAATAAGCCTTAAGGTTAATTTACAATTGCAGTGAAAAGTAGAGGCATAGCTAGGGGGTGGTAAAGGCTTTGGTTCCCCCTAAAAATGTAAAATTTTAGTTTAGTCCCTTTAAAAATAATAATATTGCAAATTAATATATGGTACAATTTCAATTTGCCCTCTTAAATATGAAAAAAAAATTCAATTTAGTCCCTTACAAATAATGAAATTATACCATATTGCACTTTGGCCCTCCCTAAATATCCAAAAAAAAAAAAATTCTATTCAGTCCCTTAAAAAATAATGGAATTATAAATCGATACACGGTAAAATGACATTTGGATCTCTTAAACATTTTATAATTCAATTCTGACCCCCTCAAAAAAATTTTCTAACTTCGTCTCTGTTGAAAAGTGACATGAAAAAATTACTTTTCAAGAAACAAAACAAAATTAAAACAATAAAATTTATTATGTTTTTAATTTGCTGTTGTAAGTATATATAGCTTTGCTGACAGAGTCTTTGCTCAATTGGCATTAACATTGTTGCTAGTGTAGAAGGATATGAGTTCGCTTATCCTTCTATTTTAGAGTTAAGAGAGATTATGAGTAATTTTAGGCATTGTATTAAAAAGGCATAATGGCTTATATGGCCCTCCAACTTTATAAAGAAAAAAAAATCATTTGTCTTCCATTTAATTTCTTTAACCTCTTTTATATAAAAATATTTTTTTAATTTTATAAATTAATTAACGTTGTCGTGGCATACACATTGATTGTCACATGGATGCCACATCAACAAAGTAAACATACATTAATTTTAAAATGATTTGATAAATAATATAAGTTTATGAACTAAAAGAGACAAAAAATTAAATAATAAGCTAAACCAACTTTTTTACTTTCTACCTTAAAGAAAAAAAAAGTACAGCTATTAGGTAACTATTGAATGAAGTTACTCTTGAGCAGGTTCCAAGTAAATTAAGTTGTTTATTGTGATTTTCATATTTCATTTCCGATTTAGAATTTTGAGAAGTGTTGTAAGGAAGTAAACACTATTAATCTTCACATTGAAAAGGAAAAGAAGAGTCTTTGACATATTTAAACAAATGCACTGCACATCTTACTCCCCCTCTAAACATTTTCTTTTCTATTTCCTTTCATAATTTCTGATTTTTGTCTTTTTTATATAATACCTTCCAACTCTTAAATGAACTTTAATACACTCGAACCCGCACCCCACACCTCAATCCCCCTAAAAAAACTCTTGATTGCTCAATTTCACATCAAACACCTGAAATGGTTGGGGGAGAGAAATAAACACATGCATGCTTACTTGAAGCAATTTGTTACTGTTTAATTTCTTTATCAAAACCATGCTCTAACAATTCTTTCTTACACTGAAACAGAAGTAATAAATTAAGAAAAAGACTCGATTCTTAATTTACATGACCACTGTCAAAGCATGCAAAACATATGTAACACTCTAAATTACAAGGCTTTTAAATTAATCAGTGATTACATTGCTAACAAGCATATTAGTAGTAAACAAATTATTATAAAGATTCCTCTACATCTCCCCAAAAAAAAACAGGATGAATAATAATAATGATAATAACAATAATAAAAGATTTTTTTTAAAAAACTGTTCATTTGGAAGTTTCTGGTATTGATGTCTTCCAATGTCATGTCTTCTTATCCTCCTATCTTTGAAATAAATGTCTTCAGCAAAGCATCTACATGAATGGTCAAAAGGCTGCATGAAGAGCTTTTTACCAAATTTGCTATCATCTAACAATAATACCTGTTATATATATATGCTAGTCCCCTGCAACATATGCCTTCTCTTCGTAGTATTTCTTTTCGCTTTGCAACTTCTTGGCGTTGCGTTTCTACATCAATAGCAAGCACCGAAGTTAGAATATGTTAACATGGATTGTGCGTTAAAATACCATATGTTCATGGAGTAGTTAAACACAGAAATAGGATGCACGTCTTATAGCAAAGGTAAAAGTAATATGAGGTCATTGTACTAAGAATCAGATTACATTTTGCTTTTTTTACTAAAAATTGAACAAATTAGTTCCTGTACTTTAGATAAAAAAGCAAACCAATTATTCTGTTAAAAATTTTATCCATTTCGATGGTTAAAAACTGATCCCAGATTCTTGACATGAGGTACAAGTGGCACACCAGATGTAATTGTCTGATTATTCAGTCAGTTACACCATTTTTTATCATTAGAAATGGAAGAAAATTTTAACCAAAATGACTAGTTTGTACTTTGTTTTAACGTAAATGAGGAAAATATAATCTGACTTCCAGTACAAGGGCTCCATAATACTTCTACCTATACCAAAATATAGAATAACAATAAATGCAAACCTCGAAAATCATGTAGTGTAAGTAAAAATACCATGTAAACCTCATGATTGGTGACTATCCTTTGGGCTACAGAGCTTGTGGTTATACTTTTGGGGCTTTCAAGCAACCGGAAAATTCCCATGCTCTTAGGAATTGCATATGGATCAGTTTCACCCTGTAGGGAGCAAAGTCATTTTAAATCGATAGACACAAGGGGTCATAACAGTGAAACAAATCCGAGGGAAGTCTGAAAAACCTACAGGCAACGAAGAGTTACTCTCCGCAACTGTCCCGTGCACAACCAAAGAAATGTTGAAAGTTGTAATCTGTTCAAAATAAAGAAAATAGCCTCAGAACACCTTCCTCATTTTAAAAGAGAAAGAAACATAAAGCAGTGGTTGTAACAAATAATACAAGTTGCCAATAGCATAGCTCTAGTGAGCAGGATGCAATTTAATATACCATCACCTGGCTAAAGAAACTATCAAAATCCAAATCATAAAGCAGTATGGTAGAATTCAAAGAATGGACGAGCTTAGGCATATAAGTTGTGGGTTTGGCAAAAAGGGTATCATGCATTTATTACTAAACCAAAAGAGTTATCGAAATTTTAGTTTTGGTTTCTAAAAGATTAGATGCAGTCTTTTGTAAAGAAATTGATAAATTGGGCCATGATAATTAGGAATAGAATCAATCATGGTTTCCCTTTCCTCACTTCAGCCAAAACCGACAAAGTGTCCTCATGCAAGTTTCAAGCTGATACATCACCATGAAGTCATATTAAAACTCACTGCAAATAGATCAGAAGCTTGTTGCAAACATTTGTTCTTCCACCAAAGTAACTAATTATGCAACACAGAATGTTATTTCGAAGAAATTGATACCTAGTTAAAGGGAAAAAATCATTTGCATAGGCACACCAATATTAAGTTAAGAAAATACCATGTCCTTTGTAACTTCCCAAGGTGCACCGATGATAACTTCATCAACATAACGGCAAGCTAACACACTAAGAGTGCGCTCAAGTAAATGCATAACTGGGTACGGCATTCCCCTCTGCTCACTGCAAGAAAGGAGACTAAAGTTATTCCTTGCACAGAAATCCTATATTGATAGTAGATTTTGCCCCACATGCATTGCAGTAAGGTGTAGAGGCAGGTCTCTAATGTTAACTTTCATCCTTCCAAATTCGGTTGTCCTAACAAAATTTAAATGGTAATAAACCAGACAGATGAAAAAACAAGCATTACATTAATAAAGTACCTCACAATATAGTCAGGGTAGATACCAACTAACAAAAAGTCTCCAAGCTGCCTTGCCTTCTTGAGGATCTGAGTAAAATATAAAAGATGGCTTAGGGACATGGGCAAAATGGAATGAGTAGAAAAAGTTCTCTTACTCTACAAAAAAGCAAGTGCCATTTACCATATATACATAGGTCACAAATTACAGTAAAACCTCTAAAACAATATGATTGAGACTAGAGAAAAGAATATATTTTTTAAAGAGGTCATTTAGTTATCAATAAATGAATAGACCATTCACTTACCAATACATTAATATTTATTATCTTATGCATTCAAAAGGTTATTATACTTCATTAATCAACCAAGATTACTAATTTATCGAGGTTTTACTCTATCCATAATTAATTTTAGCTCTTTAAATTTATGATGCATACCCTATCTCTTTCAGAAAAAACCCTAACCCCCAACTTCTTATTCCAGTTTCTGTTTTCTTTCTTGATCCTCAAGAGGATCAGATAAAGAATTCATAGAATTTCACAAGAAATATGGTCTTTAACCTACTTAGGATTCGGCAAGAATGGTAACTAAAAGTTCCAGCACAGGTTAGTACTAAATGTTGTTATTGCTAATCAACCAATGGGTGTAAGAGCACTTCTTTATTATTATTGTTTTGATTATGAAAATAAACATCACCTAATTGGTGAGAGACATCACACCACTTTCAGATTGAGGGTAACAGCATTTATAAAAAAGGATATATTTTACTCTTTTCCCAGAAGGATCAATCAGAGGATGCCACCATCCAGATTGGCATGTTATTGAATGAGCAAATGGCACACAATTATATGCTGAACTTCAATATTACAACAAAAGATATCAAATTCGTGTCATATTGGGATGAATTAGTTGGCCGATAGATATGTAGAACACAGATGCACTTCGACAAAGTAAATGGGCTTCTAATAGTAATCTGTCATTTAAAAGATATAGAGGTATCATCACTTTCTAATATTTACCAAGTTAAATCTTATACAGACCTATTATCCACCATGCTACTTCACTCCATTGTTGGGGGATCCCTAAATCAAAATGTACAGAATTTAGCAGCAGGGAAATCTGTTTCTATATCTGGAGTAAAATTGTAAATTTAACAAATGTATTTTTAAAACTTCTGGCATTTAACTTAGTAAGTAATCCCCCTCTGATAATACCCTCTGCATCTGACTCAAATATGCCTTTCAATAACATTATAGCATCAACCTAAGTTATTAAATTGGTTGAGCTACGGTAACACCCTCAGCTTCTTAACAACACTTTTGCCTGTTCACTCTAGTTCAAAATTTATTAAGAAAAGGTAAATATTTAAAGGATCCTCGTTACAGGAATGGCATCCTCCAGTCTAATTATCATCGAGATTCAAATTTAAGAAGAGCTACTAAATCACTAACATAGATCAACAATATCAACCAGCTACCCTGTTCATATGTGCTATGCTCAACAATTACAACAATATGTACATTAAATGAAACCATAACAAGACAGTAACTAGTGAATGCATATCTTACAGCAAAACTAAAGTAACAAAACATGGTAAGATGAAGAGCAATCACCAAATTGTCAATATGTCCCATTTTCATGCCATTGTAATAATATAATTAATAAGAAAATCAGTTGTATTACGAGTGAGTAATACCTCCACATGCCCGGCATGAAAGAGATCGAATGCCCCATCAATGTAGACAATGCGAGCATTTGGTCCAGGTCCCTGAGGAAAAACTGAATGAGACTCATGTAAATAAGAACGTAGCTCTTAACCCTTTTGCAAGAAATGTTTGCATGCCAGTGGATGCAACTGTTGATCCACATTCATACTTTCAAGATTGCCAACAAATTGTTTTAGACCAGCTCTCAAAAAATTACCATTCAAGCAAATGATTTATATATTATCTACATGCATGTATTAATATGTTAATCATCTGTCAAGCTTATCCAGACTTTTATGTTCAGATGGTTACTTTTCGATAGAAATTTTTGTTTGTATTTATCCTACACAGCATAACAAGACAATTGCTATGGCAAATTATGAATTTTGTCAGCCTAATTTGAGAAAGATCCATAAAATCATCTTTTGTAGTTATCAAGGCAAAAAGTGTGCCTTTACCAGGCAAAAGGAATATAGGGCGTTTGTATGCCTTTACCAGGCAAACTTGGCAAGACTAGTGTATCTTTTATAATAGGATTCCGAGCAACTATGGATGTTCTGAGACTCACTCTATTTGTTGACAGACTTTCAAAGATTTCACACTTTATTCCATCCTCGTATCGCCTAAAATTATAATCTGCTATTGGGAGCAACACTTGAAGGAACTTGTGGAAGTTTCTTAATACAAAGCTTAGTTTCTCTTCTTTCTATCTACAATAGATGTCCAAATGATATTTAATTATTTGTTTCACGTAGGATTGGAAGATCCGGTCAGGCTTCTAGTGAATAGAAGATCAGGTACCACTTGGGACAAATACTTCCTGTGGCAGTATCTCTTATAACCTATTGTGAAAGACTATACACATAGGAAATTCAGAAATCAGGGTAGATCACCTTATTCAATTTTAAGTCGTATAGAAATAAATTACCTTTTCTTCCACCTAGTGCCTAGTGAGTAGTGTCTAAAGATGCAAAAAAAGGCATGTACTGGAAACATACGCCACCCAAGCTTTTTCAAGTGGTAGTCACTTTTCGTTCCTTACCTTGCCATTTGAGAATTGCACAATCCTCCGAGATGTTGGTAGAAATTGAGAAAGCTGACCCCTTTGTAATTGACGCCTTTTGCCAGAATCTACCTTCGAAAGTGTGCTATTATTATCTCCAACGCCTTTATTATCATTTACAGATGAAAGTATCCTTCCTATGTGCATATAAGTTGTGAAATAATTAGAAACGCTGTTACCCTTGGCACACAATTTACAGGAGCTAGTAAATGACAGGCTACAACCAAAGGAATATCAAGCATGTCTCAAGGAAATTTTAGTACCTACAATATCCGTGCTAGAGACACCTTCAGTGCGCTTAATCTGCTTGTAGCGGCCAGCTATCTTTGCCAAGGCATAAGCATCACTTCCATCAGGGAGAAGGCATGGATCATCACCATGTATTACGTAGTCAATCTTATGCTCATTGAACAGACTGTTCATGAATTCCTCAGTAATTGCATAAGGGGCATTTGCTATTACTTGATCCACCCACTTTAATCCACTAACAAGTGCCAGCCTGGAGAAAACTTCAAATAAGATCCATGGAACCGTTACACTAAATTAATTACAAAAATTCACCAGAGGAGCCAGTATGACAAACAAAGCAGCACAGGGATGAATTATATTTGAAAGTTCAGTATGTAATTGCATAATGTGTATATGCGTGTGCATATATATATATATATCAATTTCAGGGCAGCCCAATAAGTTAGATGCAAAGAACACATCTAAGGTATAAAGCCTTCTAACATACACACTGTTGTAACCAAAATTGTTCCACCAGCTAACTAGCCTCTACAATCCATCTTATTCATTAACTATGGAAACAAGCATAACTGAAGTTGTTACGGTTTGGTTCTAGTTACAAAGATCTAATCTGTCGATATTTATTGAGTTGGCTTTCTCACTTCAGCTCTGTATAAATTATATGTTCTTTCCGTACTGTTTTCCATTCAATTATTTTTCTTTCACATGTTGAGGATGTCATAGCCTCTTCCCTATACTTGATCTTCAAAACATCAATCACCAAACCAAGATATCAAGAATGCTTTCTATGTGATTAAAACACAAAATGAAATAGAGATAATGAAATCAAGATACCACACTAAAAATGCCTCCCCCCAAACACCCAAAAAAAGGCTTTGTTAATACCTCTCTTCCATGGATAGAATAGGAGGTCCTTTATTAGCGATAATCTCCTCATCACTCACGACACCCACCACTAGTTCATCTCCCAAAGCTTTAGCTTGCCTCAAAGCATTGGCATGACCATAATGCATGAGATCAAAGCATCCATCCATGTAAACCCGTACGCGCCTCTTCTCCCTCTTCTTCTTGAGTAAGAACCCTAAATTTGACCAAGCATAAGACACTGGGAAATTCCCAATCCCACCAAAATAAGAAGTTGAAAACCCGAGCAAAGCTGCCGTTAGCATTAATCCGCCAAACAGATGTGGCGTGTTATACATCCATTCCCAAATCCAATTGTTACTCTCATATTCCATTGCCATTTCTCTCTCTCTCTCTCTTTCTTCAAAGCTCAATTCGAGGAGACACAAACCTGCAAAACAACACCACCACCAAATAAACCCTTCAATCTAACTTTACACCAAAGCTCATATACCTAAAGAAACAATTAATACACATTTCCCCCCCTCCTTTTCCACCCGAAACATGGAAATTAACACGATATTTACACACAAAAAAATGCATTACCGGTCCTAAAACACATTTAAACCACAAATAAATGCAGAAACGAAAGATCACAAAGCAAGATTTGATTTACAACATTCCTTCAAATCTAAATCTTACCCAAAAAAACTAAGAAACCAAAATAGCATTTAGAAGTTAAAACAAACAATAAACTTTACAACGCAAAGAAACAGCTATTAGAATATGAGCAAAAGCTTAGATCGAATCTTTTACCCCCTTTTTTTTTTTACTTTATTTTCTTTTCCTCCGTTTTTGTGTTCGTGTCTCCTACTTTTCTTTCTCCTTCTCCTTTGTTCTTTCTCTTCCTTTTTTTCTTTCTTTTTTTTCTTCTCTACCACGGATTTCTGACATAGAGCTGTCCCAAAACACACACACACACATATATATATATATATTTCTGATATTAAATTAAATAAAATATTAATGAAAAAGAATTTTCAATTTGAAAAAGTAAAGATCCTCCCCTTTTCTTTTTTTTTGGTTGAAGTAATTAGATCCTTCCTTTTTTTATTTATTAAATAAATTTTATTTTATTTTATTTTATTTATTAGCGTGTCTATTTCTATGAAATCCGTTGCTTCAATCTTAAGTCTTAACGAAGGGCTGGCTTTGACCAAACGTCATTCTTTTACCATTCTTTCTTTTGATTTCAAATACAAATAATATTAGATTTTATCACATCGATAATACGAGTAAAAATATGTGTAATAAATTTCAAAACGATTTTGGTTGAAATAATAAATTTAAAAAATTGATATTATAATGTTCTAGAGTCAAATCCGATTATTTGTAAATATTTTTTAAATTTTTATATAAAAAAGAATCATGTATCGTAATCAAAAGTTTTGGGTGAAACACTCACAATGAAGGAATACACGTTCAACTCTTAATATTATTAAGAAAGGCAGACACAAACCTCGAATAAAACAAAGATATAAGATACAAAAGAATGGTCTATTATGGAATGCAATTAGAGTAATAGCTATAATATATTTGGAGTAAAATTGGAAAAGCGAACCTAGGTATCAAGATCTCAGAGTCTTAGCCTTTATCAACACGTCATTGGCCTTGATGACGAACTTAAAATTTTGAAATTTTATAATATTATATTCGAATCTCACCATAAGTAAATATTAGATGTTATTTTGATTTAAATGAGTTTTCCTTTTCTTTTTCCCCTTTTTTTTTTTCTATTGCGTGAACAAAAATTGAAAAAACCAAAAACAAAATGACAAAATAGGGTTGAATTAAAAAATTATTTTGGCCAACTAAATTGGAAAGTTCAAAATAAAAAAGTCAGAATATATTTTACGATTTAAATTATAAGCCTTAGATGAAATTAGTAGAAGTTTCTTCCTTGTAAAAATTATTTTATTTTCACATATATTTTCAAATTTAGTATTAAATGAGGGTGGTTAAAATATGTCATAAGTCCCTGTACTCTTCAAAAGCGTGGAATTTAGTCTCTCTACTTTTCAGATTTTAAAATTCAGGTTCAACTATTATCATTGTTAATTTTTTTTGTTAAATTTAGATTAATTACAATCAGGGAAACCCCCCCCAAAAAAAGTACCAAAATTGAATTATAAATGTTTTATTATGTATTAATTTAGGTTTTCATCATTTTTGAAAGAACTTAATTAGAATTTTTTTTTCATTTTTAAGAGGGCAAAGCGTAATTTTATCATATATCAATTTATAATTTGATCAGGGCCAGGGCCTTGCTTGTCCCTTGTATTCGCCCCTATTACTTTATTTTTTTAATCATATAGTTTAGTCAATGAAAAAAATGATATAGGGACTTAAATTTTAAATTTTTGAAAGATATAGGGACTTATAGCATATTTTAACCTATGAGGTTTCTTTTTCAAATGATGAGACATTATTTTTCTTTTTCAAATGTCACATCTTTTTTTTTCATTGAGGTCACATCATTTAGCATGTACTATGTAAGTTAAGTTTGAGCTCGAATTTGAGTATCTCGTGTTATTGATTTAATTGAATTTGAACATTATAATATTTGATTCGAACGGTTTATTCACTTAATTAAACATTTCACTTTTTGTATATACTAAAAAACGTAATTGGGCTCAAATTTGATATTGATTATAAAAATTAATAAATAAACTTAATTTAACTCGAGTTCAACGTTGAATCTCAAATTCAAAACAGTATTGTTTCTATTTGAATTTAACTTAACTCGATTATATCCCTATTATAAGACTCTAACAATCACGACAAAATGCTCACATTTTTAGCCATCAACTCTCGAACAATAAATGATATTACATAATACAAAAAATTACAATTTCTAAAGAAGTTAAACTATAAATCTACCACTTTTTGGGGTTAGAATCGACTTCAAAAGTTTGAAGATGAATGCAATTTTATTACTATATTAACTTAAAATTTTATAAATTTTAAAAGGACTTAACATCGAGCAGAAACCCTTTGTATGTCCTTTTAACATCATCCTTAATAAGTTGATATTATAAATAAAAGATATCTACAGAAATTTCATTTCAACAAAATCATACATAAAAAGAAAGAAAAGAATATTACTATGGTGTAAACAACGAGTTTAAAAGTAAGCATTACACAATCTTCGAGAGCTTTTAGAAGAGAATATATTCCCATTTTATACCACATATGATACCAAGAAATAAAGTGATTTTTAGGATATTTAGAAATCGATTTTCATTCACTTGTAATAAAAGTTGAGTTTTTCATTAAAAAAATTATTTTATACCATAGTTATATATTGTGACGGATTCCACTCTAAATAGTCACTTTTGTTTGCCTTGGGTTACATTGTAGTGATTTATGTTTGAAATGTTACGTTTTAGTCACTTACGTTATTGTTTTGTTACGAAATGGTTGCTCTGCCATTAAGATATGTTACTTCCCAAACGGCAATTTAAAATGAGTTTTCAATGCCAACGTGGAAGTCCAACCGAATTAAATTAATTGATTTTTTAATTAAATAAATTTAATTAATTAAAATTTCTAAATTAATTAAAGGAAATTGTTAATTTAGTTTCCCAAAATAATCAAAACCAATGCATCAAATTAATCTTAGAATTGGAAAAAGAAAATCATTGGTCTCCTTTTTCTTTTAGTTTTCGTTTCTATTTTGATTGAAAAAACCATCCATTTTCATGGTCATCTTTGTTGAATCGAAACATTAGAAATCAATTTGAGTGCTCCATCAATCAAATGGATTTTTTTGTTCAAAATGGAAGAACAAAGAATCAATTTAATAGAGGTTCACGAATTACAGTAAGTAAACGAGGTTTCTTGTTCTTTACTTGGGTTTTAGGTTAAGATATTATGAGCTTCTTTTGCAAAAAGGAGATCCATATTTTCATGTTATATATGACAAGCAAAAATGACATGTTTCATCTTTATTTATTTGTGTGTTGTAGGCAACCACAATAGCAAGCAAGAATAAAGGTTGGTGTAGAGGTGCTCATGGGTCGGGCGGCCCGGCCCGGCCTGACGGCCCGCCCGAAATATGGGAGGGTTTGGGTAAAAATATAGGCCCGAAATATGGGCTTGGGCAAAAAAACGAGGCCCGATTAAAAAACGGGCCGGGCCTCGGGCACAACTTTTTTGGCCCGAGCCCGGCCCGACCCGGCCCGAATATAATAAATATTTTTTTATTTTTTTAATTTTAAAATACTTTTTTTAAATTTTAAAATTTTTAAATTTTTTTAAAATACTTTTAATTTTTTTAATTTTAAAATATTTTTAAAATACTTTTTTTAATTTTTGTTTTAATTTTTAAAATAAATTTTTGGTATTTATTTAATAAACGGGCCGGGCCCGGGCTTATGAATTTTTTCCCGGGCCGAGCCTGGGCAAAATTCCAGGCCCATATTTCGTGCCGGGCCCGGCCCGGCCTGAACCCGGCCCGGCCCATGAGCACCTCTAGGTTGGTGCGTCTATTTCTTTTTTTTTCTTTTGTTGTTTTGCTCTTCTCTTCTCTTCTTTGATGGTAACAAAAAAACTCAAACTGTTACTTCTTTTTAAATTAGGAAAAATTGAGTTTTAGGGAAAAATTTTGTACTCTATTTCATTAATTTTCTTGAATTTTTCTCATCCTAGCTGAACATCCACGCTGGCATTTAAAATCTATTTTAACTGTCACGTTGAACTGTCATTTAGGAGGTAACAGATATTAATGACAGCGTGACCATTTTGTAACAAAACGATAACGTAAGTGACTAAAATGTAAAATTTTAAATATAAATAATCAAAATGTAACCCGAGGCAAACAAAAATAACTATTTTGATAAATTATCCATCTAAATAAAATTCTTCCTCAAATACATCCTAAGTTTAATTGGTAATTAAATTATAAATCAATTAAATTGATAAATTTTCAAATTGTAAAAAAAATCATATATTAGAAAGATTATATAAATAATTTAATTTATTTTAAAATAAATTTATGACTATTTTACCCATCTAACTCAAAAAAATTAATATTTACAAAAATGACTCTAGTTTAAAAACATTCACTCAAATGACCTAAAATGAATAATAAATTTGAGTTATGGGGACTAGATGGCTGACACCACTAATTTTTATTAAAAAAATAATATTTAGGTTTTAAACACTAGGTGGCCGGCACTCACGTATTTTTAAAAATTTTTTTTTGGGTGCTGACACATTGATGGCCGGCACCCTTTATTTGATTAAAAAATTCATTTTTTTGAGGTTTGAGGCACCGGCCAACAAATGGTCAAAGTCACCCAACAAAAGAGATGAGAATATTGCAACATTAACCCCTCCTTGTCTTCCTATCTTTTTTATTTCCCCAGTTCAATTACATATTTTATATTTTAAAATAATATTGGATTACTTATCATATTGTTAATTATTATTGCATTGCTGGCATTATTATTAAATTAAAATTTAATTTAAATTTAATATGCACAATTAAATTAAACTTTTTTGATAAAATTACAATCTACTTTAATGATTTTCATCTTTTATAATACTAAATTATTGTTCTTTTATTTTAAAAATAACGAGTAATATATTTATACTTTTTTAAAAAATATATAAAGATGACGATCATCTAGTGTCCAAAACCTTAAAATTTATTTTTTAATTAAAAATAATGGTGTCGACCATCTAATCTCCTGTTTATTTCAAATCATTTGGGTCAAATATTTTTGAATCGGAGTAATTTTAATAAATATTATTATTATTTAATTCCCACATAATGAGTCTAAGAAATTCTAGTATTTTCTAGTATTATTTATATTCTCACCTGAAACTATAAAATGATGAGGTCACAATAATAACACATGTCGTTTTAATACAATGTGAACAAATGAAAATCATCACAATACCACATATGTTTTTTTCAACGTGGCATTTCTAAATTCCACATGAATTCCATGTGACCTACTTAAAACCTCAAACATATAAGTTATATCAATTTACACAAATTTGTAAATATGATCTTAATTAAAATAATAAAATCGAAATTATAATAATTATGACATTTAAAATTTAAAATTAAAATAGTATATATAAATATATGATTTAGACCTCATCACACGAAATATCCCAAACGATGAATCAAGCTTAAACTGCATCGACCCAGTCGAGCGAGATGAGTTCTAGTACAGTCCAAAACTCTTGGAAGTTGGAATATGTGGACATATTAATTTATTCACTGTCTTTATCAAGACGTTACCATTTGGCACTATCCTCGATTCATATATATTTAAAGTAGGCTCATAGTATCCACAAATCTAGCCACCCTCATATGGGCGGCTGTCGGTTGTTCCAAGTGGACATCAATGGCGCTTATTTCATTATATATATATGAAGTGATCTACATAGTATACAAATGTCACTATAGTATGAGCATGAATTCATCTTGTTCATTTACCTAATATTTTTTTACAACGATCTATAATGTGCTAGATTTTTACTCAACAGCAAGCTTCCTCACCTTCATATGATCTGCCATTGCTTTTCCTGTAAACAAATGATAATATAACAAATGGGACCTTGTCATGCACGTCGGTCCGCGAAAAAAAAGAGCGTTGGAAGTGGTTTTAAGAATGTGATACCTGACATGGGCGTCGAGCAACGGTGGTGGTAAACCATGTGCTCCACCGTTTCTCCTTGTGCTACTGTTTGATTGTCGGTGGGACGAGCGTCTTCGTGTGGTTGTTCCTCCTCTGCTAGAGCGTTAGCTGACTCGGTGTTTAATGTTGTTTTTGTTGTGGCGACTTCCACGGTGACCTTGCTAATGCATTGGATTTGTTCTGAATAAAAAGATGCAACAAAATATTTAGGGAATATCACATATTTGTATAATGTTACATGAATTTCATGGCGGCCGCGGCCAACACCGGCTTCTATACTCCATCGACGGAATACCGAATCTATCTCATTGGAATATCTAAAGATCACGATTTATTTTTGTATTCTAACATTAGAAGTAGAGCATGGAAAGGCTATCGGAGCCACCATGGTTCGGGCAAAATTAGACGAGGCCAGTTGTAATATGCACGCATTAAACTCGAGGAGACGATTCAACCACCATTTTTATAAATTTTAACACCATACTTCACTGTACTTGCACAAACAGGATGTGCATTTACTGGGAAAATTTTACATTCCCTTAATACACCGAGTAAGTTATGGTGGTTCAAGACGGTTCACTTTGTCAAGATGACGGATGGAGGAACTGGGTTTTGGGATCGGAGGTCTTTGAATGTTAGCGGGAAAGTGCTTGGTATAGGGTTGCTTTTCTCTCTCATTAGGGGCTCCTCTAATCCCAAGATGCCCGGCGTTAAGCTGGTAAGTCGTACCAAAGTGTAGGTAAGGTGGCGCCATGTTTAGATCCTGTCGAGCTCAGGGACGAAGGTAGGGATTAGGCAGGGCCTCGGTCCCTTAAAATGAAAATTTTATGTTTCAATCTCTTCAAAATCTGTAAAATTACAATTTAGCCTCAAAAATGGTAAAATTTTAATTTAATCCGAAAGCGTGGCAAAGGTTGGGTTGGTCAAATGGTAGAATTCCAATATAAAGCCCTCTAATAAGTAAAGCATTAAATTTAAGCACCCAAAATTTCATAATTTTATTTCCAACCCTTAACAAAATCAAATTACATTTTATTTCAAAGCAATAATAATAATAAATTAAAAACTAGTACCTGATGAAAGGGAACCCATTAGTTGAGAAGAAAGCAATGGTGCATACATATAAGTATCAGATTTCATATACTTGTCAACCATCTTTAACACCTTCTTCTTGTTTCCTTTAATGGGTTCTTTCAATTTCGGTCCTTCAAAAAAAAAAAAAAGGGTATGCCCCCATTGATGCAAAAAATAAAAAGAAACTAGAAAAAAGCTTCATTAAAAAAACAAGTACCTGATGAGATTGAAGGAGAAATGAGAGGAGCAAACATGTAATTATCGGATTTCAAGTAATTAAAAACATTGGTCAAGAGTTTGGCTTGTTTGGTGTTCTTTTGAACACCCAATGAAACTCTCTTTGATTTCTCCATTGTTTTTTAAAAGAAGTTGGATTTAGCAGATGAAGGGGGAGATAAAAATGATGAACAGAGGTTTTAATGGCGGTTGGATTTTGGACAGTGTCGGTGTTTTATGAACTGCCACGTGTCCTCCAGTTTTGTTCTTTTTCCACCACGTGGAAACAACTAAAGTCTTGCTGTTTCTTTTCCCTTTATCCAGGTTACACTGATTTTTTAATAGGGTAAATTCCATAGGTAGTCCTTCATTCAGTAAATAATTTTTATTTTAGGCACCCAAAATTAAAAAAATTACAATTAAAGTATTCACATTATATAATTAGGTTATTTTGGTCATTTGCATTAAAATCACAAACGATAAGCTGATGTAGCTGTTAAAAAATTAGTATAATAATAAATTTAGTTCTCAATTTTATATATTATATCGATTTAATCATAATTTTAAAAATTAACTTTCAAAATTTACGAATAATTTCAATTTTATCCTGAAAATCTTTTTCGTACCATCCATGAACCACTATCCATCAGATGAAATATAATCCTTTTAATTGAATGATTCAGATCTGTTAAAACCTGAACAACATCCAACAAGTTCCATGTCTTCTAGCACTATCAGATTATGAATAAATTAAAAATATTTGTAAAGATTTTAAGATTCAAAATGAGAATATTTATAAAATTTGAGAGTTAATTTTTAAAATCTTGATTAAACCGATATAATATGTAAGAGTTAAGGATAAAATTTGTTGTTATATCGATTTTTTAATTGCCTCGTAAACTTGTCGTTTGTGATTTTAACGAGAGTGACCAAAATGGCCGAATTATATAATGTGGGTGCTTAAATTACAAATTTTTATTTTAAGTGCTTAAAATAATTTTTTAATAGTTAAGTGATTATTATGTAGTTTACACTTTTTAATATAATAGATGGGTTTAATTTTAATTAAATAAATTATCAAAAAATTCAATCGGTTAAACTATCAATTCATTCGGTTTTGTTACTTTATTCGACTAGGAGCAAATTATAAATTAATATATGATTAAATTGTACTTTAACCTCCTTCAAAATGAAAAAAATATATGTTAAGTCCCTTTAAAAATAATGTAATCATAAATTAATACATGATAAAATTTTATTCTGACTTATAAAAAACTTATAAATCAATTTCAACCCCTTAAAAAAATTCTGGATTCATCCCTAAATTAAACCGATTCGGAGTGGTTCAATAAAAAATCAATTCAATTTTTTCGAACTGATATACCATATGGTTCCTAATCTAACCGGTCAGACTGTACGGTTTATTAGCCTTTCGCGAGGCTTTGTCTAGTACTGGATTGAGGTCCTCAGCTGTTTTTTCTGATCTTTGTAGTTGGGTATGTTGTTTTGTTGGCCTTTGTTTATATGGAAATTTTGTTCTCGTTTTACTTGTACAATTAAAGGGTTAATACTCACGCATCCCATAACTCTATTGAGTTAATAATGAGTAGTTATAACAAAAAAAAAAATAGAAAAGAAAAATAACCTTCCTATATTACTTGCATTGCACTCTATCAATTTAAAGTGTATCATATTTGTTTTCCTCCAAACACTGTATATTTTAATAAAGAGAATAAAACCACAAACCAAATATATGTTTCAATTTTCAAAATAAAAAATATATATATTTAAATTTTCTCCTTCATTGTTTGATGGTTATTTATTGATGACAAAGAATTTTTTTTTTCAATTGTTTACACTTGAGACTGGCTTTAAACCATGTTTGAGAGCAGCTTCCCATACAAGATCAATCCTATCCACATCAATTGCTCCAACTTCATGGTGACTCCAGCCTTCTAGCTGATGAACTACACCTCCTGCATGGCATGCATGCACCACTCCTCGCTCCATTGTATACTGTTTCGATAGGATCAATCATTATCAATAAGAAGAACATACGCATTTAGATAAGATAAGGGATGAAGCCAGAATTTTTTTTGGGTAAAATACATTAATAGTTATCCAACTATGTTTCTTTTTTGTCACCTAACTATGAAAAGTTAAAAATCATCACTCAATTATTCAATTTTGTGTTTTTTAGTCACCTAACTATCTTGGGTTCTTCGGTGCTTCTATTTTTATGTAAGTTAATTGGTGACCAAAAAAGATAAAATTATTGGGTGACAATTTTATAAGTTTTCATAGTTGGGTGACCTCTACTATAGTTTACCCAAATTTTTTGGAGGGGCTAGAATTAAATTATATATTTTTATAAGAACTAAAATGCACTTCACCATTATAATTTTTTAAAAGAGTAGATCAAAATTTATCATTTTGGAAGTTAAAAGTGCAATTTTATCATGTGTACAAACTTAAAACTTATACATCTTAGAGAGTAAAATTGAAATTTTTTCATTTTAAAGGAGGACAAAACTTCGCTACCCTTTTGAAATTGTCTTTAGATGAGACTCAAAGTTGAAACCTCAAAACTTTTAAGTTCTCAATCTTATGGAACTCAAGGTATTATTATATTGATTTTTTTGGTAAATATTATTATATTGATTCTGATGTTTCATTCATTTCATTAATAATAATTAGGTAGGGGATGGAAGATTCGGGGTTGGGGGAGGAGAGTACCTCACAAGAACCAAGGCCTTCAACATCAGGTGGCAACCTCATGGCAGCTAGATCACCGTAGGTGCAGTCTCTTCTGATAGGCAAAATGGGCGGTACAACAAATTGATGGAAATGGGTTCCTGATGGAGCCCAGCTTTGCTCCCATGGTGTTATCCACTTCCCCACTATCCATGTCTGTTTAAAATTTTCATTACAACCATTTCAATCATCATTAGTATGTAATATTACATACGTAGAGGGCCAGACAAGACCAAACCATCAACACGTTTTGTATTTTTTTTTTTTGAGTTTTTGTCTCTTATTTCCATAAAAAGGTTAAGTACTTGAAGTGATCTTAATAGGGTTCACAAAAATGTTTCATTGGATGTTCAAGAAGATAAATCATGCGTAATTGTGTATAGTTAGACTCAAATTCATGCCTTATAGTATATAGAGCTTTTTTGGGTGAAACAACTACTACTTAGGTTAATCATACATCGCATGTGATTAGTCTTCTCACACACCCCATAAGACGTTCATGCTCTATAAACCTATCGTATCCTTAAAAACTCAGTTGACTCATTCTGTGAACCTATTTGAGCTTTTAATAGAGCCAGGAGGCAACCCACAACGATATACAGGGATCATGCATATATGTATTCTCATACCTTACAATTTTGAGCAGCTTGGTACTTGGTCACTTGCACTAAATAGTTTTGGCAATCCACGGGGGTTTCCTTTAGTATTTTTTGAAACCTTTCGGTCGATGAAGTCAACATCTGCATATTATATGTACATGTTTAAGTCATAAGCAATTACTTTATTAGTACTTTTGTAATGATTATATTTTTTTAGAATATGAAAAGTTGGGTGAAGAGTAACTTAATTTAAGGCTAAGTCACACTAAAAGCGCTAATAAATTCTCAACCAACTAAACATGTAGTTAACGACATTGAGGTTGATTCATGACATGTGCAATAATGCTAGAGTGGCTAACACTAGAATTGGTCACCAATAAAGCAAACATATCTAGATATTTTGTTTGATGCAAAAAAGTTCTTAGTTAACAAGTATATCAGGAAAGAACTAACTATAGACGATGACATTGTACGAACTAACTGAACTAAACAATCCGGTAAAGAGCAAAGTTTCGAGTTAAAAGACTTACAAGAACACGAACTCTTTTCCTACAGAGGTAGAGAGCGGTTGCTCTACCGAGCTTTGAGGTGGCTCCTGTTAGAAACACTTCTTTAACATCCTTGGAAAATTCATTAAGGATAACCGCAGCCGTCAAGGTATTGCCATGAACCACTCTCACTTTAAGCTCTGGATGCTTGTTAACAAACAGTGTCCCTCCTCCGTTCAGAGCCTCGTTCTACACGATTCAGTTGAAACCCACTAAATGTAGTCATTACATTGCTGTATTTTATTTCACAGATATTAAAGCCTTGCATGGATGCGTGCGTGGTTTGGACAGTAAAATAGGTGGTGGGTTAAATTCTACGTCATTTTCTGTCCCAATACTTTTCAAATCTTAAAATTCTAGTCCTCACTAGACCTGTCCATGGCCGGGCGGCCCGGCCCGGCCCGGCCCGACAGCCCTCCCGAAATATGGGAGGGTTCGGGTAAAAATATAGGCCCGAAATATGGGCTTGGGCTAAAAACGGGCCAGGCCTCGGGCACCACTTTTATGGCCTGGGCCCAGCCCGAATATAATAAATATATATTTTTTATTTTTATTTTTTAATTTTAAAATACTTTTAAAATATTTTTTTATTTTTAAAATAAATTTTTAATGTTTATTAAAAATGGGCCAGGTCGGGCCGGGCTCGGGCTTATGATATTTTCTCGGGCCGGGCATGGGCAAAATTTCAAGCACATATTTCGGGCCGGGCCGAGGCCGGGGCTAGGAGACGGGCCAAAAAAATTTTCGGACCCGGCCTGAACCCAGCCCATGGACAGGTCTAGTCCTCACCAACGATAACTTAAATGTATTAAGTTTTTCTATCTTCAAAATTTGATGTGGTAGACATATTATCATATGTGAATGCCATGTCAGCTTGTTATTTCCACATATTACTCACTAAAAATTCAATTAATGGATTAGTAATGGTTATTTATGTCGGACTAAAAATTTAAAAATCGAAAGGTATAGGGACTTAAAATGATTCAATTGAAGAATACAGACTAAATCTACAACTGTGTGGATAATACAAGACTACTAATTGAATTTAAATATACTGGATTTAACTACTATTGTTTGGTTCAAGATTAAAATTTCAAAATTTAAAAATACTGAAACTAAAATTGACCGATTCAAAAAGTACACGAACTAAAATTAATCAAATTAAAATACATATACTAAATTCATAATTTTCATAAAATATAAAACTAATAGTAAAATTGCATGCATGCATTCATTCATTTCCGTTTACAGTGTTTAGAGGTGGTAGGGACATAAATTATTTGAAGTCACAAGTTAATTGTGATCATAATTACATTATAATAAATCATAATACATAATATGCATAATCTTTTGCTATAAAAGTTTTTCATCTGATAATAGGGCAGATCTAAGGGTTGGTCCTTAAAATGGAAATTTTTTATTTAAGTTCTTTATAATTTATAAAATTTTAATTAGTAATGATAAAATTATACTTTAACCCCAAAAATGATAAAATTTGATTTAATTCTTTAAAAATTATAAAAATATAAATTATTAAATGACAAAATTATATTTTTACTATCATAAAATATATAATTTAATTCCGACCTCTAAAAAATTCGGACTTCACTCCCATACAATAATACTTTTTGAGTACAAAGAGCTTCAACATGCATAACATTTTGGACAGAACACATTTATTACGTAAATAGTGTAATAAATATAATACATAAAGTACAGTATTCCTCCCAAGTCCCAACTACCAACCACCATGTCAAAGCTCTAGGGCCCATTTAAAACATATATTCTATTATGTTTTATATTATTACACAATTAATCGGATCTTTATTTAGTTAAAAATTTATAATAAAAAAATCACCCTTTTTTATAAAATAATAAATATTTTTATGATGATTATTTATTTATTTATTATGTAAAATCTAGAAAAATAAAATTAAAAAAAATTAAAATATTTAATATCTTAATTTTACCATTTCAAAGACTGACCTTATTTAAAGCGGCGAGGCTAATAACCTTGACCCCCAATCTGTCCGCCCTTAATATGGCTTCCTCTATGTGCTTGTTGATGCCCTTTGTTGCAAATGGTAAGAAATACTGCAATAATTAATCAATTAATAATCTAATTAGCTAACGAGGCTTTGATAATATTGATTTTTATGTTCTATATATTTAACTCTCAGTACGTGTGAATCATTTTCAAAATCGTTCTAATTTTACTTGTAATTATACTTATAAACTTGGTTAATAGATTAGTAGCGGATTAACCTGAAAGCCGAACCTAGGAACGACCCATGTCTGGTGCAAACGGCCGCGAAGATTGTAGAAAGAGAAGAGGAAGGTCTTAGACCAACCCCACATCACTAGCATTATGATAAACGTAAGTGGCCAAAACGGTAGCAGAAACATCCTCATGCAAAATGGGGTCGACGCAAATGATCTTAACGCAAACGGTGTATGCATTGCCGACATTATGTCCACCACATGTGCTAGGAACACAAAATCCGGTACCCTCCCGTTTTTTCCTACAAAAATATCCTCATAATAATATAATTCATTTTATATATGATAGGATATTCTAATAATTTCTCAATTAATGAAATTCAATCTACCAGAATTTGAGGTAATTTTCTTATGTAGCTCCAATGATTTGGTGTTAAGTGTACTCCCCAGTGCATCAAACAGCGGCATGAACAGACAAAAATTGGTCTCCATCTCTGTGTGGTGAAGACTATGATACCTGGCATAACATAACATTGCTCATTAATGGTGCCAACTAAGAAACCGGTCCTGGTTTGTTTTTGACAAAGACAAGCTATTGTTTTAATTAAAGACATATAATTAAGGTCAACCACCATCAAGTTGTAATAGTAACCGCGGTGCTGACTTGATTAAGACGATGTGTTTATTTTTAGTAAGATAAAAAATAATGGTGACGGTAAAATAAATTACTGTAATTGTAAAATTAAAAATTTTATCACATTACAACCACCGCACATCTAAAGAGGACAAAAAAATGATATTGTTGAAGAATAATTTATGTTTATTAAGTAGCAATAACTGTTAGCACTTATGCATACTTAACGATCCAAAAAACTTCATTAACTTAACCTACTTTCGTTGGGAAAACTTTAAATGAACTTTCCTTCTCACAACTTGCAACTTTTTCTTTTTCCTACCATTACCTAAAATAACCAAACTAAAAATTTGGGAAGAAATTCCTTGTCCCCCAATATAAAAAATTATTTATATAGTCCCTTCAACTTTTACGAATAGTTTTAAAATTACATTCCGCCGCTATTTATTATTCATTTTTGGCGCGTTTAAAACAATTTTTCGGTTGTCCTTACCTAGAAACAATATTTTTGAGAGAGATAATTATAAATCCTGAAAGGATTAATCTTTATGAACTGTGTAAACGAACAAAAAAGAACATTCAATCATAAAAAAAAAAAGGTTTATAGTTATTTACTTACGTGGGGGTATAGATGAAATATCTAAGTAAAGGTAACTTATTGAAAACTTCATGTGGGACAACTTCAGCATTGGAGTGTCCAAGGCACCTGAAAAAATCAAAAACCAAAACATGGCCATAGATCATCGCCGTGGATCCATAACCCATCAGAATCGATCCCGTTATCGGAATCCCGATCACTGTACATAACACTAGGTGCTCTAATGGTGTTGCATGTCCAGCTGTAAAAGGATGGGGTACTGGTGATGAATGGTGAAGTGAATGATAATGGTTGAAAAGGTAGGGTTTATGAAAAAATCTATGTGCCCAATAATACAAAGGTTCTGAAATGGTAACATGTAGTAACAAT
Source organism: Gossypium raimondii (assembly GCF_025698545.1). Classification (NCBI taxonomy): domain Eukaryota; kingdom Viridiplantae; phylum Streptophyta; class Magnoliopsida; order Malvales; family Malvaceae; genus Gossypium; species Gossypium raimondii. The sequence continues at coordinate 56,566,455 of NC_068577.1, read as the reverse complement.
GAAGCAATAAACCCCTTTAGGTTCCATAAAGGAAGTGTATTTAAAGATGGGAATATCAAACTGGCCATTGAAGCTAACATAGCTTGAAGGATTATGAAATTATCCCTGCAACATAACAATAATATAATTCAGATTATATATTTTTTATTTTAGTGTAAGTTGTACTAAATTATGGGTAAATTTTTGTTTTGGTCACTTAATTAAAAAAATTTACAATTTGGTCATTTAATTATTCAAAACTTTTGATTTTAATTATTGGACCGCTAAGTATTTTTTTCGAAGTTCTGCCAGCGAGCTCCAAGTGACGATTAGACAATTGAAACGGTAGATCAGTACCCATTAACGAGTAGAAGAACATACCTTAGATCCAAGTTAATTTAACGGTTAGTGCTGGAGACCTGAGGAAAAAGTTGTTTGAATTTTGGTTCGTAGATTCATGACGTCTAAATTTGTTTTATGAAAAAAAATTTGAATTGTAGAAGAGAAGCAAAAAGAGAGCTTTCGATTTGTGCAAGCACTGCAAACAAAGAAAGCCATATAACATCGATTTTAACAATCCAATAACTTAAATGAAAACTTTTTGAATAGTTTAATGATCAAATTGTAATTTGTTTTAGTTAATTGACCAAAACAAAAACTTACTGATAATCCTGTAACGATGTAGTTTACCTTTATTTTATTGGAATTTTACATTGGAAATAATATTTCATGTATGTTATATATATATATATATATACATACCAGTCCCATTCATCGTCGATTTGCTTGAAATCAACACCTTGTTGCTTGATCCAACGGTTGCGAGTTAAAAAAAACATGTTGTTGTAAGAGCTCCATAGTTGATGAATGAGCCCTCTCAGTGTACATATAAGGAGTATATGAATACACCATAGATCCTTAAGTATATTATCCTCATACATCCATGAATACCATGCTTTTGCAGCTAAAGGACCGTAAAGTATATACTTTGATCGCCACACACACAAAACAATTCAAGACAAAAAACCAATATCAGCAACATACATACACATACGCATATATATATATATATAGATTTAGAGATATAGGTACCTTGAAAATTCCCAAGTGCTCCCAAGGCCAAGCTGACAGTGGTGCAACCATGCTTGCGGCAGAGAATAGGGTTCAAAAAAGAAGGGGTTCCAAGAAAAAAGGAAACAAAAAATGTAGCTGGCAATAAGGAAAAAAAGATAGGGTTACAGCTAAGTGTCTTAAATTTTTAATCAGAGCTATTTGGGAACAGTTATGGAAGAAGCAAAAAAAGAAAAGAAAAAGGGAGGGGGGTGAATGATGATGACCCGCAGTTCTTATCTTCTAACTGGGCACAGCTGTTGTGATGGGTGTAAATAGCTTTTAAGGAATTAATGGCTCTAGTGGTTGGGTCTGGAAGAGGGTGTGGGGAGATATATATATATATATATATGGAGGGAGGAGAGAGAAGGGTTCGATATTTTAATCCCATCGGATCAGAAATTGATGGGGTAACGGTTTGGGAATGGTTTTGAATTAATTTAATTGGAAATTGGTACCAACAGATTTTTTTTAAATTTTCAATATTTTATTTTTTCTTTTGAATTTTTAATTAAATCAGTCGCACCGATGAATTGATAATTTGACTGATTCGACCACCAGTTCTATTATTAAAAACATTAGTTCATTCATAGGATGGTGATAGACATGTTCATGGGTCGGGCCAGGTGATTTGACCCAGAGGCTTATCCGAAAAGTAGAAGGGTTTTGGAAAAAATATAAATCTGAAAAATGAGTTTAGTAAAAAAAAAAAACTGTTTAGAAAATAGGTTGAGCCTCGAGTTAGGTTTTTTGACTCGGGCCCGGCCCAACCTGAATTTGCAAAAAAAAAAATTGTTGTTTTATCATTGTTTTGTTGCCATTTCACTATTTTGTTGTTTTTGTTTGAAAATTGTATAACTCTTGTTTTATTGTTAATTTTCCTACTATTTTAGAGGTATTTGCTTATTAAATTGCATCTATCTTAATGTTATTTAAGTATAACGATTTTTTAAAATTTAATTTTGTTTTAATACTTACTATATCACTTGATTGGGTCCGGGCCCAGACTCAAGTGGGTCTTGATCCGCATTTTATGCGGTTCACACTTTGGGTTCGCATGTAAGGTGCTCGCGCGTTTCTATGGGCTACAAGATGTGGGTTTGCAAAACCATATAGGCAAACCCACATATTGAAAACACGTGTTAACTCTAGAATACGGTACGTGTCAGCATGCATGAGAACCTACCTTGATATCACATCCATGAACAATAACCATATCATATAAATACACAGCTCAACCATCTAAAGGGCCACACACTCTGAAGTACTCAAGAATTTTCAATTTGTCTCGTTTAGAAAATAGGCCAGGCCTCGAGTAAGATTTTTTGGCTCGGGGTTGACCCGACCTGAATTTGTAAAAAAAAAAAACAAACTAATGTTTTGTTGTTGTTTTCCTACTGTTTTTCTTCCATTTCACTATTATGTTGCTACTATTTTGTTGTTGTTATTTGAATATTGTATAACTTTTGTTTTATTGTTAATTTTACTACTATTTTAGAGGCATTTGCTTGTTAAGTTGCACATATTTTAATGTTATTTAATTATAAGACCTTTTTAAATTTATTTTCAATTTGTTGGAAAACATTTATTTTAATGTTTTTGATGTATTATATATTTTTAAAATTTTTTATATAAAATAAAATAAAATAAAATAAAATAAAATAAAATAATTTTAATACGAGTCGGACCGAACCCAAATTTAGCATCTATAATCTAGGTCGAGCTTGGGCAAAACATTAGGCCCGTTTTTCAGGCTGAGTTGAAACCTATCAAATGAACTTAAAATTTTGTTAGAGTCCAACCCAAGTCATGAACAAATCTTAATGGTGAAGATGAATTTATAAACAAACCCTTCTATCCATTAAATGTAAGAAGTTAATATAAAATGAGATTTTTCAACAACTTTCCTTTTTTTTTTTGTTAGATTGTGTTATTGTGCTTTTTAAGTTAGTAGATAGCAATTATTATTATTAAATAGTAATATATCCCCAACCGTCCGATTTAATTAGATTGATTAATTGTTTCAATTGATTCACAAATTAATTTATCTAATCTTGTATTTTAAATCGATATCTTAATTCAATCGATTTAACCATTCGATCTGATTCTCAAAATAGTAAAGGGCAATGGTGCCCTCTTTTGTCGAATCATGTGAAGATAAACTTTGATGCCGAACTTGATAGTAATGACTGAGTCGCTGGTTTTGGGGGCAATAGCTCAAGATGCCCAACTTCTTCTTCTTCTTCTTCTTCTTTTTTGGATAAATATCAAAATTATATATAAATTTTAATCTAATGTCTAATGCAATATATGAAATTTGATTTTGTGTGATTTTATACGTGAAACTTTGTTTTGATTCAATTTTCACAAACCAGTAACAACATTATTGAATTAGCACCATTTTACATTAATATATCGCATACACAAATAATTATATTAATTCGATATGAAAATAAGCATATGTATTCATTTATTTAAATATATACAATTGAATCAAAATTAAAGTTTTATTTATACATATGAATCACAATTCAAGTTTTATTTGTATAGTTGCACCAAATCAATATTCATGTATCAAATCAAGGTCGAAGCCAAGACCTTAACATGAAAAATTGCCCTTTAGTCATTTGAGAATTTGCAAAGTTTTAAGTTAAATTAATGGTAAAATTATATTTTGGTCCCTCCTAAAATTTAAAATTCAATTATGCTCTCCAAAAGCAAAAAGTTTATAGTTTAATTCCTTGAAAATTGCAAAATTTTACATTCAATAACAAATTACAATTTTAGCTCTCTTAAAATTTTATAATTCTAATTCAACCCTCCAAAAAAAAATATTTTGACTTCCCCTTTTATCAAATTGGACTAAAGTTCATATGTACATATGAACAACAATTCAAGTTTCATATATATAATTGCATCAAATCAAAATTGCACATTGAATCTGTATAAATTTAATATTTATTCTATAAATAAATAAATCAACAATTTTGTTTTTGAAAATATTTGTTAAAATCCAATTAAAAAATTAAATAAATAATGGAAACAAAGAGTGAAATATTCAACCTCAACCATGTTTGGCAGAGTTCCCTAAAGCACAAATACTAATAAAATAGAAAACGACGATGAAGATGCAGAACACGATGTTAACGACCGACGATTTCCTCCGAGAATCTTTGACGCCGTATATGACGCCGGCCTTGCATGACTGGCAGTCGAAGCACAGTGTCTTGTTGTCGTTATTCCATAGATTACAATCATTGTTCTTCGATGATCCACCGTTGTTTTTCGTCCACGTCGTCATTCCGCCATATACGAACCCACATTCGCTCGGTGGCTTACAACAACCTGACTGCAATTTATATATACAATCAGCCATTTCCATAATAACATTTTAATTTTATTGTAAAACCCATTTTTTATATTTTTTTTTATTCTTTATAACAATTTTATTGGTATAATTATAATTTGAACTTAGGTTATTCATGATGAAGATGAACATCCGATCAGTAGACAGAATGAAGCTAAAAATTTTATTTAGGGTTTAAGATAATATTATAAAATTTGAAAAAAATGCTTAAATTAAATTATTAATATTTCAAAAGGGCTAAAATTAGAATTTTTCCATTTAATCAAAAGTTAAAAAGAACTAAATTGAATATTTTAATTTTGGAAAGGGAGCTATAAAGCAAATTTTCCACTGATCCAAGGGGGTCAAGGCCCCTCCTTACCTCCATTTGACTTTGCCCTTGCCCTTGCTAATAATAACTTTTAATAAGTATGTTTGCTAAATTAATTTTCTATAAGAATTTTTTATCTCAAATTTTAGTAAAATTAATTCTATTTTTAAGTGAAATAAAAAATGTTAAATTATTATTTTAATAAAATATTTAAATTTTATATAAAATATATTAAAAATAAATTTTAATAAATGAAATTACATTAATAAATATTATTAAAGATATAATCTAAACCTCGAAAAAATCAGTTAAAAATATAATCGGAAAGTAGACTATCTCTAGTAACAAAATTGGACTTATATAATTATTTTTCACCCTTTTCATTTTGTTGTTGTTGTTATTTTAGTTGAAATATAATTTTAATTATTATTTAACATAACATATTTTTAATATATATTATTTAATTTAATTTAATTTTAATAATTTTTATTTATAATTAGTCAAGATCATTTTAATTATTTTTATTTAATTTGAATATAAATTTTAATGATTTATTGTATATACATTTTAATTTAATGTACTTGATGATCATTTTCTATTTTCATTTTATCATAATTGTTACGTTTGAATTAAAACACATATCAAACAATTGTTTTAAATTTGACCGCTACAGTAGTTAATCTCATCACCACTACCGTTTTCAATCTCATCAAAATTAAATTTACCATTTATCCAAAAGAATCCTGAAAATGATCTAAATGGAGAACATGATGACGACTTAATCTACTACAACTTTATGTATACTGCATGGTTAATACCAGAATTTAACCAAATGAACTCCATTGCTACTGTTCGGTCATTATTGGAATTTTAAAATTTAAAAAGTAAAAAGAATAAAATTGACCAATTCGAAAAGTATAAAAACTAAAATTAACTAATTAGAAAAATAGTAATAATTTGACCAACTCTGTTGTCTGTACTTGATTTTAGTTAAGAGTTTTTGTCTCTTGACTCTAGTCAAGTGATAGTATCTTTACTTGCTAATGTCATATAAGAGCATTTCTTATCAACAAACAAATACTAAAACATTTCTTTAGTGGACTAGACGCTCTTACTAAACTCTATGAACCCATTAAGGGCTTTTCGTAGAGTCAAGAGGCAAAAATTCAGACTAAAATTGAGTATATGCATCCCAGGAATAATACCTACATCGAGGGTCCTAGACTGGCCTTGAGAGAAATCTCCTCTCAACAGCCAAGTGGTAGTATTCTTATCCACTAATGCCATATAAGGGCATGGGTTTGAACCCTACCAAAGACAAATGCTAAAATATTTTCTTGATGGATCAAGCGCTCCCACTAAACTCCATGAATAGGGCTCTCTGCGAAGTTGAGAGACAAAAACCTAATGTTAAATCTAAATATAAACATTGGTTCAGAGAGCAACCTCCCATCGACAAAATCGAAACCAAAATGCAGAATGACTAGAAATGATAAAAATTATTGTAGAGGGATCAAAGAAAGAAATACCTGAATAGGAGTTAACTCATTCTGGTCTAATTCCGTGGCAGTACTATTAATTTGTCTTTCTTTTAAGTCAGTACAAACATTATGTTCAGGCACAGTTAAACAACTCTTAATACTTTCCCAGCTCTTTTCTTTTAAAATTGCCATAGCCAACCAATTAGGGTCATCGGGAAGTCGATATTCCTTATAACCCTCTCTGGTTTTCACTTCCTCCGCCCCTTTACTCGTCGCTATCATCGTAATCATAGAGAAGATGATGCCGACGATGATAACGAACATCATGAGGATAAGGTAAACAATAAGCAAGAACGTCACGTTGCAACACGCGCCGATTATACCCACCAGAGAAAAAAACATGAAGAAACCTCCGATTATGATCATTGGCTTAGCCATCACTTGATAACATTCCTCTGCACTCCCTTGGCTCATTGACACGCCGACGATGACCATCGGGATCGAGATAAGGAATGAAAGGAGGTTGACGAAGCCGACGATGTTGTTGCTTGTCTGCGGCATCGTGTCGGATGGGTTTTTTTTTTCCTCCGGTGAAAATGGAGGAAAAATTATTGATTGGAAATGAAAGAAAATTTGGGAGAGATCAAAAGGGATTAAAATAGGGAGAAATTTGAAGGAAAATTGATTGAAGAAGATGGGAAAATTTTTTTGTGTGGATTATCGAAGGTTACTGCGAAATTATTGTATACAACGCTGTACACGTCTTTTACGTGCCTGGGATATGCGGTGTTGTGTGTGATATCAGTCGGATTCATTGGTAAAAATTGTAATTATTTCATTATTCCGCTTTTTAAGTCATTACGATGAATTTATTTCATGTGTCACGGTCACGGATTAAAGTATATGACTAAAAAATAAAGAAAATTTCATAAAGATTAATTGATTAAATGAAATCTATCGAATTAATTTATAAAATATATAAAAAAATCATCTACTTAAAAGCTTTAGTAAGATAACGAAACCTTGTTTTTGTTTCATATGAAATCATGGTCACACATGGACTTGACATGTATATAATCCTTTGGTTTGTAAGTTGGTATTTAGGAAAGCATGCATGCATGGTGGCTTGGTTTGTTTTAGAGCTAATTTGAGTAGACATCCATGGATGTTATAAGCTTAACACGTGTATCAATATGTGTTTTGGGTTTGCATATGTTTGTTTAGGGGGTGGTGATGTATGCTATCTATGTGAGTGTACATTGTTTTGTTGTACGTATTTATGTGTGTGTCAAGTCGATGTTATGTTTGTGTGTTATAGTCATAAATCGACACATTTGTCTAAGGATGGTTAGAAATTTTGTTATATTTCTATTAGCATCGTGATGTAAATTTTTATTTTATTGTGCATATAATTTTCTAAGTGTATTTATATATATATATATATATATGATTATTCGAGGTTAATCGATGTTAATTTTTTAATTTTGAAAATAATAAGATAATATTTTTGAATTAATTTGATAAACCATTTTTTATTGTGTCGGTGAAATTCAATTGATGCTTGTTAATAATAAGAAACATAAAATTATATTATGAAATTTTAATTCACTCGAAAATTAAGTGTTTTGTTTCGAAGGGATTACAATTAAACATTAGATTTCTCATTTTTAAAATTTGAATTTCTTTTGACAATTGCGTAAATTAACATGGTACCAATTTTGGGAGTTGTAGGTGTGTTATAATTTTCTGTACTGTGTAATGACTTCCGCATCCACTTTGTTTTTTGGAATTCAACGTAGACCTAAGTTATCTTTTTAAAAAGATTTTAAATTTTTATTTTAAGAAAAAAATAATTTATAAGTGTCTGGTCACACTTAACTAAAAAAAATTCGCGACGGCTCTCTATTTTTAAATAAAACCCCACATTTTGCAAACTCAAACTTTTCTTTGGTAGCCATTTAGTTTCCATAAATGTTTGCGATTCTTTGAGATAACTTGTTACTAACATTAGATGGCCCAAGGCAATATAAGAGAGGTCTAGAGATGAGCCAATGGTACTCAAAAAGGGCATTGTAAGAATCATTTTTCGAAAAATGCCACATAAGTTTATCTTCAACTATTGAAGATCTAATAACGTTTTTTTTAATAGCCTCTCATTTCTTGTGGCTAAAACAAGATTGAAGAACATTATGCTTTCAAGATCTCTCATACAGAATCAATCAAACTTTTAACCATCAAAAAATTTATCTCATAAAAGAGAGAGAAAGTGGATGATCAGAAAGATGGCAAATCAAGAACCAATTGATTGTGTCAAATCATAATGTCATGACCGCTACCTATGTTTCATTGAAAACCTTTTTTGAGCAAGTTGATACCCCTCTTGAATGCTTCTCAAAAGTCGAGCTTGAGAATTTACCATTGCAAACTCTAAGCACAAAGATGAGGGAAAATAGATTTAAATAAATTTATACATACAAGGCTATTGTTATATTTTTGGGATTAAGTGAATAATTTATCAAATCAATTTTAATATCCGAACATAATACTAAAAATTAATATTATTATCTTTGGATATTAAAATATATAATTTTACTAAAAACAAGTACTAAATTAAATAAAAAATAGCGCAAATATCATATTAGAAAAATAATGTCAAACTTGGAAGACAAATGATTTATTAAGCCATCTAAAATTTGTAGTTTTTTATTGAAATAAATAACATTTTAACACTTAAATATCTAATGTATATTATTGTTATATTGAAATTTATTTTATTTTAATATCTAAAATATAAATTATACATATTTAAATTAAATTTTATTATTTAAAATTATTTAAAATATATTTTAATATAAAAATATTAACAGAAGGTGAACTTTGACGGCATTATCATGTTAAATCAAACTTTTAAAACACTTTTCCACTAACATTTCTCAAAAAGAATATTTTAAATTCAGACATGAATAGGAACCCATGTGCTTATGTGTCCCTTGTATGATATTTACCCAATCCAACCGCCCCCAAAGAATAGTACTGGTAACTCTTCAGAGTAAACCTTAATATCATAGTTTAATCCTCCTTTTTTTAATCTTAGATTTTGGGGTATTATTGATTCCCCCTTTGCTTTGTGTTGGTTTCCCTTTTTGGTAAAATTGGATCGCTGCATTTTCTGGCAGAGATTCGGTCTTAGATCTGATCCCATTGACTAAGATCTTACTTCTTTTAGAATGAGATAAGATGCCCCTATGAACTATAATGTGATACTGAGCAATGGGTTGGGTAAAAATCCGAATTTAGATTAATTTTTAAAGTGTGGGTCGGATTAATGGGGACTTGTTTTAGCATTGAAGAAGAGCCGCACAGATCTCTCAGCAACCCTCCAGGTTACACTTGTGGTTTTCAACTCTTGTTCTAAGTATTATGCTTATGTTTTTATGCTTTTATGGTGGTTTGGTTTTCTGTGTGTTTTCTTTTTACTTTGTTTCCCTGCTCTCGGTGTTGTTATTCTATTTGGAACTTTGTGTGTTGATTGGTAGAAGTTTATTAGGCTTTTGACATTGTTCAATGTTCACAGATGGCGTTCTCTGGTTTTGATTTGTGATTGTGATTCATTTGAGGTTGAAATTTTGTGAAATGGTGTTAAATTGGAGAGTTGTAGTGTGGAAGATTTTAATCAAGATGATTGCGGGTTTGTTTTTCATAATTTAGTTCACAACTTGTTATACGCCCTACATTTGCAAAAAAAAAAAAAAACTAAAATCTATTGCAGAGAACTAGAGAATCATGACGGTACGGGTGTGTTTGGTTGAGTGGAAAAGAGAGAAGGATGGAAAAGGAGAATGGAAAAAAGAAAAGAAAATGAACTTTTGAGTGTGCTTAGTAGGGAAGAAAAGTGAGAGAATCATGATCCTCTTTTATTATTGTTGAGGGGAGGCTGACTATTTCTGTAGAAGTTTCGAAATGTTGTTATTCGGGAGCCGACTAATTCCTCAACGAGTCAGTATTGTTCTCGGTCAAAGTTTTGTCTCCTAATTCTGCGGAGAGCCTGAGTGCCTCAGGCAGGATCAAGTGGTAACATACTTGCCCATTGTTGCCATTTAAGGTGCATGGGTTCAAAAACTACTAAGCACGGATGCTCATGTCCCCTTGGTAGGTGGTTGTGCACCATGTATGGTCCGATCTTATGAGGTGCTCTTGCTCTACTGAACTTGCTGCCTTAAGCATTCAGGCTCTTTGTAGAATCAGGAGACAGAAACTTGACTGGGGACAATACGATCTATTGAGGGATTCGTTGGCTCCCGACAGATTATACTTCGAAGATTTTCCCATAAAGAATCGGCCTCCATTCAACAATTTTAATGCAAAAAAGTAAATTGTTTCAAATTAAAATGTTAATAGGAGAGAACATGAGAGATGTTAGTTAAATGTATTAATTTTTTAAAATTTATATTCTTTCCATCTCATTTTTCAATTCTATCAAGTAATGAATAGAAATAAAAAGTATATTTTCTATCATTCTACTTTTCTAGTTTTTCCATTTATGATCTTTTTAATTTTCTTTTCATCTTATCAAGCAAAGCCTAATTGTTTAGGTAGAATTTGAACAACCTATAGAAGGTTGAACTCAAAGTTGTTTCCATTTATGCCATGTGTGACCAATCTTTTCTAATCCGCATTATGGAATTATTGAATAAGATGGATGTTGATGTTCCATGCTTGTAATATTTCTTTATTATGAACAACTTCAGATGGAGGACGTAAAACTTCTGCATCCTCAAGAAAAGAAGAAATGGCGAACTCACCTATAACCAAAACCCCAAGCTTCATTGCTTTGACAGCTAAGGATGTCAAAGATCTACGGCAGAATCCCGGATATAGCAATGTTGATATATTCTCATATCAAGAGATGAGGTTAGCTACAAAGCAATTTCGGCCAGACTATATTCTCGGTGATGGTGGCTTTGGGGTTGTTTACAAAGGAGTAATAGATGAGAATGTGAGACCTGCTTACAAATCTACAGCTGTTGCTGTCAAGGAGCTTAATCCTGACGGGTTCCAAGGTGACAGAGAATGGCTGGTAATCTCCTTGTATAGTTTAATCGGCTTCTTCATGTAGTTCTTTTAATTTGAAGTGGTGTTTTTTCGTATCTACATATATGTATACATAGTCTTTCAAGTCTGTTAATTTTTGTTTTTGTAGACTTAGGATAGCTGCCTTGGGTTAGATAAAAAAAGAAGTATTGTTTAAGCATTAAATTAATGTGTTATATAGGTATGTAAATACTTTTAGGCTGGTGAATATACTTGAGAGGTCCCTCTATTATATGGACCTGATCAAATTAGTTCCTCTACTATTAAATGGATCAATTTGATTTTGTACTATTTAAAAGAATCAAATAAGGTCAAATTGAAATAGAGTTAACATTTACTATTTAAAAATATCATTTATTGTTTAACAGAGTTAATATATTTGAAGTTTTTACGATTTTGTAGATGAAATCTTTTGTCTGGAATTAAATTGCAATTGAGAAAAATAATTTTCAAGACATTTTCTTATACAGTAGATGTTAACTCTTTTACAATTTGGATTTCTTTGATTCTTTTTAATAGTATAAGGACTAAATTGATCCATTTAATAATAAAGTGACTAATTTGATCTAATCCTTATAATACAGGGACCTCCCAGGTACTTTAACCCTTTAGGCATATACAAAATTTTAAAAGATTGATCTGGTTTTTCATATTATTTTATATTTGAGAAATATTTCATCTAGAAACAGCTGTTTATGTTGCTATTTCTCATTTTATGGATACATACATGATTCAACAACAATTAGTCAAGCAGTAAATGGGGACCTGAAAAAGAACTTTTATCAAGTTGATATGTTAGATTGTTATGTACCTTCCTTTCTTTCATCATTTAGAATAAATGTTCAAGATCTTTTTGTAGTTTGTACCTCAATCTTTGTTTTTGCAGGCTGAAGTCAACTATTTAGGGCAACTTAGCCATCCAAATCTTGTGAAGCTCATTGGATATTGCTGTGAGGATGAACATCGGCTGCTTGTCTATGAATACATGGCAAGTGGAAGCCTCGAAAAACATCTTTTTCGGAGTAAGTATAAGGGAAAAAAAGTGATTTGAAGTCTATGTTTACGAGATAAATTACACTATGAAGCTTTTATATAACAACGTATGCATTGACATGTCTGCAAGCGGATTGAGATGATGCAAGTACTGTGTACACTTTCCGCTATACAAAAAATGGAAGCATTTTTTATTTACTGTATTTATTCTTGGTTGTTAGGGGTTGGTTGTAGTTTGACATGGTCAAAAAGAATGAAGATTGCTTTAGATGCAGCAAAAGGTCTTGCTTTTCTCCATGATGCAGAACGACCCATCATATACCGTGATTTCAAGACATCAAACATCTTGCTAGATGAGGTTATCATCATTTCTCTGTTATTCATAGGTTAGCTGTAAATTATCGAGTGCATGCTATTTATGGAATCTTTATTAATAAGAAGACGGTAAAAGTACCATAGAGGCTCTTGTACTAGGAGTTGGATTGTATTTTGCTTCCTCTACTAAAAAAGTGGCAAATTAGTTTTTATACACTAGATCAAGGAGCAAACTAGTCATTTTCTTAAAAATTCTATCAATTTCTTTTGTTAAAAATTGGTCCTTGTACATTAACATGATGTATATGTCACTGTTTGGTTATTACATCAACCTTGTCAGTTTTTAACCGTATAAATGGATGCAATTTTTAATAGAAGGATCAATTTGCTCTTTGTTTTAACATACAGAGACTAAATTACCAATTTTTTTAGTAGAGGGGGTAAAATGCAATCCAACTCCTAATACAGTGGCTTCTATGGTACATTTACCGAGGAAGATTAATAAACTGGTATATGATCACATATGACTAGATCTTTGGAAGTTTTAGTTTTTATTTCTAAATATGCATTGTAACATGTAGGACTTCAATGCAAAGCTCTCGGACTTTGGACTCGCGAAGGAGGGACCGATGGGAGACAAAACCCATGTGTCAACACGAGTGATGGGCACATATGGATATGCTGCTCCCGAATATGTGATGACCGGTTAGTAATTTAATTAATTGTTCTGTTTCAAGGCAACTGAAAATCTTCATCATTGCAAAATAAATTAGGTACATTCTTAATCAATTAATAGTAGTTTTTCTCTTAGACAAGAGCTTAAAAACTCGACTGGGGTTTAGTGGTAATTAACATTATGTTTGGTTTAGTGGAAGCTGGAAGCAAATTCCGAGTTTCCTTTCTCTTGTTTTTGTAGAACATGTACCTGGTGTTGTGGTAGCATACATCTTGATATTCCGAAAATGCAATTTACACTATGTGAAATCATATGACAAAAGTCTCTACTAATTTTCGAAGGATTTCAACTTTATTTTCACAGCCAAATGTTTGTGTTATAGAGCAGTTCTGTGATGGGTAAAAGTACCATAAAGACCCTTGTACTAGGAGTTGGATTGCATTTTGTTTCCTTTACTCAAAAAAATGGGCTAATTAATTATTGTACGTTAAATCAAAGAGCAAACTGATCTTTCTGTTAAAAATTTAATCAATTTCTATAGTTAAACACAGGTCTCTCTCTATGTTGGCGTGAGGTACATGTAGCACACCACGCATAACTGTTTGGTTATTTTATTAGCCACACTAGTTTTTAACAGCAGAAATGGATGAAATTTTAACAAAATGGATCTATTTGCCTTTTGATCTAATGTATAAGGACTAATTTACCCATTTTTCGAGTAAAATAGGCAAAATGCAATTTAACTCCAAGTTCAAGGGCCTCTATAGTACTTTTTATCTTCTGTGGTGCTCTTCTTTTGTTAAATCCTTTTATAAACTTACTCTTAATGTTTAAGCTATGTCGGTCCTAAAACCGATAAAGGCTAACCAAGTTGCAGTAATTGATATGACCAGGCCATTTAACGGCAAGAAGTGATGTTTACGGATTTGGAGTAGTGTTACTCGAAATGCTCCTTGGAAGGAGAGCAATGGACAAGAGCAGGCCTAGTCGAGAACATAACCTAGTCGAGTGGGCTCGTCCTCTCTTAATCCGTAACAAGAAGCTTATGAGGATCTTAGACCCTAGAATGGAAGGTCAGTACTCAGCTAGAACTGCAATGAAGGTAGCCAATTTAGCATACCAATGCCTTAGCCCAAACCCAAAAGGGAGGCCTGTAATGAACCAAGTGGTCGAACTACTCGAGACTTTCCAGACAAAAGCAAGAGATGAAGAGACAATGATTAACAGCGGGGGCGGTGGCATAACCCTATACGAAGCTCCCAGTAAGTCATCACCTCACTCCCGGAACCCCGCGAGAAGCGAAAGTCACAGGGAAACGAGTGCAGCACAAGGAAGCAAACTGGAAAACGAAAGAAGCAAGAGTGAACCTCCGAAAGAGGTTGATCTTTAAAATCCTCCGAGTTTTGAAGCCGAAGAACCCACCAAAGGTTGAACCTGTAGAAGGAAAAAAAAAGGGTGGAAACTTAAAACTTGCAGTGCAAGTAAAGTTGTGTCAACTCTCCAATGGAAGGAAGGTTTGTTGTATTCTATTATCTGTTTTTCTTTTCTTTTAAATTAACAGTAGGGTTTTTCTTTCAAACTTTTGTGTTTGAAGATGAAGCTGCAAGTTGTAGTTTTTGTTTTTTTCACCTTCAATATGAAAATTTTAATTTAATATTCATTTTCCTCTGCTATCCATCAAATTCATGGTTTATATGTACAGTACAAATCTCTTGACTGTTTCCAGCTTATTTTTGCATGGTTATGCCTGTTTAGACAAGTTCAGGTGTTTCTACTTTATGAACTCACGGACATTCTCAACACTCGATAGAGTTAGAAGATAAAACTCAGATCAAAGATGATATGAATTAGTCGCTATACTATATATTCCTTTGCCGGAAAAATGATCAAATTAGTTTTTGAATGTTAGATGGAAGAGTAAAACGGTCCATGTATTATATTTTAGATTGTATTTGGTATCTTAACTTTTAAATTTTTATTCAATTTGGTTCTTATTCATTTATTTTGAACAAATTGATCCTCAATCTTTAATTGTTAACGTGATACTATTTTGACTTAAGTTTCATGTCGACAAAAAATAATTTTTTAAAAATTTAAAAAAATTAAAATTTTCAAAATTATTTCATAAATTTTAGAATTATACTTTTATTATGATTTTTTTATTTTAAATTTCTATAATTTTTAAATTATTTTTGACTTGAAATATACGATAAAATAATGTCATGTCAAGAAAATGGATCAAATTGAATAAAAATATAAAGATTGATAATTAAATTTGTTATTATACTTTATATAAAAATATCAAAATAAACCTTTAACGGAACAATTTTAACTCGAAACTAAATCCGTAACCAAATACGAAACTGTTATGATACTTTTATCGTCTCTCGACAGACCCAAAACACATCAATATATATAATGTTGAATTATTTGGTAGGTAATTGCATTATTCGTAATCGGAGCTCTAAAGATAATTTTGTTTTTTTTTTTAAATTTCATTTAGTTGTCTTAATAATTGAAGTCTCTTAGAATATAAAATTGGGTGTATATTATAAAATCAACACTAATTTTTGTTTGATGCCAAATAAGTAAGTATTTTAATGTGTTGTCCCATACATTACCACCCAAAATCATCATTTTATTCTTCTTTGTTTTTTTCAAGCATATATTAGACTAGCTAATTAAGTGCATTAATGCTACTAAGAAAAAAAGAAAATGTGGAAGCTCAAGGTTTCTCAAGGGGACGATGAACATGGACTCAAATCCTTCAACCATCATATCGGCCGACAGTATTGGGAGTTTGATCCTAATCTCGGCACCCCACAAGACCGAGCTCGAGTCGAATTGGCTCGAAACCACTTCACCAGTAACCGGTTTCGAGCCAAGCAAAGCTCTGATCTTCTAATGAGGTTTCAGGTACCTTATATCGATTGCACATTAATTCTTCTTCTTCTTCGTCGTCGTTAATATGCATGTATAAGTTGTTTTTGTGGTAGTTTGCGAGGGAGAATTCATCAATAGGCTATGAAACGAAGGTGCCTCTTGCTAAAGTCAACAACTCTTCTGGAACTGAAGAAACGGTGAAGATGGCATTACGAAGGGCTCTCGGATTCTATTCGACTGTACAATCGCATGATGGGTTCTGGCCGGCCGACTATGGCGGCCCCTTGTTCCTTCTACCAGGATTGGTACCTCATTTTCATTTTCATTTATGGATGCTAGCTTTCTTTTTTTTTTTTGGTAAATATGCTCCAAAGTCCTTACTTTTTCATACATTTAGAATTTAAATATATGAAAAGTATAGGAAGTTGGAGCATATTTTAACTTTTTCCCTTCATTTTCTTTTAAACAACATTTGGTTAAAAAAAGGGTTAATTCTACAAAACACCATCAAATTAATTGATCTCTAAATTTCAAAACGTTTTAATCGAATCCTGAAAATAATTAGGTAGAAAATATTAAATCAAATATAACTAAATGTATGGATAAATTATAAACGTGTGTGTATTTACCCTTATCGATAATTTGGACCTAACATATTAAAGATGCCATAATTAAAATATACTCTAAATTGTTTATGAATTATTATACGTCTCTATATTTTAAATATGATGGCGTTTGATTGTTGGTACATCAATTTGGATAAATTAAGATGGGTATTGCAATCATCATTTAGCTTCTCTGTAACTTCATTGAAAACGAGGTTCCATCAATCAACATTACCTTTCAAATCAACTTAAACGGTCCCCCTCTCATTATGCCTTCATATATATATATTTAATATGCATTGGTCCCTTTGAATATTAATATACGGTAAAATTGTATTTTGATCTAATTCTTTAATAAATGAAAAGTTATAAGTCGGTATAATAATAAAGTTAGCATTTTAAGCCTATAATTTAAGATCCCAACAAATATTAGCTATGCTTAGACTTGTCCATGGGTCAGTCTGGACTGGGCATTGATAAAAAATTAAGCCCGCTTGATAGGCTCGACTCCAGCCTGGCTTAAAAAATGGGTTTAAAATTTTACTCAAGCCCGGTCCGGATAAAAATACTAAAACTTGGGCCTAGCCCGTCCGTATTAAAATTCTTTTATATAATTTTTTAAAAAATATAATACATCAAAATTACTAAAAGTATCAAAAATAAATGTTTCTCAACAAAATGAAAATAAATTAAAAAAGTCTTTATACTTAAATAAGACTAAGATAAACGCAACTTAACAAGCAAAAGCTTGTAAAATAGTAGCAAATTAAACAATAAAATAAGAGTTTACAGTATCCAAATTACAATAACAATAAAATAGTAGCAACATAATAGTGAAATGAAAGCAAAATAATGAAAAATCAATAAGAAAATAGCAGATTTTTTTTTCGTTTTGCAAATTCGGGCCGAACCAGGCCCAACCCGAAAAAATCTTACCTGAGGCCTGACCCATTTTCTAAACTTGCCTTATTTTTGTCCAAACCCTCTCACTTTTTGAACGGGTCTTCGAGTCGAGTGGTCCAACCCATGTACAAGTCTCTAGTGCATATAATCACTTTCGCCCTAATAGTGTACTAAATAATAATCAATAGCTATACACTTAATATCACAAAAGGTTTCATGCAAATTTATTTTTAAATATATAATGCTGAATTACTTGGTAGGTGATTGGGTTGTTTGTAACCGGAGCTTTAGACATAATCTTGCCATCCCAGCATCGACAAGAGATACGTCGCTATCTATACAATCATCAGGTTTTGTTGATAAACATTATTGGTATTTTGTTTAGTTGAGATATAGTATATGAGAGAAATGAAAAGTTTAATGGGTGTGGGAGCAGAATGAAGATGGAGGATGGGGCATACACATAGAAGGGGACAGCACAATGTTTGGGACAGCACTCTCATATGTCACCTTAAGGTTGTTGGGAGAGACAAAGGATGGTGGGAATGGTGCTATTGAGAATGCAAGGAATTGGATTCTCAACCATGGTGGTCTCACCTTCATTCCTTCTTGGGGCAAGATGTGGCTTTCTGTAACTCTCTCTCTCTTTATATATATATATATATATATATATATATATATATATATATATATATATTCGTTGCAAATTCAAGTTGGATTTGAAATTAATCTCTATTGATCGGGAGTGCTAGTGACATAATCTTCCTAACATGTGCATTTCTTAATATGGGGGAGATGTTGCTACCACCTCAATCAACAATTTAAAGATTATGACATACTCATCAGTGGGTTGAAAATGTTTTATTAAATATTCACATAATAATGAAATAAAACTTTGGTTGAAATGATAAAGTTGAAGATTTAAAAATAATAATGTTAAGTTCACGTCCTACCATGTATGGATTTTATTGGTTTTTATGGAAATTTATTTATTTTTAAATAAAAACCCTAGTAATAATTTATTTTATAAATAAAAGGGTTAATATAACTTTTAATCCCTAAATTTGACAATTAAGTTCACTTTGGTACCTAAATTTTTTGTCCACTTTGGTACTTGATCTTAACAACTAAGTTCATTTTGGTCACTGAACTTGGCAAATGTAAAACTTTGATGACATAACACTTTTATATTTTCCATATTTTTCCATGCCATCACCTAAAATTTTAAATATATATATATTTATTAAAATTTTCAGGTGATAATGTGATAAAATCTCAGAGTGCCACATAATCAAATCTTGATGAAATCCAAGTTCAAGGATAAAAAAGGACCTAGTTGTCAAGTTTAGATACCAAAGTGGACCTAATTGCCAAGTTTATGGACTAAAACTTATATTAACAGCAAATAGAATGACTTCTAATTATTTCCCAATTGAGTTATAGTATTTGATTAACTTGAAAGATAAACTCAATCAAAAATATTATGCATATTGTTGAGGGGGATTGGTTCTCTTATTGGGAGAAGTACTATCGTCCTTTGAGTTGTTGATCAGACCCTCAAAGAGTAGAGGTATTGTGCCCGAGGTGTCTATACTTGGTTTTAGCCTTAAGTTTTATCCTACCCATTAAGACACTTTAATGACATGGGTTCAAACTCTACCAATGCCAAATGCTAACCACTCTTTGGTGGACTAGTAGCTTCTGCATGCCAAACTCTGTGAACTTGTTTGGGCTCTCTTCAGAGTAAGGAGACAAAACCCGAGACTAAAACTGAGTATAGACACTTTGAGTACAATACCTTCACTATTTGAGGGTCCAATCGGCTGCTTAAAGGATAACACTTCAAATATATATACACATATTTGTATACGTAATAAGGTAGCTAGCTGATGGTGATGATGTGAGTTGAATTTGACCGATTGAGGTGCTGGGAATATACGAGTGGAGTGGGAACAATCCATTTCTACCAGAACTATGGTTACTCCCCTATCGTTTGAACCCCATACATCCAGGGCGGATGTGGTGCCACAGTCGAATGGTGTATCTGCCGATGTCCTATTTATATGCCACCAAGTTCGTAGGCCCTATCACTTCCCTTATTTTGTCGCTCCGTCGTGAACTCTATCCTCTTCCTTATCATCTCGTTGATTGGGATTGTGCTCGTTATCTTTGTGCCAAGGTACCCTACTTTTTCATTTCCATTTCATTACAATGCTATCATAAGGTCTTACCTCAATGATAAGGTTGATCCCAAATCCGAGACTCATTATACAAGGGCGAAGGCAAATGGGGGCAGGCAATAGCCTTGCCCCTCAAATCGTAAATTTGTCATTTAAGCCCTTAAAATTTTATGAGATTACATATTAGTATAATAATAAAATTGCACTTTTTGATCTCCAAAAATTATGATTCATCTCTGACTTTCCTAAAATAATTTTTTGACTTCACCGTGTCACCATATGTTCTATTTTTGTTTCTATTATTAACATTAATTATATGATAAACAATGTTTTGGCAGGAAGACCTATATTATCCACATCCCATTATACAAGATGTATTATGGGAATGCCTTGAAAAAGTAGTAGAGCCTGCTTTAAAGAAATGGCCATTGTCTAAGCTAAGGAAAAAGGCTCTTCACACTGTGATGCAACACATCCACTATGAGGATGAAAGTACTAATTACATTTGTATTGGCCCTGTCAGCAAGGTTAGCAGCTACTTGCTCCAATTTAATTTAATTACTTGTACATTAGGCATATATATAAAAATATATATATGAATGTCTGTGTGTGTGTGTGTTGTGCATTGCAGATGCTGAACATGGTATGTTGTTGGGTAGAGGACCCAAAGTCAGAGGCATTCAAGTGTCACCTTTCAAGAATTAAAGATTACCTTTGGGTTGCTGAAGATGGCATGAAAATGCAGGTTTATACATATACCCAATTACATTACCCTATGCTTTTTCCCACTATTTTTTTCCAAAAAATTATATTCAATGTAATAAATATATTTATAAAGAAATTAATATAATTTATTAATAAAGTTTTAATTGAATGGTAAAATAAATATGTTGAAAACTATAAAAGCTTAGATTCAAATACTATTACGTGCATTTATATTTCTATTTTCTATTACATGACACAAAATTTAATAGAGTTTGATATTAATAGTGATAATTTGCTTCGTAAGGTAAAGTATATTTGTCATTACCTAATTGAATTAGTACCCAGTTGACCCGTAACACTAGACTCTTAAAATATCCATGTATGTATGTATAGATGAAGAAATTTATGTACGATGCAGGGATACAATGGATCTCAATTATGGGACGTTGCTTTTTCAGTACAAGCAATCATGGCAACTAACCTAGTGGATGAATATGGTTCAATGCTTAAGAAAGCTCACAGCTTCATCAAAAACACACAAGTATATATATATACACCATGATTAACATCTAAAATCTTTTTTTTTTTTGGCTATAACATTGTTCTAAATTGGAGAATTATAATTATAGTAATTGTGTTAGTGTTGGATTAATTAAAAGGTAAAAGAAAACAGTGGAAATGGCCTTAATCTATGGTATCGTCACATTTCTAAAGGAGGATGGCCTTTTTCAACCCCGGATAATGGTTGGATCGTCTCCGATTGCACTGCGGAAGGGTTGAAGGTAAATATTTTATCGGTGAGAAAGATATTACATGCTTAAGTGTATTTGAATTTATGTTTTTTAAATTGCTGCAACAATCAATAATATTTGAATCAGATCGGATTGACCGATCAGACCGGTTGGATCGAGAATTGGTCGGAGTATCGATCTAGAGAATAGCTTTGAACCGATTAGATCGGAAACTGGTATGGGCCAGTTGAACCAACTAAAAACCTGATTGAACCGATGGTTGAACCAGTTAAATCAAGGTTTTTTTAAACATTTTATTTAAATTTTTAATGATTTTTTTAATCAAACTGATCGATGAGTCGATGACCTGACTAATTCAACCACCATCTGATTCTAAAAACATTGGCAACTACAATCAAGCTAAAACCCAAATCAACCTAATTGATATATAGAGGCAAAACGGAGGAGGGGCCAGAAGGCGCTTTAGCCGCTTCAAAAGGTTTAAATCTTTTTTTTTTTTAATTTTAATTTCACCTCAAATTTTTTTGAAAATTTTAATCAGATGGAAGACTTAATGTCAAATTCCGCCATTGTTGATAGAATTAAGTAGAAAATACTTATATGATATTGGGTGATTTATTTGGTGCAGGCAGCACTTTTATTATCAACAATGCCATCCTACATAGTTGGTGAAGAGGTTATAACACCAGATCGATTATATGAGGCTGTTAATGTCATTTTATCTTTACAGGTAACATATATAACATCTACTTTTCTTATTTTTGTTGGTTGAATTTATGGATTGGATTAGGGTGTAATCGAGAAAAGTCCAAATACTGGAAAGTTTGAGTTCAATTGACCATCTATTTTTAAATTCAAGCTCGACTTAAAATAAAATTGAGTTATTCAAGTTCAAACTTGATTAAACTTCTTTATCAATTTTGATACTCAACTCAAATTTGAGCTCAACTAAGCTTGTATATATTCAAGTTCGAGCTCGACTTGATAATTAAGCTTAAGGTTAATAAACGTAGTTTAATAATATAAAAATATTAAAAATATATATTAAAAATAAAAAGCTTGATAAGACTCGTGAGCCGTTCGAGCTGAGTATAACTAAGCTTGAATTCGACTTGGCTCGATAATTATCAAATCAAGTTCAAATTTTTTTAGTCAAACTCGATTAGCTTGTAAGCACTAGTATCTCATTTACACCCAAATTTGAATTACACTTGTCAAATAGGTGAGTCTTGTTGGTTTTAGTTTGGATCAATATGCAATCGAATTTAAATTTGTTGGATCATTTTCAGTCCAAATAATTTTGAATTCAGACTGTTCAAATTTAGATCATTTCAGGCTCAAGTCATTCTGGGTTTACTGTTTTTAGTCAAGTTTTTGGGTCATCCTAGGTTCAGGCCATTTTGGGTTTAGATTACTTCAAGTTTAAATCATTATGGATTTAGATCATTTTTAGATTTAGGTTGTTGACTTTTTATGATCAATCGAGTTGGATTGGGTTTTGACTCAAGTTTTCCTATTCCTACTACTACCTATACTCGTAAACCTTTAGATCAAAGGATAATATGCATTTAAACAATCTCGTACCACATCCTCTTGTTACAACAACAACAATACCAATTAAATTAAAACTCAATCGAAAACTCAACCATATAAACATATTTATTTAGCATTTTTGCTTGTTCTTAATTCACAGAACAACAGTGGTGGTTTTGCATCCTATGAGCTCACCAGATCTTATGCATGGTTGGAAGTAAGCCTTAATTCATACTTTTTCATCCATTTATATGTGTGTATATATATATGTGTGTAAATTATGAAGGATGGTTTATTTTATTTGAGATTTCTTAACTTTTTTTCTCCTATATTTATATTGCAGATCTTAAATCCAGCTGAATTGTTTGGAGATATAATCATTGATTATCAGTATGATCCAAAAATATGTCTCCTTTTTCCAAGTTTCCATTTAGCATATAACATTTACCGCTGTGGCTCAAAATATTCAAAATTAATTTAGTTAATTTACTTTTCTTTGGATGGAAAAATTTTCTAAACTGTTAAAATTTTAACGGTAATGGCACAGTAGTATGCGTGACAGTTTACATGTAATTCATAAAAGATTTTATTAGTTCAATTAATTTTTTGTCCAACAAAATATAATTTAACTGAATTTTGAAGGTCCCGAACAAAACTAAACGTGAGAGGCTAAATTTATGATTCTGATTGCGTTTAACTCTAAAATCAATGAAATTTGATGATTTTAGGTATGTGGAATGCACTTCAGCAGCAATTCAAGGCCTCAAATTATTTCAAAAGCTGCACCCAAATTACAAAAACAAAGAAATACAAGCTTGTATTAGCAAAGCAATCAATTTCATTGAGAGCATACAATTACCTGATGGGTCATGGTATCTTTTCTTCACACATTACTTATTTCATTGTCATATACAGAGATTTGTTCTATAAAATTAATGATAGAACAAACAAGATATTCATATTTCACTCGAATGAATATATATAGGTAAAAGTACTATAAAAGTTATTGTACTAGGAGTCAGATTACATTTTACTTCCTGTATTAAAAAAATAAATACACTATGCTAGATCAAAAAGCAAATTGGTCCCTCTATTAAAAATTACATCCATTTCTACTATTAAAAACCAATCTCCATATGTCAGCATGAAGTACACGTGGCACATCACGCATAACTGTCTGATTATTCAGTTAGCTACACCAATTTTTAATAGAAATGACCGTATTACCCTTTAATCTAATGTATAAAAACTAATTTGCTTATTCTTTTTAGTAAAAGGGAGTAAAATGCTATATGACTCTTAGTACGAGACCTTCATGATACTTTTGCTAATATATATGTTTTTTTTAATTCCTTGCACCTGAAGCGATATAAGGGCTTTAGTACTTAAGATGCCCGAAATTGACACTTGTGATGTTAAGGTATGGGTCATGGGGAGTGTGCTTTGTGTATGGAACATGGTTTGGGATAAAGGGATTGGTAGCTGGTGGAAGGAACTATCACAATTGTGATGGTATAAGAAGAGCATGCGATTTCTTGTTGTCCAAGCAACTACCTTCTGGGGGTTGGGGAGAAAGCTACCTTTCTAGTCAAAATAAGGTGAGACACATCACATCATATTTTTAAAATATTTTTCATATCATATGAGTTTAATAGGTGAAAGTATTATGGAGGTCTTTGTATTAGGAATTGAATTATATTTTGCTTCATCTACTAAAAAAAGGGCAAATTAGTCCCTATGTATTAGATCAACGAAAAAAGTGGTTCTTATGCTAAAATTTTCATCCATTTTTACTATTAAAAATAAGTTTTTGTATGTCAGCATGAGGTACATGTGGCGTGCCAAGTGTAATTGTCTAGTTATTATGTTAACCACACTAGTTTTTAACAATAAAAATAGATGAAATTTTTAACAGAAATGACCAATTTACTCTTTAATTTAACATTAAGGGACTATTTTGCTCATTTTTTGAGTAAATGAGGTAA
Organism: Gossypium raimondii; assembly: GCF_025698545.1. Taxonomy (NCBI): domain Eukaryota; kingdom Viridiplantae; phylum Streptophyta; class Magnoliopsida; order Malvales; family Malvaceae; genus Gossypium; species Gossypium raimondii. The sequence continues at coordinate 56,541,587 of NC_068577.1, read as the reverse complement.
AATGTAATCTGACTCCTAGTACTTGGGCCTTCATAATACTTTTACAGAGTTTAATCACCATTCATAAATAATTTTGCTTAAGGATCTTCATCATCTCAAGTCTAAAGGTTTAGCTGATATTTGGAAGGGTTTGAACAAAAATGTTATATTTAAAAAATAAATTTAGATTTTGATTATCCATTTATAAATAAGGATTGTTTTAAGAAAAATTTGAAACTCATGTTTCGGATCGGGATGAGCTGATGAACAGGTGTACACAAATTTAGAAGGAAACAAGTGGCATCTAGTGACAACTGCATGGGCAATGTTAGCTTTGATTGAAAGTGGACAAGCTGATAGAGATCCCACGCCATTGCACCGTGCTGCCAAGGTTTTGCTCAATTCTCAGTTGGATAATGGAGATTTCCCACAACAGGTAAAAGGTTATGATATTAAGTAACATGTTTATATTTATATATCCATTAAAATTTATGAAATTAAGCTATTGTGGAGGTTCTTGTATTAAGAGTCAAATTGCATTTTTTCCTCTACTGAAAAATTGAGAAATTAGTCCACATACATTAGATCAAAGAGCAAATTAATTTTTATGTTAAAAATTCCATCCATTTTTACTGTTTAAAATTGGCACCCCATGTGTCACTATCTAGTTATTCTGTCAATCACGCTAGTTTTTAATAGTATAGATTGATGAAATTTTTAGCCGAAATGACCAATTTGTTTTTTTATTGTAATATAGAGGGATTAATTTAATTATTTGTTTGTTTGTTTATAATTTTACAGGAGATAATTGGAGTGTTCAATAAGAATTGCATGATAAGTTATTCATCCTACAGAAATATATTTCCCATATGGGCCATGGGAGAGTACCTCAACTGTGTATTACTTGCCAAATCCAAGTAACTGAAGAAATCTTGTACTTGACTTTTCAAAGAATGTAAAGAAATAAAAAGATGGTATTATGTGATGAAATTAACACCTTTTATGAATTCATATGGTAGATTTCATAAATTAAAAAAAAAAGAATTGGTTAAATTCCAAACCCAAAAATTAAAATTAATATAAAAAATCGAGAACCAAGTACTGTGTAGAGGTGCTCATGGGTCGGGCGGCCCGCCCGAAATATGGGAGGGTTTTGGTAAAAATATAGGCCCGAAATATGGGCTTGGGAAAAAAATGAGGCCCGTTTAGAAAACGGGCTGGGCCTCGGGCACCACTTTTTTAGCCCGGGCTTGGCCCGGCCCGGCCCGATATAATAAATATATTTATTTTTTTAATATTTTTAATTTTAAAATATTTTTAAAATACTTTTTTATTATTTTTTAATTTTAAAATACTTTTTAAAAATTTTTTAATTTTAAAATATTTTAAAAATACTTTTTAAAATTTTTAAAATAATTTTTTGGTATTTATTAAAAAAATGGGCCGGGCCTGGCCCGGGCTTATGATTTTTTTCCCGGGTCGGGCCTGAGTAAAATTTCAGGCCCATATTTCGTGCCGAGCCGGACCCAGGCCTAGGACCCGGGCCAAAATTTTTTTATTGGCCCGGCCTGGCCCATGAGCACCTCTAGTACTCTGTTATTGGAGGATTTAGTCCTTCTACCGTTTCTAGTCCCATTACTTTCAAAAATGTGTATTATTAATTTTGAGACCGACTTTTTTCCATTAATTTCATCAAATCATTTGACGTGATTTATGTTTTAAAATGTATGATGACGTGGTATAATAGGCTTTGACATTTTTGGTTTTTTTTTTTAAATAAAGTAATTTAATCCTTGTCAATTACCAATTAACGACAATTAATCATGACATTAATGTTTTATGTCAATTGTACATACTTTTGATTGGTATGATAACAAATTTAGTTTGCAACATTTATGTAAATGTTAAGGCTGATTTTTTTTTTAGAATCTAGACCAAATTGACACAACATATGAATATTGAAAGCTAAATTTATTGTTATACCGATCAAATTTGTGTAAAATTGACTGAAAATATTAATGTTGTGATTAATTATCCTTAATTGATAGGGATTAAATCACTTCAATTTTTTTAAAAGGGACCAATTTACTCAATTTCAAGATTTTTTTTTCCAATTATAATAAAGGGATTAAATCCTACCAAAACACATAATACATGGAATTTGACTGATAATAATAAATATTATGGTAAAATTACTGTGGAGCCCCTTGTATTAGGAGTCAGATGCATTTTGTCCCATTTACTCAAAAAATGGACAAATTAGTCCCTACATTTAATAGTTAGATTAAAGAGCCAATTGGTCCCTCTGTTAAAAAATTTATCCATTTCTACTATTAAAAACTAGGCGATATACATCAAAATGAGGTACATCTAGCACACCATATGTACTATTTGGTTATTCTGTTGCTAGTTTTTAACAATAGAAATGGATAAAATTTTTAATAAAAATAACTAGTGTGCTCTTTAATATAATGTACAGAGACTAATTTACCCATTTTTTGAGTAAGGAAACAAAACGCAATGTAACTCCTAAAATAGGGGCCTCTATGACACTTTTACCTAAATATTTACTTTATAGAATAATGATTGGGTTTTGTCGAGACCGTAAGTCCTTTGAGTAGTAAGGCTCAAGTTTTACATATACCTATGCTATTAACGCCTTTTATCCGGTTATTTTCAATTCTTCATCGCATTTATTTTACATTGGTTTGATTTTACTCTATAAATTGAGTCCGAGTATAGAACTATAGTTGATATGTTCTAATTTGATTCATAAAAATGTACGAAAACAAAGGAGGGTATATCCAACAAAAGATAATTTGATGCTATTTTAAAGGGGGCTTAAATTAGTTGCCTCCGTTTATGCAAGAGGGAGAAAAAACCAAAAATATGCGTGCGCGGAATGGGTTTTTGCAATTCCAATTTCATCTTCTTCATCATTAGCCATGGTTTGATTCATTTGGGAGGGTTTAATCACAACCCCAGTTTTCTTTCTTTTGTTTCTTCCATCCCTTTTACGACCTCATCGTCTCCTCGCCGATGAGAGGAACGTAGAAACCAAATCGGATCGAAATTAAATGAAGAAATGTCTCAATATGTGCGAGGGGAGAATCCGGAAAGAAAGGATAGATTAGTAGCTGTTGGTGTCGATAAGGATAAGTATAGTCTTCAAGCTCTTCATTGGGCTGTTGATAATTTCCTCACCAGAGGTCAAACTTTGAGGCTTGTTCATGTCCTTCAAAAACCAATCAACCCCCTTCAAGGTAATCAATGCTCAAGCTACAAATTTTATGTTTTTTAAAGGGAGTTAAAATTGAAGTATAATTTATAATTGTATTAATTTATCATTTTGGAATTTTGAAGGGATTAAATTGAAATTTTATCATCTAAAGAGGGGTTGGAGTGCAATTTTATTACTATATTTGTAATTTCAGAGCTTTAGAGTGATTAAAATGAACCTTGATCATTTTTGGAGGGACAAGATCCTAACTCCCAACTGTTCCCTTGTCGTCGTTCTTAGCTCGGGGGTTATATATGCAGCCCCGCAAAGCCGTAAAACATTTTTTAGGGGAGTTATAATTAAAATACAAATTTTGGAGAGTTAAAACTGAAAATTTACCATTTTGATAAAACGACCATGCTTGCCCCTAATATTTAAATCTATGGGATAGCCAGCCATAATATTGTTTAAGGGGTCAAAGATGAATAAGAATCTTTTTAGAGGTTAAATTATAATTTTATCATTATATTAATTTATAATTATATCAGTTTTAAAGGAATTAAAAGGATAATTTTACGACGTTGGGGCCAAAGTAACTACTTGCGCCCTTTGTCTTCGCCTTTGGGCGTAGCTAGGGACAAGTGGGGTCTTGGTCCCTTGATTCAATGGTATAATTTCACTCATTCAAATATCATTATATTAATATGTAATTGCATAAATTTTAAGAAGCTAAAAAGAAAATTTTACCACGCTGGGAGGTCAAAGTCACTGCCTACCCTTTTTGTGGGGTCTTGGCCCTTTGGTTGAATATTATAATCTCACTCACTCAAATATAAATAGTTTAATTGCCAATGAGAACTTAGTTTAGTTGGCAAAGATAGAAGCCTTGGGTCCTGAGTACTTAGGTTTTAGACCTATCATGTGCAATGACTCTAGTATGAATTCAGGTCTTTCCAATTCAACTAGGATCCCAATTCTTGACCCAACTTTCTATCAAAATCAAGATTGAGAAAAGAAAGTTTTCTAATTATTGACTCAAAACTATTGGCGAAGTCCACTCGACGGAATAAGGGGATATTTATGGCAAAACAAGCCAATCTGGTATTTCGCAATAATGTGCAAGTTTTCAAGTCCCATCATGTACAGTTGTCATGGGTGAGTTTTAGTCAAGTTAGTCCAGTTGGTAGTTTGGATTGTATCAATTTTTATTCTCATTGTGATGTAATAGTTTAATATTTATAGTTACTCGGACCTTATATTTGTAATAATTTAATCTTAGTTGATTGTGCTGACAACATGTTTGGTTGTTTTGTATGGATTGAAATCAGATGAAAGTAATGTCGGAGGAGAACGACAAGTCGATAATCAGAACTTGGACCTTTTCCTTCCTCTTCGAATCTTATGTGCTCGTAAACAGGTTAGTTAATTAATACTCAGAAAATATTAAGGTCAAATTATAATTTTGGTCCTTCAATTATGTTAGAAATTGAGATTTAATCTTTATATTTAACTTGGTATGATTTGATGCCATTTTGTATTGGAATGGTGTCTATTGAAATAGTCAAGGGACTTATTAATTGTTGGTATAATGTTAAATTTAGCCCTCAACATTTATATTTTTCAATTTTGTTTTTTAGCTAAATTTGGTGTTCGGCTTTTAGAAAAAGGTTAAATTTAACCATCAATCCTTTAGAAAAGAGTCGAATTTTTTAGTGAAAATATTGAAAAACATTGAACTTTTAAACATATCTCTCATAGTAATCCACAAGTATGTCATGCTTCCTTTTATGAACTTTTTATATATTTCTTTAATTTTGATTTTACTTTTATTTATTTAATTTTTATAATTTTTAAATTATTTTTCGATGTGTCATATAAGACAAACAGGATCATGTCAACATAAAGTCACATGGATTGCCATGTGGGTTGTTAGAATGACATTAAAAATTTTAATATTTTAGTCAGCATTTTTATTTTTATTTTTATTTTTTAAACGATTTAGCTCTTTTTGAAATGATCAAATTTAGCTCAAAAAAAGAATAAGGGTCACATTGATAAAAAGATGTAAATATGGGACTAAATTTGACATGATGCCTTAATTGTTTGAATTAATTAATGAGATTATAGAAATAGAGATCACAATATGCCAACAACTCAAAGATGCAAGTAGTTATGAGCTTTAGGGTTGAAATCCTACCAATAACATCCCCTTCCCCCCAATATGTAATGTACCAAGAAAAACAGATGCACCAAATTAAAATACAGTACTTAATCTAAATTATGAACATAGTAGAGGGACCAAAACAAAATTTGATCAATTCTAGTGTGTTTTTTTTATGTGTGTGTCAGATACAATGTGAAACAGTGGTGCTAGAGGAAACAGATGTTGCAAAAGCACTTGTTGGATACGTTAACCAATATGGAATTGAGACTCTGTTTGTTGGTGCTGTCTCAAAGACTGGAATTTCCAGGTAATGCCTGCATCTTTACTTCTACCTTTCAACTGCTAAATGCATGCATGCATGGATGTATGTATGTTTATGGTCTGAGTTCAGTGTAATGTACGTACAGATTATTCAAGGGTACAGATACCCCATCTAGCATACTAAAACTGGCACCAGATTTTTGCAATGTTTATGTTATTGCGAAACGAAAGGTTGCTGCAGCACGACTTGCTAGTCGACCGGCCCCCGGTAGAGCTCAAAGCTTGAACAGTGAGGATGACTCAATCATGTAAGCTTTTACCATCCACTGCTTAGTAACCCCATCGATTGAACAATTTTTACATGTTACGTGAATTCATCAAGTGTTATTTATTTATTTATTATTTTGAATATTGGGATGTGAATGTAATTAAAAAAAGATGAAATGTCCAGAGAAGACGATGGGTTATTCTATGATGATGAAGTTTCAGCACTTGACATGAACTCATCCTCAGGGGCAGGCAGTGATGGCTTGAATTCGTCTTTATATCAAAACCTTGGTACTTCCTTGAGATCACCCCCTGTTATGGACCCCTTCCGACGGTCTTTTGCGGTGCCGGTGACCTCGTCACCCGCCCTGGACCTGCCTGCTTTTCGGACTGGCCAGAAGCATCATTCCATTCCCACCACTCTCTCTGAGTATTCGTCTTTGTTGGAGTATGAATCACCATCTTCTCCGGAATCTGCAGTAAGTCCTACTATAATTTCAATGCCTTCAACACTTTATCAACTTTTACAATGGGTCATATATATCTTTGAAGTGTCGTCCCCTAGGTAACTGATCAAATCCTCATCAATCAAAGGTATTGTTTCTATGTCGAGATTGTCTCTCGTACTTAATCAAAAACTAGTGTACCATGAGTGCCCCGATTAGTATAAGAGTTAAGAGAGAAGTGTCAATATAGGGCATGTAATATTATAGAGCTCACTTATGTGTTGTGGGGAGGAGAGGAGGGGAAGGTTGAACCACAGACTTGAAGCTTAAGGCCTTACTTGCAACCATGGTGCCACTAGGACTATATACCAATAGTACCACATTTCCCAACAAGTGACTTATATACTATAGGTTAGAGGTTTAAACCCCACCAATGGGGAGATGCTCATGTCTCCTAGATGAATGGTCATACACCCTCATACAATCGAGGTGCTCCTGGCTCTATGGACTAATCCCTTAGAGTAACTATTCACAACACATTAACTCTCAACAAAGTACATGAAATGAATTCTCTAGAGGACAATACATTCGATTATTAGAGGACTGATCGATTACGTGACGAATGATCCTTCAAAAATCTTTTTCAAAAGGAGTCAACCCCTCAACATGTATATATGCTCGTATAGACGTACATTTATATATGTTCTTTGAAGAGAATTTTGATAACTAAGTTCAATTCTAGCTTTACATTGTTTGTTTTTCTTCCTTTTATAAATAGCCGGAAGACAATGATGAAACAAGAAGGTTAAGGATAGAGCTGAAACAAACAATGGATATGTACCATGCAGCTTGCAAAGAAGCATTGGCAGCCAAACAGCAGGTAATATATTATATTAATGGTTAAGGGTTTAGGGAATCTATTTATGTATAATAAATAATAGGGATAAAGCAATATTTAATTTTTTTTTAATGTGGCAACTTTTTACAATTTAATTACTTTTTTTTGTTCACATTAATTTTGGAACTTGACAATATTTTCCAGTTTTGATCTGACGTGACACATTAATATTGTGTCATGTTGTTTAGGTGATGATGTGTCCCAATTTCAAATTTTCACATCATCATAAGGACCAAAATTGAGAAAACTTATCAAGTTCAAAGATTAATATGGACAAAAAAAAAGTTCAAAATCAAGTTAAGAAAACTTGTCAAGTTCAAAACTAAATGAAACTTTATCTCTAAATAATATTAATAGTTTAGGGTATATATACATACATAAATGTATAACATAAAAGTACATTACATGTATAAATATAGGTGATGCAACTCAAAGAATGGAAGAGAAGAGTAGAGGAGAAAAGAAAAAAAGGAGGAACATTATCATCAACAAGAAAAACAAGAATCACAAGAACAAGAGTTGATATTGATGATGAGTCAACTCAGGAACTGGTGGAGCTAGAGGTGCAAAAGAGAGTGGAAGAAGAACTTCAGAAAGCACTTTGTGAAGCAGAGGAAAGAAGAAAGATGATGGTTGTAGATGATTTAGGCCATTCCCATTTAGTTGTCAAGTACCAAAGCTTATTTCATATTTTAGTTGTCACTTTTCTATTCTATGTCTATTTTACTATATATGTCTATTTTACTATATAGTTTAGTACCAAAAAATATATAATCTGTAAATGGGACTAAGTCCCGAAATTACACATAAATTTTGATACAATGTGTAATGTGATACAAACACTTTGATTTCATTCAATTGTTTACATGTAACGTCGACTTTGATCAAATTTTACATGCCATTAACAGTTAAACCTAAATTTTAAAATCTGAAAAATAAAGAAACTAAATTTCAAATTCTCTAAGAGTACAGGGACTTATGGGATATTTTAACGTAAACCTTAAACAGGTAAGGCTGATTAAAATTAAGTTGGCTGTCAATAACAATCATATAGCATAGCAACATCAGGACAGAAATAGCAGCAATTCATCACAGCACAAGTAGCAAATATTGCAATTTCCAGTTAAACACAACAAAAACTTCAGCATTTTGCTCTCTCAAAGAAATGCTTATTGACCAATGCTTAAAATTTAACTAGCATATAAATCTATTACAATAGTTCATTTTCCAGCAGGATCAAATATATAAGCAAAATCTCTCTTCACCAAAATTATGTTCATACATCCCCCACCCCCTCCTCCCTCAAAAAAAAAATGTAGTCAACTTAATTCAATGGCATGAGGCAATAATTACTTAGTATCATCTTCACTAAATAAACCAAAGCCTTCTACCTTTATTTGTATTGTTGAGAGACCTCCCATACAAGCTTATCCATGAACTGGCATTTTTTGTCAAATCCCCAACCAGGGTTGCTCTGCATTAGACAAGTTCAAGTTAGATCCGGCAATTTTGGACAGTCATGATTGATCAAACATGGAACATGGCATGACACGGAAAAAATGGAACAAACATGATACAAATATACCAACATGTCAAAATATACATAAACAGAACTATTAATGTATCAAAATTGATATATTGGATATAGCCCAGAATCTAACATCCCTGCATCAGAATCTGTGAGAAAGGTGATTCCAACCCTTCCATTTTACAAGAGATATCAGCAAAGTAAATCCATGAAAGCGTTATGCAACTAACTCATTCATACATGGTTCTAGCAGCTAAAATACTAAATTCTGGAATTTTCAATCTACATTGTGCTTTCTCTTATGCTCAATCCAGCTAACTAAAATCATCACCCATGGCTCAGGGGAAGCCAGGAAGGTGACTCATTTCTACCTTTCTTAAAGAGAATTTATACAAAAAAATAAAAAGGACAAACAAAACAAAATTAAAACTTCCACTTTATTATAGTTCCTGTCTTCTTATGCCTCATGCAAATAGCACCTTTAGGGTTACTTCTAATAACAAAACTCAACCATAAAGCTTGTGCCTGTTAGTGTCTTTAACCTTCTTGAAGTGCCAGGGATCTCATACCTATGGCAGACAAGTTCTTTCCAAATGTGTCAAATCTATTATGCAAGTCCAAAAAGAATATAAGGAAGCTAAAGTTCAAATCCTGTTATCTCACAATTGCACATCACCAGAGAACATGTTCCACAAATGCAATTGTGCATGGAAGTAAACATTAGTTAAGAATAAATAGTAACCTGAAGAGTAAGAACTGCACGATTTGCAAACTGCTTCACAGAAGCAGGTGCACTTTTGGGAATAGTTTTTGCAACTCTTTCTAACTCCTCTTGCTGTTTCTTTGCAGTTACTCTATCAGGTCCGCTGTAGTAATCAATGATCTCTTGCAGTAGAGGCACCTTATCCATTGTTTCCTTGATGGCTTCCTGAAATGTTACAAATGTGGAAAAGATAGTATACAGCTATTCACATGAAGAAGTCATCTACAATAGACTATCAAGAAAAAAGAATTCGGTGTCCTTTTCCAGAAAATGCAACAGGTCCAAAAAGAATGCCTCCATTCGGAAATGAAGTGCTGATTTTTTCTCCATTAAGCATATAATGAATATTTCTTCCAATATGGAGTTCCACTGTGATTCTTTTGATGTGGAAAACCAACAAAAGCAGAGAGATATTAGTTCTTTGAGAACATCACGTTATACAACAAAGCAATATGTTTGACAGCTGACAAAATACAAGGTTTACCAGAATTGATAAAGTTGTGTTGATTTCACAGGTTAACTCTCCAATTTCTTTAAGAAAATTTGTGTGCTAAAATTTTTTTACCATGACATCCTTAATTCCTTACGGTGATTTACTGGCTTAGAAACTAAGGACATAAACTAGTCCAATTTCAACTATAGGATTAACTTAAAGCAGCATGTCCTCCAAAAAGAATTTGATTAAAAAACTTACTATATCAGTAAATAAGAAATATTTCTAGTTCTCCATGTCAATCATATAGAAGAAATACATCCTGTTAACAACGAGTCAAGGTCAAAGAAATAGAATATACCTCCCACTCCTCTTGATTTTCAATTCCTTCATATGACATGAGGAAAGGCTTCACCTTCTCAAGTGCATCTCTAAGAGACATAGGTGGTTTCTCATCAATATCTGGGTTAGTCCCAAACTCTTCCATCAGATATTCAGGTTCGAACTCTATCTGCAACCCAAATAAGTACATAAAAGCTTTGAATCAAGATTCACACAAAAACATCAATGTTGGACAATACAGTCCATGCATATTCTTGTTGCAATGTTCAATTAAGGAAATGGTTGAATTAGTTTGATCTTGTTTCAATTGTTCTTCTTTTAAATGTGCATTATCAATTGTATCTACAACACATAAACCTATTTGTTAGCAATGCTTCGCATTACACAAAATTCTAGTCCAAGGAAAACTTATAGCAACCAAGTATATACCTTCTAAACAATCCTAATGAACCGAGCAAACTGGTAATCATTTAATTACATACCAAAAACGCCTTTATAAACAGTAATTACTAAGAAAAAGAATCAGATGACTTACCAGCCCAAACTGTTATGTAGCACGCAAGTAAACACAAATTTTAATTTTCTTGATTAATCAAAGTAATTGACAATGAGCTCATAATAGCCATCTAATACAAGAATTTTCAAGAACAAACCAAAAATACACTCCTTGAACAACTTCAGGAATATCAAACAATTTGCTGTACATTATCGTCAGAACAAGTGAATCATTGAAAATCAACAAGAATATATTAAATTATTCTGAACAAATTACAGAATGCAAGGGCAGCAATGTGAATATAATTTCACACCAACCAATTAGAGCCTAACATAGCTATAGAGTATTACCAGCCTCGTAGATTATAAAATAAATAAATTACTGAGGCATATCTTTCAGATTAAAACTTATTACTGTAGTTGTCACCCCTAAAGCCCATCTACTATCTTATTCTAGATAAGCCTCAAACAACATAATGACGATTAACAGAAGTTAGAACTCTGTCCCAACCCAGGTTTTTCATTTATACGTTTTCTATCCTAAAACAATTAAAATTCATGGGACAGAATTCGAATCCTTAACATCATACATACAAATTAATCCTCGTTTTTCAATCAAGTTAACTGAATACTTTACATCATTTATCATACTCTCCGTTGCAAACTAAAGTTACCTTCGTATTTAAAATAAAAGCACAAACACAAGTAAATGAACTTCCAAATTAACATTGAGACCTTATACAAGGTATTAGACATGGTGATAACTGTGAACATAGGACTAACTCTAATTCTAATCTAGCAATCACCAGCTTTGACTAAGAATGCCATTAAAGCAGACTATGAAGCAAGAAAAGCACTCCCATCCCTAGTCCCCACCCCCATATTAAATTGTTAATCCCATCCCTTCCCATAACAACGAGTAAGGGAAAGATTTGCCCACACTAGCCAACCCCCTCCTTTACCATACAGGAAATCAGATTCTCCACCCTTAATATTATTCTGCTACACAGTAACTCTATTTTCAGATAGGAATTCTCTGCAATTTATCTAAAATAAAATATACTTAAAACATTCCCTGAGTCCAATTCTACACAAATTACAAGAAAATTTAGTCTATAATATATATATCACCAGGCCAATTCTCTTTCAGCCGATAGCATACATAGAAAAAAGAAAACATTTTAATATCTAATCCTAATGAATGAAAATAATAATGATAATAATCATGGAACAAAATTTTAAAAGGTGAACAACTCACCATAAAGTTGGTATGCAAAGCTTCCAAGTAGGCATCATCCATAGGAGAAGGCAAAACTCTACTGCTCATCTCTTCAAACCCTTCAACCAACTTATTCATACTGTCAGCTCCAATAGTTTCGGCCAACCTCTCCCCATCCGCATTGTTCCCTAAGTAAAGTTCATCTCTAAGCTCTTTAACAGCTTCCTCCTCTTCCCTTGTGTCTTCTCCCTCCCTTCTTCCTCTTCCCCTACCCATTTGCGCACCTCTACCTCTACCCCTACCTCTTCCTCTACCTCCACTCCTACCCATATCCTCCCTTTCATCACTTCCACTTTTCCTTGAAAGAATGCACATTGCTTTCTTTACTGCTTCTTCCTTACTCAACCGGGGCGAAGGAGGCTGTTGTTGTTGTTGCTGCTGCTGCTGCTGCTTCTGCTTCAGCCTGATATGCCTATTTTCTTCCTTGGTCTGCAAGACAGGCTCTGGTTGTTTCACGGGCTTGCCCCGCCCAGCACCCGATAATGACGCGACTGAGGGTGTGCTAGGTGAAAAAGTTCGCTCACTCGACTGAACCGACTCAGCAGGTAGCTTGGCAGACGAATCAGTTTCAATCTCATCCTGTTTCATAACAAAGATCGGCTGCTTTGCTTCCCTCGGAGGCGGCGGAGGCGGAGGTGTCTGCCGAACTGACTCATTGGTGACTCGGCCTCGACCAGACCCATTTTGGGAAACAAAAGAAGAGAAAGAAGGGATAATAGGTTCAGACGAAAAGGGTATTCCTCTTCCACGGCCATGGCCTAATCCAACAGCTTGTGATTCAGCCGAGTCACGCTTCGTGTCCTCTGAATCAGGTTTTCCAAGGGCTGGAGTGAAACCACCGAACGTACCAGAAGGGGAGGCGCCCCCACGGCCGCGGCCTCTGCCACGGCCGTCACCGGAGCTGGAGGAAGCGGAGAAAGGGGAGGAGGATTGGAAGAGAAAAGAGGTGCGTTTGGTAAGAGATGTAAGGTAGTGATTGGTAGGGTTAGAGAAGGTCCTGCCAATGGTTCCTCTCATTTGGGATCTGTCGACTGTAGATTACACTTCCACTACTGCTAAAACGAAACCACGGGTTACAATAGGTTAATATAAATTTTAGCGTTAAAAATACCATCCAGGCACCTCTACTAGTAATCAAATTATATTTTGCACCTAACAAATTAGTTTATACATTAATTAGAATAGCAAATTAGTCCTTTTGATTAAAATTTTCATCTATTTATATTGTTAAAAATGGGTGTGGCTAACAACATAACCAGATAGTTATTCATGACATGTCACATATAAATCATACTAACATATGGGGACTAGTTTTAAAGTAGAAATTGATGAAATTTTTAACAGATTAATCAATTTACTTTTTGATTCAACATATAAAGATTAATTTACCCATTTTTTAGTAAATGGGGAAAATGCAATATAATTCATAATACAATAATTTTAACGTTTAGATGAAGGCTTAAATTACATTGGTCAGGTTAATTTCGGGCTATGTGGAGTAAGATTGAACCAATTTGTTTTTCATATTTTAAGTTTAAATCATTTTGTCGGTAAAAAGTATCATGAAGGCCCCTACATTAGGAGTCAATTTACATTTTGCCTCCTCTGCTAAAAAATGGGCAAATTAGTCCCTATATATTAGATCAAAGAGCAAATTGATCATTGTGTTAAAATTTTCATCCATTTATACTATTAAAATTTATTATTATACGCCAGCATGAGGTACAAGTGACTTAAATGAAAACTTTTAAATAGCTCAAAGACTATTTTGTAACTTTTTGAAATTGAATGACCAAAATGTAAACTTACTAATAATTTAAGGGTAAACACAGTAAAAGTTACCCAACTATGAAAAGTTGCAGGTCATCCAACTATTCAAATTTGTTATTTTTTATGACATGCAAACTAAGGTAAAAATGGAAATACGCAAAAATTCAAAATAGTTGTGTGACCAAAAAAGACAAAAATGAATAGTTGAGTGATCATTTTGTAAATTTTCATAATTAGGTGACTGTTTTGTAACTTTTCATAGTTCGGTGACTAAAAAAAAAACAAACATAATTAGGTGACTACTAATGTAGTTTACCCATAATTTAATGACCTTAGGTGTAATTTGCCCTAAAAAGTAATAATTGTTCAATATCTCAAGAGAGATATCGCGAGTCTTGGTGACTTGGTCGATATATAATATAGCCACATTTACTGTAACAAACCCTTAATTCCAGAAAATAAAAAACCTCAGATACTTGGCCGAGGAAGAAGGCGAAGCACAGCCAAAATGTCGTCGTTTTTGCAATCACTTTTGGATCCGAAGAAGAGCTGGTTAGCTTCTCTGCATATGAAAGCCCTTACCACACGCCTCCGCAAATACGGTACGGTTTTCTCCCAAAAAACCCTAACCCTAATCTCATCTCCTTTGTTTCTTAATTTCAGTTAAAACCTATTCGGTAATTTGTTTAGGCCTTCGTTACGACGATCTGTACGATCCTTACTATGACTTGGATATCAAGGAGGCGTTGAATCGGCTGCCCCGTGAGATTGTCGATGCTCGTAACCAACGCCTTAAGCGTGCAATGGATCTCTCCATGAAGCACGAGTATCTCCCCGAAGATCTTCAGGTTTTTCTTTTTTTTTTTCTTTTTTTCTTAAATCAGTGAAGATTTTTTGAGAAATCTTATTTGAGTATTTTATCTTAGAGGATTGACGGTTTTTTTTCTGTAATTGTGAATAAAAATTAGCTTTTTAATGTCTGGAACCTTGAATGAATCCTATTATAAATCCTATTGCCTTTAAATTTATGTCATTGATACCTGTAATTTTATATATATATAAAAGAAAAATCTTGATAAGGTATGTATGATTTTGATTTCTGCTGCCTAATTCTATAGTTAATACAATTGGATATAGAAGCCTAAATTACTGTAAATTATTAGAATGGAAGTTGCAAAGTCCAAACAAAACTCTTTTTTACATAGAAAGCACAATCCCTGACTAAGGCTATTTAACAAACTCTATGCAGAGCTAGGAACTAATATATTATAGTTCATTTTAGTACGATTAAGCTATGACTATTTTTGTTAACATTAGTTGCTATGTTTGATTATGTTTATAATGACCCATATATGCTTGCCACTTTTTTTCATTTTGTAAGAAGGAAGGGATTGAGGAAAAACAGCATTCTATAAGTTTTTTTTGGCTTGAAAATGCATAATCAATTCTAATTCATTGGATTTTATCTTTCCTTTGCAGAAAATGCAGACTCCATTTAGGAGCTATCTTCAAGATATGCTTGCTCTTGTAAGTTCTTGTATATTAAAAGTTCTGTTGATAACTTGACTTGGATTTTGTTTGCATTGTTTGCATTGTTTGGCTTTGGCTATTCATGAAATTTCAGTTTGCAGTATATGTTTGGCTCAGTTATTCTAAGTTTGCCTAAAAAAGATAGTAAACCATATACTTGTCAAATATGTATCCTACATGTGTACTTTAGAAAAACTGATAATTGGAGTAATTTTGACATGATACAACCAGTAATTTATATGAGGTAGTAATTAGTATGTTTTAATATAATTGTATTATTCTTGGTATGTTTTGACAAACATAATCTATAAAGTAATAGTCCTAATTTATATTTCTATGTTTTTATCTGAGTAGGGAATCACTGCTTATAACGCACTTTTAGTGGTCTTTGCCTCAGTTTTACTAGTCATACTACCGACAATCTTTATGATTATTTCTAGATTCAGTGCCGACATATCCCAGTATTTAAGCTGTAAAGATTTCTAGGAATAGCTGTATTGAATCGAATTGTCTTTTTAGTTGTTGTATTAAGTTTTGAAATGATAAAAGTTTTTGCTTATATCTTGTAGGTGAAGAAGGAGAGAGCAGAGCGAGAAGCATTGGGAGCTTTGCCTCTGTATCAGCGAACCATTCCTTAAGGGTTTTCATGCCATATCTCATAGTCATTGCTGTTGAAATTTGTGTTTGATTATCTTTATTTGCGTATGGTATTTTGATAGCGGAAGTGGACTGAATTTTTACAATTCCTGGTTTGGTTGGTTTACACAGTCATCTGTGTCAGTTTTTGAACTGAATCACTTATTTAGGTTTAAGTCTGTTGGCAGTGTCCCAATAATATACAGAACTGTGAACCACATTTTACACATTCAATGCACGCAAAGCAATTCTAGAATAAACAAAGCCTTTGAACTTTGATTGTTAGAGCAAATCTGTAGACTGCATGCCCTGATGTCATTCTTTTTTGTTAATGTTACTCAAGGTTTTCAGAACTAATGACCTGTGGTCAATCTGTCAGACCACCGGCTATTGGTCCGATAAGTTTGGTCAATCTGATCGGTTTATCCATTGCAATTGAATAAATTGTTTTAAAAAATTATAACATTAGAAATATTGAAAAATAGAGAAAGCTTATACAATTAGCTTTTTAGTTTTTCAGATTGATATCTTGGTTGGTTTTTGTTCTAATTAGCTGTTAAGCTCAGGTTTTGAAAATAGTAATGTTAATGTTATAGTCTAGTGGGGATTTAAGTTCCATTTGATGGACAATAATGAGATTAGTTATTGTAATGATATTAATGTAATGATAATGGTGAGGTAATGACATTTTTAATATAATTTTAGGGTAAGAGATGGGTCGTCCAATAAGAAATTTAATTATCATTCCATACAAGTCACGAGATAGTGAGATAATGAATTTTTTTTAATGCTATGAGACCATTATAATTTATTAGAGAATGATGTTTTTAATATAATATTAGGGTAAGAGAGCGGATATCTAATAAGGATTTTGATTATCAGTAAGAGAATGATTTTTGTGAATGCTGTGAGACTGTTATAATTTATTATATAATTTAACTAAAAGTGAAATCAATTACAAAGTGGAAAATAAAATAATAAAAGACTTTCCACATAGGTCTCCTGTGTTACAATTCAAGCATCACACATACAACATTATTTGGTAATTAATTCTCAGGACATAAAAGTGAACACCTTTCACCAATCCTGTGAGATTTTCGTTGATACAAAAGAGTAGTGGTAACTGTTTTAAGTTTTATATTAATCAATTAGTCGGTACAATATAGTATAAAGCTTTATCGCCTTCACATGCTTGTGCAATGATACCCAACACATAATATGAATACGTATAATTTTTTAAATATACATAAAAAAAAAGAAAAATAATAATTTTAGCTCTTGCTTTTTAATAATTTAATCATGATGCAATCACCCCTAAATAAAATATGATTTTAGCAGGGATGAAGGGCATGTTTCCTTCCCCTAATTAAAAGGAAAGAAACATACATGGTTTTTCATTACAAACATCCAAATGAAAAATCTACAAGAAACATCAACTAAATTTTTATGGCATTTGTTTTCTAGAAGCAAACAGTCCCAAGACGAACATACCGAAACTAACATGTATGCAGAATCATGTAGCAAAAACCAGTATTTTAGCCACATAAATTCACATCATAAAAAAGGGAGGCATTAATATGTAATACCTTACTCTAAAGTGCAGGTTTTGATCATTGATCTTTGCTACCATCTTCTTCATAATAGCTTCTACTCTCATTACTGTTACCTTTTGAAACAATGCAAGGAGTGAGAGGTGGAAATGAAGGCACGGCTTTTAGCAAGAATTTACGGCCACTTCTTAACGATCCCGAAGAGCTTGACCCGAGCTGATGCAATTTGTGAGGAGGTGAAACTCGTTTTCCGTTCGGGGAACTTGCTTTCACAGACTTTAAAGGTGTAGAAGTGTCTTTCAACATCTCAGGTGTATCATCCTCCAAAATGTCATATAGTCCACCGTCAGAGTCGAGCTGTTGAAGCTCCTTGTCTATAGGGGATTTTGGTGTAATAGGTGAACTGCGCCAACGAAGGGAACCTCCTAAAGTAAAACAACCACTTCTAGGACCTAAATTCAATCGTGAAAGATTTGTCAATTCCCTTGGTTTAGATGATGATGAATCTATAATAATCGAGGGATGATTTGGTAGCGGAGTCTGATGACAGTCATCAGCAAGTATGTTGTCTGCATTATTGTAGTTGACTTTGTCATGGTAAGAACCGACATACAAATTTTCTTTACTTGTTTCCAGAAGTATGTCATTGGTATTAGAAGTCCTTGGAGATTTTGCAAGTGATACATTAGTAGGATCAGACTCGGGCGATGGAAGGCATCTCATAGGAAGAAGTCCGGATACAGAGGCATTCTTTCCATGACTGTATAGAAAGTTAATCAGTAAATAAAGTTGAATTGGTACATGAAACTAGAATGTCATAATCGTAAATCTTACTCTGAGTGTTCGAATGAAGGTGTCGTAGGTGTAAGATAGTGTGGATTACACAACTCAGAATGCAAGAAATCCTTCTTAACCGTGACTGTACTTTCCGATAGCTCCCCGACACCTCTTTTCACAATTGCTTCAGTCACATAATAATCTGGAAACATAGAAATAAGGATTACATACCGAAAGATACTAATCTTCAGCTACTATATACCCTAAAACAATGTTGGAACGAGTGAGCATATTTCTCTATTTTCTAGTTTTGGAGATAAAAGACGAAAATGCATTGAGAGACAAAATTCTAAATGATAATTCTTACAAACTCACCTTCCTTCTTGCCATAAACATTTTTGCACCCCTCACATCGACATCCAATGGAGCAACCAACATTAGCCTTAATATATAAAATAGTTTCATAAGTCCAGCAAAGATTTACTAAGAGATGACATGGAAAGCATGGCAAGATGATTCAGGCAACTGTAAATTCCAGACCTGGTAGCATTCACAATATTTTTTCAGACACATTGACCTTTTGCAATTGCACCCTCTTTTGTGTCTTGCTGAGGATGGCGTCTTCCAGTTTCCATCTTCCTATACATGAAAAAGATGACCGAAATTAGTAAATTTGAACCAAAAGAAAAACCTCTCTGTTTCGGGCTGAGTTCATTTATACCCTGCTGTTTACTGGAACCTCAGTGACTGGTTGTACAATCTTGGGAGCAAATGCTAGTGGATTACGCGATTCAATTTGTTGGCGTGTTTCAAGAACAGTACTTTCATACTCAGGTCTGTTGAAGCAACCTTGACATGAACAAGGTTCAGCACAATAGATACCGGCAGCAAAACAGTCACAATAGCTTCAAAGGAATAAGGAGGACAAAGTTAGCATATGTAACACTAAAAATAGTTACGTAAGCAGATGTCAACAAAGTAAAAGCAGAATTACTTACAGTTTCAAGCATTTGCTCTTCTTGCAATTGCAACGCTTGCAACCCTCATCGCTTTCTGATAACTTCTTCCTACAGAAGCATAAATGATCCTACTTATAGAGGGAACGTTATAACTATCAAATCAGCAAGTAGTGCTTACCTTTTATTTTTGGGACTTTGTTGGTTAAACACCTTGTTAATATCTCCATCCCCTGAGCTAAGCTTCCTTTTTGTGTTTACGGTCATGTGACACTCTATTGACTCCATGGTGCAAAGTGATTCAGAAGCTGCAGAACCTTCAATTGTAGAAACCTTTGCTTCAAGTGTTCTATCCTGAGGAGCAGTTGATACTTTCTCAAATGCATCCGAGCAATTCTCCATGTTTTCCATTGACTGACAACTCGTAATAGATGCTGATTTTATGCCCTCCGTACCCATAGAATCCACTGCCAGCTTCATGCTCACAGTTCCACCTTGATCTGTTGGTATATCATTAAAAATGCTGTTTAAGTGTAAGCCAATACCTGACGGCTTGGAAACGGTTAAGGAAGACCTATTGTCATAGCTCTGGGGAATCATGTTTATCGCTAATTGGGACAAGTTAACTAGTCGTCTCTTTCTTGATGTACTTAAATCCACATGAGATGAACCCAAACCCTCTGTTTTTGAAGATGTAGCAAGTGGCACTGAAGTGATCACATCATTTACTAGATTTGGAGAACTGCTGCAGTTTGCTGTAGATTCTGGTTGAGGTTCTCCAAATTGAAGGCAACGCCTACTCATGCCACGTAGGTGTTCGATGGCCTGCAAGTACTGGTGTCATTATTCCATTGCAAAATGAAAATCCTAGTAACATTTAATAACCAAAACAAAGCTAAAAATATGGATTCAGTTAATATAATTAATCTCTATATATCAGAGCTACTTTAAATATTTTATACCGCAAGATCATGTGTAGTGTCATAAAATGGAGCATCTGTGACTCCTCCAACATTTTCAGCAAAACCTTCATATGCCTGAACCATTTGTAAAGATCCAGGCTGCAGTTGAAGGAAACCATCACATCCATAACCATCATCTGCTACTCCTTTCTGTAAAAGAGAAGAAAAGACTGTGAAATGAGCATACATGGTACTATTTCCCACCTTGATTTAGGACAATAGAAATCAAGCATTACCTGAGGATTCAAGTTTTTACTTTCTTTTTCCTGGGAAGAAAGATCAAACATATCAGAATCAATTTGTCGGCATCCATCAGATATACCTTGACCACCATGTTGATCTTCTTTTATCTTCAATGGCTCAATGTCAAAGGTTTCAAGGCCTTTTTCACTCTGCCCCGACAGCAATTGAACTGCACCAGCTTCTCTCCCTGAGTAATGTTTGTCAACAGATTCTAAATTCTTTGAGCATGGCAAACCATTTGCTGATGATTCAAGCACATTATTAGATTGTTTCAAATTTAAGTTAACTGAATATGCAGAGTTAACACAATCAGCTTCCACAGGGTCGGCCAAGTATTCATCAACACATCCAGATGAACTACTAGGTTGGACTGACATAGAATCCTTGGTATCATCCTCCTTAACATCAATGATCATTTCTCGGTGCAATTCACTAACAGATCTTTCCAAATCACCAGGCCTATTGGTACTTTGCTCGTCTCCTTTAACATTTTGAGATACTTCCACATTGGATGACTGAGGCCTGGAATAAGGTTAATTTCAGTGCAATCAGAGCTCAAACAAGGAGCTATTCAAGTGGAAAACAATAAAGCCAAAATCCTAGGGGTGACAAACCTTTTTAGAGTATTTATACGCGGAGATGTAAAAACTAGAGGGGGAGAACTGAGTCCCAAGAACCTTGGTGCTACATGGGGTACCTTGTCATGCTTTATAGGAGATAGATTGCTAATAAAATTGGAAAAAGGGGATTCCTGAAATCAAAGTAAAATAATGATAAACAAGATGTCTAAAAATTCATGAAAAAGGAAAATGGTATCCACTTGCAAAGCCTATGCAGTTATATTGATAAGAAATTAGTGAAAAAGAAAAAGCAAGGTGGCAACTGCAAAGTAATGGAACTTAATCAAAATCAAGTTTGAAGTTTTTTGCAAAGTAATGGAACTCAACCCTAAAGCATATGAATATGATAATTGCCTTCAAATCATTCCCGCTTTTTGGTAACCAAAACTGGCACATAACAAAACAAATAACTCATCCAAAGATTCCAAACAGAAGGAAACACAACACTATTACCTTGTGCTAAATCTAAAACCTCAATAATTTAAACATCCATGCAGCATTTACTCATCGAAGAAACCATTTTTTCTTTCCCGGATACCTCCTCTAACAAAATAGCATCCATAAATCTACTTCAAAGTTCAAAAGCAAGCCACCATTCAATTAGAGAACAGTCACATCCTTTTCTTTTCTTTTTTTGCAAAGTTTAGTGTTTTATCACTTCATTGAAATAAACCTCCCAATTTCTCCACAAAAAAAAATTCACAAATAAACCCACTAAATTAGTGAAATTGTAGTCAAAACCTAAGTCAAATCACAATTCCACGAACAAAAATAAAATTGCCACTTTAACCAAACATTTTATGTTCACCGATCCCCAGCCCCCTTTCCCACACGTTAGCAACATTAACTTACAAACTCCAAATTTAAATCAGATACTAAGAAAAAAGAATCCCATCAAGCAGCAACATTTACCCCTCAAAAAAATCTAAAATCAAAGCCAAAAAAAGAGTAATAAGTATCAAAAGAGAAAGATTACTTGAACTGGGGAAAAAGAAGAAGAGGGTGCAGCAGAAGAAGAAGGAATTGGGGATTTAGTAGGTTCAGGAGAATCCATGCTTTGATAGCCTAACCCTAAGCTGTCCCTGCATTTCCACTGTGATTTTTGTTTTTTTTTTCCTCTCTTTTTTTTAATTTTTTTTCTCTCCCTTTAATCTGCAGAATTTTGACGTTGAAGATTTGTCAATAATTTTTTTATATAATTTTGGTTTTAATTTTGCTTTAAAATGAAAAAAAATGCTTGAGGGAGACGTAGGCTAAGAGAGAACAAAAGGCGGGCATTCAAAAACCGAGCGGGAACATCCCTCGGCCTTTCTATTGGATAACTTTCTGGGCCTTTTTCAGCTGGGCCTTTTGCTCTCTTTTTTTCCTATTATTTTCTTAATTTTGTTCTTAAAAATTAGGAATTATTTTCATTATTTATTCTATTTTAATTTTCACTATGTATGAAGTATCAACATTGTTCAAATATATTCATACTTTAAATTCGGATATATTTTTTATTTTAATTCAATTACGCTTTATAATGCTTATTTTTAATTATTTAATTTAATATATTTCCTATCACTATATTTTGTAAAAATTTAAGATTTTATTCTTAAAGTTGCATTACAAATAAATACTACATATAAATTTTCATTTCATATTTTATTCTAATTTAAGTTTCGATCTATTCAAATTTATTTTAATCTAACTTAAAATATGATCCTCAAATTATTAATTTGATTATATTTTATTCAATAATACTTTTTTTATACTCACACTTGTAATCATTCTTATATTTTTAAAAAATATAAGGATAAATATTAAATTACACATGAACTTTAGTTTAATGTGCAATTTAATATATAAATTTTGATTTGATGCAATTATATACATGAAATTTGAATTGCAATTTATATGTATAAATGAAACTTTAATTTTAATTCAATTATACACATTTAAAAATAAATATTTATTTATTATTATATTAAATTAATATAATTATTTGTGTATGCAATATATCAATATAAAATTATGTTAATTCAATAACGTTACTAATAATTTATAAAAATTCAATCAAATCAAAATTTAATATATATATATATATATAAATTAAAATCAATATATAATTTTTAATAATTTTCCTCAAAATTTACTCCAACCTCTACATTATAACGGGGCCATTGGGAATTCCCGAAAATGTCAACCATTTGTGATCCAAG
Source organism: Gossypium raimondii (assembly GCF_025698545.1). Classification (NCBI taxonomy): domain Eukaryota; kingdom Viridiplantae; phylum Streptophyta; class Magnoliopsida; order Malvales; family Malvaceae; genus Gossypium; species Gossypium raimondii. The sequence continues at coordinate 56,518,267 of NC_068577.1, read as the reverse complement.
TTACATCATTTGGAAGATCTCACTTTATTTTTGTTAATTAATACTAATCTAATATGACAAAAAGAAAAAAAAAACAATGGAATTAAATCAGAATACTTTGCATGATATAAGAAGAGATTTATAAGCACAATCACTCAATTAGAAAATTTTGCAACTTAATTAGGTCAAAATTATTCATTGAGATTAACTGAAAAAATTAAATTCAAAAATTAATTAAAGTTAATTGAAATTAATTAACATTAAGGAATTGAAAAAAGCTAATTAAATCAAATTAATTGATTAAGACACAATTACAATATATAAATAATACATATTTAAATAATTAGAATTAGAATTAAATATTACAAAACACAATAAACTGATGATTGAAATTTCTTCAATCAAGACCCACACATGATAGGATTTAAACTAAAATAAACATGGTGAAAATCGACGTATCATTTACATAATGAAATTTGAACATAAATCATCAAAATTTTAAAACCCAATTTTACGAATACAATCAAAACATCATTCTAGGAGACTATTTAACTTTATATTTAATATAAATTCAACTCCTTTTAAATTAATTAGGAGTAAATAGAGACAATGTTAGTATTTTAAAAAATCTAGGGTCAAAATAGGTATTTCATGAAAATGCAAAGAGTACTTAAAATTTTATTTGAACTTATGAATTTTAAATTGTATTAATTACTATACTTTTAATTTTGTTTTAATCGTGATTTTTCTTTGCATTGCATGTATTTTTTTCTTTTTATATTAACCATTATTTTTCTTTACATTACATGAAATTTTTCTTTTATTTCTAAATAGACCTTTAGTTTTTTATTATAGATATTATATACAAGTTTTAACTTTAAATTGCTACAAACATTTTATAATTATTATTTTCTATGAAAATATTTCTTACTTATTATTAGTATGAGTAATGACCATTAAAATAAATTAACTTTTTTTGGAGTAACTAGAGATAATGTTAGTATTTTAAAATAAACCCAATGTCAAAATAGGTGTTTCATGAAAATATATAAATTACTTAATTTTTTTAACTTATTAATTTCATATTGTATTAATCATCACGCTTTTAATTTTGTATTAACTTGATTTTTCCTTACATTGCATGTATTTTTTCTTTTATTTCAAGATAGACCTTTAGTTTTTTAATTTTTACTATTTATTATATATACAATTTTAATTTTTATTATATATTTTATTCTTTAAAATTTTCTTTATAAAAGCTAAGTTATTTTTTTGCTTAGTTCAATTAATTTTTTTATTGATTGAGTCTTAGCTCAATAAATATCGATATTGTTATCGATGTAGGAGGATGTAAATTTGAATGCGCTAAAGCACATTATCCTCTTATTTAAGGATTGAAGAAGAGCTATAAATAATTATAGGCATTGTATCAAAAACATAAATATGATAAAACTTATAATAAAATTATGTTTAAAAAAATAATTTTAATGGCATTACAATAACTCAATTCAATATTATATTATTGTCTCTTATTTTTATTTTTTTACATATTTATATAAACTAGTAAAATTAATCTTAGAAAAGTATTTTAGATTTTATCAATCACTTTTCTTTTTAATTTTATTTTCTTAAATTCATTTAGATTATTTACTTTTATAACTTTTGTTCAGATAACCAACTTTTATAATTAGATTATTTGTAGTAGGTAAATGTTTTCGTATTTAATGAAAACTCTTAAATTTTAAGAAATTGTTACTTTTGATAATATTTTTAAATTTAATTATATATATTTCTAGATAAATTTTAAAATTAAGATTTTATAGATAAATTAAATCGTTTTTATATAAAAATTTAACATGTATACAATTTAACTTTTAACAACTTTTCTTTTAAATTTATATAATTGACTTACCTTAATTAAAAATGACAAAAATTTTCATCTAAATTTGATTTAACTTTACATTTTACATAATATTTTGTAATTACTTTAATGTTTATAATATTTAAATTTTTAATCTACAATTTTAAATTTCAAAATTTTTATGAAAATATAAAACTAATAAATCATTTTACTTTTTAAATAGTAGATGAATCCCGCAATGCCAAATTATATTCCTAATAAATTAAATTATGATATATTCGCAATGTTGATAAAAATAATTATGTAACAATTTTATAAAAATTGATATGAAAATTAAATAATATTTTATTTAAATGATAAAATTAAAATAGAAAATATTATAATAACTCAGGTTAAAATCACATAATTTCTATTATATATATTCTAAATTTATCAAGATATAAAAAGAACGATAACACAAAGGGATCAATAAACTGCTTTAAACTTGTTCTCTCTCTCTATATATTTTTTTGGATAAATTTGTTGTCTGTTTTTAAGCACACGGTTTACACATTGCTATCCCAAGAATCGCTTTTTATTTTCAGTAATGTGACTCCCATTGGCTGAACCTAAAGGACTTTTGCAGTTGCACATATAAAACTAACTGAGAAGGGCATCAAATATACCTGAATTGAGCTTCAGCAGCGCCGGACTCTGACCCACTAGTTTACTCAATTCTCCCACCACTCGATCCATATACTGCACGTAAAGACCATTTCTGCTTTCTAAAACTTCAACAGATTTACGTGCTTGGAGAAGTGATGTCACCCACTCTTCGAAAACACCTGCAATATGCCTCTGCCAATGTCATTTATCATTTCATAATATGGTCACTACCTATGTTGCTGGGATTCTTCGTTATATGGAGATATGGAGATATAGCCTTCGAGAATCCTTCAAATACATGGAAAACTTAGAAAAACTAATCATACCCATGTCGGATACATACCCATATCCGATACTCACATACCATTTTTTATCTCCTGGGGGCAAATTGTACCATATGCAATGAACATATATGCAAAATGCAAGGGTCAAGGACGTTTTTCGTGCTTATAGTGCTGCCATTGCATGTCTGGTATTTGCAAAGTACTACATCGATAAAAGCTAAATTATGAGGTGATAATTGATACGTTATCGGAAAAGTGCGGTGAATCAGTAGGAGGCAACAATATTATACATAAGAACTAAATTATCAGGTGCAGAAAGGAGTGGTGATGCCTACTGTTTTCAAAGTCTTCATTTGTTGACCAGGTTAACAAGTAGTCCGATACCAAAAACTCAATAAGCTGGATCCTGTTACCCACAGAAATTAACAGGTCAAAACTGAGCTTGTCATTGTACATGAAGTCTAGATGCATATTCAAAACTACAGTATTAGATAGCCTTTTCATTTCATAAAAGATCCTTGGACATTCAAAGCTCCAGTCAGTGTTCATGAAATTTCAGGTCTTTAAAATTTTAGTCAAAAGGACAATTCTGTTCCAATGGCATGGTAGATATATGGAGGAAAAACCCAAGATTTGACAAATAATCTGCAATCAATGATATATCTAAGGCAAACAAACTTAATGATTCAAAATGAATTTCTGAGCTATCATGTCTTCTCCTCCATTGCTAGAAACTCGATACAGTACAACCATAAAGATTCCAGGAGAAATCTTTAAATTTGAATAAAAGAAAGAACAAATTCCAGTATGCAGAAGACAAAACAAAAACCCAAGATGTAACATATAAATCCAGGATAATTTGTGGTTTATATAACAAATCATAATGCAATTTTCTCAAAGACACCATGCATGATGGTAAGAAAAACGGAAAAACATAGAGCTAAATCCTCACGTACAAGGAGAAAGACAGGGAAAAAGAAAGAGTGGTCAATACATGATTGTCCAATCTCCTAATTTGAGATAACTGTGACTAATGATTGTAACCTTTTGTCTTGCCAAACTAAAACTAACAAGATGCAGTAAACAAAGGTGAATTAGAGGAAAGCAAAACATGAAAAACTGGATTGGCTAACCAAGAAATACTTACATTACAAACATGCACTCATGCATGGCAGGAAAAGTTTCATCAAATGGGTCCGAGAAGAGTAAACTTTCTGCCAGTACAGATATTCTTTGAGAAATTGAAAGTATTATACGTTGTCCAATGTATGATTGACATCCAAGCTTACGAAGCAAATGTTGGATGTGCAGCTGGGAATTTGTGTCACTTTTACGTGCCTCTGTATTAGCATGTCGAAAACAAAAATAAATAACTGGTTAAAATTTAAAAGGAGACAAGAAGAGAAAAAAGACGCCCAACATCCGAATTCTACCATCGACAGATGCTAATATAAGCAAGAACCAAAATTTTTCTATTTATCACAAACTTACAACAAATATAAGTAGGTTCCAACCATGATGGACTATTTACCATCTCTTCTTGATGGAGAAGACATCTGTCTAACCAAACACATGATTAATCTGCTAACAACTCCTTCAACAGATTCCAAGTTCTTTCCCATCGATAAGAGATTCTTCAATGCCGCTTGAGAAGACACGTGAAAGAGTAGGAAAAATCAGCACACAGATAAGACAAGTAGAAAGCTTCAATCGTTAGAGTAAGCAAAGAAAAGGCCCACACTGCAAAAGAATGAATGTCGGTAGAAACTAAGGGAAAAGGGCACACAATGAATATGAAAATCATCGGGTATTCATTTACTTTCAAATCTCAAACAGCCTTTCAGACTCAACAATGCTGAACAACCACTAGTTTACATCAGACAAACAATCTTCGTTTTCTTAGCTTCCTTTCTCATTTACACAAGAAAAGAGAGCAATCTCACTGAAACGTGAGTTTTGCAGAATCCAAAGGGGGCCTAAATCTGGGTAACTTGAGTCCATGCTCAATAGAGTCAGATCGGGGATTCTCATTTCTCAATAACCTTTGTGCATTCTCATTTTCAAATATTCTATCTGCCTCTACAAATCCTCCAACTAGTACAAAACACAAATCATAAAAACAAATTTATAATTCTGTTTTTTCAATTTGATTTCAAGGTTAACCAACGTTCAAACATCTTTAATATGCAATCCTTTCTATATCCTCTGCCTTTTCCAATGCTATTTCTAAAGTTTCATATAATTAACTTGGTTTCAAAACACTTTATTCCAAAAGCAGCCTTTGAGCCATTGACTCAGATATAAATTAATCGGTGATGTCAAAATCAGATACGCATACAATGTACTTTAGAATAAGACAAGATACGTTAAAAGGGAATAGAAGCTTTTCCTTCTCCAGTATTAACTAACCTTACTTTTGTGCCATGTTAACTTCAACCGTATAATATGGTAAGCAGACAAGGCACTGTCAAGTAATCAGGGTAATGCTCCAGTTTTATTAGGCTTTTATTTCATCTCCTATATTCTATGAACAGGATGAGTCCAACCAATTGTCAAACGTCTAATGGAGGAAAAGTTTAATCTATTCCGGAAGTAGAGAAAACAAACAAAGAGGTTCAACTCTGTACCAACTCTGTTTCTTATAGAAAATAAATGACTGCCTTAATCGAGTTTTCAAATAATTGTCCCACGATCTGAAAATGAAAATGGCATTTGGCAAGCACTAATTGCAACTAATCCTGTTTTATTGGATTCGAAGAAACGCCATATCCAGGAGCAGCAACAATCTAAATAGATTAGATATTCCTTTTGTTGATCTCTACAAAATCAATGCTCTAGTTCACAGCTATTCTCGCCAACTATCTTGTGACTTTTTCACTATGCTATTGGTAATCTAAACAAGAAACAACCATGGGACTGAGATATCTTAATCTGAATTGAAAATTGAACTTATAAAAGCAATTATATTTGAGAGAGAAGCGATTTTTACTAAATTAATTTGAATATATATGTTTAGATGGCGAGATTCTTAAAAAAAAGGCAATAGCGTAGAAGTCCATGCTTCGAGCTTAACAATTGAAACAGATCGTGCATTAATTTCTACTGAAACAAATTGCATAAGCTCCAATAAATGATTGTGATACCATTTCATGATTACCTAAAATGAAATCCACAGCTTGGTGAGACCAATTTTTGAATTTAGATTCCTGAACCTATAAGGAAGGTATGAAATAAGAAGAAATCAAACTATGGATTTACATCTCTTAGAGTGATAAACAAAAACCAGAAGAAAAAGGGAAATCACTCTACAGGAGAACTAGAACTGCAAAGCTCCACAAGAAAATCAACCGAAGCCCTAAGCTGCTCAGCTTGATCTTCATCGCTAAAGCCTGTAGTTTTAATAGAACTCCAATTAATAGTTCAGCTACAATAGAAAAGTCCATGCATAAACTGGCACTACTTTTGCAACGGTCAAATCATCGATAGCATACCCGTTGCCATAATTCAGAAGCTATGCATTCAAATCAATAACTACTACACGTTGCGAGAAATCAAAAGCTAAGAAACATAGATCGGGTCACTGACATTCAAAGCATAGAGCTAGATTAAAGTGCAATATATTAAAAAAAAAAAAAGTCCACTCAAAAGTCCTATGTACCGAAAGCACGCCGTTTTTGAGATGATCTACATGTTCTCCTTCTCTCTCTCAATCGAACTGCAAAGCAGAAAATGGAACCATAACGTTTTAAGGAAACATTGAGAAGAACATAGCTGATTCTGATTATTAACTAATGATGTTAATTTAACCTTGTCTGAGAAATCTTCGACGAAGAACATCATGGAATCTACGATCAGAACCGTCTCCAAGTCGATTAGGGCTTAATTTCCCCAAATTATCAAAAAAATAACACTTGCAAGAAGCAGTTTGTGGGAAAATATCACATTGCGAAGCCTCTACATAATACATACATAAACTCAACCTTAGGAAGTTCAAATAAAACTGAAAGTAGGCATAAGGGAGAAAAATAAAAGAGTAGAAAAATTGTAAAGAGAACCTTCGGCTTCCTTGAGATCGTCCTTGAGCTTGAGAATCTCTTGCTTTCGCTCCTTCGCCTAAAATTACATCGAAAGTAGATAAATTAAAACATAAATTTGGTGAATGCAAGAGGGAAGTGGAAAATGAAAGAAACAGAGACCTTCCGCTTCCATTTAAGAGCGTCATCGGACAGGGAAGGAGGAGGAGGATGGCGCTGCAAAAACTTTGATCGGAGAAGAGAGATGGCAACGGCTAGCTTTAATGGTTCTTCTTTTAAAGTATTTGTCGCTGCCGATGGTGCTTCGTGTTCACTGGAGGACATTTCTGATTTCTCTCCAAATTTCAAAAAAGAGCGGGAGATTTGGCCTTTTTCGGGTTGTTTTTTTTAGACCTCTCCATGGGCCGGGTGGCCCGGCCCGATGACCCCTCCAAAATATGGGAGGATTCGGGTAAAAATATAGGCCCGAAATATGGTTTTGGGCAAAAAAACGAGGCCCGTTTAAAAAACAGGTCGGGCCTCGGGCACCACTTTTTTGGCCTTGGCCCGGCCCGAATATAATAAATATATATTTTTATTTTTATTTTTATTTTTATTTTTTAATTTTAATTTTAAAATACTTTTAAATTTTTTTTATTTTTTATTTTTAAAATAATTTTATTTTTTTATTTTTAAAATAATTTTTTAATGTTTATTTTAAAAATGGGCCGGGCCGGGCCTGGGCAAAATTTCAGGCCCATATTTTGGCCGGGCCCTAGGAGGCAGGCTAAAAAAATTTTCCGGGCCCAAACCCTGCTCGGCCCATGGACAGGTCTAATTTTTTTCCCCTCGATCGATTTTTATAGACTTGAGGATTTTAAAAGTCAAATTTGTATATTAGCCCCTCTACTATGAATAAGTTTTAGATTTAATCTATATAATTTAATTTGATCAATTTTAGCTTATGTATTTTTTGAATTATAAAATTTCGGAACTGACCCAATTTGTAGCAATGAAATCTATTTGACTAAAATTTTCTATTAGTCCAATTTGATAATTCCTAGTGTCCCTACAAATTTCAAACTTTAAAATTTTAGACTTGAGTCAAAATGACAATTATCAAATCTATTAACTAGCATTTTGTGACAAATATATAAAAATAACAAACTGGCTTAGCCCCAAATTAAATAGTATAGAGACTAAATCTACAACTTAATATAATACAAAGACTAATAATTGAAAAAAATTTGACTCAATTTAATTCACCAATAATAATTACACATAGTGAAATTGATGACCACAATATAATTATACAATTTAATCAAGTGGAAAAGTTTAGGGTTATTTTTTTTATAAATAGATGATCTTTTTATTAAAAAGTCTACTCTATGTAGCACGCTTTTCTATATGCTTATCATGGCATATTATTGTCTTTTTTATGTTTTTTTTAGTTTTCGTCTTCAAGTTTGATAACATTTTAAAGGTTTATTCGTTTTGGATGTTTAATTCTTGATATTGGAAAGGGTGATCTATTGATTGTTGTTGAGTTTCAACTATGGAGAAGGAGATGGCGGTCTTAATATAGAAGATGGGGAAGACGAGGCGTTGCTTTTGTCGACAGATTCGAAGTTGCAAAAACCGACGTATGAGTGCTGTTTGGTAGAATGTTTCTTAACAGCTAGTGTTGTTCATTTTCTGACTATGAGGAATACAATAACGAATTTGTAGCATCCTCTAGAGGTGTCTAGATCTCAAATTTGAGTGAGAAGAGACATTTATTCAATTTCTTTCATGAAATGGATGTTAAATGAGTGGCTAATGGGGCTCTATGGACATTCAACAATCATTTACTATTTACCCATTGGTTAGAGAATAATGAAGATCCGATACAAATCCCTTGATTTTCTCTGCTTTTTAGATTCAAATTAATGATTTATCTCCAGTTTTCTTTTTAGAGATTATGGCAAAACAATTGGAGAATTTTATTGTGCGTTTTTTGGAGTATGACACGAAACAATTAAATCGGGGGTCAAGAAATATCTTAAGATTAAAGTTGATTTAGATGTTAGAAGACCTTTGAAGAGAAAGAAAATTATAGTATCTCCATCAAAATTCAATTATGTTAATTTTCGATACAAATGACTCACTTTGTTTTGTTCCTTGTGTGAAAGTTTGGGCCATAATGATAAGTTTCTGTACTGTTAGGTTGAGCAAAGGTGAAGATATCATTTATTCTAATTTTGATCACAATTCCACTTGATTCAACTCAACTCAACTCAATTTAAAAAAATTTAAAATCGAATTAAGATGATAAAACTTATCAACTCGATTAACTTAAAATTTTTTTACTCAATTCAATCAAACACTCACATTCAATTATACCCCTTAAAAGGTTGATATTCAAGCAATAAATAGATAATCAATAGAAGTTGCATGAATCACAGAATCTTTAGCCAACAATCTGATTTTGTTCAACAAAAAAGGAAACAAACATTTTAGATTCTACTATTATTATTAATTAAATGCTTTTACACTTAAGAAAGTGCAAGAACATAGTATCAAAATTAGTATAAATGACATCTTGACGATGATTGTAGGCAAGGCAAATCCATGGTACTATGCTTTGTTGTCCTTTTTTTTCTCAATAAACACACTGCTGATGATGACCTTGAAAAAAAAAATTATACAACTCGAGAAAATTTTACCTGTCCTTGGCAGCTGCAACTTTATCAAATAATACAAGTCCTTGCCGATACAGAACAACAATAATAAGTAGCATGCAAAACTTAGAATAGATTCTGACAGGCCTCGACCTCGGAGGCTGATGCATCGAGCAGGCCTTGCCCAGATGGATTCAAGCTAATGGTCTTCATTGCTGCGTCGAATACAGCTTTCTGATATAGGTCATCCTCCATTTTCTTAAGGATTTCCTTAACCACTTTAAAATCTAGTCCCCCAGCCAAAATGAGTCTCCCGATTATTTCTCCAAAATTATTTGGTGCTTTCGGTAAGTCAATGGCAATGTCATCCAGCAAGGCACCGTAGAGGAGGCATCCGGTCCCAATGTCTCTTGCAGTAAAAACTTTCTTTGTAAACAAGTATTCAAGAAGTTTCCAGACTGGCTCGACGCATGGTGGGCTTTTGTCCAAGGCAATTGAAATCGCTTCTTTCACAACCTCAGGGTGGTGTGATGGAGATTTTAGTTCCTCCACGCACAGCAAAGCTTCATCAAGCAGCCTAACGTTGAAATACTCATCCAACAGCGCTCGTATTTTTCTCTGAAGATCATCTGGATTTAGTATTGCAGCTGGGGCCGGAGATTTCTCCGTGATTGGAGACACAGCAGCCACAGGCACAGGTTTAGCAGAAACAGAAGGTTGTGCCATAGGCTCGGCACCCAAACTAGTGTTGGATTGCCAAGCAGGAGGGGTTGAACTTCCCTGCAATAGGGCACTTGTCCTGCCGCTCATAAGGTCACCACTACCTTGAGGCAACAGCCTTGGATTCATTGAAGATTTATGGATTGATGGTGACTGGCCACGCCCTACAGGCAGGCTTTGTGCATCACCCCTCGGCATTGACCGACCCCTAGGAACTTCCCAATTATCATTGTCCACTCCAGGCATACCAGGCATTCTCCGGGTTCCTGGCATTCCAGGCATCAAACCTCCAGTACCGGGGCGAGTGATAGGAAATCCCCCAGGACCAGGACTCACAGAACCAACTGGAACAACACGACTATTTCTAATACTTGCAGTAGCACCTGGACGCAGCCCAAGATTCTTTTCAGCCTCAGAATGAATTTCCGTAATTGTTTTGGCTTTCACCTGCAGGAATCCATACACAAAGAAAACGTCAATATTAAAGCCCATTCACATGGGCATGCCAACAGGACCTATCTATCTAATCAAACCCAAATGATAGCATTATGACCCACCTCCTCCCGTCTGGGAACCCATTTGTTTGCACGAAGATCAAGAACATCACGAACCATAAATCTCAACCTTGGAGCAAGCAGAGGATTTGTAGTCAATTCCTTCAATCTGCTGAAGTATGTATCATTAATTCGCCGCGATTTTGGGCTCTCATCAAGTTGCTTACCAATAGTGTTGAAGAACTGACAAATGGCCTCAACATTCTCCTCTGCAGGGCAAGCTCTACTGTCATGGCCCAAAAGTTCCTGTTCGGCACCAAAGGAAAAAAATTATTTAGCATGACTTACTGAAATTTCCAGTTTGCATGGTTGAAACAGAAGTGGCGGCAATCACCTGTACAATGTGATGGACTATCTTCTCAGGTACCATTTTCTGCTTCAGAAGCTCGCCAATTAAACGAATATTACCCAAAGTGCGGAGCTTGGCCATCCTTTCTTTATCTCTACGATCCATCTCTTGCTCAGGGGCAGTCATAAGCCTCACTTCTTCCCTAAGCTTGTCAGCTCCTTCAAATGCCTCCTGGCAGTTATTCAAGAGGACTCGCTTAAATGTAATATCTTTTCCACCAGGTTCATCAGATGGGAATGAGGGCAGCTTATCATTAAGATCAGAACATAGGAGAGAATACATAGGGCAAAACGTCGGTTCCAGAACAGCCTTCTCAAATATTAGAGAAATAACACCCTGTAAAGACAACATAGATACCATCAATGATTTCATCTTACAACCAGCCGTAACAATATAAGAACACAATATACATAAAATGTACGTGTGCGTGCATATACATCTACATACAGAAAAAGGTGTGACAATGTCAAAAAATAAAACAGAAATGTAGAAATAATAACCTTCAAGATATCAGCTGATGTGATACCAGAATCAATAAGTTGACCCTTCAGAAGATCATACTTCTCAGGAGTCAGCTTGTTCAATATCCTACACAGAAAACACACCCATTAAGTTCACAGTTAATTTAATAATGCAACAAAAGAACGCTTGCCTCTTCTTATCATGCATACTCAAAAAAAATGAAACCACCTTGCAAGTTGGCAATAAAGTCAAGGCTAGCAAGGGAATCAGATGCTACATTCGCATCTTTTACCACCATGAAATTTTTCATCATGAAAGCATCTCATATTCAGCTGCTTCCAGAACTAAAAGTTCTAATACCAACCATATAAAAAAGACATTAAACTCTGAAGAACTCGGGTAGACCTTGAGAAATGCTATTGTTGTAAAGCTCACAGAAATGCCTTGCTTCTATTAACTTATTAAGGAAGAAAATTAAGTTTCTACTACATGATTTTGCTACATAGATTATTATGGCACCCTAAAACCAAATCCTGGATAATATAAACAAGTGCAAGGTCTTTTTTATGGGTTTTCAACAGATATTAGAAATACATATATGATGAGAAAACCTAAATATCAGAGAAAAACCTAATTTTACCGTATATGATGCAAGCAACATAAACATAATTCTAATGTATTTACCCTTTAACACTCTTTAGTACACGATCTTTCTCTGAAAGATTCCCCCTTTTAGCCGACCATGGAACCTCAGCCTTAACCAAAGCTGGAGTAGATCCTCCCTGATTCAACAAAGAAAACCCAATGGTAATGCCAAAGAAAAATGATATGCATAGCTAGCTGCAGCGATAAATAGGAATAAATACAAAGCTAATATATTATCATCATGAAAAAAAATATCAATAGGACTGATGCCAAAGCTAAGCAACTTATATGCTTCCTAACTAATATAGGATGGAAATAAATAAACAAAAACACAATCCTATATGTAAGGCTACTAATGCTGTTGAACAATTCATCATTACATGTCAAACAAATTTAAAGAAAATTCAGAGCAATCATTTAGGTGTGCAACTTATTGAACCATTACTCTCAGATTGATGTAAATACCTAAAGGTTACAACCTTAAATAGAGTGGAACTATTGATTCCAGCACTGATGCCTAATCAAAGCTCATCAATAAAAGTTTTATGACCAAGGAATAAGCCACAAGATGCTTCAAATACTCGCCCAACACAAAAAATAAATAGTTGAAGACACGGGAAACCTTAATTGAAGCTTTTTATCTTACCCCTTGGGTAGAAGAGTTTTGTGCCCTTGAAAATTGAGGGTTGAATTGTTCTTGGCGATTAAACTTATTAGTTTCTTGTTGTCTGGAATCGAATCGGTTCCCCAAATCTCTACCCCGAAGCAATTCCCGGGACCTTTCATCTCCAGCCGGAGGAAACTGTGCTGAACGGCTAAACCAATCACGGTTGTCAGGTTCAGAGTAGCGGTTCTGACTATAATTTGGAGGCTAGCAAAAGTACAGAGAATGGAGAAACAAGTGTTAACAAAGAATGACTGCTTGGCAAAATCATTTGAAAATACAAGAACTTCATCAGGGCAGGCTAATTGCTGTTAGGATAAGTTTGAAAAGTAAAAAAGTAAAGAGCACTTAAGAGTCTACATTGCTTTCTCCACGACTCCAGCTTTTATCTTCACCGAAGAGCTCCACTTCAAAATCTTGTTTGATTTTAAGAATCTCATCAGCAACTTTTACAGCCTAAGAGAAAGTGAGAAGCATAATCAGATATAGCATGATCAACTCAATATAATTGAAACAGAATGCTAACAAAAATGAACAACTTGCATGCAAATAAAAAGCATATATTTGTTCTTTTCTAGCCAAATGCAACAGTAGTTTGCAGATGCACAGTTGACATATATTAAGCAAAAGTTCGTACAATTACCTCTCTAAGCTGTAGAAGTTGGTCCCTAGTGTACCGCACACGTTCACGACCCTCAAAACGTGAGTCTCCAGCCTACAACAATAAGGAAATTGATAACTTCAGATTCTACCACCCAAAAATATTTCAACAAGCAGCATGTTAACATTCATATCAACAAGCTAAAGGATAAACCAGGAAACTAAAGGTGCAAATTATGAGGCATACTCCTAACACACTTATAAAAAAACTTACTTATCAAACAAAACCAAAAGGATAAGCCACACAAATATTAAGTAACAACAAAATAATAAGATATCACAATGTTGAAATCTAAAGATTTTGTATCATAAGAATGTTATCATAAGACCCAACCTTTTGTACTCCACAGTCCTCAACCTGACTTAGTTAATAAGAACTCACACGGTTGGAATCTAAAGATTTCGTATCATAAGGATGATCTCACAAGATCCAACATCTAGTACTCCACAATTCTCAATTAGGAGATCAAAAAGTAATTAAGTAGCAAATATATATCATATACATAAGTTGAGTTTAGAAACTCCACTAGAGTGCACGTAAATTTAAGTATACATGTTCACTGAATAATTTACCATTAACTTGTTTATTTATACTTAAACAGACACGTGATAATCAATTAAACCAACTTAAAAGAGCTTTTTAACTCACACAACAACCAAAAATAGAGAAAGCTTAACCTATGTAGGGTGGCACTGTTTAAGGTGAGATATATATAAAAACACATATATAGATATATGATGCTTAAGTTCTGCTTATGCAAACCAGTTAACCTTGACAAAAACATCTTCCATATACAACCATTGAAACACATCTAAGAATACTGACCCACAACTAGGACAAGTTATTTGATTTTTTATCAATAGAACACCTATATTTGTTTAGAAACATAAAAGATCCTTTCTATTTTTGTAGTTGTAGGTCCTATATGCGTAATCAGGAACTGATACAGTACCAACTTAAAGCCCCACCTAAAGCCTACATATTTTTTTTTCCTTTGTCCATATTTACAGCAAGTACACATACTAAGTGACCCACCAAGAATTAAGACAAAGCTAATTAAATTCTTCCTCTTTAAAGATACAATGTAATATTTAACTCTATATTCTTTAATTAGTCAAGTATTAAAAACAATTCAGCTAATACCAGGGTTCCTGTTAGAGATAAATCACATTCTTTCTCTTTTGAAGCTCTAATGCAATACCTATTACCTAACTCTATAGGCTTTAATTTGTCAATATCAAATAGAATTCATCAAAACCAAGTTGTTAATTAAGAGGACCTCTACTGCAATAAAAACAATGCTAGAATCAACAATAAAAATAATCAAATCAAATCTACTAGCTAGGGATTCAATCCCTAACAGCTGCTGCACTAATAATTATATATAAAAAGAATTCCTAGCAATCACTCACAAATCAAAAAGACTAGATCAAAAGGGATAAAAATATTGAACCTTAAGAGAAGAAGCACCGCCACCGCCATGGGAACGAAATAGAGGAAGATCAGAAGAAAAGGAACCAAATGCTAATGAAGAAGACGAGGATGATGATGACGCCGAAGATGACGAAGGACCACCAAAAAGTCTGTTCCCTCGACCACCACCAGGTCTTAAACTCAACACCGTTTGATCACCTTGCTGCATACCTAGATCTTATCACGTGAGATTCAATCTCTGCCGACCGATTCAAAAAAGAACAAATAACTCAGCGATACGTAAAAACGCTGAATCTGAATATCTGAAAGATTAAAAAAAAAAAGAGAGAAAATTTAAGTTTTTTAAATGTAAAAAATTGAATCTTTTTGGGGGGTTTCTAGAGAGAGAAAGGAGATTGAAAGTGAGAGTTTCTCTCTCTTCTGCGAGGGAGCAAAGAAGAGAAGAGAGGGACGTATATGTGAGGACGGTACTAGAGATCGAAAAACAAACCCTTGTTTTTTTTTTTTAAATATTTTTTGGTCATTAATAATTAATAAATAGATAAATAAATATATTTTTATTTATGAACTGGAGATTACGTCGTAATTTTTACTGGAATTTTTTTTTGGCTTTGACTGACAACTTTGCCCTTCCTTTTTATTAATTGTAACTTCTATTTTTATTTTTAAAGGAAATTTATTGTAATTTTGAGAAATTACAGATTTCAAATTATAACAGGATTGTTGAAAATCGAGAAACGTGTCCTACTTGGTAGGTGGATCCGACTCAGACAAAATAAATTTGTTTTCAAATTAGGTTATTAATGGAATGGAAAAATTATTATTTAAATTCAATTATAAAATATATAAATGTTAATAAAATATCCTTTAAAACTTCTTTATATTAAAGATTGAATTCAAGTGTTAACCGAAAATGCTTAAGTTTAACGTTTTACATATTTAGTTTTTAAGAAAAATCAAAATTTCCATTTGTGCATGATTTAATAAACTCAAAATATCTAATGGAAAGGAGGCTCATCCGATTAAACTCAAATAATTCAACTTTCTCTAATAATTAAAAATAATAATATAATTTTTGCCAACATTTTCCCAAACAAGAACCTACAGTTGTTTTGACATATTCGACATATTCTATCGCAGATCCGATTATTAAAATATTGAATGTGACACTTTAATTATACCACTTTTCCACATGAAAGTTCATATAAATTTTAAATTTTCAAGCAATAATTTGACAATCTTAAAAATCTCATCAAACTTTTATATTTTTCAAGTTCTATAATCAAAATAGATTTAAGTACCAAAGTTAACAAAAAAAATTACAGGTACCAAAACTAACCTAGTTGCCAAATTCAAGGCCAAAAATTATATTATCCCATAAAAAACATATTAAAAGTCATATTATTAATAGTAGTTTATGAATTTCATAAAAATTAACTCAAAGCATTACTAATAAAAGTGTACATATAAACAACCTTAGCCCAAAAAGGGTAACAGATCAACCAAGTTTCTATAAACGTTAGATGGAAAACCAGAAAGCCATCAACAACATGGCACAATTGAGGGAAAATCTCAAAACGATTTCTTTTCATAAGAAACCAAACCATGCACTCCACCTTCAGCTTGTGCTGCACCGGTTCGAACCTGTTCCAGGTTCAGGACAACATGATAGCGTACCATAAGCAACAATAATCAAATCACAAACCAGAAAAAAAAAAAAGACATGGGATCTTATAAAGGAGATTAATCATACCTCAAACCTCAGTGTGCCTGATCTCAAGAGTTCATGTGCAGACGGTAGAGAGGAAGCACCGAGATCTTGGAATCCTTGCTTGACTGCTTGCATTGTGTAAGGTATAAATTTTAGTACAGAGCCTTTATCCGCGACTGCTCCAACAACCCCTTGTGCGATCTTCAACTTCGCTGTATCACCCAAATATCTTTGATCACTTCCCTTAGTCATTGCTTCTAGGGAGCCCATGCCACGATATTTTTTGACACGTTGACCATTCTAATAAAAACAAAACATGAGGGTTTGCAGAAAAGGATTGATTTAAATTAAATGTGAAATGCATATATATATATATGTTTCTTTGTGTTTGTGTTTGTAGAAAAGAGTGTGTGTTATATGCGAAACAAGTGATGACTAAAGCAATGAAACTACATAAGGCAATGAAAGAACCAAAAGTAAAGTAGAAAAGTTTTGTCATTGGATAAGACTCGCATATGTAAGAATCAGACTCTCACTAACTCCTGTCTGGTGAGCAGTGCACCATAATTTATACTATAATGCCTAAAGCTACAGAAAACAAAAGCAGTATCATACCTTATACTCATAAGCTCCAGGAGCCTCGGTGCTTCCGGCTAAAAAGCTTCCCATCATCACAGTAGAGGCCCCCAAAACCAAAGCCTTGACAATATGTCCAGAGTTTGAAATGCCACCATCAGCAATAACAGGCACACCATGCAGTGCCGCAATAGATGACACCTTGTAAACGGCTGTTGCCTGAGAGGTAGCAAAAACAAAGAAAATAAATTTGGCAACTTATAATGAAAGATATAATCTAGTAAAATGATATTTTCAATTAATTATTTAACAATGTCAGCTGGTATTAGTTTCTGTATAGATGATTCATGATAGACGTAGTTATATGCACTACAAACACCAAATAAAACTCTTAATTGTGAAACAAAAATAGTAGTATGTTTATTTATACATATATAAACAGTCCATCCTATGAGATAATGATAGGTAATCTTAGCATATATCACACATAAAATACGATATATTATATAAATAAGTCTACTATCTTTTATTTAAATGCGTGTTTTTCACTGGATAAGAATCATAAATCTCCACTAATGATCACTCCATTTAGAGATTTAAATAACATTTGCAGACGTATTTTTTTGGTTGAAGCACATTTATCGCCATTGTAGACATAACGAATACTATCCCGTCAGATCGTAATAAAACCTGAAAATTGCAACTATAACATCACCTTGTAGCTACTATTTAAATCCATGGAACTCATTTTTCCTACAAAAGGCCATCTTACATATCATTCCGATTTATTTTTCTCTGTAAACTACCAAAGATAATATTGATAAGAAATAAATGCTTTGAAGACTTAAACTAACCCGAACATAAATCTGAAAAGTGAAGAACATTCATACAAAAGAACAAGCGCAAAGTTATCAAACTATCATCATGAACCATCGAAGAGAACACATGAAATAAAAGTTTCTATTTTTTTTACCTGTCCTCGTCCAACAGCACAAACCTCTTGTGTGGTGCAAATGGACCCAGACCCCATCCCAACTCTTAATCCATCTACACCAGCTTGAATCAAATTCTGTGCTTGTGCCATAGTCACCACATTCCCACCAATCACATCCAATTGAGGATATGTCTTTTTAATGAACTTGATCATCTCAATCTGATATATAGAATTACCCTGAGAGCTATCCAAGACCACCACATTAGCCCCTGCCTTCACCAAGTGCTCCAACCTCTCCTTATCCGACTCTCTTGTCCCTATAGCTGCACCCACCATCCATTCCCCATCAGCTCCTACTGTTCCCGCCCCTAATTTCGGGTACCCCTTTAGCCTTTCCACATCTTCTTTGACCACCACGTTGACCGCCTCACCATCCCTTTCCAACACAAGGAAATCACTATCTTTTTCATCTAAAAGAGTCTCAATCTTTCCCAAGTCACAATCCCAATTAACATACTCCACACTCTTACAATCCCTCTTGTAATCAAATATTTTTACTGGTTTATCTTTCAAATTCTCACAATCAGACGACGAAAGATAACCCAATAACTTGGATGGCAGACCACCTGTTTGTAAAAATTACACAAACATTAAAAACCCCAAAACAGATAAAAAAAATAACCCAACAAGGATGCTAACTAGTTTCCAATTTACCTGATTCAGTAATAAAAACATATCGTCCATGATAAGCAGGTAAACCATCTACAGGAGAAGCAAATGAAACAGAGGGAGTAATAGGAACACGAAGTGACTTAGCGGAACGGATAATGGAAGCTTGTTGAGAAGAAGTACAGTTGTAATGAACAATAGCGATACCACCGAGGGCAGCCATTGAAGCAGCCATGTGAGCTTCGGAGACAGTGTCCATAGGGGAAGCAACACAAGGGATAGAGAGTGGGATATTGCGAGAGAGACGAGTGGATACAGAGACGGCATCGGTGGGGAAGTCAATGTAATGAGGGAGGAGGATAACGTCATCGTATGTCAATGAGTAACCTTGGTTGAATGTTTTTGGGGCTGGGAAACCGTCCTCCATTTTGATTGCTTGCTTTTTGGTTTTGGTGATTAGGGTTTTTGCTTACGTTCGAATGGTTTAATAGAGGGGTTTAAGTAATGCCCAAAGGAATTTGAATTGTAGCAAAAGACGCCGTAAAAGTATCAAGAAGGCAGATTATACTTTCCTTTCTCGATTAAAATAAATAAATTAAAGAGTAAAATGATTTTTTTTTAATTATTATTTTCATGTTAAAATTTATTTCATTCATTTTACTGTGATTATCTGATAGATATATTAAATTAAAGGGTAAAATAGTTTTTTGTTAAAATTTTATTCATTTCTACCGTTAAAAACTAGTGCATTAACGTTTAAATAAATAACACATCACATGTGACTATTTGATTATTCTATCAACTACAATAATTTTTAACTAAAAAAATAGATGAAATTTTTAGTAGAAATAATCAATTTACTTTTTTATTTAACGTTTCTTTTAATAAAAGCAACAAAACGTAATCTGATGAATAGTCATTTTACTCGAAAATACACTTTAGCGTATGGTTTGACCAAATACCACTTTTCGAACACATTATGGTCATTACGAATTCCTGATAATGCCATTATGTTTGGCCAATGCTCCTTCAACATTTTAGAGTATTATGTATGATGCTTTTCGCTATTTTCTTCGTCACTTAGTGTTGGCATTCATTGATGATATTATCTATGGTGATACTTGGGATTTTCATTTGGACTATATTCGACAAGTCTTGTGGCTACTTCAGACTCACCAAACTGTGGCTAAGCAATCTAAGGGTGAGTTTGGATGGGCGATGCGTTTACCTGCAGTTAGTGTAAAAAGCAATGGCGGTGGTGAGATTAGATCTGCAATGACATCAGTGGCGTGAGACAAAAAGTAAGCTAAACGCACCGCACCCAATCGCTCATCCAAACCCACCCTAAGTGTTAGTTTAGTAACAAGCTACTTTTTTAGAAGAAAAAAAAAGTGCTTCTCCCAAGCCAATAATTGGCCCAATAACTTTTTTTTTTTAAAATTAGAATTTTTAGCTTTTCTCAAAAAGTATTGTTTTTTTTTTCCAAAAGTACTTTTGAAAAAGATTTCTAAACTGGCCTAACTGTGTTTTCAGCCAAGAATTCGCCGGCTATTTGGGACACATTATATCACGCCAAGGCGTGGCAGTTGGTCCTACTAAAGTGCATGCTACTCCACAATAGCCAGCACTGATTTCTGTTAAGGAAGTGTATAGCTTTTTAGGGCTTGCCGATTACTATCGTTGTTTCATCATAATTATGTTATGGTTGCGGGGCTATTGTCTGATTTGTTTTGGAATGATGCCTTCCAATGGACTTTATTGTTTCAAAAGGTGTTTGATAAATTGAAGGACCACTTGGGTTCGACGCCCGTGTTATAACTATCGGATTTCTCCAAACCGTTTACTTTGGAGACGGATGCATCCGGAGTGGGGATAGGTGCGGTTTTGTCTCAGGAACAACACCCAATTTCATTCTTCAATCAAAAGTTATGCCATCGTATGTGTGTTGCTTCTACCTATCAGCGGGAAATGTATGCTATTGATGGAAAAGAACAAAGTTGGCTTTTAGTACCCCTTATCATCTGCAAACGGACAGTCAAACAGAAGCACTTAATAAATTTCTTAGATGTATTTACAATGTGTCATAGTGGATTCTCCTCATACATGGGTTATGATGTTGCATTGAACCGAATATCGGTACACCACTTCGTATCAAATCGCTGCACACATGACTCATTTTTTAGGCTCCGTACGAGCGTTCACCACCTACTATAAACCGCTACATCCGTGGAACAGTTAGAACACTAATTGTCGAGAAATATATGTTGAACCATTATGTTGGTCTCTTGTTGCTAAAGAAAACTTATTGAAAGCCTAAGAACATATGAGGTACTTTGCCAATAAGCATCGAAGGGAGGTTGTCTTCCAAGTTGATGACTGGGTATATGTTAAACTTCAGCCTTTCCAATAGAATTCTATTCGTCACTAATGCCACCACAAACTTGGTTGACGATACTTCGAACATATTGGGGAGGTAGCTTATAAAGTCGACTTACCGGATACATCCAATGTTTCACGTTTCTCCCAATCACAAGTGTGTTGAGAGTTCCTGACAAGCAAGTCACTCCTCTTCGTTTAGTGGATCCTGACAAGCAATTCATTGAATGTGCTGATCGACTTGTGGAACAATGGCTTGTCCAGTGGGAAGCCTTTTCGGAGTCAGCTGCTATTTGGGAAGATCGGAGTCACATACTGTAGGTTTTCCCTAATTATAACCTTAAGGGCAAGGTTCTTTCTGACTGAAGGGGTACTGTTATGAATGTTGCGGAGCAACAAGCTAAATCTTAATTGGAACAATAGGAGTAATTATTTTACATGCATTTTAAATTCAGTTTATCTTAATTAAATTATATTTAAAGGTCACTCAAAATAAAATCTTTACAAATATAAAAATATATAAAATATGTTTAAATATGTTTATATCGTGAATTTTTATATATTTTATATAAAATATAAACGAACAAAAATATTCTTAAAATAATATAACTTAATTTACAAATTAATAATATTTTAGTCATTATTCAATTGAGTTAAATGCGTGATATATATAGTATAGATAAATAGATTAGGAGTGATTAAATATGCCATTAGTTTATGTACTATTCACAAATTTAAAATTTAGTACCTATACTTTTATTTATAGTAATTTAGTCCTCTACTCTTAAGGTTTTGAAATTCAAGTCGAACTAACCTTGTTAAATTTAAGTTATTAAAACATCATTTTTTTAATTACATAGTTATCAAATTAGTATTTTTTTATTTCAAAATGTCAAGCTAATAAATTTAATAAAAATGTTAACATCGTTAATAATTGGACTTAAATTTTAAATTTAAAAATTAAAATAACTAAATTTAGAATTTGTGAAAATTAATAGGAGTTTGTTCTATATTACTTCATAAATTCAGTTCAATGGTTAATATTGTTAAAATTATTTTGTTAAATTTAAATTAATTAAAATATCAAAATTTTTTAATTACATTACTATCAAATTAGTAATTTTATTTCAAAATATCATTTGATAAATTTAATAAAAAATGTTAATAACATTAATAATTCTACTTACATTTTAAAATTTAAAATTAACATAATTAAATTTGGAATTTGTGAAAATTAGATAGGGAGGAGTTTCTTCTAACTTACTCCATAAATTCTGAGGCATTAATTTGTCTGTGACTCACTTTGGGAACTACGTACCGTTACGCAAGCAAATTCCATTGACAAAACAGAGTCTGGTGGTGAAGAAATCTATTCCATTTTGGGTTTCAAAAGTCCAATTTCTTTTACGCGATCTCAACTTTCTCACCCGAGTACAATTCGATCCACTTTATATATATATATATATATATATATTCTATCCTAAGGCTGAGAGGACCGAAAGTGCCGGAGTTAATGACGACAGCGCTATGATCGGTGT
The DNA here is from genome assembly GCF_025698545.1 of Gossypium raimondii. Taxonomy (NCBI): domain Eukaryota; kingdom Viridiplantae; phylum Streptophyta; class Magnoliopsida; order Malvales; family Malvaceae; genus Gossypium; species Gossypium raimondii. The sequence goes on along the minus strand of NC_068577.1, from coordinate 56,495,532 downwards.
CCCACTCTCGGAGAATTGATGGACGTACGTATAAAAGCGAATTCATGGGGGTAAAGTTAAAGCAGGTTCTCATGTTTCCATTTGTGAAGTTTAGGAATAAGAAGAAGAAGAAACAAGCAAAACCCTTAGCAAAGCCGTCCTTGTCTTCGTCATCTTCTTTTTCTTCGAGTAAAAGGGTGGGTTCCGGTGGTGGTTTTTACGGTGGCTTTTGTTGTACGCGACCTCGTACTTTGGAATCAGCCGATGATTCCAATACCAGTGACCCAAATGATCCGAACTTCACATATGAGATGCTTAAGACTTTGATCGAGAAGAATCAATTCTACTCCAAAGAATGCAATCCCCATTCGGTTTAGATTACTATATACGTCATTGATTTTGGAAATTCTTTTGCGTGATGCCGTTGTTATTCTTTTCACTTGTCGTTGGATTTTTTATTATCGATATGATTTCCGCAAGGGTGATTAAGTTTTTGATTAATTGTAAATTTTCATCGAATTTGGTCCTTATGTTCTGGAAATCGCGAATGTGGTGCTTTGATTGATCATATTTTACTTTATGGGAGATGATAAATTTAGCTTCCCTTCTCTTGCTAGTTATGGCTGAGTACCTGAGTCAACCCAAATTTTGAGCCATTGAATATGCGACACAAATTAGCCTCGTTCCATTTTTGTGTCACTTCACTGCTTGTGCCAATTCAGCATTGCAAGCAAGTTGTAGGATATTTGAAATGATTGGTCTAACACTTTAGGAGGTGTTGTTTTGTTCTATTAGGGCCAGTTTGGCATTGCTGTGTTGCTATTTGAGAATGTTTTTGAAAAGTTCGGTTTAACAAAAAAGTGCTTTCGAAAACTGTGGTGAAAAAGTTTGGTTCCTTAATTTCAAGGGTTTGGCATTGCTGTTAATAATTGCGGTGGAAAGTTAAAATGTCCATTTTAGACATGATATTCGGTAGAGAAAGGAATTAATGTATTGGTATTTTCACTCGAGATGCTCAACAAGCTAAAAGCACACTATACCCGGCTTCTCAGTTTGGGTGAAAAAGCACTTTCAAGAAGTGTTTTTATTGGAAAAGGACCTTGTTTGTGAATGCTTCTGCTGTGCATAAGTGCTTTTAGCACTCCAAACACAATGCCAAATACATCCTTAGTTGAGTGATGATGAACAGCATTAGGAAAGGTGTCTGAATAATCAATGATACAAAAGGGGTCATGATTGATACCTTTATGTAGATAGTTTAGACTTCAACAGGGTCTTAGCTATTTTCTTGTTGATGCCAGTGAATTTTACTCCAATGGTGGCCAATTTCTTGTTATAGCTAGCTTGAGCAAAAATCTACTTGAACAGTCTGTTCACCTCTGCACATTTGGAGTTCAGGTACTGCTTTCTTTCATGAACCTGCATTCAAACAGATAATTGGCATATGCTCTGATCATACCTCAAAAAAAAGAGGAGAATGTACTGTTACACCAATTTAAGCATCTTGTTTCCCCTTTTCTTGATTGATTCATCAGTAATAAGTAGTGCAATTGGTATATATATATATGTATTTGTGTGTGTATATATATTCTTTTCCTTAGATTAAGGCACAAGTGGACTCTTCTATTTATGAATCCAAAATATATTTGGGATCAGGATAAGGCACAAAGGTGGCGGGTACCTGAGGCATTGCTGAACCAAATGTTTGGAATTGATTTAGATGCATATGAGGAGGTATCGACTTCTTCTTCATCATCCGAAAGTTGGTAAAACTCAAGAAAGAAGCTGGCGTGTCAACTTTCGTCATGATTGTTGCACCTGCTGCAGCAAATAGGTCTGTTCTTCCATGGATTTGATAGAGGTATCTCAATGAACTAATTATTGACTTTTGTGTTCCGAACTTTAGCATTTGTTTCCACTTATTTATAGTAAGGGATTTGATGTGTACAGTCTGTGAATCTCAGATTTCATATTGAGAGCATTGAACTGAAGTTGTATGTGGAAATTGTAAAATATAGTTATTTCAGTGACATTTGATTGTTTGTTATTCCCTTTTTTAAAGTTAAATATCGGAACTATTGGAGATGATGAGCATGGGGAACTGTTATTTTTGTTTTGAATTATTTGAAAATAATTTATGTTTCCGGTCAGTTTGTTGTTCAACAAGGAAACTAGTTATGGATTGAAGATGTTTTTAAGATGGATTTCTTATTTCTTAAGCTATTCATAACAAAAAATATAAATTTGAAAGGATACAATCTGTTTTCACTGAAGAGCAAAAGAGTATAAATGAGGGTATTTCTGATATGTCCGAAGTAGTATGGTTGACTATTTGGACAATGTGCCGTGCCCGTGTGAGGAAATGCTGGAAGGAAGGATGGATGGCTTTGAATCAAAATGCGGGAAGCACAGTGCAAGGAGAATTTTAAAGTTGTGGAAGAAGGTATAAGACATGCATCGCGATTTAGTGAGTTTCATGATCTCAATGCTCGATACCATATGATTCAAGAGGAAATGGGAATGCAGAAGGTATGTATATAATTATAGTTAGTCATAGAATATGGTATATTTACTTCTCAGTGAGTGGAAACTGCTCTAGTTTGTGCAAAATGGTGAAGCAAATGAATGAGGTAATCCCTGTTTCTCAACCATCCAATGAATTGATTCTCGAGGTCTGGAAAATTAAGGCCTTGATACAGGTTATTTTGGAACAGGTAAGTTCGCATAGCTGTTAATTTCAACTTGATTCAAAGCATGTGATTACTTCGGTATTATAGGCTAGCTTAGTCTGCCTTTAGTAAACCTCCTTCATCTTCTCTAACTATTCAGCATCTGCATTCTTAATCCTGATAACTTCATTGATGTTGTGTGACTGAATGTTCTTGGGAGTGTTGCAATTTCTATTAGAATATAGGCTTTGATTCGGATGATTATGAAGTTTTCCATCCTTTTGTTCTAGCGGGCATTGAAGAATCTCAATCTTATTGAATGGAACAAACTTAAAACCATTAATAAGATTATTACTCCTGCTTGACTAGGCATATAGCAGCCATTGAAGATGACATATTTTATTGACCTGAACTTATGGTCCTGATGAGCAATTTGTTCACATTATCCCAAGAATGATTCAATGGATGAGGAAATAACATTAATGGAGTGTTGCAGAAGGATCTGATTCAAGACAGCAAAATCGAAGCTGACGTGGCTGCATTTAGTTGATGGACTGACTATCTAATAACAAAGAAGGTAGGGTTTTTTACCTGAGTAGATAGAAAAAAAAAAATTACTGAAATAGTATGTCAGAAATTTTTTTTTATCAAAATAGGTTATTTTTTTCATTGGAGCCTATTTGGTAGGCGTCAATGAATAAAATAATAATAATTTTTTTTGATTAAAATATAATTTATACTTTTCTGGATTAATATATAACCCGTATAATACATAGTATAGGCGCCTATCTAGAAGGCGCCAATGGTGGTGCCTATTTGGGAGGCGCCAATGGTGAACAAAATATTGTGAATTTTTCCCAAATTACTAACAAATTAATTATAAAATAATTACAATATTCATACAAAAAATTACAATATTACAATATATCCCCACATTATAATATTCATACAAAATTACAATATTACAATATTCATACAAAAAAATTGCAATATTCATACAAAATTATAATATTACAATATTCATACAACATTACAATATTCATAAAAAATTATAATATTCATACAAAATTACAAAATTACAATATTCATACAAAAAATTACAATATTCATACAAAATTATAATATTACAATATTCATTCAAAAAATATAATATTCATACAAAATTACAAAATTACAATATTCATACAAAAAATTGCAATATTCATACAAAACTATAATATTACAATATTCATACAAAAATTTATAATATTCATACAAAATTACAATATTCATACAAAAAATTACTAATCCAAAACTATAAATACAAATTTAATTATAAAATAATTACAATATTCATACAACATTACAATATTCATAAAAAAATTATAATATTCATACAAAAAATTTAAAATATTCATACAAAATTCTAATCTAAACTATAAACACTAAATATAGATAATTTATAATTAATAATTAATAAAAAAATTCACAATATTTTCTAAAATATATCCTAAAAAATTCACAAACTATAAACCTTTTAAATTATAAACAAAATTATTTATTAAAAAAATACATTACCATTGGCGCCTCTCCATCAGGCTCCTTCATTGGCGCCTACTTGAGAGGCGCCACCCGACCCGACCCGTATTTTGACCCGTATTTTTTTCAAAAAAATATTAAAAAAATATAAAATTATATTTTATTAAAAAATTTTATTATTATTTTATTCATTGGCGCCTACCAAATAGGTTCCAATGAAAAAGTAACCTATTTTGATAAATTTTTTTCTGACATCCCATTTCAGTATTTTTTTTTTCTATCCTATTTGGGTAAAAAACCCTGATTTGATGGACTGACTATCTAATAACAAAGAAGGTATCCATTTGCTATTAACTTAGATCTGGATTGTTTATGCTATTTTGTCCTAAAAATCAACAATAGCTAAGTTTTGTAACTTTGTTCTTCATTTGCTCCTGCAATTTTAAAACTACGTGTGACTGTTTGGTCTGTAATCTGCGTAGCATCCTGTCAGGGTGGTTTCTCTTCCATAGTTCCATGTTTACACCAAAATCATATATGCATTCAATTATACATGTAACTCTTGTTTTAGAATGTCACATATGTGAGGCACATGGCTGCGTTTTTGAATCTATTGCAAGTGTTGCAGAAACTAAGCTTATGGTTCTTATTGTTTTTTGGCAACTAAGCCATGTGAGTAGAGGATTTTTTCTGTGGATTTCCATTGGTAACCACTGTTTTTTTTTTATGCTGGAATTGTAGGGAGTATCATATTAGTGTAGTTTCATAGTTTGCCCCGGATGCCTCTATATTCATTTTATGGCCCACGAAGACTATCCTTTTGGTGTCCATGGCTCACCCTTTTTAATAATGTTGTTGTATTCAAGGTTCAAATTTGAATTCTTCCATTTGAAGCGCAATGCATCTTGTAACTGTACTCACTTGTTCCGCAGGTACTGTTTCAGGTTTCCTGTTTCACGATCACAATGAATAGGAAGTGTGTGTGCATGTGCAATTTTAAGTTTAATATTTATTTTTTGACACTATTATATTCAATAATTATATTGGGCTTCAATTTAATTTGAAAACAAACTGAGCTGAATCCATAAAGGAGGAGTAAAACTCTCTCAGCATTGTTTTTCTATATCTACAATATTCAAATTCAATAATAAGGTTTTAGCTCTAATATTGAAAGTCTGAATGCTGTTTGAGCTTACCCATTTTTCATGAATATAATATATTATTTTTATTTAATAATATTATCTATACTATTATGGAAATTTATAAAAAAAAAATTTTTTGAACAGAAATCCGTTTATAGCAATTGGGCCTGAGTAGCAAACAGGAGAAGTCCATCAGCAACAAACAAACCAAAGTAAATCAAAAAACAAAACAAATTGGAAAAACAAACAGCAAAAAGGGAAAATTAAAAACAGAAATCGACAAACACCGTCTTCTCCATCCAACAAGTCCCCAGGCGCTGTGTGACTCCACTAAACCCCAGTAAAATAAACGGTAAAGGTCTTCCAAATTATACATTAAAAGGGTTATATGGGTTACTTAAATTATTTTAAAATTACAACTAAAATTTAATTAACAAAATTTATGACATCTTTTATTACTTAAGCAATAATAATAACTTTTTAAAAATCATAGCCCAAATATTTTTTATATCATTTTTATTTTTCTCACTCAATGTTTAAAGATTAAATATAACATAAACATAAAAATTATGTTAAAATTTACATATTTAAGATTGTACCAAAATATATAAATTGCTAAAAAAAGAAATCGTATTAAACCTAAATTAATTTAAATTATCAATTTACAAATATAAACTTATATTCGAACAAATGAATATAAACGTTAATTTCCAAAGTAAGTGTTTTGAAATAAAAAAAATAAAATCTAAAGTCATTAAATTATTAGTAAGTTTTTGTTTTACTCTTTCAATTTAAAAAAAAAAGTTATAAAATGGTTATTGAATTATTTGAAAGTTTTCATTTAAGTCAATTGGCTGTTGAAATTGTTGATGTAGTGATGTATAGCTTTATTTGTTCGTACCACTTGCATCAATCAAAAGCTTTCGCTTCTCTTCTTTTTTATAGTTTAACTTTCTTTTTCACGAAACAACTTTGACGTCACCAATATACGAACCCAAATCCAAATAGCTTTATTCTCTATTCTTCATCACTTGTAGTTTACTAGTCGAACTTAAAAAAACCGTAACAACCTAGTGACTTAAATGTGGCTTAAATGAAAACTTTCAAATAGTTCAATGACCATTTTGTAACTTTGTGAAGTTAAGTGACTAAAACTAAATTTATTTATTGTTTAGTGACCTTTTAAGTGTAATTTACCCAAAAAGAGAGGGCAGTCTCGTGAATCCACAACTTTCCCATCTTCATTCAGTAATAACACCTTTTTCCCAATTTCATTATTTCCCACCCATTTCTAAATTACTTTTTCCCGCCCAAAAAATTAATTTCCCCCTCCCTTTCTCTCCCCTTCATAAAAATCTAGGGTTTTCATTTTCTTCCAATTGCTTTTAAAAAAAAAAAACTGAAAAATGCCTGGCCTTGGAAATCTTTCTCACTCTTCATCTCTCTCTCTCTCTCCTTGCCCTAATTTGAAGCTTCTTTCTGTTGACTCTGCCGATTCTATTGATGCTTTTGACTCTACCAAACTCAAAACCCTACCCGTAAACTGTAAGTGGGACCAGAGATTGGTCCCAAAACGCGTGAACTGTAATGGGAGTGGGATAAGGGTTTTGAAGAAGGTGAAGAAAGGGTCTAATGGTAAAGCTTTGCAGGATTATTTGAGGGATTGGGTTCATAGGAAGATGGAATCTGGTCTCCCCAAGTCCTGCTATTTTCTTCCGTTTCTCGTTGGGGCTAAGAGATTGGTATGTGTCTTTCTTCTTTGTTGATTCTTTTGCTGTTTGGCGAAATAAGGATTTTTTTTAAATAATCAATCGGCGTACTGAAAATGGCAGAAAGTAATCCAAGTAAAAAATGTTGAAGTTTGTAAAACGTGAAAATGTGTTACTGTACATGAAACAATTAATGTTAGAAAAAATCTGCTTTTCTTGTATCTATCTTTTGTTGCTTGGATGGCAATTCAATTACATGGGTCATGTTAAGTCCTTAGAAATTGTGTGAGAGAAAATAGTTAGACAAGATGGTAGATAGAGATGTTAGGTTATTTTGAGAATGGATATTTGGTTTGATATTGTTTTGTTCACACAAGCAAGTGTAGCCGCTCTAGAATTAATGTTTTTCTTTTTCCAATAATTTCTATGATATTGTCTGCATGTTATGCTAATTTTCTGCCAAGTTCATCCGTAGCATGGTCAAGAACTCCTTTTGATACTTTGTGTGTATTGTGAATTGGTGACGGAATGTGGCAAACAAGTGATTCAGAATGGTGTTGATGTGGCAAAATTAGGATTGATGTGGACCTTGATATTGATTGCTGTGAGGTGAAAATAGTTTGGAGTAGGATACTTGAAAGAGGAAGTAAGGTATTTGAAAAATGACATTGAGAGCAAATATGTGAGATAGGGAGATCTGTATACAAGTTTTGTTTGCTGATGAGACCCATGTATTGTATGTATACAGAATAGAGAGTAGGTGCTAGTTCATTATGCTTGATAGATGATAATGGTAAATATTGAGGCAATTCACTGTTATAGCGATTTTGTCATAGAAAGTTGAAAGAGTGTAATGTTTTGTCATAAGAGTGTAATCTTATCACATAGGTTGGAAACCTATTCTAGAAAAGAAAGAAATCAACTGAAATGAAATTGCAATCGAGAAACTTAAGCCTTAATTAGAGAAGAGAACCAATGGACTTTCCTAACATAAGTTCAGCCTACAAAGCATCCAAAATATGACTTGTGCAGATAGCGCCTATACTTTGCTGGACTTTTTCCCTTTGGATAGAGAATTAAAATTGTGTAAATATTTCTTGAGAGATTATAAATTCTTTTCTAATTTCCTGATATGCTGAGACTGTACTATTAAAGCCTCATTACAGACTCTTTGATATTAGTTGGTTTCTTCTTGCTGGTGAAAGTGAACAATCTATTACTTTTCTGCCCTTGTACTGCTTTTTTTTTGTATAAACAGGTTTTGGAGATCTGTAATCAATGGTAAAAATCAGTTTAGGAGGAACTAAATATGTAATGTTTGGTGTGCAAAGTAGGTGTTGTAGTTATCTTCTTTTGCCATTCAAGATTATTTATTTATTGTCTTGTCTTGGGGTTTTGTGTTCATGGGAACTTATATTTTTGTTTTTAATAAGCAGGTTGATATTTGACTATTTGTTTACTTCTGTCTTTTCCTTCATTTTGAAAATTCATCTCAGGTTGAATGTCTTGATTGCCATAAGCTCATCTATCCTGGGGAAGAGGTCCTATGCTCAGTTCGTGGTTGTCAAGGAGTTTATCACAAAACATGTGCCGAAGAAAGTTTTAGGATGTCCAACCCAAAAAAATTCCAGTGTCCACAGCATGTAATATCAGCATCTACTAATTTATTGTTTACATTCTTGATTTTCTTTGGTTAGTCATTTGCAAAGTAGAGAAGGGAAAAAGGGGTGACAGGCAGATATTCATAGATATGCATGCATACATGCATACGCGTATTTGCAAATTATAATTTTCTTTTGACTAGACAGGAATACTGGTACATTTTTTTTTGATGTTTTAGTTTTTGGTTGTGTGCATTTACCTTCTTTACACCTGTCTTCTTATTGTTGTTTGATTAAAGTCTGCCTGGTCCCCACCCCCCTCCCCCCAATTGTTCCCATGATGCTGGGAATGCTGTACTGTAAACATAGTAACTACAGAAGGGTGACATGTTCTTTTTGAATAAATACTTCCTCTATTTTGAGACAACCCTAAATTTCAAGATTTTACAATGTTAAAATCAATTTTCAGAAAAATTGACAGGAGGTCAAACTAGTGAGGCCTCCGGTTGACAGTTCAAAGGTTCATCCTGACCAGTGGAGCCAGTTGGTTGCATTAAAATTTAAAATTAAAATGTTTAATAAGTAACTTTAATACCAAATAAGTATTATTATAGCAAAAATTTAATAAAAATATGTATTTTACTTAATGCTACAAATTTTAATATAAATTCAAAGGATTAAATCTCCAAATGCCGTCATATACAATAATCTTTTCTGAAACATGCTCATAATTATTGGTTGCAGTTTGCTTATATTCTTGACATTTTCAATGAATAGGTATGCTTCGTTTGCAGACAGAGATTACAATGGCGATGTGTATGTTGTACGATGGCATCTCATGATAAGTGCTCCCCATGGCCGGATGCAGTGATTCATTTGAAGGACAAACCAGGGAGAGCAATTTGTTGGAGGCATCCAACTAATTGGAGACTAGATAAGAAGGTCAATTTCTTCTTTCCTTAATCAGATATGTCCTTTTTCTGACTTTTAGTGTTAGATTTTTTTCCCCTATTGGAAGGCTTCCTGCAAGTACCTTTGATAAAGCCTTCAGTGGATGGATTAGCATGCTAGTGGTTGAATTTCTTTTTCACATGTGCTACTTTTGTAATATGTAATATTGGATCTCTAAGTTATGTTTGATTAATATTTCTTGTTGCCTAAATCTATTTCAATGCCAGAATATCACTTTGGAATTTTGTTTCCAATGATCCTTTTATTAATTGAATTGGAATTTAGTCATTCATATGGGTGGAATATTTCAAACGTAAAAATATTTGGTTTATTAATTTTGGAAACTCAAAGTTGTATGGAAATTGAATTTGAGGGGAGGGATTCAATTTCATATTAAAAATTATGTGCTTGACAGTACTTCAGATGCATGCCCCATACGATTGAGTTTTAGCTTGCTCATGTTTAGCTCATCAGTTATAAGTGTGGTTTGGAGCCTGTTGCCTGACCATAGTCATCTTCAGTAGGCTACAGTACACGCAACATCTTGCACCTATTACTTTTTTCAAATTTGAGATGTGGAGATCCCTTGTTCCTTGTTGGAGTTTGAGCTTTTTGTGCTTGTGTGCTTGTATGCATGGTTACATTTGATATGTTTCATGCACTATAAAAGCTTCCAAATCTGGCTCAGTTAGCTATTAAAAGGATGCATAGGTTTGTCTGCAGTTTAGTTGTCCTGACTTGCTAATTTGGTTTTAACTGTGTGATTGTGTTTTATCTTGAGGTTTATCTCTCCATTCTTATTTTCTATTGATTAGGCTGGCTGACAGGACTTATATATTTATTGAATGAGCAGCATGCAGATCCAGCAACTGAAATACAGGTTAGGTTTTTTTTACCACAGTTTATCGGTGAAATTTCAATTTATATATTACAAACTTCTACTGTGGATGTTCATTGTTGTATAAATTTTTAGTATGTGCTTATGGAAAACAAGAAAATATTATGATATAAAATTTTCAAGTGACCAAACCAAAATGTTTTAGTAATCTGGCATTTGTCAGTTATTATTATCCGTCTTAAATTGGAGTGAGAGTGTATGTTGCCTTTTAGACTTCAATTCTTAGACAAAATTTGAGGGCTATATTGATCTGGTACCTTTTTTCACTTCTGTACTTTGGATGGCCCTTGGAAATTCTTTTTGGCTTGTCTTGAGAACCTGAAGTCAATAAGGTATCCCAAAGAAAGTATAGAAAAAAATATTTACCTGTTCATTTTCTTGTAAGTATATTAGAGGTATTTTTTATTATTGTTTTTGTTGTTTGATAAATGATAATGACTAGTAAAGTAGTTTTTCAATGAGAAGCACTTTGAGATTGGCAAGATCAAGTTTATGATCTCTACCATGCTGACTCATCTGCTCTTTTTATTGAAAACTGTTTGGTATCAGTTAATGATACTGTCAAATATGCTTCTTGGCTCCTGATTTAAGTAGCTAACTTTTTCCTGTTTTATATTTCAGGAAATTTTCTGTCAGTTGCCTTTACCTTACATGGATGAGGAGTTCAAGCTTGACTTGACATGGAGAGATTTAATAGAGAATAAATTGGTGCCACCTCCTTATGTCCACATCAAACGCAGTATCCTAAGCTTATCATTACTATATCTAACCAAATTTCAAGTCTATATGTTAAACGATTGCCTGGCACGCTTGTATAGTTGGCTCTCTTATTCTAATACTAGCTTATAGATGGAAATGTTTTGAGAAATTGCTTATTAGTATGAATATGTTTGAATTTGATTTTGTGTGCATAAATTTACCTTCATATTGCTTGTTCTGGAGAATAATTCGCATTCAGTTGAAACCACAAATATAGAATGAATTAAATGACCAAAGATTTAAGATTTTGCAAGTTGTATAATGAACTTTAGTTGCCAGAAATCTGTCAAAGTCTGCGATATTTAGTTGTTGAAAGGTGCCACTCCTTTGTTTATTTATGCATTGATGATGATGTATGCTTGATTATCATTACACCCAAAAATAATAGAATTAGAGAAAGAAACCTTTCTGACAACAGTATTTTATTAGAAAAATAATAATTTCTGCTGTGCTGAGTATTCCAACAAGTGGAGAGATAGTCAAGATTTCTAGTGTAATATTTTTGGTATTCTAGTATACTTTGTGCAATCATCTTTATTAAACTGATTTCATAATTATTTAAATGTATATATAACTTTTGCAGTTTAAGTTCTTCAATTTTCCAATATTATTTAATTTTCTTAAATTTTTAGATATAACAAACTTAGACATGCAAATCTGCACTATTTTCCTTCAAATATGTTTGCATGTAAATAACTAGGGACATCTTAAAACTGAATGAGAAAACAAAAAGTTTTTAACTTGCTGAATAGGAATTCAGCAAGACATGACACTGCCTGATGTTAAAATGTATCTTATCTTTTGAGGTTTTAAATGACATTTCCAATTTGGCAAATGAAAATTTTGTTTCATTATAATTGTTCTTGTTTACATTTTGTTTGACCTGCCTTAATTGGAGATAGATGTTTACCTAGTGAAGAAGAAGCGTGATGATGTTGTTGACGATATTGGATGTACAAGTTGCAGTTCCACATGCTCTGAGGATTGTGTATGCAGGTATTTATTATTTGTCATTCAAGTTTATATTGATTTAGACAGGTATGGTAAGTGGTGGTCTAACACAAGAGTATTAAATGAATTGCTCTTCCTCCCCCTTCTGAACGGCCTTTTTCTAAAATACTATCATGCAAGGTTCCTTATACCTGATAAGTTGTTTTTTTCCAATAGAAAATTTTAAATAACAAAACTTGATTTATTTGACCTTGTTAGATATCATTTGAAGGCTCCAGTTGGCAGTATTATGGCAAGCAATTATGCTAATAATTCTTTTTTATTTTCTTATCAGCCGTTTATTATGATTTATTGATAATAAGTTCTAACATGCTCATGTGCCATATGCCAGAGTTCAATGCATAAGCTGCTCAAAGGCTTGCCGCTGCCCTGAATCTTGCACCAACAGACCATTTAGCAAGGAGAAAAAGATTAGAATCGTCAAGGTGACGATTGTTTGTTTGCATAGATTGAATTTGTTATCTTTATCTCAAATGTTCTGTGTATGCACAGATGACATTTGGTGTTGATTTTTAGACCATTCTTGAGAAATAAATTGCTTGCAGAATTCTCATCTAGATAAATGCTTATTTTCCTTTCAGACTGAACTTTGTGGTTGGGGAGTAGAGGCAGCTGAACCTATTAAAAAAGGAGATTTTGTAATCGAGTATATTGGGGAAGGTAGTTTCACTTTTCGACTTCAGTTTTTTTCGGTATATCTAAATGCAGTTTTATTCTTTACTCTCCGTTCTTTTTGTTGTAAATATTATTGTCAACTTATAGTTACTGAAAAAACAAATCCTGCAATCAAACATCCCTGAAAAGTTCTCTAATACAGTAAGCATGGATTTATCTGTCACCAGAGAGGTCTAGTCTTTGTATAAAGTAGTGCATATCTCTAGCTTGTCTTTGTTCTGGAAGCATACGAATAGTATCAATCCAAGAGATATGAATCATGTATTGAATTGGATGATGCCCTGTACTCCTAGAGATTTAAATTCATTATTTTAGTAAACATTCCAATCTCTACTCCACATAGTTATTGCTTACCATTCCATATGCCCAAGGATTTGTTTCTTATTCCTCACAAACACCATATAACAGTTGACAGGACTTGAAGTGTTAAAAGTCCCTTTGAAGGGGGTTTATTTTCATCTGTATATTGAATATTAGCATGCTTTTTATTTATGCATGGCCTTCCTCAAAGTTTCATCTTTCATTTTATTTATATAAGAGTTGAATACTGATTAAATAACTATCTTCCTTTGCAGTTATTGATGATGCTCAATGTGAAAAGAGGCTTTGGGACATGAAACACAAAGGGGTGAAGAATTTTTACATGTGCGAAATTCGAAAAGATTTCACAATTGATGCAACTTTCAAAGGCAATACATCTCGTTTTCTAAATCACAGCTGTGATCCCAATTGTGTTTTGGAGAAGTGGTTGGTATTAATATATTGCTTTTTTATTTGTCGCTGTTAAATTTCTGTATAATGCTTATGGTTTCTTAAGATTGAAGAGCATCATATTACCAGTTAAGCTTTTTATTGAAGTATGGCATGTTCATCTTCAATGAAACTCCAAATGCATGGCATCATAAAAAATAATTTTTTTGCACTATTGGTTAGTTGATTTGTTATTTCAACCCCATTTACTTCTGGATATACTCTCTGATCATGTGTATGTGGCAAGATTCTTTATGTGCTAAAACCAATGTAGTATAACCATCTTTGGTAACAGTTGGTTTTAACCATATAAATTTTCCATCCCGTTAGGCAAGTTGAAGGGGAGACACGTGTTGGGGTGTTTGCTGCTCGTTCAATCAAAGTTGGTGAGCCACTGACATATGACTACAGGTATTCATGGTCGCAATACTGCTTGCACACCTGAAATTGCTGCTATTTTTGTGTTTTTATTAGTATATTCACAGCTATGATGATGCTTGAATAGACTTGAATGTGGATATTTATGGTTACATTCCTCAAAACTGACTTATTATTTTAATGTTTTGTTTTCTTTTTCAGTAAGTAAATGTTAGACAATTTTGATAGCTAAATTTATTGGTTAACGAACCTTGGCTATATCTGATTGTTATTACCTTTTTCTATGTGGAATTGTTTCCAAGAAAATTGGTTAGTTTAATATATAGGCTTCATTTAATCCCTTTATGTTCTGCACTTGAGCTCTTGGTTGCTGTTCCATGTTTCAAAAAGCTACATCATTTGTACCCAAACTCCATCATAGATTCATGCAAATTGCCTATTGCTTTAATGTCTAGAGAAACAAGTGAAATGTTTATGTATGTGTGTATATATATAATGAGAAATGTTACATGCATAGTTTGTGAAGCTGACTTGCCAGTGCATCCTGGAATCTGGGGTGGATCCCTCGGTCATAATGATTTACATACTAAGCTTTGCTTCCGTAGATGTGGAGTAGTTTGTTGTTAACCCCTTGTTTCAGCGATAAGTCTGTAAATTATTTTGATCCTCGTTTGTGTTTTGCATTTGTAGATTTGTGCAATTTGGACCAGAAGTGAGGTGCCATTGTGGTGCATCCAATTGTCAAGGTTATCTTGGGACCAAACGAAAGATTGTTAAACTGGATCTATGCTGGGGGTCAAAACGCAGGAGAACTTCAACCGCTTGCTTAGCCATCATAACTGTATAGCTTTGTACCAGCTGCCTGTTTAGACATTTGGCTGCTTTTGTTGTATATTAAAATCTACCACCATGCCAGGGGGAAGAAAAAAGTAAATGAAAAAATTCAGATCAGTGAGTCAAAGGTTGAACATTCTTAAAAAAAAATTGTATCTTTTTGTTTCCACAAGCTGATTGTAGTTTCTAAAAGGCTTTGTTGTAATTCATGTTGAGATGGGGTTGTGATTCACTGTGGATGTTGTTGTACACGGTTTGGCTGAGAAAAAAAAATGAAAATTGACTGTTTCAAGCATTCAACATTTTATCCTACTATTTTTCCAATTGTTACCAATTTTATCATATTTCATGTTCTCAAAATTAATTTGATATAGAGGTATTCATGGGTGGGTTGGGTTTCTGTTGAGTTTATGCATGGTATTAATATTTTTTGTTTGTCTAAGCTTGACTTGGCTTGAAATATGGGTTTAAAATTTTGTTCATATTTGTTCATAGTTAACTTGAGCTTGTTTTAGGATCGCTCATTATTTTTAACAATATGCTTATATTATTTTTAGTTTAATATGTTGTTTATTTATTAAACTTCTATAGTCTATCTTAACATTTTTTAATGTCTACATTATAGTAGTATATAATAGATTTAATTTTTGTGTTATAAATTACCTAACATATAAAAATGACATAATATAAAATATTATTAACTTAAAATGGGTTGAGTTGAGTTTGAACATTTAATCCAACCCATATTTAAACAGGCTCAATTTATTGTTTAAGCCTATTTTTTGAACCTGATATTTTTATTTAAGCCCTCTTAATTTTTGAGCGAGCCTTCGAGCTTAGTCAGGTAGCCAAACTCATAAACAGATCTAACTTGATATAATTATGCATTTGAAATTTTAATCGTAGTTCAAATGTATACATTTAAAGAAATAAATACACAATTTTTTTCATATTAAATAAATATAATTATTTATATATGCAATATTTAAAAATAAAATAGTATTATTAATAATTATATTAACAATTTATGAAAATTTGAACAAATTAAAGTTTCATATACAAAAAGTATACAATAAATAAAAATGATGAGATTTATTTAAAAACGTTTTGGCCGAGAAAATGAAATCCATACACGTAACGTTACCAATATATGATGAATGTATTATAGGTGTGGGTAATTTAAACACAATTATGACACTTTTTTATAAAACAAGCATCACACATTATAAATAAGATATGAATCATGCCACGTTATAAATGAGATATGATGTAAAATTTGATTTCATGTAATAAAACCTTGAATAGTAGATTATACAAATTTGGGTAAATTGTATAATTAGTCATTAAATTATGACTAAATTTTTATTTTAGTCACTTAATTAAAAATATTATAATTTGATCATTAAATTGTTTGAAAATTTTGATTTAAATTATTGAATTATTTAAAAGTTTTTATTTAAGTCAATGGGTTGTTAAGTTTTTTTTTTTTAAGTTCTGCCAATGAATTTCAAGTGATGATTCGACAATTAATACGGTGGATCAACAATTGAGATCCATTTTTAGAATGCAATCCTTTATATGTGAGGGTGTGAATCTGTAATTAAGGATGACAAAACATTGAAGGTCCTATGATTACTAATAATACAACGCTTTACTATGCAACCTAATAAGTTAAGTCGAGTCATGGCATTGAAGGCACAAACATTTGATCCGCATTGTAAGACTCGAACTGAAATTGTTTTTTTATTTTATTTTGTACCTAAAGTCCCTCAAAGTTTTATCAAAACTCTAGTTTTTTCATGTTAACAAGCTTTAAGATATCATTAGAGTGAAGTCTAGAAAAGCTTTACAAGAAATAAAAGATTCATAATCATAAGATATTATATATCAAAATCATGTTCTTAAAAACATTTCACATAAAAGACTAGTACATGTTAAGTCTTCTTTCTTGTGAAGCAAGCAATTAATCTCAAATATAAGTTTATGAAATATTTAAGATAACATGTATATCGATTGCATAAATAGTTCTTATAACTTTTATACTAATTTAATTTAAATTATGAAACAAATATAAAAAAATTACCTAAAACGTAAATTAAGTTTCAGTTAAGCAGTATGAGCATTATTGTTAATGTAAGAGGATGTTGATTTAAATACATTGAAACGTGTTATCTTATGGGTATAACGAGATTATTAAAAAAAATACCTAAAACTAAATTTCATATAGGATAGTTTTCCATAACCATAGCCCATTAATCTTTTTAATGATTAAAACCCCTATCTATATCCAAGCTAACATGATGCTACAACTTTGCCAATGGGATAATACCCTAAACCCTAGCCCCCCTTCTTTTTTCTTTCTAAAGATCAAACGTGGTCAAATCCCAAAATGTATAATTATCACTATAATAACAAAAAGTAGAGGAAAGTCGAAAAATAAAAAAGGTGAAGAAATTAAAAGTGCCCTCATTTTAGCCACACAATGTGGTCTCATCATCACAAAATCATCTCTTTTTTTTTTCTTTTAGTACTTTATTTGCTTTCTTTTCCTCAGTTGTCAAGAAATTTAGGTTCCTTCTACCTTTATTTTCAAATATTTTATACTTAAAAACGGATAGCTGTCCAAGTTGGAACCATGAAAACAAAGCTACTTTTGTTTTGCAAAAAGAGTGAAAAAAAAATTCTCACAATTTGCTCTCCTTTTTTCTCTCTTAATTTACACACCCAGCTTTGCTTTTTCTTTCCTTTTTTTTTTTTACTTTTTAAGATAAATTACATTAATAGTCACCAAACTATAAAAATTATAATAATTTTTCAATTTTTCAATTTTTTCGTTTTGGCCATTTAATTATTTTAGATTTTGGGTGTTTTAAGTTTTACGTCAGCTAATTAGTAATAAAAAAGTCAAAATTAAATAGTTGAATAACTAAAAAAGAAAACATATTTGAATGTTACACTTCTTTAATTTAATTTAAGCAACATAATTTCTTTTAAGAAAATTAAAAAGTTTACTTGTTTAAAATAAATTATCCGTATATATTCATAGGATAAGAAGATTGTTGTCATTACTTAAATATACAATGAACGATTTAAAAATGGATAGATTGATTGCTCGAATTCAATAGATGGTTAAACTTGATGATCATTAACTCAAAACATAAAGATTTGATTTTGTAAATTAAATATTTCAGGCTTGACATTAAACTATAGGTGCTTACAAAATACTTAAAAAACAAGAATACAATCAACCTCCACTCTAACTCATAAAATCGAATTTTCTTTAAAAATTTTAAGTCACTTATGTTTGTTTTGTTAAGTAATTTTAGTCTAGAATCCGCCTCAACATTATTATAATAACTTATTTTCAAAAAGGAATAAAATCAACTTTGAAATTTCATATTCATTGTTTGTATGTGATACATATTATTATTATTAAAAAGGTATATTTATATTTTTCCCTTCATCCCAAATTCTTAAGGTTTCTTGAAGCACTATATTAATGTTTATCGCTTAAAAATATTTTAATTTCATCTCTTATAAATCTTTAATTTAATTAGTTGAGTCTTAGTTTGACCGGTATAAGTATTGTTGTCGATGTAGGAGGACGTAGGTCTGAGTGCGTTGAAATGCATTATTCTTCTGTTTATAGGTTGGGAAGGGGTTATGGGTAGTTCTAGCTGGTTGAGTCTTAGCTCGATTGGTATAAACATTATTGCCAATGTAGGGGGATATGAGTTTGAGTGCGTTGAAGCACATTATACTCCTGATTATAAGTTGAGAAAGAGTTATAAGTAATTCTATACTTGCACCAAAAAAATTTCTTTAATCCAAAATAATAAAATTTGGTAATACTTTTGGTATAAATCATTAACAATAGTTTATTTTTATCTTTTTAATCAATTAAGTATATTTATGTTAATGGGTAAAATAATATAATTTTATGCATGACTTTTTTGGTACATTGAGCCATTAATTCTTAGGACACAAAATTAATGAAGCCTAGGAAAGAAGTTTCTAAATTTTAAATATTGCCGCCAGTCACCGTTTCTGACTTTCCACATGGTAGGCCACCAACCCCAAAACATGATACTTTTGGTCATATTAAGCATTTTCCCCTCTCTTTTTTTTCTTCAATATTTCTTACTAATATATATCAAAATTATGTTCATTCAAAGGTTATAGATAACAATTTTTTATAATTTTAAATTAAAAATCATTAGTAAAACAAGCGTGGTAGAGGTGGATTGAGTTTTAACTCGATTGGCATAGTATTCGCACTGTAAGAGGATGTGGGTTCGAGTACGCTAAGGCACATTATCCTCCTATTTATGGGTTGAAGAGGGGTTATGGGTAGTTCTAGGTATTATGTCGAAAAGAGCAGATCAGAACTTATAATAAATTTGTTCAAAAAAAATAGAGATAAGTTTAAACTTATATATATTTATTCAATAGAATGAGATTTTAAGTAAGATAGAAACAAAGAGATTCAGTGTTCGATAAAACTTCTATAAAAACTTAAGAAACTTCGAAATCAATATTTTTACAATATTTATTTCTTTAAAATATTTATTTTAAATTATGCTCCATAGGATTTAATGTCTTATTTAACGTTTAAAAGCGATTTTAATAACAAAAGAACATTATTAATATAATATCGATAATTTAAAGATGTAATTAAAATATTTTAATATTTAATTAGATTGTTAAATGTAATTAACTCTAAACAAAAATTCCTTTACCATTGTACTCTTTGTCATTATTCATAGTGCTACCTATCTATTACAGAAGGACTGATAAATAAGTTCCCCATTGTTCACATTATCACACAATCTCCCATCATTGTCTCCATGAACAAAGAAAATTTAAACAGATGAATACATATGTGATGTTAGTAGTACACTCTATAATTGTAACTCTTTTTGTCTTTTTCCTTTATTTTATATTAAAACCGATGATATTTGATTCACTGATAATGTATAGTTTTATACATACTATTAGTGAGTTGAATATGATTAAAAATTAAGTTTGATGAATCTAATTTTATAAATTTTATGATCATCTGCTTAATTGATAGTGTATAAAATTATACGTTGTTAGTATTAGGGTGACATTGGCCATCCAAAATGGTAGATTTTTCATTTAATCCTTTAATTTTTTTTATAAAATTAGATGTTAGTACATAGTAAAATTGAACTATGCCCTTGATAAATTATTATTCATCTTTGGCCCCTACATCAATTTTCTTGCTTCATCCCTAATTAGTATATCTCATATATATGTAGTTTCTAATTTGGTTAAAATTTTCTATTAGTTCATATACTATACTTAACTTATGAATTTAGTCTCTATACTTTGATTGAGTCATTTTGTCATTATACTTTTCGAGTTTCAAAATTTTAGTCATAACCAATTGGTAACTATTAAATTCATTAAGTTCAATTTTATCAATTCCAAAATCTTATGTGTCAAACATATTACCACATGTGTAATGTCATGTTAGCTTGCTATTTTCATTACTAACAAAAAAAAACCCCAATAAATGGATTTAAGAGCGTTGTTTTATATCAAAATTGAAATTTCAAACTTTAAAAAGTATGGGTTAAAAATGATCAAATTGACGAATATGGACCAAATTTACAACATTACTAATAGCAAAACCTAACCAAGAAAATTTAATTGTTAAAATTTTAAATTTCAAAAATGAAAAAAGAACCAAAGTTTTATTTTTTTAATATGCATTTTAATATAATAACTTATTATAATTTTGATTTTTTAAGTTTTAAAGAGTATTCTTATATTTAAAAATATTGAGATTTTTTTATTTTGAAGTAGCAAATTAGAAACTAAATCAACATTTAATCCCTTCTATATATTATATGAAAGATTTAGTAAATATAAAATGCATGGACATGAATATGGATTCGATATTACTAGAATCGTTAGGGTTACAACACCTTCTGATTTGAAGTTTTGAACCCGCGTTGTTGAATTAAGTGCCTAAACAAGAAATAGGTGTGGTTTAAGAGTATGATATGACACTCATTTGATACGGGTTAATTCAGTCGTTCATCTTTAATATTGTATTAAAAAAAGAGCAAATTATATCATTAATGACTAAATTATGGACGAGTTTTTGTTTTAGTCACTTAACTAAAAAAGTTATAATTTAGTCATTGAACTTTTTGAAATTATTTTTTTGGTCACTCGGCTGTTAAATGACACTTTTTAATTGTTGAATTTAGTGCCTAAACAAGAAATAGGTGTGGCTTAGGGATATGATATGATACTCGTTTGACACGAGTTCAAGTCACACCTTCAACATTGTATTAAGAAGGATAAATACGCCATTAGTCACTAAATTATGGGTAAGTTTTCATTTCGGTCACTTAACCAAAAAATGTTACAATTTGGTCACTAAACTTTTTGAAATTATTTTTTTTGTCACCCGACTGTTAAGTGGCACTTTTTAATTGTTGAATTAAGTGCCTAAACAAGAAATAGGTGTAACTTAGGGATATGATACGATACCCATTTGATACGGTTCAATACATGTGGAAATATGGTAAGTAAAATCCATTCAATACATGTGGAAAGCAAGAAAGCAGCTAAAGAGAGACACAACAAAAGTAATTAAAAAACAAAAAAGAAGTAATTCACATCACATGACACTTTGTGTTAACATGGAATACGTGAATTTCGGGGCTCCCTCCCCCACCTTACACCCAAATGACCCATCAACCCTTTTCTTCTTCTCTCTCTCACCACCATCAATTTTATTAACACTAATTCCTGCAAATATACAGCATGTCGAGTTCGTATAAACACGAAACCCTCACCTTAGAATCTGATTCCATAACGATTTTCTCTGCATTTTTCCATTCCGATTCAGTAATCATCTGAAGAGCCCATATAATTGCCCTCAATTCAACTTCATTATTTTAAAATTTTCATTTAAGCCACTAAATTATTTGATTTTTTTATTTAAGTCACTGGGTTATTATATTTTTTCAAGTATAGCTAGCGAGCTCCAAGCGGCGGCTCAGCGATCGCTATGGTAGATTAGTACCCATCGATGAGTAAAACAACATACCTTAGATCGAAGCTTAGTGTCGAAGATCAGAGAAGAAAATTGTTTGGATTTGTTTTTGTAGATTCGTGATGTTCAAAGTTGTTTTGTGAAAAAAAAAAAGTGAATTGTAGAAAAGAAGGGGAAGGAGAGCAATAATTCAATGACCATTTTGTAACTTTTTGAAGTTGAGTGACCAAAATGTAAACTTACTAATAATATAGTGAAGTTAGATGCAATTTACCCTAAAAATTTTAATTAAGGATAGCAATAATCATGTAGCTTTTGAAGAATTTCATCCGGGGGTTGCATATAGCTATACATGCCCAAAGGCTTTGAAAATGCCATTACTTTTAGTCCATCGACTACTCGGTTACCCTCTCTAAATACATGTGTCACCCTAATCATCCAAGGACATTGAATAATTTCTTTAATAGCTCGTAACACAGTTGAATGGTAGAACTCAACTGACTCATCTTGAATAAACTGGATTGTAGTCATACTATCCATCTCAAGCGTAATCCAATGAAGACCTAAACTCCAAGCAATTTGAAGTCCCTCCAGAGCTTCCCAAAGCTCAGCCAATGTATTTAGAGAAATTAGAAATCCACGTATAATTACTTTATAACAATTACTTTCTATAATAACATTTTATTATAATAATTAAATTTATTATAACAATTAAATTTGTTGTAAAATCGATTTTTGATATTTTATTTTTAGTCTTTATAACATCAACACTCATGAAGCATGAAGTACACACTTCACTAGATTAGTTGTCTATAATAATCTTTTGTATCAAAATTTAATAAAATTATTTTTATTCTTAAGGAAATTAAAATAATAAATTTTTAGTTAACATATCATTTTAATAAAAATATTTAAATATTATATAAACGATTATAAAAAAGGTTGACCCTATAAATTAGGGTTAATATACTATTCAAAATATATATTTGATCTTCAAGACTAAATTTGGTGCCCGAGTTTGGTTTTAATATTCAGTTTAGTCCTTGAGATTTTTTTGTCCCATAAAATATTTAAATTTGACTTCAACATTCAAATTGATACCGATTTAATAAGTTCCAAGTCACCAACACAATTTCATATTTTTGACATGATTTGACCAAACGATTATAATCTATTTATTTCTATCTTTTAACCACGATCGTAATTTAAAAATGATATCAAAAAATCTTATTATAATAAGATCTCACCTTAAACGCTACCAAAATTAAAAGAAATCAAATACCAAATAAAACATTGAATATAAAATAACTAAAAACCCAATTCACGTTGAGCAAAGAGGGTAGGAGTAGGACGTAGGTGGGTTGTAGCTAATTAAGAGGGTGTGTAGAATCATCCATAAAATAAAAACAAAGGAATGTTAGGGGGGAGAGGCCACTGTGGGGGGAGGCGTGTAGCCCTAGGGTTTGTTTTTTCGGTGGTCGTCTCGATAAATCACGCCTCGGCTTTGCTGCTGCCGGTTTGTTCTGACGCTATCAGTATTTTATTATTAATAAACACCTAACAACAAAAAGGCACTGCTACTGCCCTATGATTTTTCAAGTTTTGAACGTTAAAAAGAAGAGTTAATACGCTTTTGGGTTTAAATTTCATAACTGTTCTAACATTAGGGTTTCAATTTTTTGAATAAAACAAAATCAAAATGGTTACATTAAAATACTAGAAATAAAAGATTTAGTTGTTTTATTTGAACATAAATATCCTAAATCTCCTTAGGAGCTTCCAAAAATATATGCACTTTGACAATTTCATAAGCAATTATCTTTCCTAGAAACACATTTGTGATTTTTCGGTTAAATTCGAAACAATCGATTGCTTAATCATCTCTAAGCTATCCGTATGAATCAGCACTATCTCATATCTTCGTCCATTTAAAATAGTCAGCTCATCCAGAATGTCCTAAATCTCGGCTTCAAACATTGAACACCCCCTAAGTAATGATTATATCCTAGAATCCAATCCCCAACTTGATTTCGCAACACTCCCCCGACAGATGCAAATCCTTAAATTTTTTAGTCTGAGTCAGTTTTTAAATTTTATTCAAGTTAATCCTTAAATTTGACATTTGTTTTCACATCGGAGTCTGAATTTTTTTATAGATCCATATTAATCTCTGACATTTCTTTGAAAATCCTAAAGTTCACGTATCAATGTGGAAATAACTGTCAAGTTTAGGAACTAACTTGGATTAAAAAAAAAGTTCAAACCCAATATGAAAACAATTATCTAGTTCAAAGACTAGTTTAGACAAAAAAATTAGATCCCTTAAAAAATATTTAAGAGAATAAGAGGAAATATGTATACATACATTCATGCATACATACAACAATATAATAATACATTAATTTTTTAATACAATATATTCAAACTTACACACCCACGCATGCAGACTTTGCACTACCACATAGGCGAACTCGCGGGTTGAACATCATTGGTACACTTACGATATAAAAGAAAAAAATTAATATTAAACATATATTTATAAAAAATATTAAATAATTAAATTGTAGGTAAAGTGATAAAATATTTATAATTGAATTTTATTAATCTTAAAAATTTAATTTTTAATTATTTTATATAAAGATTTCATATAAAAATAATAATAAACAAATAAACAAAAGCCAAATGAAACCTCCACTGAAATGGTAAGAAATTAAAATATGCAATAAGTTGATGTATTATTCATAAATTTAGAATTTAGTTTCTATATTTTTATTTATTAGAATTTAGTCACTCTATTTTTTGAATTTCAAAATTTAAGTCCAACTATTAATTGTGTTAAGCTTATTTTATTAAATCCAGATTCATTACAACACCATTTTTTTGTTACATTGCTACCAAGTGAATATATATTTTAATTTCTAAATATCACACCAACATATTTAACAAAAAGAAATAATTGTGTTAACAATTAGATCTAAAATTTGAAATCTGAAAAGTAAAGTGATTAAAATCCTTAAAATGAAAGTACATGGACTAAATTTCAAATTTTTGAAGAGTACAAGGACCAATGACACATTTTAACCTTCTGTGGTCCCCAAACATGGGGAAATGGGGATAAAAAAAGGCATTTTCCCAAAAGATGAAGGGTAAGCACAGAAACAAGAAGAGGGCCAGAGGTTGTTCGCGCAAATCTAGCAAATCTGGGCCAAAACTAAAAATGTGAAAAATGTGGGGTTTAAAACATTAAACCACAGCTTAATGCAAAACAAAACCCCCTAAAGTACTGTACCAAAAAAGCAATAATCCCTTTATTTATTTCCCCATATTTTTTACTTCTTGTTTTCATTAATATGTGCTTTAAGACAAGAATATCTCCAGTTTCTACTTCCTCTTCTTGTTCTTGTTCTTCATTGTAATAATGTTTTCTTTTTCTTTCTAAGATAAGGACAAAAGGGAAAAAAAAAAAAAACCCACAAACCCATCAAGGTAAGCTTTGTCAAGGTAAATATAAAGAACACAGAGCAGACACCAAAGCCATTTTCAGATTTATGTTACTTTATTCTTTTTTTGACAATTTTGGTCTCTCTCAGTGTTCAATAATGGTGATTGCTGTGGATTCATCTGCAACGAAAATGGCAGCTACTATAACGATGGGTTTTGGAAGCTCGTATGAAGCGTGGAGTAACCGTAGAAGGAACCGGTGACGGAGGCGGTGGCGACGGCTGTGATATTGGCGGGTTCGGCTCAATCTCTTTTTTCTTTTTTGGTCCCATAATGTTGGTAAAAAGCAACGAGTAGTTTGGTTTTTTATTTATTTTCTTTTTTCTATTATTAGCTTCTGCTTTTGGATTCATTTTTATGCTGTTGCTTGGTTCATGAATGGAAAAGAAGCATAATTTCATGGGAAAATAATTTAAAACAAGAAAATATTATTGCAGTAAGAGGTCTTTTGGAACAAACAATGCAGACTTCAATGCTGTATACTGTTTCATTGTCCTAAAGCCTCTGTCACTGTAATTTTCGTTTTCTTTTATCTCTGGGAAAACGTGTTGCTTATTAGTACTATATTGTTATTTGTTATATTATGTGACAACCCCATTTATTATTATATAGTCAGTTGATTTAGTTATTCAATTTTTATTTTTTTTTTCTTGTTGGGATTTTCCATTTCTATGATGAATTTGCAATGATTTTTTATTTTATTCATTTTCGATGGATTTTTGTTGTTGTTTGTGTGATTGAGGTTCAACTTTTGGTGGGTGGGAAAGGTTGATCTATGGATGGTAAAAGTTGGTTAAAGTTATATTATATTAAAAAGTAAATTAGTTATTTTTATTACAAATTTTATTCATTTTTATTGTTAAAAATTGAAATAGTTGGTAGATTAATCAGACCGTTACACATGATGTATCATGTGTATCTCATTATGATTTATAGGGATTGATTTTTAGTAGTAGAAATGAATGAAATTTTTAAAAATGGGTCAGTTTGCTCTTTATTTGAACGTATAGAGATTTATTTATCTATTTTTTGAGTAGTGGGGACAAAATGCAATATGACTCTTACTACAAGAATGTCCATGACATTTTTACCGAAAATTGTGTTTGTCACTTGAAGAAGATGAATATGAAAAAAAAAGTTGATACTTTGAACGACAAAATTCAAGCGCAACATATAAAATTTATGCACGAATTTTTCTTCGAATATATTTCGGTTAATTAGTTAATTTGAGTTCAGTGTAGTATTTATAATAACTTGTTTTTATCGTAAATATTGAAATAAAAAAAAATGTTTCATTTGATATGTTTCGTAAATATCAAAAAAGGGTTTTTATTTAGACAAGTTTTTTTAATTACTCAAAACCTCACTTTTATATAGGTTCAAGGTTTGAATCATAGGCAAACTGAGTCGTAGTTCAGTTGACATCAGCATTGCTGTTAATGTAAGAGGACGTGAGTTTGAGTGTCCTGAAATGCGTTATCTTCTAATTTAAGGGTTAGGGAGAGGCTATGAGTAGGTTTAGGCATCGTATCAAAAAACAAAGATCAATAATCGTTATGTTACACTCATATGAAAGAAAATAAAATAAAAAATCTTTTTTTTTCTCTTTTCATATTCATTAGTAAAATCATAAAATAACTTGGAAATTTAGTATAACACTTTTAAAAGAGGGGATTTTATTAGTTTGAGATTAACATTTACAATTTCTCACCTTAATTTTGATTTCAATTATATTGAAATAGCCCAAAATTATATATATATATATATATACACATATATGTAACAGTAGCTTATGATTCAGTTGAAAATCAGTAGCTTATGTCTGCTTCAAAAATTGTACTCGTGAGGTTGGGTCTGCATCAAAGCTTGAATGAATATATTTTGTACTGTACTTATTTGTCCTAATGCAGCTTTGGTTTAATTCTAAGATTAAGGTCGTCAGACTTTTGAGAATTTATGTTCAGCGGTGGATTTTGGAATTAATTTTTAGTGTTTATAAAGAAATTTGGAGTTCAATAAGAATTTAAAAAAAAAGTTTAATTAAAATTTTTATTTTAATTTAAAAAATTATTTAAATGCCGATTGATGCATCTTAACTCGGTTAACATTGATATTGTTGCTAGTGCAGGAGGACGTGGTTTAAGCGTGCTCAAATACATTTATTTTCCTATTTAAATATTCGGGTGGAATTATGAGTAGTTTTTAAGTATTATATCATAAAAAAATATTTAAATCTGAACAATGTTATGAATTTATTTATGTTGGTGGAAACAAAATGCGACAGAAAAGCTAACATAAATGTTATGTGCTGAATTCTTATTTCATTTCATTCCTATCTTATCTTTATTTTGTTTATATATATATTTTAATTTATCCATCTTTCCTAAATGAGTCGGAATGAAATCAAAATTTCATGTTTGGTTTTGAATTAAAAAGCTAAAAATAACGAATCAACATTGGATATGTATATATATTTATATTAGGTCATTGCTTAACCGATATACTGATCACTAAAACATTAACAATTTAACACTATTGGCTTGTCAATTCGCATAGCAGTTATACATCGTTCTAGCAAGCATTATTTCACTTTTTTTATTTTTCGAGGAAACATAAGAAAAGGTGATCAAGTACAATTGACTCAATGGAAATTCTTTCAAAAATAAATTTATTGGAAACTTTCTAAATATGCCACCAAAGATAAGCAACTAGATTTTTTTTTAACAACCTTATTATAAGTTCTAATCATATCAACTTTTTTTGATACAATGTTTAAAACTACCCATAGCTCCTCTCCAACTCATAAATAGGAGGATAATGTGCTTCAGCGTACTCAAACCACGTCTTCCTGTATTGGCAATAAGAGTCATATACCAATCGAGCTAAAACTAAATTTTTAGAGCAAAAGGAACCAAAAGATGAGAAAGGTATAGTGATGCTATCCCACCATTCTTTGAGGCTTAAGAATCCCACATTCCGAGGGAAATAGCTGAAGCACGATGCACACTATGTAGCTCATACGAAAGGGCAGAAGAAAAGAACATGCTTAATAGATTCCATCTCCTCTTTGCCTGATAAGCAATTGGTAGTGTTGAAATTCTCTGATAAGTAGTTCAACTTAGTGCTATCATTTGTTGAATTCTATGCCTCTTGGACCACTGGGTCACTTTCATTGTTCACAAGCCATTCTGACTCAAAATTTGATTTCTTTTTGCCTCCAGTCCTTCTCATATCAATGAGCATTTTGATAATATGGCAGTGGTCCGAGGCTAATGCCACCTTGTAAATTCAATGAGCATTTTGAAAGCTTTTGCTCCACTCAATAGTGCATTAGACTACCATCCTCAGTTTTCATATTATGGTCTTCTACACGAAAACTTCGCCCTTTCTATTTATGTCTGGATCAGACATAAATTGTTGATGAAAGCATTGACGAATTCAATTTGTCTTCAGTCTTCATATTTCTTCTATTGAGAGCATATGGCATTAAAGTCTCCAATACCACACCAATTGTGCTTATCCTTAGCTTCTAGGTTATCCATTCCCTCACTTCCTTCCATCCTTCTTTATAGGTATTTTCGTACACAGACGAGAAATGCCAAGGAATATGCATAAAATCATCAATGATTTGATTGTCAATTAATAAGTGAGAACTCTCTTTATGGAAATAAAAATTGACATTTGTATATTTCGATGAATAATCGTTTTGCCCATTTTAATAATTTATCAAATATGATAAAATTATTACACTTAGGAAAACTTAATAACATTGATGGAGAAAAGCCTTGACTTAAATTGGGTTGAATAGTATGATTTTTTCGAGTTTTCATCAAGTTAAGTGATTTTCGATTCTGATCAATTCTTTTTGGTTGACACATTTTCTAGTTTTATTACTAATTTAAAATCTTCAATCACTCAAAACTTGGGTTATATTTGATAAATTATTGAAAAAGTTTCAGTGATTTTTTTATTGGGACAAATCTCAAAATGATACATGAACTTTGATTGAATGTGCAATTAGATACATGAACTTTGATTTGGTGCAATTGTGCACATGAAACTTTGATTGTGGTTCAAATATATACATGAAACTTTAATGTTGATTCAATTATACTCATTTTAAAAAATAAATACATTAAATTATTTTTATATTGGATAAATATAATTATTTGTGTATGAAATATATAAACATAAAATGATGCTATACCAATAATTGTGTCAATAATTTATAAGAATTGAATCAAGTAAAACTTTCATATATAAAATTACACATTAAACCAAAATTCATGTATAGTTTTAAAATTTTCCATTTGTTACTAATGTAATAGGAAAAATATATTAACCATTTATGTTGTCATAGTAAACCAAAATAATATATATCATAAAATTATCATTTAAAGCTTTTAAAATTAAAATTAAAATTATCAAACAACACTTTATTTTTAGTAAAATCCCAAAATCAATTTGACAATTAGAAATAACAATCATAAAAACATCTAATAGATTGGAAACATAGGTAAAAGGAAGCTATAATTAATACATTCATCAATGTATAAAATTCATAAAAAAAAAATTTAAACATCTAAACATTTGCACCTACATTACCTATCCAATTGAACCCATATTGGATTGGGCCTGCAGGAAAATTTATCTTCTTTGGCCCAGTTTGGTTATGTAGGAAGAATTATTTATGAATATATAAAAACAATTATATAATCTATTGTTATAAAAATGCAGTTTTATTGTCGATTGCATCTTAGCTCGATTGGTATAGGTATTGTTGTTAATGCATAGATATATGAGTTCAAGTGTGTTGAAGCGCATTATACTCTTATTTTTGAATTGGGGGGCTATGCTTAATTTTAAGCATTGTATATGAGAAATACGTCCCAGATTTTCTTTTTCAAGCATGGAAACTCCAGGAACAGAACAAAAGTAGTAAGATGTATTTTCATAATAAAGTAAAATATGTCAATTTTTTTCCCAAAATCATCTAATACAAAATAAATCTTTGACAGGAGGTTGATCGGTTAATTCAATAAAAAATGGATGATAGAATTAGACATGTAAATCTGATAAGAAAACTTTTTGAGATTGGAATTAAGTTAAGTACTTTTATAATAGTTGAAATATAAATTCATCATTGTATTATATATATTTTTTAATTTTTTAAAGAGTTACATTGAAATTTTATCATTTTTAGGAGAAAATGCAATTTGACCATTTATTAATTTATAATTTTATAAAATTTATAGGTTAAATAATGCTACATTCCCAATGCCCTGCCAGCCCCAGTTGGATGGGTTAAATTAGGTCCAATTGATTCAAGTTTTAATATTTTGGGGTTATTTTAGGTAATTACTTAGAGTTTGGATGGTTTCGAATTTTTATCAAATTTGAATTTGAGTCAATTTGGGTTTTGAAGTTGTTTCATGTTTAACATTGGGACGGAGTCATTTTGTATTACTTATTTATATATTTTCGGGTTTGGATAGTTTTTTAATTTTGCTTCAACATAGTTGAAGTGTTGATTTTTTGTTGTTGTTGCTAAATGTTCAAATTTGGGTCAAATCTAACTCACATAATAGTCAAAGTTTTTAAAATAGTCAAATAAGACTAAGCTTTTCCAAATGTGCTCAACTAGGTGGTTAAACATTTTAAAAAAAGTACTAAAATAGGGGTCAAATCTTTCAAAATTATCGATTAATGACTAAACTTTTTTAAATTTACTCAAATAAAGGTCTAATCTTTCAAAATTATCAAATAAGTGGCAGACCTTTTCAATTGTTGTATATTATGTTTTAAACTATGTTTTTATTTTTATTTTATTCTTTTAAGTAATATCGACATAGCTATCATGTGTTTAATTTTAAACACGTTAGCACTCACCTAATTTTGTACTAATAGCTTAGGGTGAAATGCATGAAAGAATTCCTAAAATATTTGACCCTTATGTTAACAATCCCTAAAAAGATTTTGCACTAATTTAAACATTTAACTTTTTTAATATTTAACAATATTAAATTTTTTTATACAATACAAGTTCAAACTCACACATCTACACACTACACTACCACATAAACAAACCTACTATTTGAGCCTTAGTATAATGTATAGATGAACTCGAAACACTTCAATCAATGGATCTATAATTTGAGTTCAATTCATATTAAAACTTGAATGATCAACCATTAAGAAAATATCATGAAATTTTATTGTCCATTAATTAACTTTTGCTATTCATTTAAAAAAAAAAACTCCTAGATGTTCAACCTTTTTAACCTAAATCTCTAATCTGTCGGCGGTGGCGTCGGCCTTTAGGCTAGTTACTGATCATGACTCTTTCATCATTTTTTTCGTGATTTTTATTTATTTTTTGTCCCAGTCTATATTATTGTAGCCTAGTAATGTTCTGTCGTAAATATGAGATTTGACAACGTAAGGGCGTCGCCAGATCTATTAGGAACCATTCTCGAAGGGTCTTATCATGATAAATTATGGTGATGGTGATAGATTTGAAATGATTATGAGGATAAGTCGTTTAAGACTTGACATTTTGTGCATTATTGACACAATGGGTCTCTTGGAGCTTTTGGCAGTTGTCTTTTGGTTGATCGGTGTTTATTGTCAGGTTGGATGGCGGAGTTAGGATGTAAATTTCAACAATTTGATACTTATCTGATTTATTTTCGAATGATTCTAGTATTGCATTTATTGTTAGTTTGTCTATTTCTCTTTACTTTTTTTGAGATTATTTTAGAAACATAACATTTGTGTATTAATTTATAATGATTTATTTATTGTTGATATCTTTATTTTTTTCCGTTGAATTAATAGTAATTTCTTTTAAAAAAACGACACGAGTCATAGGATGGAATTAATTGAGGGCACAGTAGACAATGAAGTGAAAAGACCCCTGAAATAAATTTCCCCTCACTTGGGTCATATATAGGATGAATTAACATATTTATAGGGTCCAATATTCGAATTTATAATGAAAAAAGTAAAAACAAATATTAAAAATATACCTTATTAAAATCTGTTAAAATATTTAATAAAAGCAAAAATTATTTCAAATTTTCAATAGTTAATTTAATTTTTAATATTTAGACAGTCAGCTATTAGTTATATTATATTTTTAAAGTTTAAATATCGTGGAAGAATTTTGTAATATTTTAAGCTAATTTTAAAGGACATTAGTTTAGAACTATTCTGGCAAGTTGGAATCTAAAATTCCCAAAAATAGGAAAATTACAATAATGAATTAATTATAATAATTTTTAATCCAAAAAGGTTTGGCTGCTCACCAAAATAGATTAGATACAGTAGCGTTGGACAAAAAATAAGCTAAACGCATCCTATCGTCCATCTAAACCCACCTTTAATACTCTAAACCATGGGCACAGCTGAAATTTGAAACAAAAATAATAGATGAAAACCAGAAAAAATAAAACAATTGGGGTTTATTCATAAATACTAAAGAAATGAAGCCCCACAATAGAAAAAGCAATAGAATTGTATTTTTCTACTCAATTTACTAATTAACCCATACTAACCTCACCTAACTCACAGCTTTCTGGAATAAAATTAAGGAAAATTATTAAGGTTATATTGGTCATTTGAATTGAAGTACTGCCACGAAATCAGTCTCATTTTGAAAATTAAATAAATTGAAAGGGCTTTTCGTGTAAATTCAAGTAACAAAGCATTATGATATCTGCAACAGCAACCCCAAATCCACCCAAAGCTACAGAAAAGAAAGAAAATAAATTCACATACACCAAAAAAAAAAAAAAAAAAAGAAAAAGAAAAAGAAAAAAAAAGCTCTCAAAAATTAATAAACGTTTTTGGGATTGCAGGTATCTTTCCCTTTCTTTATTCTTTTTATTTTCTTTTTTTTATTAAAAAATCCATAAATATATATAATTTCTGATATTGCTAAAATTAGAGAGGTTCTGTCTGTTTATCTTCTATTATTCTCTACATAGATTCTTCTCTTTCTACTACTGTAATAAGTTTTTCTTCTTTGGGTTTTAAAAGTTTTTATTTTTAATTTTTAAAAAACAATGTTACAATGAGTTAATATTTTTATTTTTCTGGGTAGCTTTAGAAACTTGAAGTGAAGCTGTTTCAGACAAGTTACCTAGGAATCTGGAGCTGTTCTTTAGTGTTTTTGGTCTGTTGTTGGATTCAACAAGATGTCTCAAACCAACTGGGAAGCTGATAAAATGTAAGTCTTTTCTTTTTTTCCCTTCTTGTTAAAGTTAACTTTGTTTTGGGTTTTAAATCTTTATTATTATATTTATTACAATTTCTTTAGCTCTTTAATGTGGTTTTTGATGTTTTCCCTTTCTTTTTTGGTTTTATTTGAGTTCTGGGTATGTAAGCTTTTTCTGGGTTTTTGTTTGTTCATTTTGATGTCTTTAAAGATTTCAATTTTAGTTCTTTGAAAGCTTGGTATTTTTAGGGTTTTGTTTGTTGTGGAACTTCAAGTTACTGTTCTTCTGTTTTGCATTATTATTTTTATGTAAAATGATAAATTTGATTTAGGGTTTTGTTGTTTATCAGATTTTCGTTGTATAAAGCTTATAATTTTATTTGCTTATGGAGTTATTAGTTATGCTTGTAAGTTCTGATTTTGCTCTTATAAGCATACTGTATGGCCATGTATTTTGTCAACAACAGGTTAGATGTGTATATCCATGATTATTTAGTAAAGAGGGATTTAAAGGCTTCAGCTCAGGCTTTTCAAGCTGAAGGGAAAGTATCATCAGATCCTGTAGGTAAGCAACTAAATGGGTTCGGGAATTATGTTAAAGCCAAAGATCTGTTCTTTTATATTAGATTGTTTAGTACTTTCATTGATGCTGGTGCTGAACTTGGTATCCAGCTATCGATGCACCTGGAGGTTTTCTCTTTGAATGGTGGTCTGTTTTTTGGGATATATTCATTGCCAGGACTAATGAGAAGCATTCAGAGGTTGCTGCATCTTATATTGAGGTTGGTTTTGATTTTATTTTTCTATTTTGAACTGTTAATTTGTTTCGAGTTTGTACTAGCCATGGATAACCTACCATCAACATTTTATTTTTTGTTTAATTTGTCGCGGATTGTTTTCTGTACTTGGAAATTGGAGTCCTCTCCTGAAAGCATATTGCATGATGAGCTTGTATCAAATGCTCTATGGGAACTGGTAGTAAAAGTACCATTGAGTCCCCCATACTAGGATTCAGATTGCATTTTGCCCCCTTAACTCAAAAAATGGGCAAATTAGTCATTGTATGTTAGATCAGAGAACAAACTGGTCATTTATGTTAAAAATTTCATCCATTTCTACTGTTAAAAATTGGTTTGGCTGACAAAATAACCAGATAGTTACACTTGGTGTGTTATGTGTACCTTATGCTGGCGAACAAGGACCAGTTTTTAACAGTAAAAAAAGATGAAATTTTTAACAAAAGGATTAGTTTGCTCTTTGATCTAATATACAGGGATTAATTTGCCTATTTTTTGAGTAGAGGGGGCAAATTGCAATCTGACTCCTAGTACAAGGGCCTCCATGGTACTTTTACTGGGAACTGGCTAACTAAGGGTATTTTTATTATTGAAAGAAGGGAAGCAATCGAAGGCAGGAGAAGTGTTCCCTGTTGTATTTTGTTAAGAATGTTTATTATAGAGTAGATTACGAAATTTTCTTGTCTTCCAAATGATTTCTTCTTAACATATGTGATGTATATGGTGCATTGATGTTGCAGACTCAATTGATTAAAGCACGGGAGCAGCAGCAACAGCAGCAGCAACCTCAACAGCCTCAACATCAACAGCAACAGCAGCAGCAACAACTGCAGATGCAACAGCTTTTATTGCAGAGGCATGCCCAACAACAACAACAGCAGCAACAACAGCAGCAACAACAGCAGCAGCAACAGCAGCAGCAACAGCAACAGCAACAGCAGCAACAGCAACAGCAACAGCAACAGCAACAACAACAACAACAGCAACAGCAACAACAGCAGCAACAACAGCAACAGCAGCAGCAGCCACCACAGCAGTCCCAGCAGGCACAACAGCCTCAGCAACGAAGGGACGGGTCTCATCTCCTAAATGGCAATACAAATGGACTTGTTGGAAATGACTCTCTCATACGTCAGCCTGCTGGAACTGCTAATGCCATGGCGACTAAGATGTATGAGGAAAGACTAAAATTGCCACATCAAAGGGATTCTTTGGATGATGCAGCTATGAAGGTTGGTTGATCATTTTTGATTTCTTAGAAATGTTTTCTTCTTTTAGTTGATCATTTTAGGAGTTCCTTACAGCAAAGGTATGGTGACAATGTCGGCCAGCTCTTGGATCCAAATCATGCCTCGATATTGAAGCCTGCAGCTGCAACTGGTCCGACTTCCGGGTGATTTATTTTACTTTCCCTTTATTACACAAAGAAGAGTCTTTGAATGCAAATGTTTCTGAAGTGAAACCTAGACAAAATTTTCAGCAGTGTTAAGTAAGATAATTCGGTTAAATGCTGCAGAAGGTTTACAACAAAATTTTTACAGTAATTCCCTTGTGTCTTGTGGTCTATCTGCTCTAACATGAACTTGAGCCACTGAATGCCACTGAAACCTCCTTTTTCATCTAAAATAGTGTCATGCATTTAGGGTTTATTCAAGCATCCAAGACTAAGTTGTTTTCAGCGATAAACTTATTTGGATTCATGTATATTTTAGGCAAGTATGGCATGGTACAGCTGGTGGAATGTCTCCGCAAGTTCAAGCTCGGAGTCAGCAATTGCCAGGAACAACACCGGTAGGGTCACCTTAAATGGATCTCTTTCATGTTTCTTCCCTTTGTCATGTTCTGAAATTTTATCTGGAAGCAGGATATAAAGAGTGAGATGAATCCAGTATTGAATCCTAGAGCTGCTGGTCCCGATGGATCTTTAATGGGAATTCCGGGTAAGTTTCTCTTTAACAGGTTTTTTTGTTTAAATTGCATCTTTCCTTTGAAAATGGCACACTAATGATAGCACGTGCTTGTCCTTGTGATTGACTCGGGTCATTTTACTTATTTATTTGGAATCTAAGTTCATATTACTTGTATATTTGGAATCTAAATAATGTGATTTCATGTTTCTCAGGGTCAAATCAAGGTGGTAATAATTTAACTTTGAAAGGATGGCCATTAACAGTAAGTTTTATCTTTTTATTGGAATGTTTTTATTCATACATGTATTAGTGAACTGTAAATTTTATTTTTCATCTTATGTTTCCTTTGAATGGTTTTCATTTGATCTGTTTTTAGGGACTGGACCAACTGCGCGGTGGGATCCTTCAGCCGCAAAAGTCTTTTATGCAAGCTCCTCAGCCCTTTCATCAACTTCAGATGTTGACACCACAGCACCAGCAGCAACTCATGCTTGCTCAGCAGAATCTGACATCACCATCTGGCAGTGATGATAATAGAAGATTGAGAATGCTATTGAATAATAATCGGACCATGGGCCTCGGAAAGGATGGCCTTTCTAATTCTGTTGGTGATGTGGTTCCAAATGTATCACCTTTGCAGGCTGGCAGTCCTCTCATGCCTCGGGGAGATACAGAAATGCTAATGAAGGTATTACCGTCCGTATGAAGTGTGCTTTTACCTCGCTTTATTCCTTGGTATCTTTCTGTTTCTTATATATTTCATTTGCTTTGTAGTTAAAATTAGCTCAGTTGCATCAACAGCAGCAGCAACTGCAACAGCAACAGCAACAGCAACAGCAACAGAACAGTAACTCACAGCAACAACAGCTTCAGCAGCATGCGCTTTCGAATCAACAGTCACAGAGTTCTAATCCAAGTTTACATCAACAAGATAAAGTTGGTGGAGGTGGAAGTGTCACTGTGGATGGGAGTATGTCAAACTCATTTCGAGGGAATGATCAGGTCTGCCCTTTTCTGGTTATATGTAATTCAACTTGCCAATATCATTCCTGTTTGAGGGTTGTATCTGCTTCCATGTGACACCCTTTGCACATGGTGCTATGGTGTTTAGCTTGAAAACTTATTTCTTTTTCCCGGTCAAGTGATTTTGGTTGTAATTGTAGGCTATTTTGCTGCCACATGTATGCGAATGGTCATGTAAAGCTTTTTAGTTCCGATTCTTAGCTTTATAACATATATGATTAGGTTTCTAACATGATTTCCTTAAATTCATTTTAAGGTTTCAAAAAACCAGAATGGAAGAAAGAGAAAACAGCCAGTGTCTTCTTCAGGCCCTGCCAATAGCTCTGGGACAGCAAACACAGCTGGACCTTCGCCTAGTTCTGCACCTTCAACGCCATCAACACACACTCCTGGAGATGTGATTTCAATGCCTGCGATGCCTCATAGTGGCAGTTCTTCCAAGCCTTTGATGATGTTTGGTGCTGAGGGTGCTGGTACACTTGCATCACCTTCAAATCAATTGGTGAGTCTATTAGTTTTTTTCCCATGTTTGTGGAGGAATTAAAAATTCCTTGCATAAATTCTCATGGGAATTCCATTTTGGCAGTGGGATGATAAAGATCTTGAATTGCAGGCTGAAATGGATCGATTTGTGGAGGATGGATCTCTTGATGATAACGTTGAGTCTTTTTTATCCCATGATGATACGGATCCTAGAGATGCTGTTGGCCGATGTATGGATGTAACTAAAGGTGTATAAATATTACTTGTATGGTTGTTATGATTTGATAAAGTCTACTGTTGTCGGGAATCTATTGTAGCTTACTTTTTCAAACATTGTAGTTTCACTCTATTGGCTTTTTTCACATCCCCAGTTATTCTTGGATACAATATGATAATGTGCTAATTCCTTTGTCAAACGGTTATGGCAAATGATACGTTCGTATATCTCATTAAACTTTTGTACATTTTGGTGTTATTCTCTCTAATTATTATTATTTTAGATGTTGCTTATTGCTACTAATTCATGACCTTGCTTCATTGTTTATATATCAAAATGCCAATTGAATTTGGCCCAAGAAATTGT
This sequence comes from Gossypium raimondii, assembly GCF_025698545.1. NCBI lineage: Eukaryota > Viridiplantae > Streptophyta > Magnoliopsida > Malvales > Malvaceae > Gossypium > Gossypium raimondii. The sequence continues at coordinate 56,457,107 of NC_068577.1, read as the reverse complement.
GCAATTGTAAGGGCGCGATCATCTATCCTGTACGCATGTCATATTCAATTGTTATGTAACTACATAATGTAAATGGATTACCTTTGATGCTTTTATACCGGAAATGGACTAGTTTTACAGTGTACCAAATTTGCATTTGACTTCAGGTTTCACATTTATGGAAGTAAATTCTGTTCGAGCAAGCAGTAGCAAAGTTACTTGCTGCCATTTCTCGTCAGACGGAAAGTTACTAGCTACTGGTGGCCATGATAAAAAGGTGAGTTATAAGAGGGGAACAGAAAATTTTCATTCTTTTGAAATTTTAGATTCTAGTGCAATCATTTGCATTTTTTTTGCAACGCAGGCTGTATTATGGTACACGGACACTTTGAAGCCGAAGTCTACGCTTGAAGAACATTCATGTTTGATTACTGATGTTCGTTTCAGTCCAAGCATGTCACGCCTTGCAACATCTTCATTTGACAAAACTGTCAGAGTCTGGGATGCCGACAGTGTTAGTGGACATTTCCTTTCAATTTTAGTCCTGGTTATTTTCATGCTATTGTCATTTAATCTGCATTGACATATGCTATTGTCATCAAAATACATTTAGGCGTTTTGCTGAATCCTTATGCATGTACCATATTAGCATTTTCATATAGATGACACATGCTATGTTCCAAAACAGTGATCGAAAGGGTACTGGTTTGGTTTCTGCATTTTTCTTTGTCATGCTTGCTTTTTAAGTCTTTCTGTACTGTTTGATGGATCTGTTCTTTCAATTTTTCTGCAGCCTGGTTATTCGCTTCGTACATTTATGGGACATTCTGGTAACGTTATGTCACTTGACTTCCATCCAACTAAGGATGATCTTATCTGCTCTTGTGATGGTGATGGTGAAATACGATACTGGAGTATCAACAACGGGAACTGTGCAAGAGCTTTCAAGGTATGATCTTGCTTTGGATTTCCTTGCAATTGAAATCTATATCGAACTCAGGCATCTCTCTGAGGTTGATGCACAGCTATTGAGATTGTTTCCTTTGTGTGGATCAGGGTGGTACGGCCCCTGGTACAGCCCAATTGAGATTTCAACCTCGCCTCGGAAAATATCTTGCAGCAGCTGCTGAGAATGTTGTATCTATACTGGACACCGAGACTCAAACTTGCCGGCACTCTTTACAGGTGAATTAGTCTACATGGGTTATAAACTATATAAAAGAAATCCGAAGGAACTAGCTGACTCAAACGGGCATTCCAATGGTTACTACAAAAATATTTTTGGACTAGCCAATTATAGCCATGGTTATTCGAACTGTAGTGTTTGGTTTGGTTTTAATTCAGGTTTTATTATATTACGACTAGATTGGCGGAGTTTGTAAACTTCTTATTAAGATAACCAAATAAGGCTAGCCGAACCGATGTTTGTTTTCTGGTGACTTGATTAGTCAAGTGAAAAGATCCAACAATAGTGATCTCATTTATACGTATTTTAAGCATTTTCCTCCATTGTAACATGACTGACTTCGGTTTTGTTTCCGGATTTGTAATAGCAGGGACATACTAAACTGATCCATTCCGTATGCTGGGACCCTTCGGGTGAGCTTCTAGCATCCGTTAGTGAGGACTCTGTTCGAGTTTGGTCCTTTGCGTCAGGCAGTGAAGGGGAATGTGTTCACGAATTGAGCTGTAATGGCAACAAGTTCCACTCTTGTGTTTTCCATCCTTCGTTTCAATCACTGCTCGTTATTGGCTGTTACCAGGCGAGTAACTTTACTTTTAGTCTTGTATTTGCTGTTATATGTACTACCCTGTCAATGACATGCACCCTTTCCATGTTGGATTCAGTCTTTGGAGCTATGGAATATGTCGGAGAATAAGACCATGACATTGTCGGCTCATGAAGGACTCATTGCTGCATTGGCTGTATCACCAGTGACAAGGTTGGTTTCTTCCGCAAGTCATGACAAGTTCGTTAAACTGTGGAAGTGATTTGATCGCTTAGCTTGTGGCTGTTGTGGTTGCTCGATGTGTCCGTTTTCTGTGGTTTGTCTTGGCTCCCCGTGTAACCCTAGTAAAAACTAACCCTGCTGTTGTTGCGTGCATGTTTATGTAACCCTTGTATCTTTAACTCGGACATTCTTGCTGTTCATTCACCTTGTGTTTTTGATGTTTTGTTGGTACTTCTGTTTTGTTTTTGTTTTTTTCGAAGTCGGAGATGACTGTTCATGGATTCGATAAGGTGCACATTCCTTGAGCTTGAAGATTTGAAGCCGTGGATGGTAACATCTTTGATAGTTTTTGCGGAATTTTTGTTAATGAAATCAATGCATGCATGCATGTTCGAATTTGAGAGCTAATTAGTAGCAATAAAATACACTGACTTGAATCATTGAAATGGAAGAAAAAGGAAGACAATCTTATGAGTATAGGCTTTTAATAAGTCCGAAATCTTTTCTGGGGTCGCAAAATGTAGTTTTATTATTGTGACATTTTCAAGTTAAATTTGACTGAAAATACACAAATAAATAAATTAAAAATACCAAAAGTTAAAGATATTAATTTTTTGATCTTTTTCAATATTTTAGAAACAATTCTTAATGTCATGAAAAAAATCACACGATGGTTTAGAATCAAGATTAAATTAATATAATTTATAAATATTGAGAGCTAAAGTTGTTATTATGCTAATTTTGATATTGAGTAAAAATGTAATGGAGGCCTCTGTATTAGGAGTTATTGTATTTTACTCCTTTTACTAAAAATAAATAAATTAATCTCTGTATGTTAGTCAAAGAGTAAACTGGCCTTATTAACAATTCTATTTATTTTTGCTATTAAAATTGATCATTGTAAAAAATGAATACATGAGTTAAGAGCGTTAAAACGCATTATTTTTCTATTTATGGGTTAGGGAGAGAGTATGAATAATTTTAAGCATTAAAAAAAAAACCAACATTTTCTACACCAACTCAAGTCAAAACTTCATACTCACATTAGTCTTCCCTCTCTTCAACAATTTTTTCTCCCAAAATTCTCTTTTACGAACCCATTTTGAAAAAGAGATGAACAGTGTAAGCAGAAAAATTGGTAGTGAAAAATTTTTCAACAAGAAATTCAATTGTGAAGACAATTTTAATGCTCAGTCAATCAATCTTGTTTTGTTGGAATTTAATATATAAATAAAATTCTCATTCAATGCATTGACTCAGAGAGACTGCCATACAATTATTCAAAACTTTGTTTCTTTATCTTATTTTTCAAGTAAAGGTTAAGGTACTTGTTATTTACATTAAATTCATCATCCAAAATAAAAATTCATCACTTTACCATTAAATAGTAACATAAATTAACGACAAAGGCGAAGCAAAACTTTTTTCGGGCCGGAATTAAATTATATATTTATACGATAATAATATGTAATTTCACTATTTTAATAGCCTTTATCTCTATAATTTTTAAAGGATTAAATCAAATTTTTATCATTTTGGGGCGAAAGTGAAATTTTACCATTACTAATTTAAAATTTTATAAATGATAAATGGGCTAAAAAGGAAAATTTTCATTTTAAAGGGGGGTCAAAGCCCTTGCCAGCCCCCTGGCTCTGCCCTTGATTAACGGTGCATTTCGACATTAGTCACTCTAAAATTAGGATAAACAACCCGTCAATCACTCTATATAGGGGTTGTTCATATTTTAGTCACACCAAATTTTTTCGAACAAATGCACCGTTAATCTTCCGTTACTATTTAATGACAGAGTGACTGATTTTATCAATTTCTTTTTCGGGTAACCAAGTTAATAAAAAGAATTGGGGTGACGAAAATAAGTTTGTTTGTTTATGAGTTGATTGCTTTGTTTATTATTATATGATACATCATATATTAAAGGCATAATGATAAATTAGCTCTCAATGTTTATATCTTTTGTCAATTTGACTCTTAATCTTTTTTGAGTTAAATTTGATCTTTCAAAAAGTAGTCAAATCATTTTTTAAATAGAAATGTTGATTAAAACATCGATTTTTTAATGATGTTGGCGGGGTGCTTAAGTGGCACTCCACGTATGCTTCATGCTGAACTAATACTAGTTATCTTATATGCCACGCCAACAATAAATTAATAATTATAAAAATATTTAAAAAATAAAATAACTCAAAATTCAAAAAAATAATATAAAAAATAAAAAAAATTAGCATGAAGTACATGTGGATTGTCATGTGGACTGCAATATTTAAAAATTTAATATTTTAGTTAATATTTCGGTTAAAAATATAACAATTTAACTCTTTTTGATAGGTTAAAGGTCAAATTCGACTCTTTTTAAAAAGTTGAGGTCAAATTTAACTGAAAAGAGAAGGCTTAGCCCTTAAACTATAGGACTGATCAAAAGTGTTACCTAAACTTTTGGTCCAACTGTGTGCTCCAATAAAAAAATCTTGTAACCAATCAGAATATGACATGTGGTATATTTAGTTATTTTTATTTTATTCACTGTATTTTTTATTCTTTCATCCGCTCTTCTTCTCCCTCAGCCAACTTCTTCAGTCTCTCTTCAAACCAGACAATTTTCTAGTTTCGTCACACAATTTTGCTCATGTCGCTTCAGCGTTCGGGGAAACTCATCACACAATCTCAAACAATCTAGAAAATTTCCAATCTCATCACACGAAAATATAAAATTGCACTTACTTTAAAATATATATTTAATGGAATTTAAGAATATAAAGAGAAAAGAAAGGTAAAAGTTGCCATGAATCTTTGACACAGCAAAAAAGTCACCACAATGCATATGTTTTGACAAATGTGGGCATTAATTTCAATGGGATACGTTCGTTTAATCAAAATTGGAGGCTCAAATTTTTGTTTTTTCACAATACATGGACCTACCTCCATTGAAATCAATTTGCGTAAACTAACTGTTGTTCATCGAGTCAAGGGTGAATTTACACGTAAGGCTATGCAAGCAAGAACTGATACTGTTCTTTTCGTCACTTAATTTGATCCAGTTTAGAAATTATTCCCAGCGCCAGTATACGCGCCGTTTCCAGAAGTGACCAATGGCCAGAAGACCAAAATAAAAAAAATCTAAAATTAAGTGGTATAATTTTTAAAAAGGAAAAAGACTAGAAGTATGACTATATTGAAAAGCACTTAAAAGGCGGAAGTACTAAGGTAGCAATTAGACCCTTCTCACGAAAACACGCAGATCCTAGGGGATTCGGGTTGGGCCGGCGGGTCAAGCTTTGAAACGGCGCCGTTTCAGGACTCTTGAAACTTGGCCAAAACGACGCCGTTTGGTTATGCCTATAAATGTCAAAAAAAAAATTAAAAAATTTATTTCTATTCAGTTTTAAAAAAAAAAACTTATTCTTTCTTTTTTTTTTGAGGGCATCTCCCAGTCCGGCCATAGGGCCGTCGGTGCTCCGCCATGGCCACCGGTCATCAACGGCCAGAGTTGCAAAAACAAAATGCCCTTTTTAGCCCTCTTGACCCCAATTTGAAGGCGATGCATTCTAAAAAAAACTAAAAAAACTTTCGGTCCTTCTCTTTTTTGAACGAACACCTTTCACGCCTCGTTTCGTTGAAGCCCAGGCCAAACCCTAATGGGTTCTGGGGTTTTCGGTGTCGGAGAAGACCTCCGATGACGAAGGGAAGCGAAGTGACACAGGTTAAAAAAACAAACTTTATTTTTTTATTTATTATACTTTTCGAATACTGTTCGAAATGAAAAAAATAAAATAGAAAAGAATCACCTTCATTTTTTCTTTTAACGTTTTTTTTCTTTGTATTCGATTTTCTCCTTATCCAAAAATGTTACATGGTTGTTGTGGCTTTTATAGCCGAATGTGTTATATTATACTACTATTTTCCATTTTTTCTTTTCTGCCGTTCTTTGCGTGCTGCGTTTCTGTCCTTTTGTTTTTTCTTTTTTACAGGTGTCCATGGCAAGGTCAATGGCGTTGGGGACCGCGCCTTGCCATTTCAGTGAAAGAGGCAGACGAAACGTCAGACCTTGGGCGACGAGCTTACTGACGAGGCGGAGGCTACGGCGCGGATGGCTTTAGGGTGACACTAGGGTTTTTGTTAGTTTTTAAGGTTTTGGGCCTGGGTTGATGCAGTATTGGGATTTTAGAGTTTTGGGTTAGGTGATATATTTTGGGCTTGGTTTGGGCTTGTAATATGGACTTGTTTGTTTTTTTTTAATTTATCTGTTTTGTTTGTTTATCTCTGGGCCGAATAAAATTGACATGTTACATCTTGTATCATCCATTTCAATTTTTAGAGTCGAGACATTAAGTTCATTAACTGAAGTAAGACCGTCTCGTAAAGCCTAAAGTTCCACTTCAACACTGGTTGTCCTGGAATATGGCAGTTAAATTTGATGATCCAATTTCTCTAATATAGGTCTCTGCACTCGCCTTACACAGATTACCAAGTGACGTGTAACAACCCGTTTTCAGTGAAATCAGAATAGTGGTTTCGAGACCACAAATTCGAGTCTGAAAGGAAATTATTTTAAAATTATTTCATGGTCTGCACTATGATTGAAATATCGTATGAAAATTTCGTAAAGAAAAATTTTACCGATTACATGTTTAATTGTTAAAAGGACTAAATTGCATGAAATGCAAAAGTTGAGTTCTAGTAGCTATAAGTATCAAATAGCAATGGAATTCAAAATTGGAAGTCCTTATATGACAAATAGACCATTAAGAGGAGTTAGTAGATAAGTATGATGATTCATCCATGGAAAATAAAATAAAGAAAAGGATGAAATTGGAAAGTGAAATAATAAAAGATGATAAATAATAAAATAAATAAAATATTATCATTTTACCATCTTTCCTAAATAAAAAGCCATGTAAACCCTAGTTTGAAAGCTTGAAGATAGAAAAGCTTATTTTGATCAATTAGGTATGTTTTCTTGTCCCGTTTTTAATGATTTTTATGTTTCCGAGATCGTAAAAGCTTAATTTAACTATCTCGGGGGGTTAATTTGTAAAGTTGTCAAAGTATTAGGGTTTTTTCCATGGATGAATATGCATGAATTATGAAGTTTAATGGTAGAAAATGAAAGGTTGTTGATAGATAAACAACTTTTGTAAAGGGAATTTTTATGAAATTGTAATTTAGGGACTAAATTGTAAAGATGTAAAATTCATGGAAAAATTCTGAATTTTATGAAATACATGGGATGTTAATGTTATGTGTAAAAATATGTTAGGCTTGGAATAAGGATTAAATTGCATGAATTCTATTTTCCGAGCCTAGGGACAAATTAGAATTAATTAAAAGTAAGGGGCAAAATGGTAATTTTTCCTAAGATGTGAGTTGGATTGTATTGAATATGAATTATATTAAATTTACGTTAAATTCATTCGTATAGATCCCGATAACTGAAATACGAAGTTAGGTCGTGGAAAAGAAAAAGTGTCGGATTAGTATATTACAATTCACGAACACTTGTTAAGGTAAGTTCGTGTAACTAAATTGTGTATGTTTATATGTTTGAATTGAATGTTGTATATGTGAATTGTATAAATGCCATATGTATGAAATTGATCACATATCCGTTAATGCCCGATAAATAATAAGTTCCGTTTGGATAAATGAGATTCGATGGATACAGGGTTCCCGAACTGGTTGTGGTCCTGCATATGTTGTGGACACACCATAGCTCAAAAGAGCGTCCCGTTATTAGCCCTCTCGAGCTTCCTGTTATATGGTTCCTGCGAGCTTCTTGTTATATGGCTCGAGAGAGGCTTTCCCGATTATGTGTTCTAATGAGCACTCCCGAATATGAATTGACGGATTATAGATTCATACACTTCGTGTGTACTACCCGTATGTCCATTGATATTTCATAAGGTTCAACGGGCAAAGTTCTGATATAAATTAAGATGAATTCTGAATGAGATACTACCTGTATACACCTGAAAACACATGGCAATTTGTTATTTGATGAGCTCATACTGGTTTCTTGATATTCACATTAAACACATGACTAACATGTTTGACGAGATTATGTGTGATTAGGCTATTTGCCAAATTACTTTGGATGTACTTTGCATGATTACCTTAAATGTAAAAGAATGGTAAGTTAATTTCCTGTTATACGAACTTACTAAGCATTAAATGCTTACGGAGCCACATCACACTATCAACCGCCCTTTTTCGGTATATTTATTAAATCAAATTTGGTATAATGGCCATGAATCTTTGACACATCCAAAAGGTCACCACAATGCACATGTTTTGACAAATGTGGGCATTAATTTCAATGGGTGTGGTAACAAATTTGATACGTTCGTTTAATCAAAATTGGGGGCTCAAACTTTTGTTTGTTTTATATATATCACAATACATGGACCTACGTACCTCCACTGAAATCAATTTGCATAAATTAATTGTTGTTCATCGAGTCAAGGGTGAATTTACACGTAAGGCTATGCAAGCAAGAACTGATACTGTTCTTATCGTCACTTGGTAAATGTTACTGCCGCACATAATTTGATTAATTTAGTTCACGCTAATTATTCTTGATCGAGTTTAGAACTTTTTCATAGAGTGTGGATTGACATGTAAAGCCATGCAAGTTTGAAGTAATATTAGTATACTCATCGCTCTTTATAATAGATTTATTTGTCTATTAAGATTTTATCCTTTATCTGTTATAGAGAAGTAATTGTTATACATTAATAGTATCATTTGGATGTTATAAGGGATAGTTGTTGTAAACTTATTTTTTCGCTTTATAGAAAATAAAAGTATATTTAATTTTATGTTTTATAATGAAACTATTATAGAGATTTTACACATGCATGCATATGTTCATATGTATGTTCCCAAATATAATTTCCAGTAAGGGTGGATTTATGCCTAAGGTCATGCAAGTAAAAATTAACATTAATTTTTTTTGTCTATTCATAATTGTCATATAATTAGATTAATCTAGTGCACACTAATTGTCATTGATTGGGTTATGCAAGCAAAAATATTTATTTGATTCGATTTTCACAGATTATTAACAATATTATCGAAGAAACACTATTTTACGTTTATATATTGTATACTCAAACAATTATATTAATCTAATATGAAAATAAATATATGCTCTTATTTTTCTACTTGTGTATAATTGAATCAAAATTAAAATTTTATGCGTATATATAAACTACAATTCAAAATTTATTTATCAAATTGCATATTAAAATAAAAAACCTATATAAATATTTATCCATTAAATTTTCTTTTGAGCAGTGCACACCTCCCTTATTTATTATTAGTTATTATTATTTCTTTTCTTGCGCGTTGTTATATTCATGTGAAATAAACTAATCAAATCTTTTAATTGTTGAAATTATGATTTCTTTTGTCAACATGCCTCAAGCTAGCCGCCGCTTTTGTCCAATGCCCCCTCGCGCATGCCTTCTGCTACCACCGTCGGCCTCGTCTGACACCTGCAGAGAAGAGTGAACGCAAAGCAACAAAAGAAATAAAGAGCAAACAAACAAAAGATAGAAAAAAAAACAGTTGGTAATGGCTATAAAAACAACAAGAGCCATTTTGTATCTTCTTCTTCGGCTTCGGCAAACATTAATAAAAAGAAACAAAATACCGATTTTCAGAAGTGAAACTTATATTTCTGTTCTTTTTGTCCGATTCTCTTATCATTTATTTTTTATTTTTTATTTTGGTTTTCGCGTACTAAATGAAAAAACAAAAATGAAATAAAAGAAAAGGTTTTTGAAGTACCTGTCCCTCGCGGTGCGCCACCGTCGGAGGCCTCCATCCGTTCGGCCGAGTCGTGGAAACCCCTAGGGTTTCACTCGGGGCTTCGCCGAGAAGGGAAGCAGTGAAGCCGAAAGGCCCTTTTCTATTTTCTCTCTTCATTTTCTAGTTTAAAAACACCCAAATCGAGTTTATTTTGTTTTAAAAAGGAGATCTTTTAAAAACTTGGGTTTTGGTCGCTTTTGGCTTTCCGGTATGGCGACGTTACGGCGGAGACGCGGCGGAGCTGCCGCGAGTGCTCGCCGGAGTCTTGGCCGGATGTGTGTGTTGAGAAAATGGGAGGTTGAGAGCATTTTTTAGATTTTTTTGGGTGAAAAGGGGTGCAAATGAAAGTAAAAAAAATTTGGGGGGTTTAAGTAATGAAAGCGAAAAGACGCCGTTTCGATTTGGCCCCCCCAGATGCCAAAACGGCGTCGTTTTGGGGGACCCGGTTCGACCCGACCCGATTGGCAAGGGATCCGCGCGTTTTCAAAGTTAAAGGGATATTTGCGCTACTGGTCCTTTCTCTTTGTCGCGCGCTTTCAATTTGACCTTTTTCTGTTCCTTATTTTGCGTTTCTTAATTTGCCCCATGTTTTTGCGCTTATTTCATTTCAGTCCTGAGTCACACCTCTTATTTATTTACAGTTTGGAGCCCCCAGATTTTGGTTTGATTTTAATTTCATCCTTTAGTTCATTTATTTACTTTTTAAAAAGAGAAAGAGAGTTCCTTTATTATTTATTTTAAGTTATATATATATATATATATATATATATTTATTTATCTAATATTTTTCTTATTATTTGTATTATTTGATTTAAGTCAATATAAATACATGCATGCATTTTATTATACACGTACATTTTTTCCCAATTTATATGTATACATACTTATACATATATTCTTTATATTCTATAATCTATATACATTTTTATTTTCATATATATATATATATATACATACGCACTCATATATTTTTGTCTATATACATCTTTCTATTTTCACGAATATATTATATACATACTTATATATATTTTTATATTTTATAATTTTTATGTACATATATACATTTCTTTTAAATACATACATACTTTTTAGGTTTTATAATTTTAAAATACATATATACGTACATACTTTTGATATTTTTTAAATATATAAATTATCATTATTTACTTACTTATAGTTTTATTATTTTCAAACTTTGATGTGTACTTACATATATATTTTCTTACATTCTTTACAATTTTATCTATTTACGTTTTCATCATTATTTTAAAATATTTTAATCTCACTTGCTTATATGCTTGTTTTCTTGTATGTCGTTGATTTGTCTTTTTTTATTTATCTTATCTTTGATGCTATTGCTCGTATTATTATTTTACTTACATCATCATCATTGTTATTCCATTACACCCATTTTTACTCAGATTTGTAAAAAAAGAAGATTTTGAAAATAAAGGCAATACTCGATACTTGGGATCTTCGAGAATTGGGCCCTAACGTGCTGGGTTCTAATTTTTTTCGTTGAATCTAAATAATCGAGAATGCTCTTTAATAAAAAACATAAATAAAATCTCATTATCGGGATTTCAATACGTTGTGTCCTAACGCATTGGATATGATACGTTGTTTTCTCGATACGAGGATTTTTCAAAAATAAAGGCAATATTCCGTATTTAGAAAATTTGAGAAATCATGCCCTAACTTACTGAGCTTCGATTTTTCTCGCGTTGATCCTAAATAACCGAATATCCTTTAAAAATTAAAATAAATGAGGTTTAAATAAAAAATAAAAAGCAAGCTTACTCTCAAAATACGAGATGTTGGGTCCTAACTTACTGGATGTGACATCTTGTTACTTCGAGATAAGGAAGCATTTTCCATTTTTATTTATTCGAGTAATTTTAAAATAACACAATAAAGAGGGATCGTATTTTTAAATTCTTTTCGAGTTTTTAATTTTCGACACCAAGACATTAAGTAATCAACTAGGTACCAATTTTGGGCGTATCGAGGGTGCTAATTCTTCCTCGTGCGTAATCGACTCCCGAACCCATTTTTCTGAATTTCGTAGACCAAAATCGTTGTTTTAATAAAAATTAAATCGTTTATTAAAAACAACAACTTTTTAAGGTGACCCGATCACACCTCATCAAAAAAGATTGGTGGCGGCTCCCATTTTTGTTTTCATTTTCAAAATCCAAGTTGACCTCGTTTTATCAAAAAAATGGTGTCAACATTAATTATTATATAATTGAGTATTTTTTTAATTGATGTAATTTAAATATTCAACCACTTCATTTGCTTCTTCCTTGATATTTTTTGGAGTTCACAATAATTGTTTTGAATATTCAACCTCTTCATCGGCTAGGATAATCAAATTAAAGATTTTGGGAAGTTGATAGAGATGTTAATTTAAAAGCTATAAATAGACCTAAATCCCTATGTAAAGAGAACCAAGTTAATTTATAGAATAATTTAATTCAAGGAAACATTTCCTTAAAGAGTATAAAAAAAAAAGTTACCAACATGAATCTTGATGCCAAGATTGAGTTCCCAGTCATAGAGTTCCGTTCATCAGATTTGGAGCGAGGAACCAATGGGTTCGAGAGGCTTGTGAGACTTTCGGTTGTTTTGAGGTGGTGTATGACACGATATTGACGGAAGTTCGAGAGGAGATGTTTAGGTTGATGAAAGAACTAGTTGAGGTCCCAGTGGAGAGGTAACAAAAAAACACTAGTCCGCTGCCTTACCATGGGTGGATTGGACCATGCGCTCAAGTTTCTTTGTTGTATGAAGGCTTTGGAATTGGAGATGTCTCTCACTTTGATTCTGTTAAAGACTTTGCTCGACTTATGTGGCCTGAAGGTCACCCACGCTATTGGTAATAACAATTTTTTGACTTTTTTAATTTCACCGGTTGGGTTGGTTTTAATAATTTGTAATTTGAGTTGAGTGAGTTTGAGTTATTGACTTTTTATAATTAAACCGAGTTGAGTTTGAATTTGAGTTAATCAAATCAACTTTTATATATATAGAATTGACAAAACTATTTTTATTTATTAAAATAGATGTCTAGGATACGCTAATGGATTATGGGTATTAATATTATATGAATAATTAGGTTAAAATTTAGGTTGTGAACTAAATCACAATGAAGGGGGAAAAGACTTAATGTCAAGTCTGACTTTGACTCTAACTCTAATCTCGTACTTGATATTTAATAACCCTTTAACACACAACTTAAAAGAAAAAGGTCATGGGTTTGTTTCCTTTTCTTTCATTAATTTATTGGAAGTTCTTTTAGGAATGATTTTTTAATGAAAGAAATTGCAGTAAGAGAATAGGAGAGGGGATTCTAATTTTTATATTAGTTTCAGAGTTCATGTTCAGATAATGTGAACTCGTAAAATACATAACATATTTGGATTGTGAATTCATAAAATACTTAGGATTATAGATTTGGAATCTTATAAAATTCAGAATCTGACAAATCATGTCCACTGTTTGATCTTTTGTCCCAGTGACACTATGCATACCATGGGAACACAATTGGAGGTGCTACACAAGTTAATCTGGTTAATGCTATTGATAGTTATGGATTAGGAGAGGACTCATTAAAGATGAACTATACAATGTCAATGCGGATGATGAAATATATGGCCCCTCCACCGGGGGAGTATGAGACAGGACTCTTTGCTCATATTGATAAACTAGTTATCACAATAATTTGTGAGGATCAAATTCCAGAGTTGGAAATTGAGGTCAATGACGGTCAATGGATGAAGCTGACTAATTTATCTCCTTCTTCCTTTGTCTTCATGGTTGGAGATCCTCTCAAGGTATGTTTATACATATGGTTAATATTCAAATTTTAATTTATTAAAGAAATTAATTTATATGATCTTTGTGAATAAAATATAAAATATAAGGCGGAATTTTAAAATATAAATTACATAAAAAAATCATAAAACTTAATTATTTTTTAGTTTTTTTTGTGTTGTTTGAGATTTTGAGAAAATATAGAATCTTTTTACTATTTTTCCTAAAAAACCATTCGATATTCTTAAGCTTTCCTTTTCCTTAATATTTACTTTAATCATTTAGTTGAAAATAATTGACTTTTCACAATTATTGACTTCGTTTTTTTTTTTTTTAAAAGAAGTATTGTATTTTTATTTTGATAGAGTAAGCTTTTCTTATCTCATTTAACATGGCATGAAACATTTAACGATACATGATATTATATTATTGGATAAACTAATTACAATTTACTTGTTTTTCTCTACAAATAAAATTTTTATTAATAGATGTTTGAGCTTTAACTTAATTGGCATGGACATTGTTGTCAATGTAGGAGGATGTGGGTTCGAGTGCGCTGAAACGTATTATCCTCCTATTTATGAGTTGGGGAGGGAGCTATATATGAATAGTTCTAGGCATTATATAAAAAAAATAAATATGATCAGAAAACAATGAATTTATTAAAATATATATATTAATAAAGGTGCAAGGCACCAAAAAAGAGTACAAGACTCCAAAAAAATGCAACCAAATCAAACACCAAAATAAGGAGAACAAGACTCCAAAAAAGAAAACTTAGGCAGCCAATGGTAGACCCCAAGTCCCCATCAACCAAAAACACACCTCATTAGCCCCGCATAAATCCATAAACATTTGCCACCAATCCATAAAATAACAACCCAAGCAAGAAATCATAAGTCAAGTGATGTCAACAATTACCATAAAATATTTATTAATATTTTTATATTAGATCTCGAGTTGAAATTTTGAATAACTTGTTTTTGAAATTTTGAATAATTTGTTTACCTTGCTCATAATATATATTAGATTATTGATGTTGGATGTGAATACTTATCGATATTGATTTTGAAAATTGAAGGCATGGAGTAATAGGAGATTGAAATCAACAAATCACAAAGTAATGATGAGCGGAGACAAAGATCAATTTTCTATAGCGGCCTTTATCATGCCAAATGAGGGTACCATAATCAAGACACCCAAAGAGCTTATAGATGAGGAACATCCTCAGCTTTTCAAGGACTTTGATTTCATGAAATTCTTCTTTTTTGCCTTTTCCGACCCAGCAAGGCGCATTGATAGTGGCCAGCTGCTCTCTCACCCCACCAGTTTCCAATGCCCATATGGACAAGTAGTAAAATCCCAGTTACAAGTAATAAATTGAGTCCTATACTCAAGATTTGCATTCTCGTATTGTATTACTATGTTACGGTTACTTGTAATTGTGTGATTGTATCGTGCTAAAGGTTACTAAATTTATTGTGTAGTTGAGGTCACTGATGTGTCCTTTTAACTTTCAAATAAATAAATAATAAATAAAGAGTCCAAAAAACTGCTCCATTTACCATTGTATGAAAATCTTCTAGCTGACTTTCTTTAATTGCCTATATCATTTTTCGTTTCCATTTACGATCAATGAATTCATCATCTATTTTTCATATTGAGGAAATGAGAAAATTAAGATGCAAAAAATAAATGAAATCGTAGATAAAAGATTAAGATTATATTGATCAATTTATGGAGAATTAATAAGTTGTTTAGTTTGATACATTATAGAAGATAGTTTTTTATTTTTTTTCAACTTTTGAATTGATGAAAAATTTTAATATTCAACCTCTTAATTTTATATTAAGTAAGGTGCATATATATTTTTAACCAAGTGCATTATCCTTGTTTTGCTTGGTTAATGAAATATTTATCTTCATGTGGAAGACGACTCAAGACAGCCATCAAGTAATAAGAGCATGTTTTGGAATTGTAGAGATTTATTTTGATAGAGAGAGGAAGCATTGCAAACAAATGAAATAGATGAATCAGAAAAAGGCACAGAGCAAGATCAGAGCAGATTTGGTAACACAGAATACAGGGGCAGGTGGTTGTTGGTAAGGTGGAGAAAGGAAAAAAGTGGCTAAACATAAAGCTAAACAAAGTAAATAAAGTGAGAAACTTTTAGAGTCAAAATTCTCGTGTCAAAAGTAGTGAAAGACTCCTATTTATAATGTCTCAAAAATGGGGGTTACAAAGTTGGCAATTAATAGGAATAATGGAATAAATTTCAGTTGCAATAGCATTAATGGTTAAGATGGGTGATGAAGAGTTTTTGTTGGTGATGGTAACAGTGAATGGTGAATAAGAATTCACTATATTTTTGAAAGGAGGGAAAAACATTTAGTGTTACAAGAAAATTTTAGAGAAAAACTTTTAACTAACCCCATATCTGATCCACCAAGTCAAGTTCTCCGAAATATCGTAACAGTAAAGATAACCTAAGAACCATACCATATTTCGAGATTACTTCCACTTCTTCTATTTTGGTGAAATGGTACCAGGTGAAACATATTTCGCGAAACATCTTTTGAAATGCAAGACTATGGTTGTGTAATAGCCCGTTTTCAGAGAAATCGGAACAGTGGTTTCGGAACCACAAATCCGAGTCTAAAAGGAAAATTATTTTTATATTATTTCATGGTCTGCATTATGATAAAAATGTCGTATGAAAATTTCGTAAAGAAATTTTAACCGATTACATGTTTAATTTGATGGAAAGGACAAAATTGTGTAAAGAGCAAAAGTTGGATTCTAATAGCTATAGGTATCAAATAGCAGTTAGTAGATAAGTATGGTTAGTCATCATTAGAAAATTTAATAAAGAAAATGACTAAATTGGAAAGTGAATAAAATAAAATACGATAAATAAAATAAAAATCAAATACCATCATTTATCATCATCTTTCCCAAATTAAAGACATGGAAACCCTAGCCATGAGAGCTTGAGCTCTAGCAAACTTATTTGGCTTAATTAGGTATGTATTCTTGTCTCGTTTCTAATAATTTTCTTGTTTTCAAGACCGTAATAGCTTAATCTGGCTATCTCGGGGACTAATTTGCAAAGTTATAAAAGTATTAGGGTTTTGACATGGATGAATATGCATAAGTCATATGTAATCCGGAAGTATTTCACTAGCCTGTGCGGAGGGATGAGTTAATTCACGAAGGCGTAGCGTTTACTTCCACTTAAACGGACGGAGCCCGGGTAGGGAGCTCATGTTATGCAAAATGCAAGTGCACGAGGTGTGGAGAGAAACTCACAAACCTTTTTATGTTTTATTTTTTCTAAAAAACAAACTAAAAAAACCATAAAACTTAAAGCTGAAAAAAAAAACAGAAAAATAAAACACGTTAGAAAAATATTAATTTAAAAACCGAATGCAAATGCATGACTTTTCAAAAATAAAAATCAAGGATCACGATTAAAAATTAATTTGAATACGAAATTTTAAAAATTTTGACAACACGCTTTTAACATTAGACTCGACTATGAAAAAAAGGTCCCCAATGGAGTCGCCAGCTGTAGTGACCTAAAATTTGGGCACAGACGCTAATTGAAGTGATTATTGAAAATTTAAAAGCAGAGTTTCAATTTATTTAAAAAGGGAGTTGCCACCTATCTTTTCTTTAGGTGTGATCGGACACCTACAAAATTCTCTTTTTAGAAGAAAATTTTATTTTTTAAACTTTTCTAAAAAAGAGGTAATTTTAGGTCTACGTCAAAATCCAGAGAAAATTAGAGTTCGGGAGTCGGTTGCGCGCGAGGAAGGTATTATCACCCTCGCGACGCCCAAAATTAGTATCTCGTTAAACGTGCGTAGTTTTAATTCACAAAAATACGAATGCAATTTAACATTTACTCGTGATCCGATTGAAACATGAATTTTTAAAAAAAAAACAAGAGAATTTTGAAGCATGAAAAATAAAAAAAACGAAAGTTTTTGAAACACGAGAATTTTTGAAAATACGAGAATTTTTGAAAACACATATTTTTAAAAACACGAAATTTTTGAAACACGATAATTTTTGAAACACGAGAATTTTGTCAAAACACCAAAATTTTTTTAAAACACGAGAATTGTTGAAAACACAAAAATTTTTGAAACACGAAAATTTTTGAAAACACGGAAATTTTTAAAACACGAGAATTTTTGAAAACATGAAAATTTTCGATTCTTTTTTTATTAAGCACGTATCGTATTTAACACGAACCGGTGATATTCACTCAGCATAGCAATGAAATCAACGAATTAGTGTCAAATCGATTCGTTGCCTTATTTTTTAAAACACGAATATTTTCTGAAACACGAGAAAAATTTTTTAAAGACACGAAAATTTCGAAACTCAAGAATTTTTTTGAAAACACGAATTTTTTTTGAATTTTTTTGATTTTTTTAAAAAAAGGGCGTATCGAGTTAAACGTAAACCGGTGATATTCACCCAACATAGCGATGAAATCAACGATTTTATGTTAAATCGATTCGTTGCCTTATTTATTAAAATTATTTAAATAAAATAAAATAAAAATTAAATTAAATTAAAAATATAAATACAAAAAAATGCATAAAGTACTAATAATATTAAAACGAAATAGCATAAAATACAGACATTAAAGTAAAAGTGAAATAAACGAAATTACCGAAAATATCTAAAACACGAACTTGATCGAACAAGTGACGAAAATTGAAACCCCTTTTTTTTTCTTTTTCTTTTCTTTTTTCTTCTCTTTTTCTTTTTTCTCTACTGGGCCGGCCAGCTGGGCCTGCTTCTGCTGGGCTGGTGCGTGTAGGCCTGGCTTGCTGGTACTGCTGCTGGGCTGCACTGGGCTTGGTCTGGTGCGCAAATGGGCCTGCTAGGCTGCCCAAAAAATAGCCTGCTTTTTTTTTTTTGCTTTCTTTTTCCTTTTTTTTTTGGGCTGCTCCTTGGGCCGCTGCTTGCTGCTGGCTGGAGCTGCTGTCCGGGTCGGTTCTGGGTCAGGTCGGGTCGACCCGACTATTTAAATTTTTTTTCCTTTTTCTTCTTCCTCCTCCTCAAACCCTAGTTGCGCCGCTGCCACTCACCGACGTTCGTACCGCCGCCGTCGTCCCCATCGATGATGCCGTAGGACCCTCTCCTCTTCTTCTCCTTTCTCCTCTCTTTCTCTCTTTTTTCCTCTTCTTTTTCTCTTTTTCGCAAGTTTTTTTTCGTGGGTGTCCGATTTTTGGAGTTTAAACCCCTTTTAATAGTGGGTTTTGCTTCTTTTTTTGCATGTAGCAGGTGGGGAAGGCCATGCCCTAGGCCGGCGGCCGGAACTCGTGGGGCAGGTGCACGAAATCCGCAGGATTATTGGGGATTTTTTGACAGAAGGACTAAACTATAATTGCAGTAAAACTTTTAGGGCCTAAGTGTAATTTATAGAAACTTTTAGGGTCCAAATGTAATTTCAAGAAAGTCCAGGGGTTAAAATAAAATTTAAAAAAGTTTAAGGGTCAAAATGCAATTTTTAAAAATTTTAGGGGTCAAATACAATTTTAAAAAGTTGAGGGGTTAAAATATAATTAAAAAAACGAAATCGAGCCGGATAAAATTAAGTGATTACACTTATCATGCATGTATATCCTTTTGTTTAAGTTGAAAATAGTATATTATTACCAATATCATTATCATCAATATCATCATTGTCATTTATTCGATATTTATTTTTGCAATGTTAGGTCTTAACTCGATTCTTATGTTAGCATGGTTGTTATTTTGCTATGAACGCGAACGCGGTTACTCAAATTTTCTACATTTTATCTCAAAACCATTTTATATTTCACTTAATGCATAAAAAAAATTGTTTCGTTAAAATGAACGTTGCTCGTATTTTGAGATTCGAGAAATCATACCCTAACTTACGGGGTCTTGATTTCCTCGATAAATTCGAATAAATGAACGTTTTAAAGCAAAATTTTTAATAATCTTGGGAATTAAGAAAAGATCATGTTCTAACTTACAGAATATGATTATTTTATAAAATCGAGATAATCAAATGTCTTTTGGTGTTTATTCTCGTTTTGGGGATATAAAGATATTATGTCCTAACTTACAGGATATAATTCTTTTTCTCGATTAACATTAAATACGCCCATTTCTAAATTTTTTTAAATTAAGCGATATTTTAACAAAGGATCGTATTTTAAAACTCTTTAAAGTTTTCAATCTTCGACTCTAAGACACTAATTAATCAACTAGGTACCAATTTTGGACGTTACGAGGATGCTAATCCTTCCTCGTACGTAACTGACTCCCGAACCCGTTTTTTAAATTTCGTGGACCAAAATCATTGTTTTGATAAAATCAAATCATTTATCAAAAACAACTATTTTTCGAGGTGACCCAATCACACCTCATAAATAAGGATTGGTGGTGACTCCCATACTCGTTTTCATTTTTAAAATCCAAGTTGATTCTGTTTTCACAAAAAAATAGTTTCGACAGAATAAGTAGGTTTGATACATTATAGAAAATAGATTTTTAATTTTTTTTCCAATTTTTAATTGATGAAAACTTAATATTCAACCTCTTAATTTTATATTTAAGTACCGTATATATATATATATTAACCAAGTGCACCATCCTTGTTTTGCTTGGTTAATTATATATTTATCTTCTGTGGAAGATAGGACAACGTTTTGGAATTGTAGAGTTATAAGTACGGAGAGGGGAGGATAGGAAATCAGAATTAAGGGTGGATTTATGCGTAAGGTCGTACAAATTTAACATTATTATTATTTGTCTGTTAATAAATGTCATATAATTAGATTAATCTAGTGCACACTAATTGTCATTGATTTGGTCAAGAATTTCTTTATTAAAGGTGAATGGACATGTTACGCAAGCAAAAATAATATTTATAATTTGTAAATAATATTATTTTACGTTGATATAAAAATAAATGTATAGAATCAAATCTTTTAAATTGTCTTTGTTGAAATTAGTGAATTTGAATAGTCATGATTTCTTTTCCAACAAATTCTACTCATGTGAGGAAAATCAAAGGTTTAGTAAACATTTTCTGCTCCTTAATACTTTTCTGTTTTGAGGGGCCATGTTCCTATCTATCCCCCACTTGCACTGCCGCTATGTGTCCCTATTGTCAAACGTAATACCTTTGACCGGTGCAGTGCACCTCTCATTACGTAATCCCTACTCTCTACGATGGAATTTAGAAACCCTGCATATAAATATAATTGTCTATTATGAGTTGAATATAATATTCATTTAATGAAAAGATTGTTACTTTTCTGTTAATAACTATTATTTGGTACTATTCCATGCAATATTGAATAACAAAAAAATTTCCAGATTAATCTTTTAAAATATGGACTTAGAAAATATAAAAACAAAATATTTGAAATATTTAAATATGATTTAATATAAAATACTTATATTAAAATATTAAAAATTATATTTAATAATAATCTTATTAAAATATAATAACAATAACAATAATTATCGACCTTAAAAAATCATTAAGGGTATTCTAGTCATTTCAATTTTTTTCTTATGTTATTACAACATCATTCCATTCAACCAAATATAAGAATACTATTCTAATATTTTATTTGTAAGAAATATAGATTAAACAACTTAGGTGTAACATTTATGAAAGAGCATTGTGTATTAATTCCTTTTGTACGGTATTACATGTAAATTTATATCATGTTTTAACTAACCATCTAAAAGACTATAATAAAACACCAATGAATTGAGTTCTAGATTATTTTTTTTGTCCGACTTGTTTAATGTCGTATCATATCATCTAGTATGATGCAATGAATTGAATTTACCATATCATCATCTACTTGTTTACTGGTATAAATGCAAAGCTAGCTTTTTATCCCCACAAGTTTTGAACAATAAATATATATATATATGTGTGTTGATTTTATTTGCCCTCTATATGTTTGATTTTTTATTTAATAAAAAAATCGCATATCACAATACACTTGGTTAAGATTTTTTACAAAATATTAACAGTTGAATAATCGAGTACTTTTTCAGTTGATCAAATTTGAATATTCAACCACTTCATCTGTTCTTCCTTGAGATTTTTGGAGTTTTGATTTTGTTTTGAATATTCAACCACATGTGCAATGCTTGGACTATCAAATTAAAACTTTGGGAAGTTGATAGAGAGGTTAATTTGCAAGCTATAAATATACCTAAATTCCTATGTAAAGAGAGCCAAGTTAATTTACAGAATAATTTAGTTCAAGGAAACATTTCCTTTAAGAGTATAAAAAAAAAGTTACCAACATGAGTGTTGATGCTAAGATTGAGTTCCCAGTCATTGAATTCCGTTCATTGGATTTGGAGCGAGGAACTGATGGGTGGCACCGATTGTGCAACAAAGTTCGAGAGGCTTGTGAGACTTTCGGTTGTTTTGAGGTGGTGTATGACACGATATCGACGGAAGTTCGAGAGGAGATGTTTAGGTTGATGAAAGAACTGGTTGAGGTCCCAGTGGAGAGAAAACAAAAGAACGTTCTTCCCCCGCCTAACTATGGCTGGGTTGGACCAGGCAGTCACGTTTCTTCGTTGTATGAAGGCTTTGCACTTGAAGATGTCTCCAATTATGATTCTGTTAAAAACTTTGCTCAACTTATGTGGCCTGAAGGTCACCCACGCTTTTGGTAACAACAATTCTTTGACTTTTCTAATTTCATAGGCTGTATTGGTTATGATAATTTCTAGTTTAAGTGAATTTGAGTTATTGACTTTTTATAGTTAAATTGACTCGAGTTTAAATTCAGGTTAATCAAATTGATTTGTTTATATTTAGAATTGACGAATCTATTTTACTGTATTAAAATAGATGTCCAGGATACGCTAAGGGATTATAAGTATTGATATTATATAAATAACTAGGTTAAATTTTGAGTCGTTGGCTAAATCACACTGGATTAACTAAAGACTTGTGATTAAGTTTGGCTTTGACTCTGACTCTGATTTTGGCTCTAGTATCATATTCGGTATTTGAATAACCCTTACCACTTACAACTTAAAAAGAAATTTCATGGGTTTGTTTCCTTTCCTTTCATTAATTTATTGGACATTTTTTTAGGAATGATTTTTTTTAGTGAAAGAAATTGTAGTAAGAAAATAGGAGAGAGGATTCTAATTTTTATATAGGTTACCTCTTAAGAGTGGCTACGTGTATTAGCTCCAGAGTCAAGTTTTCATCTTTTTCACATGACATATTTGGATTTGAACTCATAACCAGGTGTGAAGCTAGAACAATCTTTTAGGGGTTGAATGAAATTTTAATTTTTTATACTCTATATCTTAATAATTTTTAAAAGATTAAATTGAATTTTTATAATTTTAGGGGGCCAAAGTATAATTTTACCTTTACTAATTTAAAATTTTAAAATTTTTTAAAGGACCTAAATAACAATTTTTTATTTTAGGAGGGCTGGGCCCCCTGCCAGTCTCTTAAATTCGCCTCAACTCATAATATACTTAGAATCATAGATTTGGAAGCTTACAAAATTTAGAATCTAAAAAATCATTTCCGTTGTTTGATCTTTTGTCTCAGTGACATTGCACATACCATGGGAACACAATTGGAGGTGCTAAACAAGTTAATCTGGTTAATGCTAATTGATAGTTATGGATTAGGAGATGATTCACTGAAGTTGAACTACATAACGATTATGAGGATGATGAAATACATGCCCCCTCCACCAGGGGAGAATGAGACAGGATTCTTTCCTCATACTGATAAACCTGTCAGCACATTAATTTGTGAGAATCAAATTCCAGGGTTAGAAATTGAGGCCAACAATGGCCAATGGATCAAGCTGACAAATTTATCTCCTTCTTCTTTTGTCTTTGTGGTTGGAGATCCTCTTATGGTATGTTTATATTATTTATATTCAATTTTTAATTTACTTAAAACTTAATTTATATAATCCATATGAATAAAATTTAAAATACAACTGCTAGATTATTAAAATATCAATTAGATAAAAATTCATGAAACTTAACTGGTTTTTATTTTTTTATTTTTGTGTTGTTTGGGATTTTAGAAAGAAAACTAAATATAGATTCTTTTAATTACTTCACATAACATTATGATTTTAGTAATTAAACTACTTAATTTACATAATTTCCTAGTTAACATAGCTTAAACAAGGTTAAATACTTGAAGTACATACAACCAAAAATTTGGATGATAGATTCTTCTTCCTTCTTACTCTTTAGCCAACTCTTTCCCTTTTCCTTCAACTTGATCTTCAATCTTCTTCTCTTCCTTTAAAGTTTTGATGGAGAGAAATTTGGGGGTGACGGTTTGCTTGTGGAGAAAGATGATAATCTTTTCATTTTTTTTCTCTTCCTTTCTACACAATTCTACTGAAAAATCTAATGATTTTTATTTAAAAATGGTCAAATTACTATCTAGTCCCCTAGCTATTCATCTTTACACTAAGACTCCTAATCATTATGCCTATAAATATCGACTTGGCCAATTACCATTTTACCCTCAATCATATTTACAATTCCATGTATGAGTCATATTTTTACTTGGTAAGATTTCCTATTAGTCTTTCCTTGTATATTCTCATAACTTTCTAATTTCATACTTTCACCACAACAATTTCTTTACTCTTTCAATTTAGTCAATGCTTTTATTTAAAGTTTTCTTATTTAAGGAGTATTTTCTAATTTCCTATAGGGTCTAAAAATTTTCTAATTTCATACTCAAAGTCTCTATTTGTTTTATTTAAAAAATTCTCCACTAATTCCAACCCGATTCATCACTGTACCTAGTTTCGAGTTAAAACATAATTGTTACAATAATAATGTAAATGAATATTATTCGATAAACTTATGACTCTAAAAAAATGCAACAAAATCAAACACCAAAACAAGGGGAACAAACTCCAAAAAAGAAAACTTAGGCAGTCAATGCTAGACCCCAAATCCCCATCAAACAAAAACACACCCTATTAATCTCACAGCTTCATGAAGAACTCATCTTCATCTTAGCTTCATGAAGCAACTCATCTCCAATTCACGAAACAAGCCTTTAAAAACAAACACCAACATAAGCCCGCATAAATCCATAAACATTTGCCACCAATCCATTAAAGAACAACCCAAGCAAGAAATCATAAGTAGAGTGATGTCAACAATTACCATAAAATATTTATGGATGTTTTTACATTAAATCTCCGGTTCAAATTTTGAATAACTTGCTTATCATGCTCATAATATATATTAGACTATTGACATTGAATGTGAATGCTTATCATAAAATTAATACTTATCAATATTGATTTTGAAAATTGAAGGCATGGAGTAATGGAAGATTGAAATCAGCGAAGCATAGAGTAATGATTAGAGAAGACAAAGATCGTTTTTCTATAGCAGCTTTTGTCTTTCCAAATAAGGGTACCATAATCAAGACTCCTAAGGAGCTTATAGATGAGCAACATCCTCGGGTTTTCAAGGACTTTGATTTCATGGAATTCTTCTCTTTTGTCTTTTCCGACCCAGCAAGGACCAGAGATAGTGGCCAGCTGCTCTATGAATTTGCTGCTCTCACACCACCAGTTTCCAATTAAAATCTTGCCCATTTCGACAAGTACAATCCCAGTTACAAATAATTAATTGAGTCCTATACTCAAGATCTGCATTCTCGTGTTATATTACTATGTTGAGGTTCGTTATAATTGTGTGATTGTATGGCGCTAAGGTTACTAAATCTATCGTGTAATTTAGTTCACTTATGTGTTCTTTTATCTTTTAAATAAAAAAATAATAAATAAAGAGTCCAAAAAACTGTTCCAATTTTGGCCTGACCCAAAATAATAAATAAAACCATCCAAACATTAAAAGTCCAATTACAAAGAAATTACAAGGCCACAACATATCAAAAAAAAAAAAAAAAAAACAAAGAAACCCTAGGCAGAAAACCTAGCCGCCGCCACCCCCAACAGCAGCCACGTGCGCCTCCGTACGGCCACCTCCGTACCTTCACAGCTGGCCTTTTGTACCTGCAAAATAGACACGTAAA
Organism: Gossypium raimondii; assembly: GCF_025698545.1. NCBI lineage: Eukaryota > Viridiplantae > Streptophyta > Magnoliopsida > Malvales > Malvaceae > Gossypium > Gossypium raimondii. The sequence continues at coordinate 56,431,439 of NC_068577.1, read as the reverse complement.
CACAAAAAAGAAGAAGAAGAAGAAGAAATGGCATTGTATTTGGTTATAAAAGCCACCAAAACCGAATGTAATATTTTCAATAGAAAATCAGTATATTTTCGAAGGTAGACTTTTGATTCCTTATTTACTTTTTCCTTTTTTGTTCTTACTAGTTTTTTAGAAGGAAACAGAAAACAAAAAAAAAGGGGAAAGGGAATAAAAAAAAGTACTTTTTTGCGTGAGGTCCGCTGATTCCGATGAAAATCGGTGTTTTTTAGGCTTGGGGAGCCGAAATGCCCAAAATGACGTCGTTTTGTGTTAGGCAACCCGCGACTAGACTCGCTCTAGGGGGGATCCACGCGTTTTCGCAAAAGGGGTTATTTACAACCTTGGCCCTTCCGCGTTTTTGCTTCTTGTAATTTACTCCATTTTTGTTTATTTTTATTTTTTAAAATTTGGCCCCAGAATTTCGTTTGGTTTTCAATTGAGTCCCTAACCCACTGAGGCGCTGAAAAACGGACACGTGTCTGGATTTGGTTTTTTTGCCTATTTGGTCTTCTACCTTTTCGCGTTTTTGTTTTTAGTCCCCATTTATTTATTTTTTTGTAATTTTACTTTTAAATTTCATTTCGTTATGATTTAGTCCTTAATCTGCCTGATTTTAATCCTTTAATTTATTATTTATTTATTTTGTTTAAATTTTTATTATTTTTTAACTGTTTACCTTTTATTTATTTCATTTTATTTATATTAAGCTGTTTGATATTATCTATTTTAAATTGTTTCATATATTATTTATTTTGAATTACTTTCTATATTATTTTATCTTAAACTGTTTTATATATATTATTTATTTTAGATTTTTTTTACATATCATTTCTTTTAAACTATTTTATGTAATGTTTATTTTAAATTGCTTAAAATTACTTGTAGCCACCTAAAATTTGAGCACAGGTGCTAGTTGAGGCGATTATTGAAAATTTGAAAACGGAGTTTCGATTTTATTTAAAAAGGGAGTGGCCACTGATCTTTTTTTCTAGGTGTGATCGGACACCTAATAAATTCTCTTTTTTAAAAGAAAAATTATTTTTCAAATTTTCTAAAAAAGAGTCGATTTTAGGTCCACGTCAAAATTCAGAGAAAATTAGGGTTCGGGAGTCGGTTACGCGCGAGGAATGTATTAGCACCCTCGCGACGCCCAAAATTGGTATCTCGTTAAAAGCGCGTTGTCTTAATTAAAAAAAAGAGAGAGTTAAATTTAATATTTAATCGTGATCCAATTGAAGTATGAAATTTTATTTTTAAAACATGAGAATTTTGAAGCACAATAATAATTTTTTAAAACACGGAAATTTTTGAAATAAGAGAATTTTTGAAACACGAAAATTTTTGAAAATAATGAAATTTTTGAAACACGGGAATTTTTTTGAAAACACAAAAATTTTTGAAACACGAGAAATTTTAAAAAAAAAACGAATATTTTTTGAAACACGGGAGTTTTTTTGAAAACACGAATATTTTTTGAAACACTGGAATTTTTTTAAAAAACATGAATATTTTTTGAAACAAGCGATTTTTTTTAAGGACGTATCGTATTTAACACGAACCGGTGACATTCACTCAACATAGCAATGAAATCAACGAATTAGTGTCAAATCAATTCGTTTCCTTATTTATTAAAAATTTTAAAATAAAATTTAAGAAAACATAAATCAAAAACACAGAAATTTTTGAAACACGAGAACTTTTAAGTTTCTCAATTTTTAGAAGGGCGTCTCGTATCTAACACAAACCGATAATATTCACCCAACATAGTGATGAAATCAACGTCTTAATGTTAAATCGATTCGTTGCCTTATTTACTAAAATTATTTAAAATAAAATAAAATTGAATTAAATTAAATTTAAAACATAAATACAAAAATATAAAAATGCATAAAAATACCAATAATATTAAAAACCGAATGTCATCAAAATACATGCATTAAATTAAAAGTGAAATAAAACAAAATTACCGAAAAAGGTCCAAAAATACGAGCTTGGTCGAACGGGTTACACAACTTGGGCCCCTTTTTTTTTCTTCCTTTTTTTTCTTTTTCTTTTTTTTCATTGGTCATTTGTTAGGCGAATGGGCTGGCACTGTGGCTCTTTGGTTGGTTTGTTGTTCTTATTGGGCCTGAGCCTCTTCACAGACTGGTCTGCACTTTTGTTGGGCTGCTTCTATTTTTTCTGCTTTGCTTTTTTTTTTTGGGTTGCTCTTTGGGCATTTGGCACCGGCCGATCAGAGTCTGGATTGGTCTGCTGGGTCGGTCGCTAGATCGGCCTGTCAGTCGTGCTTTATTATTTTTTTATTTTTTTTGTTTTTTCATTTTTCATTTCTTCTTCTTCTTCTTCTTCTTCTTCTTTTCTTCTTCTTCTTCTTCTTCTTCTTTCTCCTCAAAACCTAGCCTTCACCGTCGCCTGCGTCGCAGCCGCTTGCTACCGCCGATGCCATGGTGCTGCCGTCATCTCCTCCTTCTTCTCCTTTCTCCTCTCTTTCTCTCTTTTTCGCAAAGCTCTCTCTTTTTTCTGTTTTTTTTGAAATTTTTGTTGTGTCTTTTTTTTATTTTTTTTGGGGGTTTCATTTTGGGGATTTAAACTCCTTTTATAGTTGATTTTTCTTCTTTTTGCAGGTAGCAAGTAGGAATGGAAGATGAGGCTATGCCCTAGGCCGGCTGCCGTCGTTGCAAGTGCAACTTGTACTGGTGGCTGCCAGAAGGACCAAAATGTAAGCGTAGTAAAAATTTTGGGGTCAAAACGTAATTTTGAAAAAAAATTGGGGTCAAAAGATAATTTTGAGAAAGTTCAAGGGTCAAAATGTAATTTTAAGAAAGTTTAGGGGTTAAAATGTAATTTTGAAAAAGTTTAAGGGTTAAAATGCAATTTTTTTAACACAAAATTTCTCGGATAAAATTCAGTGATTACAGCTACCCCTCTTTGCTCATCGCTGTGAAAAAGGGATAGAGCAAAGACTTAAAAACACTGAATTTTGTTCGACTATCCAAAAATTTCTTTTTATTTGAAAAACAGAAATTGAAAATACCTCGGCGTGCGGCTCGAGACTCAACCCACCTCTAGCATTATGTGTTGATTAATGTAAAAGAAATACCTCATTATGTGTCCGAGGCTCAACTCACCTCTCGCAATATGAGTTGATTTTTTTGAAAAAAAAACAAAAATTTAAAAGAAATACCTCGGTATGTGTCTGAGGCTCAACTCCCCTCTCGCAATATGAGTTGATTTTTTTTGAAAAACAAAAATTTAAAAGAAATACCTCGGCATGGTCCGAGGCTCAACTCACCTCTCGCAATATGAGTTGATTTTTTTGAAAAAAAATAGAAATTTTAAAAAATACCTCAACATGTGACCTGAGGCTCAACTCACCTTTAACAATATGAGTTGATTTTTGAAAAACAGAAATTTAAAAGAAATACCTCGGTATGTGTCCGAGGCTACCTCTCGCAATATGAGTTGATTTTTTTGAAAAATAGAAATTTAAAAGAAACACCTTGGTATGTGACCCGAGGCTCAACTCACCTCTCACAATATGAGTTGATTTTTTTGAAAAATAGAAATTTAAAAGAAATACCTCGGTATGTGTCCGAGGCTCAACTCATCTTTCGCAATATGAGTTGATTTTTTTGAAAAACAGAAATTTAAAAGAAATACCTCGGCATGGTCCGAGGCTCAACTCACCTCTCGCAATATGAGTTGATTTTTTTTGAAAAAAAATAGAAATTTTTAAAAAATATCTCAGCGTGTGACCTGAGGCTCAACTCACCTCTCGCAACATGAGTTGCTTTTTGAAAAATAAAAATTTAAAAGAAATACCTCGGCATGTGTCTGAGGCTCAACTCACCCTCGCAATATGAGTTGATTTTTTGAAAAACAAAAATTTAAAAGAAATACCTCGGTATGTGACCCGAGGCTCAACTTACCTTTCACAATATGAGTTGATTTTTTGGAAAAATAGAAATTTAAAAGAAATACCTCGGCATGGTCCAAGGCTCAACTCACCTCTCGCAACATGAGTTGATTTTTTTTGAAAAACAGAAATTTAAAAGAAATACCTCGGCATGGTTCGAGGCTCAACTCACCTCTCGCAATATGAGTTGATTTTTGAAAAAAACAGAAATTAAGAAATACCTCGGCGTGTGCCCAAGGCTCAACTCACCTCTTGCATTATGAGTTGATTTAAAAAAAAAACAGAAACTGAAAAATATTTCTTAAGAGAAACATGGTTTCAAAAAAATTAGGTGAAACTAAAAGCCTTCTTCTTCATTGATTCTGTGCAGCTTTCTCTCAGTGTTCCTGGCTCTACTGGGATACCTGTATATGTCATGTACAATGTTATCATATATGCACGTGTTTGTCCTAAATGCTTTTATACCTACATGATCATGCCATGCACCCTGGGCCGTTTGTCACATGGCCCCCTTTTTTGTGAGGGACTGCATTCATTACTTCAATCTTTGACTTTTCTCTCAAGTTTTGTACTCATCTTCAAGTTTGGTGAGTAACCCACATTTCTTCGTATATCACCTTCCTGCCCCTTTGTTGAACTTTGTTCCTGCTTTGGGGCCCTTGTACTTGTCAAATTCTCATCCAGATAATGTTCAACATTCCTTTTGTTTAGAGTATGTCATCTTACTATTTATCATTTAAATGAATCAAACACGAGATGCATGAAGAAATGGCAAAGTAGGCATGAAAGAAAATACCTCACATTCAATTTTATTTTTCAAAAGCAACAAACAAAGAAAATTGACAATGAATAGTTCAAATAAAGAAAGCATCATAAAGAAAGGAAAGTGAATTCAATGGCCATAAATGCTCTAGTTATCCAACGCATGAACTTCTCCACGTTTCCTTGTCAAGGATCCTTTCGAGCATGGCCTCCTGTGTAGAAGATTTTGAGCTTCTGAGAATGCTTCAAATATTGTAATCTCGCCATTCGACTCCTTGTTCAGGTCGTCTTGCTCTTTAAGTCCGAATCTGCTTCATTAGGATGCCCTTTCGGGTTTTCATCCTAATCTTTTTGTTTATCAAGACGCCTTTTTCATATTTTCATCTTGATTTTTTTCTTTTTTTTTGTTTTTTTAGGCATAATATTTCTTCACAGCATCTGAGTTCACTGGATTAGGCAATTCTTTCCCATCCATCTCAGTAAGAATCAGAGCACCTCCCGAGAATGCCTTTTTTACAATGTATGACCCTTCTCAATTTGGTGATCATTTTCCTCGAAAGTCTTTTTGTATCGGGAGGATATTTCTTAGTACAAGCTCTCCTTCACGGAATTCTCTTGGTCACACCTTTTTATCATGAGCCGTGATCATTCTCTTTTGGTACATCGGTTCGTGACAAATTACCTTTAAGCGTTTCCCTTTAATAAGGTTTAGCTGATCATATCGAGATCGAACCCACTCTGATTCTTCTAATTTTGTCTCCATCAAGATGCGTAGGGATGGGATCTCTACTTCGATAGGCAGAACGACTTCTATTCCCTAGACCAATGAGAAAGGAGTTGCTCCCGTGGATGTTTGCACAGAGGTACGATATTCATACAAAGCGAATGGTAGCTTCTCGTGCCAATCTTTATATGTCTCAGTCATCTTCCCGATAATTCTCTTAATGTTTTTATTGGCCGCTTCAACAGCTCTGTAACACCCCTTACCCGTATTCAATACCGGAATAGGGTATGAGGCATTACCAAAACACATGCACTTGTAAACGTATTTAACCGAGTTATAAAATTTTATCTAAATTAAAACTTTCAAAATAATTAACATGCTCCTATAACTTTTCACAGTATATCCTCAAAATGTTATAATCATAATAATTAGGGCTTACGAGACCCGATACATACTCATGCAATTCAATGCTTCATTTCCATTTCCTTCAATTCGCAATTTCTCATGCTCACAATTTAGATCATATCACTAGCAATTTCCATTTAATTCATGTACAATTCAATGACATCAAGTTCAACACTAATACGTATTTACCATTTAACTCAATGTTTATTGATTATACCATTTAATAACACATTTATGAAATTCTCAATTTTGCAATGAAAATATCACTTTAGCTTGAATAACAACATCGTCCTGATATAAATACACTACCACTTATCTATTTACTTTAATTCTTTTGGGCCCATTTGTCACTTACCATCCTCAATCAAATTAGGGAACGGTTACGGAAAATTGAGTACTTCACTTTCACTTTGCCATAGTATAACTATGGTCTTACGTATGATCACTTATCACTTGTCCCTGATCAGATAAGTGTAGCTAGGCTACCACTTATCACTTTGTCACTTGATCAGATAAGTGTAGCTAAGGCTACCACTTATCACTTTCTCACTTGATCAGATAAGTGTAGCTAAGGCTAACACTTATCACTTTGTCACTTAATCAGATAAGTATATCACTTATCACTTTTTCACTTGATCAGATAAGTGTAGCTAAAGCTACCACTTATCACTTTGTCTCTTGATCGATAAGTGTAGCACTTATCACTTTTCATTGATCGATAAGTGTAGCTAAAGCTACCACTTATCACTTTATCTCTTGATCGAAGTACTCAAATCCGCTTCCGCTTAATTTGATCATTTATTCGATTTTTCACATTTTATTTTATTCTCATTTCAAAATAAATACATTTCATCATACATTGTATAATTCATGAAATTAACATTTAATCATTAAATTTCAGCCATATGAACTTATTATTTCATTATCTTTCCACACTTGTTTCTATGCACATCACACAAGATATAAGCATATCATTCAACTATAGTTGCAAGCTAGTGTATTTAAACATAACTCTTTTTGGAACTAACCACACGATAAACCATTTCAATGCATAACTTATAAATTTAACGTGGCATAATCTAGCCACTACTTGGCCAAAGTCTAAGCATATACACCAAATATGTTAGCCAAATACACGTATAGCATAAGCATTATAAGCATGGATGAGCATAACATTTATTCATGTATCAGGCTTACCAACATGTGTTAATTCATAAACCATTCATGACATTATTTCATGCTAAATCATAAACCGAATATACCATACACACATACTATGAAACTTTTATTTTCACACATGAGCTTAAACCATGACCAATTATACACAAATCATTCATATATTTCCCAATTTTCCTCCTCCTCCTCTCCAGTCCACATCCTTAATGTGTATAACACACTTAAACAACATTAGCTATAATTTCACTATTCACTCACATGTATATTCAAAACTGTTTATCCGAGTCAGAGTCACTAAATTATTTTTATCCGGAGCTATAGAGCTCCAAATTAAGATACGTTAATTTTACCTAAAACTAGACTCACATATCTTCATACCATAAAATTTTCAGAATTTTTGGTTCACCCAAATAGTACAGTTTATTCTTTAAAGTTCCCCTGTTTTGCTGTCTGACAGTTCCGACCACTCTTCACTAAAAATTAATTATCTCATTGTACAGAATTCAGATGATGTTTTCGTTTGTTTCTTCTAAAAATAGACTTATTAAGTATTCTAACCATATAAATTATAACTCATAATAATTTTTTTTACAATTTTTAATGCTTTTCCAAAGTCAGAACAGGGGAACCCGAATTCATTCTGACCTTGTCTCACAAAATCTATTATATCTCATGATTTACAATTCCATTGCTTACACCGTTTCTTTTATAAGAAACTAGACTCAATAAGATTTAGTTTTATATTTTATTCATCCTCTAATTAAATTTCTAAAATTTTTTGTGATTTTTCAAAGTTACACTACTGCTGCTGTCCAAACTGCTTTAGTGCAAAATGTTGATTTCCATTTTGCCCCAAATTTCACAGTTTATAATATTCGGTCCTTTCTCAATTAACCCCTCAATTAATCTAATTTTCTCAATTAATACTTTACCTAGACATTATAAGTTGTTACACAACTATTGAAATTCAGAATTTCCACATATAACTCTATCTTCAAACTCTTTTACTATTAGGTCCCAAACATTCACTTTCTATTCAATTCTTTCAATAAAATCAGCATATGAACAATTTAAAGCTCTAATTTCATGCTAAATCATCATATAATTCCAGCACATATTCATATCAACTTTCAACTTCTTTCATAAAATCAAAAACTAATGAATTTAACAAGTGGGCCTAGTTGTAAAAGTCATAAAAATACAATAATTTCAAGAAATAGTCAAGAATTGAACTTACTTGTAATTAAAATATGAAGAACCAGCTTGAAGAAGCCCTTCCATGGTGTTTTTAGCTGATGAGAATTCAGAAAAATGAAGAGAAATCTAGATAATTCCACTTTGGTCCTAACTTTATTAAGCAAATTTTGCAATATTCCAATTTTGCCCTTAATTCTTCTTACTTTCTTACTGGTTTCATGCCTTTCCCGTCCAGCCCAAATAGACCTTGGGTCTATTTGCCTTTTAAGCCCTCTTCCTTTTATCATTTAAGCTATTTAATCATTTCCCAAAATTTTGCATTTGTTACAATTTAGTCCTTTTTGTTCAATTAATTATCGGAACTTTAAAATTTCTTAACGAAAGTTTAATACTAACTTTTAACACTTCATAAATATTTATAAAAATATTTATGGCTCGGTTTAAAATCCTCGAGGTCTTGATACCTCATTTCGATTCTAATTATTTTAATATTTATTTCTAGTGCACTATTCACTATTTCAAAAATTTTCCTAACTTCACATTTAACTTATACTTACTAAATTAATAATATTTTCTACCCATTTATCGAATTTAGTGATCTCGAATCACCGTTCCGACACCTCTGAAAATTCCGGCCATTACATTTTTTTTCTCGTCGGATTTGTGGTCTTGAAACCACTGTTCCGATTAGGCCTAAAATCAGGCTATTACAAGCTCTGTTCATTTTTAGGCGATAAGGTGAGGAATTATGGTGCTTTATCTGAAATTGCTCACACACTTCTTTCATCATTTTGTTGTTCAAATTCAAAGCATTATCTGAAATGATTCTCTTAGACAAACCATACCGACATATGATCTCCTTTTTTAAGAACCTGCAGACTGCGGTCTTCGTCACATTAGCAAATTAAGCGGCTTCTACCCATTTTGTAAAGTAATCTATGACCACAAAAAATGAATCGATGCCCATTGGAGGCCTTTGGGGAAATTGACCCTATAAGATCCATGCCCCATATGGAAAAAGGCCACGGAGAAGTCATGACATGAAGGGGGGAAGGAGATGCATGAATTTTCTCGCCGTAAATTTGACACTTGTGTCACTTTCGTGCGTAGCTAATGCAATCCCTTTCCATCGTCAGCAAAAAATAACCAAGTCTCATAATCTGCCTAGCCATAGTAAACCCATTGGCATGCGTTCCACAAATTCCTTCATGGACGTCCTCAAGTATTCTTTTGGCTTTCGCAGTGTCCACGCATCTCAAAAGAACTTGATCCTTTCCTCTTTTGTATAGGATATCCCCGTCAAGAATAAACCCAGCTGCCATTCTCCTGATTGTTCTCTTGTCAATCTCGTTTGCTTGCTCGGGATACCTCTGATTCTTATTGTACTCCAAGATGTCATGAAACCATGACCGTCCATCTGACTCCTTCTCAATACTAAAACAGTGTGCGGGGACCTTATATATGCTTATTTGGAGAGGTATTATTTCTGTTTCTCCATCTGCTTTGAACATTGAAGCCAAGGTGGCCAGGGCGTCAGCCAACTGGTTTTCTTCTCGTGGGAAGTAGTGAAAAGTCTCTTCTTTGAATTCTTCGGCCAATTTCACCACGAGATCGCGATAATTAACTATTTTTGAATCTCTCACTTCCCAATCTCCGCGAATTTGATAAATCACTAACGCTGAGTCCCCATACACCTCTAAGATTTTTATTTTCCGTTCAATAGCTGCACGAAGTCCCATGATGCAAGCTTCATATTTTGCTATGTTATTAGTACAGAAGAAATTCAATCTGGCAGTGAACGGATAATGGTTTCGTTCCGGTGACACTAAGACTGCTCCTATCCCGTGCCCCAATACGTTCGATGCCCCATCAAAACCCATCTTCCATGATTGATCTTTTGATGATTCACCTTCGGAAATGCACATCAAGTCTTCATCTGGAAAATTAAATCTCAGTGGCTCATATTCCTCCATTGCTCGACTTGTCAAGAAGTCAGCTATCTCGCTTCCCTTTATCGACTTTTGGCTCAATACACAATGTCATATTCAGACAATAGGATCTACCATCGTGCCATTCTCCCTGAGAGTGCGGGTGAGTCCATCAAGTATTTTAATGGAACTAACTTTGAAATTAACCATGTTGTATGATACAACATGTATTGTCTGAGCCTTCAAACTACCTAGACCAATGCACAACAGAAATTTTCAATTGACGGGTACTTTGCCTCATATTCTGTGAACTTTTTGCTGAGGTAGTAAATCACTTTTTCTGTTTTCCCTGACTCATCATGATGCCCCAGTATGCAACCCATTGAGTTTTCGAACACGATCAGATACAATATTAAGGGTTTTTCAAGAATCGACGGTACCAACACCGGAGGATTAGACAGATACTATTTTATCTTGTCGAAGGCCATTTGACACTCCTCATTCCATTCTCTCGGATTATGCTTTCGAAGGAGTCAAAAAATTAGATCACACTGGTTGGTAAGTTGAGCAACGAATCGAGCAATGTAATTTAACCTTCCGAAAAATCCTTTGACTTCTTTTTGCGTACGCAGAGGTGGCAGTTCTTGTATGGCCTTTATCTTATCTGGATCAACCTCAATACCCTTCTTGTTAACAATGAAACCTAGCAATTTCCCTGAGGTAGCCCCGAATGTACACTTGGCTAGGTTAAGCTTCAACTGGAACTTTCTTAATCTTTCGAACAGCTTTCTAAGGTTCCCAACATGCTCTTCTTCTCCTCGGGACTTGGCAATCATATCATCGACATAAACTTCTATTTCTTTATACATCATGTCATGGAACAACATCACCATGACTCTTTGATATGTTGCCCCAGCATTCTTCAATCCGAACGACATCACTTTATAGTAGAATGTTCCCCACATTGTCACGAATGTGGTTTTCTCCATATCTTCGGGAGTCATCTTTATTTGATTATAACTCGAGAAATCATCCATAAAAGAAAATAAAGAGTGTTTTGTCGTGTTATCCACCAACGTATCGATGTGTGGCAAAGGAAAATTATCCTTGGGGCTTGCTCGATTCAGATAACGATAATCTATGCACATTTGTACCTGGTCATCTTTTTTCGGTACCGAGACTATGTTAGCTACCCATTCCGGATATTTAGAGACCTGTAAGAAGCCAGCATCATATTGTTTCTTGACTTCTTCTTTTCTCTTTAATAGTATTTTCGGTCTCATCTTTCTTAACTTCTGCTGAATGGGCCTGCATTTTGGTTTCAATGGGAGCCTGTGGACCACCACGTCCTAGTTCAACCCTGGCATGTCCTGATACGACCAGGCAAATACATCTTTGTACTCACAGAGCAAGACGATCAAATTTCGTTTGGTGTTCTCTGAAATGGAAGTCTCAATCTTCACTTCTTATTTCTTTTCTTCACTTCTCAAGTTCACTGTCTCAATAGACTCTTGATGGGGTTGAATCTGTTTCTCTTCTTGTTCTACCATTCTCAGTAAGTCAGGAGACGAGACACAATCTTCAGCACTTTCTTCGGCTTCAAATTCTTGTAAACAAATAGCTTTCTCGAAATTAATTTCAGGACTTGTAACGGGATTATTCATACCATAGATATCTGAGCACCTGACAGGTGAATAGGAAAGAAAACTATATAGGAGCATTAAAGTACTGGAATCAACACACACAATGATATGGAATGATATGAAATACATGTAGGGAGATGATATTAAGAGAAGGGATAATTACGAAGCTAATGGAAATAAAAAGACCATGACAGAATGCATCTTCATTGATGTTCATTGAAATGATAAAGAGTAAACATAAGCTCTTACAAAAGGAATCCCACTATTTAGGGACAAAAAAAAAATAGAGAATTAACATTGAGCATTACTCTGGAGAGGACTTAGAAACTACAAGAAGGTCCACATCAGTCCAATTGTTCAAAACTTATCTTGGAGGGTAAGGGTGTATTATTGAAACATTCTCAATTGTATCACTCTCGTTGAGTTCAGCATCCATAGCTCTAGCTCTTAGACGTGTCCTATAAGTATGACTTGATTCCAGACTTATAGTGTCGCAACTATGGATTATGCGGTTTTAACCTTAGTAAATGGTAAGGGTGATATGTACATGCAATGAATGAATGAATGGATCACCAATGGATGCTAGTCATGCGTAAATATGCAAAAAATGGTGTTGATTTTAAGATAGCCCCATATTTAGGCGTTTCATTAATCAAAAGAGTCAATTACAAAATATTTTCCAATGAAGATTAGAGATATATCTTTTCTTTAAACTATCCTCTTTTACTATCTGGATCCTCGAAGACCAATCTTGGACTATATCATTTTTCGCGGTTACTTGTGTAATTGGCTCCTCCATCAGAAACCCGTTTTTGGCAACCAATCTCTAATCAACACCTCCCTAATAAAATGCCTATGATGCATGATGAAAAGTAAAATTAAGAGAAATAAACTTAGTTAGCTATCACAACAAATAAAAACAAAGAAAAACTATGGAAAATCTAACAAACCGACCTACTTTTTTTTACCCATCATGCTGTACAAAATAAACTTACCCCACATGCTCATCAATCTACACGATCCAATTTATTAAACAGACCCGATTTCCTTGCAAAAAGTGTAAATATAAAATAAAAGGCAAAAGACATTTCTCCTATGTACTTATTTTGGTGACTATCCAACGGACAGAGGTTCGGCATTGCTCTAATCGGGTGGCTCGTACGGTTCACTATATGTGGTTTTGGTTCTAGAAAGGTACTCGAATTGTCCATACTGTCATTTACTAAGGTTAGTACAGAGCCTCGGTTATCACTCGTCATGGGCTTGCGAGCTCAATTCGAGGGATTACATTTACTTATGCCTATGCGGAGGGACAAGTTAACTCACGAAAGCATAAGTCATATGTAACCCGGAAGTAATTCACTAGCTTGTGCGGAGGGACGAGTTAACTCACGAAGGCGTAGAGTTTACTTCCACTTAAATGGACGGAGCCCGAGTAGAGAGCTCATGTTATGCAAAATGCAAGTGCACGGTGTGTGGGGAGAAACTCACAAACCTTTTTATTTTATATTTTTCTAAAAAAAAACAAACTAAAAAAAACGTAAAACTTAAAACTGAAAAAACAGAAAAATAAAACAAGTTAAAAAAATATTAATTTAAAAACCGAATGCAAATGCATGACTTTTCAAAAAATAAAATTCAAGGATCATTATTAAAAATTAATTTGAACAAGAAATTTTGAAAATTTTGACAACATGCGTTTAACATCAGACTCGACTCTCAAAAAAGGTCCCCAGCGGAGTCGCCAACTGTAGCGACCTAAAATTTGAGCACGGGCGCTAGTTGAGGCGATTATTGAAAATTTGAAAACGGAGTTTCGATTTTATTTAAAAAGGGAGTGGCCACCGATCTTTTTTTCTAGGTGTGATCGGACACCTAATAAATACTCTTTTTTAAAAGAAAAATTATTTTTCAAATTTTCTAAAAAAGAGTCGATTTTAGGTCCACATCAAAATCCGAAGAAAATTAGGATTCGGGAGTCGGTTATGCGCGAGGAAGGTATTAGCACCCTCGCGACGCCCAAAATTGGTATCTCGTTAAACGCGCGTTGTCTTAATTTAAACAAACGAGTTAAATTTAATATTTAATCGTGATCCAATTGAAGCATGATTTTTTTTAAAACACGAGAATTTTGAAACACAATAATAATTTTTGAAAACGCGAAAATTTTTGAAATATGAGAATTTTTTGAAACACGAAATTTTTTTTGAAAACACGGAAATTTTTGAAACAAGGGAAATTTTTTGAAAACACAAAAATTTTTAAAACACGGGAATTTCTGAAAACACGAAAATTTTTGAAACACGGGAATTTTTTTTGAAAACATGAATATTTTTTGAAACACGAGAATTTTTTTTGAAAACACGAATATTTTTTGAAACACGGGAATTTTTTTAAAAAACATGAATATTTTTTAAAACACGGGAATTTTTGAAACAAGAATTTTTCAATTTTTTTAAGGAAATATCGTATTTAACACGAACCGGTGACATTCACTCAACATAGCAATGAAATCAACGAATTAGTGTCAAATCGATTCGTTTCCTTATTTATTAAAATTTTTTAAAATAAAATTTAAGAAACCATAAATAAAAAAACACGGAAATTTTTGAAACACGAGAAATTTTAAGTTTCTCAATTTTTCGAAGGGCATCTCGTATTTAACACAAACCGATAATATTCACCCAACATAGCGATGAACTCAACGGCTTAATGTTAAATCGATTCGTTGCCTTATTTACTAAAATTATTTAAAATAAAATAAAATTGAATTAAATTATATTAAAAACATAAATACAAAAATATAAAAATGCATAAAAATACCAATAATATTAAAAACCGAATGTCATCAAAATACATGCATTAAATTAAAAGTGAAATAAAAAAATTACCGAAAAAGGTCCAAAAATACGAGCTTGGTCGAACGGGTTACACAACTTGGGCCCTTTTTTTTTCTTTCTTTTTTCCTTTCCTTTTCTTTTCTTTTTCTTTTTTTCATTGGGTACATTGGTGAATGGGCTTCGCTGCCATGGGCTCTTTGGTCATTTGCTTCTTCTTCTTATTGGGCCTGGAGCTCTTCTTTCTGACTGACCCTCTGTTGGATTGGGCTCTTGTGGCCTACTTCTATTTTTTTCTGCTTTGCTTTTTTTTTTGCCGACTGTGGCTGCTGGATTGGCTGCTACGGGTCGGGTCGGTTCGACCCGACTGCTTTATTATTATTTTTATTTTTTCGTTTTTTTCTTTTTTCTTTTCTTTCTTCTTCTTCTTCCTCCTTCTTCTTCCTCAAAACCTAGCCTCAACCGTCGCCTCACGCCATGCAAATAGCTTCTTGCCGCCAATGCCACTGATCTTTTGCCATTATTTTATTTCATTTGCCTTCGATTATTAGTTAGTATTAAAGTAATGTATTATGTGATTGTTACCATCATGTATACCATAATTTATTTATTCATATTTTCATATTATTGTCATTCAATAGTTCAATATTTTATTAATAAACCATCGTTTTTAAAGAAAATACATCATGTTTAATTAAAACACATGTTATCATTCAAAATTTCTCAAAATAAGGCGATGATTCGTATTTTAGATATTCGAGAAGATTGAGTCCTAATTTATTGGGTTCTAATTTTCCTCGTTGAATCTAAGTAATCGAGTATCCTTTTTTTAATCAAACCATAAATAAAATAAAAAGCTCATTCTAGGGGATTCGATACGTTGTGTCCTAACTCATTGGATATGACATTTTGGTCTCTCGAGATGAGGAATTTTTTAAATAAAGGCAATGTTCTATGTTTGAAATTTTGAGAAATTGTGCCCTAACTTACTGGACTTCGATTTTTCATCTGACTTAAACAATTAAATATCCTTTTTAAACTTCACTGCATGAATTTTAAAAATTAAAGGCAAGCTCATTCTCAAAGGTTCAATGTGTTGTGTCCTAACGTATGGGATGTAGCATTTTGCTATCTCTAGATGAGAGAGTCTTTAATATTTGTTTCGATTTATTCAATGTTTTTTTTAAAAATAGCATTAATAAAAAATGAATCATATTTTAAATTTCCTTTCGACACTTAAGACATTAAGTAATCAACTAGGTACCAATTTTGGGCGTATCGAGGGTGCTAATCCTTCCTCGTGCGCAACTGACTCCCGAACCCGTTTTCTAGATTTTATAGACCAAAAATTATCGTCATAGTAAATTTAAACTTTTATTAAAATGATTAAATTATGAAGTGATCCGATCACACTTCATCAAAAAAAGATTGGTGATGACTCCCATATTTGTTTTGGTTTTTCAAAATTTAAGTCGACCCTTTTGTTTAAAAAATTGGTTTCGACAATGGTTACATATGATTGTGTGATTGTTTCGTGCTAAAGTTACTAAATTTATCATGTAATTGATTTCACTTATGTGTCCTTTTAATTTTTAAATAAATAAATAATAAATAAAGAGGCCAAAAAACCGTTCCATTTACTATTGTATGAAAATCTTCTAGCTGACTTTCTTTATATCATTTTTCGTTTCCATTTACGATCAATGAATTCATCATTTATTTTTCCGTTCATCGGATTTGGAGTGAGGAACCAATGGGTGGTACCGATTGTGCAAGAAAGTTGGAGAGGCTTGCCATGTAAGCTGTTGCGTTTAAAAATTTAACATTTTAATCAATTTTTCGGTTAAAAAATAGTAATTTGACTCTTTTTGTAAGGTTAATGTTTAAATTCGATAGTCAAATTTAGCTAACAAAAAAAAGGCTTATATGAAAAATTAGCCCTTAAACTATAGTGCTTTTCCCACTTGGCACCCCAATTTTTTTTAGTCAAAAAGTATCGCCTAAACTTTGATTTCGTGACCACTTTTGACACGAGGTATATTTAGATATTTTTATTTTGTTCACTGTTTTTTCTTTCTTTCATCCACTCCTCTTCTCCCTCACAACCCTAGCCAACTTCTTCAATCTCTCTTCAAAGCAGAATATTTTATAATGTCTTCACACAATTTTTCTCATATCGCTTCAGTTTTAAGGGAAACTCGTCACACAATTTCAAACATCTTGAAAATTTCCAATTTCATTACCTCACTGACGATCTGATTCAACCATTTTTAGTCAAAAATATAAATAGTAAAGTTTTTTCCTGGAAAAATTCAAAGCTAGCTTTTCATCCCCACAAGTTTTGAGCAATAAAAAAGAAAAAACCCATTTATGTGTTGATTTTATTTGCCCTCTATATGTTTGATTTTTTTATTTTAATAAAAAAATCGCATATCACAATACACTTGGTTAAGACTTTTTTTACAAAATATTAACAGTTGAATAATCGAGTACTTTTTCAGTTGATCAAATTTCAATATTCAACCACTTCATCTGCTTCTTCCTTGAGATTTTTGGAGTTTTGATTTTGTTTTGAATATTCAACCACATGTGCAATGCTTGGACGATCACTTTGGGAAGCTGATAGGGAGGTTAATTTGCAAGCTATAAATAGACCTAAATTCCTATGTAAAGAGAGCCAAGTTAATTTACAGAATAATTTAGTTCAAGGAAACATTTCCTTAAGAGTATATAAAAAAAAAAGTTACCAACATGAGTGTTGATGCTAAGATTGAGTTCCCAGTCATTGAATTCCGTTCATCGGATTTGGAGCGAGGAACTGATGGGTGGCACCGATTGTGCAACAAAGTTCGAGAGGCTTGTGAGACTTTCGGTTGTTTTGAGGTGGTGTATGACACGATATCGACGGAAGTTCGAGAGGAGATGTTTACGTTGATGAAAGAACTGGTTGAGGTCCCAGTGGAGAGAAAACAAAAGAACGTTCTTCCACCGCCTAGCTATGGCTGGGTTGGACCAGGCAGTCACGTTTCTCCGTTGTATGAAGGCTTTGGACTTGGAGATGTCTCCAATTATGATTCTGTTAAAAACTTAACTTATGTGGCCTGAAGGTCACCCACACTTTTGGTAACAACAATTCTTTGACTTTTCTAATATCACAGGCTGTATTGGTTTTGGTAATTTCTAGTTTGAGTGAAGTGAATTCGAGTTATTGACTTTTTATAGTTAAATTGAGTCGAGTTTAAATTCGGGTTAATCAAATTAATTTGTTTATATTTAGAATTGACGAATCTATTTTAATGTATTAAAATAGATGTCCAGGATACGCTAAGGGATTATAAGAAATGATATTATATGAATAATTAGGTTAAATTTTGAGTCGTCGGCTAAATCACACTAAATTAATTAAAGACTTGTGATTAAGTTTGGCTTTGACTCTGACTATGATTTTGGTTCTCATCTCATATTCGGTTTTTGAATAACCCTTACCACCTACAACTTAAAAAGAAATTTCATGGGTTTGTTTCCTTTCCTTTCATTAATTTATTGGACATTCTTTTAGGAATGATTTTTTTTCGTGAAAGAAATTGTAGTAAGAAAATAAGAGAGAGGATTCTAATTTTTATATAGGTTACCTCTTAAGAGTGGCTACGTGTATTAGCTCCAGAGTCAAGTTTTTATCTTTTTCACATAACATATTTGGATTTGAACTCATAATCAGGTGTGAAGCTAGAACAATCTTTTAGGGGGTTGAATGGAATTTTAATTTTTTATAGTCTATATCTTTATAATTTTTAAAAGATTAAATTGAATTTTTATAATTTTAAGGGGCCAAAGTATAATTTTACCTTTACTAATTTAAAATTTTAAAATTTTTTAAAGGGCCTAAATAATAATTTTTCATTTTATGGGGGGCTGGGCCCTTGCCAGCCTCCTAGATTCGCCTTAGCTCATAATATACTTAGAATCATAGATTTAGAATCTTACTAAATTTAGAATCTAAAAAATCATTTCCGTTGTTTGATCTTTTGTCCCAGTGACATTGCACATACCATGGGAACACAATTGGAGGTGCTAAACAAGTTAATTTTGTTAATGCTAATTGATAGTTATGGATTAGGAGATGATTAACTGAAGATGAACTACATAACGATTATGCGGATGATGAAATACATGCCCCCTCCACCAGGGGAGAATGAGATAGGATTCTTTCCTCATACTGATAAACCTATCAGCACATTAATTTGTGAGAATCAAATTCCAGGATTCGAAATTGAGGTCAACAATGGCCAATGGATCAAGCTGACTAATTTGTCTCCTTCTTCTTTTGTCTTCTTGGTTGGAGATCCTCTCATGGTATGTTTGTATTGTTTATATTCAATTTTTAATTTACTTAAAACTTAATTTATATGATCCATATGAATAAAATTTAAAATACAACTGCTAAATTATTAAAATACCAATTATATAAAAATTCACGAAACTTAACTGGTTTTTTATTTTTTTTTGTGTTGTTTGGGATTTTGAGAAAGAAAACTAAATATAGATTCTTTTAATTACTTCACATAACATTATGATTTTATTAATTAAACTACTTAATTTACATAATTTCCTAGTTAACATAGCTTAAACAAGGTTAAATACTTGAAGTACATACAACCAAAAATTTGGATGATAGATTCTTCTTCCTTCTTACTTTTTAGCCAACTCTTTCCCTTTTCCTTCAACTTGATCTTCAATCTTCTTCTCTTCCTTTAAAGTTTTGATGGAGAGAAATTTGGGGGTGATGGTTTGCTTGTGGAGAAAGATGATAATCTTTTCAATTTTTCTCTTCCCTTCTACACAATTCTACTGAAAAATCTAATGATTTTTATTTAAAAATGGTCAAATTACTATCTAGTCCCCTAGCTATATATTCATCTTTACACTAAGACTCCTAATCATTATGCCTATAAATATCTACTTGGCCAATTACCATTTTACCCACAATCATATTTAACACTGAACTCAGTGACACTGAACTCAGAAGTGAATGAGATGTACAGGAAGAAGGCAGATAGGAAGATCGGAGCAAATTTGGTAACACTGAACTCAGTGACAGGTGGTGATTGGTATGGTGGAGAAAGGGAAAAGTGGCTGAAGATAAAGCTAAGCAAAGTAAATAAATTGGGAGAATTTTAAAGAGAACTTTGAGAGTCAGAATTCTAAAGTGTCAAAAGTCCTTCCATCAATTGTGAAAAGCTCCTTCTTACAATGTCTCAAAAAATGGGAGTTACAAAGTTGGCAATTAATAGGAATAATGAAATAAATTTTAGTTACAATGACATTAATGGTTAAGATGTGATGATGAAGAGTTTTTGTTGGTGATGGTGATGGTGATGGTAATGGTGAATAGTGAAGAAGAATTCGCTATATTTCTGAAAGAAGGGAAAAACATTCAATGTTAGAGGAAAACTTTTAACTGCCTCCATATCTGATTTACCAAGTTAAGCTCTCCAGAATATCGCAATAGTAAAGATAATCCAAGAATCTTGTCATATTCCGAGGTTACTTCCATTTCTTCTACTTTGGTTAAGCGGTACCATGTGAAACATTTTTCCTAGAACATCTCTTGAAACACAAGATGATGGTTGTTTTTGGATGGGAGTTGTTCCTGGATAATAGTTATTTTGACTTGTTCCAAACATGAATTATTCTCAACATAGTTGTTCTCAACGTAGAGGTTGTTCTGAATAAGAGTTATTCCTAAATAATGGCTCTTCCGGAAAACTATAATTGTTCTAAATACAATTTGTTCCAAACAATAATTTTTTCTAAACATAGCTATTTTTGAAACGTCATTATTCTAAACAATAGCTGTTATGAATTTTAGTTGTTCGCAACGAGTTATTCTAAAATAACAACTACGTTAGACGATAACAATTCTAATTAAAACTATGTTTTGGACATAGCTATTCTCGAATAACAGTTATTCTAAACAACAACTATTATAAGCAAAAAATGTTGCTTTGGAAGAGATATAAAATTGAAAACACTTAAATAAAACGTTTCAAGAATAACCTGAAATAGTATTTCTAAAAAAAAAAAAAGTTGAAAACACCCGGCTATAAAATTGCACTTACTTCAAAAAATCTTTAAAATATATATTTAATGGAATTTAAGAATATAAAGAGAAAAAAGAGGTAAAAGTTGCCATGAAGCTTTGACACAGCCAAAAAAGTCACCACAATGCACATGTTTCGACAAACGTCGGCATTAATTTCAACGAGTGTGGTAACAAATTTCATACGTTGGTTTAGTCGAAATTGGAGGCTCAAATTTTTGTTTGTTATATATATATATATATATATATCACAATACAAGGACCTACCTCCATTGAAATCAATTTGCATAAACTAATTGTTCATCAAGTTATGAAGTTTTTCACTGAGGGTGAATTTACACGTAAGGCTATGCAAGCAAGAACTGATACTGTTCTTTTCGTCACTTGATAAATGTTACTGCCACACATAATTTGATCCAGTTTAGAACTTTTTCATTGAGTGTGGATTGACATGTAAAGCCATGCAAGTACCAAGTAATATTAGTATACCCATCCCTCTTTATAATAGATTATTTATCTATTAAGATTTTATCTTTTATCTGTTTATTTGTTATAGAGAAATAACTATAATTTCACTTCAAATTTGGGACACGGTTATAAACAACTAATTTATTAAAGAATATACTTTATAATTATAGTGGTTATTATTATAAACAAAAAATTGTAATTATAAAATATAATATAATATAAAATATCGGCTTTGCAAGATGTTGACACCATTTTTTTGATAAAAACGGGGATCGACTTGGGTTTTGAAAAAAAGAAAACGAAAATGGGAGTCGCCACCAATCCTTTTTGATAAGGTGTGGTCGGATCACCTTAAAAAGTGGTTGTTTTTAATAAATGATTTGATTTTATTAAAACAACGATTTTGGTCCACAAAATTTAGAAAAAAAACGAGTTCGGGAGTCGGTTACGTACGAGGAAGGATTAGCACTCTTGTAACGTCCGAAAATTGGTACCTAGTTAATTAGTTAATGTCTTAATGTCGAAAATTGAAAATTTGAAAAAGATTCAAAACATGATCCTTTGTTGAAATGCTAAAAATTTCGAGAAAATGAGACATATTTCATATTAATCGAGAAAGAAAATTATATCCCGTAAGTTAGGACACAATGTCTTGAGTTCCCGATACGAAAATGAATACCAAAAAAAAAATTACTTATTTCGAAAGACATTTGTTTATCTCGGATTTAGGAAAGAGATCATGTCCGGTGAGTTAGAACACTATCTTTCGTTAATTCCCGAGAGCATTTAAAAAACTTTGTTTGAAATGATTCACGTTCTTAGATTTATCGAGAAAATCGAAACCCCGGTAGTTAGGGTACGACTTTCTCAAATCTAAACACGAGATTTTGTTTATTCAAAAGTCATAATTTATATATTAAAGAAAATAATTTAACATGAAATAGGAAAAATAAGATACTATGTTAATATGCGTAACAAAACAAAAATAAATACGATGGATACGAGCAAATAAAATTAAAGCATTCTTTCAAATCAATAATGAAAAATAAATAAATAAATAAATAAATAAAATTATAAAAAGTAAAAAGATATATATGTGTGTGCATAAAATTATGAAAATATGAAAAATCTATGTACGTAAAAATATATGTAAGTATGTATGTGTATATTTTAAGACTATAAAATATATAAAAGAATATATGTATGTATATATAGTTTTAAGTTATAAAATATATATAAAAAATGTATGTACGTATGAATTATAAAATATATATATGTATATTATAGTAGATTTACATAGAAAACATATAAGACGATATATGACGAAATTAAATATTAATATATGAAGAAACTTAATATAATAATACATAATAAATTTATAATATCGATAATAATATATTATAATTTTAAAACAAAATAATAATAATAATAATAATAATAATAATAATAATAATAAGGTTAAAAGATATTTAAACTTTGATAAATAAATAAATAAATAAAATAGAAATATAATGACAATAATAATACAAAATATAATTACAATAATAATACGGTTTTATTCCATTCCATTCAATCAAAAGTTTAATTACTGATTACATACTGCTCCATTACAGCAAACTCTCATTAAGCAGATCAAACTCAAGTTTGTAAGTTTTTTAATTGATGTAATTTGAATAATCAACCACTTGATCTATTTCTTCCTTATATTTGTTTTTATTTTGTTTTTATTATTCAACCACTTCATCTGCTATGCTTGGATAATCAAATTAAAAATTTTGGGAAGTTGAAAGAGATGTTTGTAATTGGCCCAATTTGCCCAGCCTACATGAAGCAAATAAAACAGTCCAAATACAACAGTCCTTTTATAATAAAATGGGCCCAAAACCCAAACCCAAAATACAGAGGCCCAAAATACAAGAATAGTGGCCCAAAACAGATTCAGGAAACCTTAGGGTTTCTGTTTGCACCGCAGCCCCCTAGCCCGCACGAGCTGGATCTCCACGCCTTCACCTGCAAGAAATAAACATAAAGAAGGAAACAAAATCAAAGATTGCAGATCAAGAAGATATCAAACATGATTTGTTTCTTTATTTTTTTTTTATTATTATGGCTATAAAAAGGCCATTGAAATATTGTAAAGGGGATCGGAAAAAATCAATAGAAAACAATTATTTTCACAACCAAAAAACAGAGAGTTTGATACTGAGAGCAAAAATCGATCCAAAAGGTTAAGATCCACAGTTTCTTTTCTTTTATTTTAAATCTACTATTATTATTATTATTATTTATCTATATACGAATAAAATAAGTAGGATTTTGGGCCAATGCCCGGAGAAGAAGAGGGGAGGGGAGAGTGTTTCACGGTTTTTTTTTAAAGAAAAGGAAAAATGAAAATTTTTAAGGTTTTTTTGGCTTAAATAGCCTAGTGAAACAACGTCGACCCGACCTGGCCTAGGATCCGCGTGTTTTTGAGTGGAGGGGTAAATTGCGCTTTTAGCCCATCTACCTTTTTAATATTTTTACAATTAGGTTTTTTTATTTTTTTAATTTGCCCTTTAATTTATTTTGAATTTCAATTTAGCCCTACTTGAACAACGCCGTTTTAGAGGAGAAGGGAAAATTTCCCTTCCAGTCCCTCTCTGTTGTTTGCGTGTTCAATTTAGTGCTTTTATCTTCACTTATTTGCGAATTTGGCCAAATTTTTTATCTGTAGTTCGATTTAGTCTTTTTTTATTTTTAAATTAATTAAATAATGTCATTATTATTACTTTTATATGTAATTAATTTTTTTAATTTATATATATATGTATATATTTATTTTCTTTATATATGTACATGTATATATTTTTTAATGAATATTTTTTTATATTTATATATATATGTGTATAAATCTATGTTTTTATTTATTTTTGAAAATGCTTAAATACATACTTATATTTTTAACACATATTTTATAATTTATATATATTTATATATTTTTCTTTATTTTCATAAATGCATTATGTATTTTGTTTATATAAATTTTATAATCCAAAATTTTATATGTAAATCATATGTATGTCTTTTATTTTTTCATAATTTTGATGTATATATTATATACCTTCTATTCTTTTTATTTATTTTGTTTATTTACTTCATTCGTTATTTATTTGTGTTCACATCTATATTTTAAAAGAATATTTTTTTATTTTTTATTTTTCTCATTTATTTGATATTTTGCTGTCATTTTTTTTTCATTATTGATATTAATTTCGTTCATTTACTATTTATGTTATTTCTATATCATTGTTGTATTTATTATTGTTATTTGTTATTGTGACATTTATACATACATTCAATACAACATTACATCATCTTTTACTCGAATTTAAAAATAGAAAATTTTCAAAATAGAGATAATACTCGTATTTAGGATTTTCAAGAAAATTGAACCCTAACGTATTGGGTTCCAATTTTCTTCGTTAAATCTAACAATCGAGAATTGCTCCTTAATCAAAAATAAAATGAAAAGCTTGTCATCGGGAATTCAATATGGTGTGTCCTAATGCATTGGATGTGACGTGTTGATTCTCGAAACAAAGATTTTTTTAAAAAATTTAATAAAGGAAATATTCAATGTTTGGGATTTTAAGAAATTGTGCCCTAATGTATTGGGCTGCGATTTCTTCATAAATTTTAAACAATTGAATATTCTTTTAAATTTTATAACACAAATCTTTTGGGACAAACTCGTTTTTGAAGAACCAAAATGTCGTGCCCTAATGCATTGGGTGTGACGTTTTTTCTTCAAAATGAGAGAGTCTTGACGAATAACTTGATTTAATTAAGAATCGAATTTTTCAACTCTCGACATTAAGACATTAATTAATCAACTTGGTACCAATTTTTGGGCATTATGGGGGTGCTAATCCTTCCTCATACGTAACTAACTCCCGAACCCTTTTTCTAAAACCCATAGACCAAAGTCATTTTTAGGTGATCCAATCACACCTCAATAAAAGATTGGTGGAGACCCCAATTTTCATCGACAACTAAATTTTTGTTTTTTCTTCCAAAAAATAAAAATGGTTTCGACAGCTTGGCGACTCCACTGGGGACTTTTAAAAATAAGAGAGTCGAGCCACAAAGTTGATTAATTTTTGTCTTATGGTCGAAAAATAAATTTTAAAAACTCATGAGATCCTTTTGCATTCATTATTTTCTTGCTTAATTGATCTAAGTATTTTAGTTATTTTTGCATTATACATTACATGAGTTGAATGATTTTACCTTCTAAGTGGGAGTGAGAAACTATTCCTTCGTGAGGTTTTCACCTCCGTATAGGATAGTGGATCGCTTTCGAGATACATCTGTACCTATGCCTTCATGAGATCTTCATCCCGTATAGTCATAGGGAAAATGTATTCCCCTGAATCGAACTTGATCTATACGAGCCTATAATGGGTGAAGATCGAGAAATCTGCTGGTTCGGGTACCTTTGCCCTAGAAGCCGAACTTCATATAATGAACCTTAGGAATCCACCTTAGGTAGAACTACACTGAACCCTAGTAGATATCCGAGTAGGTATTTTACTATTTCTTGATTATATTCTATGTTTATATGATACTGACATTTCGTGTTTTATTTTGATTGCATGACATGGCATTTCATTTCATTATAAAGGGCGTCGGTCCATATTCAGTTGCTAGATAGAAAGCTTATCATGGAAAAAAGGTTTCTTGATAAAGTGGAGGATAATGCGGCTGTCCGAACTTGGTCTGAAACAACGCAGCGAGAGAAAGGCGATAGTTTGGCTGATGGATATGTATCGGAATTATGGGATTTTACGTGCATCAGTGTAACTCAAAACAATTTGTAAGAATTGAAGGAAATCTGGGATCAGTGGAATGACGAGGTTAAACAACTATTTTATAATAATTATGGGGATTTGCCTTATTTGCTTGATGTGAAGGTAGACAAGCACTTGTTTTGAGCCCTCGCCCAGTTTTGGAAACTGCTTACAACTGCTTCACATTTGGGAAGGTCGATTTGGTGCCTACTATAGAAGAATATGTGGCTTTACTTCGATGTTCAAAGTTTCAAGTAGATAAAGTCTACTCGAGAGCTATTAATGTGCTAACCTTTTCGAAGAAGCTGATGAACATAACGGGTATGAGTGAGCAGTGGGTTGTTGCAAGGGTTAAGCAAAAGGGGGATAACAAGTGCATTCATTGGAAGAGTTTGAAAGATTTAATTCTAACATACCCAGATGTGAGGAAGAGGTTAGACATCTTTGCTTTGAGTATATATGGCTTAGTTGTCTTCCCCAAAGCTTTGGGAAATGTTGATGAAGCAGTCACCGATTTATTTGACCGGCTTGATAAGAGGGTTACACCAGTTCTAACAATTTTGACAGAAACCTTCAGGTTATTTAGCGCATGCCGAAAAGCGGGTGAGGGTAGATTCATCGGATATGCGCAGCTCCTACTCTCATGGTTTCACAGTCACTTTTGGAAGGTTGATAGGGTTTTGTATCGGGTTTTCTCTGAAAATTATTCGCCACTAAAGAAGATTGTAGCCACACCGAGGAGAGGCGACATTTCGGAGGAGAAGTGGATGACAATTCGTCAGAATCTTCAAGAAAAGGACATCGAGTGGAGAGCTCCTTAGTTGCTTCCGGATGAGATCCTGTATAGATGTGGTAATTTTGATTAGGTTCCTTTGCTTGGAATTTTGGGAGCTGTTGGATATGTCCCATTATTAGTGCTAAGGCAGTATAGGTCAAGGCAATTTATACCTGCGACCCAAGGAATACATGATTGTGAATTCTCATACAGGGATGATGGTTATAGAAAAAAAGATTCAAGAAATATCCAGTGCATAGAAGCACACTCGCCGGATGAAGAGGTTAGCTGTGGGTCTGATGAAAACTCCTGAGTATAATGAATGGTGGGTTAGGAGGATCAATGATAATACACCTAAGTCAAATCAGGAAAATAGCCAGTCAATAGAGCAATATTTGCGGGTCGTCCCTTCTGAGTTGGAAATCATAAGACTAGATTTTGAAAGAAGAAATGCAGATTTAGAAAAGAAGATAGAACAAATGGAGGAAGAGAAGATGAACTTAATATTAGACATAGACATTCAAAAGCTCGAAATTGAGAAATTAAGAAAAGGGAAAAACAAGGCTGAAGAGAAGTTGGATAGTTTGAAAGCAGATTATAAAAAGTTGCGTCTGTAAATAAGAACTGCCGGGCTGGGAAAAACTTTAGAACAGTGGCGAGCAGAAATTTGAGAAGAAAAAGACAAAGTCGATGATGGGAACAGAAATTCCAAGAGGTTCAGACACGAAATGAGGCTTTAGAGAAGAGTTTGCCAGAAAGCCAAAAGGAAAAAGGCGAGTTAAAGGACAGGGTGACAGAGTTGGAAAAATCTCTTCGTCAGTATCAAAATCGAAAATCTGCAATAGAATTGAGAGCAAGCTTAGGCAAGATTGAGGAAATGAAGAAAAGAATAGAATAGTTAGAAACGACATTGCAAAATTATGAGATCCGGATCGAGTGCTTGGAGGCAATTGAAAGTCGTAATAATGAACAACTTTACTACTTTCAGAATCAAGTTAAGAGCAGAGATCATATTATGGAGGAAGCTGTGGTCCAGATTCGAGAAGTAGCTGATCACATACAGACTTTAGTAGTGCAGGTTGACATGTTGAGTGTGAAGTATGAATTAGAATTCTAAGTAATAGGGCAAAGCTTTATTTGTAATTCACTTTATGTAAAGAACTTTAATTTCTAGTAAAGTTTTCTTAAATGGAATTGAATCAAAATTGAAGCCTTTTTGAATTCATTTCATGCATTGCATTTGCTTCATATGCATTAAAAAATATATATTAAAAGATTCTAATTAATTTAAATCACTCCTCAGTTAATCTGGAAACCAACCAACCCACCAAACACTGCTACGATACTTGATCAAAAACTAAAGACATGGAACAAATGATGGAAAGGCTAGAACAATTCCAAAAAGAAAGACAAGATCAGCTTCAACAACAAATGAAAGAGCAACTTGAAAGTTTCAGCAAAAAATGATGGACAAAATGGTGGAATCTCAGGGGAATATGATGACTCAATTAACTCAGTTGTTGACTGGGGGAGTTGATAAAGGAAAGGACTCTGTGCTCAATGTTGAAGAAGGAGACAGTGATGGACCCATTTATCCCTCAGGCTTTACCCCTCAGCATATTGAGGTATATCCGCACAAATCTTCTGTCACCATCAAGCCTCAGCAGTTTCAGGCCAGTGTTACAACACTAATGAATTTTCAAGCTGGATCAGACTCTAATCCCGAAGACAACCTTGTCAATCCTACTATCCCTGACTTCGATGAAACAACTGGAAGAGAGAAAATGAAGGATGAATTGCCAAAACAGCTAGAAGAAAAGTATAAATGGCTGGAGAAAAAATTTAGAGCAATTGAAAGTATTGAAAGCTATCATGGGATTGACGCTAAAGAATTGAGCTTGGTTCCAATTTAGTACTCCCTTACAAATTCAAAATGCCCGAGTTCGAGAAGTACAATGGAACTTGTAGCCCTGAAGCTCATATTACCATGTTTTTTAGGCGGATGACTGGGTATGTTAATAACGACCAGCTGCTGATACATTGTTTCCAGGATAGCCTCACAGGGGCAACATCCAAGTGGTACAATCAATTGAGTCGTACCAAGATTAATTCATGGAGAGATTTAGCACAGGCATTCATAAAGTAGTACAATCATGTAACCGACATGGCACCTGATAGAATCATTCTACAAAACATGAAAAAGAAGCCTGGTGAAAGTTTTAGGCAATACGCACAGAGGTGGAGGGAGGTTGTCGTCCAAGTTCAGCCATCTCTTCTAGAAAGAGAATTGACAATGCTTTTCGTTAACACATTGAAGGTCCCATTTATCACACATATGTTAGGAAGTGCCACAAAAAGCTTTTCTGACATAGTTATGAATGGTGAAATGATAGAAAATGCTATCAGAAGTGGGAAGATTGATGCTGGAGAAAATAGCAGAAGGTCGGCCTTGAAGAAAAAATAAAGCGAGGTCAATAACACAAGTTCATATAGCAAGGGTTATTCAAAAACGATTACGGTGAATCAGCCGAAGAAGGAGGCTGTTAACCAACAAGGATCATCAAAACATGGATCTGATACAAGACAAAACACGGAAAAGCCTCAATTTACGCCAATTCCAAAATCGTATAGGGAGCTGTATCGGAATTTATTCAATGCACATGTGGTTTCCCCTTACTACTTGAAACCTCTACAGCCTCCGTACCCCAAGTGGTACGATGTAAACGCACGATGCGATTATCACGCGAGAATTGTGGGGCATTCCATAGAACATTGTACGACGTTCAAAAAGCTGGTTGAAAGACTCATAGGCATGGGCGTTGTTAAATTAGATGATTCGCCCAGTACAGAGAATCTGTTACCTGATCATAATGATAATAGAGTGAACATGATAGGTGGGAATATGGGTAAAAGAATCAAGGAAGATATCGCAGAAGTGAAAATTCCTTTGAGATGGGTCTGGAAGAAGATGGTAGAAAGGGGGTTGTTT
Source organism: Gossypium raimondii (assembly GCF_025698545.1). NCBI lineage: Eukaryota > Viridiplantae > Streptophyta > Magnoliopsida > Malvales > Malvaceae > Gossypium > Gossypium raimondii. The sequence goes on along the minus strand of NC_068577.1, from coordinate 56,401,663 downwards.
GTTTTGGATTCAGAGAGAAGCTTTGAAAGGTTAGAAAACTACTGTGAGTTCCATCACGAGGAGGGACATGAGATTCAAGAATGTAGAGAACTCAGAGCCTTGGTTCAAGGTATGATGGATGACAAGGAAATGGAGTTTTACGAAGAAGTTAAGGAAGAAGGGAGTATCTGCACATTCGAATCCACGAAGGTTCCAATAGTAACTCAGCCTGTGGTCATCATCTCACGACCAAAGAATGATGAAGTGAGAACGCCAGTAATGCCAATGATCATAATAAAGAAACCTGCAACTTTTTTTTACCAAGATAGTAGGAAGGTTCTACGGAACTACGAGTGCAATACAACTATCCCTGGAAAGGAGATTGCAGAGGATCAAGGTATAGGTGCCTATCCAGAACCTATGAAAGGAAGGGCCATAACAGTGGAACAAAAGGGGAAAATAGCTGAGCCTGTGTTATCCATTAACGAGCCAGTAAAAGAGGAAGAAGCTGTGGAATTCCTCAAATTTTTAAAGCATAATGAGTATAATGTTGTCAAACAGTTGCATAAACAACCGGCTCGCATATCTGTACTGGCCTTGCTCTTGCATTTAAAAGTACACCGTAGTGCGTTGATGAAGGTATTGAACGAAACCTATGTAGCCAACGATATTTCTATCAACAAATTGGACCGGTTGGTCAATAATACCAGTGCTGATAACTTCATATTCTTCAACGATGATGAGATTCCACCTGGGGGTATGGGGTCTACTAAGGCTTTACGTATTACTACACGATGCAAGGGGTATTTTTTGCCAGGAGTCTTGATTGACAATGGATCAGCATTGAACGTGTTGCCATTGTCCACACTTAACAGGCTTCCCATAGACAACTCGCACATGAAGACATGCCTAAATATAGTGAGGGCATTTGACGGTACAGAAAGGAAGGTCATGGGAAGAATTGAGATACCCCTACTGATTGGCCCAACAGTTTACGAGGTGGATTTTCTTGTGATGGACATCAAACTCTCTTATAATTGCTTATTAGGGAGACCATGGATACATTCAGCAGGGGCCGTACCGTCATCATTACATCAGAAATTGAAGTTAGTGTCAGAAGGTCAGCTAGTGACAATAAACACTGAAGAGGATATTATAGTGGCTGTATCCAATGAGGTGTCATATGTGGAGACTAATGACGAGTCAGTGGAATGCTTATTTCGATCTCTGGAGTTTGTAAATGCAACATTTGTTCTTGAAGGGAGCAAAATTCTGGTGTCTAAAATATCCAAAACTACAGAGATGGGTTTGCAATTGTTGGTAGGGAAATGAGCTTTACCCAGAAGAGGATTAGGGAAATACCTTCAAGGGAAAATTGAGGTTCCAGTGCTGAAAGAAAAACAAGATCACTTTGACTTAGGATACAAGCCAGACAAAGGACAGAGAAAGAAGGAGTTAGAAAAAAGGCAGGAAAGAAGAAAGACGCATCTAAGAAGGGAGGAAACTAAATGAGAGCCAATAATAATTCCCCACATATCCAAAACTTTCATATCCAGAGGGGTCATTCATTCTGAGAGAAGGATACTGATTGAGGAAAGTATCAAAGAGACGTTGGAAAATATGCACATCAATGCCATTTGTGAGGATACAAATAAAGAAGGGAGCTTGTTAGCAATTGGTCCTTATGAACTTGGGAGTGTTCTAAATAAATAGACTGCGGAAGAAATGCCTGAAGTCTTTAGAACTTTCTCAGAGTAATATTCGAAACAAACTTGTTGTTTTAGCCTAGGGACAATAAGAACTCTTTTGTGAAATAGGCTTATGTTCAAACATCATTATTTTAATAAAATACATCTTTGCAATTATTTCGAGCAAATATTCTTTTATTCTTTCCATACGAGTAAATATATTAAATAATTCTTTCATTTATAATCATATTGCACAAATAATTGTACATAAATTCATACATTCTTTTATAACCATATTAGGTCCCTGTATATCAATGACGTGAATGACGCTGCTACAAACTCAGAGTTTCCTCTTGAACGAAACATGTGTTCAGAGGGATCGCAGGACTTTGAAGGTGACGTAGATGGTGGTTTATCTTTGGACTTGTTGAGAATGGTAGAACATGAAGAAAAACAAATTCTACCTCATAAGGAAGCAATAGAAGTTGTGAGCTTAGAAGAAGGGAAAGAGGTGAAAATTAGAACTGGGATTTCTGCAAAGACAAGACGAGACCTTATTGAATTACTACAAGAATTCAAAGATGTCTTCGCATGGTTATACCAAGATATGCCCGGGTTGAGCACTGATATTGTGGTGCATCGCCTACCTATAAGGGAGGGTTGTAAGCCAGTTCAATAGAAGCTAATAAGAATAAGGCCCAATATTGTGCTTAAAATAAAAGAGGAAGTCAATAAGTAGTTTGATGCTGAGTTTTTACAGGAGGTCAAATATTTTGAATGGGTAGCCAACATCATTCCAGTCCCTAAAAAAGATGGAAAAGTGCGAATGTGCGTAGATTACAGAGATTTGAACAAAGTTAGCCCAAAAGACAATTTTCCATTGCCACATATCGATACTTTGGTGGACAATACGGTGGGATATCATTGTTTTCTTTCATGGATGGTTTCTCAGGATATAATTAGATAAAGATGCATCCTGAAGATATAGGAAAGACTACATTCATTACTTTGTGGGGAACATTTTGCTACAAAGTAATGCCATTCAGATTAAAGAATGCGGGAGCAACATATCAGAGAGCCATGGTAGCCTTGTTCCATGACATGATGCACAAAGAGATTGAGTTTTATGTTGATGATATGATTGCCAAATCCAGAACAGAGGAGAAGCATGTGCAGGTCCTGAGAAAATTGTTCTTAAGACTAAAAAGTTTCAGCTCAAACTCAATCCAAAAAAATGTACTTTTGGAGCCAGGTCAGAAAAGTTGTTGGGCTTCATAGTCAGTGAAAAAGGAATCGAGATTGATCCAAACAAAGTCAAGGCGATACGAGATTTACTGCCACCACGTACACAGAAAGAGGTTCGAGGTTTCTTAGGAAGTCTAAATTATATTGCTCAATTCATTTCACAATTGACCGAGAAATGTGATCCCATATTTCATCTTCTGAAGAAATATAATCCAGGTGTTTGGAATGAAGAATGCCAGGAAGCTTTTGAAAAGATAAAGCAATACCTATCCAATACTCTTGTGCTGTCACTACGTAACCTAGATAGACCCTTGATTTTGTATTTAAAGGTGTTCGAAAATTCCATTGGATGTGTGTTGGGTTAACATGATGTGACTGGAAAGAAGGAAAATGCGATATACTATCTCAGTAAGAAGTTCACTGATTGTGAAATGAGATATTCGTCTATCGAAAAATTATGTTGAGCCTTGATTTGGACGACAAAGAGGTTGAGGCAATACTTACTCTATCATACGACTTGGCTAATTTCAAAATTAGACCATTTAAAGTATATGATGGAGTCAACGGCGTTGAATGAGAGAATGGCTAGATGACAAATCTTACTCTCCGAGTTTGATATAGTATATGCAAGTCAGAAGGCCATCAAAGGAAGTGCAATAACAGATTTCTTGGCTAGCAGAGCTTTAGAAGACTATGAGCCTCTGGACTTTGATTTCTCGAATGAAGACTTGATGTATGTAGCAAATTCTGAAGAGGATTCTCAAAAGAATTATTCTTGGAGGTTAAACTTTGACGGAGCTTTGAATGTGTTAGGTAATGGGATTGGGGCAATCCTGGTATCTTCAAATGGATATTATCATCCTTTCACTAGTAAATTAGACTTCGATTGCACTAATAACATGGCTGAATATGAAGCTTGCATAATGGGTATCCAAGTAGCCATAGAGCGGAAAATTAAGACACTAGATGTATTCAAAGACTCAGCTTGGTAAGATACCAACTAAGAGGGGAATGGGAAACAAGAGACCCCAAGTTGATCTGTTATCGGAGATTGGTTCTAGAATTGATTGAATAATTTAACAACATTACCTTTTGTTATATCCCACGAGTAGAAAATCAGATGGCTGATGCTCTGGCCACTTTAGCCTCCATGATTAAATTGAACATATTAGAGGACATGAAGCCCATTCAAATTAGTATTTATCAGATCCCAGCCCACTTCTACAGTATTGAAGAAGTGGAGAATGATAATCATCCCTGGTACCAAGATATATTGCTATATGTGAAGAATCGCAAATATCCTGATCAGGCAACGGAGAATGATAAGAGGACATTGAGGAGACTAGCTATTGACTATGTCTTGAATGGAGAGATTCTATACAAAAGGGGAAAGGATCGAGTACTGTTGAGGTGAGTGGATGTTGTAGAGGCTAAGGAAATTTTAGAAGAAGTCCATTAGGGTATTTGTGGAACACAAGCCAATGGATTCACCATGGCTAGACAGATCATGAGATTCGGATATTACTGGTCCACCATGAAAAGAGATTGCATCAATTATGCTAAGAAGTGCCATGAATGCCAAATTTATGGGGATAAAATGCACGCGCCTCATTCACCTCTTCATGTTATGACTTCTCCATGACCTTTCTCCATGTGGGGGATGGATGTCATTGGGCCAATATCGCCAAAGGCTTCTAATGGACATCGTTTCATTTTTGTAGTTATTGATTACTTCACTAAGTGGGTAGAAGCAGCCTCATATGCTAATGTCACGAAGTCAGTGGTCAGTAAGTTTTTGAAGAAAGAGATCATATGTCGATATGGAATGCCTGAAAGAATCATATCTGACAATACGCTGAATCTGAATAACAGCACAATAGCGGAAGTCTGCAACTAGTTCAAGATTAGACACCATAATTCATCACCATATCGTCCAAAAATGAATGGTGCAGTGGAAGTGGCCAATAAAAATATCAAGAAAATTGTGGCGAAAATGACTGAAACTTACAAAGATTGGCATGAGAAGTTACCATTCGCTCTTCTTGCTTACCGAACATCTATCAGTCTTCTACTGGGGTAACACATTTTTCTTTGGTTTATGGAATGGAGGCAGTTTTACCCATTAAAGTTGAAATCCTTTCTCTCCGAGTATTGGCTGAGCTAAAGTTGGATGAGGCTGAATGGATCCAATCTCGGGATGATCAGTTAAACCTGATAGAAGATAAAAGACTAAAGGCTATTCGTCACGGTCAAATGTACCAGAAACGAATGATGAGAGCATATAACAAAAATGTTCGTCCTAGAGAATTTCATGAGGGGGACTTGGTGTTGAAGAAAATCCTCCTTTTATAAAAGGATTTCAGAAGGAAATGGATGTCAAACTGAGAAGGACCTTATGTTGTAAAAAAGGTTTTTTCTAGAGGTGTTTTGATTTTGAGTGAAATGAATAGTAAAAACTTACCGAATCCTGTAAATTTAGATTCAGTCAAGAAATATTTCACTTGAAGGAAAAGGAGGAATCAAAGTGAAAACCCGCAAAGGACGTTTTGAATCAAAAAAAAATGGAGAGGCCAAGGTGAAAATCTGCAAAGGGCACTTTGAGACCAAAGGGGATTTGAGTTGAAAACTCGAAAAGGGCGGCTCAAATATTAATCAGATTGGGGCATATGGTGATCTTGCCATACTTGAGTCAACAAAAAAGAGTATGCGACATCTTGGGGCATCGACAAAGTACTGTAGCTCTCCTAAACACATGTTAAATTCAAAATGGTTCTTAGTTTGTACGGAGAAGTTCAAGCTGCGATATCCGAGGCATCTAGTCTTCATATTACTTGTACAGAATTTGTTTGTTCTTGCAATACTTTATTCTTCGTTGTTCTTGAATACCTTTTTCTTTTCAAGACACTTGCTCTCAATAAATTCCTTTTCTATTATTCTTATTTGATAATTCATTTCTTAGGCAGTATTATGATCTTGGTGCAAGCATGTTGCATTAGAATAATGATTAATGGACTAATAAACTTTCACAAAGGAAGTTTTGCACATTACTCTGGAAGTTTCTAAATAATACAGTAACCTGAAACAGGACTATTGCTTAGAACATGCCAAGTTTAAAAGTTGAAATGTTTAAGATTTTGACAAGATATCTTATTGGTGACAAAGCTTTAATGAACAAACAAGTAGGGATCACCAAGGGATAAAGAGAAATTCCCTTTAAAAAGAAAATTCTTCATTTGTGCATAAGAAGTTGTATGACACCTTGGGAATGGTGTAAAGGACCAAAAGAGTTTGGGATCTGCATACTTGAGTTACGATAGGAGAAGATTGAGGAAAAGCCAGACTTTTCTACCTTTGGGTCACAACAATAGAAAAATACAGTGGGACAATTTGACTAAGTTTTGCTTGGTAGACACCAGCCGAGCAAAAAAGCTTTGTAGCACGTCAGTGATAAAACCTTAATAAACTTCGAGTAATGATAACTTGAGTGAAAATGAGGGATCATTCTCGAAAAATGACATTCTGCATTTATTCAAATGTCATTCATACACGTCTAGTTAGGAGCATTTGATTCATTCTGATCATGACATCCTAATCAATAGGCATAATTAGGTTCAGGTCATGTTCTCCAGAGAAGAAACCGGTGAAACTCCAGCCTTGTTTCCCTGAGCAGCACTGGAGTAGGTTGAAAATAGCAGATCTTGCCTTCCTGTACTGGTAGTAAAGTAGATCGAAGACATTAGTCTTATTGCCTTGGCGCTACAATGGAAAAGATTGAAGCCATAGCGGCGAATCTTATTTCCCCGGAGTTGTAGCGGAGCAGATTAAAGCCACGGCGGCGAATCTTATCTCCTTGGCGTTAAGGCTTGGATTAGCTGAAGTGGAGCGGACTGAAGCTGTGGGCAGCGAATCCTATCTCTTTGGCATTACAGTGGAGAAGATTGAAGCCGCAACGGCGAATATTACTCCCCTGGCGGTATAGTGGAACAGATTAAAGCTACGACGGCGAATCGTGTTTCCCCAACATTGCAATTAAAAAGATTTAATATGGCGAATCTTATCTCCCTGAAGTTACAGTGGAGCAGATTAAAGCAGTAATCCTATCTCTCTGAAGTTGCAGTGGAGCGGATTAAAATAATAGATCTTATCTCTCTGAAGTTGCAGTAGAGTAGATTGTATTAGGTCTTATCTTCCTGAATTTGCAGTGGAGCAGACTCAAGAAAGCAAGTCATATCCCCCTGAAATTGCAGTGGGGCAGACAAAATAAACAAATCCCGTCTCCCTAAAGTTGTAGTGGAGTGGATTAGAGTGATGGATCTTATCTTTCTGAAATTACAGTAGAGCAGATTGCATCAAATTCATCTTTAAGTTGCAGCAAACCAAGTTGAAGCTACAAGTCTTATCTCCCTGAAGTTGCAGTGGAGCAGATTAAAGATAGCAAACTTTGAGAAACTGCAACGTACAAACCATATCTCCTTAAAATTGCAATGGAGTAGATTGAAGCATTAGTTCCTATACTTCTGAAGATGCAGTAGGAAGGAATGAGGCTACTTGAAGAAGAAAAGTACCAAGGTCCAGCACGACCGGGCAAAATTGGTCATTTTTAAAGTCTTTGCTCCGTTCCCGTTACACGATAGCGAGCAAAAAGGGGAAGCTGTAATTGGCCCAATTTGCCCGGTCTATATGAAGCAAATAAAACAGTCCAAATACAACAGTCCTTTTACAATAAAATGGGCCCAAAATACAAGAACAGTGGCCCAAATTATAGTGGCCTAAAACAGATTCAGGAAATTCTAGGGTTTCTGTTTGCACCGCAGCCACCTAGCCCGCACTAGCCGAATCTCCACGCCTTCACCTGCAAGAAATAAACACAAAGAAGGAAACAAAATCAAAGATTGCAGATAAAAAAATATCAAACATGATTTGTTTCTTTATTTTTTTATTACTGTGGCTATAAAAAGGCCATTGAAATATTGTAAAGGGGATCGGAAAAAATCAATAGAAAACAATTATTTTCACAACCAAAATTGTAATGGCCCAAATTTGAGGTTATCAGAATAGTGGTTTCGGGACCACAAATCCGATGAGAAAAATTTTATTTTTCTTATATTTTTATGGTCTACAATTTCACAAAATGATTTCGTGAAAATTTCGTTCGAAAATTTCGACGTTTGGGCACTCAATTTAGTCAAAAGGACTAAATTGTAAAAGTGCAAAAGTTGAGTTCTACATGTTAGATGTGTCCAATTGTTATGAAACTTTAAATTGGAGGTCCTTATATGGTAATTATACCATTGGTAACTTGGTAGACAAAATGGACATGAGATAAGTGAAATAGAAAATTTTTAAGTTAGGGGCAATTTGGTAATCTAGTAATTAAAATGAATTAAAAGGAAAAAGATGACAAATTATGCTCATCTTCTTCATATGAACGAAATCAGCAAGGGGTAGCCATAGTTAGGGTTTTCAAGCTTCCAAGCTCCATAGTAAGTGATCCCAAGCCCGCTTTTAATGTTCTTTACGTTTTGAGATCCCTGTAGCTTAATTTAGCTTATTCTAGCAATAATTTAACCTAGGGTTTATATTTGGAAAAATACCCATAGGTGAAAAGTGTTTATTTTGATGTTTTATGATAGAATATGAAGCTAGAAATTATGTTAAACAACTTTTGCTAAGCGATTTTAAGTGAAAACGAGTAAAACGACATAATCGGTAAAAATACCTAATGTTCATAAGTACATGTTAGAGTGGGAATTTGATGTTGCCATAAAAGGAAAAATGTTCAGAATGTTATAAAACATAAGAATAAGAGATGAAGTTTAATTTCCGAGCCTTGGGGCAAAAATGTAATTATGTAAAGTTTAGGGGCAAAATTGTAATTTTGAAAAGTTAGAGTCAAGGGCTGTTTTGTTGAATGTGAGTATTAAATAAGTTAAATTTACTATTTTAGATCAAGAAGTACGAAACTCGAGGTTAGACAAAGGGAAGAATAAAGTTGAAGACTAAGTTGGTGAATTTGGCTATAATTGGTACCGAGGTAAGTTTACGGTAAATAAATGCAATATTTCAATATTTATTATCAATGCTGTTATTTTCCAGCAACTATGAATTTATTTTATGAATTTATTTGATGATGATCTAAGCATGAAATGATAGAGAATTAAAATTAAAAAGTCCCGTTGATACATAAGGATGGTACTGGATACGAATGTCATGACATTTGGGTAAAGTGATCCCATATAAGACCATGTCTGGGACATGGCATTGGCATCCTTAAGATCATGAGAGGTCCCCTGTAAGACCATGTCTGGGACATGGCATGGGCACCGAGACGAGAGGTCTTATGTAAGACCATGTCAGGACATGGCGTTGTACCGAGATGAGAGGTCCCTATAAGACCATGTGCAGGACATGGCATGGGCACCAACATGAGAACATCCCATGTAAGACCATGTCTGGGACATGGCTTTGGCATGTTATTATCAGAAGAGACCCGAGTATCCTTATTATTCCAATGTAGCTCAACGGGCTTGTAAATGAATCATGTTCATGAAAGTTCAGTTTAAAGCATAAATGGCAAGCTCGTAAGTTGTAAGACTTAAGAACTTATTATACTATCAATTGATGTTCAACGATGCAGCAAGGATTGAGTAAGTTATGCACACAAGTATTCTAAGTAAACAAGTAAGAGAACTAGTATGAGATTAACTAAAGAGTAAACTAGAGATATAGACATTGAGTTTAATTATTTAAGTTAAATATTGTTATTTATTTGCTAGTAAACTTACTAAGCTTTATGCTTACTTCTTTTATTTCTCTTTCTCTTATAGTATTGCAAAGCTACTTCAAGGATCCTAAAGAAGTCGGAGATCGTCCACACTATCAACTACAACTGCTCGGTATTTTATATCGAAACACGTTTGAGTTATGGCATGTATAGGGATTTAGTTATTTTGTATGTTTGTAATGATGATTTTGCTAATGAGTGATGTGTAAGTATTTGATGATGTATGGTCATTAAAATGGTTAAGGATGAAGGTGTTTGTTGTTATGAAAGATTAGGTGATAAATTATGCATGGAAATCATGAAAGGATAAAATTTTGCAAAGAAACAGAATTCAGGCAGCACAGTGACGTGAATTTGAAAAATCACCCAAGATAGTATAAAATGAATTAGAGGGTGAATGATATATGGAATTAAAGCTTGTTGAGTCTATTTTCTGTAGAAACAAGTAAGAACTTCATATGAAAATCCTACAGTGAGAAAACTTATTTTTAGTAACAAGAGGTCAGAATAGTCGAATGGTGAAACAGGGGAGACTTTAACTAATAAACTGTACTAATTTGCTGAACCAAAAATTCTAAAAATTTTATAGTGAGTAGATATATGAGTCTAGTTTCAGGGAAAATTTACGGAATTAAATTTCGAGTTCTGTAGCTCAAGTTATAATTAATTTAGTAACTGCTGCGCGATTGGACAGATTTGCTGTAAATAGTGAAATAAATTTTCAATCCTAGTTTTTATGCTCCGAATTGGTAAGATAAGCTAAGTAATGCCTCGTGCTCGACTCCGGAAACGGTCTCGGGTAAGGGGTGTTACAAAAATACAGAGAGTTCGATACTGAGAGCAAAAATCGATCCAAAAGGTTAAGATCCACAATTTCTTTTATTTTATTTTAAATCTACTATTATTATTTTTTTATCTATATACGAATAAAATAAGTAGGAGAAAGAAAGAGACAACCTTTTTGAGCCAGGATCGCCATGAATGACTGAGGTAGTCGTCTCCGAGGATAGACGGCCGGAAACCGAAAGGTTTCTTGAGATTTTGGGCTTTTCCATTAGTATTTTGATGATTTCGGGGCTAGATTTAGGTTTAGGGGTTGCTAAAGGACCGGATCTGAAGTTTTTTCTTTTTCCGCCATCAGACGCAGCACACTGTCGCTGATTGACCGGTGGCTGATCTGTGATCCTTCGCGAATTTTGGGCCGATGCCTGGAGAAGAAGAGGGGAGGGGAGAGTGTTCCACGGTTTTTTTTAAAAGAAAAGGAAAAATGAAAATTTTTAAGGTTTTTTTGGTTTAAATAGCCTAGTGAAACGGTGCCGTTTCACTTGGCCTCCCCAGGTGCCAAAACGGCGTCGTTTTGGGGAGGCCGACCCAAATCCGACCTGACCCGGCTTAGGATCCGCGTGTTTTTGAGCGGAGGGGTAAATTACGCTTTTAGCCCCTCCACCTTTTTAATATTTTTACAATTAGGTTTTTTTTTTATTTTTTTAATTCACCCTTTAATTTATTTTGAATTTCAATTTAGCCCTACTTGAACGACGCCGTTTTAGAGGAGAAGGGAAAATTTCCCTTCCAGTCCCTCTCTATTGTTTGCGCGTTCAATTTAGTGCTTTTATCTTCACTTATTTGTGGCTTTTCCCCAGTTTTTTTATCTGTAGTTCGATTTAGTCTTTTTTTATTTTATTTTTTAAAATTAATTAAATAATGTAATTATTATTATTTTTTATATGTAATTAATTTTTTTAATTTATATATATGTATATATTTATTTTCTTTATATATGTACATGTATATATTTTTTTAATGAATATTTTTATATTTATATATATATATGTGTATATATATCTATGTTTTTTATTTATTTTCGAAAATACTTAAATACATACTTATATTTTTAACACATATTTTATAATTTATATATATATTGTACAAACCCAATAATGCCCGAGCCCAAACCAATAAACAGGCCAAACTAAACCTAGAATGGCCCAACACCTGACCCAAACTAAACCTACCCCAAAGCTTAACCAAAAAATAGAAACCCTAGGAGCCTCCTTTTCCAGCCGCCGCAAGGATCGGAGCAAGCCTCCTCCACGTGCGCCGCTCCTCCCCACCCCGCGCACGTCGCGCATGTTGAACCTACAACAACAAACAATCAATGACAATATCAGAATAACGAAAAGAGGGGATTTGCATTATTATTTTTGGCTATTTAAAGCCATAGAAAATTTGTAAAAGGGGGGATGTTTTTGAGTGTAAAGGAAGACAAAAACACAGAGACAAAAATACCGAAGAAGAGAAAAGAAAAATACATTTTTCCTTGGAATATAAAGGTCTTTTTAAAATTTTATTTTCTTTTCAGTTTTTTTATGTTTATTGTTGATTTATAAAAGGGAGAGGGGGAAGAGAAGTTTACCTTCGTGTTCGGGCTGCCGTTTTGGGACCATCTCCGCCGTCATCGGAGCCCTGGTGGCCGATGAGTGACGGCGCACAAGGAAAAGAGTTTAAAAAAAACCCTAGCAGAGTGTTTAGGGATTTTGTTTTATTTTTTTCTTTTATTCTGTTGGCTGCAGATTTTTTTAAGAAAAAGAGAAGGAAAATTGTTTTAAATAGTAAGGACCAAAAGACGTCGTTTTAGGGGGTGGAAGATCCACGCGTTGACCCGACCCGGGCCCAGGATCCGCGCCTTCCATTCAATGGTCTATTTGCGCATTTAGCCCCTCCTATTGGCGTCGCGTTTCAATTAAATCCTTTCGTCTCTTTTTTAAGCCGCATATTTTTCTTTTCTTTTCAATTTAGCCCGTTGCTGCGCAGCGTTTTGAAAGGAAGGGATAATTTCCCTTTTGGTCCTCCACACTTGCGCGCCCATTCAATGTGGTCCTGTTTTCAGATTTATTTCGAATTTAGCTTTTTTTCCCTTTTTTAGTTCAATTTAACCCTTTTTTATTTTATTCATTTTTAAAAAAATTATGTTATACTATGACTTTATTACTATTATTATTATTATTATTATTATTATTATTATTATTATTATTATACTTACATATATACGCATATGTATGCTAATAGATATATATATATATTTTAAATGTTTTTAATACATATACATATATTTTATATATTTTGCTATTATTTCATTTTCTTAGTTTCTATATACATATATACGTATGTACATTTATACTTTTATAATATTTATACATTTTCATATTTTATAATCAAAATTATTGTAAATAGATTTTCCGTTTTTTATATACATATATACACATATTCTCAAATTTACTTGTATATTGTGCTTGTGTTTACAAATTTTGTAAATACATGTACATATAAATTTTAAATTAAAATATTTGCTTCATATTGTACATTAATTTTTAACATACCCTTTGGAAAATAAATCTTGGTTTTTTCGATAAATCAAAATCATTTTTTCTTGATTCAAGGTTTATTTTGAATAAAAGCAATATTCGAAGTTTGGGATTTTCGTGGAAATTGAGCCCTAACGTATTGGGTTCCGATTTTCTTTGTTAATCTTAAATAACCGAGGATATTCTTTATTCAAAATGCATGAGTATAAAAATCATTTTTGGGAACTTAACTTGTTGTGTCCTAACGCATTGGGTGTGGCATGTTACTTTCTCAAAATAAAGATTTTCACATAAAATAAAACTGATATTCAAAGTTCGGGGATTATGAGGAATTGTACCCTAACGTATTGGGACTCAATTTCTTTACATGACTTGAACAATCGATTATCCTTTTTCAAATTTCATCATTTGAGTTGATTTTAAAATCTTTTTAAATTTTCGACACCAAGATATTAAATAATCAATTTGGTACCGATTTTGGGCGTTGCAAGGGTGCTAACCCTTCCTCGTGCGTAACTGACTCCCGAACCTGTTTTCTCAAATTTCGCAGAACGAACTTGTTTTTAAGGTGAGCCGATCACACCTCAATCAAGGATCGGTGGCGACTCCAATTTTATTTTTTAAAGTCGACAACTAAATTTTTGTTTTCAAAAAGATGGTTTCGACAGCTTGGCGACTCCACTGGGGACTTTAGAGAGTCGAGCCATAAACTGATTATATTTGTCTTTGTGTTGAAAATCAAAAGTTTTTAAAAAAATTCATGAGTTCCCTTCGCACTCATTGATGTTTTATCATGGTATTTTGGGAACTTTGCATTTGCATTTTACATTACATTGTCAGTTTTACCCTTTAAGTGGGAGCGAGAAACTAGTCATTCGTGAGGTTTTCACCTCCATGCAGGGTAGTGGACCGCTTCCGGGATACATTCGTACCTATGTCTTCGTGAGATTTTTATCTCCATGCAGCCATAGGGAAATGTATCCCCCTGAACTGAACTCGATCCACATGAGCCTATAATGGGTGAGGATCGAGGAATCTGCTGGTTCGGGTACCCTTACTCTAGAAACTAAGCCTCATATAGTGAGCTTTAGGAACTTGCCCTAGGTAGAGCAATACCAAACCCTAGTGGATTCCTGAATAAATGTTCTTGCTATTTCATGTTTGTATTGGATTATATCTTTTTGGTGTAATACTGACTTGTATTTATTTTGTTTTGATTGCATGACATCATGATCGCATTGCATTTGCATATTAGAAAAGAGATGTTGATTTGAGCTCGATTACTAGATTAGAAAGCTTGTTATGGAATACGGTGGAAGATAATACGATGGTCCGAAGAAAACATGGCACGAAAAGCCTAACAAGAGGAGTATACGACTTTGCTGCATGACCTGAGGATCCAAATTGTCAAAATTTATTCAAAAGTCATCAAAGGTCCCAATCTCATAAAGAAGCTAATGAACGTGAATGAGTAAAGATTTACGACCTAGATCAAACAAAAAGGAGATCAAATTCGTGAGATGTATCTTATATCTGAAGGTTCGATGTCTTCACTTGGAGTACGAGGGTAAAGCCGTATATATATGTCCGCTTTATGTGAAGAGATTTGTTTTCTAGTAAAAAATTGAACATGAATCAACGTCTCTTTTCGCATTCATTTCATGCATTTGCATTTCATTACATCACATGCACTAAACACCGTTAAGGGATCCTGATTAATTAAAATCATTGCTCAGTTAATCCGGAAACCAACTAACCAACCAAACACCATTACAGCACTCGAGCAAAGATTAAGGACATGGATCAGAGATTGGAAAAACTCGAACAGTGTCAGAAAGAGATGCAAGACCGACTTCAGCTACAGGTGCAGGAGCGATTAGATAAGATGCAACAGGATATGTCTAAAAAGATGCGAGCATCCCAATATGATATGATGGCGAAGCTAACCAAATTGTTGACTGGAGGAGGTGATAAGGGAAAGGGTCCCATGGCTGATGTCGAAGAGGGTAATGAACCACTCTATCCTTCAGGCTTTACTCCTCCACATGTTCGAACTCAAGCTGAATATCCGCACAAACCCACTGTAACAATCAGGCCTTAGCAGTCCCAAGCCAGTGCTTCGAACTTTCAAGCTAGATTGGGCTCTAACCCCGAAAACTACCCTGTTAAATCTGCCATTCCTGACTTCGATGAAGTGGATGAAAAGGAAAGAATAAAGGAGGAGTTACCAAAGCAGCTAGAGAAAAGGTAAAAATGGCTCGAAGAGAAATTCAGGGCGATGGAAGTCACTGAAAGCTGTCGTGGGATTGACGCTAAAGAGCTGAGCTTAGTTCCTGATTTAGTACTCCCTCATAAGTTTAAGATACCGGAATTCGAGAAGTACAATGGGATGACTTGCCCAGAGGCTCATATCACCATGTTTGCAGGCGAATGCCTGGATACATTAACAATGACCAGCTATTAATACACTGTTTCCAAGATAGCCTAGCAGGGGCAGCATCTAAGTGGTACAATCAGCTGAGCCGTACCACGATTGATTCATGGAGGGACTTGGCACAAGCATTCATGAAACAATATAGTCATGCAACAGACATGGCTCCTGATAGAATTATCCTTCAAAACATGGAGAATAAGCCGAGCGAAAGCTTTAGGCAGTACACACAAAGATGGAGGGAAGTCGCAGTCCAAGTTCAACCACCGCTCTTAGAAAAAGAAATGACGATGCTTTTTATTAACACATTGAAAGCCCCGTTCGTCACACATATGTTAGGAAGTGCCACAAAAAGCTTTTCTGATATAGTCATGAATGGTGAAATGATCGAAAATGCTATATGGAGCGGGAAAATTGATGCAGAGAAGAGTAACAAGAGGTCAGTCTCAAGGAGAAGAGAAAATGAGGTGAACAACACGAGTTACTCTAAATCAGTTATTGTGAGTCAGCCAAGAAAGGTGGTTACTAACCAACAAGGGCTATTAATACAAGAATCTGGAGTGAAACCAGGTACTGAGAAGCTCCAGTTCACACCAATTCCGATGTCATATAAGGATCTGTATCAAAGCTTGTTTGATGCGCATGTTGTTGCTCCTCATTACTTAAAACCTCCATAACCTCCGTATCCTAAGTGGTATGATGCGAACGCGCAATGTGACTACCACGCGAGAATTACGGGGCACTCAATAGAGAATTGCATTACCTTCAAAAAGCTAGTTGAAAATTTCATCAACATGGGTATTGTCAAGTTGGGAGACTCATCAAGTGCAGAAAATCCGTTACCCAATCATGATTGAGGATGGAGGGACTGCAATGTATGAAGAAGTGGTGAGAGGTTTGCACATCGATGCCATATATGCAAACACAATTAAAAGAGTCCTTGTTAGATATTCGTCTTAGAGGTGTTTTAAACAATGGGACTGCAGAGGAAACCCCTGAAGTATTTAGAGTCTGTTAGAGTAATGTTCAGAACACACTTATTGCTTTCAGCCTTGAAGCAATAGGAATTTCTTTGTGAAATAGGCTCATGCCTGAATATTATTATTTTAATGAAATACATTATTGTAATCATCTTTGAGCAAATGTTCTTTCATTCTGTACGTTTTTTCTATTCTTTTAGATTTTTTCTGCCAAATTATTCATTCATTCATTCATATTACTCATACATTCTTTTGTATATTCTTCGGTACCTACCATAGGTCCCCAAATATCAATGACATGAGTGACGCCGCTACAGACTCAGAATCTCCTTTTGAGTGAGACATGTGTTTAGATGGATCTCACAACTTTGAAGATGACATGGACTATAGCTTATCTCCAGACTTATTGAGGATGGTAGAATAAGAGGATAGACAGATCCTACCTCACAAAGAATCATTAAAAGTTGTGAGCTTGGTGAAGATTGGAATTGACATGACCACAAAGACGAAGCGGGACCTTATTGAGTTACCCCAAAAATTCAATGATGTCTTCACATGGTCATACCCAGATACGATTGGGTTAAGCACTGACTTTATAATCTGAATAACAGCACGATATCAGAAATTTGCAGTATGTTCAAGATTAATATCATGAAGGATGCAGTGAAAACTTTACCGGAGCGGTGCCTCTCTCTTTAGTTCATCACGATTTTTTCTATTGAAGTTGAAATCCCTTCTCTCCAGGTGTTGGCTGAGCTAAAGCTGGATGAAGCAGAATGGGTCCAATCTTGATACGATCAATTGAACTTGATAGAAGGAAGAAGATTAAAAGCTATTCATCACGGTCAGATGTACCAGAAATGAATGATGCGAGCCTATAACAAAAGGTTCATCCTAAAGAATTCCACGAGGGTGACCAAATGTTGAAGATCCTCCCTCTACAAAAAATATTTTGGAGGGAAACGGATGCCAAATTGGGAGGAACCTTATGATTTTTTTCCCAAAGGAGCTTTGATTTTGAGCGAGATGGATGATAAACCTGCAAAGTTCTGTAAACTCAGATTCAGTAAGGAAATACTCCGCTTAAAGAAGGACAGAACCAAGGTAAAAACCTACAAAGGGCAGTTTGAGTCCCAAAAAAAAAAGGAAATAGAAAAAGTGATGTGAAAAAATGAAAAGATGAAAATGGAAAATGAAATGAAAAAGTAAAAATGGAGAGGCTAAGGTGAAAACTCGCAAAGGGCGCCTTGGACCAAAGGGGATTTGAGTTGAAAACCCGAAAAGGGTGGCTCAAATATTGATCAGAATGGGGCATGAGATTATCGGAGTAGCTCAAATACTGATCAGAATGGGGGCATGCAGTGGTCTTGCTATACCTGAATCAATAGGAAAAGGTAGGCGACATTTTGGGGCATCGACAAAGTACTGTAGATCTCCTAAACGCATGTTAAATTCAAAATAGTCTTCAGAAAGTTTGTACAGAGAAGTTCAAGCTGCGATATCTGGGGCACCTAATCCTTATACTATTTTTTGTTATTCTTGGAACACTTCATTCATTTCCAAGATATGCATTCCTAAATCAATTTCTTTGTTATCCATCTTTATTATCTTTTACAACTTATTCATTTCGAGCTATGCTCAGAACCAACTCAATTTTTATCCATGATCTTTTTTGCAAGCATGTTGCATTAGAATAATGATTAATGGACTAATAAAACTTTCATAAGGGAAGTTTTGCATATTACTCTAGAAGTTTCTGAATAATATAGGAACCTCAAACAGGACTATTGTTTAGAACGCACCAGGTTGGAAATCTGATAAAGAAGAGTCTAAATTAAGACTATCCCTTTGAATTTTCTTGTCTAAAGTATTAATTGAACAAAATGGCAAGATGTCGTGTTGGTGACAAAGCTTCAATGAACAAGCAAGCAATGATCACCGAATAATAAGAAGAAGTTGTTCTTGGAGAAGATTTCTTCATTTGTGCATGAGCATTTGGTACAACACCCTGGGAATGGTGTAAGAGACCAAAAAGTTTCACATCCTGTATCCTTGAATTGTGATAACAGAGGATTGAGAAAAGGCCAAATATTTTACTCTTGGGTTACAACGGAAAAAGATGGTACAAATTTTGCATCCCAGTGGATCAAACTTGGAGGTTTACAGTGGGGGGCAATCTGGTCAAGTGCTTATTGGGTTCGCCAGCCGAGCATAAAGGCGCTATAGTACATTAAGCAATAAGACCTTAATAAACTTGGTGTGATGATAACCCAAGCGTTAAAATATCATTTTCATGACATTCTACATTCATTCAAATGTCATTCATACATGTCTAGTTAGGAGCATTTGATTCATTCTGTTCATGACATCCTAATCATTAGGCATAACTAGGTTCATAAAGTGAATTATACAGGTCATGTTCCATAGAGAACAGATCAGTGAAATTATAAAGCCTTGCCTCCCTCAGTTGCAGTGGAGCAAGTTAAAGATAGCAAATCTTGCCTTCCTACATCGACAGCGAAGCAGATCGAAAATAAAGCCTTGCCTCCCTTAGTTGCGGTGGAGCAAGTTAAAGATAGCAAATCTTGCCTTCCTACATTGACAGCGAAGCAGATTAAAGATACCAGCCTTACCTCCCTCGGTTGCAATGGAGCAGGTTGATGGCGGATTTTACCTCCCTAAGGTTACAGTGGAGTATATTGAAGCCAGTAATTCTATCTCCCTGGGTAGCAGTGGAATAGATTAAAGTTCACAGATCTTATCTCCCTAAGCAGTAGTGGAGCAGATCGAAGATGGTAGATTTTACCTCCCTAAGGTTACAGTGGAGTACATTGAAGCCAGTAATTCTATCTCCCTGGGCAGCAGTGGAATAGATTGAAGATTACATATCTTATCTCCCTAAGCAGTAGTGGAGCAAATCAAAGATGGTGGATTTTACCTCCCTGAGGTTACAGTGGAGTACATTGAAGCCAGTAATTCTATCTCCCTGGGTAGCAGTGGAATAGATTGAAGATTACAGATCTTATCTCCCCAGACAGTAGTGGAGTAGATCGAAGATGGTAGATTTTACCTCCCTGAGGTTACAGTGGAGTATATTGAAGCCAGTAATTCTATCTCCCTGGTCGGCAGTGGAATAGATCAAAGAAAACAGATCTTGTCTTCATGTATTGGCGTGAAGTAGATCAAAGATAGCAGATCTTGTCTTCCCATACTGGTGGCGAAGTAGATCAAAGAAAGCAGATCTTGTCTTCATGTATTGGCGTGAAGTAGATCAAAGATAGCAGGTCTTGTCTTCATTTATTAGCGTGAAGTAGATCGAAGATACAAGTCTTATCTCCCTGAAGTTGCAGTGGAACAGACAGAAGTAACCAATCCAATCTCCTTGAAGTTGCAATGAAGTAGATTAAGACCACAGATCTCATCTCTCTAAAGTTGCAGTAGAGTAGATCGCATCAAATTTACCTTTAAGTTGTAGCAGAACAAATTGAAGCTACAGGTCTTATCTCCCTGAAGTTGCAGTGGAGCAGATTAAAGATAGCAAATTTAGTTCTTTTGAGAAGCTACAACATACGAATCCTATCTCCCTAACATACATTGCAGTGGAGTAGATTGAAGCACCAGTTCCTATACATCTGAAGATGCAGTAGGAAGGAATGAGGCTATTTGAAGTAAAGAAGTACTGAAGAAGTCGAGGCTCAGTAAGACCGGGCACAATTGGGCTTTTAGTCTTTGCTCTATTCCCGTTACACGATAATGAGCAAAGAGGGGCAGCTGTACAAACCCAATAATGCCCGGGCCCAAACCAATAAACAGGCAAACTAAACCTAGAATGGCCCAACACCTGACCCAAACTAAACCTAGCCCAAAGCTTAACCAAAAAACAGAAACCCTAGGAGCCTCCCTTTCCAGCCGCCATAAGGATCGGAGCAAGCCTCCTCCACATGCGCCGCTCTTCCCCACCCCGCGTACGTCGCGCATGTTGAACCTACAGCAACAAACAACCGATGACAATATCAGAATAACGAAAAAGAGGGGATTTGCATTATTATTTTCGGCTATTTAAAGCCATAGAAAATTTGTAAAAGGGGGGATGTTTTTGAGTGTAAAGGAAGACAAAAACACAGAGACAAAAATACCGAAGAAGAGAAAAGAAAAATACATTTTTCCTTGGAATATAAAGGTCTTTTTAAAATTTTATTTTCTTTTCAGTTTTTTTTATGTTTATTGTTGATTTATAAAAGGGAGAGGGGGAAGAGAAGTTTACCTTCGTGTTCGGGCCGCCGTTTTGGGACCATCTCCGCCGTCATTAGAGCCCTGGTGGCCGATGAGTGACGGCGCACAAGGAAAAGAGTTTAAAAAAAACCCTAGCAAAGTGTTTAGGGATTTTGTTTTATTTTTTTTTCTTTTATTCTGTTGGCTGCAGATTTTTTAAGAAAAAGAGAAGGAAAATTGTTTTAAATAGTAAGGACCAAACTCGTTTTGGGGGGTGGAGGATCCGCGCGTCGACCCGACCCGGGCCCAGGATCTGCGCCTTCCATTCAATGGTCTATTTGCGCATTTAGCCCCTCCTATTGGCATCGCGTTTCAATTAAATCCTTTCGTCTCTTTTTTAAATCAAGCCGCATATTTTTTTTCTTTTCAATTTAGCCCGTTGCTGCGCAGCGTTTTGAAAGGAAGGGATAATTTCCCTTTTGGTCCTCCACACTTGCGCGCTCATTCAATGTGGTCCTATTTTCAGATTTATTTCGAATTTAGCTGTTTTTTTCCTTTTTTAGTTCAATTTAACCCTTTTTTATTTTATTCATTTTAAAAAAAATTATGTTATACTATGACTTTATTACTATTACTATTATTATTATTATTATTATTATTATTATTATACTTACATATATACGCATATGTATGCTAATAGATATATATATATATATATTTTAAATGTTTTTAATACATATACATATATTTTATATATTTTGCTATTATTTCATTTTCTTAGTTTCTATATACATATATACGTATGTACATTTATACTTTTATAATATTTATACATTTTCATATTTTATAATCAAAATTATTGTAAATAGATTTTCCATTTTTATATACATATATACACATATTTTCAAATTTACTTGTATATTGTGCTTGTGTTTACAAATTTTGTAAATACATGTACATATAAATTTTAAATTAAAATATTTGCTTCATATTGTACATTAATTTTAACATACCCTTTGGAAAATAAATCTTGGTTTTTTCGATAAATCAAAATCATTTTTTCTTGATTCAAGGTTTATTTTGAATAAAAGCAATATTCGAAGTTTGGGATTTTCGAGGAAATTGAGCCCTAACGTATTGGGTTCCGATTTTCTTTGTTAATCTTAAATAACCGAGGATATTCTTTATTCAAAATGCATGAGTATAAAAATCATTTTTGGGAACTTAACTTGTTGTGTCCTAACGCATTGGGTGTGGCATGTTACTTTCTCAAAATGAAGATTTTCACATAAAATAAAACTGATATTCAAAGTTCGGAGATTATGAGGAATTGTACCCTAACGTATTGGGACTCGATTTCTTTACATGACTTGAACAATCGATTATCCTTTTTCAAATTTCATCATTTGAGTTGATTTTAAAATCTTTTTAAATTTTCGACACCAAGATATTAAATAATCAATTTGGTACCGATTTTGGGCGTTACGAGGGTGCTAACCCTTCCTCGTGCGTAACTGACTCCCGAACCTGTTTTCTCAAATTTCGCAGACCGAAATTGTTTTTAAGGTGAGCCGATCACACCTCAATTAAGGATCGGTGGGGACTCCAATTTTATTTTTTAAAGTCGACAACTAAATTTTTGTTTTCAAAAAGATGGTTTCGACATATATATTTCTTTATTTTCATAAAAGCATTATGTATTTTGTTTATATAAATTTTATAATCCAAAATTTTATATGTAAATCATATGTATGTCTTTTATTTTTTCATAATTTCGATGTATATATTATATACCTTCTAGTCTTTTTATTTATTTTGTTTATTTACTTCATTTGTTATTTATTTGTGTTCACATCTATATTTTAAAAGAATATTTTTTATTTTTATTTTGCTCATTTATTTGATATTTTGCATGTCATTATTTTTCATTATTGATATTAATTTCGTTTATTTACTATTTATGTTATTTCTATATCATTGTTGTATTTATTATTGTTATTTGTTATTGCGACATTTATACATATATTCAATATAACATTACATCATCTTTTTACTCGAATTTAAAAATAGAAAATTTTCAAAATAGAGATAATACTCGTATTTAGGATTTTCAAGAAAATTGAGCCCTAACGTATTGGGTTCCAATTTTCTTCGTTAAATCTAACAATCGAGAATTGCTCCTTAATCAAAAATAAAATGAAAAGCTTGTCGTCGGGAATTCAATATGTTGTGTCTTAATGCATTGGATATGACGTGTTGACTTCTCGAAACAAAGATTTTTTTAAAAAAATTAATAAAGGAAATATTCAATGTTTGGGATTTTAAGAAATTGTGCCTTAATGTATTGGACTGCGATTTCTTCATAAATTTTAAACAATTGAATATTCTTTTATATTTTATAACACAAATCTTTTGGAAGAAACTCGTTTTTGAAGAACCAAAATATCGTGCCCTAACGCATTGGGTGTGACGTTTTTTCTTCAAAATGAGAGAGTCTTGATAAATAACTTGATTTAATTAAGAATCGTATTTTTCAACTCTCGATATTAAGACATTAATTAATCAACTTGGTACCAATTTTTGGGCGTTATGGGGGTGCTAATCCTTCTTCATACGTAACTGACTCCCAAACCCGTTTTTCTAAAACCCGTAAACCTAAGTCATTTTTAGGTGATCCAATCACACCTCAATAAAAGATTGGTGGCGACTCCAATTTTCATCGACAAATAAATTTTTGTTTTTTCTTCCAAAAAATAAAAATGGTTTCGACAATGTTAATTTATAGGCTATAAATAGACCTAAATCCCTATGTAAAGAGAACCAAGTTGATTTACAGAACCATTTAGTTCAAGGAAACATTTCCTTAGAGTATAAAAAAAGGTTACCAACATGAGTGTTGACGCTAAGATTGAGTTTCCAGTCATTGAGTTCCGTTCATCGGATTTGGAGCGAGGAACCAATGGGTGGTATCGATTGTGCAAGAAAGTTCGAGAGGCTTGTGAGATTTTCTGTTGTTTTGAGGTGGTATATGGCACGATTTCAACGAAAGTTCGAGAGGAGATGTTTAGGTTGATGAAAGAACTAGTTGAGGTCCCAGTGGAGATGAAACAAAAGAACACTAGTCCCCTGCCTTACCATGGCTGGGTTGGACCATGCGCTCAAGTTTCTTTGTTGTATGAAGGCTTTGGACTTGGAGATGTCTCCAACTATGATTCTGTTAAAAACTTTGCTCAACTTATGTGGCCTGAAGGTCACCCACGTTTTTGGTAACAACAATTCTTTGACTTTTCTAATTTCACTGGTTGGGTTGATATTAGGGGTGAGCAAAACTCGATTCGACTCGAAAAAATTGAAAAAAATTCAAATTTCGAGTTAAACGAATTGAGTTGTTTGAGTTAATCGAGTTATTCGAATCAACTCGAATTTTTTTTTCAAATTTTGAGTTCGAATTGAGTTGAGTTTTCGAATTCGAATAACTCAAATAATTCGAATAATTCGAATATCAAACTATAATATTTTACATTTTTACCCCAAACTCCCAAACTCTTTTACTTTTCCGTCAAAACTTTTACTCCTTCCCACTTTCCCCCAAAAACTTTTACTCCCCTCCCCTCCCAACCATCCAATCTACCCAAAATCCATTTTCCACCAAAATTTTACTCTCACATGTACTTTTTCTCAAAATTTTACTCCCAAAAACCCTCAAAACCTTTTATTTTCCCCCAAAATTTTTACTCGCTCCCACTTTTCCCCTAAAACTTTTACTCCCTTCCCATCCCACCATTTATCTACCCCAAACCCTCCCCCTCCAATTTTTTTTAATATTTTCCCTCCAAAATTTTACTCCCCCTATTTACTTTCCCTCAAACTTTTATTCCCCCAAAATTTTTATTTTCCCCCTATACTTTTACTTCTCACCCTTTAGTCTCAAATAAAAAATCAAAATTATCCAAAAAAAAAATCACTAAACATAAATAGTAATAATTTTATTTATATCTACTATTTATATTATTAAATTAAATTTCACATTTTATATTATTTATATTATTGAATTGTTTAGTCATATTGAATATTTATATTAAAATTGAATTATTAATTATGCCATAAAATATTCGTGTTAAAATTTTATATTGGTATCAAATTCACATTTTATTTTTAAAATAACTTTTATTAAAAATCATATTTTTACATTTAATATATTTTTAATTCCAAAATACATAGTGACAAGAATCAAGATAATTGAAATAACTAAGCAAGCAAAGAAGCTAACCAAGATATAAAAATTAATAAATAAATTATGAGGTGATGAAAGTTAATAAAAAATTTGATTAAGGTGGACAAATTTTATTACGATAGGTGACAGTGATTACAAGGACCCGAAATTATTTTTTAAAATTTAACTCGAACAAATATATTCGATTCGATTCGATTTGAATTCCATCTCACTCGACTCGATTCGAGAAAACTTCAAATAAAGTTAGGATGATAAAATGAGATTCGAAAACTCGATTAACTCGAAAATTTTTATTCGATTCGATTCGATTCGATTCGATTGAATGCTCACCGCTAGTTGATTTTAATAATTTCTAGTTTAAGTTGACTGAGTTCGAGTTATTTGCTTTTTATAGTTAAATTTACTTATCTATTTTTATTTATTAAAATAGATGTCTAGGAAACGCTAATGGATTATAGGTATTGATATTATATAAATAATTAGATTAAATTTTAGGTTGTCAACTAAATCACAATGAAGTGACTAAAGACTTAATGTCAAGTCCGGCTTTGACTCTGACTCTAACTTTAATATCGTATTTGATATTTGAATAACCCGTAACACCTACAACTTAAAAAAAAAATTATGGGTTTAGTCCCGACTTGTTTCTAATGTGTATTTTAGACCTCGAGGGTTCATATAAGGGACTTATTGATTGATTTTTGATATGAATACTGTATGAGGTGAAATATTTGTTTAATTGATCTGTAAATTTCGATAATACTTCGTAACCCGATTCCGACAACGGATACGGGTTAGGGGTGTTACATGATGAGCCGTCAGAATTCAGTTTAAACCAACCATCACAAGGAGGTTTCCAAGAGACAAGAACAAACTTAAGGAGTCCTCAGGGCTTGATCGGGGGTGAAAGCGCAACAAACTCAGCAGCACTCACAATTACTATCTGAACAAACCTTGCCAAAGGTCTATGAGTTCCGGCTCCTCCTTTTTCCGAGTTTTAATTCATTGATGCATATCTTTCGTGAAGGATCTGTCAATCTTGTTTTTAATAATTTTTTTTCGTGTATGTTCATCCTCCTGATTTAGTTTATATTAATTATCGTTCCCTTTTTGACAAAAAAAAAAAAAAGTAAGGTAACAAATTTGATACGTTTATCTAATCAAAATTGGAGGCACAAATTTTTGGATATTCAACCTTCGTCTGCTATGATTGTTTTTCTTTTTAATTGATGAACTTTGAATACTCAACCTTTCCTCTGCAAAGTTTGATTTTGTTTTGAATTTTGTTTTGAATACTCAACCACTTCATCTTCTATGCTTCAATAATCAAATTAAAATTTTGGGAAATTGATAGCGGTGTTAAATTAGAAGCTATGAATAGACCTAAATCCCTATGTAAAGAGAACCAAGTTAATTTACAGACTAATTTAGTTCAACGAAACATTTCCTTAAGAGTATTAAAAAAAAGTTAACAACATGTGTGTTGATGCTAAGATTGAGTTTCGTTTACCAGATTTGGAGTGGCACTGTGTGTGCAAAAAAGTTTGAGAGGTTTGTGATACTTTCGGTTATTTTGAAGTGATGTATGATAATATATTGACGAAAATTGGAAAGAAGATATTTAAGTTGATAAAAGAACTGGTTGAAGTTGCAGTGGAAAGGAACCATGACTAGATTAGACCATTCGCTCATACGAAGGTTTTGAACTTAATATGCCTCCAACTTTGATTTTATTAAAAGCTTTGTTGAATTTATTTTTCAACAAAAAATTCAATTCTAAAGAGAATTTTAATTTTGAATTATTTTTAATGCTCAACCAATCTCTACTTTGTTTTGTTGGAAATAGACTTGTTACCCATTTAAACTAATAATATCAAATTAATAGCTAAATGAAATTCTCATTCAATGCATCGACTCAAAGAGGCTGCCATACAATTATTCAAAAGTTTGGTTCTTGTCTCATTTTCGAGTAGATATTAATCAATTGATTAAATTTATCATTCCACTGTTAAATGATAAAGAAGATTAATGATAAGGTGAAGCACAATTTATTTTTGAGGGCCTGGAATTAAATTGTATATTTTTATGATAATAAAATGTAATTTTACCATTTTAATAGCACATATCTTTATAATTTTAAAAGATTAAATCAATTTTTTATCATTTTGGGACCAAAGTTAAAATTTACCATTACTAATTTAAAATTTTATAAATTATAAATGAGCTAAAAGGGAAAATTTTCATTTGAGGAGTCCCGTGCCAGCCCTTGATTAATGGTGCATTTCGATGTTAATCACTCTAAAATTAAGACAAATAGCTCGTCAATCACTCTAAATAGGGGCATTCGTATTTTAGTCACCCTAAATTTTTTTTCGTTCAAATGCACCATTAACTTTCCGTTACCATTTAATGACGGAGTGATTAATTTGATCAATTTGTTTTTTGAGTGACCAAATTAACAAAAAAAATTGGGGTGACCAAAATAAGTTTGTTTGTTTATGAATTGATTGTTTTGTTTATTATTATATGATACATATATATATTAAAGGCATAATGATGAATTAGCTCTCAATATTTATATGATTTGTCAATTTGACCCATTTTTTTTTGAGTTAAATTGGACCATTAATCTTTTAAAAAGTAATCAAATCATTTTTTTAATAAAAAAAGTTGATTAAAATATCAATTTTTCAATGCTGTTGGCGGGGTACCTCAGTGGTACTCCAGGTATGCTTCATGCTGAAATGATATCATTTATCTTACATGTCACGTCAATAATAATTTAATAATTATAAAATATTTAAAAAATAAAATTACTTAAAATTCAAAAAAATAATATAAAAATATAAGAAATTAGCATGAAGTAGATGTGGCTTGCCATGTAAGCTGCTCTGTTTAAAAGTTTAACATTTTAACCAATATTTCGGTTAAAAAAAATAGTAATTTGACTCCTTTTGAAAGGTTGATGATCAAATTCGACTCTTTTTAAAATATTGAGGTCAAATTTAACTAAAAAAAAGGCTTAAATGAAAAAAATTAGCCCTTAAACTATAGCGCTTTCAAAAAATTTTTTTAGTCAAAAGTATCACCTAAACTTTGATTTCGTGACCACTTTTGACACGAGGTATATTTAGATATTTTTATTTTATTCACTGTTTTTTCTTTCTTTCATCCACTCTTCTTCTCCCTCACAACCCTAGCCAACTTCTTCAATCTCTCTTCAAAGCAGAATATTTTATAATTTCATCACACAATTTTGCTCATATCGCTTCAGTTTTAAGGGAAACTCGTCACACAATTTCAAACATCTAGAAGATTTCCAATTTCATTAGCTCACTTACGATCTGATTCAACAATTTTTAGTCTAAAATATAAATAGTAAAGTTTTTTCCTGGAAAAATTCAAAGCTAGCTTTTCATCCCCACGAGTTTTGAACAATAAAAAAGAAAAAACCCATTTATGTGTTGATTTTATTTGGCCTTTATATGTTTACTTTTTTTATTTAATAAAAAAATATCGCATGTCACAATACACGGTTAAGATTTTTTTTACAAAAGATTAACAGTTGAATAATCGAGTATGTTGACACCATTTTTTTGATAAAACGGGGTCGACTTAGATTTTAAAAACGAACATGGGAGTTGCCACCAATCCTTTTTGATAAGGTATGATCGGGTCACCTTGAAAAGTGGTTGTTTTTAATAAACAATTTAATTTTATTAAAACAACGATTTTGGTCCACGAAATTCAAAAAAAAGGGCTCGGGAGTCGGTTATTACGAGGAAGGATTAGCACCCTCGTAACACCCAAAATTGGTACCTAGTTGATTAATTAATGTCTTAGTGTTGAAGATTGAAAATTTTAAAGAGATTCGAAAATACGATCCTTGTATTAAAAACTTGTATAAATCAAATTACATGTTAAGACCCTCTCATTTCGGAGAGAGAAAATGTCATACCTAATGAGTTAGGGCATGTTATTTCACATTCTCAAAAATGAGCTTTTCCTTTAAAAACTCATGCAATAAAATTCAAAAGGATATTCAATTGTTTAAGTCAGATGAAGAAAATCGCAGCCCAATACGTTAGGGCACAATTTCTCAAAATTCTAAACATTGAATATTGCCTTTATTTTTTTAAAAAAAAATCCTCATTTCGAGAAAACAACGTGTCATATCCAATGCGTTAGGACACAACGTATTGAATTCCCGATAATGAGTTTTTTATGTTTTTTTTTATTAAAGAGCATTCTCGATTATTTAGATTCAACGAAGAAAATTGGAACCCAATACATTAGGGCTCAATCCTCTCGAATCTAAACACGAAATTTTACTTATTTGAAAGTCGAAACTTATACGTCGAGATAAATTAATCTAACTTGAAATAGTAGAAATGAAACACGAGGTTAATATGCGTACCAAAACAAAAATGAATACGATGATGTAAAAATAATACGAGTAATAGCAACAAAAATAAGATAAATAAAAAGTACAAATTAATAACATACGACATAGCAATGTATACAAGTAAATAAAATTAAAGCATTCTTTCAAATCAATAATGAAAATGAAATAAATAAATAAATAAATAAAATTATGAATAAAAAGTAAAAAGATATATATGTGTGTGCATAAAATTATGAAAATATGAAAAATCTATGTACGTAAAAATATATGTAAGTATGTATGTGTACATATATATATGTATATAAAGTTATGAAATATATATAAAATATAAAGGTAGGTATATGTATATGTATTTATAAAATAAAAGCGTATATATATATATATATATATTATGTGCATGTATGCATTGTAAAATATATAAAATATATGTATACATGAATTATAAACTATGGAAAATTAATAAGAAAATATAGACTTTAAAATATAAAGAGTATGTATAAGTATGTGTATATACATTTGTGAAAATGAAACAGGATACATGTAAGTATATATATGTAAAAATTTAAAACGTGCATATAAATACATACATGTATATAAGTTATAAAATATATAAAAAATATAAACGTATATATGTATGTAAATATTAGATATGTATATATGTGTATATATATAGAGAGAGGCAATTATATAATAATAATAATAATAATATAATAAGAAACATATATTTAAAATTTACATAGTAAGTATAAACAAAAATATGATGATAATAATAATAATAATAATAATAATAATAATAAACATTAATATAATATAATAATGAGGAGTAAATAATTATATAAAAAAACAAGTATAATAATAATTATATCCATTAATAAAATAACAAAAATAACAACAAAACGACCAATTTAAATTCTAGAACAAAGATAGCTAAATGAAATTCTGATTCAATGCATCAAGTTAAAGAGGCTGCCATACAATTATTCAAAAGTTTGGTTCTTGTCTCATTTTTCGAGTTGGTATTAATCAATTGGTTAAATTTATCATTCCATTATTAAATGATAAAGGAAGGTTAATGATAATGTGAAGTACAATTTATTTTTGAGGGCCTAAAATTAAATTATATATTTTTACGATAATAAAATGTAATTTTATTATTTTAATAGCCTATATTTTATAATTTTAAAAGATTAAATCAAAATTTTATCATTTTGGGGCCAAAGTTAAAATTTACCTTTACTAATTTAAAATTTTATAAATTATAAATGAGCTAAAAGGGAAAATTTTCATTTGAGGAGTCCCGTGCTAGCCCTTGATTAAGGGTGCATTTCAACCTTAATCACTTTAAAATTAAGACAAATAACTCGTCAAACACTCTAAATAGGGGTGTTCGTATTTTAGTCACCCTAAATTTTTTTCGTTCAAATGCACCGTTAACCTTCCGTTACCATTTAATGACGGAGTGATTAATTTGATCAATTTCTTTTTTGAGTGACCAAATTAAAAAAAAAAATTTGGGGTGACCAAAATAAGTTTGTTTGTTTATGAATTGATTGTTTTGTTTATTATTATATGATACATATATATTAAAGGCATAATGATGAATTAGCTCTCAATATTTATATGATTTGTCAATTTGACTCTTTTTTTTGACTTAAATTGAACCATTAACCTTTTAAAAAGTAATCAAATCATTTTTTAACAAAAAGTTGATTAAAATATCAATTTTTCAATGATGTTGGCGGGTACCTCAATGGTACTCTGATATGCTTCATGCTGAAATGATATCATTTGTCTTATATGTAACGTTAATAATAATTTAATAATTATAAAATATTTAAAAATAAAATTACTTAAAATTCAAAAAAAATAATATAAAATATAAGAAATTAGCATGAAGTAGATGTGGCTTGCCATGTAAGCTACTGTGTTTAAAAGTTTAACATTTTAACCAATATTTCGGTTAAAAAAATAGTAATTTGACTTTTTTTAAAAGGTTGATAGTCAAATTCAAATTTAGCTAAAAAAAACTTAAATGAAAAAATTAGCCCTTAAACTATAGTGCTTTTCCCACTTGGCACCCAAAAAATTTTTTTAGTCAAAAGTATCACCTAAACTTTGATACCGTGACCACTTTTGACACGAGGTATATTTAGATATTTTTATTTTATTCACTGTTTTTTCTTTCTTTCATCCACTCTTCTTCGCCCTCAAAACCCTAGCCAACTTCTTCAATCTCTCTTCAAAGCAGAATATTTTATAATTTCATCACACAATTTTTCTCATATCGCTTCAGTTTTAAGGGAAACTCGTCTCCAATTTCATTACCTCACTTACGATCTGATTCAACCATTTTTAGTCTAAAATATAAATAGTAAAGTTTTTTCCTGGAAAAACTCAAAGCTAGCTTTTCATCCCCACGAGTTTTGAAAAATAAAAAAGAAAAAACCCATTTATGTGTTGATTTTATTTTCCCTTTATATGTTTAATTTTTTTATTTAATAAAGAAATATCGCATATCACAAGACACGGTTAAGATTTTTTTTACAAAAGATTAACAGTTGAATAATCGAGTACTTTCAATTGATCAAATTTGAATATTTAACCACTTCATCTGCTTCTTCCTTGAGATTTTTGGAGTTTTGATTTTGTTTTGAATATTCAACCACATGTGCAATGCTTTGATGATCAAATTAAAACTTTGGGAAGTTGATAGAGAGGTTAATTTACAAGCTATAAATAGACCTAAATTCCTATGTAAAGAGAGCCAAGTTAATTTACAGAATAATTTAGCTCAAGGAAACATTTCCTTAAAAGAGTACTGTATAAAAAAAGGGTTACCAACATGAGTGTTGATGCTAAGATTGAGTTCCCAGTCATTGAATTCCGTTCATCGGATTTGGAGCGAGGAACTAATGGGTGGCACCGATTGTGCAACAAAGTTCGAGAGGCTTGTGAGACTTTCGGTTGTTTTGAGGTGGTGTATGACACGATATCGACGGAAGTTCGAGAGGAGATGTTTAGGTTGATGAAAGAACTGGTTGAGGTTCCAGTGGAGAGAAAACAAAAAGAACGTTCTTCCCCCGCCTAGCCATGGCTGGGTTGGACCAAGCAGTGAAGTTTCTCCGTTGTATGAAGGCTTTGGACTTGGAGATGCCTCCAATTATGATTCTGTTAACAACTTTGCTCAACTTATGTGGCCTGAAGGTCACCCACGATTTTGGTAACAACAATTCTTTGATTTTTCTAATTTCACAGGCTGTATTGGTTTTGATAATTTCTAGTTTGAGTTAAGGGGATTCGAGTTAATGACTTTTTATAGTTAAATTGAGTTAAGTTTAAATTCGGGTTAATTAAATTAATTTGTTTATATATAGAATTGACGAATCTATTTTAATGTATTAAAATAGATGTCCAGGTTACACTAAGGGATTATAAGTCATGATATTACATGAATATTCAGGTTGAATTTTGAGTCGTTGGCTAAATCACACTGTATTAACTAAAGAATTGTAATTAAGTTTGGCTTTGACTTTGACTCTGATTTTGGCTCTAATCTCATATTCTGTATTTGAATAACCCTTACCACCTACAACTTAAAAAGAAATTTCATGGGTTTGTTTCCTTTCCTTTCATTAATTTATTGGACATTTTTTTAGGAATGATTTTTTTTAGTGAAAGAAATTGTAGTAAGAAAATAGGAGAGGGGATTCTAATTTTTATATAGGTTACCTCTTAAGAGTGGCTACGTGTATTAGCTCCAGAGTCAAGTTTTTATCTTTTTCACATAACATATTTGGATTTGAACTCATAATTAAGTGTGAAGCTAGAACAATCTTTTAGGGGGTGAATGAAATTTTAATTTTTTATAGTCTATATCTTTATAAATTTTAAAAGATTAAATTAAATTTTTATAATTTTAGGGGGCCAAAGTATAATTTTACCTTTACTAATTTAAAATTTTAAAATTTTTTAAAGGGCCTGAATAATAATTTTTCATTACCAACCCCCTAGATTCGCCCCTGCTCATAATGTACTTAGAATCATAGATTTGGAATCTTACAAAATTTAGAATCTAACAAATCATTTCCGTTGTTTGATCTTTTGTCCCAGTGACATTGCACATACCATGGGAACACAATTGGAGGTGCTAAACAAGTTAATTTGGTTAATGCTAATTGATAGTTATGGATTAGGAGATGATTCACTGAAGATGAACTACACAACAATTATGCGGATGATGAAATACATGCCCCCTCCACCAGGGGAGAATGAGATAGGATTCTTTCCTCATACTGATAAACCTGTCAGCACATTAATTTGTGAGAATCAAATTCCAGGGTTGGAAATTGAGGTCAACAATGGCCAATGGATCAAGCTAACTAATTTATCTCCTTCTTCTTTTGTCTTCGTGGTTGGAGATCCTCTCATGGTATGTTTATATTCTTTATATTCAATTTTTAATTTACTTAAAACTTCATTTATATGATAAAATTTAAAATACAACTGCTAAATTATTAAAATATCAATTATATAAAAATTTATGAAACTTAACTAGTTTTTATTTTTTTTTTTTGTGTTGTCTGGGATTTTGAGAAAGAAAAGTAAATATAGATTCTTTTAATAATCTGACCCTTGGTAACGATACCTTGGGTCAAATTTGCTCAAAAACATTTGAAAATTTTGTTAAAACCCTACAAAGAATTTGAATCATTTCAACATTTAAAATCAATTCAATTCAATTCAAAACATTCCAATTTCCACCACAATTACTACAGAATCATATCACAAATACATAGATTTTAAACTCTTAATAATAAACTCAATTCAATAGTATTAACGTATTTCATTTATGCACCAAACTAACTCAACTTCTCAAAGTCTGCATATTAGTCACTTTAGCAAAAATTTACACCAAGTACCTATGTACATGCCATACTGACTCCAAAATTTATATATACCCTCTTGTCACTTGGGGGTGGTGATGAGATGGGATGCCCTCGACCTCGATAATAGCCCAATAGGATCAACTGTACCTACTTGTTGGAAAACTAACGCGTTAAGTTTGAAAAGACTTAGTAAATATTTCAATATGTGAAAATCTACAACCAATAAAAATAAATAATATTTATTCTATAAATACATACTTCATATAAATTTAATCCCTAATATTCAATACATTTACCAAGGTTGTACTTATCGTTATTTACCATAATCCTTTATTGATTTTAAGCAAATTTATGATAGTATAGCCCAATGTAAACTAGCTGAACACTTAGGATATACAGAAGAGACAAATTATTGCATTTTTATGTATTTTATGTAACAATAAGCGCTTAGATTTCCTTTATGGCATGCCATCTATATCCTAATAATTCTGGACTCATCTACATGAGATTTATTTATCATCGACCATTACATTTATTCATTTAACATAAACTGGTACAACTTTATTCTTTTCACAATTTAGTCCTAATTGCAAGAATTATGATTTGTAAATCTTATTCACACTTATCACACACAACACCACAACTTTCACATTCTTTCATCTAAAACCATTTTTTTCTAGAAATATCATATCATATTTTAATTTCATTACAAATTAGTCATTTTTCCATTTTCACCACAACTACCAAAATTGCACAACATAAATTAAGATTATAATATTTACATTACTTTCCTCTAATAATTACTTCACATAAACATTATGATTTTAGTAATTAAACTACTTAATTTACATAATTTCCTAATTAACATAGCTTAAACAAGGTTAAATACTTGAAGTACATACAACCAAAAATTTGGATGATAGATTCTTCTTCCTTCTTACTCTTTAGCCAACTCTTTCCCTTTTCCTTCAACTTGATCTTCAATCTTCTTCTCTTCCTTTAAAGTTTTGATGGAGAGAAATTTTGGGGTGACGGTTTGCTTGTGGAGAAAGATGATAATCTTTTCATTTTTTTCTCTTCCTTTCTACACAATTCTACTGAAAAATCTAATGATTTTTATTTAAAAATGGTCAAATTACTATCTAGTCCCCTAGCTATTCATCTTTACACTAAGACTCCTTATAATTATGCCTATAAATATCTAGTTGACCAATTACCATATTACCCTCAATCATATTTACAATTCCATGTATGAGTCATATTTTTACTTGGTAAGATTTCCTATTAGTCTTTCCTTTTTCCACATTTTCCATATATTCTCATAACTTTCTAATTTCATACTTTCACCACAACAATTTATTTACTCTTTCAATTTAGTCAATGCTTTTATTTTAAGTTTTCTTATTTAAGGAGTATTTTCTAATTTCCTATCGGGTCTAAAAACTTTCTAATTTCATACTCAAAGTCTCTATTTGTTCTATTTCAAAAATTCTCCACTAATTCCAAACCCGATCCATCACTGTACCTAATTTCGAGTCAAAACATGGTCGTTACAATAATAATGTAAATGAATATTATTCGTTGAACTTATGACTCCAAAAAGATGCAACAAAATCAAACACCAAAACAAGGGGAACAAACTCCAAAAAAGAAAACTTAGGCAGTCAATGCTAGACCCCAAGTCCCCATCAAACAAAGACACACCCCATTAATCTCACAGCTTCATGAAGAACTCATCTCCAATTCACGAAACAAGCCTTTAAAAACAAACTCCAACATAAGCCCGCATAAATCCATAAACATTTGCCACCAATCCATTAAAGAACAACCCAAGCAAGAAATCATAAGTAGAGTGATGTCAACAATTACCATAAAATATTTATGGATGTTTTTACACTAAATCTCCGGTTCAAATTTTGAATAACCTGTTTATCATGCTCATAATATATATTAGACTATTGACATTGAATGTGAATGCTTATCATAAAATTAATACTTATCAATTTTGATTTTGAAAATTGAAGGCATGGAGTAATGGAAGATTGAAATCAGCGAAGCACAGAGTACTGATTAGAGGAGACAAAGATCGCTTTTCTATAGCAGCTTTTGTCTTACCAAATAAGGGTACCATAATCAAGACACCCAAGGAGCTTATAGATGAGCAACATCCTCGGGTTTTCAAGGACTTTGATTTCATGGAATTCTACTCTTTTGCCTTTTCCGACCCAGCAAGGAGCAGAGATAGTGGCCAGGTGCTCTATGACTTTGCTGCTCTCTCACCACCAGTTCCCAGTTAAAATCTTGGCCATTTCGACAAGTCCAATCCCAGTTACAAATAATAAATTGAATCCTATACTCAAGATCTGCATTCTCGTGTTGTATTACTATGTTGAGGTTAGTTATAATTGTGTGATTGTATGGTGCTAAGGTTACTAAATCTATCGTGTAATTTAGTTCACTTATGTGTTCTTTTATCTTTTAAATAAATAAATAATAAATAAAGAGTCCAAAAACTGTTCCATTTACTATTGTATGAAAATCTTCTAGCTGACTTTCTTTATATCATTTTTGTTTCCTTTTACGACAAATGAATTCATCATTTATTTTTCATAGTAAGGAAATGAGAAAATTAAGATTACATATGTCAATTTATGGAGAATAAATAAAATCATAGATAAAAATTTAAGATTATATTCGTCAATTTATGGAGAATAAATAAGTTGTCCGGTTTGATACATTATAGAAAATAGATTTTAATTTTTTTCAATTTTTAATTGATGAAATTTTAATATTCAACCTCGTAATTTTATATTAAGTACCGTGTATATATATATATATATTAACCAAGTGCACCATCCTTGTTTTGCTTGGTTAATTATATATTTATCTTCATGTGGAAGACGATTGAAGACAGCCATCCAAGTAATAGGACAATGTTTTGGAATTGTAGAGAGTTGTTTTGATGAAGAGAGGAAGCGTTATAAGTAAGTGAATGAGATGTACCGGAAGAAGGCAGATAGGAAGATCGGAGCAAATTTGGTAACACTGAACTCAGTGACAGGTGGTGATTGGTACGGTGGAGAAAGGGAAAAGTGGCTGAAGATAAAGCTAAGCAAAGTAAATAAATTGGGAGAATTTTAAAGAGAACTTTGAGAGTCAGAATTCTAAAGTGTCAAAAGTCCTTACATCAATTGTGAAAAGCTCCTTCTTACAATGCCTCAAAAAATGGAAGTTACAAAGTCGGCAATTAATGAGAATAATGAAATAAATTTTAGTTACAATGACATTAATGGTTAAGATGTGATGATGAAGAGTTTTTGTTGGTGATGGTGATGGTGATGATGAAGAATTCGCTATATTTCTGAAAGAAGGGAAAAATATTCAATGTTAGAGGAAAACTTTTAACTGCCTCCATATCTAATCTACCAAGTTAATCTCTCTAGAATATCCCAATAGTAAAGATTGTTGACACCATTTTTTGGATGAAAAACGGGATCGACTTGGGTTTTGACGAAAACGAATAAAACGGGAGTCGCCACCAATCCTTTTTTATGAGGTGTGATTGGATCACCTTGAAAACTGGTTGTTTTAAATAAACGGTTTAATTTTATTAAAACAACAAGTTTTGTCCACGAAATTCAGAAAAAACGGGTTCGGGAGTCGGTTACGCACGAGGAAGGATTAGCACCCTCGATACGCCCAAAATTGGTACCTAGTTGATTACTTAATGTCTTAGTGTCGAAAAACTGAAAACTTTAAAGAAATTTAAAATACGATCCTTAAAAAAAAACTCGAATGGCATGGATTAAAATTCAAGAGAATATCTGACAATTTGGTTAAACGAGAAAAATCGACACCCAGCACCTTAGGGCATGTTTTCTCAAATTTCCAAATACAAAACATTGTCTTATTTTAAAATTTTTTAAAAGGATATTAAGCCATTTGGTTGAACGAGAAAAATCGACACCCAGCACCTTAGGGCATGTTTTCTCGAATTTCCAAACGCAAAACATTGCCTTATTTTGAAATATATTTTTTAAGGATATTAATATGCATAACAAAATGTTAATGAATGCAATAATGTGAGCATAAATAATACGAACAACAATAATAAAATACGATAAATAAAAAAGGATAAATCGACAACATACAAAATAATAAGTAATAAACAAACAAAAGATAATAATAATGGACATGTAAATAAATAAATAAATAAAATGAGTAAAATTATAAAGATAGAAAAGATATATATATATATGTATATATAAAATAATGGAAATATGAAAATGTATGTAAGTATATATTTTAAAGTTATTACACATAAAATTATGCAAATATGTGTGTACATACATATGTACGTATATCACAATTATCAACTATAAGAAAGTATATATATATATATATAGGTACGTACATATATATAATAAATTATAAAAATATGCAGATGTATATATATTATAATATATATATATGTATACATACAGTTACAAAAATAAGAATAAGACATGTATATATACTTCAGGTTTATAAAATATAAGAGTATGTAGGTATGTATATATATGCATATGAAGGTAAAATTAAAATGATAATAATAATAACTAGTTAATAAAATTGCAACGACTAAATGAAAGGGAAATAAAACTAATAATAATAATAATAATAATAATAATAATAATAATAATAATAATATGAAATTTGTTAGAAAAATAAACAAATTAGCAAAAGGATTAGATTAAACATTAAAACAAGATTCAGGGGTTCAAAATGCAAATAAACGAAAAGGGCGGAACTGCTCAACATTCATAAAACATGGAGGGACCAGGCGCAAATAGCCCACATCATGAAAACGCGGATCCCCGAGCGGGTCGGTCGCTGGTCATGGAGGACTAAACGGCGCCGCTTTGTTAACACATTAAAACTAATTTTTTTACAAAAATTCATTTTCGATTGAAGAGAAACAAAAAATTTCAAAACAATTTTTCTCCTCTGCTTTTTAAAAAAACGACGACCCTCCCTCCCTTCTATCAAAACTCCGCCATTAAAGTTTTTTCGCCTCCCACAAGACCATTGTCGTGGCCCTAGGCCGATGGCAAGGAAATGGGCTACTCGGCCTCCCATCGAAGCGCACCAAAGCTCGGCCAACAACCCAAGGACCGAGGGCCTTAGATCCCTCCCTAGAAACCGATTCCGACGACGGTAAGAGGTCCTCCGACGACGGAGCCACAGGCGAGTAGGTGCGGCCTCTTTCCTTTTTCTTTTTTTTATTTAATATACAAAATAAAGAAAATAATAATAAAAATAAAAAGAAATGCAAATCGATAGAAAAAATAACCTTGAATCTATTTTTTCTTTTATTTCTTCTCATAATGTGTTTTTTGTTTTTACAAAAATCGGAAGGGCCATACAAAGATGATATTCGGCCTCTTTATAGCCGATTTTGCTTCTATTTTTCTCTCGCTATTGTCGCTATGTGTTTTCTTCTTTGTTGCGTAATTGACGTTGATGGAGCAAGTGGGTGAGGGGACGTGCGGTGCAAGCAAAGGGCGAGCTAGGGACGTCTTGGCGCTAGGCTAGGGTTAGGGGATTAGGTTTCTTTTTAGGATTTGGGCTGATTGGGTTTGATTTAGGTGGGTTGGGATTTGGGTATTTATTGGGCCATCTGATTTGGGTTTGTAATTGGGTTATTTTGGGTTTGTTTGTTCGGGTCGGCGAAATTAGGTCGCTATAATGCCCTCTTTGCTCGTTGTCGTGTAACGAGAATAGAGCAAAGACCAAGAAAGGCCAATTTTGCCCGGTCTCGCTTGTTTTGGACTTGTCGTGGTGCTTTTCTTCAAGTAGCTTCACTCCAGTCCACTGTGTCTTGTTGCTTCAATCCATTCCACTGCACTTCAGGGAGATTTGACTTGTAGCTTCAATCTTCTTTGCAGTAACTTCAGGGGGACGAGATTCGTGGTTTAAATTTACTTCCCTACTATCTTGGGAAGATAAGATTCATCGTCTTTGATCTGCTCCACTATTACGTAGGGGGACAAGATCTGCAATCTTCAATCTATTCCACTGCTATCCAGGGAGATAGAATTACTGGCTTCAATGTGATGTGATCTACTCTACTGTAACTTCAGAGAGATAAGATCTTTTATTTTAATCCACTCCACTGTAACTTCAGAGAGATAGGATTACTAGCTTAAATCTACTCCACTGTAATCTCAGAGAGAAGATCTCTGGCTTCAATCTGATGTAATCTACTCTACTGTAACTTCAGAGAGATAAGATCCTTTATTTTAATCCGCTCCACTGTAATCTCAGGGAGATAGGATTACTATCTTCAATCTGCTCCGCTGATATCTCAGGGAGATAAGATCTGAAATTCTTCCTCTGCTCCACTGTAATATCAGGAAGATAAGACCTGGTGTGATCTCGCTTCATCAGTAACTTCGAGAGATAAGATCCTTTATTTTAATCCGCTCCATCAGTAACTCGTGGAGATAGGATTATGTCTTCAATCGCTCATTGTAACCTTAGGGAGATAAGATCTCAAAGTCTTGGTCTACTCTCATCAGAACCTCGGGAGATAAGACTGTGTGATCTCGCTCTATCAGTAACCCAGAGAGATAAGATCCTTTATTTTAATCCGCTCCACTCAGAATCTCGAGAGATAGGATTATGTCTTCGATCTGCTCCACAGTAACCTCAAGGAGATAAGATCTCAAAGTCTTGGTCTACTCTCATCAGAACCTCGGGGAGATAAGACTGTACGATCTGCTTCATCAGAACTTCGGAGAGATAAGATCCTTTATTTTAATCCGCTCCACTGTAACTTCAGGGAGATAGGATTATGTCTTCAATCTGCTCCGCTGTAACCTCAGGGAGATAAGATCTGAAAGTTTTCGGTCTACTCCACTGTAACCTCAGGGAGATAAGATCCTTTATTTTAATCCGCTCCACTGTAACTTCAGGGAGATAGGATTATGTCTTCGATCTGCTCTGCTGTAACCTCAGGGAGATAAGATCTGAAAGTCTTCGGTCTACTCTACTGTAACCTCAAGGAGATAAGACCTGGTGCGATCTGCTCTACCGTAACTTCAGAGAGATAAGATCCTTTATTTTAATCCGCCCATCGTAATCTCTGGAGATAGGATTATGTCTTCGATCTGCTCATTGTAGAACCTCAAGGAGATAAGATCTCAAAGTCTTCTGCCTACTCTCATCAAACCTCGGGGAGATAAGACTCAGTGCGATCTGCTTCATCAGTAACTTCAGAGAGATAAGATCCTTTATTTTAATCCGCTCATCAGTAATCTCAAGGAGATAGGATTATGTCTTCAATCGCTCCACAGTAACCTCGTGGAGATAAGATCTCGAAAGTCTTGGTCTACTCCATCAGTAACCTCGGGGAGATAAGACCGTGTGACCTACTTCATCAGTAACTTTAGAGAGATAAGATCTTTTATTTTAATCCGCCCATCAGTAACTCGTGGAGATAGGATTATGTCTTCGATCTGCTTCATTGTAACCTCGTGGAGATAAGATCTCAAAGTCTTGGTCTACTCTCATCAGAACCTCGGGGAGATAAGACTCAGTGCGATCTCGCTTCATCAGTAACTTCAGAGAGATAAGATCCTTTATTTTAATCCGCTCCACTCAGAATCTCGGGGAGATAGGATTATGTCTTCAATCTGCTCCGATGTAACCTCAGGGAGATAAGATCTGAAAGTCTTCGGTCTACTCCACTGTAACCTCAGGGAGATAAGACTCAAAGCGATCCGCTTCATCAGAACTTCGGAGAGATAAGATCTTTTATTTTAATCCGCCCACTTGTAACTCGTGGAGATAGGATTATGTCTTCGATCTGCTCCGCTGTAACCTCAGGGAGATAAGATCTAAAATTCTTCAGCCAGCTTCACTACAACCGAGAGAGGTAAGGTTCGTCTTCGACCTGCTTCGCTGTCAATGCAAGAAGGCAAGATCTGTTGTCTTCAACCAGCTCCATCACAACCGAGGGAGGCAAGGTTTGTGTCTTCGACCTGCTTCGCTGTCAATGCAGGAAGGCAAGATCTTTTGTCTTTAACCAGCTCCATCACAACCGAGAGAGGCAAGGTTTGTGTCTTTGACCTGCTTCGCCGTCAATGCAGGAAGGCAAGATCTTTTGTCTTTAACCAGCTCCACTGCAACCAATGAAGGCAAGGCTTTGTTTTCGATCCGCTTTCTCGTTAACGCAGAAGGCAAGATCTCGCTTTTTAACCACTCCACCGCAACCAATGAAGGCAAGGCTTTATTTTCGATCTTCACCGATCGTTCTCCGGGAAACATGACCAGATAATGAACCTAATTATGCCTAAAGATTAGGATGGAATGATCAAAATGAATCAAATGCTCCTAACTAGACATGTGTGAACGGTGTTTGCATGAATGCAAAATTTTATTTTTCCGAGAATGATCCTGCCGAGGTTATCATTACTCGAAGTTTATTAAGGCTTTGTGACTGACGTGCTACAACGTCTTCTCACTTGACCGACTTCTCCAAAGCATCACTTCAAATGATTGCCCCAATCGTGAAATCCACTAGGACACAAAATTTGTACCATCATTCTCCCACTGCAACCCAATAGTAGAAATATGTGGCATTTCCTCAATCTTCTCCTATCACAATTCAAGGATACAGGACGCAAATCATTCTAGTTCCTCACACCATTCCCAAGGTGTCATTCTCATGTGCAAATAAATGATATCTTCTCCGAGGTAAGCTCTTACTATTGCCTGATGATCATTGCTTGCTTGTTCATTTAAGCTTTGTCGCCAACATGACGTCTTGTCAATCAATACATTTGACAACAAAAATCCAAAGAGAGAGTCTAAATTTAGACTATTCCTTCTCAAATTTCCAACCTTTAAGTTTGGTGTGTTCTAAACAATAGTCCTGTTTCAGGTTCCTGTATTATTTAGAAACTTTTCAGAGTAATATGCAAAACTTCCTTTGTGAAAGTTTTATTAGTCCATTAATCATTATTCCAATGCAACATGTTTGTAAAAAGGTCATAACAATAGATAAGAATAAAGTTGGTTCTGAGCATAACTCGAAAAAACAAATTATCAAAAATAGTAAAGAAGGATGACAAAGAAATTGATTAGGAACGTGTATCTTGGAAAAGAATGAAATATGCCAAGAACAACAAATAATATGAGAATTGGGTTCCCCAGATATCGCAGCTTGAACTTCTCTGTACAAACTTTCTGAAGACCCTTTTGAGTTGGACATGTGTTTAGGAGATCTACAGTGCTCTGTCGATGCCCCCAAGATGTCGCCTATCCTTTCCTGTTGATTCAGGCATAGCAAGATCACCACATGCCCCTAATCTGATCACTTCATGCCTCATTCTGATCAATATTTGAGCTGCCCTTTTTGGGTTTTCAACTCAAATCCCCTTTGGCCTAAGGTGCCCTTTGCGGGTTTTCCCCTTAGCCTCTCCATTTTTACTTTTTCATTTTTTCATTTTTTTCACCCTTTTTTTT
This sequence comes from Gossypium raimondii, assembly GCF_025698545.1. NCBI lineage: Eukaryota > Viridiplantae > Streptophyta > Magnoliopsida > Malvales > Malvaceae > Gossypium > Gossypium raimondii. The sequence goes on along the minus strand of NC_068577.1, from coordinate 56,357,944 downwards.
TGACTCAAAGTGCCCTTTTGCAGGTTTTCACCTTGGTCATTCCTTCCTCTTTAAACGAAGTGTTTCTTGACTGGATCCGAGTTTATAGGATTAGCAATCTCACTCAGGATCAGTGCTCCTCTAAAAATGGTCTTATTTACAACATAAGGACATTCCTGGTTTGGCGTTCATTTCCCTTTAGAATCCTTTCGTTAAGGACGAATCTTTTTCAACATCCAGCCCTCTTGTGGAATTCTCTGAGACGAGTCTGTTTATTATGGGCTCATATTATTTATTTTTGGTACATCTGACCCTGATGAATAGCATTTAACCCGTTTCCTAGGGCCAACTGATCACATTGCGATTGGATCTCTTCAACAAGCAATAAGGGGATTTTAATAGGTAGAACTACCTCAATCCTGTAAACCAAAAAGAGAGGTGTTGCCCCAGTACTGATGTTCGACAAACAATGAGGGCAAATGGTAATTTCTCACGTCAATCCTTGTAAGTCTCAGTCATTTTCCTTCAATTTTCGATGTTCAACTCTAGGAACTTCAGTGAAAAATCGTGGTGTCCACTTCTAAGTTAATTTGAGACCTCAGCTATCGTGCTATAGTTTAAGCTCAATGCATTCTCCAATACCCTCTTCTCTGAAATTCTGTATCGGTATACGATGACTTTGGCTCATGAAGTAGCCTCTCAAAATGAAGCAATGCCCATTAGAATTCTTCGATAATGGTGATGTCCATGCCCCATCTTGCTCAAAATTTGAGTAGCCCTTTTCGGTTTTCAACTCAGATCCACCTTTGATTAAAGCGCCTTTGGGTTTCGCCTTGACCTCTCCTTTTCTTTTTTTTTCTTTTTTCTTCTTTCTTTTTCTCCTATTTTTGGCTTTGATTGATTGATTTTTTTTTTTTTGATTTTTTGATTTTTTTATTTTTTTCTTCTCTTTTTTTTTTGAGTTTGAACTCATGAGATCAGGAAAGTCCTGGTCATGCTTTTCGACTAGAATCAATGTTATTCTAAAGTCTTCCACATAAGATCTTCCACTTTCTTCTTGTATGTGAAAAACCTTCTTAGGTACTAGATTTCTTTCATAGAGCCCTTTTGGGACGCAACTACGACAGAGAACTTTGGATCTTCCTCTTTAATCAGGATAAAGTCCAACAACATCTTGAAATGATGGAAACTAGACTTCAAATAGGCAAAGCTATGCTGACTCAACGAGAGAGGCATTGCCCCGGTAAAGAATTGCATCGTTTGCACTGTAAATTTCTGACATCGTGCTGTTGTACAGGTTTTATTATTGGCGTTTAACCCGGGGCATATCCTGGTATGATCATACGAAGACATCTTTGAACCCTAGAGGTCACTCAATAAGGTGTTGCTTCGTCTCTGCAGTCAGGTCAATTCTAATATTTACCACGCTCACAATTTCTAATGATTCTTTGTGATGTAGGATTTGTCTATCCTCTTATTCAACCATCCTTAACAAGTCAGGAGATAAACTACAATCTTTGTCATTTTCAAAGCTCTAAGATCCCTCTGAACACATGCCTCGCTCAAAAGGAAAATCTGGGTCTGTAGCAGAGTCATTCACGTCATTGATATCCAATGACTCATAATAAGTACCAAAGAATATACAAAAGAAAGTATAAATTTATGAATAATTATTTATACAATATGATTATGAATGAATAAATGATGTGGAAGAAAATCCAAAAGAAAAATAATCAGACATAATTATTCAAAAAGAATGAAAGAATATTGGCTCAAAAGTGAATGCAAAGATGTATTTTATTAGAATAATAACGTTCAGACATTAGCTTATTTCACAAAGGAATTTCTATCGCTTTAGGCTAAAAACAACAAAAATGTTCTGAACATTACTCTAAATAAACCCTGATAACTACAGGGATTTCTTCTGCAGTCTAATTGTTTATAACACTCCCAGGGTTATAAGGGCGGATATCTAACAATGTCCCTTTTCCTTTTTGTCTTCATGTATGCCATTGGTGTGAACACTTGCCAACATTGCTTCATACATCTCATTTATCCCGCTGTCAACATGACTGGGTAGATGGTTTTTTGTACTAGATGAATCACCCAACTTGACAATACCCATGTTGATGAATTTTTCGACTAGCTTCTTGAAGGCAATGCAATTCTCTATTGAATGCCCCGTAATTCCCGCATGGTAGTCACATTGTGCGTTCATGTCATACCATTTGGGATACGGGGGTTGTATGGGTTTTAAGTAATGAGGAGCAACAACATGCGCATCGAATAAGCTTTGATACAACTCCTTATATGACATCGAATTGATGTGAATCGAGCTTCTCAAGACTGTTTCACCCTGTGTTCTTGCTTTAAAGGATTCCGATGTCTGGTGGTTTCTGTCTTTGGCCGGCCTATAGTGATTGGTTTTGAGTGGCCCTTTGTTATATCTGCCTGCATTATCCTCTTTATTCACCTTCTTCCCTAGTGCCTTTGTAGTATCTGGGTATTCTATCCTCATCTTCTTTATTTCGGCTAGATTAGCAACAGGACTAGCTAAATCATTCCTCAAATTGGATTCTAAGCCTGTCAGGCAATTCACTGGTGTCGATGTACCAGTCTGATAATATTGGGATCCGACAAGAAAAGTGCTCCTTGTGGACGCCCATCCGGTCAACTCGACACTTGCTCTGAGTACAATCTAAGGAATAGACAAGATCATCATTATCAACCCCAAAGTAAACCACCGGGTCTTTCACTTCTTTTGACTTTTCAGCTAGCAATCGGTTAAACTGGTTTATCATAGTTCTCCGTAATTCTAGCATCTGATCTCTCATCTCCTGTTGAAATTCAGTTAATTTCTCCTGCATCTGAATCTGCATTCGCTCTAATTTTTCCAACCTTCGTTCCATTTCTCTAGTCTTTGTTTGGTTGGTTGGTTTTCCAGGTTAGCTGAAATAAATTTACTCGTTTAGACTCTTTCAATGCATGTAATGTAATGTAATGCAAATGCATGAAATGAATGCCTAAAGAGACGTTGATTCTGATTCAATTACATTTAGGAAACTTTTCTAGAAAGCAAATTCCCTTACATAAAACGGATACATGTACGGCCTCACCGTCATATTCTAAGAAACATCGGTCCTTTTTTCTTCATCCGCATGTTTGAGGTAATCTCGCCAATTTTCAATAAATGCCACTGCTAGCTCATTTTCTTGATCTTGGTCGCGATCCATCATCTGCCCATCTTCATAAGGCTCGTCAGCTTCTTTAAGGGAGTGGAATGTTGAAGGCTCTTAGACAATTGCCTTGAATCATCAGGCCACGAAGTAGGATCACGAACTCTTCCATCGCCATTCTTGTGTTTCTCAGAATATATTCGGGCAGTCGTATTGTTTTCCACTTTATCAAGGAATCCGTATTCCATGACAAGCTTTCTAATTTAGTAATCGAACTTGAATCAATATCTCTTTCCTAAGATGCAAATGTAATGTAATGCAATCATAATCAAAACACAACAAGAAGGGTTAGAACAAAACATAAGCAAGCACGGAAAAAAAAAATACCTAATCAGGTAAATACTAGGGATTTGGAGTGGCTCTACCTAGGTTAAGTTCCTAAGTCCACTATATGAGGTTTGGCTCTAAAGATAAGGTACCTGAACTAGCAGATTCCTCGATCTTCACCCATTATAGGTTCATATGCATCGAAGTTCGGTTCGGGGAATACATTTCCTATGGTCGCATCGGAGATGAAAATCTCACGAAGACATAGGTATGGATGTATCCCAAAGCGATCCACTATCCTCGCACTGAGGTGAAAACCTCACGAAGGAGTAGCTTCTCACTCCCACTTAAAAGGTGTGACCAGCGGTCATGCAATGCAATGCAGAAAGATATAAAAATTTAAAATACAAAACATGATGAAGACTATAACTCAAAACAAATGAAATGCAATGAGAGGATCGTATATTTAAATCAAATTTTCGACTTTCGACAAAAAGACAAAAAGTAATCAACTCGTGGCTTGACTCTCTTATTTTTGGGTCCCCAGTGGAGTCGCCAAGCTGTTGACACCATTTTTTGGATGAAAAATGGGATCGACTTGGGTTTTGACGAAAACGAATAAAACGGGAGTCGCCACCAATCCTTTTTTATGAGGTGTGATTGGATCACCTTGAAAACTGGTTGTTTTAAATAAACGGTTTAATTTTATTAAAACAACAAGTTTGGTCCACGAAATTCAGAAAAAACGGGTTCGGGAGTCGGTTACGCACGAGGAAGGATTAGCACCCTCGATACGCCCAAAATTGGTACCTAGTTGATTACTTAATGTCTTAGTGTCGAAAAACTGAAAACTTTAAAGAAATTTAAAATACGATCCTTAAAAAAAAACTCGAATGGCATGGATTAAAATTCAAGAGAATATCGACAATTTGGTTAAACGAGAAAATCGACACCCAAAGACCTTAGGGCATGTTTTCTCAAATTTCCAAATACAAAACATTGTCTTATTTTAAAATTTTTTAAAAGGATATTAAGCCATTTGGTTGAACGAGAAAAATCGACACCCAGCACCTTAGGGCATGTTTTCTCGAATTTCCAAACGCAAAACATTTCCTTATTTTGAAATATATTTTTTAAGGATATTAATATGCATAACAAAATGTTAATGAATGCAATAATGTGAGCATAAATAATACGAACAACAATAATAAAATACGATAAATAAAAAGGATAAATTGACAACATACAAAATAATAAGTAATAAACAAACAAAAAGATAATAATAATGGACATGTAAATAAATAAATAAATAAAATGAGTAAAATTATAAAGATAGAAAAGATATATATATGTATATATAAAATAATGGAAATATGAAAATGTATGTAAGTATATATTTTAAAGTTATTACACATAAAAATTATGCAAATATGTGTGTACATACATATGTACGTATATCACAATTATCAACTATAAGAAAGTATATATATATATATATATATAGGTACGTACATATATATAATAAATTATAAAAATATGCAGATGTATATATATTATAATATATATATATATGTATACATACAGTTACAAAAATAAGAATAAGACATGTATATATACTTCAGGTTTATAAAATATAAGAGTATGTAGGTATGTATATATATGCATATGAAGGTAAAATTAAAATGATAATAATAATAACTAGTTAATAAAATTGCAACGACTAAATGAAAGGGAAATAATAATAATAATAATAATAATAATAATAATAATAATAATAATAATAATAATAATAATAATAATAATATGAAATTTGTTAGAAAAATAAACAAATTAGCAAAAGGATTAGATTAAACATTAAAACAAGATTCAGGGGTTCAAAATGCAAATAAACGAAAAGGGCGGAACTGCTCTGAACATTCATAAAACATGGAGGGACCAGGGGCGCAAATAGCCCACATCATGAAAACGCGCGGATCCCCCCTGGAGCGGGTCGGGTCGCGCGCGGGTCATGGAGGACTAAAACGGCGCCGTTTTGTTAACACATTAAAACTAATTTTTTTTTACAAAAAATTCATTTTTCAGTTGAAGAGAAACAAAAAAATTTCAAAACAATTTTTCTCCTCTGCTTTTTTTTAAAAAAAACGACGACCCCTCCCCTCCCTTCTATCAAAACTCCGGCCATTAAAGCCTTTTCGGCCTCCGGCGCACCGCCATCGTGGCCCTAGGCCGACGGCAAGGGAAATGGGCTACTCGGCCCTCCCATCGTAGCGCACCAAAGCTCGGCCAACAACCCGAAGGACCGAGGGCTTTAGATCCCTCCCTAGAAACTGATTCCGACAACGGTAAGAGGTACTCCGACGACGGAGCCACAGGCGAGTAGGTGCGGCCTCTTTCCTTTTTCTTTTTTTATTTAATATACAAAATAAAGAAAATAATAAAAAAATAAAAAGAAATGCAAATCTGATAGAAAAAAATAACCTTGAATCTATTTTTTCTTTTATTTCTTTCTGTTAATGTGTTTTTTTTTTTTTACAAAAATCGGAAGGGGGCCATACAAAGATGATATTCGGCCTCTTTATAGCCGATTTTGCTTCTATTTTTCTCTGCTATTGCTGCTTGCGTGTTTTCTTCTTTGTTGCAGGTAATTGACGTTGATGGAGCAAGTGGGTGAGGGGACGTGCGGTGCGGCAGTGGCAGAGCTAGGGACGTGCGGCGCTAGGCTAGGGTTAGGGGGATTAGGTTTCTTTTTTAGGATTTGGGCTGATTGGGTTTGATTTAGGTGGGTTGGGATTTGGGTATTTATTGGGCCATCTGATTTGGGTTTGTAATTGGGTTATTTTGGGTTTGTTTGCCTGGGCCGGGCGAAATTGGGCTGCTACAAAGATAATCCAAGAATCTTGTCATATTCCGAGGTTACTTCCATTTCTTCTACTTTGGTGAAGCGGTACCATGTGAAACATTTTTCGTGGAACATCTCTTGAAACACAAGATGATGGTTGTTTTTGGATGAGAGTTGTTCTTGGATAATAGTTATTTTGACTTGTTCCAAACATGGATTATTCTCAACATAGTTGTTCTCAATGTAGAGGTTGTTCTAAATAAGAGTTGTTCCTCAATAATGGCTCTTCCGAAAAACTATAATTATTCTAAATACAATTTGTTCCAAACAATAGTTTTTCTAAACATAGCTATTTTTGAAACGTCATTATTCTAAACAATAACTGTTATGAATTTTAGTTATAGAGAGCACGGATTGTATATGTTTTTCACATGCATGCATGTGTTAGATATGTATGATACCAAATATAATTTCCAATAAGCACGGAGAGGGGAGGATAGGCAATCAAAATTAAGGATGGATTTATGCGTAAGGTCGTACAAATTTGACATTATTTTTTTGTCTGTTAATAAATGTCATATAATTAGATTAATCTAGTGCACACTAATTGTCATTGATTGCGTCAAGAATTTCTTTATTAAAGGTGAATGGACATGTTACGCAAGCAAAAATAATATTTATAATTTGTAAATAATATTATTTTATGTTAATATATTACATTCTCAAATAATTATATTAATTTAATATAAAAATAAATATATGTATTTATTTTTAACTGTGTACAATTGTGTCAAAATTAAAACTTTACACATACATATAAATTATAATTCAAATTTCGTATATAATTAAACTTGAATTTTGTTTTCACTAGTGCACACGTTGATTACACGTTGTTATATTCATGTGAAATAAACTCTAATATTGTTTTTACATAGAATCAAATCTTTTAAAATGTCTTTGCTGAAATGAGTCATGATTTCTTTTCCAACAAATTCTACTCATGGGAGGAAAATCAAAGGTTTAGTAAACATTTTCTGCTCCTGAATACTTTTTCCGTTTTGACGTAATACCTTTGACCGGTGCAGTGCACCTCTCATTACGTAATCTTCATGCAAAAACAAAATTTTGACTATTCAACCGCTTCAAGTGTTGATATAAAACTTACGTACCGTACTCTGTACGATGGAATTTAAAAACCCTGCATATAATTGTCTATTGTGAGTTTCGTACATAATTACTTATATAATATTGTTACAGTTCTATTCCATTCTATTCAATTAAAAAATTAAATTACTGATTACAACTCTATTATATTACAAATAACTCTCATTAAGCAGTTCAAACTCAAGTTTTGAATTATTATATAATCGAGTAATTTTTTAATTGATGTAATTTGAATAATCAACCACTTGATCTGCTTCTTCCTTATATTTGCTTTTATTTTATTTTTATTATTCAACCACTTCATCTGCTATGCTTGGATAATCAAATTAAAAATTTTGGGAAGTTGAAAGAGATGTTAATTTACAGGCTATAAATAGACCTAAATCCCTATGTAAAGAGAACCAAGTTGATTTACAGAATCATTTAGTTCAAGGAAACATTTCCTTAGAGTATAAAAAAAAAGTTACCAACATGAGTGTTGACGCTAAGATTGAGTTTCCAGTCATTGAGTTCCGTTCATCGGATTTGGAGCGAGGAACCAATGGGTGGTACCGATTGTGCAAGAAAGTTCGAGAGGCTTGTGAGATTTTCGGTTGTTTTGAGGTGGTATATGACACGATTTCAACGAAAGTTCGAGAGGAGATGTTTAGGTTGATGAAAGAACTAGTTGAGGTCCCAGTGGAGAGGAAACAAAAGAACACTAGTCCCCTGCCTTACCATGGCTGGGTTGGACCATGCACTCAAGTTTCTTTGTTGTATGAAGGCTTTGGACTTGGAGATGTCTCCAACTATGATTCTGTTAAAAACTTTGCTCAACTTATGTGGCCCGAAGGTCACCCACGTTTTTGGTAACAACAATTCTTTTGACTTTTCTAATTTCACAGGTTGGGTTGGTTTTAATAATTTCTAGTTTAAGTTGAGTGACTTTGAGTTATTGGCTTTTTATTGTTAAATTTACATATCTATTTTTATTTATTAAAATAGATGTCTAGGAAACGCTAATGGATTATAGGTATTGATATTATATAAATAATTAGATTAAATTTTAGGTTATCAACTAAATCACAATAGAGTGACTAAAGACTTAATGTCAAGTCCGCTTTGACTCGACTCTAACTCTAATATCGTATTTGATATTTGAATAACCCTTAACACCTACAACTTTAAAAAAAAATTTATGGGTTTGCATGTTGTTTTCTTTTTCACATAACATATTTGGATTGTGAATTCATAAATTACTTAGAATTATAATTTTTTTCACATAACATATTTGGATTATGAACTCATAAAATAATTAGAATTATAGATTTGGAACCTTACAAAATTCAGAATCTAACAAAACATGCCCACTATTTGATCTTTTGTCCCAGTGACACTATACATACCATGGGAACACAATTGGAGGTGCTAAACAAGTTAATCTTGTTAATGATAATTGATAGCTATGGATTATCAGAGGACTCACTGAAGATAAACTACACAACGTCAATGCGGATGATGAAATACATGACCCCTCCACCGGGGGAGTATGAGACAGGACTCTTTGCTCATACTGATAAACCGGTCAGCACAATAATTTGTGAGGATCAAATTCCAGGATTGGAAATTGAGGTCAATGATGGTCAATGGATCAAGCTGACTAATTTATCTCCTTCTTCTTTTGTCTTCATGGTTGGAGATCCTCTCAAGGTATGTTTATATATATGGTTAGTAATCAAATTTTAATTTATTAATACATTAATTTGTATCATCTTTATTAATAAAATATAAAATATAAGTACAAATTGTTAAAATATGAAGCACATAAAAAATCATAAAACTTAATTATTTTTTAGTTTTTTTTGTGTTGTTTGAGATTTTGAGAAAATATATATTCTTTTAATGAATTTGATTGCTACTATTTTTCCTCAAAAACCTTTTGATATTCTTAAGCTTTCCCTTTTCCTTAATACTCTCTTTAACCATTTAGTCGAAAAGAATTCACTTTTCACAATCATTGACTTCGTTTTTTTGGTTGTTTGTGGGTTAAAGCGTATTATCATTCTATTAATGTGTTGGGGAAGGACTATATGTAATTCTAAACATTATGTCAAAAAGAACAGATATAATCGAAACCTACAATTACTATAAAGTACTTATTGATGTTTTTATATTAAATCTCATGTTCAAATTTTGAATAACTTGTTTACCATGCAAATAATGTTGGATGTGAATACTTATTGATATTGATTTTGAAAATTGAAGGCATGGAGTAATGGGAGATTGAAATCAACGAAACACAGAGTGATGATGAGCGGAGACAAAGATCGTTTTTCTATAGCAGCTTTTATCATGCCAAATGAGGGTACCATAATCAAGACACCCAAAGAGCTTATAGATGAGGAACATCCTCAACTTTTCAAGGACTTTGATTTCATGAAATTCTTCTTTTTTGCCTTCTCAAACCCAGCAAGGCACATTGATAGTGGCCAGCTGCTCTATGACTTTGTTGCTCTCTCACCACCAGTTTCCAATGGCCATATGGACAAGTAAAATCCCAGTTACAAATAATAAATTTAGTCCTATACTCAAGATCTGCATTCTCGTATTGTATTACTATGTTATGGTTACTTGTGTGATTGTATAATGGAGTTCACTGATTTGTCCTTTGAACTTTTAAATAAATAAATAATAATTAAAGAGTCCAAAAAACTGTTCTTTGTCTGAAAAGCTTCTATCTAACTTTCTTTAATTTCCTATTTCATTTTGGTTTCATATTCAACCAAAACTATTCTAAACAATAATTAGCTTTCTAAAAGAGATATTTTGGTAGCACAATTTCTTGAAATATAATATTCTTTATGGGAAGAAAAAATATTATATAGAGAAACAACTATTCTAAACAAGAAGTTCTCTAGAAGAATTTAGTTATATACTTGTAAAAATTAAAATTCAGTAGAAAAGAAAACAATCTTAAATTTCCACCTGTTTTCATAAGAGAAGAGAAAGAAAAGAAAAATTCATGTATAAAAGTAAGTATATTATAGAAAAATATGACAATTTTCTCTTAAAAATTGAAAATAGCATGCTAGAAGGTTTCTCTAAAAATTTTAAAATAACAATAATACTAATAATACCACAAGTTGCTCTAAATAATTAAGAAAAACAAGTTATAATAGTTTGGAACATCATGTCTTGCTTTTCCCTAAAAATTTGGGAATGATAAGCTAGTGCTCTTCTCGTAAATTTTGGTAATAATTGTCATCACTGAATTTTGCCCGGTTAAGGTTTTGAGCCGGTTTGGTCTCGTATGGGCCCAATAATTGGGCCCATTAAGATTTAATTTTGGGCTTACTTAGGTTTTAGTCCATTTTTAATTTATGTTTTAAATATTAATAGTAATAATAAAACTTTGAAAAAAATACAAAAAATAAATTACATTTTAGCCCCAGAATTTTTCAAAAATTACATTTTAGCCTCTAAATTTTTCAAAAATTACATCTTGACCCCTAATATTTTGTAAATTACACTTAGGCCCCTAAACTTTCTATAAATTACACTTTAGCCCTATATTTTCCTAAAATTTCATTTTTGCCCCATAAACTTTGCGCCCTCTACAATTTAATCCTTCTAGATTTGTCAAATCACTCAATCGGCAGCCGAGCTACTCCAGCAGCCTCCCTAGGCCATGATTGCTCCACTGCCACCTGCAAACAAAGAGGAAGAAGACAAAATTTGGGGGTTAAAAAAGAAAAATTGAAGAGAAGAAATGGGGGGAGCCAAAGCAAGAGGGGGAGCAAAAAAAAAAGAAAGAAAAAAAGCAAATTTTGAGCAAAAAGAGAGCAAAAGCAGCAGCAAAAAGGGAGCACCACCACCGTCGTGCCCGTGCCGCCGCACCCGCCACCGCACTCGCGCCACCCCGGTACCTAGCAAGACAACCAAGAGGCAAGAAAAAGGAAAAAAAGCGAGCAAAAAAGAAAAAAAGAAGAAAAAAGAGCAAAGAATAAAAAAGAAAAAGGGGGAAAGGGAAGACCACCGTGAGCGCCACCGTCGGCCGTTGGTGGGAAGTAGATCGCCGTCGACGAAAGCAACACGAAAGGGGGGACTGATCGGGGAAGAAAGAAAGGAAGAAAAAAGAAATAAAGAAAGAAAAGAAAGGGGAAGAAAGAAAGGGAAAAAAAAAGAATAAAGTGCAGGCCATTTTCAGCAAAGAGCAGGCCACCCATAGCAGGCCAGGCCTATCCCCTTGGCCCAGCGGGTGTTCGGCCCAATTCTGCCCAGCAGCCTAGCAGTGCAGAGGCCCAGACCGGTGTAGCCCAACAGCAGCTTAGCAGGCTCAATTCGCAGCAGGCCCAAAAAACAGAAAACAAAAAAAGAGAAAAAGAAAAAGGCCCAAAATTCAAGCCCATAACTTTGGGCTATTGGTAATTTCTTTAAATCCATTTTAATTTAGTCCATTTATTTAAATATTGTCCCATTTTAATTAAATTAGCATTTTTATGGTATTTTTGAAATATTATTTTGTTTATTTTATTTTATAATTTTAAATTTAAATAATTTCATTTTTTAGAATAGAAAAATCATTTTAATGCATAAGGCAACGAACTGATTTAACATTAAGTCATCGAATTCATCGCTATGTTAGGTGAATATTGATGGCTCGTGTTAAATACGGGACGCCCTTTTTAAAAAAAACTGAAAACATTCAAAATTTCTCGTGTTTTTTAAAAAAACGAAATAATTAAAAATGAGAATTTCTCATGTTTTAATAGAATCACGATTAAATATTAAGTTGAATCGATTTGACACTAATTCGATGATTTTATCGCCATGTAGGGATGAATATCATTGATTCGTGTTAAATACGGTACTTCTAAAAAAAATCGTGTTTCAAAAATTTTCGTGTTTTTAAAAAAAAATTCTTGTGTTTCAAAAACTTCCGTGTTTTAAAAAAAAATTCGTGTTTTCAAAAATTCTCATGTTTCAAAAATCTTCGTGTTTTCAACATTCCAGTGTTTCAAAAATTTTCATGTTTTCAAAAATTCCCGTATTTCAAAAATTTTCTTGTTTTCAAAAAAAATTTTCCGTGTTTCATAAATTTCAGTGTTTTCAAAAAATTCCCGTCTTTCAAAAATTTTTGTGTTTTCAAAAATTGACCGTGTTTCATAAATTTTTGTGTTTCAAAAAAAACCCTCATGTTTCGTTTTTTATCAAAATTTTTATGTTTTCAAAAACAAATTTTGTGTTTTAAAAATTTTCGTGCTTCAAAAGGAAAATTCGTGTTTTCAAAAAAAAATCTCGTGTTTCAAAATTTTCGTGTTTTTTAAAAAAAATTCGTGTTTCTAAAATTCTTGTATTTAAAAAAAATTCGTGTTTTAAAAAAAAAAGAAAAAAGTTGTTGTGCTTTAAAATTCTCGTGATTCAATCGGATCACGACTAATATTAAATTGAACTCGTATTTTTGAAAATGAAGACAACGCGCGCTTAACAAGATACCAATTTTGGACGTCGCGAGGGTGCTAAAACCTTCTTCGCGCGTAACCGACTCCCGAACTTGAATTTTCTCTGAATTTTTACGTAGACCTAAAATTACCTCTTTTTTAGAAAAGTTTAAAAATAAATTTTTCTTCTAAAAAGAGAATTTTGTAGGTGTCCGATCACACCTAAAGAAAAGATCGGTGGCGACTCCCTTTTTAAATAAATTGAAACTCTGTTTTCAAATTTTCAATAATCACTTCGACTAGCGCCCATCGCCAAATTTTTAGGTCGCTACAATAATAGTTGGTAGTGCTTGAGTAAAAAAAGTGAGAATAACTAAGTTTCCAAAATAAATAGATATAATGTTTTTGGGAATAATATATGGTGATAGTGTTTTCTTAAAAAAGTGGGAATACCCAGAACAATGAGAAATTATTTTATGGATCTTTCCTACCATATCATTCATGATTCTTTTCCAATTATTTCATTACATTTCAGTAATTTCTTATGTTATTGACACATAATTTTGATAATTTTTTTTATCCTGAACCCGAACCAAAATTTGGGTTCGAGTTTAGGGTTAGTATTCGGAGTTCAAGGTTCGGATTTGAGGTTTAGGGTTCAAGATTCGAGATTTAAGATTTATAATTCAAGGTTCGAGGTTCGAGGTTCGAGATTCAGAATAAAAAAATATCAAAATTATGTGCCAATAACATAAAAAAAATTAATTGACAAGAGTTTGTGATTACTTTTCCTTAAAAGTTAGAGAATAGTAAGCCATTGTTCTTTCTTGAAAATTTGTGAGTAACTTGATTGTATTCTTTTGCATCGTGAATGAGATCAACAATAATGGATGTTCTTATATCGCTAGCTTTTCATATCAATGAAGGAAGGGTCATTTTTTTCCTCCGAAATTAACATGTCCTAATTCTTATCTTTTTCAAGCAACATATTTCATGATCTTTAAGTAAAATATTGCATTTTTATTTAGATTTCTTGTTCCGAATCTCATTTGCATTTATTTATCTTTTTAACGTTTTTATTTTATTTTATGCATTTTTAAATAACTAAATTGTTCATCGAGATTCATTTTTCCAATTTTGAACTGATCTTAATTTAAAATTAGTAAATGGATCACATGTATGAAAAAGATATGGATAAAAGGAACATTTAGTCAACTTTTAGTAAATATATGATGTTAATAGGAGAACAAATTCAAAGTTCAAAATTATTGCCATCTATTATAATATTTTATTACTAATTTTTATTTGTAAGAAATATAGATTAAACAACTTAGGTGTAACATTTATGAAAGAACACCGTGTATTAATTCCTTTTGTACGGTATTACATGTCAATTTGTATCTTCTTTTCGTAACCATCTAAAGACTATAAAAAAAAAACCAATGAATTGAGTTCTAGATTTTATTTTTTGTCCTACTTGTTTAATATCATATCATATCATCTAGTATGATGCAATGAATTGAATTTATATAAGTGTAGATTATTATATCATCATCTACTTGTTTACTCGTAATAATGCAACGGTTTTAATATAAAATTAATCTTTTACAATCAGGGGCGGAGCTAAGAGGGCTGGTAAGGGGCCCCGATCCCTCCTAAAATGGAAAATTTCACATTTAGTCTTTTTATGATTTTAAAAATTTTAAATTAGTATCTAGTAAAATTATACTTTAGCCCCCTAAGAACTAGAAAAAATTGATTTAATCCTTTAAAATTTATAAAGATATAGACTATTAAAATGGTGAAATTTCACTTTTGCTATCATAAAAATGTACAACTTTTTCGCCCCCCTCAAAAAATTTTCTTGCATCACCCCTATTTACATTTGCTTAATTAGTAAATATAAATCGTCATGATTTTGATGGAAACCTATTTTTTTCTCAAAATAATGGACAATTATCTTTCTTTCTTCTTTTTTTTTTTTTTGCTCAATCAAATTATTACACATTTTAAGCATTTGCAAATAATGTTAAAATCTACAAAAATGCAGCAATTCCCCACGAAAAGTTTCCCTCACACAAGTACAAAACACGAAAATCTCATACCGATAACATCATAATTTCATACCACTAGACCCCCAAAACCCTCCTCTGTTAATTTGCCCTCTATAAAACAATTGTGCAAGCAACCGAAACATATGCCCCATATAACCAAGAATTCTTTAGACACTAACACTAACCAATTCTTCAGAAGAAACACAACAACATCACTCAAGATATATTCACCACCCTGCCTTAAACATTCCAGACCTTTTTATTCCAGCTAACGCCAGAGCATAAGCCATCTCATTTCCGTGCTTCTCAACTTTCAAGAAGGAAACATTACCTACTCTAATCATTCTGTTCTCGATATCCTTGAAGATAGATTTCAACATCCACGATCTAAGCCTTTTGTTCTCAAACTAACTAAACACCTCATTTGATCCAATCTCAATGATTAGAGAGCCTTTACCTTTCCAGCCCATTGCTAAATACACATCCAAAGCAATGATGATCGCTCCAACCTCAGCTGTAATGGAGTCTTTTGCTCCAACTGGACCTGAAAATAATGCCCTTGCCACCCCATCCAAGTCTCTTAACACCCCTCCACACTCGACTTCATCCTCATTTGCCACTCCACTTACATTAAATTTTACCCAACCATACCTCGGAGGACACCAAAACATGCCACCCATCCCAGATTTTTTTAAATAACACCAGCTTCTATATGGGCATATCCACCATGATCTCTCTTGCACTCTTAATTCCTCCTGAACAGACCTAACCCACATCAAAGCCCGCATCTTTGAGTGAAATAACAAATTGTTCGTTGTAGACCACTTCCTTTCAAACACCATCTCGTTCCTTGCTAGCCATACGGGCCAGCATGTCGCTGTCACCGATATCAGCCATAGGCTTTTGCACACACCTGTAAACTTTACATTATTACATAAAGAGTAAAAATCTAAGAACCCATCAACTGGATTCAATTCAACATCCCACCACTCGAAAAATTTTCGCCAAAACACTTCAATGAATTTGCATTGAAAAAAAAGATGCTCCACGTTCTCCGGTTCTCTTTTGCACCAAGAGCAACCTCTCTCCAATTGACAAATCTGCACACCTATTCTAATCAAGAACTCCTTAGTAGGTAGCCTATCTATTGAAATCATCCAAAGGAAGCTTCTCACTCTAGGAGGTCTAGTAGCCTTAAATTACAGATATTTATATTATATGCATGCATTGATGATAGACTTCGAGAGCTAACAAGTAACCATAAATTACACTGATATTTGAATCATTAAAATGGAAGAAAAAGGGAAGCATTCTTATTTATAAGTAAATATTAAATAAGTTTTTATCTTGAATATAAAAATAAAATTACTTTTAAAAAATGTTTAAATAAAAATTAAAAAATATATTTATTGATGTTTTTCCATTAAATCTCCCATTCAAATTTTGATTAACTTGTTTATCATGCTTGTTGACACCATTTTTTGTTAAAACGGGATCGACTTGGATTTTGAAAATGAAAATGAAAACGGGTGTCGCCACCAATCTTTTTTGATGAGGTGTGATCGGATCACCTCGAAAAGTGGTTGTTTTTAAAAAACCATTCGATTTTATTAAAACAACAATTTTGGTCCACGAAATTCAAAAAAAGGATTCGGGAGTCGATTACGTACGAGGAAGGATTAGCACCTTCGTAACGCCCAAAAATTGGTACCTAGTTGACTAATTAGTGTCTTAGTGTCGAAGATTGAAAAGTTTGAAGAATTTTATACAATACGATCTTTTATTGAAATGTTAAAAATTTTTGAGAGAAAAACATATTTCACGTTAATCTAGAAAAAGAATTGTATCCCGTAAGTTAAGACACAATGTCTCGAATTCTCAATACAAGAACAAATGCCGGAAAATTTACTTATTTTGAAAGATATTTGATTATCTCGAGTTTTGAGAAGAGATCATGCCCCGTGAGTTAGAACACAATCTTTTGTTAATTCCCAAGAACATTTAAAACTTTGTTTGAAATTATTCGTGTATTTAGATTTATCGAGAAAATCAAAACCTCGTAAGTTAGGGTACGACTTTATCGAATCAAAATACAAGGTTTGACCTTTTTAAAACATGATTCATGCATCGATTAATCTAACTCGAAATGGTAGAAATGAAACTCGATGTTGATATGCGTACAAAACAATATTGGATACGATAGTGTAAAAGTAATACGAGCAATAGCAACAAAAATAAGATAAATAAACAGACAAAACAATAACATACAAAATAACAAGCATATAGATAAATAAAACTAAAACATTCTTTCCAAATAATAATGAAAATGTAAACAAAGAAATAAAGAAAGAAAGTGAATAAGATTATAAAAGTAAAAGATATATATATATATATATATGAATATGTATAAAATATATATAAAATTGTAAAAATAAAATAAAAATACATACAAGTATACATATATATTCGTGAAAATAAAATGTGTATAGATATATATAGATATGTAAATGAAAATACGTATATAAAGATGTATGTATATAATAAGATACAAAGTATATATATATATCTGAAAATTAAAAAATACGTGTATAAAGATATATATATATATAATAAGATATAATATATATATATATGAAAATTAAAAATGAATATAAATATGTGGATGTACAAGACCAATTTTGACCCGGCCCAATAGCCCAAGGCCCAAAATCTAAATTGGCCCAATTGGGCCCAAAAATTAAACAACATCAGGGAACCCTAGGGTTCCCTGCCTTCTTCAGCGCCGCATGCCAGGGCCATGTGCGCCGTACGGCTACCGAACCTGCTCCCTGGTCACCTCAGCCACCTGCTTTGCTTGATATCGCCGCACCTACTCCTGCAAAAACAGAAGCCAAACAGATAGAAACAAGCAAAAACCCAGAAGACAATAGCAAAGATTGAATTTTTATTTGGGTATCAAAACCGATTTGTAAACAGAAAGTAGGGAGGATATATTATTTTCGGTACAAAACCGATTGAAAAACATTGTAAAGGGGGGAACGATTTCAAGAAATAAAGAGTAGAAAAAAAAACAGATTAAAGGACTCTTTGTTTTCGGTATAAGATCTATTTCCCTTCTTTCTTTCTTTTTTCTTTCTTTATTTTCCTTCCTTTTGAAACTGTTTATTAAAAATAACTTTTCGAGGTGATCCAATCACACCTCATAAAAAAAGGATTGGTGGCGACTCCCGTTTCACTTTTCAAAACCCAAGTCGACCTCGTTTTCAATCCAAAAAAATGGTGTCAACAGTGGATATGTATATATGTATACATATAAAATATAAATATTATATGTAATTATGTATATATATATATATATAAAATTATAGACGATATATATATATTATAAAAATGTATGATGGATATAGATATATATATGTATGTATAACAAAACGTATGTATGTATATATAAATTATAAAGTATACGAAGTATGGAAGTATGTATATGTATATAGATCCAAGATATGTATGTACATAATTAAATCTAAAATTACAAAGGTATAAATAATAATAAGCATGATAATAGTAATAACAATATCAAAAACAATAATAATAAAAATAATGATAACATATTGGAACTAATTAATTTAATAGCAAAAATACAACAAAAAGGGACTAATTTAAACTGAAAACAGAACTTTAGGGGTCTAAATCACAAATAAATTAAAAAGGAGTGGCCAGGGACTGAAATAGAACGCGCTGAAGGCACGAGGGACCGATCGGGCAATATGCCCAACCTCAATGCGCAGCGTTTCAGCGCGGACTGAAATAAAATGTGCGGAAAATTACGCGGCTAAATTTAAGAAAATAAGAGTGACCACATTGCACAACAGCGTGAAAGCAGAAGGACCTGGCACATAAATATCCCTTCACCGCAGAAACACGCGGATCCTGAGGGTGGACGGGTCGGGTCGCGGGTTAAGGGAGTGAAACGATGTAACACCCCTTACCCGTATCCAACACCGGAATAGGGTACGAGGCATTACCAAAACACATACACTTGTAAACGTATTTAACCGAGTTATAAAATTTCATCAAAATTAAAACTTTCAAAATAATTAACATGTTTCTATAACTTTTCACAATATATCCTCAAAATATTATAATCATAATAATTAGGGCCTGCGAGACCCGATACATACTCATGCAATTTAATGCTTCATTTCCATTTCATTCAATTCGCAATTTCTCATGCTCATAATTTAAATCATATCACTAGCAATTTCCATTTAATTCACGTACAATTCAATGACATCAAATTCAAAACTAATACGTATTTACCATTTAACTCAATGTTTATTGATTATACCATTCAATAACACATTTATGAAATTCTCAATTTAGCAATGAAGATATCACTTTAGTTTGAATAACAACATCGTCCTGATATAAATACACTACCACTTATCCATTTACTTTAATTCTTTTGGGCCCATTTGTCACTTACCATCCTTAATCAAATTAGGGAACGGTCACGGAAAATTGAGTACTTCACTTTCACTTTGCCATAGTATAACTATGGTCTTACGTATGATCAATTATCACTTGTCCCCATCGATAAGTGTAGCCACCTATCACTTTGTTTCTTGATCAGATAAGTGTAGCCACTTATCACTTTGTTTCTTGATCAGATAAGTGTAGCCACTTATCACTTTGTCTCTTGATCAGATAAGTGTAGCTAAAGCTATCACTTATCACTTTGTCTCTTGATCAGATAAGTATAGCCGAAGCTATCACTTATCACTTTTCACTTGTCACTTGATCAAATAAGTGTAGCCGAAGCTATCACTTATCACTTTCCACTTGTCACTTGATCAGATAAGTGTAGCTGAAGCTATCACTTATCACTTTGTCACTTGGTCAGATAAGTATAGCCGAAGCTATCACTTATCACTTTGTCACTTGATCAGATAAGTATAGCCGAAGCTATTACTTATCACTTTCCACTTGTCACTTGATCAGATAAGTGTAGCTAAAGCTACCACTTATCACTTTGTCACTTGATCAGAAGTACTCAAATCCGGCGTTCCGCTCAATTTGATCATTTATTCATATATCAGGCTTACCAACATGTGTTAATTTATAAACCATTCATGGTATTATTTCATGCCAAATCATATACTGAATATACCATACACACATACTATGAAACTTTATTTTCACACATGAGCTTAAACCATGACCCATAATGCACAAAAATAAGCATCATTCATATTTCATCGTTTATGAGTTATAATCAAACATATGACCATTTATACACGAATCATTCATATATTTCCAAATTTTCCTCCTCCTCCTCTCCATTCCACATCCTTAATGTGTATAACACACTTAAACAACATTAACCATAATTTCAATATTCACTAACATGTATATTCAAAGCTGTTTATCCGAGTCAGAGTCACTAAATTATTTTTATCTGGAGCTACAGAGCTCCAAATTAAGATCCGTTAATTTTCCCTGAAACTAGACTCACATATCTTCATACCATAAAATTTTCAGAATTTTTGGTTCAGCCAAATAGTACAGTTTATTCTTTAAAGTTTCCCCTGTTTCGCTGTCTGACAGTTCCGACCACTCTTCACTAAAAATTAATTATCTCATTGTACAGAATTCAGATGATGTTTTAGCTTGTTTCTTCTAAAAATAGACTCATTAAGGATTCTAACCATATAAACTATAACTCATAATCATTTTTTTACAATTTTTAATGATTTTCCAAAGTCAGAACAGGGGAACCCGAATTCATTCTGACCTTGTCTCACAAAATCTATTATATCTCATGATTTACAATTCCATTGCTCACATCATTTCTTTTATAAGAAACTAGACTCAATAAGCTTTAGTTTCATATTTTATTCATCCTCTAATTCAATCTCTACAATTTTTGGTGATTTTTCAAAGTTACACTACTGCTGCTGTCCAAAACTGCTTTAGTGCAAAATGTTGATTTCCATTTTGCCCCAAATTTCACAGTTTATACAATTCGGTCCTTTCTCAATTAACCCCTCAATTAATCTAATTTTCTCAATTAGTACTTTACTAGACATTATAAGTTGTTACACAACTATTGAAATTCAGAATTTCCACATATAACTCTATCTTCAAACTCTTTTACTATTAGGTCCCAAACATTCACTTTCTATTCAATTCTTTCAATAAAATCAGCATATGAACAATTTAAAGCTCTAATTTCATGCTAAATCATCATATAATTCCAGCACATATTCATATCAACTTTCAACTTCTTTCATAAAATCAAAACTAATGAATTTAACAAGTGGGCCTAGTTGTAAAAGTCATAAAATACAAAAATTTCAAGAAATAGTCAAGAATTGAACTTACTTGTAATAAAAATATGAAGAACCAGCTTGAAGAAGCCCTTCCATGGTGTTTTAGCTGATGAGAATTCAGAAAATGAAGAGAAATCTAGATAATTCCACTTGGGTCCTAACTTTATTAAGCAAATTTTGCAATTTTCCAATTTTTCCTTAATTCTCCTTACTTTCTTGCTGATTTCATGCCTCTGTTGTCCAGCCCAAATAGACCTTGGGTCTATTTGCCTTTTAAGCCCTCTTCCTTTTATCATTTAAGCTATTTAATCATTTCCCAAAATTTTGCATTTGTTACAATTTAGTCCTTTTGTTCAATTAATTATCGGAACTTTAAAATTTCTTAACGAAACTTTAATACTAACTTTTAACACTCCATAAATATTTATAAAAATATTTATGGCTCAGTTTAAAATCCCCGAGGTCTTGATACCTCATTTCGATTCTAATTATTTTAATATTTATTTCTAGTGCACTATTCACTATTTCAAAAATTTTCCTAACTTCATATTCAACTTATGCTTACTAAATTAATAATATTTTCTACCCATTTGTCGAATTTAGTGATCTCGAATCACCGTTCCGACACCTCTGAAAATTCAAGCCATTACATTTTTTTTCTCGTCGGATTTGTGGTCCCGAAACCACTGTTCCGACTAAGCCTAAAATCGGGCTATTACAAACGACACCGTTTTGACGTTTGAATCTCAGACCAAAACGACGTCGTATAGGCATTGTTATAAATAATAAAATTTTAACCTAAAATTCATTTAACAGCCGCCCCCCTTTTTTCAAAATTTCCTTCTTTTATTTTTCCTCTGGATTTCAGACCAGACTGCGGCCAGCTCCGGCATATTGCCATCATAGCTCCGTCGTGGCTCCACCGTGAGCGGTGGTCGGAGCCAGAAAAAGATGGGCTTTTAACCCCGTTCCCAAGTCCTTTTAAAGACCCGACTCTCTGGACCCAAGAGGTTGAAAAAGGAGGGGTCTTTCGTACCCTTTTCGGTCCAATTCCAACACCAAAGAAGATTTTCAGTGACGGGCTTTCGAAACCGGTTGGTACCCCTTTCCCTTTCCTTTTTCATTTTGTTACAAATGGGTTGTAAAAAAAATAAACAAACAAAATAAAATAAAATAAGAAAAACACAAGAATAAGAAAATAGAAGCACTGGAATCAACCGTTTTTATTTTAAAGCTTTTTTATCTGCCTTTCGTTAACCAGTTGTAAAGAGAAGAAAGAATACAGAAATGGCGCTCGCCTTTTTATAGCCGATTTGTTTCTATTTTTCTTTCTATTATTTTGTTGCTTGCGTGTTTTCTTGTCTTGCAGGTGTCAGAGGAGCTGGTGGAGCAGGTGGACGAAACAATGGCGATGACAGTGGGTAGGTGACGGCGGCAGTGTAGAAGTCAGAAGGCAGGTGGTGGGGCGCAATAGGGGGCTAGGGTTACTGTTTCTGTGTTGTATTTTGGGCTGTCTGGGCCATTAGGGTTTGGGCATGTAATTGGGTTAGGGTCTATGTTTTGGGTACTGGGCTCAGGTTTAGACTTGGCCAGGTCTGGTGTGGTTTGGGTCTGTTAGGGTTTTGGGCCATTTTTGGGCCTCGGGCAAATTTGGGCTTGTACAATGCTCATAATATATATTAGATTATTTGCGTTAAATGTGAATACTTATCATATAATTAATATTTATCGATATTATTTTAGGAAATTGAAGGCAGGGGACTGAAATCAGTGAATCATAAAGTAATAATGAGCAGAGATAAAGATGGTGTTTCTATAGCAGTCTTTGTCATACCCAATAAGAGTACCATGAACAAAACAACCAAGAAGCTCGGGACTTTGATTTCATGAAATTCTTCTTTTTTGCCTTTTCCGACCCAGCTAGGCGCATTGACAGTGGCCGGCTACTCTATGACTTTGCTGCTCTCTCGCCACCAGTTTCCAATTGAAATCACGCCTGTATCGACAAGTAAAATCCCAGTTACAAATAATAAATTGGGTCCTATACTCAATATTGTATTACTATGTTATGGTTACTTATAATTGTATGTGATTGTTTCGTGTTAAAAGTTACTAAATTTATCATGTAATTGAGTTCACCGACGTGTCCTTTTAACTTTTAAATAAATAAATAATAAATAAAGAGGCCAAAAAACTGTTCCATTTACTATTGTATGAAAATCTTCTAGCTGACTCTCTTTATATCATCTTTCGTTTCCATTTATGTACTATTATATGATCAATGAATTCATCATTTATTTTTCATATCAAGAAATGCGAAAAATAAATCAAATCATAGATAAAAAAATTAAGATTATATTCATCAATTTATTGAGAATAAATAAGTTGTTTGGTTTGATACATTATAGAAAATAGATTTTTAATTATTTTTCAAATTTTTAATTGATGAAAATTTAATACTCAACCTCTTAATTTTATGTTATGTACCGTTTATATTTTTTAAGCAAGTGCACCATCCTCAGTTTTGCTTGGTTAGACAATCATCCAAGTAATAAGAGAATGGTTTGTTTAAAGGCCCAATTTAGCCTAGGCCCAATTTAGCCTAGGCCCAAATAAATAACCAAAAATAAAAAAATACTAAACAGATGAGTCCATTAATAGTCCAATTTTACAAACCCAAAATACAAGCCCAAATACAAAGAGAAACTCAGTTGCCTAAATCCTAAAACTAAGATAGGAAACCCTAGTTGCCCTAGCCACCTGCCGTGCTGCTCCCCGACATGTCAGCGGATGCAGCACCCGACACTTCTACCCCTTTCACCAAAACGGTAACGGCCCTAGCCCTTTTGACTTCCACCACCCCTGCAAGAAGAGAAAAAAAGGAAAAAAGCATAAGAACAAGCAATCGAAAGCAAAAATTAAACAAAAATATTGTAATATTTTCCGTTATAAAGACCGAAAACTATTGTAATCAAAAAGAGGAGGAGAGAATCGAAATAAAAAATCACAGCAAATGTAGAAGCCCAAATTTGCCCGGGCCCTACCAGCAATACAAATTTCAGCCCAAATGGCCCAGTTACATTACAAAATTAATTGGACCAGCCCAAATACAAACCATAGGCCCAAATACAACCCAAACCCAATGAAAACTAGGGTTTCAGAACCCTAGTTTCCCCCATATGCGCCGTACACCTCTGCAGTACCCACTCCTCTGCCACTGCCATTCGCTACGTCCCATCTCAAGACTGCCTCGACGTCGCGCCGTCCCATCACCCTGCAAACACGCAACACAAGCAGAAGCAGAAGGAGACAAGACCAAAATTTTATTTTTCTTTTGGCTATAAAGCCGATTTGTAAGAAACGAAAAGGGGGAATCGGTTTTAAAAAACTGATCTTTGCATCTGTAAAAAGGTCTCTTTTTCACAAATATTCAGCAAATAAAATACAACATTTTCAAGAAGATATATTTTCTGTTTAGGTATTTACTTAGGTTGTTTACTCTTATTTTTTATTTTTTTTTCTATTTTATATACGAAAACAAAAAGAAAAGGGAAAAAGGAACTCACCGAGAGTCGCTCTGCCTTCTTCGCCATCGGGACTTCTTCTCCGATTTGAACCGATTGAAGAGAGGCATAACGGTCTTTTCCCCTTTATTTTCGGTTGTTTTGAGGCTAGATGCGGGCTCAGGGGGTCGAGATCTAGAAAATAAGTTTTTGGCCACCACCACACCGTGCTGGCCGATGATGATGGCGACTGAGTCCCAAGACGGTGGCCATTGGCCGAGCCAAGATCGAAGGAGGGGGCTAGAGAGAGTTAGAGAATTTTTTAATGAATGGATGAAAATGAAAATTTTTAAAAAAAATTGACTTAAATAGGGCCCATGAAACGGCGTCGTTTAGCCCTTTAACCCGCGCGTCGACCCGACCCGCGACCCAGGGTCCGCGTGTTTTTGTGCGGGTGGGTTATTTACGTGCGCGGTCCTTCCGCTTTTGAAGCGCGTTGCAATTTGCCCATTTTCGTTATTTTCTTTTATTTTTAATTTAGCCCCAGAGTTTTATTTTGGTTTCATTTTGGTCCACTGCAGCACTGTCTTTTGGGGCTATGGTCTATTTACCATTTTGGTCCCCCTCTTTCGGCGAATGTCACAATTTAGTCCTTTTCGTTTTTTATTTTAAATTCGCCCAATATTTTCATTTTTATTTCGATTTAGTCCGCATTTTAGCACTTTTATTATTTAAGTTTATTATTATTACTATTATTATTATTATTATTATTATTATTATTATTAGTGTTATCATTATTATTACTATTATTATACTAATATTATTGCTTCTATATATATATGTATATATGTGCCCATATGTACGTTTATTTTTTTATATATACTATAGTTTATATATGTATGTATTTACATGCATATATACATTCTTACATGTATTCTCTTTTATTTGCATAAATATATATATTTACATATCCTTTATACTTCTAAAATATGTATTTTGTATATACTCTTTATATTTTATGTATTCCATAACTTTTATATACATATATACATTCACTTACTTTATGATTTATAACTTAAATATGTTTATATATATACATGAACATTTTATTTCCTACTATTTGTATTGTTATTGTTATACTATTTGATATTTATTTATTTATTTATTCATGTATTCGTTATTATTTTTAGGAAATGCTTTAATTATCTCGTATAATTGGATTTGTTATTTTATGTATTTTATTTCTTTTGATTATTGCTTATATTAGTTTTACTTGTATTATCATTATCATTGTGTTATACATGTTAATATTGCATTTATTCCTACCATTTTATGTTAAGTTAATTTTATTTAATATGGTTTTTAAATAAAACCAAATCCCGTATTTAGATTCGAGAAGGTCGTACCCTAACTTACTGGGTTTCGATTTTTATAATAAATCTAAATACACGAATCTTTTCAAACTCAAGTTTTAAACAATCTCGGGAATTAAGAAAAGATTGTGTCCTAACTTACTGGGCATGATCCATTTTCTAAACTCGAGATAATTAAACATCTTTTAAATAAGTAAATTTTGACATTCATTCGCATATCGAGAATTCGAGATATTGTGTCCTAACTTACTGGATACGATGCTTTCTTTCTCGATTAATGTGGAACGCGCCCCTTTTCCCAAAATTTTCAACATTTTATTACAAGGATCGTATTTTTAAATTTCTTTAAAGTTTTCAGTTTTTCGACACTAAGACATTAAGTAATCAACTAGGTACCGATTTTGGGCGTATCGAGGGTGCTAATCCTTCCTCGTGCGTAACCGACTCCCGAACCCGTTCTTCTGAATTTCGTGGACCAAACTTGTTGTTTTAATAAAATCAAACCGTTTATTAAAAACAACCACTTTTCGAGGTGATCCAATCACACCTCATAAAAAAGGATTGGTGGCGACTTCCGTTTCATTTTTCAAAATTCAAGTTGACCCCGTTTTCATAAAAAAATGGTGTCAACAGCTTGGCGACTCCACTGGGGACAAAAAATAAGAGAGTCAAGCCATGTGTTGATTACTTTGTCTTTTTGTCAAAGATTGAAAACTTGACACGATCCTTATGTTGCATTTCATTCGTCTTTATTTCAGTCTTTATCATTTTGCTTATAATTACTGCGTTTAGATGTATATTTTTGCATATTGCATTGCATGACCGTTGGTCACACCCTTTTAAGTGGGAGTGAGAAACTACGCCTTCGTGAGGTTTTCACCTCCGCATGGGATAGTGAATCGCTTCCGGGATACATCCGTACCTATGTCTTCGTGAGATTTTCATCTCCGCATAGCCATAGGGAAATGTATTCCCCTGAACCGAACTCGGTCTGTATGAGCCTATAATGGGTGAAGATCGGGGAATCTGCTGGTTCAGGTACCTTATCTCTAGAGCCATACCACATGTAGTGAACCTTAGGAGCCCACCCTAGGTAGAGCCACTCCAAATCCCTAGTGGTTACTCGACTAGGTATTTTTTCCTTGCTTGTTTATGTTTTGTACTAACCCCTCTTGTTGTGTTTTGATCGCATTGCATTTGTATATTAGGAAAGAGATATTGATTCAAGTTTGATTACTAACTTAGAAAGCTTGTCATGGAATACGAATTCCTTGATAAAGTGGAAAACAATACGACTACCTGAATATATTCTGAGAAACACAAGAAGGATGATGGAAGAGTTCGTGACCTTGCTTCGTGGCCTGAAGATTCAAGGCGATTGTCTAAGAGCCTTCGACGTTCCACCCCCTTAAAGAGGCGGACGAGCCTTATTAAGACGGGTAGGTGATGGATTGCAACCAAGATCAAGAGAAGGAGCTAGCAATGGCATCTATTGGCGAGATTACTTCAAACATGCAGATGAAGAAAAAAACCGATGTTGTTTCTTGGAATATGAGGGTGAGGCCGTACATGTATCCGTTTTATGTAAGGGAATTTTTTTTTAGAAAAGTTTCCTAAATGTAATTGAATCAGAATCAATGTCTCTTTAGGCATTCATTTCATGTATTTGCATTACATTGCATTACATGCATTAAAATCCATTAAAAGAGTCTAAACGAGTAAATTTATTTCAGCTAACCTGGAGAACCAACCAACCAAACACCCTTACGATATCCAAGCAAAGACTAGAGAAATGGAACGAATGTTGGAAAAATTAGAGCGAATGCAGATTCAGATGCAGGAGCAATTGACTGAATTTCAATAGGAGATGAGAGATCAGATGCTAGAATTACGAAGAACTATGATAAACCAATTCAACCGATTGCTAGCTAGAAAGTCAAAAGAAGTGAAAAACCCGGTAGTTTACTTTGGGGTTGATAATGAGGATCTTGTCTATTCCTTCGATTGTACTCCAACAAGTGTCCAGGTCCAGCCAGATGGGCGCCCACGAGAAGCACTCTTTACTATCGGATCCCAATATTATCAGACTGGTACATCGACACCAGTGAATTGCCTGACAGGCTTAGGATCCAATTTGAGGAATGATTTAGCTAATCCTGTTGCTAATCTAGCCGAAATAAAGAAGATGAGGGTAGAGTACCCAGATACTATAAAAGCCCCAAGGAAGAAGGGGAATAAAAGGGATAATGTAGGTGGATATAACAAAGGCCACTCAAAACCAATCACTGTGGGCAGGCCAAAGATGGAGACCACCAGCAATCAGAGCCCTTTAAAGCAAGAATCTGGAGTGAAACCAGGTACTGAGAAGTCTCAATTTACACCAATCCCAATGTCGTACCAGGAGTTGTATCATAGTTTATTTGACGCACATGTTGTCTCCCATTTCTACTTGAAGCCTTTACAACCTCCGTATCCCAAATGGTACGACACAAATGCGCAATGTGACTATCATGCGGGAATTATGGGGCATTCTATAGAAAATTGCGCTGCCTTTAAAAAGCTGGTCGAAAGGTTTATCAATATGGCATTGTTAAATTTGAGGATTCAATCAGTACAGAAAACCCGCTGCTCAATCATACGGATAATGAAGGGAATACGATGAATGAAGAAATGTTGGGAAATGTTCACATCAGTGCCGAATATGAAGAAACAACTGGAGAAGAGATCTTATTAGATGTTCGCCCTTCTAAACTTGAGAGTGTTTTGAATAATTAGACTGCAGAAGAGACCCCTGTAGTATTTAGAGCTTACTTAGAGTAATATTCAGAACACACTTGTTGCTTTTAGCCTAGAGGCAATAAGAACTCTTTTGTGAAATAGGCTCATGTCTGAACTTCATTATTTTAATGGAATGCATCTTTGCGATCTTTTTAAACAAATATTCTTTCATTTCTTATCAATGATTATTTTTATTCTTTTATTCTTTCTTCCAAATCACTATTGCATTCATAAACATATTGTACAACTTCATATATTATTTGTAAATTCTTTTGTACTTACAATGAGTCCCCAGATATCAATGACATGAGTGATACTGCTACAGACTCAGATCTTCCACTTGAGTGAGGCATGTGTTTAGACGGATCTCATGACTTTGGAAATGACATAGATCATAGCTTATCTCCAAACTTGTTGAGGATGGTAGAACAAGAGGATAAACAGATCCTACCTCTCAAGGAATCATTAAAAATTGTGAGCTTGGTAAAGACTAGAATTGACCTGACCATAGAGACGAAGCAAGACCTTGTTGAGTTACCTCTAGAGTTCAAAAATGTCTTCGTATAATCATACCCAGATATGCCCGGGTTAAACGTCGATAATGAAATTTGCACAACAGCACGATGTCAGAAATATGCAGTATGAATGATGTAATTCTCTGTCGGGGCAATGCCTTTCTCGTGGAGTCAGCATAGCTTTGCCCATTTGAAGTCGAATTTCCATCTCTTCAAGTTGTTGTTGGGTCTATCCTGATTAAAGAGGAAGATCCAAAGTTTTCTGTAGTAGTTGCGCCCAAAAGGCTCAAATCAAAAATGGAAGAAAAAAAATCAAAATCAAAGTAAAAAAATCAAAAAATTAAAATAAAAAAAACAAAAAGAAGAAAGAAGAAAAAATCAAATTCAAGATCAAAATGAAAATAAGAAAAAGAAAGAAGAATGAAAAAGATAAATCTAGATGAAAAATCAGATTAAAAGGAAAAAGAAAAAAAGAAAAGGAGAGGCCAAAGTGAAAACCCGCAAAGGGCGCTTTGTGACCAAAAGTGGTTTTGAGTTGAAAACCCGAAAAGGGCGACTCAAATTTTGAGCAAAATAGGGCAGGGCCATCATCATCATCGAAGGTTTCCAATGGGCATTGCTTCACTATTGAGATCATTAATTACTTCATCAAATGGATAGAGGCTACTGCATGCGTCAATGTCATCATGTGCCGATATAGAATTCCAGAGAGGATGGTATTGGAAATTACATTGAACTTGAATGGCAGCACGATAGCTGAGGGCTGTAATCAGTGCAAAATCAGACACCACTGTTTGTCACCGCACTGCAAGGCAATGAATTGCAAAAATGACTGAACTTACAAGGACTGGCATAAGGAATCACCATTTGCCCTCATTGCTTGCCAAACATCTATCTAGATTTCTATCAGAGTAACGTTGTTCTCTTTGGGTTACGGGATTGAGGTAGTTTCACCTATTGAAATCCCCCCTCTCCGGGTATTAGAGTTGGAAAGATCCAATCGCGATGTGATCATTTAGACTTGGGAAAAGGGTTAAAAGCTATTCATCAGGGTCGGATATACCAGGAACAAATGACACGAGCCCATAATGAACAGTGTCATCTCAGAGAATTCCACGAGAGGGTTGGATGTTGAAAAGATCATTCGAAAGGATTCCAGAGGGAAATGAATGCCAAACCGAGAATGTCCCTATGTTGTAAAGAAGACCTTTTTCAGATGAGCACTGATCCTGAGTGAGATTTTTAATCCTATAAGCTCGGATCCAGTCAAGAAATACTTCGTTTAAAGAAAAAGAAAAGACCAATGTGAAAACCCGCAGAGGGCACTTTGAGTAAGAAAAAAATATGAAAAATGGTGCCTGAGCCAAAAAAGTGGTGCCCGAGGCTCGGCCCATTTTCTAAACGGGCCTTATTTTTTTGCCCAAGCCCATATTTCGGGTCTATATTTTTACCCAAACCCTCCCATATTTCGGAGGGTTTTGTGTGTCAGGCAGACTTTACCATGAGCACCTCTAATATGTACTCATTATATTATTGTCATTTTGTTTTATTATTTATGTAAATTTACCATAATTTCTCCATTATTGTACATTGTAGATAATTGCCACATACATTTGTTTTTCGGCATAAGCGTATAAAAAAAATATAAAGACTAAGGCGATATTCTTTATTTTGAGGATTTGAGAAATTGTGCCCCTAACTTACGAGATACGATTTTCTCCTCGAACCAAAATAATCGAACGTCCCTTCTCTCTCCCTCTTTTTTAAGAAATAATAATTAAAAATATATAAGATTTGGGCAATAATTAAAAAATGAGCATTCTTATTTTCAGGGATTCGAGACATCGTGCCCTACCTTACGGGGCATGATTCTCTTCCTGATTAACTTGAAATACGAAGACATTCTTCATAAAATTTGATTTAATTTCTTATTTTTGGGGATTCAAGACATCGTGCCCTAACTTACGAGGCATGATTTTCTTCCCGATTAACTCGAAATATGAAGGCATTTTTCATAAAATTTGATTTAATTAGCGATATTTTAATCAAATAACATCATGCAAAAAAAGGAGGTCGTACTTTAAATTTTCTTCAAATTCACAAGTCTCAATGTTAATACATCAAGTAATCAACTAGGTACCAATTTTGGGCGTTTGAGGGTGCTAATCCTTCCTCATGCATAATTGACTCTTGAACCTATTTCCAGGGTTTGTAGACCAAAAATCATATTTTTAGTAAATTTAATCTTCTATTAAAATGATTGAATTTCAAGGTGACCCGATCATACCTAAATAAAAAAGATTGGTGGCGACTCCATTTTCATTTCAAAAAAATAAAAAGTCGATTTAAAAAAAAGGTTTCGACAGTCTGGAATTGAAGAGAGTTTTTTTAAATGGAGAGAGGAAGCGTTGCAAATAAGTGAACGAGATATATGAGTTGGAATTGAAGAGAATTTTTTTATGGAGAGAGGAAGCGTTGCAAATAAGTGAACGAGATATATTAGAAGGCAAAGGGGAAAATCAGAGCATATTTGGTAACACTAAGCACAACGACAGGCAGTGTTTGGTAAGGTGGAGAAAGGAAAAAGTGGTTGAAGATTAAGCTAAACAAAGTAAATAAATTCAAAGAATTTTGAGAGTCAAAATTCCTTTCATCAATTGTAAAAGACTCCTGTTTATAATGTCTCGAAAAATGGGAGTTACAAAGTTGGCAATTAATAGGAACAATGGAATAAATTTCAATTATAATGACATTAATGGTTAATATGGGATGATGAAGAGTGTTTGATGGTGATGGTAATGGTGAATAGTGGAGAAGAATTTACTATATTTTTGAAAGGAAGGAAAAACACTCAACTCTACAGAATTCACTATATTTTTGAAAGGAAGGAAAAACACTCAACTCTATAGGAAAATGTTTAGAAGAGAACTTTCAAATACCTCCGTATCTGATCCAACAAGCCAAGCTCTCTGAAATATCCCAACAGTGAAGACAACCCAGGAACCCTACCATATTCCGAGGTTACTTTCACTTCTTCTACTTTGTTGAAGCGGTCCCATGCGAAACATATTTCGTGAAACATTTCTTGAAATGCAAAATGATGGTTGTTCTTGAATGAGAGTTGTTCCGGAATAATAGTTATTTTGGTTTGTTCTAAACGTGAGTTATTCTCAACATAGTTGTTCTTAATGTTGAGGTTGTTCCAAATAAGAGTTGTTCCTCAATAATAGCTCTTCTGGAAAATCACAATTGTTCCGAACAATGGTTTTTCTAAACACAGTTAATTTTGAAACATCATTATTCTAAACAAGAGTTGTTATGTATTTTAGCTATTCTTAACAGGAGTTGTTCTGAAATAACAACTACGTTGGAAGATAGTTGTTCTAACTAAAGCCATGTTCTGGACATAACTATTCTCGAATAATAGTTGTTACTCTGAAAGAGATACGTTTGGTAGCACAATTTCCTGAAATATAATATTCTTTATCTTAGGAATGAGATAAAATGTTAGTAGCGAAAATTGAATATCTACATTTTACCCTTGCATGAGAATTCTTAATAGAAGAAGTTATCATGTAAGAAGAGTGTAGTATAAATAAATAAATAAAACAATTATATACTTGTAAAAATAAAATTCATGTTATGTAGAAAAGAAAAGAAAATATTGAATTTCCCACCTTGTTACCCCTTCATTAATTTTTGTTTTGATAAGAGAGAGAAAGAAAAAAGAAAAATTCATGTATAAAACAAGTATATTATAAAAAATGACAAATTTTCTTAAAATTTGTGAATAATTTGATTGTTTTGTTTTTCTTAAAACTCGAATATATATTCTTATATGTAGAATAAAGACTTATCTGATTTGTTGTGGTTGACTTTATATATATATATATATACTATGAATAATGTAATACCCAATTTATGCCCACCTACATACATAAAAAAATAAAATAAAATAAAATAAAACAAACCAAATAAAGAATAATGTCCAAAAAGATTAACGTCCAATTACAATAAAATTACCAGCCCAAATGTTCTAAGCCCAATTTAGTCCTTAACCCAAATACTAAACCTATCAGACCCACCAAGCCCAATACACCCCAGCCCAGTGCAGAAAAAACCCAGATTCCAAAAACCATAGAGTTTTTTTGGAATGGTCCAGTGGCCATTTTTCCTTAGCCGCTGAAACAATTTCGTCCACCATCGCTTCCATCCGTCTCTTGCACGTGCCGCGTCTTCCACGTGCGCCTCCAGCTGGTGTGTACCTGCATCATAACAAACCAACAACAGCAAAGAAGCAATAGGATAACGGCAAAGAAGTCGAATAACAGAAATAGCAGAGAAAAATAGAGATTTTTTATTTTTTATTTATTTTCGATTCGGCTATATAAGGCCGATTCTAACGCTGTAAAGGGGATCTTTTTTTTCCACAGAGATATCGGATAGAAGAAAATCAAAAAAGATTGAAAGGGATCGAAATAAAAAGAGATTCATAAGGTGATTGAAAATTTTTCTTCACTTTTCTCTGTTTTTGTTTTTGTGTTATTTTGTTCATTAATAGTATAGAAATAAAAAAGAAAGAAAGGTGAGAGCGCGAAGAGTTTACCTGACGATCGATTCCTTGCTTACTCCGTTGTAATCGGAGATCGAGTGAGGGATCTTGAAAAGGCTAGCTCGAGAGCATGAGATGGAGGCCATGGCTTTGAGAGATTTTGGAACGGCACAGCCATGAACAAAAGGGCCTAGGGTTTCTTCTTTTTAACTTTTGTTTTAAAAATAAAAAATGGTTGCTAATTAGGTTTAATGCGGCGTTTATATGCGTTGAAAAACGGGGCTGAGATCCGCGCGGTGACCCTACCCGAGGGCAGGATCCGCGCACTTTCGTTCATCGGTCTATTTGCGTGAAGAGTCCCTCTTTCTTTTGTGTTGTTTCAATTTGATTTATTCATTTTTTAAATTTTTACCTCATATTTGGTTTCGATTCCATATGGATCCGTGTTCAAATGGTGCTGTTTTTAACGTTTGATTTTGAAACTTCTGGATTTATGCGGTTAATTACTGTTTTAGTCCCTTGGTTTTGAATCGATTGTAAATTTAGCTTGCTTTTATTTTTTTTTTGCTGTTTTTGATCCTTTTAGTTTCGTTTTGATTTCAATTTCATCTTTGATCCACAATTTTGTTATTTTTATTCTTATTTATTTTATTTTTCTTTCTTTCAATTATATTTCAATTTTAATTTAGATTTTAGTACTTTAATTTTAAATTTAATTAGTTTTTATTTTGACATATATTTTGAAAAATCTAGTATTATTTTAATATTTAAGCTTGACATTGTTTTTAAAACTTATTATTAGTATTATCTTAATATATAGTATACTTTTATTTTAAATTGTCATTAATATTATTTAAATTTATCATATATCCTAATTTAAAATTTATCATGTACTAATTTTTAAAATTTTCTTTTATATTTTTTACACTTCAAAGAATTATACGATAGTATCCTCATACATTATTATATATATATATATATAATCTATATCTTTATTCCATGAATATTTTTTATTTGTATAACTATGAAAATTTTTAGTGCCCTTTAATATTTTTGAGTTACCCATATGTATATAATTTCATTCTTTAAAATACTGTCTTTTACATTTTGTATATTTTAACTTTTGTATATTATTATATATACCATTATTTATATCGAGTTTTCACTTTATATATTACTTATTAGATTAATATATGTATATTACTTTGTATGATGCTTATTTTAATTTTCCTCATATGCAACAATTATTTTAAAATTTGTTTAAATATTATTGTCTCACATAGTATTTATTTTAAACTCAATTTTGGTTATTTCAATTCCTTGTATATTATTGTAAATTTTGTACATATACTTTATTATTACAATTTCATTTCTTTTATGTCATTTTTAGTTATTTCAAAATTTTTACATTTGGTTTGCATTTGCATTAATCGGCTTGTTTTTATTAGCTTTTGAATGTTGATATTAATATTGGCGTAATGTACAATTGAGACTATCTTTGCTATGTTTGTCGAATTTATCTATTATTTATTCATTATTCTTTAGTATGTGTTTGGATTATAAGCTATCTTTTACATCATACATTGACATTCAATCATATTACATTTGTTTTAAAAAATGGTGTTTCATTAAAAGCACCAAAATCATTTTTATTTCATAATTTTCAAAATACCGTATTCACGATTCTCGAGAGAATTGTGCCCTAACTCACTGGGCTTCAATTTTTCCGATGAATTTAGATAGCCGAGTACCTCTTTTGACCATTTGATTTCTAAATAAAGCTTTTAGGGATTTCAAAATGTTGGATCCTAACTTACTGGATATGACATTTTGCTATCTCGAATTAAGGATTTTAAAATAAAAAACAATATTTGGTGTTGAGGAATGTCGAGAGATCGAACCCTAACTTACTGGATTCTGATTTCTCGATTGACTCAAATAACCAAATATCCTTCTCAAAATGTACGATTTTTTAAAAATTTTAAAAGACAAACGTGAATTCGAAGATTAAACTGTTGCACCCTAACTCACTGAGTGTGATAATTTATCTCTTTGAAATGAGTATTTCTTATCATACAATTTGGTTCATTCAAATTTTCTTTTCAAGGAATTGTATTCTAAAATCTTTTCAAATTTTCGACACTAAAGACATTAAAAAATCAATTCGGTACCAAATTTTGGGCGTTACGAGGGTATTAACCCTTCCTCGTGCGTAATCGACTCCCGAACCTATTTTCTCAAAATTTCGCAAACCAAAATCATTTTCAAGGTGAGCCGATCACATCTTAATAAAGGATCGGTGGCGACTCCCATTTTCATTTTCAAAGTCGATCCCCATTTTTCAAATATAAAAAAAATGGTTTCGACAAATAAGATCAACAACAATGAATATTTCGGATCAATTAAGGAAGGATCATTCTTATCTTTTTCAAGTAGTACAGTGATAAGTGCACATATTTTACATATTTGATGCCTGAGCATTTAACATTTTCCATGACCCATAGGTAAAATATTGCATTTTAGTTTAGATTTCTATTATAAAATTCATTTGCATTTATTTATCTTTTTAGTGTTTTTCCTTTATTTTATGCATTTTTAAATAATTAAATTTGATTTAGATATTTTTTAACTTGAAATAGGTGCATGGAAGCTTAAGGCTCGGGTTTTGAGACCATCGAAATATTAGACGAAAAACCAAAATAAAGCGTAGCCGAAAACGAGGAGTTTAAAATAATTATCATGAAATACTTATTGATACTACTTTTGGAAAATAAAGGCATGGAATAATAGAAGATTGAAATTAGTGAATCATAGAGTGATATGAGTGGAGACAAAGATTATTTTTCTATAGCAACCTTTGTCATGCCAAATAAGGTTACTAAATTTAAACACATAAATATATTATATTAATAGTATTAAATGCAATACAATTGTCTATCATGGTCTTGTCATCAATTACAAGTTAGTGTCGAGCTGATCTGTGACATCAACCCAATCAGTGGCATTATCTATATACACAAATTTGGTGAGAGAAAGCATTTTATATTAAAAGTTAATTTTTTTTAAAAGTTTACTCAGCGGGAAAAAATTATTTATAAATTCATTAGATATGAGTTCATTTTCTAGACATAATAATTTTAGTTCATTTATTTATAAAAACATGAAAATATAAAAAGATCATCAAAATAATATAGTAGTCAGTTAATAAAAGGATATATTCACTTTTTTTTAACTGATGATACCCGATTAACCCGTGACACCAACTCAATTAAATTATAAGGATATTCAAAACCCCATTGAACTTTTATTTTATTCCTAAACCTTTTAATTTGTTTCTAGCAGATTTTGGGGCTGGTGAGCCCATTGTTGGTTGCTGCAGCCCTTTTGTTTGTTTTTAGCTAATTGAGCCCATTTTTTTTATTAGCTGAAGTTTAGTAGGTTTGACTTTAAAGCCCGTTGCTAAATGATGTTGGTTCAAATGGATATGTTGGATGTACTTTGGTTAAATCGTATGGCATATTTTAGTTATGGTATTTTGGAAATACCAAAAATTTTCTATTTTGGAAATTTATTCACTCGAATATTAAATCGTTTTATCATATACATACATACATGTGTAGTATCATAACTAAATTTTATATTGCACATTTTAAATTTCAGATTTTCGTGATAAAGTATTAATTTTAGGTATAGTGGGGATGCTATAACCTTCTCTACGCATAACCGATTCCTAAATATAATCAGGAAATTAAAATTTTATTAGATAATCAGAATTTTAAAATTTAAATAAATATTTAATCAAATAAAAAAATTAATTAGATAATTTATCCATTTGGTTTAACTTAAATATTTATTTATATAGTTTCTATATTATTAGCTAATTTAAGTTTTAATTTGATATAAAAATTTAAATTTTAATTATCACATTTTAAAATATACATGTAGTAACCATATTTTGTCGAGGTCAAGTTCGGTCTAGAGTTGTATTTGAATTTCATATATATAACTTTTTAGTTTATTATTATTGACAATTTTGTAATACTAAAATAAAAAAGAAGATGAAAAAAGATTAAAATATGCAGAAGGTTAAACATTGTTTAGACGGTTTTGAAAGTATATGTCTCTGTACACGTAAAAGGGTTGATAAGGAAAGTTTTATAGAAAAACCAGGGCGCCATCTTTACCATTCAACTAAACAATACTTGTTCATAGGAATGGAACAAATTTAATGGTTAATTGTTTATCTTTTCAGCAAATTCTCGTGGTAAGAGGATTTGTCATTACTTCTGACGATGGATATCCTAGTTACAACAAAAGAAAAACACACTAAACAATTCAATAACCTCATGGCGGAAACATATAGGGAGGAGAACCATACGGTTAAAGAGAAAAAGAAAGGAGAGCATGGGCAGAGATGTAAAGAAGCAAGGAGAAGAAAAAGAAAAAGAAAGAAAAGTCATGATTGGTAACATGTTGCTTCATCACCATTACTTGCACCTTGACAAGTCCTGAGCATGAAAACTCTTGATTGGTAACATGTTGCATTTGTAGTGGCCCAAATTTGTCCGGCCCATATAAAATAAAAACCAAAAAATAAAAAAATAATATTAATATCAAAGTCCGCTTACAAAAAAAAACAGTTTGGCCCAAATTACAAGCCCAAACCTAAACTACACTAACCCAAACCTACTAAACCTAATAACCTAGCAGCCCAAAACCTAAAGATTTTCGGAAAACCTATCTCCCTCTTGTGCCGCAACCTTACCATGTCGGCAGGCTTGCCGTCTGACACCCCCTCTGCCACTACCACCTGTAAAACAACAGAGAAACAAAAACAAAAAGCACAAGCAGAGAAAAAAAACAAAAATAATATACCTTGTAATATATTTGGCTATAAAAGCCAAAATCATCTTGTAACACACACACAAAAAAAATCGAATACAAAAAACGAAGTTCAAAAAAAAAAAGAAGGTAATTTATTTTATTTGCTTTTTTATTCCGAAAAAATAAGAATAAAAAAAAGTTTTAACTTTTACCTGTTAAGAGCCGTCATCGAGAACCACCTTCAATTTGAGAAGCCTCATTGAGGGCCTCGCCGGAGAGGGAAGAAAGTGAATGGTTTCTTCTTCCTTTTTTTTTTTCACCGATCTCGCCCTTTTTTGGGTGTTTTATCCCTAGATCTAACTCTAGGGTTTCGAAAGGATTAAAAAAAAGTTTTTTTTTTTTATTTTTTGACCACTATAGGTGGTGGTCGCCGGCGTTGATGACCGGTGGTCACGACGGCCTTGTGGCCGGAGCGAGAGGGGGGGGGAATTTCAGAGAAAAAAGAAGAAAAAGAGAATTTTTTTTTTGAAAAACTAAAACCAAATAAATTTTTTTTGGGAATTTTTTAATTTATACAAGCCCCTAAAATGACATTGTTTTGGCACAACCCAAAAATTCGACCCAAATTACCCTTAGGATTCTCGTGTTTTTGCATGGGAGGAGCTAATTTCCATTTTGGTCCTTCCGTTTTTTTGCTCTTTCTTAATTTCGTCCTAATTCATTTTTATTTGTTTTATTTTTGCCCCTTCTATTTTATTCTTGTGCGATTTAGTCCCTTGACCCACTGTGGACCCATTGAGGGGATGACAAGTGAACTTGGGTTGGGAAAGTAACCCTCTGGGTCCCTATTTTTCCATTTTATCTTAATTCCACCCTTTATGTTTTGTTGTTGTTTTAATTTTACACTTTAAATTTTATTACATTTTTAATTTAGTCCCCCTAACTAACTGGTAGCTTCTTTAAATGTGGCGCGTACGTAGTGGTTGGGATAATTAAATTTTGAGTCCCTGTGTTTTTATGTTTTATTTTACTTTAATATATTATTTTCAAATTTTTCATAATTTATCCTTTAAATTTTACCACAGTTTTGATTAGGTCATTTATTTAATTTAACTCATTTATTTTTAATGTATTTTTGTTTTCTTAGTATTTTTAATTTTGCCATTTACATTTTTTACCTTTAAATTAAGCAATTTTTACTTTTATCTTCGATTTATTATTATTATTATTTTGTTTGTTTCATTATTAAATATGGTATTAACTAGTCATAATCATTATTATTATTGTTATTATCATCGATTTGTGTTGTTATTATTATAGTTGCTTTATTACTATTTGATTATAGTGATTACCGTTATTTATGTTCTTATATTATTATTTTACTATGGTCATTTCAAATTTTTATTTATATTTTATATTTTTTTTTCTCGTGTAATTATTTTATTTTAGTCATTATCATCTTATCCATTATGCTTAGATATATTTATTTATTTTCGCACTATGCTCAACTGCATATCATATTAAGTGATGCATTCGTTTTTACACAACGCATAAGAAGAAATTAAAATCGAGGCAATATTCTTTATTTGGGGAATCTGAGGGGTCGTGCTCCTAACTTACGGAGTATGATTTTTCTCTTTGAACCGAAGTAATTGAATAACTTATTTAAAATGAAAACACATAGGATTTAGGTAATAATCAAACGGCAATTATCCTTATTTTCGATGATTTGAGACATCGTGCCCTAACTTACGGGGCATGATCTTTTTTTCTCAATTAACTCGAAATAAAGCCTTTTCCACAAAATTTAATCTAGTTCGCGATATTTTAATAAAATCATACAAGAAGGGGATCGTACTTTAAATTTTCTTTGAATTCTCAATTCTCGACACTAAGACATCAAGTAATCAACTAGGTACCAATTTTGGGCTTTACGAGGGTGTTAACCCTTCCTCATACGTAACCCACTCCCGAACCCATTTCTTGGATTTTGTAGACCAAAAAAAATTATCGTTTTAATAAATCTAACATTTTATTAAAATGACTAAAATTTGAGGTGATCCAATCACACCTAAATGAAAAATCGATTCAAAAAAATGTGTCCACAGCTATCATCAAATATGGTTGGTTCATCTTGAAATGAAACTCCGGTCTTATTGAGAACATCATCTTGTTCTTCATTGATTGTAGCTGCTTAAAATATTTTCCC
Source organism: Gossypium raimondii (assembly GCF_025698545.1). Taxonomy (NCBI): domain Eukaryota; kingdom Viridiplantae; phylum Streptophyta; class Magnoliopsida; order Malvales; family Malvaceae; genus Gossypium; species Gossypium raimondii. Next base: position 56,316,899 of record NC_068577.1, on the reverse strand, counting down.
TCTCGGTTCAAACATTTTCACCTTGATAGTATTTCTAACCCATTGATGTTGGCTTTCTCCATAAAAGTGATTCCAAGCTTGATTTTTTTTTTTTGACATGGAAACATATACTAATAGGCATTAATATATCATTTATTAATTTCGGTGAAGGTGGATGCTTACATGTTTTTTTTCTCAAGAATTAGATGAGTGGAAATATCAAGCTATAAGGCAACAGTTTAGCATTTAAAAATTTTGATAAGGTAGTTGTCAAGATTACTAGAACGCGATTTCATTAATTATTCTTAATAGTAGAATGTCTTTTTTGCATGTATACCGCCAGATTATATATTTTGCGGGTATACTGCCAGATAAAAAGTACAGATATATTGCTAGAATCACACTTCTTCCGTCTCATTATCATACCTCACCCCAATGTATATGCAGTCATAAACAGATTCAGATATATCAAAATGTCATACACAGATGTATTGTGCTAATTTTTGAACGAAACAGATCAGAACATGCCAATGTCATATACAGAAATTCAGATCAGATATGCCAATTTTATATAACTAAGCATGCTTTCAGGAATTATAATGACATCCCTAACGTACCAAAAATTGCTACATATTGGTTGCTTTGTTACCATCTATGGATGCATACAGAATGTTATTTTCAAACCTACGACCCAAAACACATCCCAAACAATTCTGCTCGAAAAGGGCCCACATGACCCAATTTATTGAGCCCACACACTCGTGTGACGTTGATTGACAGTTTCATTCGCATCGTTTAATGAATTTTTTGAGCTCGGGTCACACACCTGATCGATTCTGAGATGTCGACAGAACAACATCACCAAATTCTGCACAAACGACATAAAGAAACATTTAATTACACAGAAATGACCCTTACTTCCTAAAGAAAATCGTGTTAGAATTGTAAAATAAATCTAAAATAAAATTTAATAAATCAGGACTATCATGTCAAATCATCAAGAATAAATCAAGAATAAAACTAGATACGAAAGCGTAACTGAAACCATGAATTACTTGAAATTTTTCCGGATCTTGAAGATTTGATCTTTCAAATTAGCAAACAAGAAATTTAGAGAATATTTGCTCTCTTTTACTAATGATGGGGTATTAGAAAAGATATATTGTATGTAATTTGGGACCATAACCCTAATATTTATAACATTAGCACATTAGTTCTAATTCCTAATTAGCCCATCATTCATTAGGATTTGATTAAAACTCAATTACTAGAGTATCTACACATATTTGACCAATACTTTATTTAATAATTAAAGCCCAATAAAATTTTAACCAAATTAGATTACTTTCAATTTGGGCTAACCTATCATGATAGTAAATAATAACATGTAATTACCCTTATTATATATGTGATGTCCATATTTTTCAACAAGTCGACCAAAAACTAACACATTCGTCAACAAAATTCCCGAATTAACCAACCAGCTCTCCAAAAATCGGCATTTAGCACTTATCTCGCAAAGAAAAAAAACAGCAACTAGCAGAGTTAATTGGAGGATCAGGTAATTCACGCTCCTCACCTAACCAAAATTATAAAAGATCAATTAACCCCAACAACACAACGATAATTAGTACCCAAAGTAACATTCGAAGAACTTACTTAGGATGAAGTTACAAATCCTACTCCAAGATACTTACCACGCACAGCCGAAACAAATCAATTGGCAAAGAGGCGGCAAAACAGAAAACAAGATAAAAATCAAGGGAAACAGTAGAATAGAAGCAAAGGGGTGGCAAAAGAGAAAAAACTACAACCTATCAGATTTATTTAGTAGTTGAGTTTGACCGAAACTCTAACACCTTAGGTGGCAACAAGTGACAGAGCAAAAATAATTCCACTTTTGCACACAACAAGATTTGAACAAAGGACTCATAAGTAAGCTAAAGCTGGTAAACTCATTTTTATTAGTAACCTTACAAAAATTAAAAATAACTCTTACCAACCAAGACATATATGGTATCAAAATTAATGGAAAAATTGTAAAAAAAAAAAAAGAATTGAACACAAGATCTAAAGTAAACATCCAAGACACTTAACAAATCGAAATTTAGAAAAATTGGAGCATTACAATACATACAACTAAACCTGTACATTACCGAATAAAAAACTAGTAAATTATATAAAAGGTGAAGTTGCATAGATAACTTCGTTAAATGGGACTTGGATAGTTTATTTTAATGGCAAATCAAAAATATTAACAGTTGATTTAAAATATTTGAAACACAATAATTTATTTCAATTATCAATGTCAAAACAATAAAGGATAATAATATAAACAAAACCAATCCATTTAAATGAAATTAAGTGTATCAAAAAATAAAACCAATTATTTTTATATTAGGTAATGATGCTGACATGTTTTCTAGCTGACTTTGCCTACTTGTTTAGGGCAATTTACCAGAAAAAGCCTTTTTTTTTTCAAAATTTACCGAAATGGGCCGATTTTTTTATTATTTACCGGAATGATCCATTTTTCGGGAAATCGTGCCCACGTCAGCGCGATGTCAGGGTACATGGCAGGACATTGCGAGGGAGCGATTTCCTTCCACGTCAGCAGGTCGCACTGACGTGGACGCGATGTCCTGCCACGTAGCGCATTCCTGGGGACGCGATTTTGACATATTTTTCACGTTTGGTTTTTTTGGCTTTTAGGGTTTAGGGTCAGGCTTTTTAGGCAGAAAATGTTTCGGAATAAATTATTTCGAGTTGACGTTTCTGGTCAAATAGTATAAAATCGCTTCTACCAGGATGCTATTTGAGAAGAAATTGTGAAATCGCGCCCTCGTGGACGCGATTTTGCTACAGTAGGTCATGTAAGAAATAGTAAAATTTATGAAATAAACTAAAATTATTAAGTCCAGAAATTGTGTTAATGGTTAGTAAAATTATCAAAATATGTAAAATTATTAAGCCAAAAATTGTATTAATGGTTAGTAAAATTTATGAAATAAACTAAAATTATTAAGTCCAAAATTGTGTTAATGGTTAGTAAAATTTATCAAATTAAGTTAGGTTAGGGTTAGGGTTTTTAATTAATTTAGATTAGGGTTAGGGTTTTAATTAATTTAGGGTTAGGGTTTTTAATTAAGTTAGGTGAGGGTTAGGGTTTTAGTTAATTTAGGTTAGGGTTAGGATTTTTAATTAATTTAGGTTAGGGTTAGGGTTTTTAGTTAATTTAGGTTAGGGTTAGGGTTTTTAATTAATTTAGGTTAGGGTTTTTAATTAATTTAGGTTAGGGGTTAGGGTTTTTAGTTAATTTAGGTTAGGGTTAGGGTTTTTAATTAATTTAGGTTAGGGTTAGGGTTTTTAATTAAGTTAGGTTAAGGTTAGGGTTTTTAATTAAGTTAGGTTAGGGTTAGGGTTTTTATTTAGGTTAGGTTAGGGTTTTTAATTAATTTAGGTTAGGGTTAGGGTTTTTAATTAAGTTAGGTTAGGTTAGGTTAGGTTAGGGTTTTCAATTAAATTAGGGTTTTTATTTTATTATATCAAATAATATCAAAATTTTCTTCAAAAATTTCTATGCGTATTACATCAAATAAACTTCTATTTTATTACATCAAATAATAAATTTAAATACGGTAATCAATGTCTATGCCCGTGGGATTCGGTTCCACATGGCGGTCGTCGACGGTTGCGCGCTAGATTCCTCCTTCCTCTAGCTTCCGGCGGCGGTTGTTCTTCCTCCGGTGGTGATTGTGGTTCTTCCGGTTCGGCATCTGGTTGTCGGACTTGGGACGATGATCCACCTTCAAAGAATAGTGTATGTGGAGGTGTTTACATCATGAACGGCGACGGTGTTTGAAAGCCATACGTTGCTGGCGATTGGTAAAAAGGAGAGCTCCCCGAAGGCATGTGCGATCCCTCCTGCGCCGCTGGCCTAGATATCGACGGTCCGCTCGGCATAACAGGAAATGGAGCTGAACCGGGCATTTGGCTCCAACCTGCCATAGTATTCGGAAAAGGATACATGTAAGGGTTAGGGTACATATAAGGGCTAGGAAACATACTTGGCATCATAGGGAAAGGCGATTGCGTGGGTATCATCTGTTGAATTGCTGTGTCAGGTGACTGCGTCAGTGCTCTCGTTGGGGCCGGTGATTGCATGCCCGCTGATGATGCGCCGGGTGACTTTCTAGGCCTCGTTGAGGGGATGCCTTCGAAGTCTTCTCGCCTTGGATTTAGAGGCCCGTGCCTTTCCCTTTCGAGACGTAATTGTCGTTGCCTCTCCTCTGGCGTAAGTAAATACGGCTTGCCATGGATCCTAAACCATGGCATGTATTCTGGAACGCACGCTAACTCCGGAACGATGATTTCTTCCCGAGTAGGTAGATATTCATGCCGATTTTCTCACATTTCTGTGTACTCGGACCAGTATCTAGGCCAATCCGTACCTAATAGCCGAAGGTCGATTTTGTGGTGCTCGTCAAACTCTTCAGGGTCCGCAGGAATCGGTTGTCTACATCCAAACTGTCGTAGCACTCTGTCTGTCTGGTGGGGCTCCACGGTTGCATAGTTGATCAACACCACTTTCACGTGCCAAGCGTTTGGATTTTGTAAAAACTCTTCCGGGATTACTGCCCGAATTGTCGGATCCTCGTATGGTGTCCATTGAAACTATATGAACATGATAGAAATATTAGTTATATACATAATACTAAATACTAAATACTAAATATCAATCGACTAGCGAATGTATGGAAATATCTATTTGCAATAATACTTACTTCTGCTTCTGACCGTTGGTCCAATAGAAGCCATATATCTTCAAGTTCAGACGGTAATCCACGATAACTTGCCGGATGGTTCCACCTAATTAAATAAATTTTTAGCATACTTTTATTCTTACAAAATCTACATAATAATTCTAAAATGTAATATAAAATTTACCTCGTTACGAGTGGGAATGTCTATGGGTGGTTCACTCGAGGACGTAGAAATGGAAAGCGAAATCGTGCCCATGATTGCAGTAGTGACAGGCAACCTCCGATGGTTGCTCTCCTCGGTTGCGTCGCCTCGCACGTCTCCCGATATAATGTTGCCAAGACGGCAGACCCCCAACTAAATTCACCGACTCTTCTAAAATCAACGAGTTTTAACAGTCACCTTAGATGTACACGGCTCCGTGACGTGTCCGGCATCAGATAACCTCTAATTATTTGAAGAATGTATGATCGAGCATATCAGATTCTTTGGATTTCGGTTGAATTTGCATTCGGATCGGGGAAGGTGGCACGTAACCAGCCCATCTCGACCTTACCTCCATCTATTTTTTCCGGAATAGTGCCCAAAAGCTCGTAGCACATCGCCTCCCAATTGCTAGATTGGACAGACCTGGTGACTGGGTGCCCGTCCACCGGCAATCCCAACTGCATGCTGACATCTTCTAGAGTGATAGTGCACTCTCCACATGGAAGATGAAATGTGTGCGTCTCGAGTCTCCACTTCTCGATCAACGCACTAATCAGTTTCGAGTCCAACTTGCATCCTCGGCCTACCGTCCCCACGTGCCAAAAACTCGCTTCCCGCATGTAGTTCTCTACTAACGGTGATGGAGGAGCATGCATATTTCGGATATGGCATTCCAATACCCGATCTTCAGACTTTTATAACAAACAATAAATTAATAATTATCTAAAAATACTTAAATAAAAAATCTTAAATAATAATTACAAATTAAATTTAATACTTACCATTTTCATTTGCTCCATCGATATGTGATTGCTATCAAGACGAATCAATGATCCGGCCATTGATGAAAATATAAAAAAAATTAAAATTATTTTAAAAAATATAAAAAATTAATAATTATTTAAAAAAATAGATTTGAGAGAATTTTGGAAGGAAATTGAGAGGAAATTAAAAATAAATATGGGTTTGAGAGAATTTTGAAAGGAAATTGAGAGAATTTTGGAAGGAAATTGAGAGGATTAGAGAGGAAAAATTAGATAGGATTTGTTTGTGAAAAAAAATAAAGGGTTGGGGGGTATTTATATATATATATTTTGACCGTTGGGGGGGCAACGGTCAAATTTTTGACTGTTAGTAGTCTTTGTTCACGCGGAGGACATCTCGTCCCACGCCGCCAGTCGCTACCGACGTGGACGCGATGTCCCGCCATGTACCCCGACATTCTTACCGACGTATGCGATTTCCGGAAAATGGATCATTCTTGTAAATAATCAAAAAATCGGCCCATGTTTACATCACAAAAATATCTACAACACTATAAAAATGACAAAATTGAGTTGTCGTTTTTTTTCATGTTGCCAAAAATGAAAATAAAAATTTCAAATTTTTGTCTACTAGCCTATTTTCTTACCGATGCACCCCTCGAATAATATTATATAATTATATCGTGACACTAAAAATACAATATAATATGAATATTAAAAATATGCTACCTTATATTGAAGAAAATAACAAAATATATATTTGTTATATTTTATTACGGGAAAGATTCACTTATACCAATATAAAATTAAAATAGTTTTACACTCTTTCAGATATTTTTGTATGATTAATATTTTAACAATTTAGTCATTGAAATTATCAATATAACTGTACTTATCATGTGTATAAATTTTAAAACAGTCCAATATCTCTATCATATCGATCTAAAATGTTGTATATATTAATATTGTTACGCCCCAAAATATAAAGGGTTAATTGAAATAAATAACTAAAAATTAAATAAGTTTGATGGTTAAATACCATTGTCATATTTTAGAGGTTTTAGGTTCAAGTCACTCCCCTCCTATTTCTTATTCTTTTATTTTCAACAAATTAGGATTGAAACTACACTAAAACAAGTATTATGAGAAGTAAAAGTTTAATATAAGAAATAAGCCTTAGGCCTAACTGTTAGGAGCATGCTTTCCTACCTTATTTACCCAAGTTTGAGCTACCATTTTCCCCAAAATGTATTTTTATTTTCGACAGTTAGGGGAAAATTGCTATGCCACCCTTAGGGTTCCCCAAACCCTAGGTATTTAGTCCAATATTACCCAACTAAACTTGAATTATGTTTCTTTTCAAATCCCATAAGAACTTTCTTTCCTCTCCCTATTTCTTCTCATCTTTCTTTTCTTTCCTATCCTTTACATCATATTTTCCATCTTTTGCTATCGAGTATTTTTTTTCTTGTATCAAATCAACTTCGCTTCTTGATTTCTTGCGATATCGTCAAATAATATCCTTAATCTTTTCCAATAATCGATAAGTATATCTGTAATAGCCCGATTTTCAAAAATGTCGAAAACAGTGGTACGAGATCACCAAATTCAGAAAATAAGCTCGTAAATTTTATTATCAATAATTACGAGCCAAATATGATTTTTAAGAGATTTTAAATTAGTAATTTGTATTTTATAAAATTTATTAAGTCAAGAAATTGAGAAAAGAGGTATCGAGACTTCGATATTATAAACCGAGCCGTAAATATTTTTATAAATATTTACGGAGTGTCAATATGGTAGTGTTAAAGTTTCACAGAAAATTTTAATGTTTTGGCAGTTAATTAATTAAAAGGACTAAATTGAAAAGATGCAAAACTTGCTAAAGTGATTAAATAGCTTAACAATTAAATAAGGAAGGACTAAAAGAAAATGGACCAATTTAGGGCTGAGATGACATACCGTTAAAAAAATCTAAGATTTTTATGTATTAAGGACAAAATTGGAATTACAATAAAGTTTATGTGGCCAAATTTTATTTTAAGCATTTCAAGACCATTTCTTCTTGAAATTTCGGTGGGAGACAGCCATGGAAGAGGGTTTGGAGCTGGTATTCCATATTTTGGCTTCACGTAAGTTTAATTCTTGCTTTGTCCTTGAAATTTTTATATTTTAGATTTTTACAATTAGGTCCAACTTAGTATTCTACTAGTTTCTCATTTTGTTGAAAGTTTTGGAAGATACTAATGATAAGTTCATATGATTGTTGTTATTTTTGATGAAATTGATATGTTAATGGATGTTTAAAGGTGTTTTATTAAAGAATTTTAGATGAAAACATGTTTTAGGGATTAAATTGAAAAGTATTGAAATCATGGATAAATTCTAAAATTTCATGGAATCTATGGGCTGTTATTGATATGTATGAGAAATACTAGGCTTGAATTAAGGATTATATTGCAAGAATTTCATTTTCCAAGCCTAGGGACGAAATTATCATGTATTAAAAGTTTAGAGTCAAATTGGTAATCAATATATTACACTAAACAGTTTTGGGCAGCAGCAGTGGTCTGACTTTGAAAAATCACCAAAATTGTGGGAATTGAATTAGAGGGTGAATAAAATATGAAATTAAAGCTTATTAAGTCTAGTTTCTCATAGAAGAAACGGTGTAAGTAATGAAATTGTAAATCATGAGATATAATAGATTTTGTGAGACAAGGTCAGAATGAATTCAGGTTCCCTGTTCTGAATTTGGAAAATCATTAAAATTGTACAAAAATGATTATGAGTTATAATTTATATGGTTAGAATCCTTAATGAGTCTATTTTATAAGAAACAAACTAAAACATCATCCAAATTCTGTACAATGAGATAATTAATTTTTAGTGAAGAGTGGTCGGAACTGTCAGACAGCAAAACAGGGGAAACTTTAAAGAATAAACTGTACTATTTGGCTGAACCAAAAATTCTTAAAATTTTATGGTAAGAAGGTATGTGAGTCTAGTTTTAGGTAAAATTAACGGATCTTAATTTGGAGCTCTGTATCTCCGGATAAAAATAATTTAGTGACTCTGACGCGGATAAACAGCTTTGAATATACATGTGAGTGAATAGTAAAATTATAGCTAATGTTGTTTAAGTGTGTTATACACATTAAGGATGTGGAATGGAGAGGAGGAGGAGGAAAATTGGGAAGTATATGAATGATTTGTGTATAATTGGTCATATGCTTGATTATAATTGATAAACGATGAAATAGAAATAATGCTTATATTTGTGCATTATTGGTTTTGGTTTAAGCTCATGTGTGAAAATAAAGTTTCATAGTATGTGTGTATCGTATATTCGGTATATGATTTGGCATAAAATAATTTCATGAATGGTTTATCATGTGGTTAGTTCCAAAAAGAGTTATGTTTAAATATACTAGCTTGTGACTATGGTTGAATGCTATGTTTATATCTTGTGTGATGTGTATAGGAAACAAGTGTGGTAAGATAATGAAATAGTAAGTTCATATGACTGAAATTTAATGATAAAATGTTAATTTCATGAATTATATAATGTATGATGAAATGTATTTAGTGTTGAAAAGAGAGTAAAATAAAATGCGAAAATTGAATAAATGATCAAATTGAGCGGAACGCGGATTTGAGTACTTCGATCAAGTGACAAAGTGATAGGTGATAGCTTGGCTACACTTATCGATCAAGTGACAAGTGGAAAGTGATAAGTGATAGCTTGGCTACACTTATCGATCAAGTGACAAGTGGAAAGTGATAAGTGATAGCTTCGCTATACTTATCGATCAAGAGACAAAGTGATAAGTGATAGCTTGGCTACACTTATCGATCAAGTGACAAGTGAAAAGTGATAAGTGATAGCTTTAGCTACACTTATCGATCAAGAGACAAAGTGATAAGTGGCTACACTTATCCGATCAAGAAACAAAGTGATAAGTGGCTACACTTATCGATCGAGACAAGTGATAAGTGATCATACGTAAGACCATAGTTATACTATGGCAAAGTGAAAGTGAAGTACTCAATTTTCCGTAACTGTTCCCTAATTTGATTAAGGATGGTAAGTGACAAATGGGCCCAAATGAATTAAAGTAAATGAATAAGTGGTAGTGTATTTATACCGGGATGATGTTGTTATTTAAGCTAAAGTGATATTTTCATTGCAAAATTAAGAATTTCATAAATGTGTTATTGAATGATATAATCGATAAACGTTGAGTTAAATGGTAAATACGTATTAGTGTTAAACTTAGTGACATTGAATTGTACGTGAATTAAATGGAAATTGCTAGTGATATGATCTAAATTGTGAGCATGAGAAATTGCGAATTAAATGAAATGGAAATGAAGCATTGAATTGTATGAGTATGTACCGGGTCTCGTAGGCCCTAATTATTATGATTATAATATTTTGAGGATATATTGTGAAAAGTTATAGAAGCATTCTAATTATTTTGAAAGTTTTAATTTAGTTGAAATTTTATAACTCACTTAAATACGTTTACAAGCGTATGTGTTTTGGTAATGCCTCGTACCCTATTCCGGTGTTGGATACGGGTAAGGGGTGTTACAATATCTCAATCCCGATGATTAATCTCGATTTTTTGTAAAAATACTATCCAGTACGTACGAGCCCAATTTTGACCCTAGCCCAACAAACTAAATTGACCCAAACAACAAACCTAAACCCAAAATTCAAACCCAAACAAATTAACCCTAACTGCCCATTTACAAATTAAACCCTGACCCAAAGAAATAACAAGGCCCAATGGCCCAAAACTTTTAAAATTTTTAGAATAGCCAGAAACCCTAGGGTTTTTGGAACCGTTCCCCTCTTTCGTGCCGCCCGAGGCACCTCGTCCTGAGGTCTGACCCCTCGCCTAGCCTCCTTGCACCGAAATGGCAAGGTCACCTTCGTTGACCTTGCCTAGCCTTGCAAAACACAATGGAAGAAGAAAACAGAAGCAAAAAAAGTAGAAAACAGTAGCATAATCGGCTCTAAAAGCCCGAACGAAATGTAACCCTTTTCTTTTTACAGAGAATCAAATACTAAGAGGAAAAATATCATTCAAATCCCAAAGGTTTACTTCTATTTGTCATTTTAATTTTTAATTCATTTTTATTCTACTTTTTATTTTTTTATATTTTTACATACGCAAATAAAACATAAAATAAAAGTGAAAGGTTGGAAGAAAACAAACCTTCGCGTCCCGTCACCGTAAATGACTGAGGTAGCCACTTCCGATGAAAAGTGGCCAAAAATTGAAATTTTTTAACCTATTGGGTATTTTTTGTGGGGATTTCAAAAAATTTTAGCCTCGGATCTATGTTCAGGGGGTAAAAAATGATAAAAAAATGGTTTTTTTTTTCTGGCCACTGTGGAAGGCGGCGGCCACGGTGGTCCGGTGACCGGAGTCCGGCCGGAGCCATGGCCCGAAATTGAGGCTGAGAGAGAGGGGAAGGTGTTTCAAACTCTTTTTTTAAGGGGAAGGAGAAATGAGTTTTTTTTAAAAAAAAATTTGGCTTAAATAACCTAAATAAAACGACGCCGTTTTGGTTGGCATCCTTAATCCCCAAAAGGACGTCGTTTAGCCCCTCAACCCGCTCATGTGACCCGACCCGCCAGAGGATCCACGCGTTTTCGACGGAAGGGCTAATTACACCTTTAGCCCTTCTGCTTTTTAATTATTTTGCAATCAAGTTTCTTTTAGTTTTTAATTTTGCCCTAAAATTTCTTTAAGATTTCAATTTGCTCTACCTTGAAGCTGTGCGTTTTGGGGGGATGGGATTATAGCCCATTTGGTCCCTTCTTTTTATTTTCGCATTCAACTTGGTCCTCACTTTTTTATTTATTTTTGATTTACCACGAATTGTTGTTTTAAAGTTCAATTTGATCCTTTTTTTTGCTATTTTACTATGCTATTATTAAATTAATTAATTAATTAATTACTATTATCATTAGTATTATTATTTCCTTTTATTTGTTTACATATTATTTTTATTATCAAGTTAATTAATTTTCTCGTTATTATTTCTATTATTTTTATTTGCTTACCTAAATACTTTAAGTACATTTATCTTATTTTGTCTCTTGTTTATTTATGTTCTTATTTATAATTTTGAAACTTTAGATTGTTAATTGTATTATTATTATTATTATTATTATTATTATCTTTTTATTTTTTATTTTTAGTGATTCATTATTATTATATTACTATATTAACTACTTTTACATTATAGTATACTTTTTCTTATTCGTTTATTTACTTAAATATTTCAAATACATTTATTTTATTATGTCACTTCTTTATTTATATTCTTTCGTACAATCTTTAAACTTTAGATTTCTATTACTGTTATTATTATTATCATTATTATAGTCAATATTATTCTTAAATTGTTTTATATAATATATATTTATTTTTATAATATCAAGTCTTTAACTCTAAATTTTTGGTTCGTTTTCCATTATTATTTGTTTTGTTGATTATTTTTTTAGCTCGTTTATTTTATTCTTTATATGGTCATTCGTATAAATGCAATTATCATTACTCCGATACGCATTTTTATACCGTACTTTATTTCTATCGATTCATGTTACATTAATTTTACTTGATACATAAATCACGATCTTAAAATAAGTAAAACTTCATATTTTGAGATTCGAAAAGGTTGTACCCTAACGTACAGGGTTTCGATTTTCTCGATAAATCCAAATAAACGAACGTTTTTAGCAAAATTTTTAAAATAATCTTGGGAATAAAGAAAAATCGTATTCTAACTTACAGAGAACGATCTCTTCCTAAAATCGAGAGGATCAAATACCTTTCAATAAATAAACTTTTCGGTGTTTATTCTCGTATTAGGAATTCAAGACATTGCGTCCTAACTTATGGGACGTAATTCTTTTTCTCGATGAACGTGAAATACGCCAATTTCTAAAAAAATTCAACATTTTAACGAAGGATCGTATTTTAAATCTCTTCAAATTTTTCAATATTCGACACTAAGACACTAATTAATCAACTAGGTACCAGTTTTTGGGCGCTATGAGGGTGCTAACCCTTCCTTGTACGTAACCGACTCCCGAACCTGTCTTTTGAATTTCGTAGACCAAAACCTTTATTTTAATAAATTAAATCGTTTATTAAAATAACTAGTTTTCAAGGTGGCCTGATCACACCTCATTAAAAATGATCGATGGTGACTCTCATGTTCGTTTTCGTTTTTCAAAATCCAAGTCGACCCTTTTTTACAAAAAAATGGTTTCAACACAGTACTAATCATATGTTTGATTAAACAATATTTCATATTCTTACCAAAATCTTTCGTAAATCTTATTGAATCTTGATACCCAATGTTAATTCATACGAATTTGTCATTGAAGGACCTAATTTAGGTGAATCAGATTAGATTTGATCACAAGGAACGTCGATTGGACTCCCGATGAAAGGCGTGTGTTCTTTCACAAGTCAAATGAGACAAACTGTGTCTAGGATTAGGACCACACGGTCTCCCACATGGGCGTGTGGACCACATGACCCCCCATATGACCATGTGCCTTGGAAACTCTAAGCTAGTTTGAATCTCACATGGCCTGCCATACAACCGTTCCCTCCTATAGCTTAATTTTGCAATTTACCACACAACCACATTCTGTTACACGGCCTGGCCATACGATTGTGTAAACCTTCAACACGACGTATAGCATCCCACACAACTTGGACAAACGACCGTGTGTCTCCTGTTTTACAATTTTTCCCAAAATTTTGTGAATTGTTCAGTTTAGTCTCTGTATGACCCCCGAATTGTTTTTAGAAATTTTGTTCACCCGATTGAGTCCCTGACATTATGAACATGCTAGAATCTGTGATTGATGATTGAACTGCTACTGAATAATGATGATATGTGAATATTACATGTTTACTATCACTTTCTGTAACACCCCGAACTCGTGTCCGTCGCCGAATTAGGGTTACGAGGCATTACCAATCAAAACCCAACTCAGAACAGTCTTTCATTTTAAAATTTATGCATAAATTAGACTAAATCAATCACAAAATTTCATTTCATATATATATATATATATATATATATATATATATCGACCAAATTCAAATAGCAATCATTCACTCTCTCAAATAAGTCACCTCATATATATATAAATATATATAGGCACATAACCAATTAAAATCAAACATGCATCATTAATCAATTTACATATACCAACCATGTTTCAAAATTCAATCATATCATTATCATTTACCTAATAAAATTTGATATCATTCAAATTCTTAAAACATTTTCAAACATATATGATTACATATCATAAACCAAGCATATATCAAATCATCTATTTGTACACATTTATTTCTTTTCAATTTACTAACTATACTACATATTACAAACATAGGTAATCTACCCTGTTTGGATAGCTTTTATACATCAAATCGGACATCATTTATATACCCAATCGGACAGCATATATATACCAAATTGGACAGCATATATACACCAAATTGGATAGCATTTATACACCAAATCGGATAGCATTTTATACACCAAATTGGATAGCATATATACACCAAATTGGACAGCATATATACACCAAATTGGACAGCATTTATACACCAAATTGGACAACATTTTATACACCAAATTGGAAGCATATATACACTAAATTGGACAGCAATTTATACACTAAATTGGACAACATTTATACACCAAATTGGACAGCATATATATATATACCTAGTCAATTAATTTACCAACAATTCATTCATTAACAAATATGTCATACTTAAATATATATACATATTCAATCAACCTATCATTAACCAAACATATAATCACATCATTTATCACTTCTAAACCAATTCATAATACCAATTATACATTTCGTTAATAAGCCAACAATAATCACAACTAAAACACATTTATCAACCATACCAAATTCACTTGAACCGAGTCATAACAATCCACATTTGCAAATCCTACCACAAAATATATATATATATATATATATATATATCATGAAACATAATTTTTCCAACATGAACATATACCATGACCGAACATACAAAAACATAAACATCATTTCCAGCCATTTTCGCATGGCTCATATTTACATACCCCAAAATCAAATATATTAACTAGACTATACATGTCATAAGTTCGAATTCAGATTTAATACAATACCGAAAATAGTCAATAATGTGATAGACTTCTCTGACGGTCCCCGAGCTCGTAACCAACTCCCAAAATCTATAAAACGAAAAGCAAATACACACAGTAAGCTATCACAGCTTAGTAAGTCATAAGCAAATAAACATTTAATCATTTACATAATTTAAGCTAGTTAAGTAGTTAAAAGCCATTATAATTTCATATACAATCCAGCATATCATCTTATATATCAAAACGTATATATAACTTGTAATAACTTTTCTTTGGCCGAATACTCAATTGAACCTTAGTATATTTAACCTTTACTTTCAATAATACAACTACAACATTAGGTCGAATATACCAACTCTCACATAGTTCACATTAACATATAGCATCATATCATCAATTTAAACATTCAACTTACCTTATTTTCATAATTTAGTATGAATACATACCTGAGCCTTTCTAACTCAATTTTACACTCAATCTTAACTATATCATTGCCCGTTGAACCATTCGGAATTAAAAAGGATACTCGAATAGTCGAATATATTTTACAATGCCAACATCCCAAACGTGGTCTTACATGTAATCACATAACGATGCCACTGTCCCAAACAGGGTCTTACACGTAAACACAAGTTGATGCCAACGTCCCAGACATGGTCTTACACGATAACACATAACGGAATCCTATGTCATGACTTATGTATCCTAGCTATTCCTAAGGTTTGTACGAGACTTTCGGGCATCGTAACTCGATCGAATCAATCTCGTAAACATAGCTCCCAAGCTTATAAACATTCAGCCAAAACTTATATATATTCATAAAATTCAAATCATCATATAAAATTCATATATATTCAAAATTAACAGCATTTATTTGCTTATAAACTTACTTCGAATATCAACGGACAAAATAAACGACTATTCGATTATTTTTGTTTTCCCCCGATCCAAATTCGTTTTCTTTGGTTCTTGATCTAAACATATTCAAATCCATTTTATTCAATTTAGTAAAAAAAACATAAATGGGCAAATTACCATTTTGCCCCTGACATTTTACACTTTTCACAATTTAGTCCGTATTGCATAAAACACAAAATATGCAAAATTTGAAGGTCTCATGCTTGGGCTGAATTTTACCCATGATTATACAAGTCCATATATTTCATTTATTTCATATTTTAGCCCCTCAATTTATTATTTTTACAATTTAACCCTAATTACTCAAAATCATCAAAATTTCCAATACAAAACATATTAATCCAAAACATCTCTTTCGTAATCTATCATCTAACATCACAAAGCTGATGAATTCATTAATGGTTTAACTCAAAATATTCATCAAAATAAAAAATTAAAGCATGGGTTAGCTAGTCTTCGAAGCAACGATCTCAAAAACGTAAAAATTATCGAAAACTAAACAATGAAGATACCAAATTTTAATCTTCTAATTGCCGAAAATACAAAGCTCCAAATTCCTCTTTTCTTTCTCAAGTTTCGGCAAAATAAAGCCATTTGCATGGCTATATTATGTTTTATTTAATTTAATTATAAGTTAATATGCTTTTTACCATTTTACCCTTAATGAATTATCATTAAAATCCACCTAACATTGTCCAATATTGTCCACCACTATTATTAATGGTATAATTGACATGCAAGTGCTCCACATTTCCATTTTGCTTCAATTTGATGCCCTCAACTAAAAGACCTCAAAATTTTCACTTTACGTGATTAAGTCCTTTTTATCAAATTGAGCACACAAACAATAAAATTTTCACACGAAATTTTCACACATATTAATTCACTTACTGTAAACACCAAAAGAAATTTTTAAATATTTTTCTGACTCGGATTCATGGTCCCAAAACCACTTCCGACTAGGGTCTAAACTGGGCTGTTACACTTTCTCTTTGATGAATTGATATTGTTATTCTTATCACTGTATTACTGGTTGCATGTCTACTGTCGCTATTAAATTGAATACATGTTAAACATGCCTACTATTATTATTAAACCTAATACATGTTAAGCATGTCTACTACTATTGTTGAACCGAATACATGTTAAGCATGTCTATTGTTCTTGTACTGTACTGTTACTAGCATGTCATATTGCATTGCATGAGGTGGAACGATTGAAAGGAGGAAGTACTGGCAGTTTAATAATCAGCAACACTGGTGGTTTATCCACGAATTTACTAGTAGCTTTTATCTAAAATTATGTTGTGCACTCACAACCTACTGGCAGTTTATCTACAAACACTGGTGGTTCATCTGCAATCTTACTGACAACTTTTATCTGCAAATACATTGTGCATTCATCACCTACTGGTAGTTTATCTGCAGACACTGGTGGTTCATCCACAAACTGGAGTGTCCAGGTTAAAAGAGTTCTGAGGAACTCTTATTGTGGAGTGTAGCGGTGGGGTGGGACATTTTCTATTAAATGAAATTGCATTGCATTGACACTCATAAGCATACTCGAATGAATTGTTAACTTCTGCTATACTATACGAATGCTATTGTACAGAAAATTGTTATTATGCTTGGCTTATTACTCTGCATTGAGCTTCATAGCTTGCTCCCCTTTTATTTCCATCTCTACAAATAACCCATTAGGTTAGGACGCAGACACGACATTTGGAGGGTTTCAGCTCGAATTTATTTATTTTTATAAAATATTTTAGATTTATTATTTGATATTTTTGAATTCAGAGATTGTATTGTTTTATTTTTGAACTGTGGCATGAGACTTAAAATTTGTATTTTTGTAGCATGCATGACATTTAATTTGATTTTAAGATATTGAAATTTGGATATGAATTAGTTATGCATAAACTTTGTTTTTATTAAAAATATAAATAGATATAAGTTTTCCGTTACTATAATATAGATAAATTCTGAAATAAATAAATAAATTGAAAATTAACTAAGTTTTTGAAAGTAGTTACTGTTACAAGAAAACTGTTAAACTTAATCCATTTTTGTCAACTCGTGAGTTTTTTTTTTATTTATGAAAATATGCTAAGTTTTCTCCTAAGATGAACAAATGTTTTTAAATAATTGTTTTATAAACTCTGATAACTTACTGGCCGATGGCCAATGTAGTCTTCCGAATTTGGGCCTAACGTCTAGGCCGAGTTGGAGAGGTTACAAATATTTAGTGAACGGTTGAAAGTTTTTTTACACAAAATAAATAGTTACAACTTTTCAATTTACATCAAATTTGACATGCATGCTCTTTATAAACGACATATGAATTTAACAGTTGGGTTATTAAAATATTAAGGGTTGGAGAGGTTAAAGCCATGCACGGATAACGATAATTTGATTAGTGAACTAATACTACTTTCTTTCCTCACTTGATAGATGTTAAAGCCATGCACGGATAACGATAATTTGATTAGTTTATATTTCTTACGAATAAAAAAATAGTAATAAAAT
Source organism: Gossypium raimondii (assembly GCF_025698545.1). Taxonomy (NCBI): domain Eukaryota; kingdom Viridiplantae; phylum Streptophyta; class Magnoliopsida; order Malvales; family Malvaceae; genus Gossypium; species Gossypium raimondii. The sequence goes on along the minus strand of NC_068577.1, from coordinate 56,298,541 downwards.
ATTTATAGTAGATGTAGGGGTGAAGGGATGGAATTATTTTAAGAAAAAATTAAATTATAAAATTTTGAGTTAAAAGGTAATTATATTAATTTATATTTTATAAATTTTCAAGTAATTTAGAAAGTAATTTTTGAAAGCTATTGCCTACCTAAATAGATGTCATTAATTTCGATACAATGTTAGAGGTAGAGAGTGGGAGTAACCCGATTCGAATCCTTGTCAAATAGGTATTTAACAAAACTTTAACCACTACTTTATTCAAATTCTGAATTAAATTTTGAACTTAAAACTTATTTTCTTATCAATACCATATATTTATATATTTACAAAAGTTGACTAATTGTTAACTTTAAATAATATTTTATTATTAGAACAAACTTTTATATTTAAGAAATTTAAAAGAATGCTATTTTATTTACTTAGAGATTAGCACGAATCTACCTTGATACCTATGTAATGATAAAGTAATTTGATTTTAAAATAAATTAAAATGAAATTTATATAGAATAATTATTTAGATTAGTTGATTAAGCTTTATTTTGGTTGGCATTATTATTATAATAATATGGATGATGTGAGTTCAAGCATGCTTAAATTCGTTTTCTTTCAATTTAAAGGTTGAAAAAGGATTATGAGTAAAATAAATATTAGTGTTACTTAGAATATTAAAATTTTCAACTCACAATTTAAATTATTTTATTTTATTTATATATATATATTTACTATATGTTATTTTCACACATATATATATTTGACCAGTGCACCTCCCTCCTTTCGCTTGGTTAGTGTTAGTGTTATTACTAAATTTTTATTAACATAAAATTAATATTTAATTTTTACAATGTGTGTTGAATTAGTAAACGTGAATCGTCATGATTTTGATGGATTTTGTTTTATGGGAGTTGAATTGCAACAATTAAAATCATTTTTTATTTACAATTGCATAAAATCAAAAATATTATTATATTGCCTATTTGCCTTATACATTGATTAACGAGAGTTTAAGATTTTCTATTTTAAAAGGATTATTATCTTATCCGTAGTCAATCAAATAAAATAAAAAAATTCGTTAAACTATTAGTAAGTTTATTTTTTGGTCATTTAATTTCAAAAAATTACAAAACGATCATTGAACTATTCAAAAGTTTTTATTTAATCCACTGATCTGTTAAGTTTTTTGAAAGAAAAAAAGTCAAACTAGCGAGCTCCATGTGATGATTCGACAATTGGTATGGTTGATCAGTACTCATGACGAGTAGAAAAACATACCTTAGATCCAAGTTGATCTGACAGTTAGTGTTGGAGATTGGAGAGGAAAGTTTGGATTTTGGTCTGCAGATTCATAACGTTTAAAGCTGTTTTAAAAGAGAAGGGAAAGAAGAGCTTTCGATCGATGCATGTGGTGTGAACAGAGAAAGCCATATAACATCAGTTTAATAGCCAAGGACTTAGATAAAAACTTTCATATAATTCAATGATCATTTTATAACTTTTTAAAATTAAGTGACCAAAATATAAATTTAGTAATAATTTTGTGAGATTTTACACTATTATTTTTTATTTTTAAGAAATTATAATGGCACATGTTAACATCCTAAGTTGGAATTTTTTATTCTATTTGCATAAAACAAATACCCTTAAATAAATAATACCCTTAATTTTTTATTCTATTTGCCCTCCAACCTCCTAATTTTATATTAGTAAATGGATCTCATGTATAAAAAACCCTATTGTTCTCACCTTTTCTCCCAATTTGTAATATGTTCAAAATAAACAATTAGTCAACTTTTAATAAATATATGGTATTAATAGGAGAACAAATTCATAGTCCAAAATTAATGCCATCTATTATAATATTTTATTACTAATTTTTTTAACAATCTTATTATAGGTCCTGATCATATTTGTTATTTTCTAGCAATGACACAATGCCTAGAATTACTCATAGCCCCTTCCCAAACCATAAATAAGAAGATAATGCATTTCAGTGCACTCAAATCCACATCCTCCTATATTGACAACAATACTTATACTAATCAAACTAAAACTCAATCAGTTTTTATTACTAATCTTTTATTTGTGAGAAATATAGATTAGTCAACTTAAGTGTATATGTGTGGGGCCGTAACATTTAGGAAAGAAAATACTGTATTAATTAAAATGGCGGACTTGCCTATTTAGTCCTTTAAATTTTATAAAATTACATGTTAGTATAATGGTAAAATTACATTTAATTTGATTTCTCAATAATTTATGATTCATCTTTGATCTTGTTAAAGTGATTTTTAACTTTGTCCCTAATGTCATGGGTTAAACATTTAAAATAACTATAGGTAGATTATCATATCATCATCTACTTGTATGATCTTGTTGTTGTTTTTACAATGCACCTCTCTAGGTTAATAATCAATGGCAAAATCAGGAGACTAGCAAATAACTCGAACCCTCCTAAAATAAATTTTTATTTATTTATAATTTATAAAATTTTAAATTAGTAATAGTAAATTTACATTTTGATCTTCCTGCAAATGATAAAAACTTGATTTAATCTTTTAAAACTATAAAGATGTAGGCTATTAAAATTAAAATGGTAAAATCACATTTTTATTATCGTAAAAATATATAATTTAATTTCAACCTCAAAATTTTTTCTAACTTCACAGTTAATGTTATTATTATTGGTCATGGGTAATAATGATATTATTATTGTTCATGCGAAAAGCGATTGTAAAATAAATCGTCATGATTTTGATGGAAACCTAACTTTTTCTCAAAATAATGCATTATTGATGGACTTCGAGAGCTAACAAGTAACCGCAAATTACACTGATATTTGAATCATTCAAATGGAATAAAAGGGAAACATTCTTATTTATAAGTAATTAAATACGTTTTAATCTTGACTATAATACAATGGTTGACTGCCAAATATTTTAAGACACAAATAAATATAATTACTTTTTAAATAAATATAATTGTTTGTACATTTTTTTAGTAAACAAAAATGCATGCTTAAAACTAGGAATGTATAGAGATAAAGGTTGTCTCATGCAATCACCACACCTTGATTTAATTGATTTAATTGCCCTACTATTATCTTGGCCAAGCAGTCACCACTTTATTACTCTCTCTTAATACATGCCTAAACTTCACTTGCTAATGTTTAGTACACAATTCATGAATTAATCGGACTTCTTCAATGTTGTTAATTAATGCAAATCCATTTTGAATAGTATCAATTAACATTGCATTATCACAATCAACCTCTACCTGTTTGAAGCCCCTTGATCAAACCAACTTCAAGCCTTCAACAACTGCCCGTGCTTCAATCTGGAAAACATTGGACACCACTGTTACCATTTTGAAACCCATCAACCAAACTTTGCTTGAATCTCTCACGGCTCCCCCTATTGTTGCTTTGGTATTACTCATTGACATCGATCCATTGACGTTAATCTTGATCCATCTAAGTTTTGGACGTTGCCACCCTTGTTCTGTTTTAGAAAAGCAAACCAATTGCTCCATGTTACCACTGAATCCAAAAGACTTTAGCCAAGCAAGAGTCGAAGCAATGAGTTCATGGCTACTTCTACTAGTATTATTAAAGATGAAATCATTATGGCTCTTCCAAGAAACCAGGTAACAATTGAGAAAAATATTGGCCATTCGCCCTCGCCAATTGTTAGATTCCCTCATTCATGATATTCCAGTGTACCCAACATGTAAGTTCCACTTAAGCCTAGGTACTAATAACTTCCGCACAATCTAAGCGAAACCGCAATCTCTCACAACATGAGTTGTTGATTCCACTGCCTTTCCACATTGTTTACAAAAAGGGAAGAAAGTCATACCTCTTCGTGTGCGCTCTTCATTTGTCAAAAGTTTATTTCAAACAAGTAGCCACAAAAAGGTTCGTACTCTTTGGGATGCCTTAACTTTCCAAATTCCTTTTATCATTCCTGTAAGACCCAATTTCTGCCCGGGGCCCAAAACCAATACAAACCCAAATAGACCTCAGCCCAAATACCAATTAAAACCAAAAACTAAAAAAACCTAAAGCCCAAACAGCCCAACAACAACAGCCCACAAACTAAAAATTTTCAGCAAAAACCCTAGCCGCATGCCTCTAGTGCCGCATGTCAGAACCACCTCCTCGCATGCCACTGCCGCCATTCGCCTATCACTGGCCATCCATGCGTCTGCCACCTGCAAGAGAGAACCACAAGCAACAGCAGAAACAAAAACAACAAACAAATAGTAAAACGACAAAAAAATAATGATTAAGGAGTTTGTAATCGGGCTATAAAAGCCCTAATCTGTGAATTGTATTTTTTTACGAACATTAGAAATAAAAAAGCAAAAACTAAGGTGATTTTGTACTTTCGTTTTCTGTTTTAAATATTTATACAATTTTCTTTTCAATATTTTTTATTATTCTTTTATATGCATTCAAAAATATAAAAAAGAAAGCATTGAAACTTACCTGGGCATCGCGGTTTCGTCGTCGGAGTTCCCTTCTCCGTTGCCGAAATCGAATATAAAAGGCAAAGAGACTCTTTTTTTCTTCTTTCCATTTCTTGGGGAGGGGGAAGGGAAGGCTAAAAGCCCTGCTTCGCGCGACTCCCGCCGCCATTCTCGGTGGCGCCGCAATGGGTAGCGGTGGTCCGACGGAAGGGTTCCAAAGCTAGGCTGAAACCCTAGCAGAGGAAGGGGTGTTTTAAATTTTTTTTTTAAAAACAAAACAGCAAATGATTTTTTCAAAAAATTTTATAGCTTTTTATGAGGGACGCAAAACGGCGTCATTTGGGGCCTGTTTCAGTGGCCTCAAAATGATGCCGTATAGGGCCACCCGTGCGCGTGCCCGACCTGTCTGAGGATCCGCGCGTTTTCGTTTGGGGGGCCATTTGAGCAATAGATCCCTCCTTTTTGCGGTTTGTTTCAATGTGGTCTTTTGTTTTTTTTATTTATTTTGGCCACAAAGCTTTGTTCCTGTTTCGATTTGGTCCAAGGACCATGCGCACATGCAGACCCTTGAAACGGCGCCGTGTAAGGTCAAACCCAACCCGCTGAAGGTCCGCGTGTCTGAGAGAAAGAGGCATTTTGCGCAAATGATCCCCCCACCCTTTATCCAATTCTCAATGCTTCCCTTTTATTTTTTTTAATTTGCCTATGAAATTTTATTTCTTTTCCATTTTAACCCGTGTGAAACGATGCACTTTAAGGGTCAGGGATTTATATCCCACTTGGCCCCTGCGTCCTTGCAGATGTTTCAATTGGCTCCAGATCGCTTTCTTTTATTTCAAATCTAACCCATTGATTTTATTTAGACTCCAATTTGGTCCTTAATCATTTTAAATTCAAATTTCATTCTTAAAAAAAAAACAAAAACAAAAACAATTATTATTATTATTTTTATTTGATATTCGTTTAATTATTTCTTTTAAATTGCCAATTAAACTTATATGTCTTTCATTTTATTTATTATTCATTTGCTTTATGTTTATTGGTTGATGCATATTATTCGTGCCTTTATTTTCACTATCTATTTATTTATTAATTTCAAATGCTTCCAAAATTTAGATCTATTAGTATTATGTGCATTGTCGTTGTTAAGTTCGTAATGTTATATTTGTTATTATATTACTATTATTCATGCACATTGATACTGGAACTTTTAGATATTAAAACATTTGTATTTTACAATGCATATTAGGCCTTTGTTTCAATGTATGTTGTATTATTATTATTAATAGTCATGCACAATTCCTTTTGCGTGTTAACGATTTCTTTGAAAGCATAATGAATTAAATGTGTACCCCTCAAGTATTTTATTCATCTTTACTCAAAAAGAAAAACTTCCCAAAATAAAGAAATATTTTGCATGTTAGAAATACGAAAAAAATCGTGCCCTAATTTATGGGGTTTCGGTCTTTCTCATTAAATCTAATAACAAAATATCCTTTAAAAAATTTCAAAAATTGAAAGGAATCTCGATAAGGTAATATCTTTGCATTTTGATAATTCTAGAGATCGTACCCTAACTTACAGGGTTTCGAGTTTCTCACTAAATCTAAATAGCAAAGTATCCTTCTTAAAATTTCAAAAATGAAAAATTTCATTATAAGGTAATGTTTTGCGTTTAGGTGACCCAAGAAATCGTGCTCTAACTCACTGGGTTTCGATTTTTCTCATCAAACCTAAACAGCGAAATGTCTTCCTAAATTTCAAAATATAAAATTTCAATAAAATTCAAGACAAGCTTATTCTCTAAAGTTTCAAATATCGCATCCTAACTTACGGGATGTAATATTTCGTTACTTTGGTATAAGTGGGTCTGTAATCTTTTTTAATTTGCTCAAATGACTTTTGTAAATTTCCATTAATAAAATGATTGTATTTTTAAATTTTTTTCGAAATTTCAACTTTTGACATTTAGACATCTATTAATCGATTAGGTACCAATTTTGGGGCGCATCGAGGGTGCTAACTCTTCCTCGTGTGTAACCGACTCCCAGACTCGATTTCTTAAAACATCGTAGACCAAAATCATTGTTTTAATAAAATTGAAATATTTTTTTAAAACTACTATTACAAGGTGATTCGATCACACCTAAACAAAAAGGATTGGTGGCGACTCCATTTTCGTTTTCACAATTTAAGTCGACCCCGTTTTATAAAAAAAAAGGTTTCGCTAATTCCCAAATTGATTTGGATTGGTAGTACAACATAGATGCTTATATGACTCTTTAAGAGAGAATTTGTTGACTAACGTCCACTTCCAAGAAATATCATCCATTCCGAACCCCTCAATGGTGGATTGCAAGCTTGTATTCAATCTACCACCTTTCTAGGGAGTACTCTATTTTTACATTTTAAAAGTAAACATAAAATGGTGTAATATAAACAAAGATGTTAGAGTTGCAATATAAATAAACGTAAAATCAAAAGTGTTCTGATATTATAATTGCAGAAAATTAAAAATTTCATATTAAATTTTAGTGTTTAATTTATTAATGGTTAGTGCTTGCCTCATATTTACATCTCATATTGAATCAAATTTAAAGTCTCGTTTTATCCCATTTTGTGTAAATTTTATTTATCAGATAATTTAAAATATGAGTTTTGATCTTTTCAAATCAGATTTGATGTCATTGAGATAAGTATGTTTTCTCTATTAGTTTTATTTCTTCTTTATTCTAAAACTCTCATTTATTATAAAAATAATTAGCTACCACTCATTTACGTTTCTTTTTATCCATAATTGTATCTAAGGAAAAGCATTTTAATTTTAATTACTTTATAATTAAATATGATTAATTTTAATATTTTATTTAAAAATATAGTATAGATTCAAACTTAGCTGAAATCAGATAAGACTAAATTTATTGTCGATTAATTTTCTTTTGACCAGTGCACACCTCCCTCAGTTGAATTCATCGTTATTGTTTTTTTTTTTGGTGAACAATTAATTTTATTTTGACCACTGCACAGCTCTCGCAATTTTATTCATCAATGTTTTTTTTTTTTGAATTATAAAAAAAAATCAAAGTCTTAATGGTAAGATAGTTAGTGCAACTCAAATTTAGATCATATTTGATACGGTGAACGCTCTAACTATAAGGGTCACCACACGGGTTCTCAATGTTATTGTTATTATTTCTTGCAAGTTGTTATATTCATGTGAAATAAAGTCTAATATTTATTACATAAAACCAAATATATTAAAATATTCTAAATCTGAAACGTCACGATTTCTTTTCTCATTAATAAATCCTACACATGAGAGGAAAATCAAAGAGTAAGACTTTCTCAATTGGAGGCCGGATCCCAACTATTAATTTAATGAAATTATAAATTTATCATTTTAAAGTAACTAAAACGAAATTTAAATTTAAAGAGATTAAAATGTTGCCATAAGAAAAGATATTAAGGCTTTGTTTGATTTCGGGAAACATACATTGTTTTTGTTTTCATTTTCAATTCTTTTGAAAAATTGAAAATATTCAAGAAAATGTGATTGGTTGAGAATGAAAATATGTGAAAATTGGAAATTAATAAAACCTATTTTTATTATTTTCACCAAAAATATTTTGTAAAATGAAAATTATGAAAACAAAAGTTTTTAACTTTTAATCAATTAACTCCAGTTCAAATTCATATAAACGTAAACATATTTTTTCAATAAATTTTCAAATATTAAATTTGATATATTAATTCAAAATTATATAATTTTATTTACCAGGTTCCCATTACAGAAACTACCTAACAACTTTTCATGTTTTGTTTATTATTATTATTCACTAAACAAGTTTTTCAATTTTTAAAATAGAAAACGACAATTATTTTCTAAAATGAAAAGAGAAAATCTATTCTAAGTATTAGTCTCTAAACTCTTAAATTAAAGAAAATACGGTTAAAACACATTTGAATCCACATACTTCTTATTGTTTCATAGCTACACCGTTAAATGAACTAAGACTCAATTAATTAAAAATAAATTTTTTATTATATTATAAAATTAATTCAAAAATCAAATTTAAGAATAATTAAATTTGATTTTTATTTTAAATATCATATCGTAAGGACTAGAATTTCGTGGTAATGATATCAACATGTTTTCTTGTAGCAGATTTTTGTTTACTTGGACTATATTAAAATTTGGTTTTCTTGACTATCTATGACAAATAATGAAATAATTGACTTATTTATTTTTCAAATTAATATGTGATCAAAATCATTTAAAAAATAGATAAATTGATCACGAGAATCAGTAATTTATTTGATTTGATTATACATTGTAAATTTTGTATGAAGTATCGTATAAAGTTTCCTCTTTACGTAAGCTCCATGTGAAGCTAATATTTTAATATTTGTTAGGTAAAATTATTACTTATATCTTTTACTAAATAAGTGTTGAATTATTTAAAAAAAATTGAATCGTGGAGTGCTTTGGAAGTTGATTTGCATAAAATCTAACAATTACATTAAATTAAGTTTTCGTATTACTTATAAATTCAATTAAAGTTGACGTATGATTTTAAAATTAAAGAGTGGGAAGAATAATTTTATGCTACAGTCCCTTTATTAGTATTGAAATTAAAACCAAAGGTGAAGCTCGCTCAGTTTAAACTTGTGCAAGTCAGTCGATTTGAAGCATCAATCTCATTTCCAGTTAAAATTATAAAACACTCAAATAAACAACGAAACAAAACCATTCGTCATTTGAACCAATTACTAATAAATAATTAAGAATATATCACCACCAAACTTTAAATTAAGCTGATAATAGCTAAAATTGCAGTCATACGCATTACCTTGCATATAAACCAATGCAAATTTAACGCTCACAAGTTGGTTAGTTCAACAATCAATACCAATGAGAAGATTCCTCAATGACCACGGTCTAGCTTTTCTATTCAACAACTATTCCAAAACAACACCTGAACTAAATTCAATGACAAGAGGGTTTTCACATTCCATCCCAAGCCAATATACATTTCCAAGATAGTTTTAATAGCCCATGACTTTGCTATTTCAGACTCACCCGCAATTATCGGCCTAGAAAATAAAGAACGAGCCACATCTTCCTTGTCTTTTAACACCTCACCACATCCAACTTCGTCCTCCTTAACTACACCTTTGTGCAAGTATTTTTGTTTTAATAAATTAAATAACTTAAGAATGTTTTTAGTGAAATGTTCGGGAAAATGAATAATTGTTTTATGAAATTCAGTTCAAAGAATTTCATTATTGTACCCTATTTGTTTTAATAAAATTTCTTTTAGCCGAAAAAAGAAAAGGAAAGATTAGATATTTGACAAAGGAAATTAGAGTGTTAAAAGTGCATTTATTGATTAAGGATTAAACTGGAGATGGTAGTGAAATGGGAGAGGAATTAAGGTGAAACTTACCGTAAAGTGATAAGGGCTTTAATGGGAAATAAACCATGAAGTAATGGCTAAGAAAATTGGTGGGGCTTTGAATATGTTAAGGCTAGGTGTCATCACTTACTTAAAGGTGGCATGAAAACAAGTTGCCGAAACATCCCTCCCATGCAAGATTAATATTTAGTTATAAAAATATATCAATATTTTTTAATATTTTGTTATCTTTTAAAGTGTAAAAACGAATCATGTGGGCGAGTCAAGTTCTCTTGGTTATTGTATTTTTAAATCATCTAAACATGGACGAAGATAAAGGGTATGTTAGTATACTCTTAAAACAATTTTTTAATTTTGTCCCTATATCTAAAAGTTGAATAATCAAAACCCAAGTTTGTTTTTAAAACACAAAATGAGTCATTTGGACTCAAGCTCAAGCTTGTGCTAAGATCTGCTTGGACACCAACATTGAAAAACGTAGAAAAACGATAAACACATAATATTTATGCAGTTTGTTTCTTCTATGTCTATGGGAACTTGGTTAGAGAATATTTTATCTTAATATTTTGCATAACAAGTGTTTTCAAGCTTTAACATTAATGGATTTAGATTTCTTACCTTTGTATCTAAGATTTAGACACTTCCCTTTAAGTTTTCCTTTCGAAAATAAACTTATGACACTAAGTCACACACTTGATTATTACTCAATGAACAAGAATAAATTCTCTCAATTTAGTACATAACTTATAAAAGTCATCCCAATATATATGTAATATATCATTTACAACCAATCTTGTGTCGAAACAAGTAGGATAATATGTACAAAGAATATCTTCAAATAGCTCAAGATATTCTTCTTAGTTTAATCCATTACATCCAAGATATATGAGTACGTATAATTCAAATATCATGGATGAATGAAAATCATCCAAAATAATAACAGAAATCTTAGCGGAATTAATTTTATTATCAAAATTTACCAACTTACGTATGACAACCAATTGGTACTAATCCAAAACTGCTATAAGTAATACTAAAAACTGAGTCAACATTTTAATTGATAAAATTTGAATATTCAACCTCTACAAGTCTTAATATACTACTAAGCACTGTATCATTTTATTTTTGGACAAGTGGGCGCCTCTGGTTTTGCTTGGTTAATTGTCATTTTATATTTTAATGTTTTATTCTAATAGATATTATACTTACTAACTATTTTGTAAGGTTAAAGTTGACAAATATCCTATAAGGATATGGTGAAATATTAAAAATATTTTTAAAAAAAAGAGATTTTTCAAGACTACTTGTGAAAAAAAATTGTTATTATACCAAATATTCACCCTATTACAAATAGAAATTTATGCAGAGGTTTTACACTCCATAAGTGGATTGAGGGTTTGACAAGTGTATTATCGGGTATAGTAAAAAAACTTAAATATATAAATAAATGTGACACTTGTTACACCTTCAATTTACTCGTGGAATTTAAAAATCACATAGGTAATGTATCAAATAATTACATTTAAAAATATGTTAATTTATTTATATTTAAATAATAAAAATATAATGACCTATATAAAATTATTAATTATTAAATAAAATTTATATATATTAAAATATTAAAAGATATGAATGGATTTAAATACATTCACATTTTTCCATTATAACCAACATGTTTTATTTTAGCTAACCTTGTCTGTGTTTTTGTGCCTACGAGACTATAAACATGAATGACTTAGACTTATTTATTTATGTTGAAGGGATTTTATGAAGTTGTGAATTCATGTCATTTTTATCCCTTTTCAATAGGAACATGACAAATCAGATTTTTTCTCTTAACTTTTAGCATTTTTAGTTGGATTTGAACTTTTTCAGGAGCAAAAAGCTAAAAATCAGATTTATTATGCTCCTATTGAAAATGTATAGAGATGACATAAAATCGTAGTTTCATACAATACTTTCTCTTTATTTCTGTTTCATATTGTGAAATGTGAAAATTAAATCATGAATTGGAAAAAGAATAAGATTAATTTGACCAATTGATCAAGAATCAACAAGTTTGATTTCTTTTGCAATTACAAGTTATTGGATTTAATGCACAGGTTGTTATTCTGTCCATTAGAAATGAAATTAAAAAATTAGCATGCGTTTATTTTTAATTAAATTTTATACAATACAAGTTTTAATGGATGAAATGAAATTTGATTCTTCAACTTTATTTTGCTTGTATAATCTTCAATCTGTGTGGGGTAATCTTATTTATAGTTAGGTTAATATGTTGATTGATTTGATACCCTATATAAAATAGTATTATTTGAATTCAACCCTTAATATCTATTTTATATTTTATATTTTATATTCAGTAGCGTACAAAGTTTCCTGCGCTTGGATAATCAAATTAAAAAATTGGGAAGTTAATTTACAAGCTATAAATAGACCTAAATCTCTACGTAAAGAAAACCAAGTTAATTAACAAGCTAATTTAGTTCAAGGTTAAACCTTTCCTTGAGAGTATAAAAAAAAAATTAAGAACATGGGTGTCACTGTCAATGCTGAGATTGAGTTTCCAGCCATTGAGTTCCGTTCATCAGATTTGAAGCGAGGAACCGATGGATGGCGCCATTTGTGCAAAAAGGTTCAAGAGGCTTGTGAGAAATTCGGTTGTTTTGAGGTGGTGTATGATACGATATCGACGAAAGTCCGAGAAGAGACTTTTGGGTTGATGAAAGAATTGGTTGAGGTCCCGGTGGAACGGAAACAAAAGAACACTAGTCCCATGCCTTACCATGGCTGGGTTGGACCATGCGAGCAAGTTTCTTTGTTGTATGAAGGCTTCGGAATTGGAAATGCCTCCAACTATGATTGTGTTAAAAGTTTTACTCAACTTATGTGGCCTGAAGGTCACCCACACTTTTGGTAACAATAATTCTTCGACTTTTCTAATTTTACGGGTTGGGTTGGTTTTGATAATTTCTAGTTTGAGTTGAGTTGAGTGAGTTCTAAGTTATTGAATTTTTATAATTAAATCAAGTAGAGTTTGAATTCAGATTAATCAAATAAATTTTTTTATTTAGAATTGACAATATCTATTTTTAAATATTAGATGTTCATAATATGATAAGGAATTATAAGTACTGGTATTATATGAATCATTAAGTTAAATTTTAGGTTGTCGACTAAATCATAGTGGAGTGTCAAAAGATTGGTGATAAAATTTTAAATCTTACAAATCATATAAATTATTTGATTTTTTTTTCTCAGCGACACTATATATACCATGGGAACACAAATGGAGGAGCTAAACAAGTTAATCTGGTTAATGCTAATTGATAGCTATGGATTAGGAGATGACTCACTGAAGTTGAACTACACAACATTAGTGCGGATGATGAAATACATGGCTCCTCCACCAGGGGAGTATGAGAGAGGACTTTTTGCTCATACTGATAAACCAGTCAGTACACTTATTTGTGAGGATCAAGTTTCAGGATTGGAAATTGAGGTCAACGACGGCCAATGGATCAAGTTGACCAATCTATCTCCTTCTTCTTTTGTTTTTGTAGTTGGAGATCCTCTCAAGGTATGTTTCTATATATGATTAATATTCAATTTTAATTTAATAAAAACTTAAATTATATGATCTATATGAATAAAACATGAAATATAATAAAATTTTATACGATAATTAAGTTCAAATATTTTACAATTTAGAATTACTTTATTAATGAGAGAAAATTTTATTTTTTAAACAGTAAAATAAGTTATATATAGATAATGTGAACAATTACCATAAACTATTTAGTAATATTTTGAAATTAAATCTCGAGTTTAAATTTTGAATAACTTGTTTACCATGCTCATAATATATTTTAGATTATTGATGTTGAATGTGAATACTTATCATAAAATTTATACTTATTGATGTTGATTTTGGAAATTGAAGGCATGGAGTAATGGGAGGTTGAAATCAGTAAATCACAGAGTGATGATGAGCGGAGACAAAGATCGATACTCTATAGCAGCCTTTGTCATTCCAAATGAGGGTACTATAATCAGGACACCCGAAGAGCTTATAGATGACCAACATCCTCGGCTTTTCAAGGACTTCGATTTCATGGATTTCTTCCTTTTTGCCTTTTCCGACCCAGCAAAGCACATCGACAACGGGGAGTTGCTCCATGTCTTTGCTGGCCTCTCACCACCAGTTTCCAATTAAAATCATGCCCATATCGACAAGTAAAATCCAGTAAAATCAATGTTACAAATAATAAACTGAGTTCTATACTCGAGATTTGCGTTCTTGTATTGTACTACTATGTTATGGTTAGTAATAATTTTATAATTGTATTGTACCAAAGGTTACTAAATATTGTACAATTGAGTCTATTTATATGTACTTTTCGATTAATTAATTATATAGAAATTATAATAACACGTGTCAATATCCCGACATTATTTATAGTAAATAACATTATAAAATTTTCCATAATTATCACGAAATTCTCACCAAAATTAATATGCGACTACATCTTATCACTCTAAGATACGGTCCTTGCTGATTAGCGTGTCTGAATCAGGGTTACAAAGGCCTTTTAAATAGGCTTAGATTAGAGGTCTAATCACACTAAAATAACTCTAAAGTAATCGAAGTCCAACTGGGAAAAGAAATCTTGCTTGGAGTCTAAATCGTGGTTGCCTAATAGGAGAACACGTCGTGACGTGTCGTCTCTCCTCGTCAAGACGTCGATGCCGCATCTGCCTGGAATTTTCATCGCGTCGTGATGTCAGGCCTGTTTTGGCCCTTCTTCAGTTGCTCGCTGAATCTCATCTAAGGTGTTTGCAAAGTGTCCGATAAATGCGAGGTACACCCAAACTATTATATACTATTGAAAAAAAAACTTTATTATGTATTAAGCACTTAGTTGAGTTGGTGTCACAAGTTAACTGGGTACCAACTCAACTAGATAATGACAAAAAATTCGTACTTTATAATGTAAATTGTATTATTTTGAGGATATTTTTCCAGCTTATATCTTTTTATATAGAAAAATATACACATATAATAAAGTTTGAACCTAAAATTTTATAGTTTTCAACATTCATATTTTACCATTAAACCAAAACTTTATTTTTAATTTATATATTTTTGATAAATTTATTTATTACATAAATTCATTTCTACCATAATAACTAATCTCAGTTACAATTATTATGAATAAATTATGGAGTTTGCCGAGAAAAAAAGAAAATAAGTGAGCCATCATAATATATGAATGGTCATGAGTCCCTTTGCTAGTATTGTATTGTAGGGCTAGAAATTGAAACCAAATATGGAGAGAGTTACGGAAATTGATTGGGGTTATTCATCGTGGCGCTAACTATAGTTGACTGAATTTCAGTTTGAAGATATTTTCACAAGCAAAGTAATGGTATGGAGGGTGTTTTAGTAAAAATTGATATATCGAGATCTTTTTTAAAAGTTTGATGATGAATTTTGTTTAATGCATTATAGCTCTAGTTGTCTAGAGAATTTTATTTTTATTCTTTCAAAACTATTTTTGAAAGAAATTAAATGAGACGACTTATCCAACTCACCAACACCTATATTCTCTTCTAGCTGACGTCATCATATTTGGTTTTCATAGTTATCTACGAGACGACATATGGATTGAAGTATATCTTTTTCATATTATGGAAATATAGAAACTAACATAATTTGGATTGACGGTGAAGTGTGGTGTTTTTAATTTATTTTTTGTTTCACACTAGTGTCGTTACAGTATCTAATTTTATCGTCACTATTATTTTTACACCGCCAATTTAAATTCACCCTAAAAATTTTAGAATAAATTAGGAGAATAAATAAGTTGTTTGGTTTAATACGTTATATAACCGATTTTTACTTTTTATATTTTTGACCACTGCACTTTCCTGGTTAATGTTATGTGTTACCATATTTGTTCTATTAGATACAAGGAAAACGAAAGGTCTAATATTTATAACGGAAATTTCCTCAAAAACTATTTATTACAGAAAATTTTGGGCTTAATATTTTCCAATATTTGTGTTGAATTAGTAAATATGAATCGTCATAATTTTGATGTGGTTTTAGGAAGTTGGAATATTGCAACTAGCAATAAAGAAAATGCTTTATCTTCAATTGCACCAGCTACATTAAATTTCCATCCACCTAAGACTAGATTGTTAATTAAAATAATCTATTAAAATTTTTCATTAATAGTTTCCGTCATTACCTATATTGATTATTAAAATAAATTAATAGATTAATCGGATGGTGACATATGACATTTTGGTTTAATCTAATATTCTTCTAAAAATATCAAAATATAATATTAAAATTGATATAAAATTATAAAAAACTATAAAACTTATAAATATTATAAAATATAAAAAGTCCAATCAATTCTAAATTACAACATCAATCAAACTTATTTAAAATGTTTAAAATTTTAAAAAAGCGTATTAAAATCTTAAAAGATAACAAAAAAATTATAAAAATACTAAAATCAATACAAATTTATAAAAATTATAAAAAAAAATCATAACATCTTGAATTGGACCGGTTGGCCCGAAATCGACAAGGGTATCGGTCGAGGAAAGTTATTAGACTAGTTGAATTGGGAATCGGAGGATTAAAATTTTTTTGTATTTTTAATATTTTTATCAAATCAAAATTTTATTATCCAACTATTAGCATATGTCAGAATGAAATATTCTAACTAAGGTTTTCAAAATTGGACTACTGATCAAACCATCAAGCCATCGGTTTGTCAGTTCGGTTGATCCGTCAAGTTCAATTAAATAAAATATTAAAAAAATAAAAAATCGATTCAACTGTTCAGTTTCTAGGTCAACCGCTCTAATGGTTTTCTTCGAATCAATACCCTTATTGATTTTGGTTTAATCTGTCCAACTGATTAATCCTGTCTAGTTTAATTTTATATTATTTTTTTATAATTTTATAGGTTTATATCAATTTTAATATATTTTTATTGTTTTGATGGTTTTATATAATTTTAATACTTTTTTTTATAAAATTTTAAAGATTTTTTATAATTTATTAGAATCTTATATTTTTTATAATATTTATAAGTTTATATTAATTTTCATATATTTTATTATTTTGATATTTAATAATTCTTATATTTTTGATAATTCTTTTTCTGATTTATATATATATATATATATATTATAATTCTCTAATGAGTTTTGATCATTTTAATGAAAAATATTAAATTAAACCATAAATTACCACGTGTTACTATCTGATTGATTCTTCAATTTATTGTAACACTCAACGTAGTCAATAACAAAAACCGTTGACGGAGGACTTAATTGATTATATTAATTAATAAGAAAAACTTAATTAAATACAAATTTAAAACACAAGCTTAACTGATTTTTTTTTGCAATTTCTTAAAGACTTTTTTAACATACAAACCTTAAAATTATTTCCACACAAATTTAAAATATGTCGTTTTGTTGGAAATAATTAAAATGATTTCCACGTAAAATTAATTTATTTTCGCACTGGTACAAGGACAAAATGTGTATTTCTTTTAAATGTATATAGAAATACATTTGTCTTTACTTGAATAAAATTTTCCACATGCCAAAATGGAATTTAGTACCACGTAAATATCAACATTTCACATTATACATCAAACCAAAACTAGATTTATCGTCTTGAATTTATAAATTTGAACCCTCGTCGTTTTTCCTTTTAAATGGAAATATTTCTTTTCTTCTATAAATGGAGGAGGTGAGCAGTCAACATCTATATTTATTTACTCTACACAGGAGAGAAAAATAATCTCGTTATAGATTTGGTCATATCTATTTTTTGTGACATAATACTTAAAATTATTCATAGCCTCTTCAAAAATTATAAACAGGAAGATAATGTACTTCAGCACACTCGAACTCACGTCCTTGACAATAATACCCATATTAATCAAACTAAAATTCAATCGACAAGTTCTAGAAAAGTTAAATTACGACAACTTGTAAATTTAAAATCAATACCATTATATTATACATTTATTTAAAATATTAAATAGAGTTTTAAATTTTCTTAAAAAAAAGTAGAGTTTTAAATTTATTCTCCATTTCAAATAACTAAATAAAATAAAATCAAAGTTGGAATCACAATTTCATGCATTGGTTATATGTATCGGTTCAATATAAGGGATTGGATCGATAGATCCGTAAATTGATTAAAACTTTTTATATATATATATATTTTTAATTTTTATAATCCAAGTAATTAAATAAAAAATGAATGGTTTGATTGACTGAGCCACGAATAAGATTTTGAAAACTATGGTGCCTGTCTTGCAGAGCATGGCATTGCAGGGCGAGAATTTGATATAAAAAATGGACAGCGGATAGAGTAGACATCCATGAGGTGGTTCTTTCGTCATTTTAAGTATGAAACTGTTTTCTTCTAGCTGGCTTTGTTTACTTTGACTATATTTAGTTTTCTTGAGTAGACAAAAAATGAATGGATTTATTTCTTTATTTTTGGTACAGTGGAAATATGAAAATTTAGATGTGAAAAAGATAAATAAAACTTAGTATTATTTCCATTTTTTTAATCCATGAAGTTTGAATTCAATCTCTTTTTTTATATGTTTTAAGTAGCGTATAAAGTTTGCTTTGACCAGAGCAGCCCCTTCGTTTTGCTTGGATATTTCACTTTGCCCCGCCACCATTGAGAAAAACTATAAATAGAGGTAAATCCCTACCCAAAGAGAAACCAAGTTAGTTTACAAGCTGATTTAGTTTAAGAAAACATTTCCTTAGAGCATAAAAGAAAAGTTACGAACATGCCGGGTGTCAATCCTGAAATTGAGTTCCCAGCCATTGAGTTCCGTTCATCGGATTTGAAGCGAGGAACTGAAGGATGGAACCGTTTGTGCAAGAGGGTTCAAGAGGCTTGTGAGACTTTCGGTTGTTTCGAGGTGGTATATGAAAAGGTATCGACTAAACTCCGAGAGGATGCGTTTGGGTTGATGAAAGAAATGGTTGAGCTCCCAGTGGAGACGAAACAGAAGAATAATAGTCCCATGCCTTACCATGGTTGGGTTGGACCATGCAAGCAGGTTTCTGTGTTGTATGAAGGCTTTGGAGTTGGAGATGCCTCCAACTATGACTCTGTTAAAAGTTTTGCTCAACTTATGTGGCCTAATGGTCACCCACACTTTTCGTAAGAAAAATCCTTTTACCTTCCTAATTCTGTGGGTTGGGTTGTTCTCTAATGAGTGAGTTTGAATTATTGACTTTTTTTTTATTTTGATATTGTGTTTTCAGTGACACTATTCATACCCTAGGGACGCAAATGGAGGAGTTGAACAAGTTAATTTGGTTAATGTTAATTGATAGTTATGGATTAGGGGATGACTCATTGAAGATGAACTACACAACGTTGGTGCGGATGATGAAATATATGGCCCCTCCACCAGGAGAGTATGAAAGAGGACTCTTTGCTCATACTGATAAACCAGTAAGCACACTCATTTGTGAGGATCAAATTTCAGGACTGGAAATTGAGGTCAATGATGGTCAATGGATCAAGCTAACTAATTTATCTCCTTCTTCCTTTGTATTTGTGGTTGGAGATCCCCTCAAGGTATATATATATTTATTATTTAATTTATTCAAAATTTAACATAAATAATCTATGTGAATAAAACATAAGGGTTAGAATTAAGTTAGAATGAATTTTTGCCTTTTTCTTGGGGCGGGGCTTGTCCCATGGCATTGTTTGCAAGTCCCGAGTTTGATTAAGTCTTGGATAAAAATCATGGACAACTCTTCTTCTTGCTCTTCAATTAGATTAAAAAGTTTTAACGTGAATAATGATCATAAAATACTTTATGATATTAACATAAGATTTTGGGTTCAAAATTTTGAATAACCCTTTTACCTTGCTCATGATAAAAAAAATACAGAGAAATTAATTTATTGATGTTGAAAGTGAAGATTTATCAAAAAATACTTATTGATATTGATTTTAAAAATTGAAGGCTTGGAGCAATGGGAGATTGAAATCAGTGAATCACAGAGTGATGATGAGCGGAGACAAAGATCGATACTCTATAGCAGCTTTCGTCATTCCAAATGAGGGTACTATAATCAAGACACCCAAAGAGTTTATAGATGACCAACATCCTCGGCTTTTCAAGGACTTAGATTTCATGGAGTTCTTCCTTTATGCCTTTTCCGATCCTGCAAGGCACATCGACAACGGGGAGTTGCTCCATGTCTTTGCTGGCCTCTCACCACCAGTTTCCAATTAAAATCATGCTCATATAGACAAGTAAAAGTTTGGTTTTGGTTTTAAATTAATGTTACAAATAATAAATTGAGTCCTATACTCGAGATCTACGTTCTCGAACTGTATTACCATGTTATATTTTGTTATAATTGTGTACTACTAAATCTACTATGTTGAGTAATGTTGGTTTTATGAAATCAATAAGATTGCAGTTCATGGACTGAACAAGACGCCTACTCATTGAACTTGAAGATTTGAAGCCATGCATGCATTGATGTTTGAATTTGAGAGCTAATTACACAACTTTATTATTATAAAATAATTGATTGAGTTACGAGTCAAGAATTGAGTGATATTAATTTTATTAATTTTTTTAAGAAAAATGCTGGTTATTATTAAAAGGATAGCACCAAAACATAAATTAATAACAAAATTCATAAATCCCAAATTAAACACCTTTCTAACTAAAAATCCCTAAAACAAAACAATCCAAGGCCCTATCAGCCTAAAAGCTCTTATCGTAAACTTAATCCTACATTTTTCTAAGGCCCTAAGACAATGCCGCAGCCAGCCACCAAAACTTGTTGGTCACTCTCCCTCATTTCTCTTTTTAAGCTATCATTTCCGATGTTCTAACCGACCTTTCTAGAACTTTGTTTCTCAAGGCATCCCAGTTATGGCCAAGTTCTCTTCACCCATTCGATTTCGTTTACCAATCTACCCATATTGAAATGCATTTACCCAATTCTTACCGTTCTTTTTTAGCATCTACCTCCCTAACCCACTCACTTCCCTAACCGTTCTTCCTTTTCGCTGAAGTTTCTTACTTATTGCGCAGCAACCCTCTACAATCCTCTGCCATAGCGGCTAACACTGCTCCAAAAAGTTCATTATTAATTTTATTATTAAGTGGATAGAAAATTTGATGTTTTTTAAATAAAATAATATGTATGATGATACGACATTTAATTTAAATTATATATATATATATTATATTTTTAGAAAAAAATTATTCTCATTCTTAAAAAATTAATTTTTTTGATATATATGTTTTCTAACGAAAACGTTGAAAATAATTTTGGTACACCCTAATGTGAAAAGTTAAATATTTTAATATATGCAGGTGACTGGTTTTAGGCTAGCAACGTGGAGCTGCCAACACCACATGTTAAACTGAATAAAGAATAATATTTTCACAAGAATATACAATGGTTGAAGAATTCGATTCAGATTTTTCATGTAAATGCAAAATTTAAATTATTTGTCAACGACAATACATAAATGGTGAATGCTACATTTTGGTACTTATATTTTTTATTTTTCAAATGTAAAAGTTGGATGATATGATACATTATTCTTTTTAATTTTAAGGTGATGATGTGATAAAATTTCAAAGTGATACATCATCAAATCTTAATTGAATTCAATGTTAACGATCAAAATAAACCTAATTAAAAAGTACATATAACAAGTGGACGAAAATATATAAATACCAAAATTGATTTAATTATCAAATTTAATGACTAAAAATTATATTAACCTTACAAGAAACACAAAATTAATTGTGAATTTCGAGAGGAGAAAGAAGGAAAAAGGAGGCTGCTGTCTTGAGAAGAAAATAGAGACAAAGAGAAAGTGAAAGGAAGAGTTGAAGCTAAATTTTTGTCGTTAGGGTACTTTTGTGGGAAAAATAAGTTATGAAAAATAATTTTGTTGCATGGTAAGATTTTATTTTTATTTTTATTATAAAATTGAATTTTGGTTGTGATATTTATAGTAATAAATGTCATCAAATTTAGTAAATGTGTTTTGAGTCAATGAGATTTCATCAAATCTTGAATCCAACATCTAAATCCTTTTAGCTTGAATAATCTTTTTCACTATTCTTGAACCCTTAGATGCTTAGAGAGTGGCTCTATAGAAAGAACTAAACACACGATGAAAAACGAGACTTTCAAATGGGATTAGTCAAATTTCTTAAGGGGAATCCAAAATCGGTAAATTCAATCTTATGCAATTATAATCTGACAAATTTATACCACAAGTACTCACCAAATTAAAATTTATTTAACTTAAAGAAAATAACGCAATTAAAATTTTCACTAAAATTCGACAGAGTATACTCGTATTCATTTGTGTCTTTTTTTGGCAGCCCCTAATTCTTATAGGGAAAGAAAACACAAGAGTTCTACTAGAATAGAAAAAAGGAAAAAAATAATATTTTAATAAAAAAATGAGTTCTACTAGAACTTCAACTAAGGTGGATGACAGCTCAGGGAGACTTGTATGTGTGGCCCACTTCCCTAATGAATTAGTTCATTGGGACTTTCATATATTAGGTACAATTATATGTGTAGTTCAATTTTAAATTAATTTAAAATAAGCTTATATAATTATTCAATCCAATGACTAATTTTTTATTCCCAAAATATTAATTAATCTAATTAAATTAATTTTTCAACTCAATTCTAATTGTGTCAAATTCATGACTACTTTACTATATTTGAATCCATGAGTAAATAAATTTAATGCTAAATGCTCAAATTAAGACCCAACCGTTAAGGGGTTGCTCACATTAGGGCCAAAACTTTTAAAATGTTCATATAAGGGCCTAACCTTTATAAAAATATATTTAAATAAGGGTTTTCCACGTACTTCAACCCAATTTGAGTAAAAATTAGGTAAATTCTAACGTATTTGGAATAGAATACATGACAGTTGAATCAAATATTGCTTGAAAATAAAAGAAAATAATAAAAACATAATTTGATACATGATATACAATAATTTGAAAGCCTTTATTTGAGCACTTTTAAAAAGGTTCGGCTCTTATTTGAGCACTTTCAAAAAGTTTTGGCCCTTTTTTAAGCATTTCGAAAGTTTTGGCTTTCGTTTGGACACTTTTGTAAATGTTAGGCCCTTATATGAGCATTTAGAAATGTTTAGCCTTTTTATGAGTAACTCCTAAAAGGTTAGGCCCCAATTTGAGCATTTAGCCTAAATTTAATAATGCTATTTAGTAAAACTGCGTTGACTAATTAATTTAAAATTTCACTTTGGACTTAAATATTTAATTAAATTTAATTAAATAATAATCTAAAAAATTAAATTAATTTCTAAGTTGTCTTTTGCTCCTTCAAGAAAATGCATTTACTGCGAATAATAATCCATGCAACTTATTTCTCATGCATCATTTTCATTCATTCATCATATCAGTTCTTATTAGCAATCCTTATAGAGTTGTGGTTAGCTAGCGGAGGGAGCAATAATACATATATAATTAGAGCTCAAATAATTTGTAATTAAGTTCTAACTCTATGTCTATAAATAAAAAATTATTTAGTCATAGAGTCAATCCACTAAAAGTATCATGACTGATCTCCTCATTATATATCATTATGAAAGCAAATTAGATTTATGCTTTTGTCCAATAACCTTGTCATTTATGTGTTAACCTTATAGGATATCCTTGATCCCATAGGGTTATAAATCTGTTCACCCATTTCAATCCTATTTTTATCTCATGGTTACAATTGCATCTTCCATGATGAAAGGATCATTGCAAACAGATCATAGTCATAAACATTTGTCCTAAACGAATGACCCGTGACCACGTTCCTTTCTCATAGTTCATGCATTGCACATGAGAAGATATCAATTACTGTTTAACCGAATTATGAATTCCACTATTGTAAGTGAAGTCATGCCATACATAAGTCATATACCTAATAATCTAACTTTTGACTTTGATACCAAAGGAACACAGACTCTCAGTGTATCAAAGTATATGAGTTAGGTACACATGGTCAACCACTTACTCGGGATTGAGGTAAGTCACACCATGAATATCTCAAGTGAATAATTTCATAAATGGATTCAGGATAAATTCTACTCAAGTTCCATCTGATGTATTGTCAATCACACCTATGTTCTTATTTTTTGGGAGTCAATTGCTCTAACACCCGAGACAATGTATCTCCCTAATTGGACCAATAAATAACCTAATAGTCCCCATGAATCAATTGCTCATTTTTAATTCCATTGACTACAAACAATTTAAGTTACCTACTAATATAAGTTGTCTTCTCGCATCATAGTCTCACCATATAATGCAACTTAATATTAGTTAAATCCTTAAATATTCAATGAGCTAATATTTTCTTATTCATTTTAATTTTTATGCAAAAATCATTGAGGATAATTATACAAAGATATAATAAATTAATTGTGAAACTTTATTTATTTAATCAATTCATAGATTGCAAGTAGACTAACAAAATCACTACACAAAAACACATAATCATAACAATTTATACATGAAAGAATATACGAAAAATAAGCAAAATAATTTGCAATTACCTAATTTTCAACCTACTATACAGAGAGTGCAAATCCTAAATCATATCCTAAGATTATGCATATAATAACACTCCCCTTTAACCTGGAGCATATAAATCATATGCTCCTAGCTTGTTACATATATAGTCAGTCCAAGGTTTCTAAGAGATTTAGTGAGGACATCTGCTAGCTGATCATTAGAAGTGATAAAACCAGTGGTAATACACTTTGCCTCAATTTTCTATCTAACAAAGTGACAATCAATTTCTATGGGTTTTGTCCTTTCTTGAAACATCGAATTCGTAGAAATATGTCGAGTTGTTTGATTATCACATATCAACTGCACTAGGCTGTCAATTTCACACTTTAATTGCCGAAGAAGCTGTTTCAACTAGATAAGTTCACAAGTGATTAAGGCAATGGCTTGATACTCTCCTCCTATACTTATCTTGTCACAACATCTTGGTTTTTACTTTTCCATGATATATTTCTGTCCAATCCACTTTTTTGAAAAACGGGTGGACTTGGATTTTGAAAATGAAAACGAACAGTGGAGTCGCCAAGCTATCGAAACAACTTTTTTGAAAAACGGGTCGACTTGGATTTTGAAAATGAAAACGAACATGAGAGTCGCCAGCAATCCTTTTTATTTAGGTGTGATTGGATCACCTCATAATTTAATCATTTTAATAAAATTTTAAATTTAATAAAACGAAAATTTTTTGTCTATAAAATCCAGAAAACGGGTTCGGGAGTCAGTTACGCATGAGGAAGGATTAGCACCCTCGATACGCCCAAAATTGGTACCTAGTTGATTACTTAATGTCTTAAGTGTCGAAAGTAAAAAATCGAAGCCCAGTAGGTTAGGGCACAATTTCTCAAAATTCCAAACATAGAATATTGCCTTTATTTAAAAATTCCTCATCTCGAGAGAACAAAATGTCATATCCAATGAGTTAGGACACAACATATCAAATCCCCGAGAATGAGCTTTTTATTTATATGCTTTGATTAAAAAAGATACTCGATTACTTAGATTCAACGAGGAAAATTGGAACCCAGTAAGTTAGGGTGCAATCTTCTCAAATCCCAAAACATGAAATATTATTTATTAATAATTTTTATAATCTTCTTTTTTTAATTTGGATGAAAATTCATGTAATATTTAAAAATATGTCAATAAAATATTAAACTATCGAACATAATTAACAACACATAATAACGATGAATGAGACATCAATAAATAACATAATAACAATAAATAACAATAAATAAAACAATAAATAACAATAATAACAACAACAATAAATAACAACGATAATAACAATAAATAATACAACGCATAATAAGAAAATATTAAATTTAAAAGATACAAGTAAATAAATACACAAATGAGTATTAAGAAAAATAATTTATAAAAATTAATTAAATGGGCAAATAAATAAAATGGGTGATAATAATAATAACAACAACAATAATAACAACAAATAATAAAACAAACAAACCGAAATAAAATAATAAAAAAATAAAAATAAAAACCTCAAAATGTTGAAATTTAGTAAATAAAAGGATTTAATTGAAACATAACAAAACTAAAAGGTATAAATTCTAAATAAAAAAACTGATAAGGGTCTGATTGTAACGTGCCAAAAAACAATGAGGACCAACGAGGAAATTTCCCCGATCCCGATGCGCAGCGTTGCAAAATGGGCCAAAATAAAATGACGCAGAAATTATAGGGTGAAATTTAAAAAATAAAAAAGAAAATAAGATGGGACTTGATTGAATTGCATCACGAAAGTGGAGAGACCATTTGCGCAAATAGCCCATTTGGATTTGAAAACACGCAGATTCTCCACAAATCGGGTCAGGTCAGACTGGCCATTAGTAAAACGAAGCCGTTTTTGTGCTTACCCATTGGCCCAAAACGGCGCCGTTTCAAGTAAGCTATAAATACCAAAATTTTTTAAAAAAATCCTTATTATTCCTTTAATTTAAAAAACAAAAACAAAAAAAAAATTCTTTCAAACTCTCTCCCTCTCCCAAGAATTTCCAGAAATCAACCAAGCTCCGGCACCGGACCACCGTGGCGGCCGCCGGTCACCGGCGACGGCGCCGTTGTCCACGGTGGTCGAAAAGTCAGAAAAGGACCATTTTTTTGGCCTTTCGACTTCCCAACCCAAAAAGGCGTCGTTTCTCATCGGAAACGACGAACCTAGGCCTCCGATCGAGCAAAAATGCGAATAAAAGGGTAGGTTTTTTTATTTCTCTTCTTTTTCTTTTCAAAATGCAATCAAAACAAAAAGAAAATGAAAACCCAGAATCAGTGACTACCTTGGAGTATATTACTATTTTTTTCTCTGATTTTTTTATTGTATTTCTAAAAAAACCCTTTACATTCAGCTTTTTGGTGGCTTTTATAGCCAAATACACTGTCGTTTTTTTGTTTTTCATTTGTTTTCTTCTATGTGCTGTAATTGCAAGTACGGGGGCCATACGGTGGTGACATGGAGGCATGCGTGGCTGAAGGTTGGAGGTGCGGCAGCGGCGGTTGCAGCATTAGATGCAGTTAGGGCTAGGGTTTTTTTGTTTTGTTTTTTTGTTTGTTGGTTAAGATTGGGTTTGGGCTTTGTATTGGGCCTGTTATTATTTGGGTTAAGGTTAAGTTTATTTTGGTTTTATTTATTTGGGCTCGGGTCAAAATTGGGCTATTACAATTTTCTCTAAAGAAGACATAATATCCTAAAGTAGACTTTCTATTTGAGGGAGATCTTGCCCAATCTACATTTGAATACCCAACAACCTGTGTATTTCCTTTATCTTCATATAACAAACCTTTTTTGGTCGTACCTTTGATGTATCGAAGGATACGTATCATTGTATCTCAATAACTATCATATGGAGCTTGAAGAAATTGACTTTCCACACTCACTGAAAAAGAAATATTCAAATGTGTGATAGTAAAATAGTTCAATTTCCCAACTAACCTTTGATATTAACTAGGATATTTTAGAGGCTCCCTCTGTCCTAGAACAAGTTTGCATTAGGTTCCATAGGTATATCAACACGTTTACAATACAACATCCATGTTTCTTCCAATATAATCCAATGTATACTTCTTTTGAGAAATAGTTGTAATCAGCCCAATTTGCCCGGGCCCAAATATCCAGTCCATTTACAAAATAAACAAACCTACGAGCCCAATTCTAAAAAAAAAACTAATGGCCCAACACCCTAAAATTTCAGAAAACCCTAGCTCCCCTTAACACCTCCAACGCTGCATGCAAGGGCCATATGCGCCGCACGTCACGTCCTATCACCTGCCCTCCGCTACCTGCTTCGCCTGACACCACAGACCTGTAAACAACATGAAAAAGACATAGAAGTAGTGTAAAAAAGCAGAAACAGTAGAAAGTAAAAAAAGGAAGGCATGGGTGTTTCGGCTTTATAAGCCGGCAACCAAAACGTTGTAAAAGGGGACTGTAAAAATACAAAGAAAATTTCAATCATAAAATCGCAAAAAATTTTACTCCTATTGCCGTTTCAATTTCGGTTT
The DNA here is from genome assembly GCF_025698545.1 of Gossypium raimondii. Taxonomy (NCBI): domain Eukaryota; kingdom Viridiplantae; phylum Streptophyta; class Magnoliopsida; order Malvales; family Malvaceae; genus Gossypium; species Gossypium raimondii. The sequence continues at coordinate 56,270,466 of NC_068577.1, read as the reverse complement.
CGCTATTATTCTTTTTATTTTTATTTTATCTTTACGCACGAATAAAGCAAAAAGAAAAGGGGAAGGGACTCACCGGAGTTGTTCTGCGTCTAGGTCGTCAGAGGACTCCTTCTTCGGCGATAGAACCCGACGTTGACGGTCTCTTGTCTTTTTTTTGGTTGTTTTGAGGCCGGATCCTGACTCAGGGGGTTAAGATCTAAAAGGAGACACTTTTTACCCTCGTCGGCCACTGTGCACGACGGCGTCGACGCCAGCGATCCGACGGTCGATACGGTGGCCATCGGCCGGAGCTAGTACCGGAGGGAAGGAAGGGTTGAGAGAAAACCCTTATTTTTTTCTTTTAAAAATGGAAAAAAATAAAGTTTTTTTTTAAAAAAATTGACTTAAATAGGCCTATGAAATGGCGTTGTTTTGGGCTTGGCCACCAATAGACAAAACAGCGTTGTTTTGGCCTTAAGATCCGCGTGTTGACTTGACCAGCAAGGAGGATCCGCGTGTTTTTGTCGGAAGGGCGAATTGCACTTTTAGCCCTTCCGCTTTTTTCTTTTTGTACAATCAAGTTTTTCTATTTTTTAATTTGGCCCCATTAATTTGTCTTGGTTTCCAATTTAGTCCCTGTTGAACCTGCGCGTTTTGGAGGGTGGGGATTATTACCCTTTCAGTCCTTTTCTGTTATTCGCGCGTTCAAATTAGTATTTTTCCTCTTATTTATTTTGAATCCGCCTCAAATATTTTGTTTTAGTTCAATTTAGTCCATTCTCTTGTTATTTTAGCTATTTTATTATTTAATTATTTTAATGTTATTATCATTATTATATTATACCATTGATCTTGTGTTATTATTATTATTTATTCATTTATACCTTTAAAATTTCAAATTTTGTTATATATATACATGCGTACATTTTATAATATATACATAGACGTATATATTTTTTAATTTTATAAATATATATATATATACACATGCTTTTATATATTTTCTATGATTCATAATTTTATATACTTACTTATATATGTTTTTACATTTTAAAATATGTATATTTTATGTATATATATATTTTTTATTTTTATAATTCACATACATATATATTTTTCTTATATGAACATATATATCTTTTTATATTTTATAATTTTATCTATTCTCTTTGTTGTTATAATTGCTTCACTTGGTGTTTATTTATTTATTTGTATGTTTATTATCATTTAAAAAAAGAAACATTATAGTTTTGTTTGTCTATTTACTTGTTATTTATATGTAATCGATTTGTCCTTTTTTCTTTATTTATTATTTTTGTTGTGATTACTTGTGGTATCTATGCTCACATCGTTGTATTCATTATTGTCATTTATTAATGCGGCATTTATTCATATATCAAATTTAACATTACATCAATTTTACCCAAATTTATAAAAAGAAAATTTTGAAAACAAAGGTAATACTTGATATTTGGGATCTTCGAGAGGATTGAGCTCTAACGTATTGGGTTTCAATTTTCTTCGTTGAATCTAAATAATCGAGAATATTCTTTAATCAAGAAAACATAAATAAAAAGTTCATTATCGGGAATTCAATACGTTGTGTCCTAACGCATTGGATATGACACGTTGTTTTCTCGAGATGAGAATTTTTTCTAAAAAATAACAAAGGCAATATTCAATGTTTAGAATTTTGAGAAATTGTGCCCTAACGTATTGGGCTGCAATTTCTTCATCTGAGTTAAACAATTGAATATCCTTTTAAATTTTATTGCACGAGGTTTTTTGGACAAGCTCATTTTTGAGGAGGTGAAATATCGTGCCCTAACTCATTGGGTGTGACATTTTCTCTCTCCGAAATGAGAGGGTCTTAACGGGTAATTTGATTTATACAAGTTTTTTTTAATAAAGAATCGTATTTTAAATCTCTTTAAAGTTTTCAATTTTTGACACTAAGACATTAAGTAATCAACTAGGTACCAATTTTGGGCGTATTGAGGGTGCTAATCTTTCCTAGTGCGTAACCGACTGTCGAACCCATCTTTCTGAATTTCGTGGACCAAAATCGTGGTTTTAATCAAATTAAATTGTTTATAAAAAAAACCACTTTTTAAGGTGACCCGATCACACCTTATCAAAAAGGATTGGCGGCGACTCCCATATTCGTGTTTGTTTTCAAAATCCAAGTCGACCCTGTTTATAAAAAAACGGTGTCAACAATAGTAATTGCGCGTGTTCGTTTGTTCCACTTCAATACCAAAAAAGTACTAACATTCCCAAATCTTTAGTTTGAAGGTGGCTGAAAAGATGTTGCTTGAGTTGAACTAACCCTTCATGGTCATCACGATGATGGCAATATCATCCACATAAACAACCAAATATATGTACTTGCCATGAATGTTATGACAATAGAAGACTGAGTTATTTGTTTCACTCATGTTCATCATAAATTGTTGAATAACAGCACTAAATTGTCCAAACCAAGCTCTCCAAGACTGCTTTAGACCAAAAAGAGATTTCCTTAATCGACATACTACTCAAATTCCTCTTGAGAAACAAATCAAAGCAGTCGCGCCACGTAAATTTCTTCATTTGAATCTTCATAAAGAATTTTTTTTAATATTGACATGATGAATAGTCGAATGATTCATTGTAGCAAGGGAGATCAAGAGTCGAATCAAGGTGGTCTTGGCAACAGGAGAGAAAGCTTCCCTATAATCAAGACCCAGAACCTATATAAAACCTTGGGCAACTAGAAGTACCTTTAGTCGGTCTATCTTTCATCCAAATCGTCTTTAACTGTTTATACCCATAGACAAACAACAGTTGATTTACTCAGTGGTAAGGGAACAAGGTCCTATGTGTGATTAGCATGAAGAGCATTCATTTCTTCCGCAATATATAGCTTGTTGCCATCCATGATCAGCCTTTGTCACACTAGCAGTCTTAGGAATGAACACATTGGATACAGATGAGATGAAGGCATAGTATGAAGGTGATAACTCAAAAAATTGTAATAAGGATAAAGATTACGAGAAGAACGCATACCTTTTCTGAGAGCAATTGGCTGTGTGTGTTCTTGAGGCATGATCAGAGATGGAGAAGCTGGTTCACTTGGACCATCTACCTAAACTATATTCGTAAGGAATGATTAGGAGAACTAGTGGAGCATCGAGAATCTACTTGAAGAGGTTTGGTGGGAGGTGGATTATTAAGAAGAGGAAAAATAGTTGTGGGGGCATTAATAACGTCTTTTTGTGTTTGAGATGGAAAGGAGAAATACTAAGTAGTTTAAGTAAAGGTTACATCTGCATGAATAAAATAATTTTGAGTGATAGGATCATAGAATTTGTACCCATTTTTATGTCAAGTGTACCCCTAAAATGATGCATTTAAGGGCTTTGAGAAAAAGTATCTTTTTCTGGCAAGTGGTTATGAACAAAACAAGTTCAACCAAAAACCCGAGTAGAAAAAGAATGAAAAGGGTAACTATGGATGACAATGGAATGGAGACTTTGGTTTTGTAGTATAGAAGAAACTATATTGTTGAGGAACCGCTCTTTTAAGTTTGGAGAGACTAGGATGAACTAAGCGACTGCGAAGATTAACAAAAGTATTAGAAGACAAGGCGGTTGAAGTTGTAATATAAGAGAGATAATCACACCCTTTCACCAATAATCTTCCCAGTACTCAGATCTTGCAGAAAAATAGAATAGGAATAAAAAATGACTTTACATTTTGTCGAAACCTTTTTTAAATTTTAAAAACACGGGGATTGATTTTAAAAAATGAAAAATGGGAGTCGCCACCGATCTTTTATTGAGGTGTGATCGGATCATCTTGAAAATAATTTTAGGTCTGCGAATTTTGAGAAAACAGATTCGGGAGTCGGTTACTCACGAGGAAGGGTTAGCACCCTCGTGACGCCCGAAATTGGTACCGAATTGATTGTTTAGTGTCTTAATGTCAAAATTTTGAAAAGATTTTAAAACACTATCCTTTGATGAGAAAACTTGAATAAACTATATTGGATGATAAGGTGCACTCATTTAGCAGAAATAAATTGCTACACTCAGTGAGTTAGAGTGCAACAATTAAATCTTCGAAATTAGATTCGTTCCTTTTTTAAGAAAATCATGGGTTTTAAGAAGGATATTTGATTATTTAAGTCAATCGAGAAATTCGAATCCAATAAGTTAGGGTTCAATTTCTCGAGGTTCTCAAACATCAAACATTGCCTTTATTTTGAAATTGAGATAACAAAATGTTGTATCCAGTTAGTTAGGATCGAACATTTTGAAACCTTAAGAATTTTATTTTAATAATCGTGATTTTAATAAAATGGACGTTTGATCATCTAAATTCATCGAGAAGAATCGAAGCCCAGTAAGTTAGGGTCTAATTTTCTCGAGAACCTACAAGCGCCAAGCCTTTTTAAAGTTTATAAAATAAAATGATTATGAAGCTTTAATAAAATTTAACTCTTACAAACGGAACATGATTGAATAACGATACATCTAATAATTCAAACTTAAATTAGAAGCAATTAAACGAATAATAAACCAATACAAACATTGATTTAAATCATATTATACAAACATCCATATAAAAAAATTTAAGCAACCCATAAATTCGAATCAATTAAAAACAAACAAAAACAATACAATAAAAAGAAAAGAAAAAAACAGTGATAACAATAAATATGCAAATATTTACTACAATTTAGTAAGGAAAAAATAAAAAGGGTTTGAATAAATTTTAACGAAAGATCTTAAAACACAAAGAAATAAAAAATGAAGTAAAATAAAAGTGAATAGCTTGGAATTAATATCTACATTCTAATCTATATAGATAAAACTTAGTAAAATAATAGTATATACCTAGTAATGATAAATAAAAGTTAAATAAATAGAATAAAATAACAAATTTTAGAGGAATAAGGTTTTTTATGCATAAATAAAATAAAATAAAAATCATTCGGAAATGATAATATATCATTATATATATACGTATGCTAAAAGAAAAGAAATCATGTTATATATGCATGTATATAAAAACATAAAGCATTATTATTAAAATTAATTTTCTATAAAGATGTATAGTTACTTATATATATGAAAAACAAATATATAAAGAAAGTATAATAATAAGAATAAGTATAATAAAAATAAAGATAAATTTCTAAAAAACATAATAATAAGAAGGATTAAATCACAAATAAAATCGAATTAACAGGGAATAAATAAGATTAAGCTAAAGTGGGGGACTATGTTGCAACACGCGCATTACATGGGGACCTGATTGGGAAATATCCCGCTTCCCCAAAACACAGTGTTGCAAGCTGGATTGAAATGGAACAAAAGCAGAATATAAGGCTAAATCAGAAAGAAGGGAGATAATTGATTCAAATACACCAGAAAAAGGGGGAGACTGGCCGCGCAAATATCCCTCCCTACGCCAGAACATGCAGATCTAACCGCGTCTGGGTCGGGTCATCGGGTCGCGGCCTAAAACGGCACCGTTTCAGAGTCAAGGAATCAGGCCCAAACGACGACGTTTCATGATCCCCCTTTTAAGCCAACACCAAAGCCCCATTAATCTAAACAGAAAAGAAAAAAAAACCTAAAAATCTAATCTCCTTTCATTCAAGTTGCGTCGCCTCAGCCCTCTCCTCATCTGGTCCAAACTCCGATTACGGCGGAGTGAACCAGGATCCGGCGTTCCCCTTTTTTAAGGTGAGTCTCTCTTCTCCTTTCCTTTTACGATAATCAAAAAGAGACGAATATAGAAAAAAGAAACCGGAAATATTACTAAAAAAAAAACAAAGAGGGATCACCTTTCGAACTTTTTCTTTTCGATTTCTCTGAATATTTCGTATACAATATGCGTGTGTGATTTTTTGTCTCTGTGTGTCTAATTACAAAGGGTTTTGCCCTTGTTTTATAGGCCGAGAAAAAGAAAAAGAAAAAGAATACAATTTTTTCGTTTCTTTGCTGCGTTTTCATCCTGTTTGCAGGTACGGCGCGTAGGGCTGGGGACGTGGCTAGAGGTGCTCATGGGCCGGGCCGGGTTCGGGATGGGCCCAGAAAAAAATTTCAGCCCGCGTCCTAGGCCAGGGCACGACCCGAAATATGGGCCTGAATTTTAGCCCGGGCCCGGCTCGGGAAAAAAATTCTAAGGCCGAGCCCGGCCCGGCCCACTTTTTAAATAAATACAAAAAAATTATTTTAAAAATAAAAAAATTTTAAAAAAAAGTATTTTAAAAATATTTTAAAATAAAAAAATAAAAATAAAAATATATTTATTATATTCGGGCCGGGCCCGGGCCAAAAAAGTTAGGCCCGAGCCAGACCCATTTTCTAAACGAGCCTCGTTTTTTTGCCCAAGCCCATATTTCGGGCCTATATTTTTACCCAAACCCTCCCATATTTCGGGCGGGCCGTCGGGCCGGGCCGCCCGGCCCATGAGCACCTCTAGACGTGGCATGTACGGAGGCGAAGGTGCATGTGTGAGGGCAGGGGCTTGGCACGCGCGGAGGAGTTAGGGTTGCTGCGGCGCTGGGGTTTGCTCGCTGTTAGGGCTTCTGCAGTTAAGTTGGGATTTGGGTTGAGTTGGGCCACATATGTTTGTTGGGCTCATTTTTTATTTTTGGTATTTAGTTTATTTTGTAACTAGATCACATATATGTAAAATGGATTGTTTGTTTGGACTTTATATTGGGTTTATGAGTAGTTTATGGGCCGGGCAAAAATGGGTATTACACATTTTATTTGGTTAGGGAGCTTACGATTAGATATTAAGCTATACGAGAATTCTGGGGCATACAATACTGGCTTTTATGGAATTGATGGGAGAGGATGGATTTCTCCAACCCCTTCAATAACAATTTGAGTACCATTGGCTAAGGTAACTATGGAAGAGGTAAAAGAAAAGACAAGAGTAGAGAAATGTTTTTATTACCAGAGATGTGATTTGAAGCACCCGAGTTAAATATTGAATGACCATTTGAGGAAGTCTTTGTTAAGCATGCAAAGGAATTACCAGGCTGAGCAACCGAAGCTAGAAACGAAGAAGAAGACTACTGTTTTGATGCTTGATACCGCAAGTATTCATCATAATCTGATCTAACTAAGGGGACAGGTTTATCTCCTTGTGTAGGTGGCATTAGAAGTAAACCATTCCCTTGAGACTGAGCAACATGAGAAAAGGATCAAGTATGTTGATTATGACGGGAATGTCATCCATGGAGGGCTCAACAAGTGTTACGTGTGTGACCTCCCTTGTCACAATGGGTACAGTAAAGTTTAGAGCCTTTGCCTCTCCCTTTTCAATAATCCTTCTATTTCTTAGTGTTTTGTATGGCAAACACAGATGATTAAGTCTCAGTTTTGTTAGAAAAGGTGCAAAGGAGGTGAGCCAACACATCTTCTAGCGTACGAATCACTGGACTAGCAAGGATTTGTTCTCGTTCTGGAGCCAAATATGCACGAAGTCCTATCAAGGCAAGCACCATCAAAAACTTATGTTGTTGTTCCTGATCAGAAACTGTTTTTTAGAGATGGGCATGAGACAATTAAATTCATCTTTCAAAGTCTAAACTTGGACAAAATAACTAGCCATATCCTGTTGATTTTGCTGAAAATAGACCAAACCTGTCACAACTTTATAAATACATTGAACATCATTAGTATATAAAGTTTAAGCCTTATTCCACACTTTATAATAGGTTTTGCAATACTGAAATAAAGTGAGCAATTTTGGGTCGAGAGAATGCCATACCAAGCTACACAATTGAGCATCAATCTTAATCCACATATCCTTATTTTTCTCATCAATATTTTGAGCCTAATCTAAAGGTGATCTTTATACTCTTAGCCCATAAACCATAACTCAATAGATGTGACCCAAGAGATATAATTATCACTGCCTTGAAGTTTGACGGTGGTAATTGCTAAAGGATTCATTTTGGAGGAAGAAAAAACAAGGAGCAAAATTAAGTAGTGACGAAATTGTATGAGGTCAGCACCACTAGGATCAGATGGTTTGGGTGAAGCTCCTGGAAGACTTGTGACACAGCATGATGGTAGGTGAAGGGCCTACACTAGGGTCAAAATTCTAACATCATACATATCATAACATTAATATTGAAGAGAAAAAAACATGGTAAATCTTAAAATTATACATGAATTTTAATTTAATTTGTAATTTTGAAATATGAATTTTAATTTGTTGTAATTATACTCATGAAACTTTGATTGTGGTTCAAATGTATATACAAAATTTTAATTTTGATTAAATCATGCACATCTAAAGATATAAATATATCAATATAATATAATTATGTGTATGCAACGTATAAACACAAAATTATGTTATATTAATAATTGTGTTAATAATTTATGAGAATTGGATCAAATCAAAATTTCATGTATAAAATTGCACAAAGTCAAAGTACATGTAAAGAATTGCACATTAGACTAAAGTTCATGTATAGTTTTGATATTTATCCTAAAAAAACACAGGTTTATAAGTTTAAAATCCTTAAATTTCATGTATATCTTTAAGATTTATCCTTAAAAACACAGGTTTATAAGTTTAATAATCCTTTAAGAAAAAATCAATTAAGCCCCTCGATTTAATTCACATCCAGTTGAGCTCTTGTTGTTAATTGAAAAGTCAATTAAAATATTTGTTAACTATTTTTATCTTTGATCATGCTAACCATTAAAATAGATTAGCAGATTGATCAAAAGGTGACATGTGTCAATCGCTTGATCTACTCAATATTTTTAAAATTGTATCGATAATTGAATCAATCTGACCATAGATTCGTTGTTCAACTGATTTAATCCGTTGGAAACCGATTCAACTATATATAATAATATATTTATTATTTGTTTGTTTTAGGTAATATATATATATATTTTTAAAACCTGATAAAAAGATGCTTTGAAAAGTCAATTCTTGCTTAAGAAATGAAACTAAAATGTATTATTTTATTTCTTTTTCACATATTTCTGTATTTAATATGTTGACGCCATTTTTTTGATAAAACGGAGTCGACTTGGATTTTAAAAACAAAAACGAAAAAAATCGGGAGTCGCCACCAATCTTTTTTGATAAGCTGTGATCGGATCACCTTATAAAGTGGTTGTTTTCAATAAACGATTTGATTTTATTAAAACAACGATTTTGGTCCACGAAATTCAGAAAAACGAGTTCGGGAGTCGGTTACGTACGAGGAAGGATTAGCACCCTCGTAACGCCCAAAAATTGATACCTAGTTGATTAGTTAATGTCTTAGTGTCGAAGATTGAAAACTTTAAAGAGATTTAGAGTATGATCCTTAAAAAACTCGAACGACATGGATTAAAATTTAAGAGGATATTTCGCTATTTAGTCGAACGATAAATCGAAACCCAGCACGTTAGGGCACGTTTTCTCGAATTTCCAAACGCAAAACATTGCCTCGTTTTAAAATTTCAAAATGATATTCGACTATTTGGCCAAACGAGTAATCGAAACCCAACATGTTAGGGCACATTTTCTCAAATTTCCAAACGCGAAATATGGTCTTATTTTGAAAGTTTAAAAAGGGTATTTGGCTATTTTGGTCGAACTAGAAATCGAAACCCAACACGTTAGGGTACATTTTCTCGATTTTCCAAACGCAAAACATTGCCTTATTTAGAAAATTTTCTTTTTGATGTATGATGTTAATATGAATAACAAAACGATAATGAATACGACAAGTTAAGCATAAATAATACAAACAATCAATAAAAATGAAATAAATAAATATAAGAGATGAATCAATCACATAACAACAAGTAAATAAACGAATACAATTAAAATATCCTTTTGAAATGGTAATAAACACGTAAATAAGTAAATAAGTAATAATAACAATAAAGAAGATAAATAAAATTAAAAAATGTGAAAAGACATATGTATATTTATGTGGACAATTTTATAAAATAAAAAATGTGTATATATGTATATCATAAAATATATGTCAATATTATATAAAATATATGTATGCATGTACATATTTTAAAACGATAAAACATAAAAATGTATATTTAGGAATTATAAAATATATGTATAAGTTATAAGAACGTATATATGTATATATATTTTTAAAATTATAAAGTATAGAAGACTTATGTATATATATATATATATATACATATATATAATGCATATAGATTATAGAATATAAACATGTGTAAGTATGTGTATTAATTAAAATGTATGTGTATTATAAAATGTATGCATGTATATGTATATGACAAAATATGAAGTTAATATATATATATATATATATAAATAAGTAAATAACATTAAATAAAATATTAAATAAAACTGATTTTTAAATATGTATATTTATATAAAAAAAACTTGAAGTTTAAAAGGCTGAGGATCGAATTGAAATCAGACCAATAATTTGGGGCCAAATTCGCAAATAAAAGGTTCAGTGGGCTGAAATGAAGCACGCGCAAAGTGTGAAGGACTGATCGGGAAATATGCCCAAGTCCTGAAGCGCAGCATTTAGGCGCGGACAAAATTGGAACATGCAGCAAATTTGCGGGGCCAAATTAAAAAAATAAAGAAACAAGCAGAAGGATTAAATTAAAACAACACAATAATATGGAGGGACCAAGGGCGAAAATTTCCCATTCAACAGAAACGCGCGGATCCCATAGGCGGGTCGGGTCGAGCTCGGATCCTAAGGGCCGAAACGGCGTCGTTTTCTCTTGCGATTTAAACACCTTTTTTTTTTGCATTTCTCTCCCCCACACACGAGAAAAAAAACTGCAGCAGCCCTCTCCCCTCTCTCCCTTTCCGGCCTAGGTCCGACGAAGGCCACGGCGCTCCTCCGCCGTAATGTCGCCGTACCGGAAAGCCAAAAATTCCCCAAACCCAATTTTTTAAAAAAAATCCTTTTTTTCTAAAATATATACCCGATTTGGGTATTTTGAAACCAAAAAAATGAAGGAAAAATAAAAAAGGAAGGGCCTTTCGGCCTCTGTCATTTCGGCCGCCGCCCAAGCGAAATCCTAATGCGTTTCTGCGGCCCCGACAAGCGGAGGGGGATTCCGACGGTGGTGCTATGCCCGGCCACAGGTACGCCCTCCTCTTTCTTTTTATTCTATGCACCTTTTTATTAAAATAGATTTGTAAAAATAATAAATAAATAAAATGGAAAACAAAGAGACAAAAAAAAATCTAAATCAACACCTTTTATTGCTTCTAATATTCGTGAAATTGCCAGAAGCCCAGAACTATTGTTCATTGTGGCTTTTTATAGCCATTTTACAACTTTTTTTTCTATTTTCTTGTTTTTTTCTGTTGTATGCTTCTGTTGTCTTCTTGTGCTTGCGTGTTTATTGCTCTCTGCAGGTGTCTGACACGCGTGGAGGGCAAACGATTGGCGACGGTGGCGGTGGTAGCGAAGAGGCTGGTGAGGCGTGCGGCGCCTTGATTTGGCTGGAATAAAAAGAAAATCTAAGAAAGAAAGAGAGGTTGAATGGAGAGAACAGAAGAACAAGGAAGAGAGAGAGAATACTGGAATAATATTCTTTTCATTTGATATCGTTACTCACGTACTGCATGCCGTTTTAAAGGAAAACTAACAAGGTGACGTGTACAATTCTGTTGAAATTAAAACGCACCGTTTCATTAAACTTAAAACTCCTCAAAACACCCCGTATTTAACTACGATTCTATAATTCTTTTCTACTGATTTTTCAACTCGTAACAGTCTGACACGCGTGGAGGGCAAACGATTGGCGACGGTGGCGGTGGTAGCGAAGAGGCTGGTGAGGCGTGCGGCGCCTTGATTTGGCTGGAAGCTAGGGTTTTCTTTTCTTTTTTCTGCTGAATGTTTTATGTTGTATTGGGCTGTGGGCTAGTAGGGTTTTTGTTGGACTGGTGTTTAGGTTTTATTTGTTTGGCATTGGGCCTGGGCAGAATTGCTATTACGTAATAAACTATTGTTTATTTCCTTTCCAATTTCCATATTTCTTCAAGTCTCTATTTCTAGAATTCTCCATATCAAGTACCTCTCATTGTCTTTCTATTCATCTCCATCTCTCTTTCTCTATCCCTCGTCAAGTCTCATCTCATCTAAATCCCACTTTTCCCCTTCCCCTCCCTTCGCTCTCAAGTTTTCACTTTCCTTCACTTTTTTATTGAAAATTTTAATTTCCTTTCATTCTAAAAGTAAATTAAAACTTGAGATTTTAGAGAAGAGTAAATAAGGTATACCACAGCAACAATTTTATGTCACTAAATTAATTCAAGTCCTAATATTTAGCTATTTCCATGATTTATTTTAGTAAATAGAAAGAAAATTATTACTTATTTTTCTAAATTCAAATTTAAATTTGTACTAACAATTTTTATTTTCAACCTAACTATTGCAATATATACATAACAAATATTTTTTCTCTCATGTTATTACGCTACTATCCAAACCAAACATTAGGGTGTTTTTTTATTGCTCAACTAGTTTAAGTTTTAGCTTTGGGCAATTTTTTTAACTTCTGTTTTTCTTATTAATTTGTTTTATTTTGGTTGGATTGGGTTTTGTAATTTTTTTTATTGATTTAGACTGGTTTTTAGGGATTTTGGGTCTGTTGTAGCCTCTCTCTCTTTTTTCTTTTTTTTTTTCTAGTTTAACCGATTTAACCAGCTTGCTGTTCACTTTGACTTATGGGTTAACCGGTTTTTCACCTTATTCTGAACTGGTGTACCGGTAGGCTTCCGATTCAGTCGGTCCAATTTGTTAATTCAATCCAATTTTAACAACATTGAATTTATTCTTTCATTTTTTCAATGAAAATCATAAAATATGAAAAAATTGTAGAAATATGAAAATTATAGAAATATATGAAAATATTAAAAATTTAGATAAACCTATAAAATTATAAAAAATAAAAGCTAATAAAACTTATAAATATTATAAAAACATATAAAATCCTAAAAATAACAATAAATTGTAAAAAATATAGAAGTACCTATAATATTAAAATAATTATATAAATTTAAAAAATCCTAAAAACGCATAAATTTTATAATAATTCATTAAATTAAATAATTATGGGATGAAGAATAACTATCACTATCACGTAGGCTATGCATTCCCCTTTGCTATTACAGCACTGTAGCGCTAGAATCGAAAAATAATGTTTATTTCTTATCTCACAAAATTGAGGGACAACGTGCACTCTGCTACCACAACATCTTTCGTCATTTTAAGGATGGAGATAATTTTGTGGTAATGATATGAACATATTTTCTTCTAGATACAGTGTGAAAAATAAGAAAATTAAGATGCAAAAAAAAAAAATCCAAAACATAGATTAGATAAATATTTTTTAATTGATGAAATTAAAATTCAACCTCTTGTCTTATAGTAAGTAGCATATACAGTCATTTTGACCGGTGCTGCCTCCTGGGATTTGCTTGGATAAGCGAATTAAAAAACTGGGAAGTTAAAAGAGATGTTTCACTACGACCCGCCACCTAATTTGAGAAAAAAAAAAAAAAAGCCCACTATAAATAGACATAAATCCCTACACAAAGAGAAACCAAGTTAGATTACAAGCTGATTTAGTGTAAGAAAACATTTCCTTAGAGCATAAAAGAAAGTTAAGAACATGGCTGTTGATGCTGAAATTGAGCTCCCAACCATTGAGTTCCGTTCATCGGATTTGAAGCGAGGAACCGAAGGGTGGAACCGTTTGTGCAAGAGGGTTCGAGAGGCTTGTGAGACTTTCGGTTGTTTCGATGTGGTGTACAAAAAGATATCAACAAAAATTCGAGAGGATGCATTTGAATTGTTGAAAGAACTAGTTGAGGTCCCAGTGGAGAGGAAACAGAAGAACACTAGTCCCTTGCCTTACCATGGTTGGGTTGGACCATGCGAGCAGGTTTCTGTGTTGTATGAAGGCTTCGGAGTCGGAGATGCCTCCAACTATGACTCTGTTAAAAGCTTTGCTCAACTTATGTGGCCTAATGGTCACCCACGCTTTACGTAAGAAAAATTCTTTTACCTTTCTAATTTTGCAGGTTGTGTTGATTTCAGATCAATTTTGATTCAAAAGAGTTGGAATTATTGACTTTTTATTTTGATATTTTATTTTCAGTGAGACCATACATACCCTAACAACGCAAATCGAGGAGCTGAACAAGTTAATTTGGTTAATGCTAACTGATAGTTACGGATTACGGGAGGATTCACTGAAAATGAACTACACAACGTTGGTGCGGATGATGAAATACCTGGCCCCTCCACCAGGGGAATATGAGAGAGGACTCTTTGCTCATACTGATAAACCAGTTAGCACACTTATTTGTGAGGACAAAATTTCAGGGTTGGAAATTGAGGTCAGTGATGGCCAATGGATCAAGTTGACTAATTTATCTCCTTCTTCCTTTGTTTTTATGGTTGGAGATCCTCTCAAGGTACTTTTTCTATATTTGATTAATATTCGCCTTTTAATTTATTTAAAACTTAACATAAATGATCTATGTGAACAGAAGAAGCAATATAAGAGTCAAAACCAAGTGAGATTTTATCTTTTTTTTTGAGGGGAGGGGGGGAAGCCTTGTCCCTTGGGTACTATCTCTGAGTTCTGAGTTCGATTAAGTCTTGGATTCAAACATTGGACAACCCTTCTTTTAGCTTCTCTATATATATATATATTAGATCAAATTTTTAATGTGAATAATTACCATAAATTACTTATTGATGTTGGCATAAGATATCAAGTTCAAAATTTTGAATAACTCTTTTACTTTGCTCATGATAAAAAAATTAATGATATTAGATTATTGATGTTAAAAGTTAATAATTATCAAAAAAATACTTATTGATGTTGATTTTGGAAATTGAAGGCATGGAGTAATGGGAGATTGAAATCAGTAAATCACAGAGTGATGATGAGCGGAGACAAAGATCGATATTCTATAGCAGCCTTTGTCATTCCAAATGAGGGTACTATAATCAAGGCACCCAAAGAACTTATAGATGACCAACATCCTCAGCTTTTCAAGGAATTCGATTTCATGGACTTCTTCCTTTATGCCTTTTCTGACCCAGCAAAGCACATCGACAACGGCCAACTGCTCTACTCCTATGCTTCTCTTTCACCACCGGTTTCCCATTAAATGCATACCGATATCGACAAGTAAAAGCCCAGTTTTAGTATTAAAATAATATTACAAATAATAAATGGGGTCCTATACTTGAGATTTCCATTTTTGTAATGTATTACCATGTTATAGGGTTTTTTTCTCATTAAAGAAAGTTTTATTAATAAAAGTGCAAGGCACCATAAAGGAGAAGACACCAAAAAGTTAGTCTTTGAAAACAAAAACCTTTAACAAATCATTAAGCAAATAAATTGCTAAAAGCATCAATGGGAAAAAGAATTTCCCCCTTACCTTAAAAAACCACCAAAACTTATCCTTTAAAAAACATCGCAACTTTCTATTTGAGAAACGATTGTATGAAATAGGGATCTCATGTCATTTGTATCCCTTTTTCAATAGTTTAATGCTTCATCAACATTTTCATCCTAAAATCAATCAAATCCAAATGAAAATCTAAAAATTCAGTATAAAATTGTTGATGAGATATATTAGTCTTTTTTTCGATACAATATTAAAGATAGGAAATGAGAATGACACGGTTTGAACTTGTGTCAAATAGGTGTCTAATAAGAACTTTGATCAACGCTCCATTCAAGTCAAGATATGAGAGATATTAGTTTTAATTACTACAAAATTATGTAAATTAATTTATTGAAAATTACAATAAACTTAATAATAAGCACTATCTTTATAATATATAAAATAAAAAATTGCTAATTAAGGTTTAGCTCATTGGCATCGTTACTATTGCAACAATAAAGAAGGCTTGAGTCCATATATACATATTTATACTTATCTTTTATTTGATTTAAGAGCGGAAGGACTATGGATATAAGTAGCTTTTGTATAAACCAAAAACCAAAAATGTAAATATATATGGTTAATAATTAATTTTTCATAATAATAATCTTATTATGACCAAATATTTTGATAAAATTTTAAAAATATAACCTTAATATTGTAATAATAATTTAAATGGAAATTAAGTTATATAATACATATTACGGTTAGATAAAAATTTTCTCCAAACTCATGCTTATATATATTATATAATAAAATAAAAATATATATTGATGTAAAAGAAATATATATATTTAAAAATACGAGTCCGTTTGACTTGATAGGGGACTGACTCGAGACGGGTTGGGTCACAAATTTTATCCTCTGATAGACCCATATTTAAATTAAATGATTTTAAATTTTAATTATAAAAGTATATAAAATTTGATATAAAAATATTTTTAATATTTTATTATTTTTAAATAGTAAATCAAACTATTTAAGTGAGGTGAGAGAGGCTTTAAATTTTCTTTAAATTAAGGTCATTGTCATCCTAGCTTGACCTTTAGACACCTCTAATTTCTTTAAAATCGGGGTGTTGGTTTAAAATAAGGGATTGGATCGGATGACTCACGAATCAGTACGAACTCAATTGGTTGAACCAAACTAAAATAATTGGTTTAAATTGATAGTTAAACTTACTTAATCGATTTTTTATATGGTTTTTTAATTTTTATGATTTTTGAAATTTATGCAATTGAACTGAATAAACCAATCGAGCTGGTCAAATAAAAAAACTAGTGATCTAATCAATTGAGTCACCAATATGATTTTGAAAACCTTGATGCACTCCCTTTGCTAGTACAGTATTGGAAGGATACAATTTGAAATCAAAGATGGGTAAACTACCCAGTTGGTCACCAACTTTTAGGGTGCTTTCATTTTGGTCATCCAAAAAAATTCTTGCAATTTCGTCACCCAACTTTTAGGGAGCTTTCATTTTAGTCACCCAAGTATTAAATCCTCAACGACGGTTAACTGTACTGATGTCCAGTAAACTAATTAATAAATTGACCAAGTCAAGTGCACCTATCAATTAATATTATAGCTATGGTGAGCACATATATCGTTCCTTCGAGGATTACAATTACTAGTAATTATCACCTTTCTATTATTTAACTCAATAATTCAAAGGATTGATTGAAATTAAATTAAACTATTTAAGTTAACTAATGAATGCACAAAAGAATGCAACACAAAAACAATCAAGTATTAACCAAGTGACAAAACAATACCTAGGTAAAATCCACCTAGATTTCATCTATAATTCTCAATCTAAGTTATGCAATTTATTTTTTTTAGTTCTTAGATCCGTAGAAATCTCTAATTTATGCTAATATATCTTTCGAGCAAAAGAACAACTAATTCTAGGTTAATTAATTGGAATTTCTTTCTAATTAAAACCCTTATTATTGCTTTAGTTCGCTCTATGGATCCCCTTATTAGATTTTACTCTAATCCAATAGATTTATGTTGTCCTATTTCTAGGATTGCATGTAACTCCATCAATTATACAAGATCTAATCACAAAGAGGGTCTATTCAACCTCATACTTCTGCGTATCAAACATTTGTTGTAGGCCAATTCAGCCCGGGCCCAAATCAAAACAATAAACAGACCCAATATCAGATAACCCAATTGAAACCCAAAACCTCTACCCATTACAACCAAAATTAACCCTCAGCCCAAACAAAAACCTAGCCCAAAACTAAAAACTTTTCAGCCAAAAGAAACCCTAGGTGCGCCGCATCTAGGTTTGCCCCTAGCCGCCAGCCTCCTCGCATGCCCACTGCCGCCACCGCTCGCCTATCACCGGCCATCCACGCGTCAGACCACCTACAAAACAACAAGGTAGAAAACGACAAGCAAACACAATCCAAATCACAAACGACAAAAAAAAAATTTTAGGGATTTTAAAATCGGTTATATAAGCCGAATATGAGCACTGTAATTTGCTTCCCTTTTTTACAAACATTGAGACATAAAAGCAAAAAACAAGTTTAAAAGGTTTTTTTTAGATTCATGTTTTTGTCCTTTTTTTTATTCTTTTATATCCTTTTTATAAGAAATAAAATAAAAAGAAAAGGGAAGGGCTCACCTGTGGATTTCGCGACTATCACCGGAGGTCACTTTCCGTTGCCAAAATCGAGCCGAGGAGGGCTTAAGGGATCCTCTTCCTTCGGACCTTTGGGTCAATAAGGCTTGGCCTTCGAGCTTTTTTTAAAAAACGGGGCCGAAAAGCCCATTATTTCATCATCACCATCGCCACTGCAAGGCGCAAGCGCCGATGTCGGGAAACCCATAGGACAGATAGGAGAGGGTTTTTGAGAAGAGAGGAGAGTTTCTTTTTGTATGAGTTTAAAATGAATTTTTTTTTAAAAATTTCGGGCTTAAATAACCCTATGAAACGACGCCGTTTTGACTTTAAGTTCTGAGGCATAATACTACGCCGTTTTGAGCCTTGGCATCAGTGGCCAAAACGGTGCCATTTTGGCGTTTGACCTGCGACCCAACCCAGTGGTACTGAGGATCCGCGTGTTTTGTTAGGAGAGGCTAATTGCATGTTCAGCCCCTCCGCTTCTGCAGTGAAGTACAATCGGGTCCTTCCCTTTTACATTTTAACCGCTGCATTTTTAAACCCGGTTCAGTTGGGTCTTGCACAAAACGATGCGCATAAGGGACAGGGATGTTGCCCAGTCAGTCCCTCATGCCTTAAGCACATCTTATTTCGGTCCTCTATAACCTGTTTGTAAATTTGCAATTAAAGCCCTGAATTTTAATTCCATTTCAACCTCGTCCTCATTCCATTTAGTTTATTTATTTTAAATAATACTCTTTTATCATGATTTATTTTAAAATGGTTATATTTATTATTTATTTGAAGCTATTTTACATTAAGTTTATTTAAATTTTATTTGTATATTATTTATTGTAAGCTCATGTTGTGTATCTTCCAAATTTTATGTACGTATATATTTTAAAATTATCTCGCATGTTTTTCTATATATTATTTATTTTTTAATTAATTCATTTTATTTATTTGTAGTTTTTTAATTTCATTTATTTGGCAATTTGTCATTTGTTTTGAAGTGTCTTTATAAATCATTCATTTTGAGCTATTGTTTTCTTAATTGATTTATATATTGTTTCATTTTGTTCGTTTTGGTTATTGATATTTGTATTCGATGTATGGTGTAATTATTGCCATTATGTGTATTAATTCGTTTATTCGTATTTTCGTGCTATGGTAATTCATTCGTGTACCCTGTTGTTTGAAAAAAAATTTCTCCATGTTGTAAATTGTCATTCCATCAACGTAACCCCTTTTTCACACACTATTTCAAACGTTACATTTATTTTTACCCAAACATACAAAAATAAAAATTTCAAAATAAGGCAATATTTTACGTTTTGGTGATTCGAGAAGCCGTACCCTAACTTACGGGGTTTCGGTTTTCAAGCTAAACCTAAATAGCAAAATACCCTTTTTAAAACTTCAAAAATAAAAAAATTTCATTATGAGGTAACATTTCATGTTTTGGGAACCCGAGAAATCGTACCCTAACTTATGGGGCTTTGATTTTTCTCATTAAACCAAAATAGTGAAATGTCCTTTTAATTTTCAAAAATATAAAATTTCAATAAAAATTAAAGGCAAGCTTATTCTCTATGGTTCCAAATATCGTGTCCTAACTTACGGGATGTGATGTTTTGTTACTTTGAGACGAGTGGGTCTTTAACTCTCCTTTCCATTTATTCAAGCATTTTTTAATAATATTAATAAAAATGGATCGCATTTTAAATTTCCTTTCGAATTTTCAACTTTCGACATTAAGACATTAAGTAATCAATTAGGTACCAATTTTGGGCGTTACGAGGGTGCTAATCCTTCCTCGTACGTAACCGACTCTCAAACCTATTTTTCTGAATTTCATGGACCAAAATCATTGGTTTAATAAAATCAAATCGTTTATTAAAAACAATCACTTTTCAAGGTGATCCGATCACACCTCATAAAAAAGGATTGGTGGCGACTCCCATTTTCGTTTTCATTTTCAAAATTCAAGTCGATCCCATTTTCACAAAAAAAATGGTGTCAACAACATTAATTGACACTTTAGAATTATTAACACAAAAATAATAAAACACTCATAATTGAAAACAAAGAGACTAAGATTTTATTGCATAAAGATATAAATCAAACAATAGAATTCATCCTAGAGTTCATCTCCCTGAGGAATTAAGAGATTTAGTTCATAATGACAAGAGTGAACACCAAAAATACAATATAACCACTAGAATAAAAGAAATCCATGATAACTCCCTTCAAAATCGACTTGGACTCTTGAATCTTGGTGGAAAATTGCTTGGAAATTGGCTTCAATGGTGTTTTCAAGATAATTTTGTGCTCTCCCTTGGTGGCTACCTTCTTCCCTCCTTATTTCCCTATTTATATCCTCTTAAAGTGCTAAAAAAAACTAAAAATAGTAACCTACAACATTCAGATCACATAGTTCCCGAGATCGAGACACTCGGGACACACAGCCATGTAAATCCACACTGCTATGTGGATTACCTATGTGAAAATCTGCTGCATGTGCACAACTTTTGGAATGCTCCGAAGTTCTAATTTCCACCGTTTTTTCACTTCTATTGCCCCAAACGCCCTATTGAGCGTCAAAATATGAATATAAAATATTAGAAGTATATAATTCACAATTAATGTCACATAATCACCCAAAAATGTGCTAAGTATGAGGTTAAAATATGTTACTTTTGACATTTATCATGTACAC
Organism: Gossypium raimondii; assembly: GCF_025698545.1. Taxonomy (NCBI): domain Eukaryota; kingdom Viridiplantae; phylum Streptophyta; class Magnoliopsida; order Malvales; family Malvaceae; genus Gossypium; species Gossypium raimondii. The sequence goes on along the minus strand of NC_068577.1, from coordinate 56,249,689 downwards.
GCCAAATTTTGTCTACATCATGTTTGTACTTTTATTTTGGTCACCCAACTTCTAAGCCGCTTTCATTTTGGCCGCCAAAAAATATTATCTTTTAAGTCTTGATCTAGGTAAAAAAAAGATTAAAGTGAAAAAAAGTATACGGGGTTCATGTATAGGAGCTGATTATTCTGCTTGCCACCTTTTGGGAATTCGTTGTTGCTGTTGGTTTGTTTGGAGTGCTGTAAGAGTTTAGTAAGGCCTTGTTTTGTTATGTTTTAATGGTGTTGACTCGTTCATTTGATAAGTGGTTTGTGTGGTGATGCTTGTTGTTTTGTTAGGGAGTCAGTGTCTATAGTGTGTATATGCGGTTGGGTTTTAGGTTTGGTTTTACATTTGTATCACTTATCTTTTTATTTTGCTTAGCAAAAATAAATAAAATAATAAATATGACGCGGACATGATTTGGCATGTACAGTCAGCCACCATTAAATATTTAACAATTGAATGACTAAAATGAAAACGTTATAAAAGTTGAGAGATGAAATTGTAAGGAGTTCTTTTTCAGTGGCCAAAACGAAAGTACCCTAAAAAATTGAGTGCCCAAATAAGGTAATTTACCCAATCATGGACAGCGGATAAAGTCGTTGTCCACCACTTGGCTTTTCCTTTTATTTTAGGGTAAACTATTAAAATAGTCACTTTTATTTGCCTCAGGTTACATTTTAGTCACTGAGTCGTTAATTGACGTTAACAGTATAACGGTAAGTTGATGTGGCACGTTGAATCATCATTTCAGACGAAAAGTTTAGATTAAATTCTACAATTTGATCCTTATATTTTTTTTTTCATTTTGAGCAATTTAATTTTTTCTTTTATGTTTTTTTAACTTTCCTTTTTTTCCATTCTCTTCTACTTCTCCCTCTAGTTTCCCCCCTTCTTCATTTCTTTTAATGTAGTTTTTCTATATTTTCTATTTGTTAAAACTAATCCACATGCTCGTTTCACTCGAAAAAAATTAAATTGTTCAAAAAAATAAAAGTATAAGAACTAGTTTTAACAAATGAAAATATAGAAAAACTACGTTAAAAGAAATGGAGAAGGGAGGAAAATAGAGGGAGAAGTAGAAGAGAATGGAAAACAAAGAAAAAAATTAAAAAAATAAAAGAAACAAAAATAAATTGCTCAAAATGAAAAAGTATGGGGACCGATTGTATAAATTAACCTAAATTTTTTGTTTGAAATTATGGTTTAACATGCCATGTCAACTTACCGTTACACCATTAACGGCTCGGTGACTAAAATGTTACAACACGATAACGTAAGTGACTAAAACATAACATTTCAAATATAAATGACAAAAATGTAACCTGAGGTAAACAAAAGTAACTATTTTAATAGTTCACCCTTTATTTTATAGACGGAGATAATTTTGTGGTAATGATGCTAAAGGTGTCCAAAATTTCTTTTCAAGTTCAGCTCATTCAAAAAGTTCGTTCTATTTAAAAATTAAAAATTAAAAGAATTATATTTGATATTTATATATTTTATAATTAAATTTAATATATATTTTTATTATTTAAATTTAATTTTGGTAGAGCTGGACCAACTTGAGATACAAAAATACTAATCCAAGTCAACCCAAAATAAAGAACGTTTGTAGCGACCTAAAAATTTTAGCACGGGCGCTAATCGAAATAATTATTGAAAATTTGAAAACTGTGTCTCAATTTTATTTGAAAAAGGAGTCGCCACCGATCTTTTTTCTTAGGTGTGATCGGACACCTAATAAATTCTCTCTTTTTTTTTAAAAGAAAAATTATTTTTCAAATTTTTTTTTTAAAAAGAGAGTCAATTTTAGGTCCACGTCAAAATCCAGAGAAAATTAGGGTTCGGGAGTCGGTTACGCACGAGGAAGGTATTAGCACCCTCGCGACGCCCAAAATTGGTATCTCGTTAATCGCGCGTTGTCTTCATTTTCAAAAAAACGAGTTCAATTTAATATTTACTCGCGATCTGATTGAAACACGAGAATTTTCTTTTTAAAACACGAGAATTTTGAAGCAAAATTTTTGAAACACGGAAATTTTTGAAACACGAGAATTCTAGAAACATGAGAATTGTTGAAAACACGAAATTTTTTGAAAATACGAAAATTTTTGAAAACACGAAAATTTTTGAAACACAGAAATTTTTAGAAAACACGAAAAAAATTTGGAAAATGGAAATTTTTGAAAACACTGGATTTTTTTTAACACAAATTTTTCAATTTTTTTATTAAGCACATATCGTATTTAACACGAACCGGTGATATTCACTCAAAATAGCAATGAAATCAACGAATTAGTGTCAAATCGATTAGTTGCCTTATTTTTGAAAACACGAGAATTTTGAAACACGAGAAAATTTTTTGAAGACACGAAAATTTCGAAACACGAGGATTTTTTTTTGAAAATTTACAATTTTTAAAAGGGCGTATCGTGTTTAACATAAACCGGTGATGTTCACCCAACATAGCGATGAATTCAACGATTTAATATTAAATCAATTCGTTACCTTATTTATTAAAATTATTTAAAATAAAATTACATTAAATTAAATTAAAAAATAAATACAAAAAATATAAAAATGCATAAAAATACCAATAATATTAAAGCGAAATGTCACCCAAAATACATGCATTAAATTAAAAGCGGAATAAAACGAAATTACCGAAAAATGTCCAAAAACACGATCTTCACCGAACGGGTTACGCAAATTGAACCCCCTTTTTCTTCTTCTTTTTTTTTTCTTTTTTCTTCTCTTTTTTTTTTTTCTCTTTTTTTTTTTTTTTTTTTTTTTTTTGACTGGGCAAGTTGTTGGGCCTCTTCTTTAAAGGCCTGGGGCCTGCTAGGCTGTTGTTGGGCCCGGCGCTGGGTTGGCTCGCTTGAAGTGTGTTGGCCTGCACTTGGGCTGTTATGGCTGTTGGGCTTGCTAATAAGTGGTCCTTCTTCTTCTTTTTTGCTTTTCTTTTTTTTTTGGTCGCCATCAGTGGCTGCTAAGTCACTGAGCTGTCTTGTCGAGTCACGGGTCATACTGGTCGGGCCGGATCGGTTTGACCCGACCGATTTAATTTTTTTTTTTCTTTTCTTTCCTCTTTTTCTTCCTTCTTCTTTCTTCTTTTTTTCTCCTTTCTTTTTCTTCTCCTTCGTTCGGACCAAGACGACGCTTCCCGGCTGGTGCGACAATCGGCGGCCATGTGCGTGGAGATCTCCTCTTCTCCTCCCTTTGACTTTTCTTCTTATTCTTTTCTTCCTTTGTCTTTCTCTTTTATTTTTGTTTGTTGCTTGCTTCTTGCTCCCTTTTTTTTCTTTACTTCTTGGTCGTTGTTTGCTTTGCTAGGTGCTTGCGATGGGAGTGTCATGCATGGTAGTGGGCACAGTGGCACTGGTGCGATGGCTTCATGTCTTCATTGTTTCTTTGATTTTTCTCTCAAAATTTTTCCTTTCTTTTTTTTTCCCTTGCTTCCTCTTGAATTGGGGGTTTGAAAACCCTTTTAAATTGTTGATTTTTCTTCTTTTTTGGAGGTAGCAGGTGGCTAGGGAGAGAGAGGCCATGCTTTAGGTCACTGTCGTAGTGTAGGTGCATAACTTGCACCTTGTCGGATGCCGACGGACCAAATTGCAAACACAGCAAAACTTCTGAGGCCAAAATATAATTTTGAGAAAATTTAGGGGTTAAAATGTAATTTCGAGAAAGTTCAGAGGTCAAAATGTAATTTCAAAATGTTTAGAGGTTGATATGTAATTTTGAAAAATTTTAGGGGTTAAAATGTAAATTTTTTTAAACACAAAATTATTCCCGGACAAAATTTAGTGATTACAGCTGCCCCTCTTTGCTCATCGCTGTGAAACAGGGATAGAGCAAAGACTTAAAAGCACTGAATTTTGTTCGACCATCCAAAATTTTCCTTTTATTTGAAAAGCAGAAATCGAGAATAGCTCAGCGTGCAACCGAGGCTCAACTCACCTCTCGCAATATGAGTTGATTTCTCTTTTTTTTTGAAAAGCAAAAATTAAAAAGAAATACCTCGGCATGTGACTTGAGGCTCAACTCACCTTTCGCAATATGAGTTCATTTTTGAAAAACGGAAATTTAAAATACCTCAGCGTGAGACTCGAGGCTCAACTCACCTCTCGCAATATGAGTTGATTTTTGAAAAACAGAAATTGAAAAGAATACCTCGGCATGCGACCCAAGGCTCAACTCACCTCTCGCAATATGAGTTGATTTCTGAAAAAAAAAATTTAAAAGAAATACCTCGACATGTGACCCGAGGCTCAACTCACCTTTCGCAATATGAGTTGATTTTTGAAAAACAAAAATTTAAAATACCTCAGCGTGAGACCCGAGGCTCAACTCACCTCTCGCAATATGAGTTGATTTTTGAAAAGCGAATTGAAAAGAATACCTCGGCATGCGACCCAAGGCTCAACTCACCTCTCGCAATATGAGTTGATTTTTGAAAAAAGCAATTTAAAAGAAATACCTCGACATGTGACCCGAGGCTCAACTCACCTTTCGCAATATGAGTTGATTTTTGAAAAACAAAAATTTAAAATACCTCAGCGTGAGACCCGAGGCTCAACTCACCTCTCGCAATATGAGTTGATTTTTGAAAAACAGAAATTGAAAAGAATACCTCGGCATGCGACCCAAGGCTCAACTCACCTCTCGTAATATGAGTTGATTTTTGAAAAAAGAAATTTAAAAGAAATACCTCGGCATGTGACCCGAGGCTCAACTCACCTTTCGCAATATGAGTTAATTTTTGAAAAACAAAAATTTAAAATACCTCAGCGTGAGACCCGAGGCTCAACTCACCTCTCGCAATATGAGTTGATTTTTTTGAAAAGTAAAATTTGAAAAGAATACCTCGGCATGCGACCCGAGGCTCAACTCACCTCTCGCAATATGAGTTGATTTTTTTGAAAACCAAAAATTGAAAAATACCTCGACGTGACTCGAGGCTCAACTCACATCTCGTAATATGAGTTGATTTTTTTGAAAAACAGAAATTGAAAAATACCTCAGCGTGTGATCTGAGGCTCAACTCACCTCTCGCATTATGAGTTGATTATTTTTGAAAAACAGAAATTGAAAAATACCTCAGCGTGTGACCCGAGGCTCAACTCACCTCTCGCAATATGAGTTGATTTATTTGAAAAACAAAAATTGAAAAATACCTCAGCGTCTGACCCGAGGCTCAACTCACCTCTCGCAATATGAATTGATTTTTTTGAAAAACAGAAATTGAAAAATACCTCATCGTGTGATCCAAGGCTCAACTCACCTCTCGCATTATGAGTTGACTTTTTTGAAAAACAGAAATTGAAAAATACCTCAGCGTGTAACCCAAGGCTCAACTCACCTCTCGCATTATGAGTTGATTTTTTTGAAAAACATAAATTGAAAATACCTCAGGATGACCTGAGGTTCAACTCACCTCTCGCATTATGAGTTGATTTTTTTGAAAAAGATAAAATGAAAAATATCTCAGGATGACCCGAGGCACAACTCACCTCTCGCAATATGAGTTGATTTTTTTGAAAAACATAAATTGAAAATACCTCAGGATGACCCGAGGCTCAACTCACTTCTTGCAATATGAGTTGATTTTTTTTTTAAAAACATAAATTGAAAATACCTCAGGATGACCCAAGGCTCAACTCACTTCTCGCATTATGAGTTGATTTTTTTGAAAAACATAAATTGAAAATACCTCAGGATGACCCGAGGCTCAACTCACCTCTCGTATTATGAGTTGATTTTTTAAAAAACAAAAATTGAAAAATACCTCAGGATGACCCGTGGCTCAACTCACCTCTAGCAATATGAGTTGATTTTTTTCCAAAAATAGAATTTGAAAAATAAATCTTGAAAGAAACAGGGTTTCAAAAAACATCAAGTGAAACTAAAAGCCTTCTTTTTTATTGATTCTGTGCAGTTTTCTCTCAAAATTCATGGCTCTGCTGGGATACCTATATATGTCATGTATGATGTTATCATGATATGCACGTGTTTATTCTAAATTCTTTTATGCCTACATGATCATGTCATACACCCTGGGCCGTTTGTTACATGCCCCATTTTCGTGAGGGATTGCATTCATTGCCTCAATCTTTGACCTTCTCTCAGGTTCTGTACTCATCTTCAAGTTTTGCGAGTGATCCACATTTCTTCGTATATCACTCTCTTGCCCCATGCTAAACATTGTTCCTGCTTTAGGGCCCTTGTACTTGTCAAATTCTCATCCAGGTAATGTTCAACATTTCTTTTGTTTAGAGTATGTCATCTTACTATTTATCATTTAAATGAATCAAACACGAGATGCATGGAAAAAATGGCAAAGTAGGCATGAAAGAAAATACCTCACATTCAATTTTTTCAAAAGCAACAAACAAAGAAAATTGACAAGGAATAGTTCAAATAAAGAAAGCATCATAAAGAAAGGAAAGTGAATTCAATGGCCACGAATGCTCTAAATATCCAACGCTTAAACTTCTCCACGTTTCTTCATCCTGGATCTTTTCGAGCATGGCTTCCTGTGTAGAAGATTTCGAGCTTCTGAGAATGCTTCAAATATTGTAACCTCGCCATTCGACTCCCCGTTCAAGTCACCTTGCTCCTTAAGTCTGAATCCGCTTCATTAGGACGCCCTTTCGGGTTTTCATCCTAATCTTTTTTGTTTATCAAGACGCCCTTTTCGGGTTTTCATCTTGACTTTTCTTTTTCTTTTCTTTATTTTTTTATTTTTTTGTTTTGTTTTTTTGTTTTTGTTTTTCTTGTTATTATTATTGTTTTTTTGTCTTTTTTTTAGGCATAATATTTCTTCACAGCATCTGAGTTCACTAGATTAGGTAATTCTTTCCCATCCATCTCAGTGAGAATCAGAGCCCCTCTTGAGAATGCCTTTTTTACAACATATGGCCCTTCCCAATTTGGTGACCATTTTCCTCGAAAGTCTTTTTGTATCGGGAGGATCTTTCTTAGTACGAGTTCCCCTTCGTGAAATTCTCTTGGCCGCACTTTTTTATCATTGGCTGTGATCATTCTCTTCTGGTACATTTGTCCATGACAAATTGCCTTCAAGCGTTTCCCTTCAATAAGGTTTAGCTAATCATGTCGAGCTCGAACCCACTCTGATTCTTCTAACTTCGTCTCCATCAAGACGCGTAAGGATGGGATTTCTACTTCGATAGGCAGAACGGCTTCCATCCCGTAGACCAGAGAAAAAGGAGTTGCCCCTATAGACGTTCGTACAGAGGTGCGGTATGCGTACAAAGCAAATGGTAGCTTCTCGTGCCAGTCTTTATATGTCTCAGTCATCTTCCCGATGATCCTCTTAATGTTCTTGTTAGCCACTTCTACTGCTCCATTCATCTTCGGGCGATAGGGTGAAGAATTATGATGTTTTATCTGAAATTGCTCACATTCTTCTTTCATCATCTTGTTGTTCAAATTTAAAGCATTATCTGAAATGATTCTTTCAGGCAGACCATATCGACATATGATCTCCTTTTTTAAGAACCTACAGACTGCAGCCTTTGTCACATTAGCAAACGAAGTGACTTCTACCCATTTTGTGAAGTAGTCTATAACCACAAAGATGAATCGATGCCCATTAGAAGCTTTCGGGGAAATTGGCCCTATAACATCCATGCCCCACATAGAAAAAGGCCACGGAGAAGTCATGACATGAAGGGGCGAAGGAGCTGCATGAATTTTATCGCCGTAAATTTGAAAATTGTGGCATTTTCGTGTGTAGCTAATACAATCCATTTCCATCGTCAGCCAAAAATAACCAATTCTCATAATCTACCGAGCCATAGTAAACCCATTGGCATGCGTTCCACAAATTCCTTCGTGGACATCTTCAAGTATTTTTTTAGCTTCAACAGCGTCCACGCACCTTAGGAGCACTTGATCTTTTCCCCTTTTGTATAGAATATCTCCGTCAAGAACAAATCCAATAGCCATTCTTCTGATTGTTCTTTTGTCATTCTCGTTTGCCTGCTCGGGGTACCTTTGATTCTTGATGTACTCCAAGATATCATGGAACCATGGTCGTCCATCTGACTCCTCTTCAATGCTAAAACAGTGTGCGGGGGTCTCATATATGCTCATTTCGATAGGTATTATTTCAGTTTCTCTGTTTGCTTTGAACATTGAAGCCAAGGTGGCCAGAGTATCAGCCAATTGGTTCTCTTCCTGTGAAAAGTAGTTAAAATAGAATTCCTTGATCAGCTCTGCAACGAGATCGCGATATTTGACTAATTTTGAATCCCTTACTTCCCAAACTCCACGGATTTGGTAAATGGCTAACGCCGAGTCCCCGTGTACCTCTAAGATTTTGATTTTCCTCTCGATAACTACACGAAGTCCCATGATACAAGCCTTATACTCTTCTATATTATTGGTATAGAGGAAATTTAATCTGACAGTGAGCTAGTAATGGTTCCCTTCCAGTGATACTAAGACTGCTCCTATCCCGTGCCCCAATGCATTCGATGCCCCATCAAAACTCATCTTCCATGATTGATCTTTTGATGATTCACCTTCGAAAATGTACATCAAGTCTTCATCTGGAAAATTAAATCTCAGCGGCTCATATCCCTCTATTGCTCGACTTGCCAAGAAGTCAGCTATCGCGCTTCCCTTTATCGACTTTTGGCTCACATACACAATGTCATATTCAGACAAAAAGATCTGCCATTGTGTCATTCTCCCTGAGAGTGCGGGTGATTCCTTCAAGAACTTTAATGGATCTAGCTTTGAAATTAACCATATTGTATGATACAACATGTATTGTCTGAGCCTTCGAACTACTCAGACCAATGCACAACAGAAATTTTCAATTGTCGGGTACTTTGCCTGATATTCTGTGAACTTTTTGCTGAGGTAGTAAATCACTTTTTCTCTTTTCCCTGACTCATCATACTGCCCCAGAACGCAACCCATTGAGTTTTCGAACACAGTCAGATACAATATTAAGCGTTTTCCAGGGATCGACGGTACTAGCACCGGAGGATTAGACAAATACTGTTTAATCTTGTCGAAGGCCATTTGGCACTCCTTATTCCATTCTCCCGGATTATGCTTTCGAATGAGTCAAAATATTGGATCACACTAGTTGGTAAATTGAGCAATGTAATTCAACCTTCCTAAAAATCCTCTGACTTCTTTTTGCGTACGCGGAGGTGGCAGTTCTTGTATGGCCTTTATCTTATCTGGATCAACCTCAATACCCTTATCGCTGACAATAAAACCTAGTAGTTTTCCCGAGGTAGCCCCAAATGTATGCTTGGTTGGGTTAAGCTTCAACTGGAACTTTCTTAATCTTTCGAACAGCTTCCTGAGGTTCCCAACATGCTCTTCTTCTCCCCGGGACTTGGCAATCATATCATCGGCATAAACTTCTATTTCTTTGTGCATCATGTCATGGAACAACATCACCATGGCTCTCTGATATGTTGCCCCAGCATTCTTTAATCCAAATGGCATTACTTTGTAGCAGAACGTTCCCCACATTGTCACTAATGTAGTTTTCTCCATATCTTCAGGAGCCATCTTTAATCTGATTATAACCCGAGAACCCATTCATGAAAGAAAACAATGAATGTTTTCCCGTGTTATCTACCAATGTATCAATGTGTGGCAAAGGAAAATTATCCTTGGGGCTTGCTTGATTCAAATCACGATAATCCACGCACATTCGCACCTTGCCATCTTTCTTCGGCACCGGGACTGTGTTAGCTACCCACTCTGGATATTTGGAGACTTGTAGGAAGCCAGCATCAATTTGTTTCTTGACTTTTTCTTTTATCTTTAATAGCATTTCCGGTCTCATCCTTCTTAATTTCTGCTGAACGGGCTTACATTCTGGTTTTAATGGGAGCCTGTCCTGATAAGACCAGGCAAATACATCTTTATACTCATGGAGCAAGGCGATCAAATCCCGCCTGGTGTTTTCTGAAATAGAAGTCCCAATCTTCACTTCTTGTTTCTTTTCTTCATTCTCCAAGTTTACTGTCTCAACAGATTCTTAATGGGGTAAAATCTGTTTCTCTTCTTGTTCAACCATTCTCAGTAAGTCAAGAGGCGGGTCACAATTTTCAGCATCTTCCTCGGCTTCGAATTCTCCTAAACAAATAGCCTCCTCGAAATCGATTTCAAGACTTGTAACGGGATTATTCCTGCCATGGATATCTGAGCACCTGAAAGGTGAATGGGAAAGAAAACTATGGAGGAGCATCAAAGTATTGGAATCAACACACGCAATGTTATGGAATGAGATACATGGAGAGAAAGGATATGAAGCGATTGGGGTAATTATGAAACTGATAAAAATGAAAAGATCATAACAAAATGCATCTTCATTAATGTTCATTGAAATGATAAAGAGCAAACATAAGCTCTTACAAAAGGAATCCTACTATTTAGGGGCGCACAAAATAAATAGAGAAGTAACATTGAGCATTACTCTGGAGAGGATTTAGAAACTACAAGAAGGTCCTCAGCAGTCCAATTGTTCAAAACAAATCTTAGGGGACAAGAGCGTATCATTGAAACATCCTCAATTGTATCACTCTCATTGAGTTTAGCATCCATAGCTTTAGTTCTTAGACGTGTCCTGTAAGGATGGCGTGATTCCAGACTTGTGTCGTAACTGTGGATTATACTGCTTTAGCCTCAGTGAATGGTAAGTACGATATGTACATGCAATGAGTGAATGAATGAATGACCAATGAATGCTAGTCATGTGTAAATATGCAAAAAAAAATGGTGTTGATTTTAAGATAGCCCCATATTTTGGCGTTTCATTTATCAAAAGAGTTCATTACAAAGTATTTTGCGAATGAAGATGCACCTAGTGCCTGAGTCTCATTGTTTCCAGATCCTAGTCAAATCTTCGGGGTTATTCTGACGAGCATTTGAGGTCGCCTTCCCGGAAAGATTAGAGATATATCTTTCCTTTAAACTGTCCCCTTTTGCTTTTTGGGTCCCCAAAGACCAGTCTCGAACTACAGTATTTTTCTCGGTTACTTGTGTAATTGACTCCTTCATTAGAAACTCATTTTTGGCAACCAATCTCTAATCAACACCTTCCTAATGAGATGTCTATGATGCATGATGAAAAATAAAATTAAGACACATAAACTTAGTTAGCAATCACGTCAAATATAAACAAAAAAAAACTGTGAAAAATCTAACAAACTGACCTACTCTTTTTTTACCCCATCATGCTTTACAAAATAAAATTACCTCACATGCTCATCAATTTACCCGACCCAATTTATTAAACAGACCCGATTCATTTGCAAATAAGTGTAAATATAAAAGAAATACAAGGTAAGAGGCGTTTCTCTCGTGTACTTATTTTGGTGACTATTCAACGGTCGAAGGTTCGGTATGGCTCTAATTGGGTGGCTCATATGGTTCACTATATGTGGTTTTAGTTCTAGAAAGGTACTCGAATTGTCCATATTGTCACCTACTAAGGTTAGTACGAAGCCTCGGTTATCGCCCGTCATGGGCTTGCGAGCTCAATTCGAGGGATTACATTTACTTATGCCTATACGGAGGGATAAGTTAACTCACGAAAGCATAAGTCATATGTAACCTAGAAGTAATTTACTAGCCTGTGCGGAGTGACGAGTTAACTCACGAAGGCGTAGCATTTACTTCCACTTAAACGGACGGAGCCCGGGTAGAGAGCTCATGTTATACAAGAATGCAAGTGCACGGTGTGTCGGGAGAAACTTGCAAACCTTTTTATTTTTATTTTTACTAAAAAAAACAAACTAAAACCATAAAACTTAAAGCTGAAAAAAACACGAAAATAAAACAGGTTAGAAAAATATTAATTTCAAAACCGGATGCGGATGCATGATTCTTCAAAAAAATAAAATTTAAGGATCACGATGAAAAATTAATTTGAACAAGAATTTTTGAAAATTTCACAACGCGCGTTTAACATCAGACTCGACTCTCAAAAATGTCCCCAGCGGAGTCGCCAGCTGTAGCGGCCTAAAAATTTTAGCATGGGCGCTAATCGAAATAATTATTGAAAATTTGAAAACTGTGTCTCGATTTTATTTGAAAAATGAGTCGCCACCGATATTTTTTCTTAGGTATGATCGGACACCTAATAAATTCTCTCTTTTTTTTTAAAAGAAAAAATATTTTTCAAATTTTTTTTAAAAAAAAGAGTCAATTTTAGGTCCACGTCAAAATCCAGAGAAAATTAGGGTTCGGGAGTCAGTTACGCAGGAGGAAGGTATTAGCACCCTCGCGACGCCCAAAATTGGTATCTCGTTAATCACGCGTTGTCTTCATTTTCAAAAAAACGAGTTCAATTTAATATTTACTCGCGATCCGATTGAAACACGAGAATTTTCTTTTTAAAACAAGAGAATTTTGAAGAAAATTTTTTTTAAACACGAAAATTTTTGAAACACGAGAATTCTAGAAACATGAGAATTGTTGAAAACACGAAATTTTTTGAAAATACGAAAATTGTTGAAAACACGAAAATTTTTGAAAACACGAAAATTTTTGAAACATAAAAATTTTTAGAAAACACGAAAAAATTTGGAAAATGGAATTTTTTGAAAACACTGGATTTTTTTAACGCAAATTTTTCGATTTTTTTATTAAGCACATATCGTATTTAACACGAACCGGTGATATTCACTCAAAATAGCAATGAAATCAACGAATTAGTATCAAATCGATTTGTTTCCTTATTTTTGAAAACACGAGAATTTTGAAACACGAGAAAATTTTTTGAAGACACGAAAATTTCGAAACACGAGGATTTTTTTGAAAATTTACAATTTTTTAAAGGGCGTATCGTGTTTAACATAAACCGGTGATGTTCACCCAACATAGCGATGAATTCAACGATTTAATGTTAAATCTATTCGTTACCTTATTTATTAAAATTATTTAAAATAAAATTACATTAAATTAAATTAAATTAAAAATAAATACAAAAAATATAAAAATGCATAAAAATATCAATAATATTAAAGCGAAATGTCACCCAAAATATATGCATTAAATTAAAAGCGGAATAAAACGAAATTACCGAAAAATGTCCAAAAACACGATCTTCACCGAACGGGTTACGCAAATTGAACCCCCTTTTTCTTCTTCTTTTTTTTTCTTTTTTCTTTTTTCTTCTCTTTTCCTCTCTTTTTCTTTTTTTTTCTCTTTTTTTGGACTGGGCTGGGCAGGTTGTTGGGCCTGCTGCTGCAAAGGGCCTGGGGGCCTGCTAGGCCTGCTGTTGGGCCTGGCGCTGGGTTGGCCTGCTTGAAGTTCTGCTGGGCCTGCACTTGGGCTGTTATGGCCTGCTGGGCTTGCTAATAAGTGGCCTGCTTCTTCTTTTTTTGCTTTTCTTTTTTGGGGGCTGCTACTGTGGCCTGCTAAGCTGCTGGTGCTGTCGGGTCGGGTCACGGGTCATACGGGTCGGGTTGGGTCAGGTCGGTTTGACCCGACTGATTTAATTTTTTTCTTTTTCTTTCCCCTTTCTTCTTCCTTCTTCTTTCTTCTCTTTTTTTCTCCTTTCTTTTTTCTTCTTCTTCGTTCAGACCCCGACGACACTTCCCCCGGCCTGGTGCGACGGTCGACGGCGGCGCGCGGTGGAGATCTCCTCTTCTCCTCCCCTTTGACTTTTCTTCTTATTCTTTTACTTCCTATGTCTTTCTCTTTTATTTTTGTTTGTTGCTTGCTTCTTGCTCCTTTTTTTTGCTTCTTGGTTGTTGTTTGCTTTGCTAGGTGCCGGCGATGGGAGTGCTGCGGCGGTGGGCACGGTGGCACTGGTGCGATGGCCGGCGGTGTGCTGCTATTTCTTTGATTTTTCTCTCAAAAATTTTTGCTTTCTTTTTTTTTCCCTTGCTTCCTCTTAAATTGGGGGTTTGAAAACCCTTTTAAATCGTTGATTTTTCTTCTTTTTTGTAGGTAGCAGGTGGCTAGGGGAGAGAGAGGCCATGCTTTAGGTCGGCTGTCGCAGTGTAGGTGCGCAACTTGCACTGTCGGATGCCAGACGGACCAAATTGCAAACACAGCAAAACTTCTGGGGCCAAAATATAATTTTGAGAAAATTTAGGGGTTAAAATGTAATTTCGAGAAAGTTCAGGGGTCAAAATGTAATTTCAAAATGTTTAGGGGTTGACATGTAATTTTGAAAAATTTTAGGGGTTAAAATATAAAATTTTTTAAACACAAAATTATTCTCGGACAAAATTCAGTGATTACAACGTTAATTAATTTTTTTTATTTTCCATATTTTCTGGAAAAATGAAATTAAAATGTGAAAAATAAATTAAACATATATTTAAAAAATTAGATAAATAAAACTGCGTAATATTTTTCATTCAAAATTTTAATTGATGAAATTTTATTTAAGTAGCGTATAAAGTTTCCTTTGATCAAAGTGCCACTGCCTTGGTTTTGCTTGGATAAGCAAATTAAAAAAACTATAGACATGTTTTACTTCGCCCCGCCACCTTTGAGAAAAAAAACAATAAATAGACGTAAATCCCTACAAGCTGATTTAAATGAAGAAAACATTTTCTTAGAGCATAAAAAAAAGGTTAACAACATGGTTGAGTTCCCAGTCATTGAGTTCCGTTCATCGGATTGGAGCGAAAAACTGATGGGTGGAACAGTTTGTGAAGAGAGTTCGAGAGGCTTGTGAGATTTTCGGTTGTTTCGAGGTGGTGTACAAAAAGATATCAGCAAAAGTCCGAGAGGATGCATTCGAGTTGATGAAAGAACTGGTTAAGGACCCAGTGGAGAGGAAACAAAAGAACGCTAGTCCTTTGCCTTACCATGGTTGGGTTGGACCATGCGAGCAGGTTTCTTTATTGTATGTAGGCTTTGGAGTTAGAGATGCCTCCAACTATGACTCTGTAAAAAATTTTGCTCAATTGATGTGGCCTGATGGTCACCCACAATTTTCGTAAGAACAAATCTTTTTATTTTTCAAATTCTGCAGGTTAGGTTGATTTTGGATAATTTCTAGCTTTAGCTGTGTGAGATCAAATTATTGACTTTTTTTTTGATACTTTGTTCCAGCGACACTATACACACCTTAGCGACACAAATGGAGGAACTGAACAATTTAGTTTGGTTGACGCTAATTGATAGTTATGGATTAGAGGAGGAGTCACTGAAGATGATCTACAAAACGTTGGTGCGGATGATGAAATATATGTCCCCTCCACCGGGAGAGTATAAGAGTGGACTCCATTCTCATACTAATAAACCAGTCAGCACACTCATTTGTGAGGATCAAATTTCAGGGTTGGAAGTTGAGGTCAATGACAACCAATGGATCATGTTATCAAATTTATCTCCATCTTCTTTTATCTTTGTGGTAGGAGATCCTCTCAAGGTATTTATATATATGATTAATGTTTGCTTTATTTATTTATTTATTCAAAACAAAAGATAAATTATCCATGTGAATCGAACAAGAACTATAAGGGTCATAATTATGTTAAGTGAAATTTTACCTTTTTTTCGAGGCAAAAGGAGTTTTGGAAGGCCTTATCCCTAGCATCGTCTCCAAATCTCGAGTTCAATTAAGTCATGGATTCAAATCTTGAATAACCATTCTTCATCCTCCTCAATATATATATGTGTTTAAAGTGAATAATTACCATAAAATCCTTATTGATGTTGACATTAGATCTCTGTTTCAAAATTTTGAATAACTCCTTTACCTGCTCATGATAAAAAAAAAACATATAGTGAGATTAGATTATTGATGTTGAAAGTGAATAAGTATAAAAAAATTACTTACTAATGTTGATTTTAAAAATTGAAGGCATGGAGTAATGGGAGATTGAAATCAGTGAATCACAGAGTGATGATGAGTGGAGACAAAGATCGATATTCTATAGCAGCCTTCGTCATTCCAAATGAGGGTATTATAATCAAGACACCCAAAGAGTTTATATATGACCAACATCCTAGGCTTTTCATGGACTTTGATTTCATGGATTTCTTCCATTTTGCCTTTTCTGACCTAGAAAAGCTCATTGACTCCGGTGAGTAGCTTCAAGCCTTTGCTTCTCTACATTTGTTGTGATTTACAATTCCACCCGCTTGCTAAAATTGAAAAACAAAATATGAATTCCTCATTTAGTTAAGATAAAAAAAAAAGTTGTAACTTTTTTTCTCCTACTTTTCTATTATTTTGATAAATAATTTACAACGCATGCTATTTTGATAATTTTTATATTATTTATCTAAAAAACTTATATTTTTTAAAGGTAAATTCATTAATTCATTCAATGAATGGAACCATACAATTCAGAGAGAGAAAAATAGTAAACACTCATCGTAGATCGTAAAGGACAAGCTCCATCAACACAACAAATGCTTTAGCCTTAGTATCAATAGAACATTATAACACATTGACAATTGGCTTTGTCACAACTCAAGCACGACATATCTGGAGTGATTGCAAGCACTTAATACGATAAGGAAATCAATCTCGGATGGTCCAAAGTGGCGAGCAAAAATCGACAAAAGAATCGAGCATTCACACAACTAGAGAGGAAAACAATAAAACCATCCCTAAAATCACTTGTAAAACTAAGATTACATGCATAAGAAAGACTAAAAAACGTGCTACAAGAGCATACAAAAACTTCTAAAATTGAAGACTTATTAAACAATGGAAAAACAAACAAAAAAACATAAAACTTAAGACAACAAGGGTTCAAATTGACACGTGAAATAATTTATTATTCTAAAATACTCTTAAATGAGAAAAAAATTAAGAAGTTGATGAAGAGCCACCCACTTTCCAAGAAAAAACTATTGGTGGCTGGTGGAGTTTTAGCGAATGGTAGGAACCATCATCTGTCCATCACAACTTGTGAAGACACCAAAGATACCCACAAAATAGATCTGCAAACTGAAAAGAGAGAAGACGTGTGTAGTGAATGAGAAGAAAAAAAAAGAATGAAAGAAAGGGTTGATGGGAGAGGAAAAAGGCGAGCGATAACCAGTCAGACGCTAACATTGTCGTTGAGCAAAACAAAAAATAAGAAGCAAATGACTAGGAAAAAACACTTATATTTATATCCAAACTAGTGTTGATATTTTGTGTTACCATTTTTCTTAAAAATATCTCTTACTTTTAGTATACATATACATGTATTAGATTATGGCACACCCACAATGTGGGTGAATCGACTTTATCAATCTAATAGTAACTATTCAAATCAAGCCTTTCTTCTCGTCGTCAAAATAATCCAGACATAAAATCTATCGCAACTCGCTCTTAATTCCTTTCAAAAATCATAGCAAACCATAATTCATACAAAACCTGATACCCAACTTTGACTTGTTGACATATTTCGAGAGCATTGGGGTAATGAGAACTGCTATGTGATGCTAAACTTGGTCTTTCACTGTCTACACTCTTATCACTATTTATCCTTCCCTGAAAGTTAGAAGTTGGATACATAACAAGACAATTCCAATTATTAGTATCAAAGTATTGATCCATGCTCTAACTACTACTTTCGATGATATTTGTAGAATGATCTACTTCAACACTATTACTGCATTTCACACTTGAGCCACAACCATCAAATGAACTAGAAGAACTATTTTTGCTCCTTCCAACGAAAACCTTCCCTTAGACGAATCACGGAACTCTGCAAGGCATCTCTTCAAGCAGTTAACGGGTTTATAGCTAAAAAATGGTGAGAAACTGTCGCACCTAATAAGATAGATGCTACAACAGCATCGCTAATACAATTCCCCAAGTACCAAAATGCACTCCAAAGCAAATGAGAAAAACTCGTGTAGTTTTAGCAACATCAAGTGTAACAACACAACTTTAAAAAAAACTGAAACCTATACAAGTATGCTCCCATGTTCCAATCAAGAATTATAACCGTAACAAATGTAATAGCCTTAAGCCAATGTGCATCCTTTGCAGTCAGATCATATAGGATAAAGTAGATAAGAAGAATGACAAGGGAGCTTGTAACAGCCCGATTTTGGGTCTAGTTGGAACAGTGGTTTCGGGACCACAAATCCGACGAGGAAAAAAATTAAAATTATGACAAGGGTTGCATTATGATAGGAAGGTTGCATGAAAATACTGATATGCAAATTTTATCGATTTAGTGATTAATTAAGGAAATGACCAATTTGTATAAAATGT
Source organism: Gossypium raimondii (assembly GCF_025698545.1). Lineage (NCBI taxonomy): Eukaryota > Viridiplantae > Streptophyta > Magnoliopsida > Malvales > Malvaceae > Gossypium > Gossypium raimondii. Next base: position 56,231,475 of record NC_068577.1, on the reverse strand, counting down.
AGAAATTGAATTCTAGAAGCTAGAAGGGGCTAAATAGCTATGAAATTCAAAACTACAGGTCCTTAAATGGTAAATAGACTATGTAATAACCGATTTTCAGAAATTTCGAAAACAGTGGTATGAGATCACCAAATTCAGAAAATAAGCTCGTAAATTTTATTATTAATAATTATGAGCCAAAAATGATTTTTAAGAGATTTTTGAATTAGTATTTTGTGTTTTATAAAAATTTATTAAGTCAAGAAATTGAGGAAAAGAGGTATCGAGACCTCAATGTTATAAATCGAGAAATATTTACGGAGTGTCAATATGGTTGTGTTAAAGTTTCGTCAGAAAATTTTAATGTTTCAACAGTTAATTAATTAAAAAGGACTAAATTGAAAAGATGCAAAACTTGCTAAAGTGATTAAATAGCTTAAAAATTAAATAAGGGAGGACTAAAAGAGTAAATGGACCAATTTAAGTGGCTGAGATGGCATACCGTTAAAAAAATCAAAGATTTTTATGTATTTAAGGACAAAATTGGAATTATAATAAAGTTTATGTGGCCAAATTTTATTTTAAGGATTTCAAGACCATTTCTTCTTGAAATTTCGGTGGGAAACAGCCATGGAAGAGGGTTTAGAGCTGGTCTTCCATATTTTAGCTTCAAGTAAGTTTAATTCTTGCTTTTTCCATGAAATTTTTATATATTTAGACTTTTACAATTAGGTCTAATTTAGTATTCTACTAGTTTTTAAATTTGTTGAAAGTTTTGGAAGATACCAATGATAAGTTCATATAATTTTTGTTATTTTATGATGAAATTGAGATGTTAATGAATGTTTAAAGGTGTTTTATTAAAGAATTTTGGATGAAAAACATGTTTTAGGGATTAAAATTGAAAAGTATTGAAATTGTGGAAAAATTCTGAAATTTCATGGAATCCATGGGCTGTTATTGATATGTATGAGAATTATTAGGCTTGAATCAAGGATTATACTGCAAGAATTTCATTTTTCGAGCCTAGGGACGAATTTGTCATGTATTAAAAGTTTAGGGTCAAATTGGTAATCAACATTTTGCACTAAAACAGTTTTGGGCAGCAGCAGTGGTTGAACTTTGAAAAATCACCAAAAATTTTGGGAATTGAATTAGAAGATGAATAAAATATGAAATTAAAGCTTATTGAGTCTAGTTTCTCATAAAAGAAATGGTGTAAGCAATAGAATTGTAAATCATGAGATATAATAAATTTTGTGAGGCAATGTCAGAATGATTTCGGGTTCCCTTGTCCTGACTTTGAAAAATCATCAAAAATTGAAAAAAATAATTATGAGTTATAATTTATATGCATAGAATCCTTAATGAATCTATTTTCAAATTAAATAAACGGAAACATCATCCAAATTCTGTAAAATTACATAATTCATTTTTAGTGAAGAGTGGTCGAAACTGTCAGAAGCAAAACAGGGGAACTTTAAAGAATAAACTGTACTATTTGGCTAAACCAAAAATTCTGAAAATTTTATGGTAAAAATATATTTGAGTCTAGTTTCAGGAAAAATTAACTGATCTTAATTTGGAGCTCGGCAGATCCGGATAAAAATAATTTAGTGACTCTGACTCGGATAAACAGCTTTGAATATACATGTGAGTGAATAGTGAAATTATAGTTTATGTTGTTTAAGTGTGTTATACAAATTAAGGATGTGGAATGGAGAGGAGGAGGAGGAAAATTGGGAAATATATGAATGATTTGTGTATAATTGGTCATATGCTTGATTATAATTGATAAACGATGAAATTGGAATGATGCTTATATTTGTGCATTATTGGTCATGGTTTAAGCTCAGGTGGAAAAATAAAGTTTCATAGAATGTGTGTATGGTATATTCGGTATATGATTTGGGATGAAGTAATGCCATGAACGGTTTATGAAGTAACACATGTTGGTAAGTGTGATACATGAATAAATGTTGTGCTCATCCATGCTTATAATGTTTATGCTATATGTGTATTTGGCTAACATATTTGGTGTACATGCTTAGGCTTTGGCCAAGTAGTGGTTAAAATGGTAACATATTTAGTTGTGATCATGTAATCTCTAGTGAAATGGTTTACCATGTGGTTAGTTCCAAAAAGAGTTATGTTTAAATACACTAGCTTGTGACTATGGTTGAATGATATGTTTATATCTTGTGTGCTGTGCATAGGAAACGAGTGTGGAAAGATAATGGAATAGTAAGTTCATATGGTTGAAATTTAACGATTAAATGTTAATTTCATGAATTATATAGTGTATGATGATATATATTTGTTGATGGATTGAAAATAAAATAACAATGCTAAAACCGAATAAATGATCAAATTGAGCGGAACGTCGGATTTGAGTTCTTCTGATCAGTGACAAGTGATAAGTGGTAACTTTAGCTACACTTATCTGATCAGTGACAAATGGCAAGTGATAAGTGATAGCTTTAGCTACACTTATCTTATCAGTGGCAAGTGGCAAGTGGCAAGTGATAAGTGATAACTTCAGGTACACTTATCTAATCAGTGACAAGTGACAAGTGACAAGTGATAAGTGGTAGCTTTAGCTGCACTTATCTGATCAGGGACAAGTGATAAGTGATCATACGCAAGACCATAGTTATACTATGGCAAAGTGGAAGTGAAGTACTCAATTTTCCGTAACCGTTCCCTAAATTGATTAAGGATGGTAAGTGATAAATGGGCCCAAAAGAATTATAGTAAATGGATAAGTGGGAGTGAGTTTATACAAGGGGAACCACCAATGATTGTGGTTGATAGGTGAACTTAGTAATTGTGTTAATGAATGGTATAATCAATAAACGTTGAGTTAAATGGTAAATACATATTTGTACTGAACTTAATGATTTGAATTATGAGCATGAGAAATTGCGAATTGAATGAAATGGAAATGATGCATTGAATTACATGAGTATGTATCGGGTCCCGTAGGCCCTATTTATTAAGATTATAATATTTTGACGATATATTGTGTAATAGCCAGATTTTCAAAAATGACGAAAACAGTGGTACGAGATCATCAAATTCAGAAAATAAGCTCGTAAATTTCATTATTAATAATTATGAGCCAAAAATGATTTTTAAGAGATTTTTGAATTAGTAATTTGTGTTTTATAAAAATTTATTAAGTCAAGAAATTGAGGGAAAGAGGTATCGAGACCTTGATGTTATAAACTGTGCCGTAAATATTTTTATAAATATTTACGAAGTGTCAATATGGTAGTGTTAAAGCTTCGTCAGAAAATTTTAATGTTTCGGCAGTTAATTAATTAAAAAGGACTGAATTGAAAAGATGCAAAACTTGCTAAAGTGATTAAATAGTTTAACAATTAAATAAGGAAGGGTTAAAAGAGCAAATGAACCAATTTAAGTGGCTGAGATGGCATACCATTAAAAAAATCTAAGATTTTTATGTATTTAAGGACAAAATTGGAATTACAAAAAAATTTATGTGGCCAAATTTTATTTTAAGGATTTGAAGACCATTTCTTCTTGAAATTTCGGTGGGAAACAGCCATGGAAGAGGGTTTGGAGCTGGTATTCCATATTTTGACATCAAGTAAGTTTAACTCTCGGTTTTTCTTTGAAATTTTTATATATTTAGACTTTTACAATTAGGTCCAACTTAGTATTCTACTAGTTTCTCATTTTGTTGAAAGTTTTGGAAGATACCAATGATAAGTTCATATGATTTTGTTATTTTATGATGAAATTGAGATGTTAATGGATATTTAAAGGTATTTTATTAAAGAATTTTGGATGAAAACATGTTTTAGGGATTAAATTGAAAAGTATTGAAATTGTGGATAACTTTTGAAATTTCATGCAATCCATGGGCTGCTATTGATATGTATGAGAATTATTAGTCTTGAATCAAGGATTATATTGCAAGAATTTCATTTTCCGAGCCTAGGGACGAAATTGTCATGTATTAAAAGTTTAGGATCAAATTGGTAATCAATATTTTACACTAAAACTGTTTTGGGCAGCAGCAGTGGTCTAACTTTCAAAAATCACCAAAAATTGTGTGAATTGAATTAGAAGATGAATAAAATATGAAATTAAAGCTTATTGAGTCTAGTTTCTCATAGAAGAAATTGTGTAAGCAATGGAATTGAAAATCATGAGATATAATCAATTTTGTGAGACAAGGTTAGAATGATTTTGAGTTCCCTGTTCTGATTTTAGAAAATCATTAAAAATGTAAAAAATAACTATGGGATAAAATTTATATGTTAAGAATCTTGAATGAGTCTATTTTCGAAAGAAAGAAACAATAATATTATCCAAATTCTGTACAATGAGATAATTAATTTTTAGTGAAGAGGGGTCGGAACTGTCAAACAATGAAATAGGGTAAAATTTAAAGAATAAAATGTACTTATTGTCTGAACCAAAAATTCTGAAAATTTTATGGTAAGAAGATATATGAGTCTATTTTCAGGGAAAATTAACATATCTTAATTTGGAGCTCTGTAGCGCGAGATATAAATAAATTAGTGACTCAGACTCAGACAGACAGCTTGAATTTACATACAGGAAAATAGTGATAGTATGGATAATGTTGTTTAAATGTGTTATACACATTAAGGATGTGGAATGGAGAGGAGGAGGAGAAAAATTGGAAAATATATGAATGATTTGTGTATAATTGGTAATACGCTTGATTATAATTGATAAACAATGAAATAGAAATGATGCATATATTTTGTGAAGTATTGGTCATGGTTTAAGCTCAGGTGGAAAAATAAAGTTTCATAAAACGTGTGTATGGTATATTTAGCATATGATTTGGCATGAAGTGATGTCATGAATGGGTACTGAATTAACACATGTTAGTAAGTTTAAAATAAATATTGTGTTCATCCATGCTTATAATGCTTATGCTATATGTTTATTTGGCTAAGATATTGGGTATACATGCTTAGGCTTTGGCTAAGTTGTGGCTAAATTATGCCACGTTAAACCTAAAAGTTATGCATTGAAATAAGAAGAGTCTGAATGGAAATATGCTTGTGATATGCATAGGAAACGGGTGTGGAAAGGTAATGAAACAGTAAGTTCATATGGCTGAAATTTAATGATTAAATGTTAATTTCATGAATTATACAATGTATGATGAAATATATATTTATTGATGAAATGAGAATAAAATAAAAATGTGAAAACTGAATAAATGATCAAATTGAGCGGAACACCGGATTTGAGTACTTCTGATCAGTGACAAAGTGATAAGTGGTAGCTTTAGCTACACTTATCTGATCAAGTGACAAAGTGATAAGTGGTAGCTTTAGCTACACTTATCTGATCAGGGACAAGTGATAAGTGGTAGTTTTAGCTACACTTATCTGATCAAGTGACAAAGTGATAAGTGGTAGCTTTAGCTACACTTATCTGATCAGGGACAAGTGATAAGTGGTGACAAAGTGATAAGTGGTAGCTTTAGCTACACTTATCTGATCAAGTGACAAAGTGATAAGTGGTAGCCTAGCTACACTTATCTGATCAGGGACAAGTGATAAGTGATCATACGTAAGACCATAGTTATACTATGGCAAAGTGAAAGTGAAGTACTCAATTTTCCATAACCGTTCCCTAATTTGATTAAGGATGGTAAGTGACAAATTGGCTCAAAAGAATTATAGAAAATGGATAAGTGGTAGTGCTTTTATACCAGGATGATGTTGTTATTTAAGCTAAAGTGATATCTTCATTGCAAAATTAAGAATTTCATAAATGTGTTAATGAATGTTATAATCGATAAACGTTGAGTTAAATGGTAAATACGTATTAGTGTTGAACTTAATGACATTGAATTGTATGTGAATTAAATGGAAATTGCTAGTGATATGATTTAAATTATGAGCATGAGAAATTGCAAATTGAATGAAATGGAAATGAAGCATTGAATTGCATGAGTATGTATCGAGTCTCGTAGGCCCTAATTATTATGATCATAATATTTTGAGGATATATTGTGAAAAGTTATAGAAGCATGCTAATAATTTTGAAATCTTTTTTTTTAATTTAGATGAAATTTTATAACTTGGTTAAATACGTTTATAAGTGTATGTGTTCTGGTAATGCCTCGTACCCTATTCCGGTGTTGGATACGAGTAAGGGGTGTTACATATTGTGAAGAGTTATAAAAGCATGTTAACAATTTTGAAAGTTTTAATTTAGATGTAATTTTATAACTCGGTTAAATACGTTTACAAGTGTATGTGTTCTGGTAATACCTCGTACCCTATTTCAGTGTTGGATACGAGTAAGGTGTGTTACAGAGCTAAGGTAAAGAAGTCCAAGACGTGAAGCACTACTAAATTTCCGGGGTATAACTTGTTTGGGTCTGGTAAACAAAAGACAGGACCCAGTTCTATACTATCAGAGCATCCAAATTTATAAGCCCTCCAGACATACTCGTCCACGTCCAAGCCATTTCCATTGAAGACCATGCGACATATAAAGAGCATATTGATTACTACGGCAATTGCTAATATATCAAAGAAAAATCAAAAAGAGAATATTGCTCAGACGCACTAGAACCAATTGTGACATAAACAGCAAAAATTTCACATGAACAAAGCAGAGCAACAACCAGTAGAAACAGAAAACCAACAACACTTGATCTTTGTGATGATCACTAAACTAACTATAACTACGACAAAGGCAAGCGCACCTATCGAACAATAGTATAGCTATGGTGAGTAGGGAATATCGTGTTCACGAGGACTAAAAGTACTAGTAATTACCGTTTTTCTATTATTTAGCCGATAAATTGAGATGATTGTTTTTAATCTAAAATTACTATACTAATCTAACTAAGAACGCAAAAAAGAATGAAATAGGAAAATAATTCGAAGATAACCAATGAGATAGAAAATACCCAGGAAAGAATCCACCTAGACTTCACCTATTATTATGAATCTGAATTAAATGATTTATTCACTTGTGTCTTGATCCGTAGAAATCCTAAATTATGTTAATATTTCTTTCGAGATTAAGAACAACTGACTCTAGGTTGATTAATTGAAATCTTTTTCTAATTAAAACTCCTATTGTCGCATTAACTCGATCTATGGATTCCCCTATTAGATTTGACTCTAATCCGGTAGATTTATGTCATCCTATTTCTAGGATTGCATGCAACTCCACTCAATTATGCTAGATCTACTCTTAAATAAGGACTTTTGCTCCACTGAAATAAGCACATTAAACTTGAATTAATATCTCAAAAATATTAAAACAAGAAATAAACATACATAATTGAGAACGAGAATCAAGTATTTATCGCGTAAATCAGAAATCAAATAATAAGATTCATCATAAGTTTCATCTTCCCTAGGTATCTAGGGAGTTCATAATCTTGAATGAAACCTCTCAAAGTTAGAATAACAACAAGACAGAAAGAAACTCAATAAAATATCGAAGGAAATTAAATGGACATCTTCAATCTTGAAGGAGATCCGCTTCTGAATTGATTTCGATGGCGTTCTTCGAGTGATTTCTTCAATCTTCTCTGAGTGCTCCCTTAGATCTTCTTCTAATTGATATTTATAGACTTTAGAATGCTCAGGAAGCCTAAAAATTAGGTTTTTCCACATATTTGGGAAGCAAAGTGTGCTATCGACATGGGCTGGCACATGGTCGTGTGGCCTGCCAGTGTGGAATTGCCCAGGCCGTGTGGATCCTGGCTCGTTTTTCGCTCCTTTTGCTCTCAAATGCTCTGCTAAGTATAGAAACAAGAATTTAAAGGATTAAAAGCATCAAATTCACTAATTTAGATAATTAATCATCGAAAAACGCATTAAGAATGTCATTAAAATATGTTACTTTTACAGCTTATCACTTTTCCATTGAGTCCTCCACGAAAGCATAATTGAATAAAATGCCAATAATAGAGTAATGCCGACCATTATTACAGCCAGGCTAACATTATCTCTACCTAATATTATGATTAGCCAACATCCTCATATGATAAGCACCACAACTAGAGATAAAACATGTAACACCCCTTACCCATATTCGACATCGGAATAGAGTACGAGGTATTACCAGAATACATGCACTTGTAAACGTATTGAACCAAGTTATAAAATTCCATTAATTATTAAAACTTTCAAATTATTAACATGCTTTTATAATTCTTCATAATATAAATAATACAACATTTCCTACCGACCACAATCGAGCTTAGATAATCATCTCACTACATCTAACAATTGTACATATTACCAATAATAATTCAATTTCAATAATAAAACACATATCTATATAATATTCATCATCAAATAACATTCCCTTTAATTAAAATTATATAGAACATAGTTCATAAGAACTTACCGAGGCTAAATTGTAGAAATACCAAAATATAGGGACATTTTGGAAATTTTCTATTTTCTCAAATTTCCATCCAATCTTGATCTAAATTAATATTTCTTTCAATTTAATAATTTAAATAATAAAACAATTCATTTCATGCAATTTGATCACTTTTAGACATTTTATGAATTTACCCTTAAATTTTCACATTTGTTCAATTTAGTCCTGAAACATATAAATTGGTCATTTCTAATAAAAATCATGCTAGTTGAATAATCATATATTTTCTTCCTCCTTCTCCTCTCCATTCCACATCCTTAATGTATATAACATGCTTATAGGTAACATTATCTATAATTTCACCAATTACTTATATATTCATTCAAAGATGTCCACTTGAGTCATAATCACTAAATTATTTATAACTTGAGCTACAGAAATCAAAATTAAGATCCGTTAATTTTCTCTGAAACTAGACTCACATATCTTCTCATTACAAAATTTTCAGAATTTTTGGTTTAGCCAATAAGTACATTTTATTCTTTAAAGTCATCCCTGTTCTGCTGTCTGACAGTTCCGACCCTTCTTCACTAAAAATTAACTATCTCCTCGTACAGAATTTGAATGATGTTACCATTTATTTATATTAAAAATAGACTCAGTAAGGATTTAAACATATAAATTTAAGACTATAATTATTTTTCTCCAATTTTTGATGATTTTCCAAAGTCATTACAGGAGAACCCGAAATCATTCTGACCTTATCTCACAAAACCTATAATATCTCATAATTTACAATTTCATTGCTTACACCATTTCTTCTATGAGAAAATAGACTCAATAATATTTAATTTCATATTTTTTCATCCTCTAATTCAATTTATACGATTTTTGGTAGATTTTCAAAGTCAGACTACTGCTGCTGTTTCAAAACTATTTTAGTGTAAAATGTTGATTACTAAGTCTATAACACTCTTATTTTCCTTCTCTACACTATTTCTCAACACTTTCTCTTATTTTCTCTTCACTAACATATCAAGAACATATAACCTTATATAATAAAACTCTACATTAACATCAATCTCATATTTTTTTAATAATATCAAACTCAAAAATATATTGAAATCATGATGTTCTTACCTTGCTCAATTGACTTCAATCTTTAACTTGATTTTCTCTCCTCCAGCCTCTATTTCTTGAATCTAACTTGATATTCTAGCTCCCCATAGTCTCCTTGTCAATTTTCTCTCTTGGTGGCTATGGAAATTTCTTTGATTTCTAAGTGAAAATGGTGGATTTTTGGTGAAAGGACCAAATTGTAAAGAAAACAAAGCTTTCTTTCTTCTCCTCTTCTTCTCACGTTAATGCATGCAAAAATGGTGGGGATGGATGCTTTTCATCCTTCCTTCCACATATATATACTAAATAAATTAATAATAATAAAATAATATCATTTAAAAAAATCAAATTAAAATATTAATAAACTAATATTTATTTATTTATTTATTAATCTAAAATATCTCCAACATCATCATTATCTTCTAGATTTCTATCTCTTCTAATTGACCATTTTGCCCTTTATGATCTTTTAAAATTCTATCCTTGAGTCATCACTTAATTTGGTAAAATTGTGATTCAGTCCCTCAAACTTCTTCACCTTTTTCAATTTGGTCCCAATCCATCCATTTTTCTTAGTTTCTAGATTATTCCACCCTTAAAATATTTACACCATTGGTCCTTCATCTTTTTCATATTTACAATTTAACCCCTCAACTTTTGAGTATTTACTCTTGGGTAACAAAACTTTTCTCACTTTTGCGATTTAATCCTTTCTTGAATTAATATGTTATAATATACTTCCCAATATTGCCATAACACAAAATTACCCCTTTTTAGCACTTTATTTCCTTATTTTACTATATCAGAGATATTATCTTACTTTTCTTATTGTAGAAATTTTCAGGGTATTACATTTCTCTCCTCCTTAAAATAAATTTCGTCCTCGAAATTTCCTTGTGTTATTTTGATCATGAACTTCATCATTTCTATATTCTGTCAATTATCCTTTTTTATTCATTCCTATCATTAACATTTCAGCTCTGGAATTTCATCGTAGCAAAACAGTACACTTTCTAAATATGCATGCAAAACAGAACAATAACCGTTCACAAACCGGTCAATCCAATAGGGCTTTTGTCTGACATCATAATTAGCTAACATTCTCATAACAAAAGAACTCCATTACAAACTGAACAGTTAGACACATATCTCTGAGGATAAAAGAATATATAGAATATCCAGAAAAGATCATCGTGTTCATTTCGATTGTAATCGTCTCACATAGGCATCTTTACCACTTAATTATCATTTCTCTGACTAATTCTGTTATCACGGACCTCACATTATTCTATTCACTAACAATCTGATATTTCTTTAAAAAATTGAGTTTATTTATTATACTATACTCAACTCTGTTTGCATTACTAATTATTTGACCATTGAACTCTTTAGTTCACATTTATGAGCTTATTCAACATAATTCTCATAAAAATTTTCTTCATAAAGCAATACTAATAAAGGGGTGATGGTGAGGTCATAAAGCCTTTAACTTATTCTCATATATATATATATATATATATATAAGACTTAACATTCATCTTCAATGTAATACCACCATAACCACCTAGTTCATTCATATATTTTCTCACATATAGGGGTCACACGCCCATGTGTCTACCTGTATGGACAAAATCAGGCTATTTTTCAAGCCTTATTTCTCACCCATTTGACCTTTTAACTTCACCATTTGTTCACTTTATAGCCACATCAATAATCACCATTTTCTTGTATTTCAGATAAATACATATAACCATACATAAGCATGCACATCACTATTTCTTCTTGTCAATCACAATTTCAACTGACAGATTCATGTAAATGAGCTCAATATCATTATCTGTTTAATTTCTATCACTTAAATTCACATACACATAATTTATTAACATAATCTGACAAACATAATCTCTAAATGGTGAGATCACATAATTGAGCTAAATTTTATTGTTCAATATGTTTTATCACATAAAATTTGCTTAACACTTACCAAAATTTATCAAATTAGAGAATGTCTTACGGAATTGAGTACCTCTTTTCTCGATACCATAGTCCAACTATGGTCTTACATGTAATCACTTATCACATACCGATGCCATAGCCCAGCTATGGTCTTATACGGAATCACATATCACTTATCGAAAGTACTCATTCCTGCGTTCTACTCAATTTAATCTTCCAATTCAATTTCCAGCAAGCTGATTTTCTGTGTCACAGTCACTAATTTATTTTTATCTGGAGTTATAGGGCTCCAAATTGAATTATGTAAATTTTCCCCAAAACTATACTCATATCCCTTTCCACCATAAAATTTTCAGAATTTTTTTATTTAGTCCATTAGTACAATTTATTCATTAAACCTTCCCCTGTTTCACTGCCCGACAGTCCTGACCTCTCCTTACTAAAATTTACTTATCTCCCTATAAAAAATTCAAACAATGTTCTAGTTTCTTTCTCTTAAAAATAGACTTACTAAGGATTTCAAGAATGTAAATTTCAAGCCATAATTATTTTTTTACAATTTTTTGTGATTTTCCAAAGTTAGAACAGGGGATTTCGAAATCAATCCAAACCTGTCTCAATAAAATTTAAATATCCCCAAATATACAATTCCTTTGCTTGCTCTGTTTCTTTCATATGAAAATAGACTCAATCAGCTTCAATTTAATATATTATTCAACCTCTAATTCATTTTCCACTATTTATGGTGATTTTTCAAAGTTTCCCAACTGCTGTTGTTCAAAACAGTTTTGTATTTAAACTGTTTCTTTTGTATTTTTGATATTTCCTCCCATCTTATACATGGGTCGATTAAGTATCAAACCCAATATTCCTCCTATAAACTTGTCCACCACATATAAATATTCACCTTCCTAATTTACTTGTTGAACACTCGGAATATTAACCGTTATCGGTGGATTCAGCACTTAGCAACCACCAGTGATTCGGGGAATCAGCACTTAGCAACCCCTTTCACATTCAAAGATATGGTGGAATCAGCACTTAGCAACCACCAATGATTCGGGGAATCAGCACTTAGCAACCCCTTGGGGGAATCAGCACTTAGCAACCCCCTTCACATTTAAAATACGGTGGGATTAGCACTTAGCAACCACCAATGAATCGGGGAATCAACACTTAGCAACCCCTTGGGGGAATCAGCACTTAGCAACCCCCTTTATATTCAAGATATGGTGGAATCAGCACTTAGCAACCACCAATGAGTCGGGGAATCAGCACTTAGCAACCCCTTGGGGGAATCAGCACTTAGCAACCCCCTAATAGTTAATGGTACCCGGTTCACATAGTAGCCTGCACATAGTACTACACATGTGACCATTTACATCTGATACACGTAGTAGCCTACACATAGTACTACACACGTGATCGAAGCTATCCGGTTTTCATAGTAGCCCGCACATAGTACTACACATGTGACCCATCATTCCGGTACACGTAGTAGCTTGCACATAGTACTACACACGTGACCATCACTTTCACTTTTACATAGTGGCCTACACACAGTCCGTGCCACACATGTGATCATTTCTATCACTTCATTCGTATCCCCTTTTTATTCTGAAGGTTCATTCGAGAATTTTTCTCTTTTTCTCACTTCTCTTTTTATCGATCAATTTCAATTTCTTATCTTTCTTGATTTATAACAATACATTTAACTTATATAACATTCACACTATTCATTCCAGTCCAAAAATCATACTTTGGAAAAATTATGTTTTTGCCCCTAAAGTTTCACAAAATTATGATTTTGCCCCTAGGCTTGTAAAATAATTTTTATTCAATTTCCTTGCATTTTAGGACAATTTCAATCCACAATTTTCACTTATTCACACACTTATGAATAAAATAAATCTCATCAAGGTTGGGAGATATCACACTATCACATGTTATATAATGACATGTATATTCCAAACATCACATATGCTACGTTCGGTCCGAGAATCGACTAAACCGTAGCTCTGATACCACTAAATGTAACACCCTTTACCCATATTCGACATCGGAATAAAGTACGAGGCATTACCAGAATACATGCACTTGTAAACGTATTGAACCGAGTTATAAAATTCCATTAATGATTAAAACTTTCAAATTATTAACATGCTTTTATAATTCTTCATAATATAAATAATACAACATTTCCTACCAACCACAACCGAGCTTCCGATAATCATCTCACTACATCTAATAATTGTACATATTACCAATAATAATTCAATTTCAATAATAAAACACATATCTATATAATATTCATCATCAAATAACATTCACTTTAATTAAAATTATATAGAATATAGTTCATACGAACTTACTAGGCTAAATTGCGAAAATACCAAAATCTAGGGACATTTTAGAAATTTTCTATTTTTCTCAATTTTCATCCAATCTTGATCTAAATTAATATTTCCTTCAATTTAATAATTTACATAATAAAAAAATCATTTCATGCAATTTGATCACTTTTTGACATTTTATGAATTTACCCTTAAATTTTCACATTTGTTCAATTTAGTCCTGAAACATATAAATTGGTCATTTTAATAAAAATCATGCTAGTTGAATAATCATATTTTTCTTCCTCCTCCTCTCCATTCCACATCCAATGTCCTTATAGGTAACATTATCTATAATTTCACCAATTACTCATACAAAGCTGTCCACTTGAGTCATAATCACTAAATTATTTATAACTTGAGCTACAGAAATCAAAATTAAGATCCGTTAATTTTCTCTAAAACTAGACTCACATATCTTCTCATCATAAAATTTTCAGAATTTTTGGTGTAGTCAATAAGTACATTTTATTCTTTAAAGTCATCCCTGTTCTGCTGTCTGACAATTCCGACCCTTCTTCACTAAAAATTAACTATCTTCTCGTACAGAATTTTGAATGATGTTACCATTTATTTCTATTGAATATAGACTCAGTAAGGATTTAAACATATAAATTTAAGCCTCTAATTATTTTTCCCCAATTTTTTATGATTTTCCAAAGTCAGTACAGGGGAACCCGAAATCATTCTGACCTTATCTCACAAAACCTATTATATCTCATAATTTACAATTCCATTGCTTACACCGTTTCTTCTATGAGAAACTAGACTCAATAAGATTTAATTTCATATTTTTTTCATCCTCTAATTCAATTTATACGATTTTTGGTAGATTTTCAAAGTCAAACTACTGCTGCTGTTTCAAAACTATTTTAGTGTAAAATGTTGATTACTAAGTCTATAACACTCTTATTTTCCTTCTCTACACTATTTCTCAACACTTTCTCTTATTTTCTCTTCACTAACATATCAAGAACATATAACCTTATATATTAACATCAATCTCATATTTTTTAATAATATCAAACTCAAAAATATATTGAAATCATGATGTTCTTACCTTGCTCAATTGACTTCAATCTTTAACTTGATTTTCTCTCTCCTCCAGCCTCTATTTCTTGAATCTAACTTGATATTCTAGCTCCCCATAGTCTCCTTGTCAATTTTCTCTCTTGGTGGCTATGGAAATTTCTTTGATTTCTAAGTGAAAATGGTGGATTTTTGGTGAAAGGACCAAATTGTAAAGAAAACAAAGCTTTCTTTCTTCTCATCTTCTTCTCACGTTAATGCATGCAAAAATGGTGGGGATGGATGCTTTTCATCCTTCTTTCCACATATATATACTAAATAAATTAATAATAATAAAATAATATCATTTAAAAAAATCAAATTAAAATATTAATAAACTAATATTTATTTATTTATTTATTAATCTAAAATATCTCCAACATCATCATTATCTTCTAGATTTCTGTCTCTTCTAATTGACCATTTTGCCATTTATGATCTTTTAAAATTCCATCCTTGAGTCATCACTTAAATTGGTAAAATTAGGATTTAGTCCCTCAAACTTCTTCACCTTTTCCAATTTGGTCCCAATCCATCCATTTTTCTTAGTTTCTAGATTATTCCACCCTTAAAATATTTACACCATTGGTCCTTTAGCTTTTTCATATTTACACTTTAATCCCTCAACTTTTGAATATTTACTCTTGGGTAACAAAACTTTTTCACTTTTGCGATTTAATCCTTTCTTGAATTTATATGTTATAATATACTTCCCAATATTGCCATAACACAAAATTACCCCTTTTTAGCACTTTATTTCCTTATTTTACTATATCAGAGATATTATCTTACTTTCCTTATTGTAGAAATTTTCAGGGTATTACAAAACAACTGTCTATGCCACTGTAGATAAAAGAGTACATAGTATACTCAGTTGAGGTCCTGAAAATAACTACTTAGTTCTTACATTACCTGAATCCAATCAAACAAAATTACAAACTCACAAGATTTCATTTCACTGACAAGTATTTTAATCTTATTAATCAATCTTTCTCTGAAACAATTACATAATTCCTTTTGAATCGATACCATCTTATTAACATACTTACTGAGCTGAACTACTCTCACCCAAAACCTGCAACCGATTAATTTCCTAACTTCAATCTAAGAACTTTTTTTGTCTAAATATTACTGCTGGCATAATTCTTCTGAAAATCAATTCAAAAGAAATCTCGGTTACTCCATTCTTTAGATACCATAGTAGTTAAAGTCGATTACCAGTGCGTAACCTCTTCTTTTAATAGTGACACCACACATCTCAGATAACTTTCAAAAAAATATGATATTTCATCTAGAACTTTCTATATTCGCCAACTAGTTCTCGACTCTGGCCAAATTATTACTCATTTTACCGCTAAACTTTTCAGCTTCCCACTTGCGGATTTAATCAACATAAATCCTGTGAATATTCCGTCATAGGACTTTGAGGACAAAGGGGTGGAGTTCGTAAAGCCACAAAATTAATTCTCATAAACACATCAAATATATCATTCATTATTAATAAAAATATTATGAATCTTATAATCACTGAATTTTATCCGGGTCAAATTTTGCATTTTTTAAATTACATTTTGACATCTGAATTTTCTTAAAATTATATTTTGACCCTTAAACTTTCCTAAAATTACATTTTAACCCATAAACTTTCATGAAATTATATTTTAACCCTTAAATTTTCCTAAAATTACACTTTGGCCCCAAGAATTTTGCTATGTTTGTAATTTGGTCCTTCCGTCAGAAAATCCCCAACAATCCGGTGGATTTCGCGCACCTGCCCCCGCTATTTTCGGTCGCTGGCCTAAGGCATGGCCTCCCTCCTCCCTACCCACCTAATCCCTGCAAAATAACAACAATAAAATGGGGTTTTCCCCAAAAAACAAATGGCCCACGAAGAGTAAAAAAAAAAGAAAAAACTTGCAAAAAAATAGAGAAGAGAGAAAAAAGAGAAAAAGAGGAGAAAGGAGAAGAAGAGAAGGAGAAGGGGAAGCGCAGCACCATGGCGTCAACGGCAGCAGGAAACGGCAACGGAGCAAGCGGCGACGTGGTGGCTAGGGTTTGAGAAAAAAAGAAAGGAAGAAGAAAGGGGAAGAAGAAGAATAAAAGAAAAGAAAAAAAGAAAAAAAATAAATATCACAGTAGGGTCGACCCGACCCGACCGACCCGTGTAGCCCGACCTAAGCCAACCCAGTAGGCCAACCAGCAGCCAAGACAAAGAGCACATCTGTCCAGAAGAGCCACAGTCAACAAGCCAACAAGCAAGCGAGCCCAAGAAGCGCCCGATCCGGCCGCCAAAGGACCGACCCAAAGAAATTTCAATTAGTAGAAAAAAAAGGAAATTTTGGGCTTTTCGGTAATTTCTTTTTTACCCACTTTTAAAGTTTAGTTCATGTATTTTGATGACATTTTGTTTTTAATATTATTGCCATTTTTAAATATTTTTATTTTTTAATTTTAGAAATATTATTATGTTCATTTATTTGTAATTTTTTAATTTCAAATTACATTTTTAAAAATAATATGTAATTTATCAAAATTTTCATTTTTTTTAAAAATCGGATCACGATTAAATATTAAATTAAACTCGTATTTTTGAAAATTAAGACAATGCACGTTTCATGAGATACTAATTTTGGGCGTCGCGAGGGTGCTTATACCTTCCTCGCGCGTAACCGATTCCCGAACCTTAATTTTCTCTGGATTTTGATGTGGACCTAAGATTGACTCTTTTTTTAGAACATTTGAAAAATAATTGTTCTTTTAAAAAGAGAATTTATTAGGTGTACGATCACACCTAGAAAAAAAATCGGTGGCAACTCCTTTTTAAAAAAAATTAAAATCGAGACTCTTTAAATTTTCAATAATCTCATCGACTATCGTTCGTGCAAAAGTTTTTGGTCGCTACAAACCTATTTTCAAGACTTCTTGAATTCCAACACATCATGAGCAACCCCTTGATCAGAGGCTTGAGAATTGCTCTCAACTTCATCGGAATTAGTTCTGTTGGAAGGAATATTTTATCTATAATAGAAACAAAATCACTTTATTGGAATTCTATCTCACTCGACTTACTGACTTGGGTCGCATGGCCAAACCACACGCTCGTGTGCCAGGCCGTGTACTCTTCGAAATAACCTCACATGCTTGTGTGCCAGGACGTGTGCTAGGTCGTGTGAAAATTGGAGGGTATACTGAATTGTGTCACACGACCAAGCCACACGCCCGTGTGTTAGGCCGTGCGAAGCTACTGACTTGTTTTCTATAAAAATTTCAGGGGACACATGGTAGTGTCACTTGGTCGTGTGTCACACACAACTGAGACACACGCTCGTGTCTTTGCTCGTGTGGACAAAAATAGGCCCTTTCGCAAGCCATATTTCTTACCCAATTTGGTACCAACCAAAACACAACAATTTGCATATACCCATGACATAAATAGGCATTCAAAACCAACCAAAACCAAGCTTAAAACATGTAATATTAATACATGCAAACATGATGCCCATAGGCACCTCAATTCACCATTTATAAGCATGTCAAATATGTCTCCAAAATCTACCTAAATGGTCAAACATATATATTCATCTTTGTGCCTAAAACTTAACATGTATGTCACTTATCAAACTCAACTATTTGATATCCAAAATACCAATTCACAATCAAGACATTCACATGGCAACCAAACACCATATATAATTAGGCCATTTACACATATATAGTTAACAAAATATACCCAAATACAAGCCAATGTGGGTTTTTTTATTGGTTTAATAACAAAGTTAGCCCTCTAATATTTAGACTTCTATCAATTTAATCCTAAATATAAAATATTCAAAAAAATTAGCCCACAATGTTTACAAAATTTTTAATTACTTCAAAATCTAAAAATTTAATAAATTTAATCCTCGACATTTACAAAATTCTAAAAATACAACTAACGAGAGAGTGACCAAAATATTTGATTTCAAAAGTTTAGTGACCATTTTTTAGTTTACCCAAAAGAAATGCCATGTTTTTTGCCACATGTCAATCAAACATTGATAATTTTTGTTGTCTCATAAAAAATAACATTGTTAGTATATTAGAGTAATTTGTATAACGTTTGACAAGTTTAGGTATCAACTCGAACAAAAAAAAGATAATTAGATATCAAATTAGGAAAAAAGAATTAAGCTCATGTACCAAATTGGACCCAAGAAAAATTTAGTACCAAATTAAAAAATGTGTCAAGTCTATGTACCAAATAAGTAAAGCGTGTCAAGTTCAATTGCCAAAACATTTAATGTTTGGTTGACTAAAATAATAAAAGTGCCCTAAAAAGTAGTTCACCACTAGTCAAAGATGGACGACGGATAATTACCATAAAATACTTTATGTTGACATTAGATCTCCTAATCAAAATTTTAAATAACTCCTTTATCTGCTCATGATAAATATATATATATATATATATATATATTGAGATTAAATTATTGATGTTAAAAGCGAATAATTATAAAAAATTACTAACTGATGTTGATTTTGGAAATTGAAGGCATGGAGTAATGGGAGATTGAAATTAGTGCATCATAGAGTGATGATGAGCGGAGACAAAGATCGATACTCTATAGCAACCTTTATCATTCCAAATGAGGTTACTATAATCAAAACACCCAAAGAGTTTATAGATGACCAACATCCTCGGCTTTTCAAGGACATTGATTTCATGGACTTCTTCCTTTTTGCCTTTTTGGGCCTAGCAAAGCTCATTTCCTCCCGCTTGCTATACTTGGAAAACAAAATATGAATTCCTCATTTAGTTAAGATAAATAATTTGATTAAAGAATAACTTTTTGTCTCCTATTTTTGTATTATTTTGATAAATAATTTACAATACATTCTAAAAAAATTAATTTGATAAAGAACAACTTTTTCTCTTCTATTGGTATATCAATTTCACATTTTATCTTTAAAATAATTTTTATTAAAAAATTACATTTTTTACATTTTTTACATTTAATATATTTTTTAATTTCAAAATACTCGGTGATAAGAATCAGAAAATAATTGAAGCAACTAAGCAAGCAAAAAAGCTAACTCGTATATAAAGGATTAATAAATGAATTATGAGGAGATGAAAGTTAATAACAAATTTGATTACGGTGGGCAAATTCGATTACGATGGATGGCAGTGGCTATAAAGATCCAAAATCATTTTTTCTAATTTAACTTGAACAAATATATTCGATTCGATTCGATTCGAATTCTATCTCACTCTATTCAATTCAAGAAACTTTTAAATCAAGTTAGGATGAAAAATAGGATTCGTGAACCCGACTAACTCGAAAATTTTTTATTCGATTCGATCGAATGCTCATCCTAATAAACCATCGTTAAATATTTTATGCTCAGGTGACTAAAATTATAACTCCTTAAAAGTTAGATGACGAAATTGAAATAATTTCTTTTTGAGTAACCAAAATTAAAAGTGCCCTAAAAAGTAGTTTACCACTAGTCAAAGATGACGGCGGATAGAGAATCTCCATGGTTGTTCCGTTATCACATAGAGATACTTTTGCGGTACGTTTGAAAGTTTTTTTTGTAACATTATTTATTTATTTATTTTTCGTACTGTCTCGAAATATGAAATTAAGAAGTCAAAAGAAAATAAAATTAAAACTTAGATTAAAAAAATTTGATATATAAAACTGAGCATTTTTTCTTAATTTTTTTCTCACCAGATATAAAAACAACATAAAAAGAAAGAGTTGAAAAATACCTTCAACTTCTTTCAAAGACCAAAAGATTACAAAACTCCTAAAGTAACTATTCACTCTCAAATACCCTTAACTTGATACAATGAGCATCAACCCAAACAAAACTAACAGGTAGCAAACAATAATGCTCTAAAAAAGCAAAGGTCTCCTTATATCTACTTTTGTCAATCAATAACTGCAAATTGAGCTCGAAACAGCTGGTTAAAACCATAGTCGATACCAGTGACAAGATTTTGCAAATTGAACTCGGAACATCTATTTAGCTGATTTGGATATTTGATGGGTGAATTAATAAATTTAGTTTTGGATAGAAATACACATATTTAATGTGGATAATAAATTACTCGGATTTTAAAGCATATGTATGGATTATAAAATAAATTTTACAAAAAAATTAGAGAAAATTATACACTATTTATTTTTATTTTAATATATGCTTTAAAATCTAAAATATTTACTATCCATGTTAAATTTGAGTATTTCTATTTGAATAAAATTTTATTAAATCATCCACCAAATATTAAAATCGGTTAAATATATGCAGTTTATAAATAAAAAGGTAAAGTGGATAATGGGACTTGGATATCTAAATTTGAACATCCGTAAAATAAGGAATATTTAGATGATGGATATCTTATCTAAATAAATTATTCACAAAAGTAGATTTTAATAATGGATATTCAAGGGTTAAAATTTACATACACTTGGATTTATTACATAAAATAATTAGAATATTCAAATTTGAATATCATTTGAATCTGTTATATCTAAATTCACAAAAGAAACTTAAACATCTGAAAATATCTTACCTTGCACTATACATTGTCATTCTTACCAAAAGCTTAATTAAAGTAATTTTACCAATAAAAAATTTATTTGTTATTAAAAATACTTTTTTCCACTAAAAACAATAAAATTTATTTTTGTTCTCTTCATTTTATAAAATAATTTCTTTTCCTTTAATGACATTACACCTTTCTTAAGTGAAAAGGGAAAAGGTGGCATTTCTACACCTATAAATAGACGTAATTCCAGGATGAAAATCCTTTGCCCATCTGTGCCACTTAATAAGATAAGGATAAGTTGTCTTTCCTTTATAAAAATAGTGTTTTTCTTAATTCCTTTTCAAATTTAAAATTAAAAGAGAATAAAAATTTAATAATAAATTAAAAAAATTAATTTAATTGATCATAATATTTTTAATTTATACAACATAAAAATAGAAATAGTTGAAGATTGTTCCATACTTAGAGTTTTGATAAATTGATTTTTCTATTAAATCTAAAATATTAGACCAAACAATTAACTTTTTTAATATATTAATTTTTATATTTATTTTTTATATATAAATTGCATAATAAATATAACAAGTAGGGCAAAGTGACTTAGAACACAACACGTTGGCATCGTTACTATAAAATTAAAGGTATTCAAGAGTCAAGTCAAGTCGGCAACTACATGATTTAAAAAAAAAAATTCAAGTCCGGCCAACTCGGTTCAAGTGAATCAATTTACTTTTGAAAAATGACAAATTAATAATATAATCTAATATTAACATTTTTATAATTTTACAATCAAATTTTAAATATGAGTTTGTGTGAGTCAACTCTGTTTGAGCCGATACTAATTATTTATTGTCATTCTTATCAAAAATTCCATGTAATCTTACCAGTAAAAAATATTTATTTATTTATTATTAAAATACTTATTTTTCACTAAAAACAATCAAATTCATTTTCTTCACTTCATTTTCTTAAAAAATAAATATTTTTTCCCTTTTAATTTAATAACATTACAAGCTTCTTAAATGAAAAGTGAACAGGCGGAGCATGGTAAGGGGCATAGGAAAGAGCCAGTGGATTTCTACCCTAAGCCTATAAATAGACGTAATTCCCTACCTAGAGAGAAGCAAAGTTAGTTTACAAGCTGATTTAGTTTAAGGGAACATTTCCATATATAGAGCATAACAAAAAATTCTAGAACATGGGTGTCAATGCTGAAATTGAGTACCCAGTCATTGAGTTCCGTTCATCGGATTTGAAGCGAGGTACTGATGGGTGGAATTGTTTGTGCAAGAGGGTTCGTGAGGCTTGCGAGACTTTCGGCTCTTTTGAGGTGGTATACGAAAAGATATCAACGGAAGTTCGAGAAGAGGTTTTTAGGTTGATTAAAGAACTGGTTGAAGTCCCAGTAGAGAGGAAACAGAAGAACGTTAGTCCCGTGCCTTTCCATGGTTGGGTTGGATCGTCCCCTCAGATTTCTTTGTTGTATGAAGGCTTCGGAGTTGGAGATGCCTCCAACTATGATTCTATTAAAAGCTTTGCTCAACTTATGTGGCCTGATGGTTACCCACACTTTTGGTAAGAAAAATTCTTTTACATTTTTAATTCTGCAGGTTGGGTTGATTTGGTATCTCATTTCTGGTTCGAGTTAAGCGAGTTCAAATTATTGACTTTGTATTTTGATATTTTATTTCAGTGACATTGTATACACCCTGGCGACACAGATGGAAGAGCTAAACAAGTTAATCTGGCTAATGATAATTGATAGTTATGGATTAGGGGAGGAATTACTGAAGATGAGCTACAAAACGCTGATACGGATGGTGAAATACATGGCCCCTCCATCGGGGAAGTTTGAGAGTGGACTCTTTCCTCATACAGATAAACCAATTAGCACACTCATTTGCGAGGATAAAATTTCAGGGTTGGAAATTGAGGTCAAGGACGACAAATGGTTGAGGTTGTCTAATTTATCTCCTTCTTCCTTTGTATTTATGGTTGGAGACCCTTTCAAGGTATTTATTCAAAATTTTACGTGCATGGCCTATGTGAATAGAATAAAAAATATAAAAGTTAGAATTAAGTGGAGAGGGGGTGGAGGGGGCAATTCCTTGTCCCCTGGCACTATCTCTGAGCCTTGAGTTCAATTAAGTCCTGGTCAAACTTTGGACAACATTTCTTCTCAATCTATATTTATTAGATTACAAAAGTTTAATTTAATAGTTACCATAAAATACTTACTGATGTTGACATAAGATATTGGGTTATAGATATAGTGAGATTAGATTATTGATGTTGAAAGTGAATAATTATCATAAATACTTACTGATGTTGATTTTTGAAATTAAAGGCTTGGAGTAATGGGAGATTGAAATCGGGGATGCACAGAGTGATGATGGGTGGAGATAAAGATCGATATTCTATAGCAGCTTTTGCCGTTCCAAACAAGGGTACCATAATCAAGACACCCAAAGAGCTTATAGATGACCAACATCCTCAACTTTACAAAGACTTTGATTTCATGGAGTACTTCTTTTTTACTGCTTCGGACCTAGCAAAGAGGTTCAACTCCAACCAGCAGATCGACGCCTTTGCTGCTCTGTCACCACCGATTTCCAATTAAGAACATATGATCATATCGACAAGTAAAAGCTCGATTTCAGTTTTAAATTAATGTTACAAATAATAAATTGAATCCCATGTTTGGGATTTGCATTCTCGTAATGTATTAGCATGTTATAGTTTGTTATAATCATGTAACTGTAGGTTACTAAATCTATTGTGTTGAGTAATGTTGGTGTATGAATTCAATAAGATGGCAGCTCATGGATTCATTAAGACGCCTACTCATTGAACTTGAGGATTTGAAGCCATGCACGCATTGAAGTTCAAATTTGAGAGCTAATTAGTAGCCTTAAATTACAATGATCTTTTTTACCTCAATTTTCTAAAATTTTTACTGTACTGTTTATTGTTTAGCGTATTTTTTAACATTAATTTATATATATAATTTTTTAAATATATATTTTTAAAATTTTAAGGGTTTTTTAAAAATAATTAAATACGACAACACGTGTTATTTCTCTACTTGTCCACGTGTTACCTCCGTCGAAATCTTTTTGAGATCGACTTTTTATTTTGAAAAAAAAAACGAAAATGGGAGTCTCCACCAGTCCTTTTTTTTCTCCTATTTTTGTATTATTTTGATAAATAATTTACAACGCATGTTATTTCGATAATTTTTAGTATTTTTTATATTATTTATCTAAAAAAACTTATATTTTTTAAAGGTAAATTCATTAATTCATTCAATGAATGGAACCATACAATTCAGAGAGAAAAAAAATAGTAAACACTCATCGTAGATGGTAAAGGACAAGCTCCATCAACACAACAGAGGCTTTAGCCTCAGTATCAATAGAACATTATAACACATTGACAATTGGCTTTGTCACAACTCAAGCATGACATATCTGGAGTGATTGCAAGCACTTAATACGATAAGGAGATCAGTCCCGGATGGTCTAAAGCGGCGAGCAAAAATCGACAAAAGAGTCGAGCATTCACCAAACTAGAGAGGACGACAACAAAATCATCCCTAAAATCGCTTGTAAAACTAAGATTACATGCATAAAAAAGACTAAAAAACGTGCTAAAAGAACATACAAAAACTTCTAAAATTGAAGACTTATTAAACAATAGAAAAAAAATAAAAAAACATATAAAACTTAAGACAACACCGGTTCAAATTGACAAGTGAAATCATTTATTATTCTAAAATACCCTCAAACGGGAAAAAAAATTAAGAAGTTGATGAAGAGCCACATAAAATGAATGTCCTCATGACCCTTCTTACCTACATCAAAGATCTCATTTTATCATGAAACAACAATATATCAATAGTCGTTGATGCTCTGACGAACACTTTATCGTTACGTGCCAACCACACTTTCCAACTTGACTCCTAAATCGATATCAGCCCACACTAACTTTTTACAGGATGAATGATGAGTTTGAGCACCACAAGCATGCTTCCCAAGAGGCCAATGATATCTTACACTAGATTGAACTTTCCAGCACTCCCTTGATACCAATTCAATTCAATCAATCGCAATTACAATATTGATACCTTACCCATCAAAAACACCACTAGACTTAGACTTGAGAACCACAATCTGAAGAGAAAGTAAGTAGCACACTTTCAAAAATTAAAAACCCCCTTTACCAAAACTAATCAGTTCAAATTTAATAAAAATTTATCTCACAATCCTCTTAATTTCCAACTATACCAGTAAACTCAAATTCAAAATTGACTTCACATCAAACACACTTCAACTAAAGCCAAGCAACAAAACCACCATTTTAATCATTGGCAAGTGACACAAAAACCTTCAGTCACTCAACTCTCCACAGCCCCTTCTATCATCCCAAGTTAAAACCACCCCACAATAACCATAACCACACAAAATCACTATTAAATCACATATCAACTTGATTATTATATACATCACATTCTAAAATTTAATGTCATCTTGAAACAAAAAGCCACCACCAGAATGGGCAAACTAAGTTATCCGAAAACCATACCTATTAAATAATAGTTGCATAAGCTTGGACGTCACACATAATCTGCACATAAGATCTTTCTGTCTCACCCACTTCCCTACTCTCAATTATCTTTCTCAAATATCTATAATCAAATGCTCAATATTGTTTGTTTTGGTTCTGCCCAACCCCGAAACTCACTCTGCTTTACAACTCTATAGCCCCTCCAACCTTATTATTTCATCTACTACTTAATGGCCGTCCCCTCTAATACTAAATCCCAACCTTTTTCTGACTTCCCAAGATTTCTTTTCTTCCTCGAGAATCAACTTCTTTCTATTGCTGATGTCAGAATCATAAAGTGATGCATTTACTACTGCCTCTTCTCTATCCGATATTCTTTTCCCCTTTTCTCTCTTCAATGCCCGATCTCTCTTCTTTTTCTCTATTACCGTAAGGAAACAATATTGAAATTCAAGCATAGAACGAACTTTTCTACCTTGCCTTTTTTTCTTTTTCCTTTTTTGATTTGATGAATCCACGTCTATTTTTGCCCTAAATTCCCCGCCCTCTCCTCCTGGTTCCACTATCTTCAAATGATCATCCATAATATTTGGTTTTGGACTCCTATCATGTCTCAATGTACGGGCTCTCTGTATATCCAATCTTTCCTCCAAGCCTATACACACTATAACACCCCTAACCTGTATCCGACACTGGAACAGGGTTATTAAGCATTACCTAACTTACAATCGAACAAATAGACCTTTCAACTTCATATCTCATTATCATTATAGAAACCAATCAAACTCAATCATATAGTCCTTATTACGAGCCCTCGAGGCCCAAAACAGACATTAAAAATAAGTCGGGACTAAACTGAGTACTCAAGAAATTTTTCGAAAAACATGAAAATTTTTCAAAGGTGCAGGGGACACACGCCTGTGTGGCCAGGCTGTGTGTCTCACACAGCCAAGAGACACACCTGTGTCTCAGGCTGTATGGGCATTCGAAATGGGGATACACGGCGGTGTCCCAGCCCATGTGTCCCAGCCCATGTTTGTACATGTGTAACTCACTGACTTGGGTCACACGGCCAAACCACACGTCCATGTGCTAAGCCATGTACCCTTCGAAATGACCTCACATGCCCGTGTGCCAGGCCATGTGCTAGGCCGTGTAAAAACTAGAGGGTATACTAACTTGTGTCACACGACCAAGCCACACGCCTGTGTGCTAGGCCGTATGAAGCTACTGACTTGTTTTCTATAGAAATTTCAGGGGACACATGGCGGTGTCACTTGGTCGTGTGTCACACATAGCTGAGACACACGCTCTTGTCTTTGCCCGTATGGACAAAAATAAGCCATTCCGTAAGCCATATTTCTTACCCAATTTGGTACCAACCAAAACACAACAATTTGCATATAACCATGACATAAATAGGCATACAAAACCAACCAAAACCAAGCTTAAAACTTGTAATATTAATACATAAAAACATGATGCCCATAGGCACCTCAATTGACCATCTATAAACATGCCAAATATGTCTCCAAAATCTACCTAAATGGTCAAACATATATATATATATGCATTTTTGTGCCTAAAACTTAACATGTATGTCACTTATAAAACTCAACTATTTGATATCCAAAATACCAATTCACAATCAAGACATTCACATGGCAACCAAACACCATATATAATAAGGCCATTTACACATATATAGTTAACAAATATACCCAAATACAAGCCAATGTGGGCTTTTTTATTGGTCTAATAACAAATTTAGCCCTCTAATATTTAGACTTCTATCAATTTAATCCTAAATATAAAATATTAAAAAATTAGCCCACAATGTTTACAAAATTTGTTAATTTCGTTCAAAATCTAAAAATTCAATAAATTTAATCCTCGACATTTACAAAATTCTAAAAAATACAACTAACGAGAGAGTGACCAAAATATTTGATTTCAAAAGTTTAGTGACCATTTTTAGTTTACCCAAAAGAAATGCCATGTTTTTGCCACATGTCAATCATACATTGATAATTTTTGTTGTCTCATAAAAATAACGTTGTTAGTATATTAGAGTAATTTGTATAACATTTGACAAGTTTAGGTATCAAATGGGACAAAAAAAAGATAATTAGGTACTAAATTAGGAAAAAAGAATTAAGTTCAAGTACCAAATTGGACCCAAGAAAGATTTAGTACCAAATTAAGAAAAGTGTTAAGTCCATGTACTAAATAAGGAAAGAGTGTCAAGTTCAAGTGCCAAATTGGACCCAAAAAAAAGTCAATGCACTAAATTAGGAAAAAAGTGTCAAGTTCATATACCAAATGTTATATTAAGCCTAATAATAATACAATGTTTGAAATTTTCTTTTCAACATCTTAATATTAAAATTCATAATATGAAAAAACAAATAATTAAATAGACAAATAATTATAGAATTACACATAAATTTTGATTCAATATGCAATACAAAATAAAAATTCAATTTGATGCAATTCTAATATAATAGCACTTTTGATTTTACATTTACTAATATTGCAATTCTAATACGTTTACTTATTACATACACAAACAATTATATTTATTTTAATATAAAAATTAATTCAGTTTATCTAATTTTAAAATGGAAGAATATTTTATGCATTGTCGATGCGAAGTCCCACATAACATTTAGTTAAATAATAACACGACATATCATAATTAAATGCAACAAAAAAAATAATGGAGGATTTATAAATAAATTCTAATAACTTTATCTAAATTTCATCAAATAATGATTAAATATAAATAAATGCTAAAACTCTAAACCCTAAATCTAATACCTTAAACCCTAAACCCTTATATCCAAGATACTAAATTCAAAAGTTATTAATATTTAATTATAATAGTTACTATTAATGTTTAATTATGTTTAAATAAAATTATTAGCATCTATTTCTAAATCCTCCATATTTTTGTTTAATTTATGATAATATATCATATTATTATTTACTTATATACTGACGATGCATCAATCTGGTAGGACAACCATTCAATTCTAGTCAATATAACCCATTGGCATTTAAATCTCTGAATTCAGAATCAGCGGAATTAATGGCTACCACTTCTTCTTTTTTTTTTTGTAAATTACAATAATATGGTAAAAGCCCGAACAACAAATACGACTAACATGACTCAAACCCAAGTCACACTTAGAACGGTGAACACAATTAACCATCACATGGAGTTCAATGGCTATCACTTTTTTTTCAAGGTTATTTCTACTAATTATTTAAAAATCGTAAAAGATTAAGTATTAATTTTATGTAAATGTTAGAGTTTTCTTTTCATATGAATACAATAACATTAACCATTTCAATCAAATATTTATAATCTGATAATATAATAATAACATGCTTTAAACGAGGGAGGTGGATTGGCCCCAAAAAAGGACAATTTGACAATAATAATGCAATATTTTAGATTTTGTTTTCAATATCTTAATTTTCAATTTTGGCAAGTTAAACGTCAGCAAATATTTGAATGTGCACTATCCATTGTCATTTCTATCAAAAGCTCCATGTAATCTTACCAATAAAAATATTTTTTATTGAAATAGTTGAAGATTGTTTCAAATTAATTTTCAATTAAATCTGAAATATTAGGGCAAACAACTAACTTTTTTGATAGATTAAGTTTTTATATTTATTTTTGTATATATAAATTACATCATAAATATAATAAGCATTGTATAATAAAAATAAGAGTTAGATTTAAGTAGATTTATTTGGGTTTAGTTATTCAAAATTGGTTTAAATTTTAAAAGAGTGTAGATAAAATATTAAAACTAAAAATAAATTTAAATTAAAAAATTAAACTTATTTAACCCATTTCAAATATATAATACATATTACTTTTGACCTTGTAAGTAAGGTTGTCTTCCTTTTTCTCCCATTTGAATGATTGATATATCAGGTAAGTTAATGGTTACTTGTTAGCTCTCAATTTGCATGCATATTATAAATATACGTAAGTTATGGGTCTCCATCAGAATCATTTGCAAAAGATTACGTATTAAAGTTATGTAATAAACAATAGACAAGTGGACGATCGACGAAGGCGACAATAATAATAATAATAATAATAATAATAATAATATATTATTATTATTATTATTATTATTATTATTATTAGACCACTAGTCAATAACAATGCAATAGTTGAAATTTTGTTTTCAATTTCTTGTTTAGGCGTCTTCCAATGGTTTTAGTGACCCTTTTTTATATCCTTGCTTCAGGGTTTTTTCTTTTAAAATAATTTATATTATTTGGTTTAGAAAAAATCAATTTCGGAAATATTAAAAAATCAGTAATTCAATTTGTTTTATAATTTTGTAAATGGTTAGGAAAACCAACATGATACAATCAATTAGGCAAAGTCAGAAGACAATACGTTGTCATTATTATATCGTGAAGGAGAATGAATTTTGAGCTCCAGTAAATTTTTCGGGAATTGTTCCATATTTAATATCAAATTGTGAGAAATCTTGAATGGCTCCTATAGATTTTTCGGGAATTGTTCTATTTTTAATATCGAATTGTGAGAAATCTTAAATGGCTTGACCTTTTTAAGTGATCCTGATTTTAATAGCGTTTTAATTAAGACTAATAATCTTGAGGTAATAAAAGCTATTCAGGAGAGGACAACAATTAGCTCTAATTCTATCTTGATCAGGAGAATCCATCAGTTGCTGATATGATTTGAACAATAATATGTTCGACATATCCCCAAAGAAGACAATCAGGATGCTAATAGATTGGTTAAACTTACTCATCACAGATTTTATTGTTTATGTTTATACGAAGCCTCCCCATTAAGGGATATTTAGGTTTTATAATTAGTTTAAGTACTCTATTTTTTTGTGAAAAAAACAAACATCTATGAGTCAAATTGGATAAAAAATAACTTGATTTTAAAAAAAATTAAGTTGGATTCACTACGTTTAAATGAATACTTCATGTCTTATATAATATATGTACAAGCCCAATTTGCCCGGGCCCACTACCCACCTAGCCTACCCAATCCAAATACCCATTATAACCCCGAGGCCCAACTAAGCCTAGCCTAGCCCAAAACCCAAAACCTTTTACAATTAAACCCAAACCCTCAGCCCACTACCCAATTAACCCTCAGCCCAATTACAAACAGACCCAACAACCCAATAGGCCCAACTTCACCAAAGTCAAGCTAGGGTTTCAGAAAAGAAACCCTAGCGCCGCATCTAAGCGCTGCACCTATTGACCCTTGGCCTGCCGCCACCGTCGCCAGACGTCCCATCCGCGTCCATCACTGCCCATCCACTTGCACCGCCACCTGCAAAGAAAAAAAAAAGGCAAGCAAAGAAACAAACAGTAGGATTCGGCTATAAAAGCCGAAAAAATGTAATTTTGGGGGGCTTTTTTCTGAGATTTTTGTAAGAACACTTCAAAAAGAATAGAAGCAAGAGATATTCAAGGTGATTCTTTGGTCTTTCGGATATAGATCTATTTTCTTTTCTTTTTTTTTTTCGTTGATTATTTTCTTACACATATACATAAACAAAAGTAGCAAATAAAAAAAAGGGAAAAAGGGATTTACCGGACGGCCGCAACCTCGCCGTTAGAGGCCCTCTTCTCCGCATCCAATTCGGGCCCTAAGAGGGATTGAAGACCTCTTTTCTTGGGTCTCGCAGGTCGAGAGAGCTCGGCTCTCAAAGACGCCTTTCGGCGAAGGCTAAAGAGCCCGTTTTGTACTTCGCCAGTCTTGGGTCACGGCGGCGGCGATTAAGGTCGGCCAAAGAGAAACCGAGAGAGAGAGAGAGAGAGAGAGAGAGAGAGAGAGAGAGAGAGAGAGAGAGCCTTCTCTCTGTTTTAAAAAAATGTGTTGAAACTGTTTTTTTTGTTTATTTTTAATATTTATATCAAATTAAAAACGGCGCCATTTTGAGACCCCCTTGACACGCGCGGTGACCTGACCCGAGGGGAGGATCGCGTGTTTTCTAAAAGGGGGATATTTGCGTGCGCAGTCCCTCTGATTTTGCAGTGCATTACAATTTGGTCCTATTTCGTTATTTTCTTTTATTTTGATTTAATCACACAGTTTTATTTTTGTTTCATTTTAGTCCACTGAAGCGCCGCGTTTTGAGACTTTGGCTTATTTACTATTTTGGTCCTTCTTTTTTTCCGCGTGTCGCAATTTAATCCTTTTTGTTCTTTATTATTTCGAATTGGCCCTGTATTTTTGTTTTCATTTCGATTTAGACCGTTTTTAGTATTTTTTATTATTCAGTTCATTATTTTTAATAATAATAATAATATTATTATTATTATTAATATTAATGTTATTGTTATTATTATTATATGTTCATTTATATATACTTATGTAATTTTAAATATATGTGTCCTATTATATTATCATTAGTATTATATAAGTGCTTATATATATTTTATATATAATTTATTTGATATATACGTGAATACTTTTATATATACATATTTATATACGTATATCTATGTACTCTTTTTCTCACGAATATATGTATACATATTCATATATATATTTTTTATTTAATAATTCTAAAATACACATATACATATATTTTCACATTTTTATAAATTTACGCGCATACATACATCTTTATAATGTACATACTTATTTTACATATTTTTGCATTTTATAATCTATATACATATACATGTAAATACTTATATTTTTATATCTTATAATTTTATATATATATATTCATATTTTCATAATTTTATGTATATACATATATAGTTCCTTATATGTACATACACATGTCTGTATTTTATAATTTTCATCTATTTTCCTTTATTGTTTTTTATGTTCATTTATGTATTTATTCATACGTCCATTTTATGTTTTAGTTTATTATTTATTTATTTATTTGTTATGGTATATACATGATTTATTATTATTATTATTCGTTTTTGCTCATATTATTTTTGTTCACATTATCAT
The DNA here is from genome assembly GCF_025698545.1 of Gossypium raimondii. Lineage (NCBI taxonomy): Eukaryota > Viridiplantae > Streptophyta > Magnoliopsida > Malvales > Malvaceae > Gossypium > Gossypium raimondii. The sequence continues at coordinate 56,198,483 of NC_068577.1, read as the reverse complement.
ATTTATTATTCCATTATGCATATTAACACCATACTTCAAAAAGGAAAATTTTTCTAAATGAGGCAATATTTAGCGTTTGAAAATTCGAGAAAACGTGCCCTAATGTGCTGGGTTTCGATTTTCCTCGCTCAACCAAATAGCTAAGTATCCTTTTAAAAATTTCAAAATAAGGCAATGTTTTGCGTTTAGAAATTCGAGGAACGTGCCCTAATGTGCTGGGTTTCGATTTCTCGTCCAACCAAATAGCCAAATATCCTCTTGACTTATAATCCATGTCATTTGAGATTTTTAAGGATCGTATTTTAAATTTCTTTAAAGTTTTCAATCTTCGACATTAAGACATTAACTAATCAACTTGGTACCAATTTTTGGGCGTTACGAGGGTGCTAATCCTTCCTCATACGTAACCGACTCCCGAACCTGTTTTTCTGAATTTCGTGGACCAAACTTGTTGTTTTAATAAAATTAAATTGTTTATTAAAAACAACCACTTTTGCGAGGTGACCCGATCACACCTCATCAAAAAAGATTGGTGGCGACTCCCACTTTTATTTTCATTTTTCAAAACCCAAGTCGACCCCGTTTTCATCAAAAAAATGGTGTCAACAATATAAATTAAAATGAAAAATAGAAAATTTGGGTTGCAACATGACTTGTGATTTTAAACTTTTTTATTTTATTTTAATTTTACTTACTAAATGCATATATTTAGCTGATTTGGATATTCGATGGGTGATTTAATAAATTTAGTTTTGGATAGAAATACACATATTTAATGTGGATAATAAATTACTCGGATTTTAAAGAAAATTTATAGATTATAAAATAAATTTTACAAAAATTGGAGAAAATTATACACTAATTATTTTTATTTTAATATATGCTTTAAAATCTAAAATATTTATTATCCACGTTAAATTTGAGTATTTCTATTTGAATAAAATCTTATTAAATTATCCACGAATATTAAAATCGGTTAAATATATGCGTTTATAAATAAAAAGGTAAAGTGGATAATGGGACTTAGATATCTAAAATTGAACATCCGTAAAAATAAGGCGATTTAGATGATGGATATCTTATCTAAATAAATTATTCACAAAAGTATATTTTAATAGTGGATATTCGAGGGTTAAAATTTACATCCACTTGAAATATTGCATAAAATAATTAGAATATTCAAATTTGAATATCATTTGAATTTGTAATATCTAAATTCACAAAAAGAAAATCAAACATCTGACCTTGCACTATACATTGTCATTCTTACCAAAAGCTTAAGGTAATTTTACCAATAAAAAATTTATTTGTTATTAAAAATACTTTTTTCCACTAAAAACAATAAAATTTATTTTTGTTCTCTTCATTTTATAAAATAATTTCTTTTCCTTTAATGACATTACACCTTTCTTAAGTGAAAAGGGAAAAGGTGGCATTTCTACCCCTATAAATAGACGTAATTCCGGGATGAAAATCCCCTGCCCATCTGTGCCCCTTAATAAAATAAGGATAAGTTGTATTTCCTTTATAAAAAATAGTGTTTTTTCTTATTTCATTTTTCAAATTTAAAATTGAAAAGAGAATAAAATTTTAATAATAAATTAAAACAATTTAATTTAATTGATCATAATATTTTAATTTTATACAACATAAAAATAGAAATAGTTGAAGATTGTTCCATACTTAGAGTTTTGATAAATTGATTTTTCTATTAAATCTAAAATATTAGACCAAACAATTAACATTTTTAATATACTATTTTTTATATATAAATTGCATAATAAATATAACAAGTAGGCAAAGTGACTTAGAACACAACACGTTGGCATCGTTACTATAAAATTAAAGGTATTCAAGAGTCAAGTCAAGTCCGCAACAACATGATTTAAAAAAAAAAACTTCAAGTCCGGCCCACCCGGTTCAAATGAATCAATTTACTGTTAAAAAATGACAAATTAATAATATAATTTAATATTAACATTTATATAATTTTATAATTAAATTTTAAATATGAATTTGTGCGAGTCAAACTCTGTTTGAGCCAATACTAATTATTTATTGTCATTCTTATCAAAAACTCCATGTAATCTTACCAGTAAAAAAAATTGTTTATTATTAAAATACTTATTTTTCACTAAAAACAATCAAATTCATTTTGTTCACTTCATTTTCTTAAAAAATAAATATTTTTTCCCTTTTAATTTAATAACATTACAAACTTCTTAAATGAAAAGTGAACAGGCGGAGCATGGGAAGGGGCATAGGAAAGAGCCAGTGGATTTCTACCCTAAGCCTATAAATAGACGTAATTCCCTACCTAGAGAGAAACAAAGTTAGTTTACAAGCTGATTTAGTTTAAGGGAACATTTCCATATATAGAGCATATAACAAAAAATTCTAGAACATGGGTGTCAACGCTGAAATTGAGTACCCAGTCATTGAGTTCCGTTCATCGGATTTGAAGCGAGGTACTGATGGGTGGAATCGTTTGTGCAAGAGGGTTCGTGAGGCTTGCGAGACTTTCGGCTCTTTTGAGGTGGTATACGAAAAGATATCAACGGAAGTTCGAGAAGAGGTTTTTAGGTTGATTAAAGAACTGGTTGAAGTCCCAGTAGAGAGGAAACAGAAGAACGTTAGTCCCATGCCTTTCCATGGTTGGGTTGGATCATGCCCTCAGATTTCTTTGTTGTATGAAGGCTTCGGAGTTGGAGATGCCTCCAACTATGATTCTATTAAAAGCTTTGCTCAACTTATGTGGCCTGATGGTTACCCACACTTTTGGTAAGAAAAATTCTTTTACATTTTTAATTCTGCAGGTTGGGTTGATTTGGTATCTCATTTCTGGTTCGAGTTGAGCGAGTTCAAATTATTGACTTTGTATTTTGATATTTTATTCCAGTGACATTGTACACACTCTGGCGACACAAATGGAAGAGCTAAACAAGTTAATCTGGCTAATGATAATTGATAGTTATGGATTAGGGGAGGAATCACTGAAGATGTGCTACACAACGCTAATACGGATGGTGAAATACATGGCCCCTCCATCGGGGAAGTTTGAGAGTGGACTCTTTCCTCATACAGATAAACCAATTAGCACACTCATTTGCGAGGATAAAATTTCAGGACTGGAAATTGAGGTCAAGGACGGCCAATGGTTGAGGTTGTCTAATTTATCTCCTTCTTCCTTTGTATTTATGGTTGGAGACCCTTTCAAGGTATTTATTCAAAATTTTACGTGCATGGCCTATGTGAATAGAATAAAAAATATAAAAGTTAGAATTAAGTGGGGAGGGGGTGGAGGGGGCAATTCCTTGTCCCCTGTCACTGTCTCTGAGCCTTGAGTTCAATTAAGTCCTGGTCAAACTTTGGACAACATTTCTTCTCAATCTATATTTATTAGATTACAAAAGTTTAATTTAAGAGTTACCATAAAATACTTACCGATGTTGACATAAGATATTGGGTTATAGATATAGTGAGATTAGATTATTGATGTTGAAAGTGAATAATTATCATAAATACTTATTGATGTTGAGTTTTGAAATTGAAGGCTTGGAGTAATGGGAGATTGAAATCGGGGATGCACAGAGTGATGATGAGTGGAGATAAAGATCGATATTCTATAGCAGCTTTTGCCGTTCCAAACAAGGGTACCATAATCAAGACACCCAAAGAGCTTATAGATGACCAACATCCTCAACTTTACAAAGACTTTGATTTCATGGAGTACTTCTTTTTTACTGCTTCGGACTTAGCAAAGAGGTTCAACTCCAACCAGCAGATCGACGCCTTTGCTGCTCTCTCACCACCGATTTCCAATTAAGAACATATGATCATATTCACAAGTAAAAGCTGGATTTCGGTTTTAAATTAATGTTACAAATAATAAATTGAATCCCATGTTTGGGATTTGCATTCTCGTAATGTATTAGCATGTTATAGTTTGTTATAATCATGTAATTGTAGGTTACTAAATCTATTGTGTTGAGTAATGTTGGTGTATGAATTCAATAAGATGGCAGTTCATGGATTCAATAAGACGTCTACTCATTGAACTTGAGGATTTGAAGCCATGCACGCATTGAAGTTCAAATTTGAGAGCTAATTAGTAGCCATAAATTACACTGATCTTTTTTACCTCAATTAAAAGTGTGAAAAATTGTTATCATAATTTATTACAGATTAAAACATCACACGTGAATTAAAAGTTAAACCAGAATTATAAAAATTGTTAAAATTTTTTCTAGGTGAGAGGCTAAGTTTAAATCAGAAGAAAACAATTTTGCTTGTGCACAAACTTCATTGTCTTCTTATTGCTGTTTCATTTAAATAATTCGATTAAGATGTTTCAAGTAAATCCAAATTTTAGCTTATTTGTCAATAACAATATATAATGGTTGAAAGCTACATTTATGATAAAGGCCGGTGGATATAACATTTAGTCCCTTGACTTTGACAATTAAGTTGACATGACAATTTTCTAAAATTTTTACTATACTTTTTATTGTTTAGCGTATTTTTTTAAATATATATTTTTTAATTTTAAGGGTTATTTGTTTTTAAATAATTAAATATGACAACACGTGTTATTTCTCTACTTGTCCACGTGTTACCTCTGTCAAAACCTTTTTGAATTCGGCTTTTTATTTTGAAAAACAAACGAAAATGGGAGTCTCCAATCTTTTTTTATGAGATGTGACCGGATCACCTCGTAATTTGATCGTTTTAATAAAATATTTAATTTACTAAAACAATAAATTTTTTTTGTCTACAAAATCCAAAAAATGAGTTCGGGAGTCGGTTATGCACGAGAAAGGATTAGCACCCTCGTGACGCCCAAAATTGGTACCTAGTAGATTAATTGATGTCTTAAGGTCAAGAATTGAAAATTTGAAGAGAATTTAAAACACGACCCCTCTTGCATAACGATATTTTTAATTAAAATCACTTAAATAAATTAAAACAGATGTAAAAGACTTTCTTATTTCGAGGTAAACAAAAAGGTCACATCCCGTAAGTTCAGACACGATATCTCGAATCCTCAAAAATAAGCTTGCTCATTATTCGGTTATTTAATGAAATCTCATGTACTTTTATTTTAAAAAAAGGATGTTCAGTTATCTAGGTTCAAAAACAAAGTCGAACCCCGTAAGTTAGGGCACGACTTCTCGAATCTCCAAATACGGAACATTGCCTTAAAAAATTTCCTTTTTCGAGTAAATGCAAATGTAACATTTAAAAGAATGTGTATTTATCTTATTTGGGTATAGTACGACAATGGATAAATATATATATAAACATGATTCGTGATGTGATTATAATGAAATAAAATGAAATGGTAGTCTCCAAAAATGGATCAATGATATACAAAAAATAAAAATGTCGTGCTAGTGAACGACAGTAATGTAACTACGATAGTGATAAAACACCAATTTATAATGAAGATGGCAATGATCGTATTATAATTGTTTACACCAATTTTTTTGGAAAAAAACGGGGTTGACTTGGGTTTTGAAAAATGAAAATGAAAATGGGAGTCGCCACCAATCCTTTTTAATGAGGTGTGATTGGATCACCTCGAAAAGAGGTTGTTTTTAATAAACGATTTAATTTTATTAAAACAACGATTTTGGTCTACGAAATTTAAAAATATGGGTTCGGGAGTCGGTTACGTACGAGGAAGGATTAGCACCCTCGTAACGCCCAAAAATTAGTACCTAGTTGATTAGTTAATTTCTTAATGTCGAAAATTGAAAACTTGAAAAAGATTCGAAATACGATCCTTTATCAAAATTTTGAAAAATAAAATTCAAAGAGAGAAGCATATTTCCACATTAACCGAGAAGAAGAATCACATCCCGTAAGTTAGGACACAATGTCTAAAATTCTCGATACAAGAATGAAAGCCGAAAAATTTATTTATTTTGAAAGAATTCGATAATCTCGGGTTTATTAAAAGAAATCATGTCCCGTAAGTTAGGACACGATTCTTTTGTTAATTCTCAAGATCGTTTAAAAGTTTAAGTTTGAAAATATTCGTGTGTTCGAATTTATCGAAAAAGTCAGAACCCCGTAAGTTAGAGTACGACTTTTTCAAATCTTAAAATACAAGTTTAGTTAGAACAACATTTGAAATGCATCGAGTAAAAGGTACGCGGTTTTTTAGCAAAACATATAAACAAATCACAAGATTAATATACATAAAATGACGAATGCGATAATATGAATGGTACTAATTAAAGGCGAAAGTAAAATACATAAAAGATACGAGAATGAATAGAAACTAGAGCTAGGCTAAAAACGATAATAAACAATTACATAAATAAATGATATATAAATGACTAAAAAGTTAATAATAGTAAAAATAATGATGGATACATAATTAATTAATTAATTAAATTTTGAGTAAAATAATAATAACAATAATGAAAATAAATAAAATTATAAAAAAATAAAACGTATGTGTATGAATACAACAAAGTTTAAAAAGAATAAAATTATATAAACAAGTAAATAATGATAATGTGTATATGTGTTTGAAAATGTATTAAAATATGCATGTATATATATGTATATATAAAGTATAAAGTATAAAATATATAAGCATGTACATATATATAAATTAAAATATGTAAGTATGTATATATATATATTTATGAAAATAAAAGAGATACAAAATTTAAAATGCAAATATAAATGCATACATGTATATAAATTATAAAATAAAATAAAAATAAAAAGCGTATATATGGATGTAAATATAAAATATGTACATGTGAGTATATACATATAGAAGTAATTATATTAATATAATAATAGTAATAATAATAATGATAACAATAATAATAATAATATTATTAAAATAATTAACTAGATAATAAATGTGCTAAAACACAGACTAAATTGAAATAAAAATTAAAATACTGGGAGAATTCAAGATAAAAAGACTAAATTGCAACACGCGCCAAATGGGAGGGACCAAAACAGGAAATAGACCAAGTTCCCAAAACGCGGCGCTGCAATGGACCAAAATGAAACAAAATTAAAACTATGTGGCTAAATTAAAAATAAAAGAAAATAACGAAAAAGGGCCAAATTGCAACGCGTTGCAAAGTCGGAGGGATTGCGCGCGTAAATAACCCATTTGAAGAAAACACGCGGATCCTCCCCCTAGGTTGGGTCACCGCGCGGGTCAGGAGGCCTCAAACGGCGCCGTTTTGAATTAGTATAAATATAAAAAAATGCCCAAAATTTTCATTTTCATCACTTTTCTAAAAAAAACAGAGAGCTTTCTCTCTCCCAGGCCCCAAAGCCGGCCAAAGTCATCCGTAGGCCTCCGTACACGGTGGTTGGAGTTCCGAAAAAAGGGCCTTTCGGCCTAAAATGATCTCCCAAACCCCAATCCGAGCTCCAAAATACCAAAAATAATCTCTAAACTTAAGAATAGAACGAGGAATGCCTCGGCCCCCTCAGGTCTAGTCCCAACGACGGAGAGCCACCCTCCGACAACGCTATCACGGGATGACTCTGGTAAGCCTCTCTTTTTTACTACTTTAGTTTATATATATGAGTAAAAAACGAAAGAAAGAAAAAAAAAAGAGAAAAAAATCTATATAACCGAAAAGAAAAAAAACCTTGAATGCTTTTCTTACTTTTTATTTATTTCTACTAATATGTGTTTCTTTTTTTACAAAAAATTGGAAGAGAAGCAAAAATTACATTTTCTTCGGCTTTTATAGCCGAATGCTACTGCTTGTGTTGTACTTTGCTTGTTTCTCTCTTTGCAGGTGGCTGATGGGCACAGTGGAGCGATGGGACATCCGTCGGTGGCCGTGGCTACTGGTGATTCGACAGGCGTGCAGCGGCCAAGGGCTAGGGTTTCAGAAAAGCTGAAACCCTAGTTTGACTTTGGTTTTGGGATTGGGCCTATTGGGTTATTGGGCCTCGGGTGTGAGTTTAAAATTTGTAAATGGGTTTTGAGCTTTGTAATGGGTTTTGGGTTTAGGTGGTTTGGGAATTTAGGCTGCAAAAATTTTAGGTTTTGGGCGGGGCAAAAATGGGCTTGTACAATAATTATTATTCTAATAATAACAGAAATAATCGGAAAAAGGTAAGCAATAATAATGATAATAAGAAGAAGAAGAACAACAACAACAAATGTACAAGTAAAAAAACGTAAACAATTTGATTTTTGAAAGTATAAAAAAAAAGGAATAAATAAATAGATAATGGAATGATAATAACAATACTAAATGCAAAAAGAAGAAAAAAGCACAAGAAAAAAAGGAAATACAAAAAAAATTAAATATTAAAAAAGTAAAGGAATAATAATTAAATAATTAAATAAAGAAATAAATAAGTAAAATAAAAAAGTTAAAATTAGATAAACCAAGGACTAAATCAGAATTAAGATGAAATTTAAAAGCATAAATTGTAAATAAATAAGTAAATAGAGGACTAAAATATATCATTCGAAAAATAATAGGGGCTAAACTGGAAAATATCCCAAAATCCATGACACGTGTCACTCCCCAAAGGTCGGTACTGAATCAAAAGGACTAATTTGTAAACAAATTAAAGTTACAAGGAAAGAATTAAAATAATTAAAAAGAACAGGACTAAATTGAAACAAGTCGAAAAGGTGAAAGGACCAAAAGCACAAATAGACCCCCACATCAAAAACATGCTGATACTACGCGGTCCGGGTCGGCTTGTCGGGTCGGCTGAAACAACGTCGTTTTAGGTGCCCCTCTTCTAGAATGGTCCATGGACCAAAATAAAAACAAAATTAAATTAAATGGAAAAATAAAATGATAAAAAGCACTCCATTGTAAATCGTCTAAAAAGCAAAAGGACTGGGGTCAAAATTTTACCCCAGTCGCAAAAAAATGCGGATCCTAAGGTACTGGGTTGGGCATTCAGGTTACACGCCAAAACAACGCCGTTTTGGGCGTCTGAGACCAGTCTCAAAACGGTATCGTTTTTGAAGCCTATATAAGTAAAAAAATTTCCTTTCAAACCCCAATTAAAAAAAATCTAAAAACATTTATTTTTTTCTCTGAAATCGTCTTTGCTCCAGCCATGGGTGCCGTCGTTTGTCCGTCGCGACCACCGATCGTCGGCGACGGTGATCACCGTCACTGGTGGCCAGATTTTATAAAAAACCTATTTTGACCGCCTTTTTTTCCCTCAACCCAGATCGGAAACCCAAAACCCTGAAAACCCATTAAAAAAAGCAAGAAATGACCAAAAACCTTTTGGTTTTCTGAGTTTTGAAAATTTCCTTAGAGTCACCTTTCATCGGAGGTGAGGGCCTTGCCTACTCACAGTGATGGAGCACAAGGTGTCCAGTGAGTCCTCAAACCTTTCTTTTTTTATTATTTTTATTATATTTTTTATTTTATCAACCATAATAGATCCGAAATAATAAAGAAAAAAAATCACCTTTTGAAGTTTTTGGGATTCTATTTTTTGATTGTCTTTGTATTCGATTTTAAAAAAAAACCTAAATACAATTTTGTTCTCTGGCTTTTATTGTCGATTTACAATATTATTTTTTTCTATTTTTCTACTGTTTCGTACTGTTTCTTGCTTTGTTTCTGCGTGTTTAGTTTCTATCTTTTCTTTCTTTTTTTGCAAGTGGTGGTTGACAGTGACGGTGGAAGACCTCGAGCTATGAAACCACTAGCAAAGTGGAGCCACGATGGCGCAGGCTAGGGCGCGATGCCAGAAATCCTAAGGTTTCTAGCTTTCTGAAACTAGTTAAGGTTTTGGGCCTGTTGGGCCTTATGTTATTAGGCTTGTAAAATGGGTAGTGCATTGGGCCTGTAATTTGGGTCTTGATATTTTGTAAATAGACTGGCCTATTATTGGACTTTATTTATTTTGGTTTTGTATTATATATTTTTTGTTTAGGGGGCCGGGCATAATTGGCCTGTTACAACCTCCATATTTGGCTATGCCACCTTGTTGTTAAAAAGAAGTGTTAATGATAGAGACATATTTGTATAACCAATGCCAACATTAAGGACCTATTTGATCCAAAAAAAAGTCTAGGGGCCAACTTGAGAAAAGTTACCAAGTTTAGGGATTAATCTATATATTAAGCCAAAGAATAATATTTTCATAATTAGATATCACAAAACTTGAACCGCCCAATGGATTCCAAATCGATCCATTGCAAATGGAGTGGGTTTTTTTTTTCTTTTGAAAAGTGGATTTGGGATAGGACAGAGTGAACTTTTTCTTTTAGATAGTGGGTATAGAGTGACTATGATAATTGCCTGCCCCACTCTGACGCGCTCTGCTATATGAAATTATTAATTTATCCTTGTATATATAAACTATTAACAAGGTAAATATGTAACAACAAAATATAAAAAATTTCATATATTTTATGTTTAAATATTTTTTTGAAGAATTAAGTTTAAATGATTGAATTTTCCTTTAATCTTTTTAAAACTTTAAAAGGTATACCATAACATAATTATGGAATTGCATTTTAACTTTTGATAAAAATATATAACTTATTGAATAGGCCCAATTTTCCCAGGCCCGAAACCCAAAAATAAACAAAAATAAAACCCCAAAAAATAAAAATCTCAAACATTAACAGTCCATCAGACCTAAATTACAAGCCCAAATGCCCAATGATAATAAAAAACCCTAGAGGCCCGATAAGCCCAAAAACTTAAACAATGTCAGATTGAAGACGGGCTACAAATATAACACCCCTTACCCGTATTCCTTACCGGAACAGAGTATGAGGTATTACTAAATTTTTAAAAAAAATTTCGACAGCATTCCTACTTATTTTTGCTTAAACCTCCTGCAAATTTACAACACATTCCAATATACCAACCAATTTCATTTGTATAAACACACATACAATTTAATTATTAATAAACACTACATTTAAAAGGGAACCATAACATATATTTACATGATGATTCCACATTACATAAGTCGTCTATACATGCCATAAAATTTCGGAACACTAGTAGTAAAATACCCCAAATGTGAAGGATAGTGTAGATGATTGTCTGACTTCGTTCCAATTTCCGAGTTGTTGGAAGTCACTATAATCAAGAGAAAAATAAAATCGAGTAAGCATATAGCTTAGTAAGTAAACACATGATAAATAAGTAATTACTCCCATAACTACACCAAAATATAAACTTATTCATGAATAACTTTATTGTTTAGGCAATTTCCAGCAAGCTGTTTTTCTGCGTCATATTCGCTAATTTATTTTTATCTGAAGCTACAGGGCTCAAAATTGAGTTCCGTAAATTTTCCCTGAAGCTAGACTCATATACCATTTCACCATAAAAATTTCAGAAGTTTTGGCCCAGCCAATTAGTACAGTTTATTCATTAAACCTTCCCCTGTTTCACTGCCCAACGGTTCTGACCCTTCCTCACTAAAATTCACTTAACTCTCTGTACAAAATTTGAAAAATGGTTTCGCTTGTTTCTAATAAAAATAGACTCAATAAGGATTCCAGGGATATAAATTTCATGCCATAATTATTTTTTTAAAATTTTTGGTAATTTTCCAAAGTTAGAACAGGGGATCTCGAAATCAATCCAGCCCTGTTTCAGTAAAATTCAGATATTTCCAAAAATACAACTCTTTTGCTTATTCTATTTCTTTCATATGAGAATAGATACATTCAACTTCAATTTCATATATTATTCAGCTTCCCATTCATTTTCCACCATTTATGGTGATTTTTCAAAGTTACCCAATTGCTGTTGTTCAATACAGTTTATAATTAAATCGTTCCTTTTGCGTTTTTGATATTTTCTCCCATCTCATACATGGGTCGATTTAGTATTCAACTCAATATTTACCCCATAAAATTTTCCACCATATGGCAATATTCACCTTCCACACTTTTTCGTTGAACACTCGGAATGTTAACCGTTATCGGTGGATCCCGCACTTAGCACCACCACTGAATCGGGGAATCAGCACTTAGCAACCCCTCGGGGGAATCAGCACATAGCAACCCCCTTTTCATTTCAAAAATACGGTGGATATCGCACTTAGCACCACCAATGAAATCGGGGATTCAGCACTTAGCAACCCCTCGGGGGAATCAGCACGTAGCAACCCCCTTTCACATTTCAAAGGTACGGTGGATATCGCACTTAGCACCACCAATGAAATCGGGGAATCAGCACTTAGCAACCCCTCGGGAGAATCAGCACATAGCAACCCCCTTTCATATTTCAAAGGTATGGTGGATCACGCACCTAGCACCACCAATGAATCGGGGAATCAGCACACAGCAACCCCTTTTATATACAACATACTCCGACTTATTCCGAGTGTTCAACCCATAAACCATATATTGCAACCCTTTATCACCTTTCCCGATTTAACAACATTTTTAGGATATTGCCAAACATTTATTTTAATTCCAAATAAATCTCAACATATATTAAATAATATCAAAATAATACATTAAGTCACGTGTTTACTTACCTCGGTGCAAAATATCGTAATTTTGCACTTTACTCCACTATCTTTTTTTCCCCGTTTGATATACTCTTCACGTCTTTCTTGTTCTATAATAGCAAATTTAACTCGTTTAATATTCACATTTATTAAAATAACCCACCACCCAACTTTTTGAAAAATTACAATTTTGCCCCCAAACTTTTGCATAATTACACTTTTGTCCCCAAGCTCGGAAATTAAACTTCATCACTTATTCTTAAGTTTTATAACATGCTGAACATTTTACCCTTCTATGGCAACATCAAATTCCCACTCCAACACATACTTTTGAATATTAATTATTTTTACCGATTATGTCTATTTACCCACTCCAACACCCCTTACCCGAGACCGTTTCCGGAGTCGAGCACGAGGCATTACTTAGCTTATCTTACCAATTCGGAGCATAAAAACTAAGTTTGAAAATTTATTTCATTATTCGCAGCAAATCTGTCCAATCGCGCAGCAGTTACTAAATTAATTATAACTTGAGCTACAGAACTCAAAATTTAATTCCGTAAATTTTCCCTGAAACTAGACTCATATATCTACTCACCATAAAATTTTTAGAATTTTTGGTTCAGCCAATTAGTACATTTTATTAGTTAAAGTCTCCCCTGTTTCACCACCTGACTGCCCTGACCTCTAGTCACTAAAAATAAGTTTTCTCACTGTAGGATTTTCATATGAAGTTCTTACTTGTTTCTACAGAAAATAGACTCAATGAGAAATCTATACATATAAACTATAACTCATAACCATTTTTGTACAATTTTTAATGATTTTCTAAACTCAAAACAGGGGACACCAAAAACTGTTCTGACCCTGTCTCACGAAAATTCACATATCTTAAAATATAAAATTCCTTTCGCTACACCGTTATTTTTACATGAAAATAGACTCAACAAGCTTTAATTCCATATATTATTCACCCTCTAATTCATTTTATACTATCTTGGGTGATTTTTCAAAGTCACGTCACTGTTGCTGCCTGAATTCTGTTTCTTTGCAAAATTTCATCCTTTCATGATTTCCATACATAATTTATCACCTAGACTCTTATAACAACAAATACCTTCATACTTAACCATTTTAATAACCATACATCATCAAATACTTACACACCATTCTTTAGCAAAATCATAATCACAAACATTCAAAATAACTAAATCCCTATACATGCCATAACTCAAACGTGTTTCGATATAAAATACCGAAAGCGTTGTGGTTGATAGTGTGGACGATCTCCGACTTCTTTAGGATTCTTGAAGTAGCTTTGCAATACTATAAGAGAAAGAGAAATAAATGAAGTAAGCATAAAGCTTAGTAAGTTTACTAGCAAATAAATAACAATATTTAACTTAAATAATTAAACTCAAATGTCTATATCTCTAGTTTACTCTTTAGTTAATCTCATACTAGTTCTCTTGCTTGTTTACTTAGAATACTTGTGTACATAACTTACTCAACTCTTGCTGCATCGTTGAACATCAATTGATAGTATAATAAGTTCTTAACTCTTATAACTTACCCGAGCTTGCCATTTATGCTTTAAACCGAACTTTCATGAACATAATTCGCTTACAAGCCCGTTGAGCTACATTGGAATAATAAGGATACTCGGTCTCTTCGATAATAACATGCCAAAGCCATGTCCTGACATGGTCTTACATGGATGTTCTCATATCGGTGCCCATGCCATGTCCTGCACATGGTCTTACTGGGACCTCTCATCTCGGTGCCAACGCCATGTCCTGCACATGGTCTTACATGGGACCTCTCATCTCGGTGCCAATGCCATGTCCTGCACATGGTCTTACATGGGACCTCTCATCTCGGTGCCAATGCCATGTCCCGCACATGGTCTTACATGGGACCTCTTTACCCAAATGTCATGACATTCAGATCCAAGACCATCCTTATGTACCAACGGGACTTTTTAATTTTATTTCTCTATCATTTCATGCTTAGATCATCATCAAATAAATTCATAAAATAAATTCATAGTTGCTGGAAAATAACAGCATTGATAATAAATATTGAAATATTGCATTTATTTACCGTAAACTTACCTCGGTACCAATTATAGCCAAATTCACCAACTTAGTCTTCAACTTTATTCTTCCCTTTGTCTAACCTCGAGTTTCGTACTTCTTGATTATGGAGCTTGGAAGCTTGAAAACCCTAACTATGGCTTCCCCCCTTGCTGATTTCGTCCTAATGAAGAAGATGATGATTTTGCCATCTTTTCCCTTTTAATTCATTTTAATTACTAGATTACCAAATTGCCCCTAACTTAAAAATTTTCTATTTCACTTATCTCATATCCATTTTGTCTACCAAGTTACCAATGGTATAATTACCATATAAGGACCTCCAATTTAAAGTTTCATAACAATTGGACACCTCTAACATGTAGAACTCAACTTTTGCACTTTTTACAATTTAGTCCTTTTGACTAAATTGAGTGCTAAACGTCGAAATTTTCGAACGAAATTTTCACGAAATCATTTTGTGAAATTGTAGACCATAAAAATATAAGAAAATAAAATTTTCTCATCGGATTTTGGTCCCAAACCACTGTTCGATAACCTCAAATTTGGGCCATTACAACTCTCCCCTTTTTAGGATTTTCGCCCTCGAAAATCTTACCAAGAAGGGATTCGGTATTGCTTCCTCATTGTCTCTTCCGGTTCCCATGTTGCTTCCTCAATCCGTGCTTTTGCCATAGCACTTTCACCAGATTTACCTTTTTGTTTCGAGCTCCTTTGTTTCTCGTGCTAATACTTTAACCTTCCTCATTATAAGTCATATCCATTGAATTTCTACTTCATTTGGAGTAATAACATGTGAAGGATCTGATCGATACCGTCGTAGCATAGATACATGAAATACATTATGAATTTTGTCGAGTTCTAGTGGTAAAGCCAATCGGTAAGCAACTGGTCCAATTCTTTCTATAATCTCATATGGTCCGATAAATCTTGGACTCAATTTACCCTTTCGACCGAACCGGAGAACTTTCTTCCAAGGAGACACTTTTAAGAATACTTTATCACCCACCTGAAATTCAATCTCCCTTCGTTTAAGATCGGCGTATGACTTTTGACGATCGGAAGCTGCTTTTAAACTATCCCGAATCAGCTTGACTTTTTCTTCTGTTTCTCGGATTAAATCAACCCCGTGTATCTTCTTTTCACTGAGCTCTGTCCAATATAATGGTGTTCTACATTTTCTACCATACAAAGCTTCATACGGAGCCATTTTAATACTGGACTGATAACTGTTATTATAAGCAAATTCAATCAAAGGTAGATACCTTTCCCAATTACCTTGAAATTCTAATACACAACATCGGAGCATATCTTCCAATACCTGAATTACACGCTCAGATTGGCCATCTGTCTGAGGATGAAATGCAGTACTGAAATGCAACTGAGTACCCAAAGCTTCTTGCAATTTGTTCCAGAAACGAGACGTAAATCGGGGGTCTCTATCTGATATAATGGAGACAGGCACTCCATGTAGTCTAACAATCTCAGATATGTACAATTCAGCCAATTTATCTAAAGAATAATCCATACATACCGGAATAAAGTGCGCGGACTTTGTCAATCGATCGACAATTACCCAAATGGCATCTTTCTTCTTTGGAGACATCGGTAACCCAGATACAAAATCCATAGTGACTCTTTCCCATTTCCATTCCGGTATAGTGATTGGTTGAAGCAACCCCGAAGGTACCGATGTTCACTTTAACCTGTTGACATACTAAACATCTTGATACAAACTCAGAGATATCACGTTTCATACCCGGCCACCAATACATCTTTTTCAAGTCATTATACATTTTATTACCTTCCGGATGTACGGACATAATACCACTGTGTGCTTCGTGTAAAATCTTCAGACAAGTTCAATTCTTCTAGACACATACTCGCCTCAATAATAAACAACCATCAGTCTCAGTCTGAAATTCTGAATCATTACCTGACTCACATTGTACCCGTTTAGCTTGTAACTTCTCATCATTTTTCTGAGCCTCACATATTTGTTGACGAAACATCGATTTAGCCTTCGTTTCAGCTATGATTGAACCATCATCACAAAGGACAACCGGGCATTCATAGCTCGTAAAGCAAATAGAGATTTTCGCTCAAAGCATCAGCTACCACGTTAGCCTTACCCGGATGGTAATCAATAACCAAATCATAATCCTTTATCAATTCAAGCCACCTGCGTTGTCTCAAATTCAAATCTTTCTGTGTCATCAAATATTTCAAGCTTTTGTGATCAGTATAAATATGACACTTTTCACCATACAAATAATGCCGCCATATTTTCAATGCAAATACAATAGCAGCTAACTCGAGATCATGTACCGGGTAGTTTCTTTCATGTGGCTTAAGTTGTCTTGAAGCATAGGCTATTACTTTATCTTCTTGCATCAAGACACAACCCAAACCATTTAATGATGCATCACTATAAATAATAAATTCCTTACCCGATTCTGGCTGTACCAACACAGGTGCTTCCGTCAACAATTTCTTCAATCGGTCAAAACTTTGCTGGCATTTATCTGTCCATTCAAATTTAACATCTTTCTGTAATAAACGAGTCATTGGAGAAGCTATCATAGAAAACCCCTGTACAAATCTCCGATAATATCCAGCTAATCCCAAGAAACTTCTAACTTCAGATACATTTTTCGGTGGACTCCAATTGACAATAGCTGAGATTTTACTTGGATCTACCCTGATGCCTTCTGCAGATACAATATGTCCGAGAAAACCCACCTCTTGAAGCCAAAATTCACATTTACTGAATTTAGCATAAAGCTTCTTTTCGCGCAGAATTTGCAACACTATTCTCAAATGTTCTGCATGCTCATTTTCATCTCTAGAATAGACTAAAATATCATCAATGAAAACTACTACAAACCTGTCCAGATACGGTCTGAATATCCGGTTCATCAAATCCATGAATACTGCAGGTGCATTAGTCAACCCAAACGGCATAACCAAAAACTCATAATGCCCATACCGGTTCTCGAAAGTCGTTTTGGCACATCCGCTCTTTTACCCGAATCGATAATAACCCGATCGGAGATCAATCTTTGAAAATATGTGGCACCTTTCAGTTGATCAAATAAGTCATCAATTCGAGGCAACGGTACTTATTCTTTATAGTTACCTTATTAAGTCAGCCGATAGTCAATACACAATCTCAAAGACCCGCTTTTCTTTTTCACAAATGTAATCGGAGCACCCCAAGGTGAATGACTTGACGAACAAAACCTCTCACAACAAGTTCTTGTAATCGCATTTTAACTCTTTTAACTCGCTTGAGCCATACGATACGGAGCTATAGAAATTGGGGTAGTTCCTAATCGATCTATAGAAAATTCCACTTCTTTCTCGTGGCAACCCCGTAACTCCTCCGAAATACATCGAAAATTCACATACAATCGGCATCGCTCAGATCTTTGACTCGATACCTTAGTATCCAACACATACGCCAAATAAACATCATACCCTTTTCTAACACACCTCGAGTCATCATAATCGAAATTATATCGGATAATCCTCCGTCGATTAGATTTAACCCAAAGTAATTCTCCATTCGCATTTCAACACAACATATTTTTGTCTACGCTTACTCATCGCATCATGCCGAGTTAACCAATCCATGCCCAATATCACATCAAACTCATCAAAAGGCAATAACATCAAGTCAACCGAAACAAATACCTTTTACCATTAGTGGACAATTTTACAAACTTTATCCACTATCACAAACCGCCTGGGGGTTCGAGACTTTAACCATAAATTTTGTAGGTTCAATGCACAAATTTTTAACAAATGCTAATTTTGTGCATATATATGAATGTGTAGAGCCAGATCAATTAATGCAATAACAGTAGTATCATAGAGAGAAAATGTACCCGCAATTACATCAGGAGAGGACGCCTCTTCACGAGCTCGAATAGCATATGATCTTGTAGGTGCTCTAACATTTGATCTAACCGCTGAATCTCTGGATGCACCCCTATTACTCGCCCCCACTCCTGGGTTTCTCTGCGGTCTACCTCTGGTAGGAGCATTACCTGATCTCGCACTCGTTATTTCTTCTCTTTTAGTTGTTTCAGGACAATCCCGAATAAAGTGATCGGACGCTCCACATCTGAAACAAACATTTTCACCTGCTCTACACTCTCCGGGGTGGCGTCTCCCACATTGAGGACATTCAGACCTAGGAGGTCGAGTAATCGCCAAGATTTGCAACCGTAGTGGTTTGAGCTCTAGAACCTCAAATCTTCTACTTCGCTTCGCCGGGATATCTAGTGGAAAATATGATCCGCTAGAGAGCTCCCTAGGCCTCTTAGACATAGACCAAATGATTTACTCATCCGCCTCTTCTTTGCATCCTGCGCTTCACTCCAGCTTTGCTTTTCCTTTTCTTTAGCAAATCTTCGCTTTACAAGCTCTCTCAACCAAAACAACAAACTCTCTAATTTCCAATACACCCACGGATAATCGAATATCATCATTAAGTCCATCTTCAAATCTCTTGCACATGTTGGCTTCAAGGATACAAATTCCGTGCATACTTACTAAGTCCGACAAATTCGCGTTCATATTCAACACGACATTTTACTTTGTTTTATCTCAAGAAACTCCTTCCTTTTCTCGATCTATAAATCTCGGTGATGTACTTCTTTCAAACTCCTTCGAAAGAAATCCCAAGTAACCCTCTCACTTGGTACTATTAACACGAGGTCTTCCACCAATGGTAAGTCAATCTCGAAGAAGTGAAACAACACACTTTATACATTCTTCCGGAGTAAAGATAATTCTTCAAAACCCCGATTGTATTCTCAAGCCGACTCGCTTTTCGCATCATCATCTTTGGTAGCCCAAATTCTTCACCCTTTCTTCTTCTAATCTTATCAACAGTGGTCTCTCCTCGATAACTATACTGCAAATGGGAAGCTACACGGGAACCTGTGATTCTTGAGGGGTGGAGGTCTTATAGCGGATTCGCATTGAACGAACTCGGCAAACCAATCATTCATGGCTTGGAAGAAGGCTTCTAGCTCCTCCTCCCTGCCTATCCGATGCGTGTCTTTCACTAACATTAACATCTAGATGGCACCGCCCTTTCGTGGAATAGGCGCATTATTCTCTACTTCATCTGTACTAGCTCGTTCAGATCCATAACTATAAAAGAAAACATTTTAAAATCGTCAGGAGTCGTCACACTATCAAAATATATAAGTATGGCATGTATAGGTAGACTCTTATTCATACTGCATATTTCCGAGAATCGACTAAACCTGCTCTGATACCAACAAAATGTAACACCCCTTACCCGAGACCGTTTCCGGAGTCGAGCACGAGGCATTACTTAGCTTATCTTACCAATTCGGAGCATAAAAACTAAGTTTGAAAATTTATTTCATTATTCGCAGCAAATCTGTCCAATCGCGCAGCAGTTACTAAATTAATTATAACTTGAGCTACAGAACTCAAAATTTAATTCCGTAAATTTTCCCTGAAGCTAGACTCATATATCTACTCACCATAAAATTTTTAGAATTTTTGGTTCATCCAATTAGTACATTTTATTAGTTAAAGTCTCCCCTGTTTCACCACCTGACTGCCCTGACCTCTAGTCACTAAAAATAAGTTTTCTCACTGTAGGATTTTCATATGAAGTTCTTACTTGTTTCTACAGAAAATAGACTCAATGAGAAATCTATACATATAAACTATAACTCATAACCATTTTTGTACAATTTTTAATGATTTTCTAAACTCAAAACAGGGGACACCAAAAACTGTTCTGACCCTGTCTCACGAAAATTCACATATCTTAAAATATAAAATTCCTTTCGCTACACCGTTATTTTTACATGAAAATAGACTCAACAAGCTTTAATTCCATATATTATTAACCCTTTAATTCATTTTATACTATCTTTGGTGATTTTTCAAAGTCACGTCACTGTTGCTGCCTGAATTCTGTTTCTTTGCAAAATTTCATCCTTTCATGATTTCCATACATAATTTATCACCTAGACTCTTATAACAACAAATACCTTCATACTTAACCATTTTAATAACCATACATCATCAAATACTTACACACCATTCTTTAGCAAAATCATAATCACAAACATTCAAAATAACTAAATCCCTATACATGTCATAACTCAAACGTATTTCGATATAAAATACCGAGCAGTTGTGGTTGATAGTGTGGACGATCTCCGACTTCTTTAGGATTCTTGAAGTAGCTTTGCAATACTATAAGAGAAAGAGAAATAAATGAAGTAAGCATAAAGCTTAGTAAGTTTACTAGCAAATAAATAACAATATTTAACTTAAATAATTAAACTCAAATGTCTATATCTCTAGTTTACTCTTTAGTTAATCTCATACTAGTTCTCTTGCTTGTTTACTTAGAATACTTGTGTACATAACTTACTCAACTCTTGCTGCATCGTTGAACATCAATTGATAGTATAATAAGTTCTTAACTCTTATAACTTACCGAGCTTGCCATTTATGCTTTAAACTGAACTTTCATGAACATAATTGCTTACAAGCCCGTTGAGCTACATTGGAATAATAAGGATACTCGGTCTCTTCGATAATAACATGCCAAAGCCATGTCCCGACATGGTCTTACATGGGATGTTCTCATATCGGTGCCCATGCCATGTCCTCATGGTCTTACGGGACCTCTCATCTCGCCATGTCCTGCACATGGTCTTACATGGGACCTCTCATCTCGGTGCCAATGCCATGTCCTGCACATGGTCTTACATGGGACCTCTCATCTCGGTGCCAATGCCATGTCCTGCACATGGTCTTACATGGGACCTCTTTACCCAAATGTCATGACATTCAGATCCAAGACCATCCTTATGTACCAACGGGACTTTTTAATTTTATTTCTATCATTTCATGCTTAGATCATCATCAAATAAATTCATAAAATAAATTCATAGTTGCTGGAAAATAACAGCATTGATAATAAATATTGAAATATTGCATTTATTTACCGTAAACTTACCTCGGTACCAATTATAGCCAAATTCACCAACTTAGTCTTCAACTTTATTCTTCCCTTTGTCTAACCTCGAGTTTCGTACTTCTTGATTATGGAGCTTGGAAGCTTGAAAACCCTAACTATGGCTTCCCCCCTTGCTGATTTCGTCCTAATGAAGAAGATGATGATTTTTGCCATCTTTTTCCCTTTTAATTCATTTTAATTACTAGATTACCAAATTGCCCCTAACTTAAAAATTTTCTATTTCACTTATCTCATGTCCATTTTTGTCTACCAAGTTACCAATGGTATAATTACCATATAAGGACCTCCAATTTAAAGTTTCATAACAATTGGACACCTCTAACATGTAGAACTCAACTTTTGCACTTTTTACAATTTAGTCCTTTTGACTAAATTGAGTGCCCAAACGTCGAAATTTTCGAGCGAAATTTTCACGAAATCATTTTTGTGAAATTGTAGACCATAAAAAATATAAGAAAAATAAAATTTTTCTCATCGGATTTTTGGTCCCGAAACCACTGTTCCGATAACCTCAAATTTGGGCCATTACACTTGGAATCACTTACTATGGAGCTTGAAAGCTTAAAAACCCTAAATATGGCTTCCCCCTTGCTGATTTCGTTCACCATGAAGAAGAAGAGCATATTTTGCCATCTTTTTCCCATTTAATTCTATTTAATAACCAAATGACTAAAATGCCCCCATTAAAAAAATCTATTTCACCCATTTCTTATGTCTATTTTTGTCCATCAACTAACTAATGGTCTAATTACCACATAAAGACCTCCAATTTAAAATTTCATAACAATTAGACACCTCTAAGATGTAGAACTCAACTTTTGCACTATTTACAATTTAGTCCTTTTGACTAAATTGAGTGCCCAAACGTCGAAATTTTCGAACGAAATTTTTACGAAAATTTTCCGTGAAATTGTAGACCATAAAAATATAATAATAACCATATTTTCCCTCGTCGGATTTGTGGTCCCGAAACCACTATTATGACTAGGCCTAGAATCGGGCTGTTACAACAAATCTTATCTCCCTGAAGTTGCAGTGGAGCAGATTAAAGCCACAAACCTTATCTCCCTAAAGTTGCAATGGAGCAGGTTGAAGATACCAATCTTGTCTCTTTGAAGTTGCAGTGGAGCAGATTGAAGCTACTAATCCTATCTCCCTGAAGTTGCAGTGGAGCAGATTAAAACAATGAATCCTATACTTCTGAGGTTGTAGTAGGTCAGATTAAATCTACCATAGCAATTCTTATCTCCCTGAAGTTACAGTAAAGTAGACTAAAACCGCAAGTCTCATCTCCTTGAAGTGGCAGTGGGTTAGAACAATGCTACTAGAAGAAGATAAGCACCAAGAAGTCAAGATTCGGTGAGACAAGACAAAATTGACCCTTTCTGAAGTCTTTGCTCCATTCCCGTTACATGATCACGAGCAAAAAGGGACAGCTGTAATAGACCCAATTTGCCTGGGCCAAAACCCAAAAATAAATAGAAATAAAACCCAAAAAAAATCGCAAACATTAACAGTCCATCAGACCCAAATTACAAGCCCAAATGCCCAATAATAATAATAATAACCCCTACAGGCCCGATAAGCCCAAAAACTTAAACAATGTCAGAAAACCCTAGCCTCCCTAACCCTAGGTGCGCCGCACCTAGGTCTTCTGACCTTGCTGCCGCCGCACGCCTCCTCCACACGCGTCTGACACCTGCAAAGAGAGACCAACATGCAAGACAGTAGAAACAAATGCAAAACGACAAAAAAGCTAGAAGCAAACGGTCTTGTAATTCGGCTATAAAAAAGCCACAACATCTCATTGTAATTTTTACACACGCACTGATTCTGAATACAAAAAAAAAGAAGAAGTTTGAAACAGATTCTAAAGAAAACAAATGTGCTTTTATATATATATATATATTATTTTGAAATAAATAGATAAATAAATAAAAGGAAGTCTATTACCTTTAACGTCGCGGATGGAGGTTTCTCCAGTCTTGAGGGTGGCTGGGTCAGTAGGCTTGCCACAAACCCCACCAACGCTGACGGAGAGTCGCAAAGCCAATTAGTTTTATCCTTTATTTTCTTCTTTTACTGACTATCGGGGGTCCTTCGGGCCATTCTAACCCCAAATTCAGGCTCTACTCGAAAAGAGAAGCAAAAAGGGGTGGTTTTGGCATTTCGGCCATTATGAATCAATGCGCATACTGTCATTGTCGCCGCCGGTACAAGACGGCCACCGCTAGCTACCAAGCTAGGACCAGAGGGAAGGGGTTTTGAGAGAGAAATCTCTGTTTTTTTTTAAATGGGGGCAGGAATGAATTTTTTTAAAAAAAATCTGACTTAAATAGACACCTTAAACGACGTCGTTTAGGGCTGACCATAATAGCCTTAAAACGACGTCGTTTTACCCCTTAAGATCCGCGTGTTGACCCGACCCGCCAGGGAAGATCCACGCGTTTTCGTTAAAGGGGCCGTTTGCGCAATAAGTCCCTCCGCCTTTGCGGCGTGTTCAATGTGGTCTTTTTTTATTTTTGATTTCGGCCACAAAGTTTTGCTTATGTTTGAATTTGGTCCTTAAACCATGAGCAGACGCTGGCACCTAAAACGGCGTCGTGTCAGGCCAAGTCCGACCCGCTAAAGTTTCCGCGTATTTCTGTAAAAGGGGTTATTTGCGTGGTTGACCCCTCCGCCTTTTATTCAAATTTCAATACTGTCCTTTTAGTTTTTTTTTTTAATTTGCCTATGTAATTTTGTTTCCATTTCATTTTAGCCCATTGCAAAACGACACACTTCAAAGGCTAGGGAATAATTTCCCATTTAGACCCTGCATCTTTGCGAGCGTCTCGTTCGGGCCCTGATTGCTTTTTTTTTCTTTTCAAATTCTCCCCTTTAATTTTATTTTAATTTCAATTCGGTCCTAAGTCCGTTTAATTTTGTTTTTTATTTTTTATTTTTATATATTTTTTCTGTACAAACTGTTTGTTATTTTTTTTATTTGGTTTAATCCCTTTTTTAAAAAAAAATCAAAAAAAAATCAAATGCCTTATTAATTTATTTTATTCACTTAATACTTCCATTTTTTTTGTTTTCACACTTTTGTTTATTATTTATTATTTGTTATTTTCTTTTATTGCTCTTATTTTTATTATATCACCTTTATTACTCACCTTTATTACTCTCAAGTTATATATTTCATTATCATCATTATTATTGCTATCATTATTATTAGTGTTTAATTTACTTTTATTGTTTTAGCATTAGAATAGTAGTTAATATGATTATTATTATTATTTGGTGTTATTATTATAATCACATTATTATTGTATCCCATTATTTACCTTTTAAATATTTTATCCACATAGTTATTTTACATTATCTCATTATTGTTGTATTATACATTACGTTTTAAAAATATTTGTTCGCTTTCATACGATGTTTGAATAAATTAAACATATATGTCTTATTAAATATCATATTAGTTCTCACTCAAATTCAAAAAAAAGAAAATTTTCAAAATAGGGCGATATTTTGCGTTTCAGAGATTTGAGAAATCATACCCTAACTTGTGGGGTTTC
The DNA here is from genome assembly GCF_025698545.1 of Gossypium raimondii. Lineage (NCBI taxonomy): Eukaryota > Viridiplantae > Streptophyta > Magnoliopsida > Malvales > Malvaceae > Gossypium > Gossypium raimondii. The sequence continues at coordinate 56,173,305 of NC_068577.1, read as the reverse complement.
GATTTTTCCGTTAAATCTAAATAGCAAAATATCCCTTTAAATTTCAAAACACATGAAATTTCAATAAAAGTTAAAGGCAAGCTTATTCTCGAGGTTTCCAAGTGTCGTGTCCTAACTTACGGGATATGACACTTGTTATCTCGAGATAATAAGGTCCTTGATATTTGTTTCGAATTATTCAAGCAAATTGTTTTAAAATAAATGGCTTTAATCCTTTTTGAATTCTTTTTGATTTTCCAATTTTCGACATTAAGACATTAATTAATCAACTAGGTACCGATTTTGGGCGTATCGAGGGTGCTAATCCTTCCTCGTACATAACCGACTCCCGAACTCGTTTTTTTGGATTTTGTAGACTGAAAATTATCGTTTTAGTAAATTTAAACTTTTATTAAAATGATTAAATTACGAGGTGACCCGATCACACCTCATAAAAATGATCGGTGGCGACTCCCATTTTCGTTTTCGTTTTAAAAATAGAAGTCGACCCTATTAAAAAAAAGTTTCGACAGCTTGGCGACTCCACTGGGGACTAAAATAAGAGAGTCAAGCCATGAGTTGATTACTTTTTGTTCTTCTTAAAAGTCTTTGCTCCATTCCTGTTACACGACAACGAGCAAAGAGGGGCAGCTGTAATAGGCCCAATTTGCCTGGGCCCAAAATCAAAAAATAAACAGAAATAAAACCCCCAAAAAAAGTCCAAACAGTCCAAATTACCAGCCTAAATTACAAACCCAATTACAGCCCAAATAAATTAAAACCCTAAAGCCCAAATGGACCAAAACCTAAACTAATTTTCAGCCAAAAAAAAGAAGGGCAGAAACCCTAGTCGCATGCCACGTCGGTGCCGCCAGCCTCCTCAGACGCGCTACCACCGTCACACGCCACTATCACGCTCGTCTAACACCTGCAAAAAAAATTGAATGCAACGACAGAGAAGTATGCGAGCAACAGTAGCAGTAAATAGAAAACAGACAAAGATATTAAAAACTAAAAAGTTGTATCCAGCTGTAAAAGCCTAAATCTCTTCTTTATTTTATTTTTTACAAACACATTAGAAAGAAAATAAAAAAACAGAGAACAATACTTCAGAGGTGATTCTTTTTTTTTTCGTTTTAAATACTTGTTCGATTCTATTTCCATTTTTATTTTTCATTTTTTTACATACGAAAATAATAAAAATAAAAAAGAAAAAGGAGGCTCACCGGAGAAGCCCCGTGACTGCACCGTCGGAGGATTCTTCTCCGTCGTCGGGATCGGATCCAAAAGGGGTTGAGGGTCCTCCTCTTTCGATTTTTTTGGGGTTGAGAGGGCTTGGCTCTTAAGGATGCTGTGAAACAAGGGCTAAAAAGCCCATTTTTTCCCGTCGCCGGCCAGTAGCCACGGCGGCGGTGCGGTAGATCACCGATGGAACCCACGTCGGGCAAAGGGGTTGAGAGAATGGAGGGATTCTTTGAAGTTTCTTTTAAAAAACACTGAGAAAATGAATTTTGAGAAAAAAAATTGATTTAAATAAGGAAATGGAACTGCGCCATTTTGATGTTTACATTCAGAGGCCAAAACGACGCCGTTTTGGCCTCTGATCCCTGATCCGACCCGTTTGCCCTAAGGATCCGCGTGTTTCTGCGGTGAATGGGCTATTTGCACACGCGGTCTTTCCGCTGTTGTGACGTTTTGTAATTTAGTCCTCACTTGTTTTTCTTTTTTTTTTCTTTTTTAATTTTGCGGTATAATTTGCTGCTTGTTCCACTTTGGTCCATGATGGAACGCTCCGAACAGGGGCTAGGAATATTTTCCAAATCAATCCCTCATTCTTTTAGCACATTCTACTTTGGTCTTTAGTAACTCTTATTTATTTACAATTTAAAGCCCCGAATTTTAGTTCGATTTTAATCTCGTCCTTAGTCCATTTAATTTATTTATTTTCCTTTTTAAAAAGAGCTCTTTTATTATTATTTATCTTAAGTTTTTATATATATATATATATATTATTTATTCTAAACTGTTTTACGTATTATTTATTTAAAATTTTATTATATTATCTATTTTAGACTATTATATATTATCTTTTAAATTTTTTATATATTATATTTTTAAAAAAGAAACTGCTTTTATATGTTTTTTCATATTATTATTTATTTTAAATTTTATTATTATTCATTTTAAGTTTTTTTATATATTGTTTATTTGAAATCTTTTATCATTTATCTCGAATTGTTCTCATAAATTATTTATTTTCGACTATTATTTAATTTAAATCGTTTTTCTATATTGTTTTGTTTTGTTTTTTCGATTGTTAAGATTGATATTAAATTGACATGTTTTGTGTGATTATTGCCATCATATATCTTATAGTTTGTTTATTCATGCTTTCATATTATTGTCACTCATTAAGGCAACATTTTGTTCATAAATCGTTATTTCATATTCTCCGTTATCATTTCATTTCATTTCATCACTTCAAAAGTCGCGTTTAATTTTTAAAATAAGGCGATATTTCGCGTTTTAGAGACTCGAGAAATTGTACCCTAACTTATGGGGTTTAAGTTTTCTCATTAAACCTAAATGAAAAAAAATATCCTTTTTAATTTTAAAATACATGAAATTTCAATAAAAATTAAAGGAAAGCTTATTCTCGAGGGTTCCAAGTGTCGTATCCTAACTTACGGGATGCGACATTCCGTTACCTCGGGACGAGAGGGTCTTTAACTTTCTTTTCGATTTATTCAAGCATTTTAAAAAAAATGAAAATTAATAAAAAAGGATTGTGTTTTAAAATCTTTTCAAAATTTCAATTTTCAACATTAATACGTTAAGTAATCAACTAGGTACCAATTTCGGGCGTATTGAGGGTGCTAATCCTTCCTCGTGCATAACCGACTCTTGAACCCATCTTTCTGAATTTCGTAGACCAAAATCGTTGTTTTAATAAATCAAACTATTTATTAATAACCGTTTTGCGAAGTGACTCGATCGTACCTCATCAAAAAAAGATTGGTGGCGACTCCTTTTTTCGTTTTTAAATAAACAGTCGACCTTTCAAAAAATGATTTCGACAACTTAATTTTAACCCAAAAAGCAAGTTGCCCTTTGCCCATTATAGGTGTCCCTAGTATTTTGTTGGTTGGTCTAATTGTTATTTACAAGGGCAGAGCCAAAGAGTTGGCATGAGCCTTGGCCTCTCTAAAATGAAATATTTCCTTTTCAATTATTTTATAATTTTTAAAATTTTAAATTAGTAATGATAAAATTATATTTGATTCTAAAAAATAATAAAAATATAATTTAATCGTTTACTGTATATATAACTTGTAGAAGCCCAATTTTACCAGGCCCAAACAAAAAACCAAACCAAAAATAAAAATAAAAATGACAGAATCCATTTAAGCCCCAAGTCCAATTACAATGTCAGCCCAAATTATGAGCCCAATTTAAAAAACCCACTACCTCAATTACAAGCCCAAATCAGTAAAAACCATAATAGTCCAGATCCCAATAGCCTAGACAACTTTTCAGAAAACAGGAACCCTAATCCCTAGCCTGCGTCGCCACCGCTCCTTGCCACCGTCATCGCCAACCACCACCTGCAGAAAAAGGAAGAAAAGACAGCAAAGAGTCCTACATTTGGGATTTGCATTCTTGAATCGTAATACTATATTATAGTTTTTAATAACTGTGTAATTGTATCAAGGTTATTAAATCAATCGTGTAATTGAGTCCAATATATGTGTCCTTTATATTATTATTTTTTAAATATTTATGAAATCATAATTATAAATCAAAAGTTTGAATGACAACTTTACGACGCATGCTTTAAAGAACAAGTTTACAGTGTACTCTTTTTACTAGTATCATATTGTAAGCGAAGTTGTTGTAAATAGTGTCGGAATCCTTTTTTTTCAAAATTGACTTTTATTTTAAAAATAAAAATAGAAATAGTTACCAATTATTTTTATGAGATGCGATTGAATTACTTTGTAATTCAATAATTTTAATAGAAAGTTTGATTTACTAAAATAATGACTTTGGTTTTCAAAATCTCAAAAATAGGTTCGGTAGTCGGTTTCACACGAGGAAGGATTAGTATCCTCGTGACGCTGAAAATTGGTACCTAGTTGATTAATTGATATCTTAAGGTGGGTTTGGATGGGCGATTGGGTGCAGTGCGGTGCGTTTAGTTTACTTTTTGTCTCACGCTACAGTATCGCTACAGTGTCTAATCTCACCGCCACCGTTGTGTTTACACTAACTGCAGGTAAACGCATCGCCTATCCAAACTCACCCTTAGTGTCGAGAATTGAAAATTTAAAAAGAGTTTAAAACACAATCTTTTTTTTTTTGTATTAAGGCACTACCTAACTAAAGTAATTTTCGCGAAAATGGTTTATTTCAAGTTAATCGAGAAAAAGGATCATGTCCCGTAAGTTAGGACACAATGCCTTAAGTCCTCGGAAATAAAAATAAATGCCAATTGATCGTTACTTAAATCTCGTTTTTATATTTATTTTAAAGTAAATATTCGACTATCTCGGTTTTAGAAGGAAGTTATATTCCGTAAGTTAGGAACACGACTTTTCTAATTCCAAAATAATGAACACTTTCCTCGGTTTAAAATTTTTCCTTTTTTGCATCGCACGAAAAAACGAACGTAACACTTAAGGTGATGCGTATTTAATTTATTCGGGCGTGATATACAAATGGATAAATATTTAAACCTTAATGTATAATATAGTGATAATGAGATAATTTAAAATGACTATGTAGGTAGAATGATAAATAATAAGTAAATGAAGGAATATTATAATAGCAATAACATAATTATAATAATAACATTAATATTAATAATCATATCATGGTAATAATAAATAAATGATGTAATTTAAGATAAATAAAAAGTGGAATACGCATGATTAAAATAAATAAATAAACATGACATGAAAATATCAAAATAAATTAAGAAATAATAAAATAACAAGAAATAATAAAATAAAAATAATATAATAACGATAATAATAATTGCGCAAATAACAAGTGTAAACAATCTAATTTTTAAGTGTAAAAAATGAGTAATAAATAAATAAATGAATAAATAAATAAAAACAATTTGTAGAAAGGTTGAAATTAAATAAACAGGGGGCTTAATTGAAATTTTAATGAAATTAGGGGTGTAAATTTTAAATAATAATAAAAACTAATAAGGCTAAAATAAACAAGGACTAAATGGGAAATTATACCAAAGCTCCTGTACACGTGTCCTTCCCCAGGTGGTCAGCAAATGGGGAACCAAATTGAAAGCGAGCTAAAATTATATGGCACAATTGCTAAAATAGAAAACAATGAAATTAGGACTAAATAAAAAAAATGCGCAAAAGCAGGACCAAAGAAGCAATTAGACCCCCTATAAAAACACGCGGATCTTGCTAGGGGCAGGTCGGGCCCAAAGACGACTCCGTTTTGGCCTCTGAAACTTTATCCCAAAGCGACGCTGTTTTGTAAGGCTATAAAAGTAAAAAAGTTGAGAGAAAAAAAATCACTTTCATCCGTTTAAAAAAAGAAAAATTTAGCCCTACCTTTTTTCTCTGAAATCAAAAAACTGATTAAGCATTTTGACTATAAATATCACATATATCCATTTTCTCACTTCTAAGTTTTTGTTTCAATAAATAAAATTATATTTATGTTACAATAAAATGACATTATTTATTATATTAATTATTTTTCTAATTTACAAAATGCTTATCAACTCAATACTTTGATAATTATTTTAAAAATAAAATAATTCAAAACAATACATTTAATTAAATATATACAATCAAGTCATAATTAAGGTTCTCTTTTAGTTAACATTGTCTACTTATGTCATCAAATTAAATTAATTAAGTATTAGTTTAATTGATATGTTTGTTATTATAATATAAAGGAAAATTTTGATTTAAAAACGTGTGTTGTTCGAAAATGTTGTTTGGTTTATAATACATTATATAACATTATACCATTATTTTTTTATTTTAAAAAGATTCTCAATCAATAGATAATTTTCAAGAATGAACAACCGAAGCCTAAACACGAGCAAGCACCTGTCGAACACATCCAAACACATGTAAGCACACTTCAACTTAACCCAAGCAAGGTGTCACCAAAGTCGGCCATTGACGACACTAAAAACGCCCCATGGAAACAGCCACCTTTGATCCCCATAAGGATAGCACAACACATCCATTTCTTCTTAATTGATCAAATTTGAATCTTCAATTTCAATTTTCTTTTTTGACCAGTGCAATTACCTCGTTTTGCTTGGTTATTATTTTTGGTTACATGTTTAATGTTATTATATTTATATTATGGAAAATTAATTTTTAGATGTAATGATAAGACATATTATATTTTTAAAATAAGATTTAAGTTCAATTTTAAAAATAATATTATTAAGAGATAATTATGAATCTCGAGATGATTAATCTTTATGAACCAAACATGTATGAAACGTTATGATTTTTATGGATGTGGTTTTAGGAAGTTGTATTGCAATTTACAATGAAAAATTAGAAGAAAAGTAAATATAAAATGTAAAAAAAAGTAAATTAAGCCATTTAATTATAAAATATATAAATCTTAATATAAAATTATATTTTAATATATTATAAAATTTAAACAATAAATCGAGTCATTTGGATGGGGTGAGTTGGGTTTGAAAATTTTTTAAATTCATATTATTTTCCACTCAACTTGACCTTTCGACAGCTCTAATTTTTTAGCAATGATACTAACAGGAACGACACCAACAGAGGGCAGGCAGGGGTCTTAGCCTCCCTCCCTCCAATAAGAAATTATCAATTTAGTTTCTTGAAGTTTTTAAAACTATTAATTTAATAGTAAAAATATACTTTAACCTCTAAAAGATGAAAAATTTTCAATTTAATCTCTTTAAAATTTTAAAATAACAATCATATACAAAAATAAAATCATACTTTAACCCATTTAAAATTTTATAGTTTAATTTTACTCCAAAGATAAACCCTGAATTGAATTATTGGTTTCTTTTCATATTGCAGAAATTAAAAATTAAGATATTGAAAACAAAAATAAAAAAATATTGTCTACTTGTTTCGAATTCACGATCTCCTGCACTGACAATAATGTCGATGCCAACTGAGGTCATGTTATTATTATAGAGTCAAATAATTTTTTGATACAATGCCTAGGATTATCGATAGTCCCTCCCCAACTCATAAATAGGAGAATAATGCGTTTCACCGTACTCGAACCCACGTCCTCCTACATTGATTACAATGCCCATGCCAATCGAGTTAAGACTCAATCGGCTTATGTGATCATATAGTTAACGTTTTTATATCATGTGAAAAATAAGTTATAATACTTAGTACATAAATTAATACTTAATCTTTTACTATGTTTAATTAAGTAGTAAAATAACCTTCAAAAAGAATTAGTAGCCATAAATTACAGATTTTTTTTATATGCATGCATTGACGTTCAAATTTGAGGGCTACCTAATAGCCATAAATTCCGCCAATTTTCGAACGGGGAGATTTATACGTCACTGGGTTTTATTGACTATAATCGAATGGTTGACTCACAATTATGTGATACCAACCATTTTTTGTATATTAAAATAAATAAATTATTAGCATATGTATTAAGTAAATGTAAAATGATACAACATAAATAACTGTGTTAAAATTGTGTATAAATCAAATTTTTATCACATTCCACATTAAATTAAATTTTGTGTATTATTTATTTAATGTGGAAATTGAATATTAAGATGAAGAAAACAAAATTCAAAAATTTTATTGTTTTTATTATTTGAAATGTTATTATTGCCTTTTTTCAAATGATTAATGTTATTATATTCATTTGAAAAAATTAATATTTATTACATAAAATTAATACTAAATATTTTACAATATTTAATTAATAAATACAAATCGTCATGAATTTTTAAACAAATCGTCATGATTTAGATGGAGACCTATCGAGTAATATATGCATGCAATTTGAGAGCTAACAAGTAACAATAAACTACATTGATATTGGAATCATTCAGATGGGAGAAAAAAGAAGACGCCTTACATATAAGTCCAATAAGGGGTTTGATTAGATAAAACTGAGTATTATTTCTCTTTTTTTTTCAAATTCTTTTAATTAATGAAATTTGAATTCAACCCTTAATTTTAAATTAAGTACCGTATAATATTTCCTTTGACCAGTGCGCCTCCTTGGTTTTGCTTGGTTAATCAAATTAAAGAACTGGGTGGGTTTCTCTTAGCCTCGTCACCTTTGGGAAAATGCTATAAATAAACCTAAGTCCCAACGTAAAGAGAAACCAAGTTAGTTTACAAGCTCATTTAGTTCAAGAGAACATTTCCTTGGAGCATAAAAAAAAGTTTAGAACATGGGTGTCCAAGCTGAAATTGAGTTCCCAGTCATTGAGTTCCGTTCAGCAGATTTGGAGCGGGGAACCGATGGGTGGCACCGTTTGTGCAAGAGGGTTCGAGAGGCTTGTGAGACTTTCGGCTGTTTCGAGGTGGCGTATGAAAAAATATCGACGGAAGTTCGAGAGGAGACATTTGGGTTGATGAAAGAATTAATTGAGGTCCCAGTGGAAAGGAAACAAAAGAACGCTAGTCCCATGCCTTATCATGGCTGGGTTGGACCATGCAATCAGGTTTCTTTGTTGTATGAAGGCTTTGGACTTGGAGATGCCTCCAACTATGACTCTGTTAAAAGCTTTGCTCAACTTATGTGGCCAGATGGTCACCCACGCTTTTGGTAATCAACAATAATTCTTTTACCTTTTAAAATATTATCTCCGTTTAAGTTATTTGTTCTAGTCATTTTGGGTTCAGATAATTTTTTGTTCGAGTTAAGCGAGTTCAAGTTATTGACATTTTCTTTTGACTTTTGTCTCAGCAACACCATACATACAATGGCAACTCAAATAGAGGAGTTGAATAAGTTAATCTGGTTAATGTTAATCGATAGTTATGGATTGGGGGAGAAATGGGAGTCAGTGATGATAAACTATAAAACGCTAGTGCGGTTTATGAAATACATGGCCCCTCCACCAGGGGAGTACGAGAGAGGACTCTTTGCTCACACTGATAAACCTGTCAGCACAATCATTTGTGATGATCATGTTTCGGGGTTGGAAATTGAGGTCAATGACGGTCAATGGATCAAGTTGTCCTTATCTCCTTCTTCTTTTTGCTTTGTGGTTGGGGATCCTCTCAAGGTATATATATATATATATATATATGGGGTTAAATTTTGATTTCTAATTTACTCAAAACTTAAAATACTTGCATGATCTATGTGAATAGATTTACTTATTGATGTTGAATTTTGGAAATTGAAGGCATGGAGTAATGGAAGATTAAAAGCGGTAAATCATAGAGTGATGATGAGTGGGGACAAAGATCGACTTTCTTTAGCAGCCTTCGCCATTCCCGTTGAGGGTACCATAATTAAGGCACCTAGAGAGCTTATAGATGAGCAACATCCTCAGCTTTACAAGGACTTTAATTTCATGGACTTCTTCCTTTTTGCCTTTTCCGACCCGGCAAAGCACATCGACTCTGGCGAGCAGCTCCAAGCTTTTGCTTCTCTCTCACCACCAATTTCCAATTAAAAACATGTCCATTTCGATAAGTAAAAGCCCTTGGCTTTAAATTAATGTTACAAATAATAAACTTGAGTTTTATGCTTCCTACAAGTAAAAATACGTTGTAGAGATTTTTATTCCACTACATGGAATACTTAATTTTTTAAAATAAATAATAAATGAAGAGCTTTAAAAATAATTTTACAGTGCACTCCTTTTATTATTATTATTATTTTGGTAAATAAAGTAATAGAGACTATTACAAACAATTCATTCAGTCCTAATCAATCTCTCTAAATCATCATAAATCAACTCCAAAACATGATCAGTTCGTTGCAAGAATTTGTAAAAACCTAGTTTCCGTCTAAGGGCCTATGCAGCCAAAGCATCCGCAACCCTATTACCTTTCCTGTTGATATGTTGTATCTTCACTTTCCATTGGTTCTGAATCAATTGTTTAACATCTCGAGCCACTGCATATCGAGATACATCTGACGTAGAGTTTTGTAGCACTTGGATAGCATCTAAGTTGTCCATATTGAGGACCACCTTTCTAATACTCATGCTCCATGCTTGTCATAGACCATCATTAAGCTCCCCACAGCTCAGCTTCTACAATTGAACAGCTAGAATTTGAAACAAAAACCGGACCGGGATAAAGTTCTATCACGTGTAACATTTTTATTGACAAATTTTCGTTAGAAATATTAGTAAATAATATTAAAATACACTGCTTCAAATTAATTTATTAAAATTATTGAGAGTAATTAAGTTGTTTGATTTAATACATTATATAACATACTTTCTTTCTTTTTTCTCAATAAACAGATGATTTCATTGTATAAAATAATGATTCAACAGCTTAAATCCACAATCAGCAACTATCAATACAAGTCTCAACAGAGATACAGTTTTTTAGATTCCATAAATAAGATTATGTGGTTGATAGTAGAGTAAAAAAAAGTACATTAGCATTTGGGACACTAACAATGTACTTTTTTATTCCACAGGCAACTTTAAAAAATTACTATGTGTTTTTTTAAAATATTTTATTATACCTGTTGTAGGCCATTTTGCCCGGGGCCCAAAACTCAAACCAACCAAAATCACCAACCCAAACCCAAACCATTAACAACCCAAATAAGACCCAAGCCCAAGACCCAATCTAAACCTAGCCCAGTAACCCATTTTCAGAAAAAAAAAAGAAAGAAGAAAACCTAACCCTAGGTGCGCCACACCTAGGGTCTTCTGACCCCTAGCCGCTGCACGTTTGCCACCGCCACTGCTGCGCCACACCTGCCACCACCGGCTTCACCCACTTGCCTGCAAGAAGTGACAACAAATAGATTGAAAAAAAACCTTGTAAAAATGGCTATAAAAGCCATAATAAATCCATTGTAAAAAAAAAATTTGGGATTTGAGAAAATTAAAAAAAAAAATTTAAGGTGATATTTTCGTTTTATTTTGTCTTATCATTTTTTCTTTTTTTCATTTCGAAATAAACGCATAAAATAAAAAAAAAAAGAGGCATTTTTACCTTTTTCCCTGTCGCTGGAGTGTTTGGAGGCCGAGGGTCTGCATCGGAGAAAAAAGGGGAAGCTTTTCAGTTTTTGGACCGCCGTGTATGGCGGTATCGGTGCCAGCGACCGGCGGCCGGCACGGTGGCCGATGACCGGAGCTTAAGCCGGTGCCCGGAGAGGGAGAGAGGGTTTGGAAGAAGGGCAATGAAAATGAAGTTTTTTTTAAAAAAAAATTGTTTATATAGCAGGGCCAAATGGCGTCATTTTGGCCTGTGCACATAGGTCCAAAAACGGCACCGTTTTGGCCTTAAACCCGATAGCTGACCCGACCCACTTCAGGATCCGCGTGTTTTCGCAACCAATGGGATATTTGCGCTCCTGGCCCTTTCGCCTTTTTGGGTTGTTTCAATTCAGTCCTAAATTCACTATTTTTATTTTTAAAGATTTTACCCTTTAATTTCACTCTGCATTCAATTTAGTCCTCGGTTCACTGACTTCGTAGAGAAGGGACGCGTGTCTGAAAATCAGAATAATTGCTTATTTGGTCCTCGTTTGTTTTCGCACTTTTCGTTTTGGTTTTTTTATTTGTTTACTTTATTTAAATTTATCTTTTAAATTTGGTTTGAATTATGATTAAGTCCCTAAATCAATTTAGCTTATTTATTTATTTGATTTTCTTATTTGGCTTGTTTTATTTTTATTTTGCCCCTATTATTGTTACTTATTTATTTATTATTATTTTATGTACTTTCAAAAGTAGATTATTATTATTATTATATTTCTATTTATATTTACTTATCTAAATTTTGAATATATTTGTCTTATTATACATTCTTATTATGTAATTACTTGCATCTTTTGTATTTTTTTAAACTTTAGATTATTTGCTATTCTATTATTAATATTATTATTTTTATTATTTACTTATTTATATCTTTTTTCTTTTTCAAACTTTGTTATATATATATATACATAGATTTTTTATTTTTATAATTTTATTATTGTCATTATTGTTTTACTTTATATTTATTTATTTATTTATGTGTCCATTATTATTTTTAAAACGTTTTAGTTCTATTTGTTTATTTACTTATTATTTTATTTAATTGATTTGTCCTTTATTTATTTATTTATTTATCTTATTTTTGTTGTTGTTGCTTGTATTATTTATGCTTACATCATCGTATTCATTATTGTTTTGTTACGCATATTAACACCGTGTTTTATTTCTACTATTTCGTGTTAGATTGATTTTATTTGATGCATAAATCATGACTTTAAAACAAGTAAAATTACATATTTTGAGATTCGAAAAGGTCGTGCCCTAACTTACGGGGTTTCAATCTTCTCGATAAATCCAAATACACGAATCTTTTCAAACATAAGTTTTTTAAGAAATCTTGGGAATTAATAAAAGATCGTGTTCTAACTTACGGGACATGATTTCTTTTCCAAACCCGAGATAATCAAATCGAATATCTTTCAAATAAATAAATCTTTCGGCATTTATTCTCGTATCGGGAATTTAAGATATTATGTCCTAACTTACGGGATATAATTTTCTTTCTCGATTAACGTGAAATATGCCTTTTTTTCTCGAAATTTTTAGTATTTCAATAAGGGATTGTATTTTAAATCTCTTTAAGGTTTTCAATCTTCGACACTAAGACATTAATTAATCAACTAGGTACCAATTTTGGGCGTTACGAGGGTGCTAATCCTTCCTCGTACGTAACCGACTCCCGAACCCGTTTTTTTTATTTTCGTGGACCAAAATCATTGTTTTAATAAAATCAAATTGTTTATTAAAAACAACCACTTTTTGAGGTGGCCCGATCACACCTTATCAAAAAGGATTGGTGGTGACTCCCATATTCGTTTTCATTTTTAAAATCCAAGTCGACCCCGTTTTACCAAAAAAATGGTTTCGACAGCTTGATGACTCCGCTGGGGATCCAAAATAAGTGAGTCAAGCCACGAGTTGATTACTTTTTGTCTTTTTGTCTAAAATTGAAAACTTGGTTTAAATGTACGACCCTTTCGTTGCATTTCATTCGTCTTTATTTCGATCTTTATCATTGTGGTTTATCATTGTTGTGTTAGTTTAAGTTTGGATATATTTCTGCACATTGCATTGCATGACCACTCGGTCATACCCTTCTAAGTGGGAGTGAGAAACTACGCCTTCGTGAGGTTTTCACCTTTGCATGGGATAGTGAATCGCTTTCAGGATACATCCGTACTTCTGTCTTCGTGAGATTTTCATCTTCGTGCACCCATAGGGAAATGTATCCCCCTGAACTAAACTCTGTCCGTATGAGCCTATAATGGGTGAGGATCGAGGAATCTGCCGGTTCGGGTACCTTTACTTTAGAACCAAACCGCATAAAGTAAGCCTTAAGAGCCCGCCTTAGGTGGAACCATACCAAACCCCTAGTGGTCACCTGAATAGGTACTTTATTTTTCTTGCTTACTTTTGCCTTGTACTAACATGTTTTGTTTTGGTTATGATTACATTGCATTTTCATCATAAACAAGAGGTGTTGATTCATGTTCGATTGCTAAATAGAGAGCTTGTCATGGAAAACGAATTTCTTGATAAAGTGGAAAATAATGCGGTTGTCCGAATATGGTCCAAGAAAACACAACAAGATAAGGATGATAGTCCAATGGAGGACTATACGACTTTGATTCGTTGCCCTAGGATTCAATTCGACAAAGACCATTCGAGAGTCGTCAACGTCTCGACCTTTTTAAAGAAGTTAGCGAGCATCACAAGGATGAGTGAACAATGAGTCGCGGCCAGGATCAAGCAAAAAAGAGCTAGTAGAGGCATCCATTGGAAAATTCACGAGATTTATCCTAACATTCAGATGAAGAAAGGGATCGTTGTCTTCGCTTGGAATATGAGGGCAAAGTCGTATATATATTCGCTTTATGTAAAGAGATTTATTTTCTAGTAAAGTTGTTCTAATGGAATTGAACCAGAATCAACGTCTCTTTTTGCATTCATTTCATGCATTTGCATTACATGACATTGTATGCATTAAAATCTACCAAAAGAGCTTAATTGAGTAAAATTATTTCAGAGCTAATCTGGAAAAACCAACACCCTTACGGTACCCGAGCAAAAATAAAAGACATGGACCAAATATTGGAAAAACTTGAACAACTCCAAAGGGGGAGGCAAAACCAACTATAGTTGCAAATACAAGAGCAGTTAGCTAAGATCCAAAAAAATAGAGTTTTGTGAAGGGCTAAAAAAAACATTCACATCAATGCCATACGTGAAGACAACTGAAAGAGGACCTTGTTAGATATCCACCCTTACAAACTTGCGAGTGTTCTAAATAATCAGATTGCAGAAGAAATTTTTGTAGTATTTAGAGCTTACTTAGAGTAATGTTCAGAACACACTTGTTGCTTTTAGCCCAGAGGCAATAAGAACTCATTTGTAAAATAGGCTCATGTTTGAACGTCATTATTTTAATACATCTTTGTGATCATTTTTTAAGCCAATATTCTTTCATCCTTTTTGAATAATCATTTTTTATTCTTTCATTCTTTTTGATTTTCTTCCAAATCATTCTTTCATTCATTCATAGCCATACTGTACATTCATACATTCTTTTGCACCTACAATAGGTCCCTGAATATCAACGACATGAGTGACGCTGCTACAGACTCAGAATCTCCTTTTGAGCGAGACATGTGTTTAGAGGGATCTCATGACTTTGAAGATGACATAGATTGTAGCCTATCTCCAGACTTATTGAGGATGGTAGAACAAGATGGAAAATAGATCCTACCTTACAAAGAATCAATGGAATCCATGGCTTCTCCCTATGTGGGATATGGAGGTCATTAGGCCGATCTCGCCAAAAGATTCTGGAGGTTATCGATTCATCTTTGTGGGTAGAAGCCGCTTCATATGCCAATGTCACAAAGTTGACAGTCAGTAAATTTTTGAAAAAAATCATGCATCGGTATGGAATGCCAAAAAGGATCATATCTGACAATGCACTAAATTTGAACGATAGTATCATATCAAAAGTTTGCAGTCTATTCAAGATTAACACCATGTCATCCCAAAGTAAACAGTGTTGTGGACGCAAAAAAAAAAACCTCTGCCGGGGCAATGCCTTTCTCTTGGGCTTATCGCGGTTTTACCTATTAAAGACAAGATTTTTTCTCTCTGAGTTTTTTTGAATCTAATCCTGATTGAAGAGGAATGTTCAAAGTTATCCATCATGGTCAAATGTGCCAAAAGCAAATGATGCGAGCTCACAAAAAAAAGGTTCACCCTAGAGGATTCCATGAGAGGGACCTGGTATTGAAGAAGATCATTCCCATACAAAAAAGAACTTCATAAGAAAGTGGATGCCAAACTGGGAAGGACCTTATGTGAAAGGCCTTATCTGGAAAAACATTGATTTTGATCGGAAGTGATAACAAGGACATGCCTAATCCTATGAGTTTAGATTCAATAAAAATATATATTTCAAAAAAGAAGAAGAAGGAAAGAAAAGAAAAAGAAAAAGAAGATGCCAATGTGAAAACCCACAAAGGGCGCCTTGAGACCAAAAGGGATTTGAGTTGAAAACCTGAAAAGGTCGGCTCAAATTTTGATCAGAATGGGACATGAGGTGATCAGAGCAGCTCAATTTTTGATCAGATTGGGGCATGTGGTGATCTTACTATACCTGAATGAACAGAAAAGGGTAGGCGACATCTTAGGGCATCGACAAAGTACTTTAGATCCCCTAAACACATGTCAAACTCAGAATGGTCTTCAGAAAGTTTGTACAGAGAAGTTCAAGCTGCGATATCTGGGGCACCTAGTCTTCATACTAATTATATTGAATTTTTCATTCTTGGAATACTTCATTCTCTTTCAAGATATGTGTTCTCAATCATTTCCTTTGTTATTATTACTCTCTTTGATAAATTATCCATTTCGAGTCATGCTCCCAAATCAATCATATTTTATCCATCGTTATGATCTTTTGCAAGCATGTTGCATTGGAATAATGATTAATGGACTAACAATACTTTCACAAGGGAAGTTTTTCATATTACTCTAGAAGAAGTTTCTAAATAATATAGGAACCTGAAACAGAACTATTGTTTAGAACACACCAAGTTTAAAGGTTGAAATGTCTAAGAAGGAAAAGTATAAATTAAGACTATCCTTTCGGATTTTATTATCTAAACATTGATTGAAAAAAATGACAAGATGTCATGTTGGTGACAAAGCTTCAATGAACAAACAAGCAATGATCACCGAAGTGATAAGAAGAGGTTTTCTCGGAGAAGAAAATTTTACAATTGTGCATAAACATTTGGTACGACACCTTGGGAATGGTGTAAGGCCAAAGAGATTCAGATCTTGTATCCTTGGATTGCAGTAGGAGAGGATTGAGAGAGTCAAATTTTGTACTCCTAAATTATAGTGGGAGGAGGATGGTTCAAATTTTATGTCCCAAAATTACATTGGACTGAACCTTGAAGATTACAGTGGATTGAGCCTTGAAGATTAGAGTGGGGGGCAATCCGGTTAAGTAAGATATGAGCATTACCAACTAGACAAGATAGCATTCTGACGTGTTGGCAATAAAGCCTTATTGAACAATGAGCAATAACAACTCAAACATTGATGGATCATTTTCATAACACTTTGCATTCATCCATGCACATTTAGTTAGGAGATTTTGATTCATTCCGATCATAATATTCTAATCACTAGGCATAAATAGGCCCATAAAATGGGTTCTACAGGTTACGTTCCCCAGAACAGATCGGTGAAACCATAAACCCTATACCACTGAAGTTGTAGGTGAATAGATTGAAGAATATTATAGATCTTGTCTTCCTGTACTAGCAGTAAAGCAGATAAAAAACACTAGCCTTATCTCCCTGAGCAACAGTGGAGTAGGTTGAAGATTGTAGATCTTGTCTTCCTGTACTGGCAATAAAGCAGATAAAAAACACCAGTCTTATCTCCCTGAGCAGCAGTGGAGTAGGTTGAAGATTGTAGATCTTGTCTTCCTGTACTGGCAGTGAAGCAGATCGAAAAAACCAGCCTTATCTCCCTGAGCAGTAGTGAAGTAGGTTGAAGATTGTAGATCTTGTCTTCCTGTATTGGCAGTGAAGCAGATCAAAAACACCAGCCTTATCTCCCTGAGCAGTAGTGGAGTATGTAACACCCCTTACCCGTATCCGTCGCCGGAATAGGGTGCGAGGCATTACCAGAACACATACACTTGTAAACGTATTTAACCTTATTATAAAATTTCAACTAAATTAAAACTTTCAAATTTTTAACATGCTTTTATAATTCTTCACAATATATTCTCTAAATATTATATTCATAATAAATAGAGCCTACGAAATTCGATTTGTATTCATGCAATTCACAAGTCTTAACAATTCAATGCTTCATTTCCATTTCATTCAATTCATAATTTCTCATGTTCACAATTCAAATCAATTTCTCAATCCAATATACATTCCAATATCATAATAATTCTTTTAATTCAAATCATATCACTAGCAATAGAATTTTCCATTTACTTCTTATACAATTCAATATCATTAAGTTCAATACTAATACGTATTTACCATTTAACATAACTTTTATCGATTATGCCATTCATTAACACATTTATGAAATTCTTAATTTTGCAATGAAAACATCGCTTAGCTTTTAATTTAGCTAAAATCGATCATCATCAATCTCATAGTAACTATTTGAAATAAAACATTACATCATTTCTAATTCAACATTTTTCGATTATGATCGAATATATGACCGATTTATAAACAAGTCATTCATATATTTTCCAATTTTCC
This sequence comes from Gossypium raimondii, assembly GCF_025698545.1. NCBI lineage: Eukaryota > Viridiplantae > Streptophyta > Magnoliopsida > Malvales > Malvaceae > Gossypium > Gossypium raimondii. The sequence goes on along the minus strand of NC_068577.1, from coordinate 56,155,308 downwards.
TCCTCCTCCTCTCAATTCCACATCCTTAATGTATATAACACGCTTAAATAACATTAACAATATTTTCACTATTTACTTATAAGTAAATTCAAAATTGTCTATCCTAGTTAGAGTCACTAAATTATTTATATCTCGAGATACGAAACTCCAAATCATCATATACTTCCAGCACATATTCATAACAACTTTCAACTTCTTTCATAGAATCAAAAACTAATGAATTCAACAAGTGGGCCTAGTTGTAAAAGTCACAAAAACACAAAAATTTCAAGAAATAATCAAGAATTGAACTTACTTGCAGTAAAGATATGAAAAACCAGCTTAAGGAAACCCTTCTATGGTGTTTTAGCTGATGAGAATGCAGAAAAATAAAGAGAAATCTAGATAATTCCACTTTGATCCTAGCTTGATTAAGTAATTTTGCAATATTCTAATTTTGCCCTTAATTCTCCTTACTTTCTTGCTGATTTCATGCCTTTGCCGTCCAGCCCAAATATACATTGGGTCTATTTGCCTTTTAAGCACTCTTCCTTTTATCATTTAAGCTATTTAATCATTTCCCATAAATTTTTATTTGTTACAATTTAGTCCTCTTTGTTCAATTAATTATCGAAACTTTAAAATTTCTTAACGAAACTTTAATACTAACTTTTTAACACTCCATAAATATTTATAAAAATATTTATGGCTTGGTTTAAAATCTCTGAGATCTCGATACCTTATTTTTATTCTAATTATTTTAATATTTATTTCTAGTGCACTATTCACTATTTCAAAAATTTTCTTAACTTCACATTTAACTTATACATACTAAATTAATAATATTTTCTACTCATTTGTCGGATTTAGTGATCTCGAATCATCGTTCCAAGACCCCTGAAAATTCAGGCCATTATATTTTTCCTCGTCGGATTTGTGGCCCCGAAACCACTATTCTGACTAGACCCAAAATCGGGTTGTTACAACTCTCCCCCCTTTAGGGATTTTCGTCCCCGAAAATTTTACCAGAAGAAGTTGCCTCCAACTCTCATGAAACACTTTCACTAACTTTCCAGAATCACTAATCAATTTAATCTTGTATATCTCTTTTCAATAAATATATCTCTATATCATACTTTCTGAAATATAGATTTTTCATTTCGACTATCTGTCTTCATACTCGTGAACACACATATTTTATTCTCTTAGCTGAGGACATGCTTAAATATATATAACTCAAATCACATCTCGATAATTCAGTTCACTTTAATAAAACAACTGAGTTGATTTCAATTATCAAACACTAACATATGAAAATACTCTTTTCTTCATGCTGAGGATACAACTCAAACACGCAATCTTTAACATTTTTTTAGCATGCGAATCAGAGATCCTTTAAACCGTATTAGTTCAAGGAATCATATATTCTGATTGAACTCATTAACTTTATTCAAATTTACCTGAGGAAAAATTTCATCATACAATTTTGAGCTTATGCTCTCATTATTTATACCCTTGCTGATAACAATTCCTTACACAAAAATCAGTAAAGTCTAGATACCAGAATCACCATATTTCAGCTCTAGAATTTCATCGTAGCAAAACAATACACTTTCTAAATATGCATGCAAAACAGAAAAATAACTGGTCATAAACCAACTAGACCAATAGGACTTTCGTCTAACATCATAGTTAGCTGACATTCTCACAACATAAGAACTCTATCAGAACTGAACAATTATACACATATCTCTGAGGATAAAAGAATATATAGAATATCCATAAAAGATCATCGTGTTCATTTCGAATGTAATCGTCACACACAGGCATTTTTACCACTTAATTACCATTTCTCTAACTAATTTTGTTATCACAAACCTTATATTATTCTATTCACTAACAAAAATCAATCCAGAAGAACTTTCAATTAATACATACATTCTTTAGGTATCATACCTGAATATTTTGTCTCATCAAATTTAACTTCTTCTTTAACCGTGACGTTACATAATCCGTATAATCTTTAAAAAAATCTGATATTTCTTTTAAAACTTAGTTCATTTGTTACACTATAATCAACTCTGTTTGTATTACTAATTATTTGACCACTGAACCCTTTAGTTCAAATTTATGAGCTTATTCAACATGATTCTCGTAAAAAAATTTCGTCATAAAGCAACACTGATAAGGGGGTGATGGTGAGGTTGTAAAGCCTCTAACTTACTCTCATAAATACATATATATATGACTTAGCATTCATCATTAATAAAATACCATCATAGCCACATAGTTTATTCTAAGCAAAATAACAAATGTATTTATTACGAATGTTTTCTGTCACCCACAATTTCACACAATGGATTTACTTACTCGAGCTCAATATTAATATCTAATTAAATTACAATACTTGGCTTCCATTTTACTTACCGACATTTGTCAAATTAAAAAACGTATTACGGAATTGAGTACTTCGTTTTCTCGATGTCATAGTCCAACTATGGTCTTACACTTAATCACATAACACATACTAATGCCATAGCCCAGCTATGGTCTTACACAGTAGCACATATAACACCGAAGCCATAGCCCAGCTATGGTCTTATACGGAAATCACATATCACATGTTGCCATGGTCCAACCATGGTCTTTTCCATCAATTCATTGCATATCGCTGAACGAAAGTACTTATTCCTGCGTTCTACTCAATTTGATCTTCCAATTCAATTTTCATGCTATTATAATATTTATAGTTCAATAATAAAGACATAAAACAAAACATCATATTACTTCTAATTTAATAATTAAACATAAGATTCTATCATATAAATATACTGATTACACTTATTCAAGCAAGTGTACATAAACACACATTCCATCTATTTGTGTATATTTGCTTACCATATTTACTTAATCAAATATGTTGAGCACATAACATCATATTCACATATTTACCATTTAACTCAACGTTTATCGATTATGCCATTCATTAACACATTTATGAAATTCTTAATTTTTCAATGAAAACATCGCTTTAGCTTTTAATTTAGCTAAAATCGACCATCATCAATCTCATAGTAACTATTTGAAATAAAACATTACATCATTTCTAACTCAACATTTTTCGATTATGATCGAATATATGACCGATTTATACACAAGTCAATCATATATTTTCCAATTTTCCTCCTCCTCCTCTCCATTCCACATCCTTAATGTATATAACATTCTTAAATAACATTAACAATATTTTCACTATTTACTTATAAGTAAATTCAAAATGTCTATCCGAGTCAGAGTCACTAAATTATTTATATCTCGAGCTACGAAACTCAAAATTAAGATTCGTTAATTTTACCAGAAATTAGACTCATATATATTTTTACCCTAAAATTTTTAGAATTTTTTTCTTAGCCAATAAGTACAGTTTATTCTTTAAAGTCTCCCGTATTTCACTGTTACACAGTTCCGACCCTTCTTCACTAAAAATTAATTATCTACTCGTACGGGATTTGGATGATGTTTATGTTTGTCTATCTTGAAAATAGACCCATTCATGATTTTAAATATATAAATTTAAGCCCCTAATTATTTTTCTTCAATTTTTTATAATTTTCCAAAGTCAGAACAGGGGAACCCGAAATCATTCTGACCTTGTCTCACAAAATTTATTATATCTCATAATTTACAATTCCATTACTTATATCGTTTCTTCTATGAGAAACTAGACTCAATAAGATTTAATTTCATATTTTATTAATTCTCTAATTCGATTTCCACAATTTTTGGTGATTTTTCAAAGTTAAACTACTGCTGCTGTCCAAAACTGTTTTAGTGCAAAATGTTGATTTCCATTTTGCCCCAAATTTCACAGTTCATACAATTCAGTCCTTGCTTAATTAACCCCTCAATTAAGCTAATTTTTCTCAATTAGTACTTTACCTAGACAATATAAGTTATTCATAACTGTTGAAATTCAGAATTTCCTCATAAAACCCTAACTTCAAACTCTTTTACTATTAGGTCCCAAACGTTCACTTTCTATTCAATTCTTTCAATAAAATCAGCATATAAACAATTTAAAGCTCTAATTCCATGCTAAATCATCATATACTTCCAGCACATATTCATAGAAACTTTCAACTTCTTTCATAGAATCAAAAACTAATGAATTCAACAAGTGGGCCTAGTTGTAAAAGTCACAAAAACACAAAAATTTCAAGAAATAATCAAAAATTGAACTTACTTGCAGTAAAGATATGAAAAACCAGCTTAAGGAAATGCTTCTATGGTGTTTTAGCTGATGAGAATGCAAAAAAATAAAGAGAAATTTAGATAATTCCACTTTGATCCTAGCTTTATTAAGTAATTTTGCAATATTCCAATTTTGCCCTTAATTCTCCTTACTTTCTTGCAGATTTCATGCCTTTGCCGTCCAGCCCTAATAGACATTGGGTCTATTTGCCTTTTAAGCGCTCTTCCTTTTATCATTTAAGCTATTTAATCATTTCTCATAATTTTTATTTGTTACAATTTAGTCCTTTTTGTTCAATTAATTATCGAAACTTTAAAATTTCTTAACGAAACTTTAATACTAACTTTTTAACACTCCATAAATATTTATAAAAATATTTATGGCTTGGTTTAAAATCTCTGAGGTCTCGATACCTCGTTTTTTATTCTAATTATTTTAATATTTATTTCTAGTGCACCATTTACTATTTCAAAAATTTTCTTAACTTCACATTTAACTTATACTCACTAAATTAATAATATTTCCTACTCATTTGTCTGATTTAGTGATCTCGAATCACCGTTTCGACACCCCTGAAAATTCAGGCCATTATATTTTTCGTCGTTTGATTTGTGGTCCCGAAACCACTGCTCCGACTAAACCCAAAATCGGGCTGTTACAGAGTAGGTTGAAGATTGTAGATCTTGTCTTCCTGTACTGGCAGTAAAGCAGATTGAAAACACCAGCCTTATCTCCCTGAATTGTAGTGGAGTAGGTTGAAGATTGTATATCTTATCTTCCTGTACTGGCAGTGAGGCAGATCGAAAACACTAGCCTTATCTCCCTGAGCAGTAGTGGAGTAGGTTGAAGATTGTAGATCTTGTCTTCTTGTACTAGTAGTGAAGCAGATTGAAAATACTAGTCCTGTCTCCCTGAGCAGCAGTGGAGTGGGTCGAAGATTGTAGATCCTGTCTCCCTAAACAGTAGTGGAGCAGATCAAAGACAGCAAATCTTATTTCCCTGGTTTTGCAGTGGAACAAATTAAAACTAAAGGTAGCGAATCTTGTTTCCCTGGCATTGTAGTGGAATAGATTAAAGTTGAAGTGAAGCGGATTAATGCTGAAGGCAGCAAATTCTATCTCCTTGTCGTTACAGTGGAACAGATTAAAGCTAAAGGTAGCGAATCTTGTTTTCCTGGCATTGCAGCGGAGCAGATTAAAGTTGAAGGAAGCGAATCTTATCTCCCTGGTGTTAAAGTTGAAGAAAGTAAGTCTTATCCCCCTGAAGGCAGTGAGACAGACTAAAGATGGCATATCTTATCTCCCTGAAGTTGCAGTGGAGCAGATTAAAGCCAACAAGTCTTATCTTCCTGAAGTTACAGAGGAACAGACTGACTAAAACCAATCTTATCTCTCTGAAGTTGCAGTGGAGCAGATTGAAGTTACTAGTCCTATCTCCCTGAAGTTGCAGTGGAGCAGATTGAAGTTACTAGTCCTATCTCCCTGAAGTTGCAGTGGAGCGGCATAAAATGATGGACCTTATCTCTTTGAAGTTGTAGTAGAGCAGATCGCATCAGACTTTATGCAGTAAAGCAAGTTGAAGCTACAAGTCTTATCTCACTGATGTTGCAGTAGAGTAGACTGAAGATAGCAGATCTTATCTCTCTAAAGTTGCAGTAGAGCAGATCACACCATAACAAGTATTATCTCCCTAAAATTGCAGTGGAGCAGACTGAAGATAACCAACCTTATCTCTCTAAATTGCAGTGGAGCAGGTTGAAGAAACCAATCTTATCTCCCTGAAGTTGTAGTGAAGCAGATTGAAGCTATTAATCCTATCTCCTTAAAGTTGCAGTGGAGCAGATTAAAACGATGAATCCTATACCTCTGAAGTTGCAGTAGGTCGGATTAAATCTACCATAAAAAGTCTTATCTCCCTGACGTTGCAGTGGAGCAGACTAAAACCACAAACCTTATCTCCCTGAAGTTGTAGTGAAACAAGTTGAAGATACTAAAATTTTCTCCCTGAAGTTGCAATGGAGCAGATTGAAGCTATTAATCCTATCTCCCTGAAGTTGCAGTGGAGCGGACTAAAACAATGAATCCTATACCTCTGAAGTTGCACCAGGTCGGATTAAGTCTATCATAACAAGTCTTATCTCCCTAAAGTTGTAGTGGAGTAGACTGTAGATAGCAGATCTTATCATATCAACCTTATCTTTCTGAAGTCGCAGTGGAGCAGGTTGAAGCAAAAAGTCTTATCTCCCTGACATTGCAGTGGAGCAGACTAAAACCACGAATCTCGTCCCCCTGAAGTTGCAGCAGAGCGGATTGAAGCTACAAGCTGTATCTCTCTAAAGTGCAGTGGAGTGGATCGAAGCAACAATACACAGTGGACTGCAAGAAGGCTACCTGAAGAAGAAAGGCACCAAGAAGTGTTTTTACCTTTTTCGCCGTCTCCAGAGTGTTTGGAGGCCGAGGATCTGCATCGAAGAAAAAAGGGGAAACTTTTCAGTTTCTGAACCGCCGTGTACGACGGTGCCGGCACGGTGGCCAATGATCGAACCTTAAGCCGGTGCCCGAAGAGGGAGAGAGGGTTTTGAGAGAATTATGATTAAGTCCCTAAATCAATTTGGCTTATTTATTTATTCGAGTTTCTTATTTGGCTTGTTTTATTTTTATTTTGCCTCTATTATTGTTACTTATTTATTTATTATTATTTTATGTACTTTCAAAATTTGTTTATTATTATTATTATTATTATTATTATATTTCTATTTATATTTACTTATCTAAATTTTGAATATATTTTATTATACATTCTTATTATGTAATTACTTGTATCTTTTGTTTTTTTAAACTTTAGATTATTTGCTATTCTATTATTAATATTATTATTATTATTTAATTATTTATATCTTTTTTCTTTTTTCTAACTTTGTTATATATATATACATAGATTTTTTATTTTATAATTTTATTATTGTCATTATTGTTTTACTTTTTATTTATTTATTTATTTATGTGTCCATTATTATTTTAAAAACGTTTTAGTTCTATTTGTTTATTTACTTATTATTTTATATAATTGATTTGTCCTTTTTATTTATTTATTTATCTTATTTTTATTGTTGTTGCTTGTATTATTTATGCTTACATCATTGTATTCATTATTGTTTTGTTACGCATATTAACACCGTATTTATTTCTACCATTTCGTGTTAGATTGATTTTATTTGATGCAGAAATCATGACTTTAAAACAAGTAAAATTACATATTTTGAGATTCGAAAAGGTCGTGCCCTAACTTACGGGGTTTCGATCTTCTCGATAAATCCAAATACACGAATCTTTTCAAACATAAGTTTTTTAAGAAATCTTGGGAATTAATAAAAGATCGTGTTCTAACTTACGGGACATGATTTCTTTTCCAAACCCGAGATAATTGAATCGAATATCTTTCAAATAAGTAAATCTTTCGGCATTTATTCTCATATCGGGAATTTAAGATATTGTGCCCTAACTTACTAGATATAATTTTTTCTCTATTAACGTGAAATATGCTTTTTTTTTCTCGAAATTTTTAGCATTTCAATAAAGGATCATATTTTAAATTTCTTTAAGGTTTTCGATCTTCGACACTAAGACATTAATTAATAAACTAGGTACCAATTTTGGGCGTTACGAGGGTGCTAATCCTTCCTCGTACGTAACCGACTCCCGTACCCGTTTTTTCTGAATTTCGTGGACCAAAATCGTTGTTTTAATAAAATCAAATTGTTTATTAAAAACAACCACTTTTCGAGGTGGCCCGATCACACCTTATCAAAAAGGATTGGTGGCGACTCCCATATTCGTTTTCATTTTTAAAATCCAAGTCGACCCCGTTTTACCAAAAAAAATGGTTTCGACAATACCCACTATAAGACATTTGTCAACCCTTTTATTCTGCTTGTGGAGTTTAAAAACTCTACTGGCATTGTACAAAATTTTATTCCATATATAAAAGCACAAGTTTAGAGAAACTTTTGAGTTAACCAATATAGCATTTGTTGTTCATTATATTATCAAAATTTTCATTTTAAATATTTTATTATTATTTGTAAGATTTATTACACTTATAAAAAGTAAATTTTACTAAAATATTTGGTTAAAAGAATTTACTTGATAAAAATATTTATCATACTTATAAATAAAATTATGATTCTAATAAATGATTTATATAATAAATAAAAATTAAATTTTATATTTATATTTAAATTATTATGTTTCCATTAGTCAAAAAGTAATAAGAGAAAATTAATAGCATTGGTTTTATTTAACAAACTTTAATTATTCATATAAGTAACTTTGTATTTCGTATATATACTTTTATAAATAATATATTTTATAATTTTACTTAACCATTATCATGAATAGAATTATACTTGGACCGTAAAATTAATAAGATAAGTTATACTAAAAAATAATATTTTCATTTTATTGTCTATAAATATAATTAACATATATAAATTTATCTTACACATAAATGCGCATAACACATACCATCACAAATAGCCAATTCATTACTAAGTTCACATTCTCAAAGCATTTAATAAACATTTGCTTTTAATCACTTTTGTTCTCAACACAAAATTCTAACTCAAATCACTAATTCACAATCAAAATTTCTATATAGCATCATAATCCAAATATCATAACTCATATGCTTGTATAATTATAACATTTATCAATACAAAAATGTTTTACTCTTTGATCCATACCTTTATGAGTTTTAACTCATAATCAATACATTTTACTCAAACATTTTAGTGTTTATTTCTATACTATTAGAATTAACTCAGGTTGAAAAACATATCTGTCTCATCAAGATAATTTTCCTCATAGAACAATACTTGATAAGGGGTGATGGTGAAGTCATAAATCTTTCAACTTGCTCTTATAGATACATATATATATATATATATGATTTTGTATTCATCATCAATGTAATACCATCATAACCATGTAATTCATTCCAAGCAAATTAACACATCTATTTATTACAAATGTTTTCTGTCACTCACCATTTCACACAATGAATTTACTTACTCGAGCTCAATATTAATAACTAATTAAATTCCAATACTTGGCTTCTATTTTACTTACTGACATTTGTCAAATTAGAGAACGTCTTACGAAATTGAGTACTTCGTTTTCTCGATGCCATAGTCCAACTATGGTCTTACACGTAATCACAAATCACATACCGATGCCATAGCCCAGCTATGGTCTTACACGAAATCACATATCACTTATCGATGCCATAGCCCAGCTATGGTCTTACACGGAATCACATATCACTTACCGATGCCATAGCTCAGCTATGGTCTTACACGGAATCACATAATCACATGTTCACATGTTGCCATGGTCAAACCATGGTCTTTTCCGTCAATTCATCACATATCACTGAACGAAAGTACTCATTCCTGCGTTCTACTCAATTTGACTTCCAATTCAATTTTTCATACTATTATAATATTCATGGTTTAGACATAAAACAAAATATCTTATTATCTTTAATTTAACAATTAAACATAAGATTCTATCATATGAACATACTAATTTCACTTATTCAAGCGGATGTACATACACACGTTCCATCTATTTAAGTAAATTTGCTTATCATATTCACTTAATCAAATATGTTGAGCACATAGCATTATATAATCACCAACATACTTGGATGAGCTTATCACAACATAAACTTTTTTTTAACTTATAGTCATCTCTTTTCATACATGAACACATCCATATCACAAATTTTATACTTACCTTTCCAAATTCCAACATAACGTGAGCATATTTCATTTATCTCAATATCATTTTAGCATTATCGAAAATAGCTCGATTGAAAATCATCTCTGTCTTAACAAAGCAATTTCGTTAGAGCCGGAGATATCACATCATCAAGAGTAATAACGTGGCATGTATAGCTAGGCTCACATATGCTACGTTTGGTCCGAGAACCGACTAAACCGTAGCTCTGATACCACTAAATGTAACACCCCTTACCCGTATCCAACACCGGAATAGGGTACGAGGGATTACCAAAACACATACACTTGTAAACGTATTTAACCGAGTTATAAAATTTCATCAAAATTAAAACTTTCAAAATAATTAACATGTTTCTATAACTTTTCACAATATATCCTCAAAATATTATAATCACAATAATTAGGGCCTGCGAGACCCGATACATACTCATGCAATTTAATGCTTCATTTCCATTTCATTCAATTCGCAATTTCTCATGCTCATAATTTAAATCATATCACTAGCAATTTCCATTTAATTCACGTACAATTCAATGACATCAAGTTCAAAACTAATACGTATTTACCATTTAACTCAATGTTTATTGATTATACCATTCAATAGCACATTTATGAAATTCTCAATTTTTGCAATGAAAATATCACTTTAGTTTGAATAACAACATCGTCCTGATATAAATACACTACCACTTATCCATTTACTTTAATTCTTTTGGGCCCATTTGTCACTTACCATCCTTAATCAAATTAGGGAACGGTCACGGAAAATTGAGTACTTCACTTTCACTTTGCCATAGTATAACTATGGTCTTACATATGATCACTTATCACTTGTCCCTGATCAGATAAGTGTAGCTAGGCTACCACTTATCACTTTGTCACTTGATCAGATAAGTGTAGCTAAGGCTACCACTTATCACTTTGTCACTTGATCAGATAAGTATAGCACTTATCACTTTTCACTTGATCGATAAGTATAGCACTTATCACTTTCTCACTTGATCGATAAGTGTAGCTAAAGCTACCACTTATCACTTTATCTCTTGATCGATAAGTGTAGCACTTATCACTTTTCACTTGATCGATAAATGTAGCTAATGCTACCACTTATCACTTTATCACTTGATCAGAAGTACTCAAATCCGGCGTTCCGCTCAATTTGATCATTTATTCATATATCAGGCTTACCAACATGTGTTAATTCATAAACCATTCATGACATTATTTCATGCCACATCATATATTGAATATACCATACACACATACTATGAAACTTTCTTTTCACACATGCCATGACCAATAATGCACAAATATAAGTATAATTCATATTTCATCGTTTATCAATTAAAATCAAGCATATGACCAATTATACATAAATCATTCATATATTTCTCAATTTTCCTCCTCCTCCTCTCCATTCCACATCCTTAATGTGTATAACACACTTAAACAACATTAACCATAATTTCAATATTCACTAACATATATATTCAAAGCTGTTTATCCGAGTCAGAGTCACTAAATTATTTTTATCTGGAGCTACAGAGCTCCAAATTAAGATCCGTTAATTTTCCCTGAAACTAGACTCACATATCTTCATACCATAAAATTTTCAGAATTTTTGGTTCAGCCAAATAGTACAGTTTATTCTTTAAAGTTTCCCCTGTTTCGCTGTCTGACAGTTCCGACCACTCTTCACTAAAAATTAATTATCTCATTGTACAGAATTTGGATGATGTTTTAGCTTGTTTCTTCTAAAATAGACTCATTAAGGATTCTAAAAATATAAACTATAACTCATAATCATTTTGTACAATTTTAATGATTTTCCAAAGTCAGAACAGGGAACCTGAATTCATTCTGACCTTGTCTCACAAAATCTATTATATCTCATGATTTACAATTCCATTGCTCACATCGTTTCTTTTATAAGAAACTAGACTCAATAAGATTTAGTTTCATATTTTATTCATCCTCTAATTCAATCTCTACAATTTTTGGTGATTTTTTAAAGTTACACTACTGCTGCTGTCCAAAACTGCTTTAGTGCAAAATGTTGATTTCCATTTTGCCCCAAATTTCACAGTTTATACAATTCGGTCCTTTCTCAATTAACCCCTCAATTAATCTAATTTTCTCATTTAATACTTTACCTAGACATTATAAGCTGTTACACAACTATTGGAATTCAGAATTTCCACATATAACTCTATCTTCAAACTCTTTTACTATTAGGTCCCAAACATTCACTTTCTATTCAATTCTTTCAATAAAATCAGCATATGAACAATTTAAAGCTCTAATTTCATGATAAATCATCATATAGTTCCAGCACATATTCATATCAACTTTCAACTTCTTTCATAAAATCAAAAACTAATGAATTTAACAAGTGGGCCTAGTTGTAAAAGTCATAAAAATACAAAAATTTCAAGAAATAGTCAAGAATTGAACTTACTTGTAATAAAATATGAAGAACCAGCTTGAAGAAGCCCTTCCATGGTGTTTTAGCTGATGAGAATTCAGAAAATGAAGAGAAATCTAGATAATTCCACTTTGGTCCTAACTTTATTAAGCAAATTTTGCAATATTCCAATTTTACCCTTAATTCTCTTTACTTTCTGCTGATTTCATGCCCCTCCGTCCAGCCCAAATAGGCCTTGGGTCTATTTTCCTTTTAAGCCCTCTTCCTTTTATCATTTAAGCTATTTAATCATTTCCTATAATTTTGCATTTGTTACAATTTAGTCCTTTTGTTCAATTAATTATCGGAACTTTAAAATTTCTTAACGAAACTTTAATACTAACTTTTAACACTCCATAAATATTTATAAAAATATTTATGGCTCGGTTTAAAATCCCGAGGTCTTGATACCTCATTTCGATTCTAATTATTTTAATATTTATTTCTAGTGCACTATTCACTATTTCAAAATTTTCCTAACTTCACATTTAACTTATACTTACTAAATTAATAATATTTTCTACCCATTTGTCGAATTTAGTGATCTCGAATCACCGTTCCGACACCTCTGAAAATTCAAGCCATTACATTTTTTTTTCGTCGGATTTGTGGTCCCGAAACCACTGTTCCGACTAGGCCTAAAATCGGGCTATTACAGCTTCCGCATCTAGTTTTGTTCTTGATGATTTGACATAACAGATCCTGATTTATTAAGTTTTGTATCTAAAAGTTTTATGGTTCTAACATGAAGATCATAATTTGAGAATGTTTAATACAATTTAACTCTTTTTATTTTTATTTTTTATATATCTAATCAAAATTCATTTTTGACTCTAAGTTTTATTCTTTATCTTAAATAAGTAAATAGATAAAGAGTTCGAATAACAATTTTCGGTGCACTCCATTTGCTTGCTAGTATCATATGGTAGGGCTAGAAATTGAAACAAGAAATCAACAATGAATAAAGTTGTGTCCATCTCATATACAATTGTGAACTAGACTTGTTCATGTGCTAAGTTATTTGTCTAAATTCGGAGGCCTACTAAAAATTTGGGAGGGTGTAGACAAAAATATTAGACTAAAAAAATTAAGCTCATTTAAAATATGGGGCAGACTTGGAGTTGAACATTCAAGGCTCCGGCTCGGCCCGACCCGACCCATTTTTAAGTTTATAATACTTTATATTATATTATAGTATTTTTATATATTATGTAATTTACAACACATTAAAAAAACATATACTAAATTTATAATACCACTCTAATGTAAACGTTAAAATAATGTTAAGATTAATATATAAAAATTTTCAATAAATAAAAAATGTAGAAAATTATTAAATATTAAAATATAATAAATATTTTTTAAAAAAAATAACATGGGCAGACCTAAAATGGGCTTGGATTAATCTTTTACAAATATAGGCGGGTTTGGGCAAAATTTTAAACTAATATTTAAGACCAGACCGGATTTGAGCAAATATAAAATATATTAATATCATACTTAGACCCAGTCCAACTCAGCCCATGAGGACATCTACTGTCAACGAGTTTTGTTAGGCTCGCCTTGATCCAAATTGTGCTGGGTAAGAAAACTTTATCCTTACATATTAAATTTTAATTATAAAAATATATAAATATTGTTGACACCATTTTTTGGATGAAAAACGGGGTCGACTTGGATAAAAATGAAAATGGGAGTCGCCACCAATCTTTTTTGATGAAGTGTGATCGGGTCACCTCGAAAAGTGGTTGTTTTAATAAACGATTTAATTTTTATTAAAACAACGATTTTGGTCTACGAAATTCAAAAAAAATGGGTTCGGGAGTCGGTTACGCACGAGGAAGGATTAGCACCCTCGATACGCCCAAAATTGGTACCTAGTTGATTACTTAATGTCTTGGTGTCGAAAATTGAGAACTTTAAAGAATTTAAAAATACGATCCTTCTTTATGTATGTTATTTTAAAATTACTCGAATAAATCAAAATGGAAAATACCTCCTCATCTCGAAGTAACAAGATGTCACATCCAGTAAGTTAGGACACGACACCTCGTATTTTGAGGGTAAGTTTGCATTTCACTTTTTTTTATTTAAACCTCATTTATTTCAATTTTAAAAGGATATCCTGCTATTTAGAATCAACGAGAAAAATCGAGGCTCAGTAAGTTAGAGCACGATTTCTTGAATTTTCTAAATACGGAATAGTGCCTTTATTTTTTGACATTTTGTGTGTTTGGAAATTTAAAAGGATATTTTGCTATTTGGGTTTAACAAGAAAATCAAGACCCAATAAGTTAGAGTACAATTTCTCGAATCTCCAAAATGCAAAATATTGCCTTATCTTGAAATGTGTTACGAATTTGAGTAAAAGAACAATGAAATAAAAACGTTTAATTCATTATGCTTTTAATAGAATCATTTAACACACAAAAGGAATCATACATGGCTATACAACATACATTTAAATAACCGTGGCATAATATGCATAAAAATACAAATATTTTGATATTTAAGAGTTCTAATGTTAACATGCATGAATAATAATACAAATAATCATATAACAACAACAATAATAACAATAATAATAAAGATAACACTAAAGAATCTAAAAGTTAAAAATATTTGAAAATTGGCACATAACTAGATAATGAAATGATAGTAATAACAATACACAAATATTAAAATGAATAATAAATAACACAAATAATGGTGTAAGTTTGACTTAAAATTGAAAATGAGCAAATACAAAAAAACATTAATTGAATTTTTTATGAAACTATTTTTTAAAAATAAATGGAAATAATAAAAGAACAATAAACAAACAAAATAATAAAAGGAAATAATAAAAACAAGTCAGGGACCGAATTGAAATCAGGTCAAAAATCGGAGTTCAAATTGCAAATAAATAAAACAGGCTGCTAGGGGGCTTAAATGAAGCACGCGCAAAGTGCGAAGGACTGATCGGGCAATATGCCCACGTCTCTGGCGCAAAGATTTATCTTGCAGACTAAATCGAAAAATGCAAAGAAATTTATGGGCCAAAATGTAAAATAGACGAGGGCCGAATTGCATTAAGGCGCAAAAGCGGAGGGGCTGAACATGCAAATAGCCCCTCCATGCAAAAGCACGCGGATCCTCAGCGCCACCGGGTCGGGTCTTCGGGTCAAACATCAAAACGACGCCGTTTTGGCCACTGATGCTAAGGCCCAAAACGACGCCGTTTTATATCCAATATAAATACTAAAAAAAACAAAAAAAAGAACAGTTTAACCCTACTTTTCTAAAAAAAAAAGAGGGCTTTCAGACTCTCTCTCTCGCAGCCCTCCAATCCGGCCAATAGTGCTTGCTGTCGAAGCCGCCGGTGCCAGCCAGTAGCAGCAATGTAGGACGCCCAAAGTTCGTCGCCTTTCGGTGATTCCAAAGGTACACCTCTTTTTCTTATTTTATTTTTGTGTTAAAAAACAAAACATAATAAAATAAAAAATAAAAAAACAATCGAGTCTGTCTTCTTTCTTTATTTCGTTTTTTAAATATAAAAAATAACAATGAAAATAAAGAAAAGGAAAGATTGAAATAAAAACTAGGAAATCCCTTAGTTTTTGCTTTTTTTTATTTCTTAGTGTTCGTAAAAAGGAAGAAGAAGATTACAAGGAAGAGATTTTCGCTTTTATAGCCGATCTACACAACTTTTAATTTCTATTTCTTTGTCTTTTGCTATTTGTTTCTTCATTGTTGCGTGCCTTTTGCATTCAATTTTTGCGGTGTCGAGCATGCAGAGGAAAGGCGACTAGGAGCGGCGTAGCTGTGCATGGCAGAGGAGGCGAAACAGCGTTGGGCTGGAGCCTGGCATGCAACATGATGGAGGCTTGGGGCTAGGGTTTGGTCTTCTTGAATGGGGTTAATTTTTGGGCTAGGGTTTCTTAATTTGGGCTGTTGGGTATTTTGGGCCACTGTTTATTTTGGACTGTGTGTTTTTTTTGCTGGTATTGGGCTTTAGTGTTTTGGGCCCCGGGCAAAATGGCTCTTACAAATATAAATATTATATTATATTTTTAATATTGTATTATTTTGACGGTAAATTAAGTGTGAGTCCAACTTAAAAGTTTTTTCGCTGCCCATCAGACTTGAACCTTAAACACCTCTAATAATATCAACATGTTGTCTTCTTGCTAACTATCATGTTGGTTTTCCAAACCATTTCTACAGTACTATAAAAACCAATGAATTTAATTATTAAATTTTTTAATGTTGCCAGAATTGAAAAATTAAGATATTGAAAACAGAAAACTTTTTTACCAATGCACCTCCCTCGTTTATAAGTCATATTATTGTTATTATTATTGGGTAAACTATAAAAATAGTCATTTTTATTTGCCTTAGATTACATTTTAGCCACTTACGTTACCGTTTTGTTACGAAGTCGTTACTCTGCCGTTAAGATCCGTTACCTCCCTAACGGCAATCCTACGTGGCAGTCCAAATGAGTTTTAAACCAACTGGGATGGGAATATATTTTTAATTAAATAAATTTAATTTAATTACACCTTAAACTGGAAAAAGAAAACCGTTCTCCTTTTTTCATTTTGACTTCCAAGTAGGGTTGCCGTTAGGGAGGTAACAGAGCTTAACGGCAGAGTGGCTACTTCGTAACAAAATGATGATAACGTAAGTGACTAAAACGTAGCATTTCAAATATAAATGACTAAAATGTAATCCGAGACAATAAAAATGACTATTTTTATAGTTTACCCATTATTATTTGGTCACATGGTTATTATATTCGTGTGAAAAAAATTTCTAATATTTGATTACACAAAATTAATATTTAATAGTTTACAATGTTTAATTAGTAAATATAAATAGTGATGAATTTGATGAAGACCAATTTAGTAGCCGTAAGTTACAGCATTTGTTATATGCATGCATTGACGTTCAAAATTGAGGGCTAACAAGCAGCCATAAATTACAGTCATGGGAGACAACGGAAGACAATACTCTCATCTATTGCTTCTAATCTTGACTATAATTGAGTGGTTGACCATATAAATGGGCATTCCATAATATACTGTTGCTCTCAATTTTCTCACACAATTTGGTGAAATACTCCAACAATCGTTTTCTTTTTTTCGTCTTAGCTTCCTCCTTTATGAATGAAAACAATCATGGTTTGGATTTCATTTCTATGGGTTGCAATTTTTTTTAATTTCATTTTTATTACACTATTATATATAATAATAAGATAAATAAACAATTCATTATTTCTTCTTTTCAATTTTTAATTGATGAAATTTGAAAATTCAACCTCTTACGACTTAATACAAAACTATGTACTTTTTTACGGTAATCCATTCAAAAAAATTAAATCAACTCAAAATAATCATTTTGAGTGATTTATTTTAAATATGTTTTATAATTTATAATAAAAAGTAAATGATTAAATTGTTTCAATGAAAAAAACGTGGAAAATGATAAGTAGATGATGAAGAAATTCTTTTATGGACCCTTCTCACCACATCATTTATAGTCTCTTTCCAATTATTTATCGACATTTCAACAATTTTTTCCATGTCATTGCCATATAATTTTAGTAATTTTTTTATCCCGAACCCGAAATCAAACCATGTTCCTCGAACTTGAACCCCGAACCCCAAACTCGGGGTCAATTTTGGATTTGAGGTTTGGGATTCAGGATCAAGGTTCGGGGGTTCAAGGTAAGAGTTTAGGGTTCAGGGTTCAAGGTAAACAATTTACCAAAATTATGTGTCAATAACATAGAAAAAAAATTACTAAAATGTCATTAAACAATTGAAAAGAGACCATAGATGATGTAGTGGGAATGATCCATAAAATAATTTATTATTCAGAGGCGAACCTAGGGGGCTGACAGAGGCCCCGCCCTCCCCCCTAAAATGGAAAATTTCTATTTAGACTCTTTAAAAAATTTTAAAATTTTAAATTAGTAAAGGTAAAATTGCACTTTGGCCTCCCTAAAATTATAAAAATTTGATTTAATCCTTTAAAAATTATAAAGATATAGACTATAAAAAATTAAAATTTCATTTCCCCCCCTAAAAAATTGTTCTGGCTTCACCCCTATTCTTATTGTCAATGACATGAAAAAATTTACTGAAATATCATTAACTAATCGGAAAAGGACCATAAATAATGTGGTGGAAAGGATCCATAAAATAATTTCACGTTGATAATGAGCTTCTCGTGCATTAATGTATAACTTTTACATTTATCTTTACTTTATTTTATTTTTTAACATTATTGTTTAAATACTTTATCTTTAAAAATTTAAAACTTACATTTATCAAACAATTTAATCATATAGATTTTATAATTTAAATTCAGTATCTAAATTTTAAATTTACCAATAATACCAAAGTACGAATTTATTTTTGGGACCAAAGCACGCCCCGGTTTTGCTTGGTTAATGTTTTTATCTTCATGTGAAAAATATTCTAATATTGAGTACATAAATTAATAATTAATTTTTTGCAATATATGTTTTAGAGTCGTCATGATTTTGATATATGCTTTGAATGGTTTAAAATATACATTCGAATTATATATCAACACACTCCACCAGTGCACGCCCCTGGTTTAGGGATTGTTATATCTTTGTTTTCAATTTTTTTAATCGATGAAATTTGAATCTTGGATAACCTTCAACTTGTGTTGAGAATTAGTAAACAAGACTCGTCGTGATTTTGATGGATGCATTAGGAAATGCTATAAATAGACGTAAATCTCTACGTAAAGAGAAACCATGTTAATTTACAAGCTCATTTAGTCTAAGAAAACATTTCCTTAGAGCATAGATAAAAAAAAAAAATTAAGAACATGGGTGTCAATGCTAAAATTGAGGTCCCAGTCATTGAGTTCTGTTCATCGGATTTAGAGCGAGGAACTGATGGGTGGCGCCATTTGTGCAAGAGGGTTCGAGAGGCTTGTGAAACTTATGGTTGTTTTGAGGTGGTGTACCAAAGGGTATCAAAAAAAGTCCGAGAGGAGATGTTCGGGTTGGTGAAAGAATTGGTCCAGGTCCCATTGGAGAGGAAACAAAAGAACGCTAGTCCCTTGCCTTACCATGGCTGGGTTGGACCATGCAGTCAAGTTTCTTTGTTGTATGAAGGCTTTGGACTTGGAGATGCCTCTAATTATGACTCTGTTAAAAGATTTGCTCAACTTATGTGGCCTGATGGTCACCCACGCTTTTGGTAATAATTCTTTTTTACATTTTCTAATAATTCGGATAATTTTCAATTTAAATTGAGTGCGTTCAAATTGTTGAGTTTTTATAGTTACATTGAGTAGGATGGAATTTGAATTCAAGTAAATCAAATTAAATTTTTTTATTCAAATTGATTTCAGTAATTTGTTGGAAGGTTTTTGAGGAATCTAGGGTTTTTTTTTTTAAATAATTACAGTAAGAATATGTGATGGGATTCTAATTTCATGTAAGTGTGACTACATGTGCTATTATGCATGTCAACTGTTTGATGTTTTATTACAGTGACACTGTACACACATTGGCGACACAAATGGAAGAGTTGAACAAGTTAATTTGGTTAATGATATTTGAAAGTTACGGATTAGGAGAGAAACTTGAGTCACTAATGATAAACTATAAAACATTGGTGCGGATGATGAAATACATGGCACCTCCACCAGGGGAGTATGAGAGTGGACTCTTTGCTCATACGGAAAAGCCAGTTAGCACAGTCATTTGTGAGGATCAGGTTTCAGGGCTAGAAATTGAGGTCAAGGACGGCCAATGGATCAAGTTATCTAATTTATCTCCTTCTTCTTTTGTCTTCGTGGTTGGAGATCCTCTCAAGGTACATTGATGTATATCGTTAATAACCAGTTTTTAATTTACTTTAAACTTAATTTGCATGATCTATATAAATAAAATATGAAAATGATATATATTTGTACTCAGGTTTTTTAAAATTGATTTAAAAAATAATTTTTATTTTACTATTTTATGAGAATAATTAGAAATTTTGAGATTTTCTTTAATATTTCCTTCAACCTTTAGTTGAAAAAAAAAGCCAAGGAAGTCAATTATTGTGAATTGTAAAAGAACTGACTTTCACAATCATTGACTTTGTTTGGAAATTGGCTTGTATTTTTTCTCGATAGAGCAAGTTTTTCTTTTCTAATTTACTATAACATAAAAAAATATAATGACATGTGATAATATTATTGGTTGACTTAATAATAAAATTTTACACGATAATTATGTTAAAATATTTAACCTTTCTGCATTCGTTACTATATAAATTTAAGGGTTAATATCCACTCAATTACTTTTCGTTCATTAGTACGTAATATAATGATTATCATCATTTAAATGTATATGATTCACATGTAGGATCTATTTATTAAATATGAAAATATACTTAAAATGGGTGATTAAGCATGCATTGGATATTAATAAATGAAAAATAATGAAATGGATCTTAACCGATAAATTTATATTAATGTATATAAATAGAACTTAAGCTAAACTGTTTTCCTAATGCTACCCTGGGTTTAGTTTTTTTTTTAATTCAGTGCTGGTAATAATTTGATATCAATTTTTTTACACCAAATTCAATAGGGATGAAACCAAAAAAAAAAAAATTAAGGGATTAAAATTAAATTAAAATATTAGAGTGCGGCAATGTGCATTTTTGCCATTGTATTACATTATAATTTCTTGCTTTTTGAAGAGACTTAAGAATATTTTACCATTGTTTCAAGGGGCAAGGCCATGTCGCCTAGCACTATATCCTCGACTCTCGAGCTCGGTTAAGTCTTAGATTCAAACATTGAATAACTCTCTTCTTGCTCTAGATTAAATTACTTAGGTTGAAAGTGAGCAATTACCATAAAATATTTATTCCTCTTGATTTTGAAAATTGAAGGCATGGAGTAATGGGAGATTGAAAGCGGTGAATCATAGAGTGATGATGAGCGGAGATAAAGATCGATATTCAATAGCCGCCTTCGCCATTCCAGGTGAGGGTACCATAATTAAGGCACCCAAAGAGCTTATAGATGAGCAACATCCTCAGCTTTACAAGGACTTTAATTTCATGGACTTCTTTCGTTTTGCCTTTTCCGACCGCGCAAAGAACATCGAATCCGGCCAACAACTCCACGCCTTTGCTTCTCTCTCACCACCAATTTCCGATTAAAAACATGCCCGCTTTGACAAGTTAAAGCCCGGTTTTCGCTCAAAATTGAAGTTACATATAATAAATTGAGTCCTTTACCATATTACTATAATCATGATTTTCGTTCTTGTACTGTATTACTATGTTATAATTTGCAATAATCGCGCAATTGTATCGTGTTAAATCTATCATGTATTGTTGTTTAAAAATTATAATAATGCGCGTCGATATCTTGACCTCGTTTGTAGAGTTTTTTTTAATATTTGTAGTAGATGAAATAATTATCCTTTAAATAAATAAATAATAAAGAGTTCGAATGACGATTTTACGGTTAAATTGATGATAAGGACCTGATTGATTTAGCACCAATAGTTTGTATAATTTAAACATTTTAAAATTTGGAAACCATTAGAATGAAGGTAATAGTTTAAGGGTGTTTGGTGCCTAATTAACTAATTTTTATTTTATTTTATTATACATTTAAATCAAAATTAATGTACAACGTAATAATTTTAAGACACTCTAACATAAATAGTACGACTAATAATTTTACAGTGTACTTCCTTTGCTTGCTAATATCATATTGTAGGGCTAGAAAATGAAACCAAAGATCAATTGCGGATAAAGTTGTGTCCATTACCTGGTTCTTTTGTAATTTTATGATTGGATGTTATTTCATGTGAGTTTGGTTATTCATTTAATTTATTAAACTCAATCTAATTCAGATCAAGTTAGGAAAAGAAACCTTTATCTTTGAATGATCCGTATTTAAACTAAATAATTTTAAAATTTAATTCTATAAATGTATAAATATTAATATAAGATTATATTTGAATATATTAATGTTCTTAAATAATATATGGAGTTGTACTCAGGGGAGCGTAGTGGAGAATCAGGTGGGCCATGATCTCCCCTAAATGATAAAATTTCAATTTAGGCATTTTATAATTTATAAAATTTAAAATTAGTAATAGTAAAATTATACTTTGACCCCTCAAAAAATGATAAAAATTTGATTTAACCCTTTAAAAATTATAAAGATATAAGCTATTAAAATGATGAAATTATATTTTTACTATTGTAAAAAATATACAATTTAATTATAACCCAAAAATGTTTCAAGCTTCGCGACTGATAGTACTAGATAAAATTTTCTTTAAAATCAGGTCACTGTCGACTCAATTTGACTCTTGTACCTCTCTAATTCCATACTAATGATGCGGACATGTTATCTTCTGTCTACTTGTATATATGTATGTTTTCCTAACCAACTACATGACTATAAAAACGACCGACTTGAAGTATTGATTTATTATTATTGAAAAAAAATTGCAAATATTGTATTATTATTGACAACTTGTCTATTTCTTGTTACCAATGCGGCTCCCTCGTTTATAGGTCATATTATTATTTGGTCACATGGGTAATGTTATTATATTCGTGTGAATAAACTATAATATTTATTACAACGTTCAATTAGGAAAAAGAATCGTGATGGTTTTGCTGGAGGCCATAAATTACAGTATTCTTTATATGCATGCATTGACGTTCAAATTTGAGGGCTAGCAAGTACCCATAAATTACACTGATATTTGAACTGGTAAAAAACGGAAGACAATCTTCTTATTTATTGGTTTTATCTTGACTATAATGGAATGGTTTGCTTCGACCAGTGCATGCACCTCCTTCGTTTTGCTTCGATAATCAAATTAAATAACTGGGAAGTTAACTGAGTTGCTTCTTAGATTCTTTCTATTCGCCTCGCCACCTTTGAGAAATTGCTATAAATAGACGTAAAACTCTACGTAAAGAGAAACCAAGTTAACTTACAAGCTCATTTAGCTTAAGATAACATTTCCTTAGAGCATTAAAAAAGAGTTTAGAAAAGGGGTGTCAATGTTAAAATTGTGTTTCCTTTCGGTCATCAGATTTGGAGCGAGGAACCCATGGGTGGCACAGTTTGTCAAACAAAAAATATGTTGATATCAGATATTATAACTATAAATAGCTCTTCAGTTACATTGACTTGATTAGAAGGCAGGGCAAAATCAGGGGCTAGCGCTTTGAAATTTTTAAAATTTTAAATTTGTAAAAGTAAAATTGTACTCTACTCCCCTTAAAATGATAAAAAAAAATTGATTTAATCCTTTAAAAAGTATAAATATTGAGGCTATTAAAATGGTAAAATTACATTTTTACTATCATAAAAATTACAATTTAATTTCGACCCCATAAAATATTCTCTGGCTTCGCCCCTAGTAGAAGGTACATTTTTTCAAAAAAAAAAAAAAAAAAACATACTCTTGATATATTTCACCTCTCGCGCACATAACACCCATCATATCTTTTATTATTTGGTGCTTCTTTTGAAGGAAACCTTTGGGTTTTTCTTTGATTAAGGTAACTCTTAGATTGTTTCCAATAGGACTTATCTTTATTTATTTTCTTTTTCTATTTTAATTTTGTATTGTTATAAGTGTTCGGCATGTTCTTAAGTATTTTGCTGGGTTTGCTTTTTATTGTTTCACTTATTTTTAGGTGTTTATGGTCTCACTAGTGATTTGAACTTGAGGTTTTCCTAGTGGTCTTACTAGCTATTTGCTAGTAGTGTAACCTTTTTGGTTTATTAATATTTTGGCTTTGAAAAAAAAAATCCTACGCATGTTATAATTTGAAGAAACAAGATTTAACTTTAAATTATCTTTACCATTGAAGTCAGGTAGATTGTCTTGATTTCTATGCTCTTTTTCTACTTTTAGGGCATGATAAGAGATTCAATAGTTTTTATTTTGAGCTTAAAATCTTGCTAAATTCTTTTGGAGAGTCGGGTAATTTATCGATAATGGCAAAGATTTTTATTTGCTCGTCAACCGTTATTCCTTCACGTCAAACATCATGTACAAGGGAGATTGTGGGCTTGTTATATCACATATTTATTTTCTACCATTCGAAATCTAAAATTATGAGTTGATCTGAATAATAAGTGATACCAATTTAGTAAAATATTAAATAATAATATTGATTGATATTTATCTGAAAAAATTCTAATATTTATTACATAAAATTAATACTTAATCTTTTACGATGTTGGATTAGTAATTATTTTTTGAAGGTAAACATATCATTAAAATGAAGAAGGGCCAAACAAAGCAGACATGAGGAGTCAATCCAACACAACAGTACAAACCACCAAATAAAACATAAAATTCCGACATGAAAGACAAGAAGAGTTAAAGAATCGAGAGAATATTTTGGCCTGAATTAAGCCCAGCCTGATTTTGATGGAGACCTAACTAGTTACTAGTGTCACGGGCCGCAGTTCAAAGCCCGTGACCATCGCACCAAATGCATCCAATGGAGGTCTATTGCTCAAATGGGGATCATTTGGCCTACGAGAACTGGCCCGATTCAATGAGCAATTGGAGGAGCCTGTCAGATTGAAGCCCGGTTGGCCCGATAACGAAGAGATTCAGGCTGATATTGTAACTAATCTTAGAAGATAGAGGGAATCTTATCTTGTAAAGATTAGATTAGATTTGATAAGGCTTATCTTGTAAATCCCTAAAATAAAGGGATATAGTTAATCTCGTCCGTCGATGTAATTGTATCTTGACCGTCGGTTTTGGGGGAGCTCAACTATAAATAGAGAGCCTCCCCCTCATTTGTACTGATTCCATTGTATTTTGAATTCTTAAGAGTAATAAGAGTTCTGAGAGCATTTACTCAAACACCTTGTGTGCATTCTTCTCTGTGGCTTTCTGTTGTTATTTGGCTTAGCTTCTTTTGGCTTAAATCGCTTCCGCTCTTCAATTGGTGCCTTGGAGGAGTTCTTAAGGAATCCTCATTTGAGTTAAGGCTGACTTAGGCAAGTTTGGAGCAAACGGATCGCCTAAGGCCGCACGGTTTGCGAGACGAAAGGTCTAGCCCCGTGACAGTTGGTATCGGAGCTTTTGGTTCGAAGGCACTGTTGGGATGTCGAAAGAAGTTGTTGGTCAGAATGAGCCAATGGAGACTCGAGGAAGGGCCAGAAAAGCGAGTCGATCAAGGGACTTAATTTCAGCTTTGGAGGATCGAGTCGTCACTCTCGAGGAGTCCATGGGGGACGTCAAGGAGAGGATCGACGATGTTGATGATAGACACAATGATGGGTTGTGAACATTGCAAGGACAACTCAGAGAATTTGTGTGGGATACTATCGGTTCCTCGGAGAATAAGCTGGCTGAAAAGAACGATGCTCTCGAGGCTATGGTGACAGCTTTGAAGGAGGAGATCAATGAGCTTAAGGGGGAGCTCAAGATTTTCAAGGCTGCCATAGGGAATGGAATGTTGGCTTCAAAGCCGAAGCCACAAGCGATGGATGTGCCCAAGCCGAAGGCGTTTAAAGGGGCAAGGTCTGCAAGTGAGGTGGACAACTTTCTTTGTGCCATGGAGCAATACTTTCGTGCGATGAACATCGAGGATGATGTTACAAAGGTAAACACTGTTGCTGTGTATTTCACTGACGTTGCTTTGTTATGGTGGAGACGTAGGTCCACTGATGTGAGACGTGGTGGTACTGAGATTGGGACTTGAAAGGAGTTCCAAGATGAATTTAAAGCACAGTTTTACCCCGAGTATGCCGAGGATGAAGCTCGAGCGAAGTTGCGTCGGCTAACGTAACGAGGCACGGTTAGGGAGTATGTGCGGGAGTTCAGTGAACTCATGCTCTAGATCTCTGATTTGAGCGAGAAAGAAGCATTTTTCTCCTTTACAGATGGGTTGAAACCATGGGCGAAGCAAGAATTGCAACGTCGAGGAGTTCGGGAACTTACCAAAGCCATGATGGTAGCGGAGTCCATAGTGGAACTTGCTCCGAGAAGGGACAGGTTTGAAACTTCCAAGCCCAATAGGAGGGGCAATGGTGGGTACCATGAGGAGGGTGAAGATGGACAAAGCTATGATGGCAATGGTAGTAGTAGTGATGGTGTTGATAGGAAACCACGAAATGGGAAGTGGAGACTTAATAGCCCGAAAGAAAAGAGGGGAAAGTTACGGTGCTACTTTTGTAAAGGACCGCACATGAAGAGGGACTGCCCAAAGGTATCTTCAGTTTCGGCTATCAAGAGAAGCGATGAGCCGGAAGAGGCGAAGCCTATTGAGGAAAAGCCATCGAGGGTCAATTCGATGGTGCTCATTCCTGAGAAGAGGAATGGTAAAGAAGGGTTGATGTTTGTAGACATCAACATTGCGGGTCAGAAGCAGAATGCTCTTATTGATACGGGAGCATCTGACTTGTTCATATCGGAAAAGGCTGCAAGGAAGCTTGGTCTGCCAATTAAGAAATCAAAGAAGAAGATCAAGATAGTAAATTCCAAGGAGGCCCCAACTATGGGTGTAGTTCGGAATGTGGAGCTACACATCGGCGAATGGAAGGGCAAGGAAGACTTTGAGGTAATCGAATTAGATGATTACGATTATGTACTTGGCTTAAACTTCCTTGACAGGATTCAAACAGTTCTGTATCCGTAGGCCGATCAAATCCATATTATCACTGGTCCGTTAACAAAGATTGTTGTTCCGGTGCATCGAAATATGAAAGTAGGGGCAAAGGTTTTGTCGTCAATCCAACTAGTCGAGGATGTTTCGTATGGGAGGAACATCGACTCGATAGAACGAGTGGTTACGAAAGCTCCTTCGGAAGTGTTAATGGCGCAAGAGTTCGATATGAAGCCTGCAGATTCGACTGTGGAGCCGACACCTTTGGGGAAGGTGGGTTGTGCATCGAGCTTCAAGGAAAATGGAGCGATGCAAAGACAGTCGAGACGAGTAAATGCTGCGAGTAAGGTACATTCCAAACACTGTGATAGTGTTTTGCATTCTAACTTGTGTACTTGGCAAGAACGTGAGAGCCCTTTCGAAGTTCTTGAGCAAAGAGGCCGAGAGACGGTGGCCAAAGCGAGGCCAAGGGTGTTGAATCAAGAGGATTCTGTTCGAGTCAAGTTAGAATTTGGGCAAGAGAGTGACATAGCTTCTTGTCGTCGAGATGTACAAACGAGTAGGAAACCACGAGTTAAGAAGCGGCGGAAGCCAAGGCAAAAGTCCCAAAGGAAGGGAAAGGCTAAGGCATCAAGACGAGACTGAGGCGAATCAAGTCAGTGCCATTCGGAAGTCACAACGAGGACGTTGCAAGAATGAGTGGGGGAGAATGTCACGAGCCGCAGTTCAAAGCCCGTGACCATCGCACCAAATGTATCCAATGGAGGTCTATTGCTCAGATGGGGATCATTTGGCCCACGAGAACTGGCCCGATTCAATGAGCAATTGGAGGAGCCTGTCAGATTGAAGCCCGGTTGGCCCGATAACGAAGAGATTCAGGCTGATATAGTAACTAATCTTAGAAGATAGAGGGAATCTTATCTTGTAAAGATTAGATTGGATTTGATAAGGCTTATCTTGTAAATCCCTAAAATAAAGGGATATAGTTAATCTCGTCCGTCGATGTAATTGTATCTTGACCGTCGGTTTTGGGGGAGCTCAACTATAAATAGAGAGCCTCCCCCTCATTTGTACTGATTCCATTGTATTCTGAATTCTTAAGAGTAATAAGAGTTCTGAGAGCATTTACTCAAACACCTTGTGTGCATTCTTTTCTGTGGCTTTCTGTTGTTCTTTGGCTTAGCTTCTTTTGGCTTAAATCGCTTCCGCTCTTCAATTGGCGCCTTGGAGGAGTTCTTAAGGAATCCTCATTTGAGTTAAGGCTGACTTAGGCAAGTTTGGAGCAAACGGATCGCCTAAGGCCGCACGGTTTGCGAGACGAAAGGTCTAGCCCCGTGACACTAGTAGCAGCCATTACAAACGCAGAAGCAAAATCCCTGACAAACCCTGCAACAAAATAGCCACCATGACAGACCACGAGATCCAAAACATGAATTACGTACGGTCGCCAAAGCAGAACACGAATGATATTCGTTATATGCATGCATTTACGTTCAAATTTGAGGGCTAACAAGTAGCTATAAATTACACTGATATTTAAATCGGGAGACAATCTTATTTATAGGTCAATAGGTTTTATCTAGACTATAATTGAATTGTTGACTCAAAATTAATTATACCAAATTTTAGGAAACGAATAAATTTATTATTATTTTATATTAAATAAACATAATTATTTATGTATATAATGGTAACGATATTAAAATTGCCAAAATAAATAAATATAAAATTAAAATATTATAATTGCATTAAATAAAAGCTTTGATAATGTATCGAATCAAATTTTCCGTACAATCTTAAAGAAACTAAAGAGTCTTTTGTGTTTAATGGTTGGAGATCCTTTGTATGATATCATGCTGGCTTTCCTGACCATCTACGAATTTTTTTATTCATATTGAGCAAATTGAAAATTAATATGTTGAAAACAAAATTCCAAATATTTTATATTATTACTATTATTATTTAGTCACATGGTTGATGTTTATTTTTTGTCAAATTGTTGATGTTATTATATTCATTCTAATAATTATTATATGCCTGCATTGATGTTCAAATTTGAGAGCTAATAGTTAGCCATAAATTACACTGATATTTGAATCATTCAAATGGAAGACAGTCTTACATATATGGTGAATAAGTTGTTTGATTAGATACGTAATATGAAACTGAGTATTATTTCCTTTTTTGTTCAATTTTTTAATTCATGAAATTTGACTTCAACCTTAATTTTAAATTTAGTACCGTTTAGAATTTCCTTTGACTAGTGCCCCTCTTTCGTCTTGCATGGATAATCAAATTAAAAAAAAAAAACTGGGAAGTTAACATAGATGTTTCTGCTCACCACGCCACCCTTGAGCAAATGATATAAATAGACCTGAATTCCTAGGTAAAGACGAACCAAGTTAATTTACAAGCTCATTTAGTTTAAGAAAACATTTCCTTGAAGTATTAAAAAAGAGTTTAGGACATGGGTGTCAATGCTGAAATTGAGTTCCCTGTCATTGAGTTCCGTTCATCAGATTTGCAACGAGGAACTGGTGGGTGGCATAATTTGTGCAAGAGAGTTCGAGAGGCATGTGAGACTTTCGGCTGTTTCGAGGTGGTGTACGAAAATATATCGCCAAAAGTCCGAGAAGAGACATTTGGGTTGATGAAAGAACTAGTTGAGGTCCCAGTGGAGAGGAAACAGAAGAACGCTAGTCCCATGCCTTACCATGGTTGGGTTGGACCATGCAATCAGGTCTCTTTATTGTATGAAGGCTTCGGACTTGGAGATGCCTCCAACTATGACTCTGTTAAAAGTTTTGCTCAACTTATGTGGCCTGATGGTCACCCACGCTTCTGGTAACAATAATTCTTTTACCTTTTTAAATTTTAGGTTCTTATAGGCCACTTGTTCTAGCCATTTTATATTTGGACCATTTTTTGTTGGAGTTGAGCAAATTCGAGTTTTTGACATTTTTTTTATCTTTTGTGCCAGCAATACTATACATACTATGGCGACTCAAATAGAGGAGCTGAACAAGTTAATCTGGTTAATGTTAATTGATAGCTATGGATTAGGAGAGAAATGGGAATCAGTGATGATAAACTACAAAACGCTAGTGCGCTTTATGAAATACATGGCCCCTCCACCTGGGGAGTACGAGAGAGGACTCTTTGCTCATACTGATAAACCAGTCAGCACAATCATTTGTGATGATCAAGTTTCGGGGCTGGAAATTGAGGTCAAGGATGGCCAATGGATGAAGTTGTCTTTATCTCCTTCTTCCTTTTGCTTTGTGGTTGGAGATCCTCTCAAGGTATGCAAGTATATAAATATATGTGGTCAATGTTCGATTTTTTATTTACTCAAAACTGATCATGCATGCATAATTTATGTGAATAGAACTTGAAATATAATAGTCAAAATTTTGAACAATACCATGAAATACTGAGCGATCTTGACACTATATCTCTTGTTCAAAATTTTGATTAACCCCTTTACCTTTTTAATAAAATATACAAAGAGATATTAGATTAGTGATGTTGAATGTGAATAATAATAATATACTTATTCATGCTGATTTTGGAAATTGAAGGCATGGAGTAATGGAAGGTTAAAAGCAGTGAATCATAGAGTGATGATGAGTGGAGACAAAGATCGACTTTCTCTAGCAGCATTCGCCATTCCAGTTGAAGGTACCATAATCAAGGCACCCAAAGAGCTTATAGATGAGCAACATCCACAACTTTACAAGGACTTTGATTTCATGGACTTCTTCCTTTTTGCCTTTTCTGACCCGGCAAAGCACATTGACTCCGGCGAGCAGCTCCAAGCCTTTGCTTCTCTCTCACCACCAATTTCCTATTGAAACCATGTCTCTATCGACAAAGAGAAGCCCAATTTCGGCTTAAAATCAATTTTAGAATAATAATTTTAAGTCCTATACTCGAAATCCATTACTATGTTTTAGCTTGTTAATAATTGTATCGAAATCCATTACTATGTTTTAGCTTGTTAATAATTGTATAATTGTAGTACCAAAGGCTTCTAAATCTATCATGTAGAGTTATTTTTGTGTTCTTTTTGTCATGAATAAGTAATGGAACTTCCTTCGCCTTTTGTATTGTAAAAGTAATTATGGTGCATTATTTTTGAAGACTAGTTTGGATTCAATTAGACATACAAAATTTATGGGCAAAATGTTGAATACCAATACCAACTTATAATCACCTAAGTATAGTAGAAATATATTTTGTTAGTGCTTTATGTTGTATAAAGTTTAACTTATGTAGTATCTAAGTATAGAGTGTTTTGTCAGTAGGGAATGGATCTCACATTGCCTAGGAACAAAATACAAAGAAATTATGAATCTATATAAAACTCATATCCCATGTTACTTAGAAAAACAAAGGTAGTGAGACCTTAAGTCTGTATAAAGGCCTATGTTATGAGTATTATTTGCACTAAATTAAATATTGAATCTTCTATTTGGTTTATTTAAATTCTTCCTTTATTTTCTTATTTTGGAGCGTTAAGATTTAGTTTAACGGTGCCATGGGTGTGGGTGTTTTATAATTGGTAGTAGAGCTTGGTTGGAGGAGTGAAAATTTTCTTAGTATGCTTTATGGTTGCAACATTGTCAAATCTTCTACATCAGAAAAGCAATTTTCATAGTTACTTGAAGATTATCTTTGGTTGTATAATTGTTGGAAGAAAGCGTGGTAGTGTGAAATTGCATATCTACGCCAAATATTGAATCTTTTATTTGTTTTTTTTTATTTCTCTTTTATTTTATTTTATTTTATTTTATTTTTGAGTATTAGGAGGTGTAGCTAAATTTTAATTTAGGGATGCAGTAGGCATAAATGTTCTACACCAAACACCTAGTTTTAAATGATAGCAACATGTTCTCTTCTATCAGACCTTGTCTAATTGCCTACATCATTATCTACTTATCTATAAGACGAATGAATTGAATTATTTTAATTACATTTTCATATTTCATAAATATAAAAATTAAGATGTGAAAAAAATTAAGTAATGTATAAGAAACTAAACTAAATTATTAAAAAAATTGTTCTACAATTAAATTATTTAATTGATTGAAAATAAATAAATTGTTTGATTTTAATACATTTTATAACAATTCCCTTCATCGCACGTATCAGCATCGAAGTTAGTGTTGACCTCCCTGTTGACTCTATTTGAAATTGTGCCTTGCTCGATCACTTGTTTTGATTAAGGGAGCACCAACACTCTATGCTCTTGACCACCCGCTCTCAGCACCCTTTGGGAAGACCATCTGCTCCTCTAAGAAAAGGCCAAACACCCATTTTTTAGGTGTAAACACTATTTAAGTGTGAACACACCCTTAAGATCACGAGAGGCTCATTTGAGCATAACAATCTCATATTAATGGAATGAATAACAGAATGTGACCCCACGGTGCACATATTTTACATATTGGATGATGATAACTTTCTTCGTAACAATCTACTACATCACACTAATGGACAAAAGGACGTCTTCTATAAATTCCTTGATCAATGATGAAGAAATGATGAGTTTTCGAGCACCCTAAAGTTACCTTGAACAATATCTTCCTAGTCAACTGATCCTCTTGTCCTTGTTTCGGTTTTCATCCTCTTTAGGTGAATAGGCCTCCACAGCACCACCATAGTCTCCTCATTTCCCCTATTAGATTTGACTCTAATCCGACAGATTTATGTCATCTTATTTCTAGGATTGCATGCAACTATACTCAATTACGCAAGATCTACTCTTAAACAGGGTCTATTCAAACTTTGATTTAAGCACATCATACATAGATCAATACTCTAGAAATATTAAACAAGGTCTATTCAACCTTGGATTTAAGCAAATCAAACATGGATCAATACTCTAGAAATATTAAACCAAGAATTAAACACACAAAATTGAGAACAAGAAACTAAGTATTTATTACGTAAAATTAAAATCAAATGACAAAATCCATCATAGGGTTCATCTCCCCTAGGTATTTTGAAAATTAGTTCATGCTTGAAAATAAAAACATCCAAGATACAGTATAATCGAAAGAAACAAAGAAACTCATGATAACGTATTAAGAAATCAAATGGAAATCTTTAATCTTGACGGAAATCAGCTTCAAAATCGACTTCAATGGTGTTTTTTGAGTTATTTTCTTGAATATTCTATGATGGTTCACTCTTATCTTCTTATTTTTGTCATGTATACGTCTTAGAATGCCCAAAAACCTAAAAATTGTGATTTTCCATTGTTCAGTGTGCAATTCCGTGAAATCAACATGATCTACCACACGTCTATGTGGCTCCTGCAGCTTGCTCCGATGCTCCGATTTTCGCTTATTTTTCTCCCAAGTGCTCTATTAAGCATTAAAATATGAATTTAAAGGATTAGGAGTATAAAAGTCAAAATTAACATCGGATAATCACCCAAAATCGCATTTAGAATGAGGATAAAACATGTTACTTTTAGCATTTATCGATTCCTCACAAACTATTAGGAATTTACTTACCACCTATTGTTCAATGTTGGGTGTGGCTACTAACTAGAAAAAATATGAATTGTACCTTAGCAAGTCATGTAAGGCTATGCGAAAGCACTGGATTTCAGCTATCTTGGGTATTCTGATCTTGGGTGTCACTTGGGCTATATGATAGAGATATTAATTTTTCAAAATATTATTGCAAGAGTGCACTTGAAGCTAGTCGGATGGAAATCTAAATTACTTTCACAAGGAGTTCATCTCAGCCTCATCCGTTCCACTTTGTTAGCTATTCATCTTTACTCTTTCTAATGTGTTAAAGCCTCAAAGAAGATCACAGACAATATTGATAAGATTCCTTGCGACTTTTAGTGGGCTATAAGAAAAATGAGAGGCTTTTAGTAAATTCATTACTAAGTTGATGATTCAATTTAGAGTGGCATCAATTCAGTAAAACACTTAAATATAGGAATAGATAGATATTTCTATGAAAAAAACTATTTATTTCAGTTTTTGTATAATATCTAGTACATCCAGGTTCATGGGGATAGACCTTTCGTCTCGCAATCCGTGTAGCCTTTGGTAATTCATTTGCTTCAAATACGCCTAAGTCAATCTAACTCTCGCAAAGTGAGGATTCTCGCAGAATTCCTCTAAGGCACCAAAATATAGTCGAAGCAATCTTAAAGACAAAAGAAGCTCAAAAGAGCAGAATAGTCACAGAAACACAATGTACACAATGTGTTTGAGTAAATGCTATTAATATATTCTTTGACTCAAAGGATAGAATACAATGGATGGGGAGGCTCTCTATTTATAGTTAAGCTCTCCCAAAACCGATGGTATAGATCGAATTACATCGATGGACAAGATTGAGTCTATCTACAATTAAGGGATTTAAAGAATCTCCAAGATTACTGTAGTAGCCCATTTTTTCTCGGGCCCAGTACACTCAAAATAGACCAGACCAAACCAAATAATAAAACAGTCCCAGTCCATTACAAAACCTAATACAATCAAACCCAAATACAAGACCAACTAAACCCTAAGTAGCCCAGTGGCCCAAAACTTGAAAAATTTTAGAATGGCTAGAAACCCCAGGGCTTCTAGCGCCCCTCGCACCGTCCGAGGTGCTTCAGTCAAAGTCTGCTCCTCTGGCACCCTCATTTTACCAAAACAGCAAGTTGACCTTGCTATGTACCTGCAAACAGAGTAAAAAGGAAAACAAAAACGGAAGAGCAACAAAGATAATAGCATAAACGAAAGCAAAAGAATAGTGATAGCAATGTAATCGTGGCTATAAAAGCCACGAAAATAACTATGTAAGTTTTTTACACAGAAAATACAAGAGAAAAAAGAAAAATCAATCAGAAGAATCAAAGGTTGATATTTATTTGATTTTCTGGGTTCGTTTCGTTATTTATTTTTTATTTTCATTTTTATTTTTCTTATAAACAGAAATAAAAAGAAAAAGGAAGGGACTCACCTGTGTTCGGCTTCTAACGCCACCGGGACAACCGAGGCAGTCACCTCCGATGATAGTTGACTGGAAATCGAAAGGTTTCTTGGGTTTCTGGGGCTTTTTGGTTAATATTTTGGGGGTTTTAAACGCGGATTCGGGCTTAGAAGGTTAAAAAGGGCCAGACTTGAACTTTTCCCGCCCGACGACTGACGCGGCGGTCCCTTTGCCGAATTTTGGGCCGGTGCTCGGAGAAGGAAGGGGTTGAGAGGGTTTGATGAGTTTTTTTTTAGAAAGAAAAAAAATGAAAATTTTGAATGTTTTTTGGCTTAAATAGCCTAATGAAACGACGCCGTTTCACTTGGCCTCCCCAGGCGCCAAAATGGCGTCGTTTTGGGGAGGCCGACCCGAAATCGACCTGACCCGATGAAGGTCCGCGTGTTTTCGTACCGAAGGGTTATTTTCCTACCTGATCCTTCCGTTTCCGCATTGTTCTGCAATCTCGTCCTTTTTGTTTTTTAAATTTGGCCGTTTAATTTTTTGTGTATTCCATCTTAGTCCGTGCTGAAACGACGTGCATTAGGGCTGGGGATATTGCCCAATCGGTCCCTCGTCCTTCCAGCACGCCCTTTTTCAATCTTGGGCCATTATTTTTATTTATTTATAGATTTAAACCCCGAATTTTGTTTTAAAGTTTAATTTAGTCCTTTTGTTATTTCGTTTGTTTTATTATCAATAAATGTGATATTATTTATTATTAGTTTTGTTTTCTCTTTTATTTATTTATTTATTCATTATTATTATATTATTATAGAAATTAGTTTTGCATTACTCAATTTATTTTATATTCTATTTGTTTATTTTTAGTTATATATATATATATATATGCATATTTATCTTATTGTATCATTTTATTATTCATTATTTACTTCTAGCTTTTCGTATTTTCAAATTATTATTATTATTATTATTATTATTATTTACTCATTTATATCTTCTAATTCAAACTTTGTTATATATATACATACATGTATGTATTTGTTATATATTTTATAATTCTTACAAATGTATATATATACAAACATCTATTTTCTTTATTGTTATTATTGTTTCCATTGATGTACATTTATTTATTTATTTATTTATATGTCCATATTTTTAATGTCTTAGTTTTTATTCACTTGTTATTGTATATACATGATTGATTTGATTTTTTATTTATTTTTCGTTTTTGCTCATATTATTTTTGTTCATATTATCATGTTAATTATTCCATTATGAATATTAACACCATAATTCAAAAAAAATTTCTAGGTAAGGCAATATTTTGCATTTGGAAATTCGAGAAAATGTGCTCTAATGTGCTGAGTTTCGATTCCTCGTTTAGCCAAAATAGCCTAATACCCTCTTAAAGTTTCAAAGTAAGGGTAAGGTGATCTTGGTTTCGAAAGATTAAAGTATCGTATCCTAATGTGCTGGATGTGATATTCCTAATGTGTTGGATGTGATATTCTTTTTGAACAAGAGAATCTTAAATTCCAACCCATATTGTTCGAAAGTTTTTAGGATCGTATTTTCAAAATTCTTCAAAGTTTTCAATTTTTGACATTAAGACATCAACTAATCAACTAGGTACCAATTTTTTGGCGTTACGATGGTGTTAATCCTTCCTCGTACGTAACCGACTCCTGAACCCATTTTTTTAATTTCGTGGACCAAAATCGTTGTTTTAATAAAATTAAATCGTTTATTAAAAATAACCACTTTTTAAGGTGATCCGATCACACCTTATCAAAAAGGATTGGTGGCGACTCCCATATTCATTTTCTTTTTCAAAATCCAAGTCAACCCCGTTTTACAAAAAAAATGGTGTCAACAGCTTGGCGACTCCACTGGGGACTAAAATAAGAGAGTCAAACCACAAGTTGATTAATTTTTGTCTTTTTGTCGAAAATTGTAAATTCGATTTAAAATTACGATCCTTTTATCGCATTTTCATGGTCTTTAATATGTTTGCTTTTTTGGTTCAAGCCTTTTGATATTTCTGCACATTGCATTGCATGACCGTAGGTCACACCCTTTTAAGTGGGAGTAAGAAGCTAATCCTTCGTGAGGTTTTCACCTCCGTGCAGGATAGTGGATCGCTTTCGGGATGCATCTGTACCTATGTCTTCGTGAGATTTTCATCCCCGTGCAGCCATAGGGAAATGTATTCCCCTAAACCAAACTTGGTCCGCATGAGCCTATAATGGGTAAGGATCGAGGAATCTGCTGGTTCAGGTACCTTTGCCCTAGAAGCCAAACCACATATAGTGAACCTTTGGAACTTGCCTTAGGTAGAACTACGCCAAACCCTAATAAGTACCCAAATAGGTGCTTTTTTATTTGTTATCTATATTGAATCTTATTGTTGTACATGATACTAACTTGTGGTGTTTTATTTTTGCTGCATGGCATTTTGACTACATGACATTACATTATAAAAGGCGTTGATTCACATTCGGTTACTATATGGAAAACTCATCATGGAAAACGAATTTCTTGATAAAATGGAAAATAATGCGGTTGTCCGAATATGGTCAGAAAAATACAACTCGAGAAAGGTGATAGTCTGACGAAAGGGTACACATCAGAATTGTAGGACTTCACTTGTATCAGCGTAACTCAAAATAATCTCCAAGAGTTGAAAGAAATATGGGTCCGATGGGATGATGAAATCAAACAGTTATTTTACTGTAATTATGGTGATTTGCCGTATTTGCTCGACATCAAGGTGGATGAGCATTTATTTTGAGCTCTGGCCCAATTTTGGAATTCTGCTTATAGCTGCTTCACCTTTGGGAAAGTAGACATGGTGCCTACTATAGAGGAGTATATGGCCTTACTTCGTTGTCTGAGAGTTCAGGTGGATAAAGTTTATTCTAGAGCAGCTAATATTCTAACTTTTACAAAAAAGCTAATGAAAATCACTGGAATGAGTGAGCAATGGGTTACGGCGCGGATCAAACAAAAAGGGGAAACAAATGTATCCCTTGGAAAATTTTGCGAGATCAGATTTTGGCACACCCTGATACAAAGAAAAAGGTCGATGTTTTTGCTTTGAGTATTTACGGGCTGGTTATTTTTCCTAAAGCGTTAGGACACATAGACGAAGCAGTTACAGATTTGTTCAACCAACTTGATAGGAGGGTCACACCTATCCCGGCAATTTTTGCTGAGACATTCAGATCTTTGAGCGCATGTCGGAAAGCAAGTGAGGGAAGATTCATTGGTTGTGCACAGCTTCTGTTGGCTTGGTTCCACAGTCACTTCTGGAAGGTTGATAAGGTTTCTTGTCGAGTATTCTCTGAAAATTATTCTCCATTAAAAGAATTAGTAGCGACACCGAGACGTAATGGCATTACAGAGGAAAGATGGATGGCAGTCTTTCAAAATCTCCAAGATGAAGATGTTGAGTGGAAAGCTCCTTGGATGGTGTCTAACTAGATTTTGTACCGGTGTGGGGACTTCGACTGGGTTCCTTTGCTTGGAATTTGGGGAGCTATCGGATATACCCCTTTACTCGTGCTAAGACAATATAGATCAAGATAGTTCATACCGACAACACAGGGGCTGGCTTAGTGTGAGTTTTCTTACAAAGATGATAACTACAAGAGAAAGATTCGAGAAATGTCTAGCGCTTGGAAACAAATTCACCGGATGAAAAGATTTACCTCAGGAGCAATGGAAACTCCAGAATATTATGAATGGTGGTGTAAGAGGGTCAATTATAATATCCCCGAGCCAGGTCATGAAAACAACCAGTCGATGGAAGAACATCTACGAGTAGTCCCTTCTGAATTGGAAATTATAAAGTAAGATTTTGAAAGGAGAAATACGAAATTAGAAAAGACGATAGAGCAAATGGAAAAAGAAAAGATGAATTTGAAATTAGATGTGGATGTTCAGAAACTCGAGGCAGAAAGATTAAGAAAAGGAAAAACCAAGGCCGAGGAGGATCTAGATAGCTTAAAGACAGATTATAAGAAGCTGCGCTGAACAATGAGAACTGCTGGGTTGGGAAAAACTTCGGAGCAGTGGCGTGAAAAGATTCAAGAAGAAAAGAACAAAGCTGATAGATGGGAAAGGAAATTCTAAGAGCTCCAGACACGAAATGAGGCTTTAGTGGAGAGTTTGTCACAGAACCAAAGAGAAAAAGGTGAATTAAAAGATAAAGTGGCTGAGTTAGAAGGCTCTCTCCATCGGTATCGAAATCAAAACTCTGTGATAGAATTGAAAGCAAGCTTAAATAAAATTGAAGAAATAAAAGAAAGAACAGAAGAGTTAGAATCGGTATTGCAAAATTGTAAGATTCGGATCGAGTACTTGGAGGCTAATGAAGATCGTCAGAATGAACAGCTTCACTTTTTTCAGAACCAGGTCAGAAACAGATTTTTGAGCATTAGGGCAAAACCGTATATGTAATCTGTTTTATGTAAAGAATTTTGTTTTTTAGTAAAGTTTTCGAAATGAAATTGAATTAGAATTAACGCCTTTTTGTATTCATTTCACGCATTGCATCGCATCATATGCATTAATGACCATTAAAAGATCCTAATTGAATAAAAATATTTCAGTTATCCTGGAACATCCTTACGGCACAAGAAAGAAAACAAAAGCAATGGATCAAAGGTTAGAAAGATTGGAACAATTGCAAAAGGAAATGTAGGATCAAATGCAAGAACGACTGGATAAAATTCAGCAAGACATGCTAGAATCCCAGAAAGTTATGATGAACCAACTATCGCAATTATTGGCTGGAGCAAATGATAAAGGAAAAAGCCCAGTAATTGATTCTGGAGTTGATCATGAAGATCCCGTTTATCCTCCAGGTTTCACTCCGATAAATACCCATGCACAACCAGAAATGTGCCCACAGAAAGTACCTGTCACTATTAGGCCTCAATACCAAGCTGGTGCCGCAGTACCTATGAATTTTCAAATAGGCTCAGGTTCAAATCCAGGAGATAATCCGACCAACCCTGTCGTTCCTGATCTGGATGATGTAGCGGAAGTAGAAAAGGTAAAAGTGGATTTACCGAAGCAGCTTGAAGATAGGTGTAGGTGGCTAGAAGAAAAGTTTAGAGCAATGGAAAATGCCAATTACCTTCGCAAGATCAATGCCAAAGACCTGAGTTTGGTCCCTGATTTAGTTCTCCCACCTAAGTTTAAAATGCCAGAATTTGAGAAGTATAACGGGACTAGCTGTCCTGAAGCCCATATCACTATGTTCTGTCGGAGAATGATGGGATATATCGATAATGATCAATTGTTAATTCACTATTTCCAGGATAGTTTGATCGGAGCTGCGGCCAAATGGTATAACCAGCTGGGTCGTGCCCAAATTTGCTCATGGAAAGATTTGGCACAAGCCTTCATGAGACAATATAGCCACGTAGCGGACATGACACCCGATAGGATCACGCTACAAAACATGGAGAAGAAATAGAATGAAAGCTTCAGGCAGTATGCCCAGAGATGGAGAGAAGTAGCAACTCAACTCCAGCCGCCTCTTCTGGAAAAAGAAACCACAATACTTTTCATTAATACTTTAAAGGCCCCGTTCATCACCCATATGTTGGGAAGCGCCACTAAGAGCTTCTCAGATATAGTGATGACCGGTGAAATGATTGAAAATACTGTGAGAAATGGTAAAATAGATGCAGGGGAAAACTTTAAGAGATCGGCCTCGAGGAAGAAAGAGGGCGAGATAAATAATGTGAGTACATACAATAAGGGATATTCAAAGCCAATCACCGTTGGCTCGCCAAAGACGGTAGTTACCAGTCATCAGGGTCCTCTGAGGTAGGAAACCAATTCGAGGTCAGAAAGACCCCAATTTACACCTATTCCAAAAACTTATGGAGAGTTGTATCAAAATCTATTTAATGCACATGTGGTAGCCCTTTTTATCTAAAACCTATGCAACCCCCGTTCCCTAAGTGGTATGACACAAACACTCAATGCGAATATCATGCAGGGATAACAGGGCATTCGATTGAGAATTGTACTACGTTCAAGAAGGTGGTTGAAAGACTCATCAAAATGGGTATTGTAAAGTTAGATGACCCATCGGACCAAACGTAGCGGGAAATCCGTTGCCCGATCACACGGATAAAGGGGTAAATACAATAGCTGAGGGTGGAAGTAAGAGAATTAAGGCAGACATGATGGAGGTAAGAACCCTAATGAAATGTGTTTGGGAACAGATGGTATATATGGGTCTAATCACACGAGACTCAAACGAAAGGCCTAAAAGGGTAGAAACATATTGTGAGTTCCATGCCAAGGAGGGTCATAATATCCAGAAATGTGTAGAGTTCAGGACCATGGTACAAAATTTGATGGATAATAAGGAGATGGAGTTTTATGAAGAATTCAAGGGATTTGAAGAAAGAGAGGTCTGCGCCTCAGAAGAGGGACCCGTAGAAAGATTCCAGAAGGTCAATCACTCAGTAGTGATTATTTCACGGCCAAGGAGCAATGAAGCAGGGATACAGATACCACCGAAAGTTATAATTCAAAAACTGGTACCCTTTTCCTATAGGGATAACAAAAGGGTTCCTTCGAATTATGACTGTAACGTGACAATTCCAAGAGAGGGAAACCCGATAAATACTTCAGAAGAGAGCAATGATGATGGCTTCTACACACAAAGTGGAAAGCGTTACGATACATCAATTTCAAAAACAGAGTCTGTAAAAGGAAAAGCCTTGGTGGTTGAACAGAAGAAAGAAAAGGTGGTCCGACTTGAATCACCTGTCAACAAGCCAGCAACAGAGAATGAAGCTAAGGAGTTTCTAAAATTATTAAAACATAGCAAACAGAGTGTCGTAGAGCAGTTACATAAACAGCCAACTCGTATCTTGGTACTAGCGTTACTCTTAAGCTCAATGGTACATGGCAGCGCGTCAATAAAAGTATTAAATGAAACTTACGTCGCTAATGACATCTCTGTGAACAAGTTAGACCGTCTAATTGGTAACATAAGCATTGATAACTTCATTTTCCTTAACGACGATGAAATACCTATGGTAGGTATGAGATCGACCAAAGCTCTGTACATTACAACCCGCTACAAAGGGTATAAGCTGCCAGGGGTATTAATTGATAATGGATCAGCCCTAAACGTCTTACCCTTATCCACCTTGAACAGGTTGCTCATGGACAGCTCGCATACGAAAATGTGCCAGAACATAGTGAGGGCGTTTGATGGTACTGAAAGAAGAGTAATAGGAAGGATTGAAATACCCCTTTTAATCGGCCCAAGCATGTATGAGGTAGATTTTCTGGTAATGGACATCAAGTCTTCTTACAATTGTTTGCTAGGAAGGCATTGGATTTATTCGTCAGGAGAAGTACCTTCATCGCTGCACCAAAAGTTGAAGTTGATAACAAAGGGTCGGCTAGTGACACTCAATGCAGAGGAGGACATCATTACGGCGGTAACTAGTGACGCACCTTATATAGGGTTAGAAGAA
The DNA here is from genome assembly GCF_025698545.1 of Gossypium raimondii. Taxonomy (NCBI): domain Eukaryota; kingdom Viridiplantae; phylum Streptophyta; class Magnoliopsida; order Malvales; family Malvaceae; genus Gossypium; species Gossypium raimondii. Next base: position 56,112,692 of record NC_068577.1, on the reverse strand, counting down.
GAAGCGATTGACTGTTCATTCCAATCTTTGGAATTTGTAAACGCAACCTTCATTTTTGAAGGGAATAAGATCCCCACACCCAGAATATCCAAAACAACGAGGACGGGCTTACAAATGATGGCTGGAAAGGGGCTCTACCTGGGAAAGGACTTGGGAAATACCTTTAGGGGAGGGTAGGGATACCCAGATTAATGGACAAACGAGACCGCTTTGGCTTAGGATATAAGCCAGATGCAAAGCAAAAGAGGAAAGAGTTGGAGAAAAAGTGGGAAGTGAGAAAAGCGCGTTTTGACGGAGAAGAGATTAAATGGGAGCCCATGATATTCCCTCACATATCTAGAACTTTCGTATCAGGGGAAACCATTTATTTTGAGCGGAGGACGTCGAAAAAAGGAATGGCAGAAGAAATGTTATGAAATCTGAGCATCAATGCTATATACGAAGAAGAGCTGGGAGAAGGGAATTCATCAGGCATTCACCCTTATGAGCCGGGAAGCGTTCTAAATAATTGGACTGCCGAGGAGATCCCTGTAACTTTTAAAGTCAATTCAGAGTAATATTCAGGACACACTTGTTGCTCTAAGCTTGGGAGCAACAAGAATCTTTTGTAAAAGGCATATGTCTAAAATCTTATTTCAATGAAATATATCATTCAGTCTCATTTTGAGCAAATATTCTTTTATTCTTTCCATTCCATTCATAAACATACTGTGCATATGAGTATTCTTAGATTCCTTTTCTTTGAATATCCTTTTCACCTCAATAACAGGTCCCCAGATATTAATGATATAAGCAACACTGCTACTAACTCAGAGTCCCCTTTTGAGCAAGACATGGGTATAGAAGATTCTCAGGATTTTAAATAGGATCGAGGTTGTAACTTATCTCCTGATTTGCTAAGAATCGTAGAACAAAAAGAAAAATAGATCCTACCTTATAAAGAGTCGGTAGAAGTTGTGAGCTTAGGGGAGGGAAAAGAAGTGAAAATTAGAGCTTGCATTGACGCGGAGATGAAGCGAGATCAGTGGTACACCGACTCCCTATAAAGAAAAAATGTAAACCAGTTCAACAAAAACTCTGAAGGATGAGACCTGATGTCTTGCTGAAAATAAAAGAAGAAGTTAAGAAGCATTTTGATGATGGTTTCTTACAGGTGGTCAAGTATTCGGAATGGGTAGCCAACATAGTCCATATTCCTAAGAAAGATGGGAAAGTACGAATGTGTGTGGACTACAGAGATCTAAACAAAGCCAGTCCCAAAGATAATTTCTCGTTACCCCATATTGATACCTTAGTAGACAACACTGCTAGTGACTCACTGTTCTCCTTCATGGATGGTTTCTCCAGTTATAACCAAATTAGAATGCACCCTGAAGACATGGAGATGACCACCTTCATAACGATGTGGGGGACATTCTGCTACAAAGTGATGCCGTTTGGACTAAAAAATGCGGGAGCAATGTATTAGAGAGCCATGGTAACCTTGTTCCATGACATGATGCACAAAGAGATAGAAGTTTATGTCAATGACATGATTGCATAGTCTAGAACAGAAGGGGAATATGTGCAAGTCCTTAGAAAATCGTTCATAAGGTTAAGAAAGTTCCAACTAAAACTAAATCCAGCAAAATGCGCCTTTGGGGCCAGATCAGGAAAATTATTGGGATTCGTGGTCAGTGAGAGAGGCATTGAGATCGATCCAAACAAAGTAAAGGCTATACAAGAACTACCCCCACCGCGTACTCAAAAAGAAGTTCGAGGTTTTCTAGGGAACTAAACTACATCGCTCGGTTCATTTCACAATTAACTGAGAAATCTGACCCCATATTTCGTCTCCTTAAGAAACACAATCTAGGTGTATGGGATGAAGAGTGTCAGACAACTTTTGAAAAGGTCAAACATTACTTGTCTAACACTCTAGTGTTAATGTCATATTTCCCAAATAAACCACTGATATTATATTTGGCAGTATTTGAAAATTTCATGGGATGCGTGCTTGGCAAACATGATGAGTCAGGACGAAAAGAAAGAGCAATCTACTATCTCAGTAAGAAGTTCACTGAATACGAGACGAGATATTCGCCAATTGAGAAAATATGTTGCGCTCTGATCTGGACAACTCGGAGATTGAGACAATACATGTTGTACCATACAACCTGGTTAATATCTAAACTGGACCCTCTGAAATACATGATGGAGTCGACTGCTCTGAATGGAAGAATGGCCCGATGGCAAATTATGCTGTCTGAATTTGATATAGTCTATGTGAACCGGAAAGCAATAAAAGGGAGTGCAATAGCAGACTTTCTGGCCAATAGAGCGTTGGATGATTATGAGCCACTAAACTTTGATTTCCCGAATGAGGATTTGATGTGTGTTGCAACCGCAGAAAAAGACTTTCAAAAAGGCGATCTTTGGAAGCTGAATTTTGACGGAGTCTCGAATGTTGTGGGCAATGGGATTGGGGCAGTCTTGGTATCTCTTGACGGTGATCATTACCCATTCACTAGAGGTGTATGAGGATTCTGCATTGGTAATTTATCAGCTCAAAGGCGAATAGGAGACAAGAGACTCCAAGTTGATTAATTATTGAAAACTGGTCCTAGAATTAATTGAGGAGTTTGATGACATTACCTTCTGTTATCTTCAAGGGATGAAAATCAGATGGCCGACGCATTGGCTACATTAGCCTCTATGATCAAGGTAAATAAAAAAAAGGATGTGAAGCCTATCCAAATGAGCATTTATGAGGCTCCGGCCCATTGTTACAACATTGACAATGAAGAAGAAAATGATGATCACCCCTAGTATCACGACATACTGCGATATGTAAAGAATTGCGAGTATCCTGGCCAGGCAACTGAGAATGAAAAGAAGACATTGAGAAGGCTGACCAATGATTATGTCTTAGATGGAGAGATCTTATATAGAAGAGGAAAAGATCAAGTGCTGCTAAGATGCGTAGACGATGTAGAGGCCAGGAAAATCTTGGAAGAGGTCCATGAGGGAATTTGTGGAACACATGCTAATGGTTTCACAATTGCCAAACAAATCATGAGATTCGAATATTATTGGGCCACCATGGAAGGAGATTGCATCAAATATGCCAAGAAATGCCATAACTGCCAAATTTATGGAGACAAGATTCACGTGCCCTCTTCACCTCTCCATGTCATGACTTCTCCATGGCCTTTCTCTATGTGGGGCATGGATGTCATTGGGCTGATCTCGCCAAAAGCTTCAAATAGGCATCGTTTCATATTCGTAGTTATTGACTACTTTACTAAGTGGGTAGACGCCACTTCTTACGCTAATGTTACAAAGTCAGCAGTCAGCAGATTCCTAAAAAAGAAGATCATATGTCGGTATGGGATGCCAGAAAGGATTATCTCCGCAATGTATTGAACTTGAACAACAGCACGATAGCGGAGGTCTATAATCAATTCAAGATCAAACACCATAACTCATCGCCATATCGTCCAAAAATGAATGGCGCGGTAGAAGCGGCCAATAAAAACATCAAGAAGATCGTAGGAAAGATGACTGAGACTTATAAGGATTGGCAAGAGAAGTTACCATTTGCCCTTTTTGCCTATCGAACGTCTATCGGGACCTCTACCAGTGCAACACATTTCTCATTGGTGTATGGAATGGAGGCAGTTTTGCCCATTGAAGTAGAGATTACTTCCCTCCGAGTTTTATCAGAACTGAAACTAGATAGAGCGGAATGGATTCAATCCCGATATGATCAACTAAATTTGATCGAAAAAAAGAGGTTACGAGCTATACGTCATGGTCAAATGTACCAAAGGAGAATGATGCGAGCTTATATCAAAAAGGTTCGTCCCAGGGAATTCCACGAAGGAGACTTGGTACTGAAGAAAATCCTCCCTATACAAGAAGACTTTAGAGGAAAGTGGATGCCAAATTGGGAAGGACCTTATGTGGTAAAGAAAGCGTTTTCTGGAGGAGCGTTGATTTTGATCGAGATGGATGGTAAGAACGTACCTAATCCCGTGAATTCAGATTTAGTCAAGAAGTACTTCACTTAAAAAAAAGAGTGAGGAGAGGCCAAGGTGAAAACCTGCAAAGGGCGCCTTGAGACCAAAGGGGTTTTGAATTGAAAATCTAGGAATGGGCAGTTCAAATTTTGATCAAAGGTGGGGCATACGATAGTTTTGTTCTCTCTGAATTAATAAGAATGAGAGATGTTACATCTTGGGGCATCAACAAAGTCTTCTATGACTTCTAAACACATATCAAGTCCATAAGGGTCCTCAAGAAGTTTGGGGCAGAGAAGCTCATGCTACGATATCTGGGGCACCTATTTTCATTTTATTCATTTTTTTGTATTTTTGACAAAATACGCCATCTTGATTAATTTATTCTCATTTTGTATTCTAGCAAAATTTGCTATCTTGATTCATTCATTTTGAGCTTTGCTCTCAACAAAATTTTATCTTGTCCATTTTGATAATCTTTTTCAAGCATTTTTCATTGAAATAATGATTACAGGACTAATAATATTCTAGCAAAAGAAGTTTTGCATATTACTCTGGAAGTTTCTAAATAGTACGAGGACCTAAAACAGGGCTATTATTTAGAACTAACCAACTTAAGGGTTAGAAGCATTGGAGAAAGAATAGTCTAAATTGTGACTATTTCTTTGGATTTTTCTGTCAAAGATACCGACTAAACAAGAAGGCATTAATGATAAAACCTTGATGAACAACAAGGAATGTCAACTCAAACATTAAAAATGGACCATTCTCATGACATTCTGCATTCATGCAAATATCATTCGTACACATCTAGTTAGGAAATTTGATTCATTCCGATCATAATATTCTAAACACTAGGCATAAATAGGTCCATGAAATGGATTTTGCGGGTCATGTTTCTAAAGAATAGATCAATGAAGTTACCCATACCCATGAAGTTACAGTGGGATGGGTTGAAGTCATCATAACAAGTCCTATCTCTCTGAGCAGCAGTGGAGTAGGTTGAAGATTGTAGATCTTATCTCCCTAAGCAGTAGTGGAGCAGATTGAAGACGGCGAATCTTATCTTTCCGAGATAGTAGGAAGCAGATTTAAGCCACCAGTTCTATCTCCCTGAGCAACAATGGAGTAGGTTGAATATTGTAGATCTTATCTCCCTAAGCAGTAGTGGAGTAGATCAAAGACGACGAATCTTATCTTCCCGAGATAAGATTTAAGCCACCAATCCTATCTCCCTAAGCAATAGTGGAGTAGGTTAAAGATTGCAGATCTTATCTCCCTAAGCAGTAGTGGAGCAGATCGAAGACGGTGAATCTTATCTTCCTGAGATGTAGGAAGCAAATTTAAGCCACCAGTCCTATCTCCCTGAACAGTAGTGGAGTAGGTTAAAGATTGTAGATCTTATCACCCTAAGCAGTAGTGGAGCAGATCGCATCCAGTCTTATCTCCCTGAAGTTGCAGTGGAGCAGACGAAAGAAACCAATTCTATCTCCCTAAAATTGTAGTGGAGCGGATTAAAATCACAGATCTTATCTCTCTGAAGTTGCAGTAGAGCAGATCGCATCCAATCTTATCTTCCTAAAGTTGCAGTGGAGTAGACTAAAACCACAAACCTCATCCCCTGAAGTTGTGGCAGAGTAGATTGAAGCTACAAGCCGTATCTCTCTGAAATGCAATGGAATGGATCGAAGTAACAAGACCCAGTGGACTGGAAAAAGGCTACCTGAAGAAGAAAGGCACCAGAACAAGTCAAGACTCGGTGAAACCGGGCAAAATTAGTCTTTCTTTGAAGTCTTTGCTCTATTCTCGTTATACGACAATGAGCAAAAAGGGGCAGCTGTAATAGCCCATTTTTGCCCGGGCCCAATCCACTCAAAACAGACCAAACCAAACCAAATAATAAAACAGTCCCAGTCCATTACAAAACCCAATACACTCAAACCCAAATACAAGCCCAACTAAACCCTAAGCAACCCAGTAGTCCAAAACCTGAAAAATTTTAGAATGGCTAGAAACCCTCGCACCGCCCGAGGTGCTTCAGCCGAAGTCTGCTCCTCTGGCACCCTCATTTCACCAAAACAGCAAGTTGACCTTACTATGTACCTGCAAACAGAGTAAAAAGGAAAACAAAAACAGAAGAGTAACAAAGATAATAGCAGAAACGAAAGCAAAAGAATAGTGATAGCAATGTAATCGTGGCTATAAAAGCCACGAAAATAACTATGTAAGTTTTTTACACGAAAAATACAAGAGAAAAAAGAAAAATCAATCAAAAGAATTAAAGGTTGATATTTATTTGATTTTCTGGCTTCGTTTCGTTATTTATTTTTTATTTTCATTTTTAGTTTTCTTATAAACGGAAATAAAAAGAAAAAGGAGGGGACTCACCTGTGTTCGGCTTCTAACACCGCCGGGACAACCGAGGCAATCACCTCCGAGGATAAGTGGCCGGAAATCGACAGGTTTCTTGGGTTTTTGGGGCTTTTTGGTTACTATTTTGGGGTTTTTAAACGCGGATTCGGGCTTAAAAGGTTAAAAAGGGCCAGATCTGAAGTTTTCCCCTTTTTCGACCACAGCGTACGGCGGCGCCGTCGCCAGTAGCCGGTGACCGATGCGGCGGTCCCTTCGCCAGATTTTGGGCCGGTGCTTGGAGAAGGAAGGGGCGTTGAGAGGGCTTGATGAGTTTTTTTTTAGAAAGAAAAAAATGAAATTTTTGAAGGTTTTTTGGCTTAAATAGCCTAGTGAAACGACGTTGTTTCACTTGGCCTCCCCAGGCGCCAAAACGGCGTCATTTTGGGGAGGCCAACCCAAAACCGACCCGACCTGATGAAGGTCCGCGTGTTTTCGTACCTGAAGGGTTATTTTCCTGCCTGATCCTTCCGCTTTCGCACTGTTGTACAATCTCGTCCTTTTTTGTTTTTTAAATTTGGCCATTTAATTTTCTATGTATTCCATCTTAGTCCGTGCTGAAACGATGTGCATTAGGGCTGGGGATATTGCCCAATCGGTCCCTCGTCCTTCCAGCACGCCCTTTTTAGTCTCGGGCCATTATTTTTATTTATTTATAGATTTAAACCCCGAATTTTGTTTTAAAGTTTAATTTAATCCTTTTGTTATTTCGTTTGTTTTATTATCAATAAATGTGATATTATTTATTATTAGTTTTATTTTCCTTTTATTTATTTATTTATTCATTATTATATTATTATTATATAAATTAGTTTTGCATTACTCTTTTATTTTATATTCTATTTGTTTATTTTTAGTTATATATATGTATGCATATTTATCTTATTGTATCATTTTATTATTCATTATTTACTTCTAGCTTTTCAGATTTTCAAATTATAATAATAATTATTATTATTATTATTATTATTATTATTATTATTTACTCATTTATATCTTCTAATTCAAACTTTGTTATATATATATATACATACATGTATGTATGTATTTTTATATATTTTATAATTCTTACATATGTATATATATATACAAACATCTATTTTCTTTATTGTTATTATTGTTTCCATTGATGTTCATTTATTTATTTATTTATATTCCACATTTTTAATGTCTTAGTTTTTTATTCATTTGTTATTGTATATACATGATTGATTTGATTTTTTTTTCGTTTTTTCTCATATTATTTTTATTCACATTATCATGTTAATTATTCCATTATGCATATTAACACCATAATTCAAAAAGAAAATTTCTAAGTAAGGCAATATTTTGCGCTTGGAAATTCGAGAAAATGTGCTTGTTTCGATTCCTCGTTTAGCCAAAATAGCCAAATACCCTCTTAAAGTTTCAAAGTATGGGTTTTGGAAACCATATGGTGATCTTGGTTTCGAGAGATTAAAGTATCGTATCCTAATGTACTGGATGTGATATTCTTTCAGAACAAGAGAATCTTAAATTCCAACCCATATTGTTCGAAAGTTTTTAGGATCATATTTTCAAAATTCTTCAAAGTTTTCAATATTTGACATTAAGACATCAACTAATCAACTAGGTACCAATTTTGGCGTTACGAGGGTGCTAATCCTTCCTCGTACGTAACCGACTCCCGAACCCGTTTTTTTAATTTCGTGGACCAAAATTGTTGTTTTAATAAAATTAAATTGTTTATTAAAAACAATCACTTTTTAAGGTGATCCGATCACACATTATCAAAAAGGATTGGTGGCGACTCCCATATTCATTTTCTTTTTCAAAATCCAAGTCGACCCCGTTTTACAAAAAAATGGTGTCAACAATTACAAAATCAAATCTTACCAGATTACAAATCTTCTAAGATTACTTTCCCTATTTACCAAGGTAACCCTAATTTACCATAAATTCCTAGGCCATAAAGACTTCAAGTAGATGGGCTTCGTCACTTGTTCTTCGAATCGGGCCAGTTTAATTGGGTCACATGAGTCCCATTTAATATATAAACCTCCATGAGATGTTTTTTGTGCTTTGGTCACGAGCTCTGAATCATGGCCTGTGACACATGACATAGGGACGTAGCTAGAGGAGGCAAGTGGCGGCCTTGGTCCCCTTAGCTAATTGGTATAATACTATTTTTAGTCCTTTTCAGTTATAAAATATTAAATTCTAAGTCCTTTTAAAGCAATTTTTTACATTTAACCCCTCAAATTTTTAAAACTTTATTTTAGCTCTCCGTAGTAGATGAATATAATACTTAATCTTTTTAAATATTCTTTTGAAAGATAAATAGGCGAATAAAACGAAGAAAAACAAAAGTCAATAGGGGCCAAACAAAGCAGGCATCCTCAACACCAACAAGAGTCAATCCAACATCACAGTACACGCCACTAAATAAGACATAAAATCAGACATGAACGACAGAAAACAATTACAGATATTTATTTAGCAGCCATTACAAACGCAAAGCAAAATCCCTGACCGCCTGCAGCAATACAGCCACCATAACAGTTCACAATTATCCAAAACAGGAAAGTAAAATGTACAGTGGCCAAAGCAGAACAGGAATGATATTTGATATATGCATGCATTCAAATTTGAGGGCTAACTACTAATTAAGTAGCCATAGCTGACAGTTATATTTGAATCATTCAAATGAGAGGAAAAGGAAGAGAATCTTATTTATAGGTCAATATGGTTTACTAGAAAAGAATAATTTTAACTATTCTTTATATGTAATAAGTAAACGTAAATTGATGGAATATAAGAAAATATGTTGGAATTGCAACATAAGTAAATGCGTGTTACAATTGCGTCAAATCAAATTTCTTTTAATAAATGTATTACACACCCTATTAATTGTGTTTTAACTAAGGCATCCCTCTCGTTTTGCTTGGATAATGTTATTTTTCTTTTCCTTTTTTGCGGCCAAAATATACCATTTATTAGTAGCCCAAATGGGTATTCTGGTCAATGATGTATTCACGTGAAAAGAAGTCTAATATTTATTACATGAAATTAGTATATTACTATATATGTGTTGAATTAGTAGACTTGAATCGTCATGTTTTCTTTTTTAAAAGGAAAAAAAATACTTCGTTTCACTAACAAATCAAAGAGCTAAACAGTCCACGTTTACATTTCGTCTACCCAAAATAATTAACTTGTTTGATTTGATACATTATATAAAACTGAGTTTTTTCAGTTTGATGAAATTTGAATTCAATCCTTAATTTTATATTAAATAGCGTAAAAGTTTTCCTTTGACCAGTGCACACCAATGGATGATCAAATTAAAGCACGGGGAAATCAATAGAGATGTTTCCTAGGTTGTTTCTCCTCGCCTCGCTACCTTTGAGAAAATGCTATAAAAAGACCTAAATCCCAACGTAAAGAGAAACCAAGTTAATTTACAAGCTCATTTAATTTAAGAAAACATTTCCTTAGAGCATTTAAAAAAGAAGTTTAGAACATGGGTGTCAATGCTGAGATTGAGTTTCCAGTCATTCAGTTCCGTTCATCAGATTTGGAGCGAGGGACCGATGGATGGCGCTGTTTGTGCAAGAGGGTTCGAGAGGCTTGCGAGACTTTTGGCTGTTTCGAGGTGGTGTACGAAAAGATATCAACAAAAGTTCGAGAAGAGACATTTGGGTTGATGAAAGAACTGGTTGAGGTCCCATTGGAGAGGAAACAGAAGAACGCTAGTCCCATGCCTTACCATGGATGGGTTGGACCATGCAATCAGGTTTCTTTGTTGTATGAAGGCTTCGGACTTGGAGATGCCTCCAACTATGACTCTGTTAAAAGTTTTGCTCAACTTATGTGGCCTGATGGTCACCCACGCTTCTGGTAACAATATTTTTTTACCTTTTAATTTTTAGGTTATTTTAAGTTACTTGTTCTAGTCATTTTGAGTTCTAATCATATTTTATTCGTGTTAAGTGAATTCGAGTTATTGACATTTTTGTTTGATTTTTTGTCACAGCAACACTGTACATACCATGGCGACTCAAATAGAGGAGTTGAACAAGTTAATATGGTTAATGTTAATTGATAGCTATGGATTAGGAGAAAAATGGGAGTCAGTGATGATAAACTACAAAACGCTAGTGCGGTTTATGAAATACATGGCCCCTCCACCTGGGGAGTACGAGAGAGGACTCTTTGCTCATACTGATAAACCTGTTAGCACAATCATTTGTGATGATCATGTTTCAGGGCTTGAAATTGAGGTCAATGATGGTCAATGGATCAAGTTGTCTTTATCTCCTTCTTCCTTTTGTTTTGTTGTTGGAGATCCTCTCAAGGTATGTATATGTTTTTTTTCTCAGCAAACAAATAAAATTTTATTAGAAATTTAGGCAAGTCAACAACCAAGCCAGACTACAACCAGTCCACAAATACAAAAAATAACCAAAGCTGGGAGAAATTTCAAAAATAAAATATAAAATTTAATGGTCAAAATTTTGCACAATTACCATAAAATATTTATTAATGTTGACACGAGAATTTGGTTCAAAATTTTGAGTTTATCTTTCTAGTAATAAAATATGTTGAGAAATATTAGATCAGTGATATTGAATGTGAATAATTATCATAAAATATTTATTAAATGTTGATTTTAAAAATTACAGGCATGGAGTAATGGAAGATTAAAAGCAGTTAATCACAGAGTAATGATGAGTGGAGATAAAGATCGATTTTCTCTAGCAGCCTTTGCCATTCCAGTTGAGGGCACCATAATCAAGGCACCCGAAGAGCTTATAGATGAGAAGCATCCTCAGCTTTACAAGGATTTTGATTTCATGGACTTCTTCCTGTTTGCCTTCTCTGACCCAGCAAAGCACATTGACTCCGGCGAGCAGCTCCAAGCCTATGCTTCTCTCTCACCACCGATTTCTCATTGAAATCATGCCCATATTGACAAGTAAAAGCCCGATTTTGGCTTAAAATTAATTTTAGAAATAATAAATTTGTGTCCTATATTCAAAATCCATTACTATGTTTTAGTTAATTATAATTGTATTATGCCAAAGACTATTAAATTTATCATGTCGAGTGATTTTTTATGTATGTCATGAATAAGTAATGGAACTTCCTTTGTTTTTTGTGTTGTAAAAATAATTATGATGGATTAATGCTGGAAGACTTGTTTGGATCCAACTTGACTTGGCTTACAAACAATTAATTTCATGGTACATTTAGTATTATCTCCATTACTGAATAACTCTATAATTAATAAATGAAAAACTGAAAATTACCCGATCAATCCTTCCGTTGGCTCATTATAACTTTGAACGAATTGCTTAACAACAACTGAGAATGAATCAGTGTTTGATAACAAAACATGGTCTTGTGATGAGGTTTTCTTTCTTACTAAAGTGCGGTCGATGTTTTGGATCAAATCCATCAAGGAGAACTTATGCTTACTGAATCTTCTTGGTGGGGCAGTCCTAAGGATAGTGTAGTTTTGACGAGGAGGATTGATAACCGTTTGACGATGGAGTGGGAACCTCCTTCTCCTGATTTCCTTAAATTCAATGCAGATGGCGCGACTATAGAGTGCCCAGGAATGACAGGTTCTGGTGGAGTATTAAGAGATGATAAAGGAGCGATGCTCGCTATGTTCTATGGTCTTCTCAGATCTTCGCTTCCATTTAATTTGTTGAGGAAATTGCAGCAATAAATCTTGCCCTTACTCTTTTCATCCAATCGAAAAGATTTATGCTAACGGACTGATTGTAGAATCAGATTCAAACATCAATTTGTTGGTGTAAAAACAAATCGGATAAACCATGGAAGCTTGGGGGCATCTTTTCAGACATTGTTAGGATGGTGACAGGGATTGGTTCAGTGTTTTTCAAAATGTGATTCCTGAAAAGAATGGCATGACAGATTCATTAGCTAAAGTCGGAAAGGAGAGGAGGTCAATGTTTTAACTCATGGTGGTAGTGGATTCTGCGAAAGGCTGGAGATATAAATGGGCAATGAAGCTTACTGTTTGATGGTTTTTGAGAGTTATGGACTTTGCATATAGGGACATCCTGTTATACTATTTGCTATTTGAAATTTGCTCAATTAGGTGGTTTCAGGCAGCTTTTCATTCAACATTCTTTTGCATTCGTGCTTGAAATGGTTTTACTTTGCAGTTGCCTTTTGGTGTTTTATGGACTTTTTGCCTGTTGTTTTTTGGTGCTTGTAAGGATGCTTGTCTTGGGTGTTTTTGTGCATCTTTATTGCACATTTGGGTGTTTCATCTTTCGCTGCGCAGCAGTGTTGTTGAGGCGTAAGGGTGTTGCGTTTGTATAACTTTTGGTTTACTCTCCGTTTTGGGGTTTTAATAAAACTTTTAATTTTTGGCCGACAAAAGAACAACTTCATTTCTAGATTTGTTCTAAATAACATTTTGTTTGCCCATTGTGATAATTTTTTTCAAACATCTGAAGTAACGATTAATGGACTGAATGTTCAAGCAAGAGGAATTTTGCATATTACTCTAGAAATTTCTAAATAATGTAGGAAACTGAAACAGGACTATTGTTTAGAGCACACTATTTTTAAAGTTTGAAATGTCTAAAAGGGAAAGTCTAAGTCAGGACTATCCTTTCAAATTTTGTTGTCCAAGCATGCATTGAACAAAATGACATGATGTCATATTGGTGACAAAGCTTCAATGAACAAACAAGCAATGATCACCAAATGATAAGAAGAGGTTTCTCGGAAGAGAAAATTTGCAATTGTGCATAAACTTTTGGTAACACCCTGGAAATGGTGTAGGTGACCAAGGAAATTCAGATCATGTACCCTTGAATTGTAATAGGAGAGGATTTGGAAGGAGCCAGATCTTATACTCTTAAATTACAGTAGGAGGAAGAGGGTTTTGAATCCCAAAATTACGGTGGGTTCAAATTTGAGAATCACAATTGATTGAACTTTGAAGATTACAGTGGGGGCAATCCGACCAAGTAAGAGATGGGCATTACCAACCAGACAAGATAACATTCCGACGAGTTGGCAATAAAGCCTTATTGAACAATGAGCAACAACAACTCAAACATTGAGGGATCATTCTCATGACATTTCTGCATTCATACAAATATCATTCATACACGTCTAGTTAGGAGCATTTGATTGATTCTGGTCATCCTAATCACTAGGCACAAATAGGTTCATAAAATAGAATATACAGGTCATGTTCCCCAGAGAACAGATCAATAAAGATAGCAGATCTTGCCTTCCTGTACTGACAGTGAAGCAGATTGAAGACACCAGTCTTGCCTCCCTGTACTGACGGCGGAGCAGACTGAAAATAGCAGATCTTGTCTTCTTGTACTGACGGTGAAGCAGATCGAAGACACCATAGTTTGCAATTAAAAAGATTGAAGCCACAACGGCGAATCTTACTTCCCTGGCGATGCAATGGAACAGATTGAAGCTACAATGGCGAATCTCGCTTCCCCGACATTGCAATTATAAGATTGAGGCCACAACGGTGAATCTTACTTTCCCTGGTAGTGCAGTGGAACAGATTGAAGCTACAACGGCGAATCTCGCTTCGCTGACATTGCAATTATAAGATTGAGGCCACAACGGTGAATCTTACTTTCCCTGGTAGTGCAGTGGAACAAATTGAAGCTACAACGGCTAATCTCGCTTCCCCGACATTGCAATTATAAGATTGAGGCCACAACGGCGAATCTTACTTTCCCTGGTAGTGCAGTGGAACAGATTGAAGCTACAACAGCGAATCTCGCTTCCTCGACATTGCAATTAAAAGATTGAGGCTACAACGGCGAATCTTACTTTCCCAGGCGATGCAGTGGAATAGATTGAAGCTACAACGACGAATCTCCCTTCCCTGACATTGCAATCTCATTTCCCTAGCGGTACAGTGGAACAGATTGAAGCCACGATGGCGAATCCCACTTCCCCAACATTGCAGTCAAAAAGATTGAAGCCACAACGGCGAATCTTACTTCCTTGGTGAACAGATTGAAGATAGCAAATCTAATCTCTCTGAAGTTGCAGTAGATCAGATTAAAGTTATAAACCACAGATCTTATCTCTCTGAAGTTGCAATAGAGCAGATCGCATCAGACTTTATTTTCTTAAAGATGCAGTAAAACAAGTTGAAGCAACAAGTCTTATCTCCTTGATGTTACAGTGGAGTAGACTAAAACCATGAATCTCATCCCCCTGAAGTTGCAGCAAAGTGGTTTGAAGCTACAAGTCGTATCTTTCTAAAGTGTAGTGGAGTGGATCGACGTGACAAGACACAGTGGACTGAAATAAAGCTACTTGAATAGAAGCGTCAAGAGAGGTCAAGACTAGGCGAGATCGGGCAAAAATTGGTCTTTCTTAGTCTTTGCTCTGTTATCGTTACATGACAACGAGCAAAGAGGGGCAGCTGTACAATCCCAATTTTTAACCCGGGCCCAAGAACCCAAAAATAATTCAATTAGCCCCCAACCCAAACTAAACCTTACCCACCAGCCCAAACCCGAATGGCCCAATTCCAAACCCACCTGACCCAAGCCACCGGACGTCCCATCCGCGCCTGCCCACGGTCACGTCGGCCACCCCACTTGCGCCATCACCTACAAAGAAGAAAACAAAGAAGCAAAGGACACAAGCAGTAGAAAATCGGCTATAAAAGCCAACAAAAATGTAACTTTGTTTCTTCTTCTAGCGATTTTGTAACAAAAAAACAGAGATTAGCAGAAAGAAATAAGATAAAAACTAAGTTTCAAGGTGATGGTCTTCATCATTTTACTTTAGACTTCTTTTTTATTTATTTTATTTTTATTCTTTTTGCATTCTATTTTATCTTCTTAATTTTCCTACACGGGAATAAAAAAAGGGGGAGGGAAGAGGACTTACCGTTTCGCCTTTTGGTTGCGCCGCCGTCGGAGTCTGTCCATCGAGGAAATCGGCCCTGAAAGGTCGAGCTAGGGGGCCCTTCCTCTTGGCTTTCCGACTAAGCGAACCTTGCCTTTGATTGGGTCTCAAAAAGGGGACTAGTGCCCTTTTGCGCGAGGCCGGCCACCGCCCGTGGTGGCGCAAAGGTGGCGCTGAGATGACCCAAAGGCCGGATCTCTTGAGAAAAAAAGAGGGGATTTTCGATAAAATTTTTTAAAGAGGAGTATGAAATGTTTTTCTGAAAAAAAATGGGTTTAAATACCCAAACCAAACGGCGCCGTTTTACCATTTAGGGTCAGGAGTCAAAACGACGCCGTTTTGGCCCTGACTCGCGCGGTGACCCGACCTAGGGGGAGGATCCGCGTGTTTTCTTTAAATGGGATATTTGCGCGCGCAGTCCCTCCGACTTTGCAGCGCATTGCAATTTGGCCATTTTTCATTATTTTCTTTTAATCTAATTTGGCCACAAAATTTTATTTCTGTTTCATTATAGTCTATAGCAGCGCAGCGTTTTGAATGCTTGGGAATTTTAAGATTTTGGCCCCCCCTCTTTCGGCTCGTGTTGCACTTTAGTCCTTTTCGTTCTTTTATTTTGAATTCGCCCTGTATTTTTTGTTTTTATTTCGATTTAGTCCCTTTTTTAGCAATTTTATTGTTTAATTAATTAATACCTTATTATTATTATTACTATTACTATTATTATTATCATTAATACTATTTTTGCTATTATTATTGTTTATGTTTTGTTAATTTCAATTTTTTATTATATATATATATATATGCGTACACATTTTTACAACGTATATATAAGCATATAAATTTTAAAACTCATATATATATATATATATATACATATTTAGATTTCCTTTTTACATTTTTATCATTTTATTCATTTCTTAACTCATTTTATTTATTTACGTTTTATTGTTATTATTATTTTATTATTATTAGTTTTTTATTCTTTTAGAATGTTTTAATATTATTTGTTTGCATATTTGTCTTGTACATTATGGATTTGTTTTTTATCTTATTAATGCCATTGTTGCTTGTATTATCTTTATACTATCGTATTTATTAGGTTTGCTATGTATATCAACGATATAATTTATTTTCGCATTCTTTTCATTACGACTTCGTGTTTTATTTTACTCGATATAACAAAATTTGTTTTAAAAAATGGCATTTCATGTTTAGATTCGAGAAGATCGCACCCTAACTTACTGGGTTTCGATTTTCACGGTAAATCTAAATGCACGAATCTTTTCAAACCAAAGTTTTAAATGATCTCGGTATTAAATAAAATCGCGTCCTAACTTACTGGTCGTGATCTTCTTTTTTTAAAATCCGAGATAGCTAAAATATCTTTTAAATAAGCATTTTTTTTTACGTATCGGGAATTCGAGACATTGTGTCCTAATTTACTGGATATGATTCTCTTTCTCGATTAAACGTGAAATATGCTTCTTTTCCCAAAAAAAAGTTTTAGCATTTTAATACAAGGATCGTATTTTTAAAATTCTTCAAGGTTTTTAATTTTCGACATTAAGACGTTAACTAATCAACTAGGTACCAATTTTGGGCATTATGAGGGAGCTAATCCTTCCTAGTACGTAACCGATTCCCGAACCCGTTTTTGTGAATTCCGTGGACCAAACTCATTGTTTTAATAAAATCAAACCGTTTATTAAAAACAACCACTTTTCGAGGTCATCCAATCACACCTCATTAAAAAGGATTGGTGTTTACTCCCGTTTTTTGTTTTCATTTTCAAATCTGAGTTGACCTCGTTTTCATCCAAAAAATGATGTCAACACTAATTTCATACTAATGATGTCAGCACATTGTCTTCTACCTAACTTTGTCTACTTGTTTATGCCATGTTGGTTTTCCAAACCATCTACAAAACCAGAGGCGAATACAGGGTTCGCAGAACATACAGTCGCCAAAGCAGAACACGAATGATAGTGTTATATGCAAGCATTTTCGTTCAAATCTGAGGGCTAAATAGTATCCATTGATACTTTGAGTTGGAAGAAAAAGGAAGACAATATTATTTATAAGTCCATAGATTTTACCTTGACATTTATTCATTCTTATCATAAATATATACATATTTCTATATGTAAAAGGATATAAGTATGTATTTTCTATTTATCAAAACCTATTTGCCTAATTTATTTTCCCAATGCTTATACATCATGCTAATAATTATTATTTCTTCACGTGATTAATTTTATCATTTTTTCAAATTATTAATGTTATTATATGCATGCATTGACGTTCAAATTTGAGAGCTAACAATTAGCCATAAATTACACTGATATTTTAATCATTCAAATGGAAGAGAATCTTACATATATGGTCAATAAATTGTTCCAGAATAAATTATATTTGGAGGATTTTAAAATATATAATTTTAAATACTAATGATATAATATTCTTTTATTAGTACCTAAAATTAATAAAAAATATAAATATGTGATATATTCATCTTTTAAAGATTATACAAATATACTTTTTCCAATATTATACAATTACTTAATTATAATTTAAAAGTCTTCTATTTTTAAATATTTTATATATTAGTTATTTTAATAATAATTACAAAATAAAAATATTTTATTAAAGAGTAAGACGTGATATCGAAAACTTGTATATCTAAAAGGATATAAAGTAAATAAGATAATATCCATTCCCCCACAACTCCATTGCTATCCTTATTAAAGAGGGGACTAGCTAGCTATCAAGACAGCTCCATGGCCGACTCCATGGACATGGACTTGCATTGTTTTATGTGAATGGGTTCCACCACCATACTCACATACAAGAAAGGAAGGTGGTGGAAGCCTAAAAATTGGTATATAGCCCCACCCTTTCAAGCGACCTTTTCCTTCCCCAACATTGACTTTTTCTAGCGACTTATGAACCTACTGTTACGTCTAATAAAGCAATATGCCAACTTGTGATGATGTTCATCCTTCTTAATTTGCAACAATTTTTTTTATATAATAATAAATTTAACCTTTAAAGATTATATTTTTATCAATTTTACTTAAGATAAATTTAGTCATTTATCTTTCAAAAAAAGTTAAATTGTTTTTCTTTAATGAAAATGTTGACTAAAAACTTAATTTTTTTAATGATGTTAGAGTGGCCACCCGTTGAGTTCCCAGTCATTGAGTTCCGTCCATCGGATTTGAAGCGAGGAACTAATGGGTGGCGCCGCTTGTGCAAAAGGGTTCGAGAGGCTTGCGAGACTTTTGGCTGTTTTGAGGTGGTGTACGAAAAGATTTCAGCAAAAGTCCGAGAAGAGACTTTCGAGTTGATGAAAGAACTGATTGAGGTCCCA
Organism: Gossypium raimondii; assembly: GCF_025698545.1. Lineage (NCBI taxonomy): Eukaryota > Viridiplantae > Streptophyta > Magnoliopsida > Malvales > Malvaceae > Gossypium > Gossypium raimondii. Next base: position 56,093,984 of record NC_068577.1, on the reverse strand, counting down.
GTGGAGAGGAAACAAAAGAACGTTAGTCCCTTGCCTTACCATGGCTGGGTTGGACCATGCAATCAAGTTTCTTTGTTGTATGAAGGCTTCAGACTTGGAGATGCCTCCAACTATGACTCTGTTAAAAGTTTTGCTCAACTTATGTGGCCTGATGGTCACCCACGCTTTTGGTAATAATAAATTCTTATATCTTTTTCATGTTTTGGTTCTTTTATGCTAGTTGTTCTAATCATTTCGAATTCATTTTTGTTTCGAGTAGAGCAAATTCCTGTTTTTCACATTTTCTTTTGATCTTTTGTCTCAGTAATACTATACATACCATGGCGACACAAATAGAGGAGTTGAACAAGTTAATCTGGTTAATGATAATTGATAGTTATGGATTAGGGAAGAAATGAGAGTCTGTGATGATAAACTACAAATCACTGGTGTGATTTATGAAATACATGGCTCCTCCACCAGGAGATTATGAAAGAAGACTCTTTGCTCATACTGACAAACCTATCAGCACAATCATTTGTGATGATCAAGATTCAGGGCCAGAAATTGAGGTCAACGGCCAATGGATCAAGTTGTCTTTATCTCCTTCTTCCTTTTGCTTTGTTGTTGGAGATCCTCTCAAGGTATATATGTGATTAATGTTCAATTTTAAATTACGCAAAACTTAAAATGCATGCATCATCTATATAAATATATAGAACATGAAATTTAAGGGTCAAATTTTTGAATTTATCTTACTCATAATAAAATATTAAGAGATATTAGATTAGTGATGTTGAATGTGAATAATTATCATAAAATGATTATCAATTTTAATTTCAAAAATTGAAGGCATGGAGTAATGAGAGATTAAAAGCGGTGAATCACAGAGTGATGATGAGCGGAGACAAAGATCGATTTTCTATAGCAACTTTTGCCATTCCAGTTGAGGGTACCATAATTAAAGCACCCAAAGAACTTATAGATGAGCAACATCCTCAACTTTACAAGGATTTTGATTTCATGGACTTCTTCCTTTTTGCCTTTTCCAATCCAGCAAAACACATTGACTCTGGCGAGCAGCTCCAAGCCTTTGCTTCTCTCCCACCACCAATTTCTGATTGAAACCATGCCCATATTGACAAGTAAAATACCGGTTTTGGCTTAAATTTAATTTTAGAAATAATCAATTTGAGTCCTATGCTCAAAATCCATTGCTATGTTTTAGTTTTTTATAATTGTATAATTGCATCATGCCAAAGGCTACTAAATCTATTGTGTCGAGTGATTTTTTATGTACTTTATGTCATGAATAAGTAATGGAACTTCCTTTTTCTTTTGTATTCCGACACTAATTATGATGGATTATTATTTGAAAATTATACACACCAATCTCTTGTACATATCAAACTATACCCACCAAGCCATTAATCAATCAATCCCTGACCGATACACTGTTGCAAGTTAACAGTATCAATCCTATCAATTATCTTCCCCCTAAGTCTAGCAAAAACGGTCTCTTAGACAATGTTCAGTAACTCCTTTGTTAATTTCTGAGTTCTCTTCTATTCCTCTCTTCCTATACAAAGTAAATTACAACATTCCAAACAAGTTTTTGGACCCTTTTTAAGTCTAGTATATGCCCACTGAAGCTCATGTTGGTGCCACCAAGCCAAAGCCCTTTTATCAATTTTACAATGTCTAACAGCAGCTTCCCAAATCTGTTGAGAAAATTGGCAATCGAAGAAAGAATGAGCCCTCGTCTCCAAACCACTATCACAAAGCTTACGTTGCCCATCCACATCAAGACCTTTTAGAATAAGTTCCCCTTCTGTAGCAAGTCTCGCAAGAATAGTCATCCAAGCAATAATAGAATGCTTTGGAATAAGTTATGGTTGCCAACCATACTTTTCAATTCCCCAAGCATCTCTTTTCCCGCTCCCTTAGTTGCATAGAGAAGAATACGTCCCAGTTATTATGATCGAATGTGGAGTCAACAGCATACTCCAGAACTCCTGCCACTTTATTTATCGCCAATCTGAATAAGTGAGGAAATAAAACTTTCAATTATTCCTCGTAGCATCAATGATCCATCTAGAACAACAAACTTGGTACATTTATAACCTTCCACAAGAAGCACTTTTCATCAGTAAAAGGAGTCGTATTTGTTGGTATTGGCTCATTTTTCCTACATGAAGAAGGGCATTAACAATGCTGCCTATCCACCACTATATAAAAGGCTTTAAGCTTTCACTTAGAAAATCATCCCAACAATTTTGTCTTCCCTCATTGGTCTATTTAAGTATATTTTGGGAAACCTTTTAATTAAAGTTTTCATTAGTGTGTAAATATTTTTTTGTGATAGAGAAATTATCTTTCGGTGTTGGTGCTCAAGGATGTAGGTAATTTGATAAACATCGTAATCACTCCTTTATTTACTTTATTTGCATCTATTGATTTTTCTAGCCATTTTAATATTTAACAATTATTTGTCAAGTAAATTCATTGTGTTTTGGTAGTTTCAATTTGGTATTGGTGTTCCCAATTCGATATTAGGGTTTGGTATTATAGCTAAAACTACGTGGGATATTACCCGGTGTCCACAACACTCGGTAAGTTAAAAGTTTACCTTACAATATACAATAGCTTTATCGACTAAAGGCAAAGCATATGGCAGTTTCATAAGACGTTAAACAGGTTGTTTGGCTTAATGGGCTATTGGAAGATTTAGGAATTGTTCAAAGTTGCATTAAGTTTTATTGTGGCAACCAAATTGCTATTCATTTAGTGAAAATTAAAGTTTACCATTCAAGAACCAAATTCAAGATTGCAAGAAATCTTTGAAGAAGGAAAGATTCTACTTCAAAATATTGCAACAACTAAAAATCTTACAATATGATCACATTGCATGTAATATCCGTGCTACACATCCATACTTGATTTATGTCATTTGGTTGTGTTAATACACATTATTAGGGATGAATTTAGTTATGATATATGTAACGGAAGTCACATTCATTCTATGCTAACATATTTAATGGACGAGATTGTTCCTAATACCTTTTGGATATGATGGTAAGATTTTCAGCTTATAAGGTTATATAATAAGATCTAATTATAAGGCAATTAGAATATAATTGTTAGATAATATGAACATCACATGTATAATAAGAATAATGTTAACCCAAATTATAAGTGATCTAATTTGGTTAATAATTATTGGGCTCCAATTATTAAATAAAATATGGGTCAAACATGTATAGATACTCTAGTAATTATTTTCTAATTAATTACGGGCTATTTAGAATCTAAAGTTAATGTGCAAAAGTTATATATTTGGATTATGGTCCCTAAATTACACATACGTAACTTTCTTTGACTCCAAATCGACATGATAGATCCTATTTTACAATTCTAACAAGATGAAATAATATTGGTCTATTTAGCATACTTTTGGATTTATCGTTATTTTCTAAACACATTTTATATATGTATATAAAATATTTACAAATATCAAACAATAAGACTAAATAAATCTCAAATATAAAATACTCATCAATTATATAAAATATTCTTTAATAAGTTTCACAAATACAATGCATCATTAAACAAACCCAAAATAAACAAAAAATTTATTTCATAAATTAAATAATAAGATCATCTCATACTATGCATATAACAACACATAATTAAATAAATTCAAAAGAAATAATAAAAATTTAAAATTATTTTTTGTACCTGTAATGGCCCAATTTCGTCCGGGCCCAAACAAAAGCCAAACCAAAAATAAAAATAACAAAATCCATTAAGTCCAACTCTAATTACAGATGGTCCAAAATACAAAGAAAACCTAATGGCCTAGTGGCCCACAACCTAAACTAAATTTTCAAAAAAATAGATAATAAAAAAACCCTAGTCGCCGCCTCCACGACGCCATGTCAACACAAACGACGCCCGAGGTCTGCCTCATTCACCAAAACAGCAAGGGAGCGCCTCTCCCTCCACCGCCACCTATAAAAAAAGGACACAAGGACAAAAGCAAGAACAAAGAAACAGTAGCGAAACAAGAAAAGAAAAAGAAAAAAATAAAATGTAAATCAGCTATAAAAGTCGGATTCAAGATATATTCTTGGACAGAGAAATAGATACGAAGAAAAAAGCAATCAAAATATACAAAAATCAAATACAGAAAGGTGATTCTTTTGATTTATTCTTATTTTTTTGAAACAAATAAAACATATAAGAGGGGTTATTTTTTCTTTTTACTTGTTTCGGCCGTCGAAGGGAAGAAGAAATCGAAAGCTCTCTTTACCTTTGGCCCAATTTTGTCGAGATTTTAGGGATTTTAAAACCCAAAACTGGGTTCCTAGTAAAAAGGGGGTTTAAAGGGGGGTTTGGCAATTTTTCAGCCACTAGAAACGGTAGTCACCGTTGCCGGCGACCACGACAGAGGCCAGCCATTCCTATGACTGGACTCAAAGGCCCTTTCAGAGAAAAAAAAAGGGGGGTAAAGTAGTTTTTTTTTTTTTAACAATTTAGAAATGAAATTTTTTTTAACATTTTTTACTTAAATAGGGCGTCAAAACAGCACCGTTTCAAGGTGGTCCGAAATGCCCCAAAACGACTCCGTCATGAGGCCGACCCAATTACCCGACCCAGATCCCCTGGGATCCGCATGTTTTTGTAAAGTGGTCTATTTGCGCCTTTGGTCCTTCTGCTTTTGCGGCTTGTTTCAATTTAGTCATGTTCTATTTTTCAGTTTTACCACTTTATTTTATTTTATTTCCATTTTGGTCCTTAGGCCGTACCTGAAACGACGTCGTTTCGGCTGACCCGACCCGAACCACCCCTAGGATCCGTGTGTTTTTTAGGGGGTATTTGCATTTTTAGTCCTTCTACTTTTAAATGTTTTTCAATATGATCCTATTTCCAGCCTTTTTCTTTTTCTTTAATTTATCCATTTAATTTTATTGTTTTTTTTCATTTCGACCCTCTGACCGTTGGGTCTCTTGGAACGGTGCATTTAGGGGTCTAGGAATAATTTCCCATTTGATCCCTGCTCTTTTTCGCGCGTTCGGTTTTGGTCCCTTATTCTGCCTTTTTTTATTTACAATTTATCCCCTTAAATTTCATTTAAATTTTGATTTAGTCCTCATTTATTTATTCATTTATTTACAATTTAGGCTCTTAATTTTATTTTGATTCCAATTTAATCCTTTGTTTATTTAATTTCAACCCTTTTATAGACCTTTTTATATGTATTATTGTATTTATTTATTTATTATCTCTTTATTTTTATTTTTATATATATTGAAAAATTATATTGTTTACATTCCTCTTATTTGTGCATTTTTGTCCGTTCATTATTATTGTGGTTATTGTTTTATTTTTACTTTTATTTTTATTTTATTATTTCTTTTATTATACTCTCACGTAACTATGCATCTTTCATTTTTTTTTTGAGATATCTTATTTATTTTAATATTTAGTTTGGTATTATGATCATTATTGTTATCCTTATTGCCATCAATCAAAGCCATCATTATTATTATAGTTATATTATTCATGATGCATTATTATTGCCATTGCTGCTATTATTTAATTTCCTATATTTTATTTACAAGTGAACTCTTGTACCAACTTTTTATATTATACTTCCATTCTATTTTATTATTGTTACAATTGTGCCCCGAACCGTGTTTAAATATATTTATCTATTTTTATATTATGTCCAAATAAGTTAAATGTACACCACTTTACATGTTACGTTCGTTTTTGCATGATGCATAAAAAGGAAAACTTTTAAATCGGGGCAATTGTTCATTATTTTTGGAATTAGAAGAGCCGTGTTCTTCACTTACAGAATATGACTTCTTTTTAAAATCGAAATAGTCGAATATCTATTTAAAAAAAAAGAGACTTAAGTAACGAACAAATGGCGTTTATTCTTGTCTTCGAGGATTTAAGGTATTGTAACCTAACTTACGGGACATGATCATTTCTTCTCAATTAACCTGAAATAAGCCATTTTCTCAAAAATTAATTTAATTAAGTAATGTCTTAATACAAAAAAAGGATCGTGTCTTAAATTCTCTTCAAATTTTCAATTCTCGATACTAAGACATCAAGTAATCTACTAGTTACCAATTTTGGGCGTCACGGGGGTGTTGATCCTTCCTCGTGCGTAACAGACTCCCAAACCTATTTCCTGGATTTTGCAGACCAAAAAGTATCGTTTTAATAAGTCTAACATTTTATTAAAATGAGTTTTGAGGTGACCCAATCACATCTAAATAAAAAAGGATTGGTAGCGACCCCATCTTCTTTTGTTTTAAAATAAAAAGTCGATTTCAAAAAAGGTTTTGGTAGTACCGGTCGGCATGAGCGAAATCAACCAGCATTGTTGATACTGACCGAAAATTTCTTCCGAAACAAAACTTAAAGTTTATAATTCTAATTTACTACTGGAACAGAACATTCTAACCGGTACAAGTAGTTAGAAACGAAATTGACTACTATGGTAGCACCTCCCTCGTTTTGCTTGGTCATATTTAGTCTAATAAAAATTTCATGGTGGCCGAGGCAAAAAAAAATCATGGTGCACCCCCTTTGCTACTATCTTATTATAGGGCTACAAATTGAAATCAAAGATGGACAGCGGGTCAAGTTGTGTTCTGCTGGAGATAATTGTAGCTGATTTTGTTTACTTGACTATATTATATTTGGTTTTCCTATCTTCGAGACCAAAAATGAAAATTAAGATGTAAACAAAATCAAATCATAGATTAAAAATTAGATAAATTGATCAATTTGATCCAAAATCCAAAATTTGTTTGATTCGATATATTATATAAAACTGAATATTGTTTTTTTTCATTTTTTAATTGATGAAAGTTGAATTCACCAATCGTGTGACCTGTATTCTACCTCTTCATGTGGAACTAATATTTTAATATTTATTACATAAAACCAATACTTAAATATTTCACTAATCATGTGTTGAATTAGTAAACATGATTTTAGGGATGCTTTATTGCAAATATAAAATTGAATCATATTAAATCAATTATAAATATACGATTTTAAAATTTATTTCTATTTTGAATAAATAAACGAAGAGTTGGAATATTAATTTTTTGGATAAAGTTGTGTCTATCACCCCGATACTTTTACATATAACACTATTCTATATTATGATCTAAATTATTTTTAATATAAACCAAATTTGAATTATTCATCCTTTATTTTAAAATATAATACACATTCGAACTTTGGATACAATATTGTTGCGAGGGGCGGCTACGAACCTCGAACATAAACCCTAAAAGAGATAGGAAGAATATGCGAAAAAAGATGTATAGTATATAATCGACTATAATTTTTTCCTCTTTTTAATATTTTTTTAGGCATAATGATTTTCCCCTCCAATTTTATCAAAATAAAAAGTCATTTTAGTCTTTTATTTTAAATTTTCGTCTCTTTTAGCTATTAAACTTGCATTATTTGTTAAATCACCCCAAAATGGAGGGAAAAATTAACATATGTTAACTTTGATGACGTGGTATACACATAGATTGCCACTTGTATGCCATGTTAGTAATTAATTGGTTTTTAAATTTTAAAAATATTTTTATAATTTTATTTTTAAATATTTTTTGAATTTGAAAAAATTAATTAATTGCTTACGTGGCATTTAAATGGCAATCTACGCCTTTGTCACATTAGTAAAGTTTACAAATGTTAACTTTTCCATCTACTTTGGAGTGATTTGACTAATAACGTAATTTAAAAGCTAAAATAAATGAAAAATTAAATAAAAAGTTAAAATGATTATTTTATTTGAAAGCTCACAAGTCTAAGTACCGTATTTGCTTGGTTAATGTCATTATCTTCATGTGAAAACATATGCTAATATTTATTACATAAAATTAATACTTAAATATTTTACAATATTTGAATTCAACCCTTAATTTTATACTAAGTATAGTATGAAATTTCCTTTGACCAGTGCGCCTCCTTCATTAATCAAATTAAAGAACTGGGAAGTCAATAGCGACGTTTCTCTTCGCCTCCCCACCTTTGAGAAAATGCTATAAATAGACCTAAATCCCTACGTAAAGAGATACAAGTTAGTTTACAAGCTCATTTAGTTCAAGAGAACATTTCCTTAGAGCATAAAAAAACAGTTAAGAACATGGGTGTCCAAGTTGAGATTGAGTTCCCAATCATTGAGTTTCGTCCATCGGATTTGAAGCGAGGAACCGATGGGTGGCACCGTTTGTGCAAAAGGGTTCGAGAGGCTTGCGAGACTTTCGGTTGCTTCGAGGTCGTGTACGAAAAGATTTCAGCAAAAGCTCGGGAGGAGACGTTCGGGTTGATGAAAGAACTGGTTGAGGTCCCGGTGGAGAGGAAACAAAAGAACGCTAGTCCCATGCCTTACCATGGTTGGGTTGGACCGTGCAATCAGGTTTCCATGTTGTATGAAGGCTTCGGACTTGGAGATGCCTCCAACTATGACTCCGTTAAAAGCTTTGCTCAACTTATGTGGCCTGATGGTCACCCACATTTTTGGTAATAATATTTTTATTTACCTTTTTAACTTTTAATTTGCTTGTTCTAGTCATTCGGATTAGGATCATTTCTGGTTCGGGCTGAGGGAATTCAAGTTATTGACATTTTGTTTTTATCTTTTGTCTCAGTAACACTGTACATGCCATGGCAACACAAATAGAGGAGCTAAACAAGTTAATTTGGTTAATGATAATTGATAGTTATGGATTAGGGGAAAAATGGGAGTCTGTGATGATAAACTACAAATCACTGGTGCGATTTATGAAATACATGGCCCCTCCACCGGGAGATTATGAGAGAGGACTCTTTGCTCATACTGATAAACCTGTCAGCACAATCATTTGTGATGATCAAGTTTCAGGGCTAGAAATTGAGGTCAACGGCCAATGGATCAAGTTGTCTTTATCTCCTTCTTCCTTTTGCTTTGTTGTTGGAGATCCTCTCAAGGTATATATGTGATTAATGTTCAATTTTAAATTACGCAAAACTTAAATGCATACATCATCTATGTAAATACATAGAATATGAAATTTAAGGGTCAATATTTTGTTGTCACTAGAATTTGGCTCAAAATTTTGAATTTATCTCACTCATAATAAAATATTTAGAGAAATATTAGATTAGTGATGTTGAATGTGAATAATTATCATAAAATGATTATTAATTTTGATTTCAAAAATTGAAGGCATGGAGTAATGGGAGATTAAAAGCGGTGAATCACAGAGTGATGATGAGCGGAGACAAAGATCGATTTTCTATAGCAACTTTTGCCATTCCAGTTGAGGGTACCATAATTAAAGCACCCAAAGAGCTTATAGATGAGCAACATCCTCAACTTTACAAGGATTTTGATTTCATGGACTTCTTCCTTTTTGCCTTTTCCAATCCAGCAAAACACATTGACTCTGGCGAGCAGCTCCAAGCCTTTGCTTCTCTCTCACCACCAGTTTCCGATTGAAACCATGCCATATTGACAAGTAAAATACCGGTTTTGGCTTAAATTTAATTTTAGAAATAATCAATTTGAGTCCTATGCTCAAAATCCATTGCTATGTTTTAGTTTTTTATAGTTGTATAATTGTATCATGCCAAAGGCTACTAAATCTATTGTGTCGAGTGATTTTTTATGTACTTTATGTCATGAATAAGTAATGGAACTTCCTTTTTCTTTTGTATTCCGACACTAATTATGATGGATTATTATTTGAAAACTATACACACCAATCTCTTGTACATATCAAACTATACACACCAAGCCATTAATCAATCAATCCCTGACCGATACACTGTTGCAAGTTAACAGTATCAATCCTATCAATTATCTTCCCCCTAAGTCTAGCAAAAACAGTCTCTTAGACAATGCTCAGTAACTCCTTTGTTAATTTCTGAATTCTCTTCTATTCCTCTCTTCCTATGCAAAGTAAATTACAACATTCCAAACAAGTTTTTGGACCCTTTTTAAGTCTAGTATATGCCCACTGAAGCTCATGTTGGTGCCACCAAGCCAAAGCCCTTTTATCAATTTTACAAAGTCTAACAGCAGCTTCCCAAATCTGTTGAGAAAATTGGAAATCGAAGAAAGAATGATCCCTCGTCTCCAAACCACTATCACAAAGCTTACGTTGCCCATCCACATCAAGACCTTTTAGAATAAGTTCCCCTTCTGTAGCAAGTCTCGCAAGAATAGTCATCCAAGCAATAATAGAATGCTTTGTAATAAGTTATGGTTGCCAACCATACTTTTCAATTCCCCAAGCATCTCTTTTCCCGCTCCCTTAGTTGCATAGAGAAGAATACATCCCAGTTATTATGATCGAATGTGGAATCAACAGCATACTCCAGAACTCTTGCCACTTTATTTATCGCCAATCTGAATAAGTGAGGAAATAAAACTTTCAATGATTCCTCGTAGCATCAATGATCCATCTAGAACAACAAACTTGGTACATTTATAACCTTCCACAAGAAGCACTTTTCATCAATAAAAGGAGTCGTATTTGTTGGTATTGACTCATTTTTCCTACATGAAGAAGGTCATTAACTATGCTGCCTATCCACCATGATAGAATTAAGTTACTCGAATCCTTATTTAAATAAAATATAGTGGTAAAATAAAATAAAAGTAAAATCCTTATAGAACTACATTTCTTTTATTTTATTTTAAAATAAGTTTTTTTAAACCTTATTAAACTCCATCTTTTTTAGAATAATGATAATTGATAGTTATGGATTAGGGGAGAAATGGGAGTCGGTGATGATAAACTACAAAACGTTGGTGCGGTTTATGAAATATATGGCCCCTCCACCAGGAGAGTATGAGAGAGGACTCTTTGCTCATACTGATAAACCTGTCAGTACAATCATTTGTGATGATCAAATTCCAGGGTTAGAAATTGAGGTTGATGGCCAATGGATCAAGTTGTCTTTATCTCCTTTCTTTTGTTTTGTGGTTGGAGATCCTCTCAAGGTATGTATGTGTATAAATATAGCGGTAATTTTTTTATTTTTAATTTACTCAAAATTTAACATGCATGAATGATCTATGTGAATAGACCATGAAATACTTATTGATGTTGACAACAAATCTCTAGTTCAAACTTTTGAATTTATCTTGCTCATAGCAAAATATAGAGAGAGATATTAGATTAGTGATGTTGAATGTGAATAACTATCATAAAATACTTATTGATGTTGATTTTGAAAATTGAAGGCATGAAGTAATGGGAGATTAAAAGCGGTAAATCATAGAGTGATAATGGGAGGAGATAAAGACCGGTATTCTATAGCAGCTTTCGCCATTCCCATCGAAGGTACCATAATCAAGACACTCAAAGAGCTTATAGATGAGCAACACCCTCAACTTTAGAAGGATTTTGACTTCATGGGCTTCTTCCTTTATGCTTTTTCCGACCCGGCAAAACACATCGACTCCCGCGAACAGCTCCATGCCTTTGCTTCCCTCTCACCACAAATTTCTAATTAAAAGCATGCTCGTATTGACAAGTAAAAAGCCTGGCTTTGGCTTAAAATTAATTTTAGAAATAACAAATTAGAGTCCTATACTCGGAATTCATTACTATGCTTTAATTTGTTATAATTGTGTAATTGTATCGTGCAAAGGTTATTAAATCTATCATGTCGATTTATTCAAAAAAAAGTTCATTGTCGAGTAATTTTTGTGTATTTTATGTCATAAATAAGTAATAAAACTTCCTTTATATTACGAAAATCACTCAACAATTATATTGTGCAAAGGTTACTAAATCTATCATGTCGATTTATTCAAATAAAAAGAATCCATTGTCGAGTGATTTTTGTGTATCTTATGTCATTAATAAGTAATGGAACTTTTGTGAAAATAATGTTTAAAGACTATTTTGAATTAAATTAGAAGTTTGAATATTTCTTGTGTTTATGAGCAAATTTGTCTACATGTTTTACTCCATATGTCCTTGTTGAATTGTCTACATCATTATCTTTTTAAGTTATTCTACTATATTAAATATAAAATAATTATTTTATACTATAAAATTTTAAATTATTTATAAATTTAAAATAAAATTCAATTTCATTCCTTTAATTAATCTCAATTTTTAATTTTTATTTTATTAATTGTTGCAACACTTCGATTCAAATCTATTCATAAAATTTTTATCTCATAGACCAAGATTATCGTCTTAAAATTGAAGGTGACAACTTAGAAAATTGGGTTCCAACTTACAACACATAGCTTTACAATTTTCATAACTTCAAAAATTAAAACCTTTAATGGTACGCTTGGATAAGAATTTTCAAAATTTGAAAATTTTTAGAATGTACATTATTTTAAAATATTATAATTTTTAAGAGAATTTAAGTTAATGAAATTCAATGATTTTATAAAAATAGTTATAAAAAATTAATGATATTAAAATAAATAATATAAAATGCAATATAGATATCATTTTATCTATAAAAATATTTTAAAGACTATAAAATATAAAATATATTAAAATTAAATAAATATTATATTTTAAAGTTAATGGTTTTTTCATTGTGAGACCACGTGTACTAAATAGGAGACGACGTCTATTTAAGTGGAATTTGTATAGAAAATTTGAGTTACTTAAAACTTTTGTTATTTTTTTTAAAACCTTTATGATTTTCTATTGTGTTTATCCAAAAAACTTATATTTTGAGGGCTATTTACCAATAAAAGCTTATTTTTTATAAATTTATCGAAATGGGCCCGGTATTTTATTATTTACCAGAATGGACCATTTTCCGGCAAATTGCGTCCACGTTAGCGCGATGTCAGACGTGGCCGCGATTTCCTGACTTGTAGGTTTTTGGATTTTAGGGTTTAAGATTTTAGAGTTTTTAGAATTTTTAGGGTTTTGGAGAAAAAAGTAAACAGATAAGTCGCGCCCACGTGTACGCGCTTCTTTATGGAAACATCTGCCCTTGAATCTACAAATGTTGAGCATGCATTCACTGAAATACTAACTCAAATACATCATGTGATCAGTCGAAAAGCACTCGAAGGAGGGAATGATCAAACAACATTGCCCAAGGGACAAACCATCAATGTCGGCTGTCGGGATGATGTTTCAGCTGTGAAGAAAGACGGCTGCTATTCTGCATAATTGTTAGATGATTCCGAGTGTCCAAATTTGCTTCCTCATTAAGCACAAGCTTTCCTCACCGTGATCTTTCTCAAGATCTTTCGTTGAATACGAAGAAATCACAGCATTCTAGGGATTTTCTTATAGTTTGTTCAGACAGATCTAGTTTTAGCATTTTAAATGATTTTCATTAGTTGTGGAGAATAAATTTTAAATTAGCTATCATAATGTTTTGTATTTTCAAAGGAGTATTTTATGTAATATAACAAATAAATAGGGATAATTTAGGTATTATAAATAATTTAAATAATTTAGTGCAACTATATACATGAAATTTCATTAGATGGGCAAGCGCGCTTTGTTGCCACGTCAGCAAAGCGCGCTGACGTGGCCGCGATTTCTTGGCACGTCCCCTGACATCGCGCTAACGTGGACGCGATTTGCCGGAAAATGGTCCATTCCGGTAAATAATAAAATACCGGGCCTATTTTGGTAATTTTAAAAAAATAGGCTTTTTTTGGTAAATTGCCCATATTTTGAAACAAAAATTTAGATTTGTTCAAGGGTAGGTAGCCTGCCTAGCCTCATTGGGCTGACCCAACTAGGGTCAGACTTGGACAAGAATTTTTATACTTCGGATCAGCACGAGCTAGCCCGAATTTGATTTAAATAATAAAAAATATTTATAATTAAAATTTAGTTATAAAAATATATAAAGTAGCAACTTGAAAATATAAGTTTGATATTTTATTAATTTTTTAATAATAAAGCGGGCTTTTTGAACGGCCCAACCCACCCAAAAAAAAGCTTAGACTTAAAAAATATTTTAGAATTAGATATCAACTCAGGAACACCTCTATTCTAAATCCTCACCTAAACACGCTTCTGAGTTGTATAAATATCTTTCCTTTTAAATTACCTCTGTAATTAATTTATTTTAACTTGTAAATTTACAATTATGAACAATTTTTTAACAAATTATAGTACCTAAAATTGCACAAACTTTTGGTTTTTGGGCTTAAAGAATAAGCTTACCAGCTCAATCATACATCAAATTCAATTTGACCGAAAGACCTGGGCTTTGAAATTTGAATAACGAACCTACACTAATATTGGGCCAATTTAACACTAATCTAAACTAATTAATTATCAATTTTAAAATAAAACTTCAATTTGTTTAAATTTTATTATTAATTAATCCTAAGATTAAGTCAAAATTCAATTTAGTTCCCAGTATAATATAGCAAATTCAAAGCCCTATCATCATAAAAAATCAAAATAAAATCCAAACAAAGTTAGATGTATATAATTTTGATAGTACCTAGTCGATTGCTCTTGTTGAGGTTACTAGTAATAATCTTCTACTGGTAGTAATCTCCTTGGCCATACTAATTGTTTTCGTATTTATATTGGTTGTAATATGAGTTCTGATAATATTAGTTACCTTACTCCTAGTTGATCTTGTTAACTCGTATTTTTAGAGTATTTCATACCAGTTGAATCATAGCTTTCTGTCCAGTTCATACAAACGTCATCAATTGTTATAACAATTTAAGTATGCAAAGTGTAGAACAATACAAGGATGGTGATTCACACCATAGGATGTAGAGAGCTACTAGAGGTGACGTTTTGGAGGTGTTAAAAGGTAGTATCTGAGTAGAGTGTTAGCTATATATCTGGTCTTGCGTCTCTCTCTCGTTGGAAGAGAGGGTATTTATAGATGAATAAGGGTTTGAAGTGGATCCCTCATAGCATGGTTGCCTTCTTAGTAGAGTTCAATCTAAACCTAGACTAGAGTATAGTTTGAACTTAACCACTTTCGACGTGTGGGGGTGTTCATATATAGCAGGCGTAAGGAACATTCAAGCCTGGGGGTGTAACAAAATTAAAACCAAAGATTCCTTTGTCTTTCATGGTTGAAGATCTTATCATGGTAATGATACTAACATATTATCTTCTAATTGTCTTTTATGATCAAATATCTTTTCATTATGCTAACATGTTATCTTCTACTTGAACTTGTCTATTTGATTATATCATATTTGTTTTCCCTGACTGTCTACAATGCTATGAAGGCAAATCCGCCGAATTGAATGACCTATTTATTTATTTTGATTGCTTAATGTTATATGAAAAGAATATTATAATATTTATTACAAAATTAATACTTAAATTCTTTACAAAATCTATGTCATGATTTTGATAGATGCTTTTTATGGTCTTAGGGAAGTTAATAGATGCTTCTCTGGTTGTTTCTCTTTGTCGCCTTTTAGAAAACGATGTTATATATATAGAAGTTTATTGCTACGTAATGAGAGACCAAGTTATATAATTTACAAGCTAGTTACTCTAAGAATATAAACTTGTTAGAGTATTTTTTAAAAAATCAAGCACATGGGTGTTGATGCTGAACTTGCGATCCCGGTCATCGAGTTTCGGACCGGTTCGCGGGATTTGGAGCGAGGGACTGAAGGATGGCACCATTTGTGCAAGAGGGTTCGAGAGGCTTGCGAGACCTACGGTTGTTTCGAGGTGGTGTACGAAAAGATATCGAGAGAAGTCCGAGAGGAGACGTTTGAGTTGTTGAATGAACTGGTTGAGGTCCCGTTAGAGAGGAAACAATTGAACGTTAATCCCAAGCCTTACCATAGCTATTTTGGACCATGTAGCCAAGCTTCTTTGTATGAGGGCTTCGGCATTGAAGATGCCTCCAACTACGACTCTGTTAACAATTTTGCTCAACTTATGTGGCCGGATGGTCATCCTCGATTTAGGTAATAAAAATTCTTCACCTTTGTATTCTTTTTAGTTAAATATGTGAATTTCATGTGTTGGTTAATCTGATAGGATCAATTTAATTCAAATAATTACTTCTTTTTTAAATTTTGAACCAAAATTAATACATTGAAGTATTAACCAAATCAGAACTTATTCAAATTTAATAAAATTGAACCAAATACTGCTCCTATCTAGGGGTGAGCATTCGATCGAATCGAATCGAATAAAAAATTTTCGAGTTAATCGAGTTTTCGAATCTCATTTTATCATCCTAACTTTATTTGAAGTTTTCTTGAATCGAGTCGAGTGAGATGGAATTCGAATCGAATCGAATCGAATATATTTGTTCGAGTTAAATTTTAAAAAATAATTTTGGGTCCTTGTAACCGTTGTCACCCATCGTAATAAAATTTGTCTACCTTAATCAAACTTTTTATTAACTTTCATCACCTCATAATTTATTTATTAATTTTTTATATACTTGTTAGCTTCTTTGCTTGCTTAGTTGTTTCAATTATCTTGATTCTTGTCACTATGTATTTTAGAATTAAAAATATATTAAATGTAAAAATATGATTTTTAATAAAAGTTATTTTAAAAATAAAATGTGAAATTGATACCAATATAAAATTTTAACACGAATATTTTATGGCATAATTAATAATTCAATTTTAATATAAATATTCAATATGACTAAACAATTCAATAATATAAATGATATAAAATGTGAAATTTAATTTAATAATATAAATAGTAAATATAAATAAAATTATTACTATTTATGTTTAGTGATTTTTTGGATAATTTTGATTTTTATTTGAGAGCAAAGGGTGAGAAGTAAAAGTTTAGGGGAAAATAAAAGTTTTGGGGAATAAAAGTTTGAGGAAAGTAAATAAGGGGGTAAAATTTTGGAGGAAAATATTAAAAAAATTGGAGGGGGAGGGTTTGGGGTAGATGGGAGGTGGGATGGGAAGGGAATAAAAGTTTTAGGGGAAAAGTGGGAATGAGTAAAAATTTTGGGAGAAAATAAAATGTTTTGAGGGTTTTTGGGAGTAAAATTTTGAGAAAAAGTAAATGAGAGAGTAAAATTTTGGTGGGAAATGGATTTTGGGTATTGGGGGGTTGGGAGGGGAGGGGAGTAAAAGTTTTGGGGGGAAAGTGGGAAGGAGTAAAAGTTTTGAGGGAAAAGTAAAAAGGTTTGGGAGTTTAGGGTAAAACTGTCAAATATTGTAGTTTGATATTCGAATTATTCGAGTTATTCGAATTCGAAAACTCAACTCGATTCGAACTCGAAATTCGAAAAAAAAATTCGAGTTGATTCAAATAACTCGAATAACTCGATTCGTTTAACTCAAAATTCGAATTTTTTTTCGATTTTTTCGAGTCGAATCGAGTTTTGCTCACCCCTGCTCCTATCATATCTGCTTTTTTTGATACAATGCCTGGAACTACCCATAACTCCTCCCTAACATTTAAATAGGAGGATAATACGTTTCAACACACTTAAATCTATGTCCTCCTGCACTAGCGACAATGCCACTACCAATCAAGTTAAAACTCAATCAACAATAAAATGACTCCTTTAAATATTTATATTTTAATAAAATTCAATTAATAAAAGAGTAAATTTATATTTTACCTCAAAATTATCTAGTTCAATTTTGATCTCCCATTATAAAATTTCTAGCTTCGTCCTAGCGAATTCAAGTTTCTATCATTTCCATTTAACATATTTGGAATTTAGACTCGTCAAGCTACTCAGAATCATAAGTTTTTGGAACTTTAAAAAAAATTCTAAATCCTTCAAAATCATTATAAATGTCAACTGATTGATATTTTGTCAATTTAAATCTAACAAGTCATTATGTACGTCAACTGATCGATCTTTTGTCCTAGCCAAACCATTAACACCATGGTGAAGCAAATGGAGGAGCTAAATAATATAATCTGGTTAATGATTATCGAAAGCTATGGATTAGGAGAGAAATGGGAGTCATTGATGATGAGATACAACATGTTATTGCGGATGATGAAATACATGGCCCCATCATTAGGTGAATATAAGAGAGGATTGCTTGCTCATACTGATAAACCAGCCAGCACAATCATTTGTGATGATCAAATTTCAGGACTAGAAATTGAGGTGAAGGACGATGAATGGATCAAGTTGTCTACATCACCTAATTCTTTTGTTTTTTTGGTTGGAGATCCTCTCATGGTAAATTTAATTACTTGATAATAATTGGCTTTCATTAACATATATTTTATTTGATCATATCTCTAGTTTAATTTTCAATTAATTTTTCACTGATAGACTATTAAATACTAACCTAGATTTATCTTTACATTTTTAATGAGAATGATTACAAACTTCTACTTTTAAATTTCCATTTAATATTCTTAATCAAATTATTGTTAGTTATCATAAAATAATTATTGATATTGAAAATTGAAGGCATGGAGTAATGGAAGAATGAAAGCAGCGAAGCACAGGGTAATGATGAGCGGAGTCAAAGATCGATACTCTATAGCAGCCTTCACAATTCCAGTTGAGGGTACCATAATCAGAGCACCTAAAGAGCTTATAGATGATCAACATCCTCAGCTTTTCAAAGACTTTGACTTCATGGACTTCCTCTTTTTTTCCTTTTCCGAGCAAGTAAAGCTCATCGACTCCCCTGACCAGATCTACGCATTTGCTTCTCTCTCACTGCCAATTTCCGATCAAAAGCATGGAAGTTAAAAATCTCGATTTTGATTTTAAAATTAGTGTTGTGGATTGCATCTTTATCTCATAATCCGTGTTTTAATATCGTATTTGTATGTTTTAATTTGTCGTAACTGTGTTTAAGGTATTATTTGTTGTAACTTGAAAGCACCTCGCCAATCATATTTGTATGTGATTTTTTTTTATATCACTAGGAATTTAAGATTTCTTAAGCCAAATACCCGTTCGCATAATTCATAGTAAGCTTATGTGTGAAATCTGAGTTGTCCTCCGCCCGAGTCATCCATATTATATAAACCATGTTTACATAAATACTTTCTTTATGTATAATTTAGGAGAGAAAAAGAAATGTTCCAGATTGAACCCAAATTCTCATATCACATGATAAAATAATAAAAGAGATATACGGATAACCCATATGTCCAATCATTTCATCATAAAACATGAGCTAAACTAATAATTCTAATTCAATTAAACATTCCAAATTCAATTAAAATGCTAACACTATTACTTGAGTTAATAAATATAACAAACCGATTCCATTAACTTTTTTATTTGTTCAACTTATTTCGATTTCGATTCAATGGTGATTCCAAATAATTCGCTCAAATTCAATATTTTTGTCAGAATTAATACATTTATTAATTATCAATTCAATCCATCATATTAATCGATCTAATTCGATTCTAACAAGATTATTGCTTTGAAATCAACAACCACATGGAACAAAACATGCTGCAATCACCAAATTCAATTTCACATTCAAACTTTGCAACTCCTGGTCAAAGTAGTTAGTCTTCCCACGTTGACACCTACCTATATACAACAAGCGCTGAGATCAAAACATGAGCCATATTCAAACCCCAAAAGAAAATCCCTAATATCCGCAACCCTCCATTAAAATAATCAATCCATGAGTACAAAAAATTCCTTAAAAAGCTAGTTAATTTTTTACATGAAATTATAAATTTATCATGACATGCTATAGATTAATTAAAAATTAATTCAAATATTCACAACACATAAATTAGTCATACACGTTTAACGTCATTAGTATCTTCCTTATCTTCATTAATTGGGAAATTATTTGCTAGCAAGTTGCATTTGGATTTGCATTTGCACACCATTTCAATTTATCTAAAAATAGGCTATTTGGTTTAAAGGGGGAAAACTGGTCTTTTGGGGTTAAAAGGGTAAAGTTAACCAAAATTATGAAAAGTAAAGATAAAATTATCGTAAAATGAACATTCCTAGTAATCTTATATTATCAACTTTTAATATTATTGATAATATTATTGATTGAGTTTGAGTTCGATTAGTATGAGCATTGTTGCCAATGCAGATGGATATGGGTTCGAGTGCGCTGAAGTGCATTATCCTCCTATTTATGGGTTGGGGAGAGGTTATGGGTAGTTTTAGGCTGTAACACCCCGAACCCGGCCTAGACGTTATGGCCGAATCTGGCGATGTCACGTGGAATGGAATTTGAAGATAAGATTGTCGAGTTAAAACCGTTACAGTTAGTTAGCTTTTATTTAATTCGAAAAAAAATAAGTACTAGTTGATTTGCTTTAAAACTTGTCTCTTAGCAGAAGCTTTTGTAACCAATTAATTTAGGGAAAATCATTTCTATTTATGAAAACCTTAGTTTTTAGAAAAACCGTGTTTTGTTGAGTTGCAATTTTAAAAAAATCCATAAAAACAGTATAAAGTCCCAAATTTAAAGTCAACCAATCCATAGTCCAAAAGTTACATCAAAAACCCCAAATAAGTAATAAATTTTAGACATTAACGGAAAACAGTCTAAAATTTATGTGTGGCCACCGTCGAGTCCTCCGCTGCACTTACCAGTCAAGTCTGGGGATTACCTGTACAGATTAAACAAAAAAAGGTGAGTTTTCGCAAACTCAGTGTGTAATCCCCACAGAAAACATGCATACAGATATTCAACAGCATTCAGTTAGATATAGTCTGGGACCTGGGCCCATCACAAAATCAGTTTGGGCCTTAACCCATTCAGATACAGTCTCAGAAATACATTAGGGCCTAGGCCCATATTAGATACAGAATGCAGATATAGTAAATCAGAATCCTACCCACCAGCCTCTCCCACCATCTCCGTCCAACCCTACACACCATGTGGGGATTAAATCAACTCACTCATCCCTACACACCATGCTGTACCGAAATACGGCACATAATCAGAAGGTTGCAGCTGAGCTGCCAGATAACAGGCTTAATAGTCTTTCAGACACTTCCTCCAAATAACATCAACCCACCCCGATGCAATGCAACATGCAAAATATGTCATGCCATTATGCAATTAATAGTACATACATTCAGATATCATAAATCAGAGAAAGAAATGACAGCAAGCAAAATAAAATAAAAAATATGTAAAAAGATGGTTATAAAAGAGCCATTTGAACCGATTGTAAGGGTTCCTCTTTTTTTTTAATACAAGAAAAGAGATTCAAGCAAAAAACAAAAAAGGCAAAGTAGATCGAAAAAGGAAATCTGAACAGGCAAAGGTTTTTTTTTTTTTAGTTTTCGAAATATTTTTTATTTTTGTTTTATTTCAAAAACTGTATATATACATATATATTTAGCAATATACAAAAAAAGAAAAAACTTACCGTTTGAATTTTCCAGCCACCGTGTACGGCGGCGCCGTCGCCATCGCTGGCGGCCGATGTAGCGGCGACCAACCGGAGCCATTGCTGGACCTTCAGGCCATTTCAAAGAAAAAGAGAAGGGTGTTTTGTTTTTTTTTTTTTAACTATTGAAAATGAGTTTTTTTTTTAGATTTTTTTACTTATATAGGCCATCAAAACGACGTTGTTTTGAGGCTGGCCTTAAACGCCCAAAACGACGTCGTTTCACCCCTAGGATTCGCGCGTCGACCCGACCCACCAGAGGATCCGCATGTTTTCGCTGTTGGGGATATTTGCGTAATTGGTCCCTCTGCTTTTGTGTCGCTTTCATGCAGTTTTTTCATATATTTGCAATTTTGGCTACAGAATTTTTCTTCTGTTTTAATTTGGTCCCCAGACCATGCACACGCGCCTCACTGGGACGACGCCGTTTGATCAGCGAGGGAATATTTCCCTTTTTGGTCCTCTTCCTTTCACGCGCATTGTGATTTAGTCCTTTTTGTGCTTTTCATTTTTAATTTCGACCCTAAAACCTTGTTTATTTTCAATTTAATCCTCAATCTGCTATTTTAGTTATTTTTCCAATTAAATTAATTATTTTAACATTATTAATATTATTATATTGCATCATTATTATTTCTTATTAATATTATTATCCTTATCTTTTATACCTTTTTATTCTAAAATTTTGTTATATATATATACATATACGCATACATTTTTCTAATATATATACGTATATTTTTAAGGTTATTATAAATATATTTTATATTTCATTTTTATACATACACATACCTATATCTATATCTACATATTTTAATTTAATACATATAGATATACATGTACATACTTATATATATTTTCCATATTTCGTAATTTTAAAATATATATACATACATATGTTTCTTTCATATATATTTCATAATTTTAAAATATATAAATACATGCATACATTTTATAATATATGTATGTACGAATATTTTTGATTGTCATAAATACATACACCTGTACACATACTATTATATATTCTTCTATATTTCATAATTCTTATATACATCCATATACATATGTACATATTTTAATTTACATACATATATATGTATACATACATACTTACTATATTTCTATTTCATAATTTTAAAATAAATATATATCCATATATTCTTCTTATTTTTATATACACATGTATATATTTTATATTTCCTTGATTGTTTCGTTGTTTCGCGTAATGTCTACCTTTTTATGCCTATTTTATTTCAAAAGCATTTTAATTCGACTCGTTTATTTACTATTTATCTTACATTAATTAATTCGTCTCTGTATTTATCTTTCATTTACTTGCACTCGTGCTATTCATGTTTGTCTTTATCATTGTTTTGTCATGCATACCAACGATATGATCTATTTTCGCATTTTTACGACTTCGTGCTTTATTTCACTCGATATATCAAAATTGGTTTCAATTCGTATTTTGAGATTCGGAAAAGTCGTATCCCAACTTACGGGATTTCAATTCTCCCGATAAATCTAAATATACAGATCTTTTCAAACAAATTTTTTACGATCTCGGGATTTAACAAAAGATCATGTTCTAACTTACGGGACAAGATTTCTTTTCTAAACCCAAGATAATCGAATATCTCTCAAATAAGTAAATTTTTCGGCATTCATTCTCTTATCGGAAATTTTAGACATTGTGTCCTAACTTACGGGACGTAATTCTCTTTCCCGATTAACGTGAAATATGTCTCTTTCTTGAAGATTTTTAACATTTTAATAAAGGATCGTACTTTAAATCTCTTCAAAATCTTCAATTTACGGCATTATGGCATTAATTAATCGACTAGGTACCAATTTTGGGCGTTACGAGGGTGCTAACCCTTCCTCCTACGTAACCAACTCCCGAACCCATTTTTTGAATTTCGTGGACCAAAATCGTTGTTTTAATAAAACCAAATCGTTTATTAAAAATAACCACTTTTCGAGGTGACCCGATCACACCTCATTAAAAAAGATTGATGGTGACTCCCATGTTCGTTTTTCATTTTTAAAATCCAAGTCGACCCCGTTTTACAAAAAAATGGTGTCAACAATGATAAATCAAGTATGTTATTACAACCATCTCATGATTGATCTTTGGGCATACTCTAAGAGTTTTAACCCATAAACGACTAAACCTTACCTTCAACCGATTAACAGTAATTCCCACACAAACTAAGACTCCGATTAGTGATTACGAGCCCTTGAATCCTCCCCTAATTGGTATAAACAAAACACTTTAGAAGAAAGTTAACACACGGAGACAAATCACTTATCTAAAACTTACCGAACGATCACAGACAAACATGGAGTGACACAAGGCAGAGTGAGAAAAGAAAAATCAAGAAGATAAAGGATGAAAGAAAGTAGAAATTTGACAGCAATGAAGAGAAAAACAACAAGAGGGTGGAGGGATTTTGGGGAAAGTAAAAAAAAAGGAAAAAAAGATGAACAGAATATTTGATAACCACCTCAATCCCTTATTTCTCTCCATCAAACTTCCCACTAAATCCGCTACTCAGATTTTTAGTCCATCTTAAACTCTCCTGGACGCACGAGCAAAAATAATGCCCACATCAAGATTTGAACACAAGACCTCCTTCACACCTACACTCCACTTATCCACCAGATTAACAAACTCATTCTTATAATTATTTGACAACTTTTACTTAAAAGTCTACTGACCAAAGATAGGGCTTATTCATAAAAATATCAAAATTTGTCCAATTCTTGGCTTGAACTTGGAACCTCCCAAACACACCCAATACACATAACCACTAAAGTATACTGATATTTTGTGTCACACATTCACAATACACAAAATTAAAATTTTGGGCGTTACATAGGCATTGTGTCAAAAATCGAAATAGTCCTCCTATGTAAAATTTCTTGAAACGTAGATATTTTTTGGCATAATGACTTTCCAACTTTACAAAAAAAAATCATTTTAGCCTTAAATTTAATTTTTCGTCTCTTTTAGCACTTGAACTTGCATTTTTTGTCAAATCACCCCAAAATGGATAGAATACCCTTTATTTTCTATTATATTACTAAATTATATTCATATTATTTTTATATTACATCAAATTTTACATTTTATATTTTATTTAATAGAATATATTCTTGTAACTGGAAGTCTCTTTTTGGAAATTATCTAATTAAGCTAGGATTGTATTCCACTCTCAATAGGATTATTCTAACTTAAACGAGGAGAAAAGGTTATGTTACTTTAGCTAAGACGATTATGATAGCCACTGACTCCATAGTTATATTAGTAGGTCTCTACTTATACATAGAATTACAGTAATTAATTAAATATCGTTAAGCTCTGATGTCTTATAGATGGAATTTTAGTGCCTCTATCGGTCAATCATACAACAAATTGTAATAAAAATTATCTATAATAAGATTATTGCGTAAACAACGTCTTATGGAGATTAATTTATTAAATGAAGCTCATTTGACACACTTGAACTGATTTAATTTGTTGAACCCATGAAAAAACCTATTTACTTGAAGCATTGGTGGCTCAGTGAAACACTCCAAAAAAACTAGAATTATCAAGATAATTAATGTAAATCTAAGGGATAAGATTATATAGAGTTTAAATCCCTTAGGACTCTCATCTTGTTGATAGGCAATAATCTTAATCATTGATGTAATTCAATTTGTATCAACAAATCTGAGGGAGCTCAACAATAAATACAGACATTCTTCTCACTTGTAACATTTCATTGTATTTTATTCTTGAGTTAAAAATACCTTTGAGAGCATTAACTCAAATAACTATTATTTTCTTATGGCTTTTTTGTTTGTTCGTAGCTTTAATTTCTGCAACAATTTTCATTCTTCAATAGTAAAGCTAACTAAAATGGATTTGAAGAATAAAAAGTATAAAAATAAAAATATTTTTATTAAAGAATAACACGTGATATCGAAAACTTGTATATCTAAAAGGATATAAAGTAAATAAGATAATATACATTCCCCCACAACTCCATTGCTATCCCTATTAAAGAGGGGACTAGCTAGCTATCAAGACAGTTCCATGGCCGACTCCATGGACATGGACTTGCATTGTTTTATGTGAATGGGTTCCACCACCATACTCACATACAAGAAAGGAAGGTGGTGGAAGCCTAAAAATTGGGTATAGCCCCACCCTTTCAAGCGACCTTTTCCTTCCCCAACATTGACTTTTTCTAGCGACTTATGAACCTACTGTTTCGTCTAATAAAGCAATATGCCAACTTGTGATGATGTTGATCTTTCTTAATTTGCAACAATTTTTTTTGGTATAATAATAAATTTAACCTTTAAGAATTATATTTTTATCAATTTTATTCTCTCTCTTTTTTAAATAAATTTAGTCATTCATCTTTCAAAATAAGTTAAATTATTTTTTTAATGAAAATGTTGACTAAAATCTTAATTTTTTAATGATGTTAACGTGGCCACCCATAGGGTAATCTACTTGTACTTCATGTTGATATTATACTATTTGCTTTACATGCCACATCAACAAATAATTTAAATTTTATAAAATAAAATATTCCAATTTCAAAAATATATAAAAAATTCAAAAAAATGATGAAATACATATGGATTGTCATACGAGTTGCAATGTTTAAAAATTTAACGTTTTAGAAAGTTTTTTTATTTAAAAAAAAATCAATTCGACTCTTTGAAAGGTTGATAGTCAAATTCGACTATTTTTAAAAAGTTAAATGTCAAATTTAGCTAAAAACAATAAGATCAAATTAACAAAAGATATAAACATTAAAGGCTAAATTTATCATAATACCAAACTTTTGGGCCCATAATATGTGTTGGATTCCTTCTGTGTACATTTCTTATGACAGCTTCCAAGATGTTTCAGTGAATAAAGCTTCAACATGGACTGCCACCCTCCATTTCAAGCATTTTCTTGCACTATATATATATACATATGGACCACCTAAGTTTACAAAGTCTACATATTTGTATATATATAATTAATGGGGAGTAATCATAAAAAATATAGCAGCTCCTGTTTTTCCTATTGGGTACCTAATATCAGCACAAAATCCTTTCCTTCTTCTTCAAGTTACCTATTTAAATGCATTAATAAGATATATATAACTTGCTAATTGGTTTTGAAATAAGATATATATGTGATCCAAAGTATAGTTTATTTTTGGATAAGTTCAATTTCACAAGCAATGTATAAATATTAGCAAAGTTATGAAAAGGAACACATGGTGCATACTTTTGTACATCATGTGAGCTTGTTGCCGACTTGCTATTTCAATCACAACATACTCTTTCAATGTGTCCCACCTGAATTAATTTTTTGGTCACATATGTTAAGTGAAGAGTTGGTAATCCTTTGTCATATTTCCCAAATTGATGTTCAGTGCCATTAATTGCATATTCCTCTTGCTCATTAAACTTCATAATCCTTCCCAAACATGATTAAAGGTCCCTCAATAAACTTGCATTTTGAGTGTCAGAATTGCATATTGCTTTGCCTAATTAAACTTTCAATTTATGTTTGGAATTTGTAAATATGGTTGGGTTTCACTACCTTACAACCACAAATGAGAGACGAAAAATTACTTTAAACATAGATATTACAAAGAGTTAATTCTACATAGGCGATCCAAAGGGGACCCTAGATAAAATGGGCATATTGCAATTTGAACCCCCCCTTATTATTTAGAATTACAATTTAATCTTTTTTTCATAATTTTTTTAAGTTTGTCACCCAACAATATATATTCTTATCTTGCCCTCTATGTTCAGGGGTATAGCCAAAGGGTGGCAGGCAGGCAGGCACCTTTACCCCTCTTGGTTGAAGGGTTTAAATGCTTAGCGCGTTTTAAACATAAAGAGAAAATTTGTAATTTTTGCCCCCTCCAGATAAATTTGTCTTATCTCGATTCCCCGTCATATAATTCTTGACTTTGCCTCTCTTTCTATGTTTATAGATCCTATTGCTTAAACCAACAAGAAATCTTTTCATAAATATTTAATCACCAAATAATCTTCAATAATACAAATTTAACCCATAATAAGATATGTGCATAGAGATTTTGTAAGTTAAGGTTTTTGCATATGCCCTTTGTTAACATACCTACATACATACAAATCATCTAAAAGATCCTACAATTGATCACTCAATGATAAGTAAATGTAAAAAATAGAACCATGGTCCACTAGGTGAGAGTAAGTGGGGTTTACTTTGTAGCTTTTGAACCCCAAAAGATGATACCTAAAAGTGACACTTATGCAGGGGGAAGTGCATGAAACATGATCCATTGTTTGCGGACAAACAACAACAGATCCATTGCTTATGGCCATGCAAACAATAAAATGAGTTTCCATCTTCCTTTCTTCCTTTTCTTTTTCTTTTTCCTTTAGTTTTTCTTTATAGTCAATGCCCCTACCTATTTTCTCCCTTATTCTTAGGAAGTCCAGGCATTTTTCACATGTACATAGATCTACTACATACACAAGTTTCCAAACTATGGGTTAACTGAATTCTCGAGTTGAAATATATAGATAAAGGTTGAAATTATAGAAGAATTAATCCCATCTAACATCCCTAAACTTCAAAGTATCCTAATTGAGAATGTCTGTTCAGATCTAACATGGAGCATATTTAAAATAAGTTGATCAAATTGTAAACATATGTGTACCTATCTCATGAACAATTTAGATTTGATGTGTTAAAATATATATTTTCCAAATTTTTGTATAGTAAACATATATGTTAACAATTTGACATTTAACACTAATGCTTTAAAACTTAATTAAAACAAGTTGAAATTTTGGACAAAATTAAAATCTAAAAAGACGTTTGTTTTGTACACCTAATAACCTTTACAATAAATCAATCATTCACTTAAAAGACAAATGCTTACTGGGTGTCAAAAGTACAAAAAATATTTACGAAATTAAAGTATTTTTCATTTTTAATGAATTTATAAAAAAATTGATTTTTTAAGATTTATAGTTATTCCTTTTAACAACATTATCTTTAAAATTCGATACCTAAAATTATAATATAGTATAATGCTCTTATCTTTTTTTTAAGGTATCTATTGTAGCGAGTCCAATAACTAATCATCCGCATTCTATAGACCCATTAAGGGGGTAAATGTTGATCACGAGTTTTAAAGCTACTCTATACCAAAGGCGATGATCGAACCCTCGACCACTGGTTATGGTACTAGAAATAATGCTGTTATCTTTAACCAAAGGAAACAATCAAAAACTCAGAGTTTAGAATGGTACGTTTCAGTCAAGGGGCCCTCTAAAATTATGTTTGCTTTTATAGTTTTATATTTATGCGAAATTAAAAGCATTAATTGGTAACTGGGTTTTTATAGCTACTCCATCAAGCATACATAAATACATGTCTATGCCTTACAATATAAACTTTTATTCATTCAGCTCCCACTCTTTCGCACTTCTACTTATTCTGACATATTGCCTTTATTTTACAGGATTTAAAATTTAAAGTTTAGGGTCTACAAAATAATAAAATATCATAATAATAATAATAATAATTGAAAAATTAAATATATAAATAAATTTGATATGTTATATTTTTAATTATATTTATAAAATCTAAAACTCTCAAATAATTACTTATAGTAATTTCAATATTTGGTGTGTGAAGGCTTGAAGGTGACAACTATCTAGAAAAGAAAAATTAAATCGAATGCCAATAAGGGTATGTATCAAAGATCTCATTCAATGTAATATTAAACAAAATACAGTGTAAGTCATCAATATTAAAATCACGTGAAGTTCACATGATGAAATGTGCTTGTCATCAAGCACCAATGTAGTTAATAGACATTGGAATTTTAGTCTAAAAGAAATTATTAAATTATGGTTTTAATTCTTATATTATATATTAATTTGAGAATTTAGTTGCTATAATTTGATATAATAGAAGGACTGAGTTTTAACGCAATTTGTATGGGTATTGTTGTCAATGTAGGAGGAGGTTGATTCAAGTGTGTTGAAGCGCATTATCCTCTTATTTATGGATTGAAGAGGGACTATAGATAATTCTAAGCATTATCTTAAAAAGAACAAGATCTTAAACTCGAAACCTTGTTTAACATTAGAAAAAATGATGATTTAAACTATTTCTTTTTGTGGGTACAACTCATATATCTTTAGTAGGAACAAATCACTATCTCGCACGTATTATAATTTAATCACACAATCGTCCAAGCATTAAGGTCGTAAGATTTTTTTTTTTTTAATTCCACCCAATGAGATTAGTGATTTAGGTTAACCTTAACATGATCGAAAATATAAGGACGAAATTATATCTAATTAAATCCATAAAATCATTTTTGAATTGTGTAGTGTCAACTCCCTTATAAACTAGGGTACCTTCTATTCTTTTTCCTTCATACAGTGAGTACTCCGACAGGAAAAAAAGTGAGGGAAATTATAAGATTAAGATCGAGAGATGGATAGGACAGCTACAATTCCAGTTATTGAATTTTCAGGTGAAGACATCAAAAATGGCAGATCATCATCATCACCAGATCAGAGGTGGAAAGCATTATGCAGCAAAGTAAGAGAGGCATGCGAGAGCCACGGTTGTTTCCTACTAATGCGCTACGACAAGATCCCAACCAGCTTATGCGAAGACATGTTGGTAGGGATCAAGTCATTGTTCGACCTCCCCGAGGAAACCAAGACCAAGTACCAGAACCCTAAGCCTTACCGCAGTTACCAAGGCAAATGCCCCGTGGTTCCTTTACACGAGAGCTTCGGCATCGACGACGCCACTCGTCTCGAAGCCGCTCGAGACTTCACTCACCTCATGTGGCCTCAAGGAAACCCTGCCTTTTGGTAATGTTTCTTCATCCTTTCTGTCTGGTTTTTACATGTTTTTTGGTGCTGAATGATGGGTCAATCAATCTTTTATGTTTGGTTGCATTGGCTATATGTATTCAAGCTAAAATACCCTAATAACATTTGATTTTCATTGCTATACTTTGTTGAAGCAAGTAACTTTCTGCTTTCAAAACAAAACCAGCTATAGTTTGATGAGATTTTCTAACATTTTTCTTTAATTTTCACTAAAAGAACGTACGGGGTGTCAAACTTTTCACTTGTTTTAGGAAAACCAAAAGGACCCTTTGTCACAATCAACCGAAAAATGAACTTGAAAAATCATAATATATGTATATTTATCTCTAATGACAATAAGAAAGCTATAGTTTTGACATGATAATGGCTGCCACCAAACACCTTCACTACCAGCCAATTCCATATTTAATACAGTGCTTATGCTTGAAATAGATTTGCATTTAATATACATTGCCAATGCCAGCTTTAAATTTCTTTAAAAAAGAAAAGAAAAAACATTTTTGTTTATTTTACAAACACATGCCTTCGCCAGAAAAAAATCATCATTCATCATAGAGAAAATAAAACTTATGGTCAGTCTCTTTGTAACTGGTCTTTTGGCTGCAGTTTCATTTAAGTCTTCTGTCAATTGCTCAGCTGTAATCTGGTCTACATATTGGCCAACTCAAAGCACTCCATCACCAATCATGAAATCCAGCATTAATAACATAGACAGACTGTTTAAATTCATTTGCCATTTAGTGTCAAAAATGGTAAAAAAATTTAAACAATTTTGCGTATTAGTGCCGTTTACAACGTCACTATTATTATTTAGCGACGTTTTTTTGGCTTCTCATTTCCGTCACTAAAGATTGATGGTGACAAAATCATAATTTTGTCACCAATTTATGTACTAATTGCACTCTTTTTTTAATCATTATGATAGTGAGATACTCAATATGATGAGTTCAAAGATGCTAGAGCTAAGTTTTATGATCCTTGAAATGATATTCGAGAGTTTTGATATCGAAGAAAAGAAGTATGAAGCTCTGGTGAGAGATAGTGTAAGCTTTTTGAGGGTGATGAAGTATAAAGTACCGACAAGTGAGGACCAAAATTTAGGGTTGGTGGCTCACACAGACAAGAATGCTATCACTATTCTATGCCAAAATGAAGTGCAAGGGCTTGAGATTGTCACTAAAGAAGGACATTGGGAACAAGTGGTGGTTCCCAAAGATGCTTTGGTTGTCATTGTTGGTGATGCACTTAAGGTAAGTATATATTAAAAAAATAATCATTCTTTCATTCATCATCCTCTCTTTTTCACTATGGAAATACATGATAGTTACCAATTTAATTGAGGATTTACATGAATATCATATAATAAAGAAATAAATTCAATAAATTTAATGTACCACTTCCTAAAAAATTTTGATTGTGAGAGAGTTTAATTAGTAATCACTTTCAAATAAGATGTCCTATTTTTAACTTTTTATTTGCGTCGTGTGCATCCCAAATATTTATACTATTTATAAACCTTCTAAAAAATTCCTTGTACTTCAATAAAGTTTTTAACATAATAACTCGACTTAACAAAATTCAAACAAACTACAACAACAGATGAAGTGTTGGTAAAATGAAAATTTTGTAGTTATTGAAGTTTTCTTTTGAATGAGAGAATGTTGAGAATGTTTTTTTTTTTTTACCAAAGGAAAAATAGTTACAGCTTTTTCTTACGTGGGGAAGGTTTTTAAGAAAGATTGTTGAATTGGTTTAGAGTTACTTGACTTTAATAGTTTATTTTTCCTGCAAAATAATGCCACGCGGCAACTTTTGTCAGTAATTAACATCATTAGAGGGAGATACTAAATTGGTAGATGATATTTTGAAAGTGGAAGTATTACATTAAAATTTTTATTAAAGTATAGGGGAATTTTTTTTATTATCCTTTCTTTTGTATATCCCAAAATTAATAATTCAATTTAAGTTATTTTAACCTAAAATTTTAATTTTTACCTCTCAATTTTTTTTAATTTTAACTTGATCTAATTCAAAATTCTTAACTTCATACAGTAAATTCTTGAAAATTAAATAAGGAAATACAACAACCAATAAATAACATATATCTTGAAACTTGCATAATCAAATATTATAGTAAAACAACCTAATATAGTAAGGTTTAAATACAAACACATGTTTTAAAAATTATTTTATTATTTTACTAGCCATTTATCAAGTTTTTAAACTTCACGTTAATTAGGTACATTCACCACCTCTTAAAAAAATGTAAGAAGTTGGACACTTGAATACATCTCTAGAAAAGAAAATGTAGAAGCAGATCGAATAGTTAAAATAACTTTTAATAAAAGAGAAAGATTGCAATTGTTTACATATAATCCCTTTGTTTTATATATATAGGCATGGAGCAATGGAAGACTTGTAGCAGTGAAACATAGGGTGGTGATGAAGGGGGAGAAAGAGAGGTACTCTTTCGGGCTGTTTACAGTGCCAAAAGAAGGAGCAATGATAGAGGCGGCGCGTGAACTTGTCGACAATGAACATCCGCTCCTTTACCGCCCTTTCAAATTCGCCGACTATTTCTCCTACTTTGTCTCCAATCTAAGCGACGATGCCCTTGAGATTTATGCCGGCGTTTGACTCACTCTCATTTTCTTCTCTTTGTTTTTTTAATTAATTTTTTGTAAACTAGTTTTATTATATATGCTGTTTTTTCTTTTTATATAAAAACAAAGTTAAGAATATTTAAATGAGATTTTTTTTATAATAAAGGATTTAAGAAAATAAAAATTATTTAATAATTGAATTCGAAATTTTTTGTAAAAATAATAATATGAACAAATATGTTTTGTTGTCCATTGACTGATGCTTCACATCACGTAAGCCATCGATGAGGGGTTGGTTTGCTTCTTGGTGTTCCATGCTTCCTACTGTCCGTTTGGTCTACCTTTATGGCCTTTCGCTTTTGACAATTCTTGTTTGATGTTTGGCGAAGCTCTTCTGCTTTTATAGTGGTGAAATGTTGACCAGGATCTGAGTATGCCGTGTCACTACTTAGAAATTATTATCTTATACTATTTTTCGCGTAAAATTTATAAAATCGTAGTTTGAATTAGTACCAGCCAATTGGCGTACAAGACGCAATAGTATAATACACTTTAAAACCCTTAAAACTTTACTGCAATTTCATTAGAAACGTAGTTTATCAAAGATAAGTTTTATATACAAATTCTTTCTCAAAAATAAACATATTGACATCACCCTCCCATGTCATGCATAATACAAAATAACAGATTTCTCACGGCAATACAGATCCTCTGACGTAGCCTAACTAAATTTCCTTTTCTTCAACAGCAAGCCTGAGAAGATAAGGAAACAGCGACCAGCACACGAGAATTTCCTACTTGAGGTGTGCATGTTGATGGCCAATTGCAACAACCACGTTGTTCTGAATGGGCCACAAGTTGCAGAGACCAACACACGAGAAGACCAGGGAGATGGGCCAGCAGTATACACAAGACCCACTCACAACCGCAAGGCATCTCAAAAGTTTACTGAGTTTGTTATGGGAGCCATATCAGCAGAGGAATAACGGTTTGGGGTATAAAGAGGACAGAAGAATGATGAATTAGTTATGCTACTCTATTGTAAATCTGAAATTTTATATTTCTCATCTCCTTCTCTCTGTGATTACTGGTTTTTGGTGTTTGAACTTACTGACATTCTGTTGCAAAAATAGATTGAATTACTCTTTCCTAGCTTGTTTTCCTTTGGGGATATTTTACTTTTGGTTGAAGGAAATCATTACACTCCACACGTTTGGTCCCGGTGCTCTCTCCCTCTTCTTCTTTAGCTTGGAGATAGGCCACACGGCCTCCTGGCCCAATACTCTTTTTCTAAACAGACCAGGCCTCAGGTAAGTTTTTTTAGCCCGGCCCAAATTTGTAAAAAAGAAGTTGCTTTTTGCTATTGTTTTAGTGTCGTTTCGCTATTATTACTACTATTTTTATTGTTATTGTTTGATATTATATAACTCTTGTTATTGTTTCTTTTCAATTTGTTGAGAAACATTTATTTGATATACTGTATTTTTAAATTTATTTTTATATAAAAATAATTATATAAAAAATTAATATGGACGGACTAAGTCAAGCTTGAGTTTTAACATTTTTATTCAGGCCAAACCAGATCCTAGCTTAAAATTTTATTGAGGCCCGACTTGACTCTTGATCGTCTCTATTTGGAGGTGGCAGAGTATTGTTAGGGTTTTTTGGGGACTGGGCTTAGTTGGGCTTTTTCCTTTGGGCTTATGGTTGTATCTTTTTAAATTTTTAGTCTGTGTTTGGTTAAGTGGAAAAGTAAAATAATAAATAATACTAATATTTCTTTCAAAAATAATATTAATGTTAATATTGGTAAGTGGTAAAATTTATATAAATAAAATTAAAGAAATTATATCAATTTATAAAGTCAACTTGCAGCATCATCTAGTGTTTTTTATTATAAATATTTTTATGATTAATAAAATTTATTAAACAAAATTGAGCTTTTTGCATTGCTATTAAATATTATAATATTTATAATATTTTTATATCAATCAAATGATAAATTAATTTCAAATTTTAAATTAAAATACAATTATTATATATTAAGAAAATGATTATATTTTTGGTGCAATTTTTTTGCACGTGTGTGATATAAGTAGAAACACTTGGGCCGAAACTGCATCCAATGGGCCCATTTAATGCTCAAAACCCTCAAACCATAAGCCCACTAACACCATCTTCTTCTCTAGCGTCTAGAAACGGTTTAACAGATCGTTAAAATTAAAGAGCTCGCTTTGAGTACCGCGTCAAGCTACGTCCGACTCAGTGCCCGAGTCAACGATTCCTCATCCTTAGCTGAATCTGATCCTGAACAATGCAAGAGGGCAGCAGCGAGCAGGAATTTAACAGTATAAGAGCTTCAATTGCGATGTTGAATTCAAATTTAGATCAACAGGTTAATCTTTTATCGAAAGTTATTTATTTTTTGTTATTATTATTATTAGGTAAATTTCCACATTTCTAATGACCTATTTGATGATACAGAATCAAAGGAAGATTAGCGTTCTCAATGAATTACAAAATTTACAAGAGAAAATTCGAAAGGAAGGTGCTGAATCCAAAGTGAAGAAATTCGTTTCCCTTTTGGAGAATTTAAAGGTTTGAACTTCTTTTTCCACTTATTGATATGTTTTAATTATTATTGCGCCATTTGAAAAAAAAAAAGCATTTTTTTTCTAATAAATTCTAGAATCTTGGATGCAAATTGTAGTTATTATTTCTCAAACGTTTTTCCAGTTACTAGAAAGACAAGAATCTGAAATTCGGTGTGATTTTGATGAAAAACGTTCTTCACTGGAAGCTGAGGTTAGTGATTTGGAGGAAAAAATAGCAGCTGGATCTGACAGCAAGATGCTTTCTCGTGGTTTAGATGGTTCTTTAAATGAATCATTGCAGAAGCTTAATTCAGCAAAGAGGGTAAAGTAACTTAACTTTTCATGGACTTAATCGCTTTTAAGTATATAAATAGTGACTAACAATTATGGTATATTTGGGTCATAGGAACTTGCAGCTAAACTGAGGGCAATAGTATCAATAAAGCGTCAGCTGGATGATGCACCCTCCCAGTCAGAACTCATCCAGTATGTTCACCTTCCTTTTCCATTGCTGTAAAGTTTTAGGCCTTGAAATCTTGATATTACATAGGTTGTCTGTATATGACTAGTTTGGTGATCATTCATGAGTTGTACTCAATTCTATGTAATCTGAGGTTTTATACTTGTAACTGTAAAGTGAGGTTTTATACTTGTAACTGTAAAGAGCATTGCTATATGAAACTTTTAGAAACAATTTCAACCAAATAGCAGTATGAAGCTTTTCATTTCATTTCAAATATGTTTGTACGTACAACTTGGCACTGCCTGTTATTATCCATATGATAAATCAAGAGTTTAGTTCTGGAGAATGTAGGTTATCCCTTAGCAATGTCTGCTTCCTCTGGGAAAAATAGACAGAAAAGAATAAGAGAGCAATTAATTTTAGAATTTAATTTTCTTTCTTCTAGGTAAAGTGTAATACCATTGTTGATTTAGCCATCACTTGCAGGTACGAGTGCCGGTTGTCAGAGCTGAACGCTCATATTCAGGTGTGATTTTGACCTAGCTTCTTTTTAACCCTTTGCTTCACCTTTTTTTTTTTTTTCATTTTATGTTAAGTTCTTATAGCTCTATTAGTGCTAATATTCAACATTTGTCTTGTAAAGGAAAAACTTCAACAAACTCGGAAATTCTATGCAACCTATAATGCTCTCTTGGAGATTAAAGAGTTGATGCTAAAGGAAACTTCCTTGTTGAATTCCATAAATTCACAGGTACAACTCAAATGAGTGATATTTCTATCATTTGTTTATGGTCTGTTATGCTTCTGTCTCTGAACTTTAAAACATTGAAGTTTCAACTTGTTTCTTCCTAGTTAATATAAGTTGCTTTTAGATCCTTCACACTACTTTGCCAGCAAATAAATATAGGTTAATGTTTTGACTGATTTATGCTCTAGCCATTTTGTAATTAGATAAAGAGTCTGGTATTTTGTTGAATGCAGTTTTCTTTGATACTTTTCTGCTGCCTGCTAACATGGTTAATATATTTATTAGCTTCACCTATCTTTTTCTGTGGTTCAGTATCTAGATGCTTTCATTTCTTAACCGTGAAACAGGAAGCAATTTTTAAATGTTAACAACAGTATAACGGCACACCTTGTAAAGATATAAAAAACAATATTAAATGACATAAAAGAAAATTAATATAAGAATTACCAAATGGAAATAGCATCTTTCGCTGTTACATAAAATGGTGACTCTTTTCCAAAAAGAGAAAACATCTACAAGTTTAGTTTTACTAACCAAATTGATGGTTACAATAACTTAGTTCAAATGATATAATGACATCCGGATTATTTGTAAACTCTAAACCTAATTCAGATATTGTAACTCCAGTGGATTCTTGTACTATCATAAGTAAAATTGTCAAAGTTTATACCAATCAAATTTAGATATTGTAAACCCCATACCTAATTCAGATATTGTAAACACTAGTGGATTCTAAAAGTAAGTTCAAAAGATTGATCATCAAGTAACATTGTCAAAGTGATCAATCAAAGTCTTCCACGTGTTAGGCCCTCAGTTATAATGGTGATTTGCACAATCAAATTCTCATGACTCTGAGATGAACTTGCTTTGCTTCGAATTCCAATACCATCATAAGTTATACCTTTTTAAAAATTCCAATACTGCAAAGGTTTAACCCTTATTTCTGTTTCCTAATGATGAAGGAAAACCTTAATCAAGCATTATTTGCGGTATATCCATGTTCACTCTGATTAGTTCTATGTCATCCTCCGACATTTGGCACTGTATAGTTTCTAACCTTTGCTGACATGTTTTATATTTCCTTTCATACAGTTTCAGGAGGCCATTGCTAGCACTACTGGTCGCATGAAATTACTCGAGTCCATGCAGGGAATTGTAAAGGGCAGCCAACAGGTAATGTTACCTTCCTTCTAGCAAGTTGAAAAATAGCAGGGATATATTTGCTTATTCTCACTTCAGTTTGTTCGTCTTGAGTTTGTTTCAACTACTCATTTTCCCTTGTACAGTGCAAAACTTTTGCTCTGGTATGGATTAATCAAACCTGTGTGCTTGGAAATTTAATGCAATCTAGTAAATTGGTTATCACATGAATGCCATTGGGAAGTTGAGATGGTGATGACATGTGATACTTTTAGTTTGTGGTAAAATATCAGTCATCATCCTCTATCTAGCTGACCATCTCTTGATCAATATAATAACCTAGGATGAGATTACCTTCTGCTTTTGGAAATCAAAGAGTGAGAGGAAAAAAAATGCAGTTTAGAGAGAGAATAAAATCCTCAATTCATTTACCTCCACTTTCCTATAAAGTATCAACCAAGCAACCATAGCTCTTTCATCACAAAGAATGTGACAGTAGATCTTTGAGGAAAATCCAAATTTGTGTCAAACACCCCAATACCAAAACAAACACCCACGAAGCATGTCTCCAGCAATTAATGTTCACTCCATTTCCAACACCACCTCAATTTCAAGGAAACAATAGTTTCACCG
Organism: Gossypium raimondii; assembly: GCF_025698545.1. Classification (NCBI taxonomy): domain Eukaryota; kingdom Viridiplantae; phylum Streptophyta; class Magnoliopsida; order Malvales; family Malvaceae; genus Gossypium; species Gossypium raimondii. Next base: position 56,055,564 of record NC_068577.1, on the reverse strand, counting down.
GCATTAAGACAAATCAATGGGGCCTATGCTGCTATGCCTTGTATTTTGCTCATATGGTCTAGAAATTTCTCTGAGCTACAATTTTTTTGGCCTCTTATCTAGACCTTACCCTGTACATTATACTGCTCTAAATGGTGAGGAAAGGCTAAATGGACTTGAATTTCCACCAATACACTTAAGCCACTGTGTAGTCTAACAAAACTGCTTTGAAAGTTTCCTTTTGTGTAGGTAGACTTGTGCACATTCCATGAAAGAAAAATGGTATAAAAAGGCATGCCTTAGTTTGCTTTCTTCTTTTGTTAATTCCCTTTTATCATAACTCTTTATATGCTGTATTTCACACTGTCAAAAACAGACCCATACAATGCATCTTTTGCATTAATAAGACTAGGATAATGTGGTGCACTTTCAGGAAAAATAGAGATATAATTTAATGATGATTGCTAATTAAAGAAGGCAATAAAAATGTTGTCAAGTTTTGGAAGTTCATTGTTGAAATTGTGTTGCCTTAAGTTTAGAACTGAAATAAATATAAGTTTTATCTTCTCTATTTACTTTTATACTATCTTTATACATATTTTTTATATTAGAACCAAACACGTTAATTATTCAGTTCCTAGTAATTTATTGTTGCTAAGTGATTCATACAAACATGGAACTTTTCCTGGTTAACTGAATTGAAAGTGCAGGAGTTAACAGCTCCATTTCCTACAGAAACTAAATAATGATATTAACCTACTTTGATATTGAGGATGTTTGAGTTTATTTGGGGTTGTAATGAGGCATTTCTTTTGCAGAAGCTAGGGAAGGTGCAACTTGGGCTTCAAGAAGAGCAGAAAGTTTGTGATGCTCTCAAAGAGAGGTATACCGCTGCAATGGCGGAGCAAAGACGCTGCTATTCTCTCTTAAAAGCTTTCCAGGTAGGTAATATTGCACATAATGGTTATGAAATTCTTTTTAAGTCATTTTAAAGAAGAAATGATGCAAAAATTGGAATCCATTTAAAAAAATTGAAAATAAGCTGTGTGCTAGTTTCCATGATCTAGCAGAACAATACAATTTGGTGTTCTAAAATTATGAGCTCTGATGCTCCATGTTTTGTTGAACAAGGATGTCAACCTTGCCTGCTCGCTGATGGCCTAATTGTTACTGCCAGATGCCATCCTCAGCTACACTTTATATGAGCTAGTAATAAGGAGATAACTAGTTCATACTGAATTCTTTGCCCAAATCATTTTTTGAATTCAATTGCATGTTTGGGTGGATATTGTGTTTCAGTTCTCATGATCTTCCTTTGCTGCTTAACTCGGAATTTTTACAAAGAGCTTATAATTTATCAGGAGGAATGTGCAAGGAATGAGAAGCTTCAGAGCCAGACTTCTGCCTAACTTCAAATTGGCATGTTGAAGCATCATTTGTACAGTCAAAGCTGCAGATCTCGTGCCTGCTGGGTGTCTAAACGGGACTGATTAAGTGATTCACTTCAAAAACATCCAGGTGGAGATCAAATTATCTTTGACCGAAAGCAAACCTTGTGGCCTACACAGGTTAGTGCTTTCTTGGTTTTCATATGCAGTTGATGATCCACACTGATGGTGCATCCATCTCACTAAATTCTACACAAACATTATTCACATGAATTGACATAATTACTGGATATAAATTCTTATTGTAAAATAGTTGCCTACGTCAGTTTTCAGATATGCTGGCAAAAATTTATGTGTGAACTGCTGGAAGATTTCATTCTTTTTCTTGGACAATCATAATAACAATATCCCTTGTATTTTTTTTAACTTCATCTGACAAGTGTTTCAGCATTTGATTAAATTCTAAGTCATAACATTGTCATCGTCATGCTAATACTAAAGCAAAGGAAGCTTGGTTTGACTTGTATGAAAACATGACTGCCTTGTTCTCAGGAAGTTTTTCAAGTTTCAAGAATCAAATGCAAGCAATGTTGTTGTTAAGTCAAATTTGTCATCTTATATGATTGGTTTCTTTCAAGGTTTAACAAGAGAAATTGTTACAGTTATATATATAGACCTTTCAATGGTGCGTGTCTAATTGGTTTTGGATTGAATCAATCTGAATCAAAGTCAAATTGAGTTTTAAAATTTTCAATCATTTTGATTCGAGGTTAAGTCAATTTTGAGTTAATATTGTTTTTTGTTAGTCATTTCAGGTTTGAGGCTCAAAGTTTTTAGGTTGGGTCATTCTAAGTTCTTGTTGTTTCGAATTCGGATAAATTTAAGTTCAGTTTATTGATTTTTTAAGATAAAATCAGGTTGAACTGGATTTAATTTGAGTTTAATTGAGTGCTTTCGGTTCAAGCCAAAATTAATCAGTCTAATTATTTACGCCAAGTTCTCAGGTATATACACACAAATCATTTGCTATGGTTTGGATTTCAAGGAGATTCGAGAAATTGTCGAAATGGTGCGAATGTATTGGTATTTTAAACAATTTATTAGGGCTAAGCAAAATTCGATTCGATTCAAAAAAATAAATAAATAAAATTAGACATCGAATTAATCAAATCGAATTATTCGAGTTATACGAATTATTTGAGTTAACTCGATTCAAGTTTCAAGTTCGAGTCGAGTCGAGTTGAATTTCACAATTCAAATAACTAGAATAATTCGAATAATAAATTTGTTTAAATACCTTTTGTCTCTGTCAACTTTGAAAATAAGTAAATTGATCTCTCTCAACAAAATTACAAAAAAATATTCAAAATAATTTTTAAATTCAAAATATTTATAAAATTTTTAAATTTTATGTTTAAAAAAATCTAAAAATATATATAAAAAAGTTAAAATTTTAAAATTTCTTAAAATGATAATTTTGGACCTAATTAAGCATTCAAATTTATTATGAGCCCAAATGATGGGTTCAATAAGATCTTGCCAATAATCACGTCCGCTGAATAGAAATATTAAACTAAAAGTCCATACAAAATGAGCACCTAAGAAAAGAATGTCATATGCAAATAATGAAGAACCATAAGACTGAATTGCCTGGGATGCTTGTGCCCATAAGAAATCGCGTAGCCACCCATTAATAGTAATAGAACTTTACGCAAAACTCCCTCCTTTGATATGAGTTACCACCCCTTGATCACTTATAATACCCCAAACATCTGAACGTATTTTCTAACTAAAACGGAAGAATCTTATTTTTATTATAATTTTTTGAAAGATTTTTAAATATAAATGGTTTTAAATTTATGTGCTCTAACATGGAATTAGTTATATATCTAATTTCATTTTTCTTTACTCAATTCGAAAAAAATTTTAAATTGAGTTAGGATAATAAAATAGGACTCGTGAACTCGATTAACTCGAAATTTTTTTACTCGATTCGATTTGATCAAACTCTCACCCCTAGTATTTATATATATGTTAAGTTTTAATTTTTTTTAATAAATATAAAATATAAATATTAAAATTGGTGAAAGCAAGAAGAATATTAAAAATTTTGTAGCAGTCTGGATGGGCTGATAAAGGTCAATATGGATGGATTGAAAGGGTTATAGCATATTATAGTAGTGATAAAAACAAAACTAATAAACTAAAATTATATTCTATCAATTGGTACGACTATGGACACAATTAGTCCTTTCCTTTGTCTTTTTTAGCAAAGTTGTTGGATAAAGCCCAAAGAACATGGAGAAATTTCAAAACCCAATAAATGCTGGCCACATTTTTGAACTTTAAACTAACCATATAAAAAACTCCATTTGAGGCTCAAAATCTTACAAATCAAACTTTGGGGAATTTTGGAGAAATTAAAAAAGCACAGAGAGCATAAGAAAAACAAAAAATGGCATCCTTGAGCTTAACTAGCATAACACCCCAACCGACAACAGGATTTTCATTGAAGAACAACAACAATTACAGTTACCCGACAACAAAGTTCCTTCCTAAGAAGAGACATGTTCTTCTTACATTAGCAACACCTTCTCCACAAACCAGTTCATCAACAACATCAGAACAGCCTGAAATCGAGCTGGAATTTCTTGGGGTACTTTCTTTTTAAGTTTTTTACATCCAAAAAAGATCAACCCATTTTTTTTATTTTCTTTTTCATAGAGATTGAATGATGAAATATGTGGTGGTGGCACAGCCGAAGCCAGGAAGTGATGGTTCGTATCCAGTGGATAAAGCTACAGCAATAAGTGGACAAAAGCTGCTGAGGAACATCATGTTGGATAACAACATTGAGCTTTATGCTGCCTATGTAAGTTGCTTTTAAAAACAATCCTTCTCTTTAGTTTCTGTTTCGTATAGTTGCGGATCAGAATTTAGCTCCTACTTTCAACACATTCATTATTGTCTACTTGAAAAGTTGAATTATAAGATATCCAGGTTATCGGTTGAATCAATCAGACTCAAGCGGTAGCATGAGTTCAAGTTCAACTACACATGACATCACACAATTGATGAAGTAATCTCACTTCATGAACCCAACATATTTTTAACCACTCCAACTCTACGAAAATAAAATCTCCCCAAAAACAATGCCTAATATTTTAATTTCATACTTTTTTTTTATTTTTATTGTAATATTCCTAAGTTGAAATTTTGAGATTAGGGAAAAGTGATGAACTGTGGAGGTTTTGGAAACTGTGGAACTTGCATTGTAGAGGTATGAAAATTAACTACTCTGTCACTCATTTTATTAATTGAAGGAAGCTTAATGTGGGTTATTTTCATTTTAATCAAAAAAGCATCAAATTCAAATAAAATAACCCCATTTTTTATTCTTTAATATTGTGATCAGATTGTAGATGGGAAAGATCTTTTGAATGAAAGAACCAAGGATGAACTTCGATATCTCAAGAAGGTATATGCTTTTTTTCTCAAGAAGGATGAATTTTACTTATTTTTATAATCTAATAAATATTATTATGAAGGTGTTATCATATATGAAATCTTTAAAATTTAATCCAAAATAAATTTTAAAAAATAATATCATAGAATCTCAATTTTATTATTTCAACGATTATTTTTTTCTTTTGTATTTTACAAATATATATCATAAATTTTTTACCAATATGGTGAATATATGATGTACAGAAACCAGAATCTTGGAGGCTTGCTTGTCGAACTATTGTGGGAAATAAGGAGAACTCTGGCAAGGTATGATGCTGAACTATTTTGCTAGCTTGAAAGGGTGGGAGTACATACTATATACTTCTAACTATTGCCAAATATAGGTATAGAGTTTGGATGGAATCTTAGATTATTTAGTATTCGAGTTATTTCAATTTGTTTTATTCAGTATTTAATACTTAAGTTTAAATGATTTTGGGTCGTTCTAGTTTCAAGTTATTTTTTATTTCGAGTTATATCGTCAAATCATATTGAATCAATCAGATCAAATTTTCATATTTAGTCAAAATTAACAAGCTATATAAACACATTAATGTGTTTTGATTTGTTGATTTTTAAGGTTGTTGTTCAAAGGCTGCCCCAATGGAAGAAGTGAGAAAGAGATTCATGAGTGAATTTCATAACATTTTATGTTTGCCACTCATTTTTTTTACTGTGAATTTTTAGTTAAAAATTTGTATTGTATTTATTAGAACATTGAAATTTTATGATGGTAGGATATTTGGAAATGATAGGACATGAAATAATTTTATATTAGTACTAGATTATGATAAATAATGAAGAAATGTCCTAAGCCATCAAAAGATAAATTTAATGCTTTTATATTATCCGATTATGATCAACTTTGTAAGGGATCTAGAATGATGTAACAAATTCAGTAATTCACCCAATTTCCTCTCTTGTAAAATCCTAAACACGCATTTTCAGTTTCTCTCTTTAAAAGGTCAATTTCCTTAAATTTTGAAAAAAGACCTAATTCACTAATTGACTTTAAAAACGACCTTTTTGCTAATTCTCCATTTGTTATTCAAATATAATTATAAAGATTTCAAAATATGTAGAAACTTTTTTAAAATGAGAAAGCTCACAGTCCAATGTTGAAGTATTCAAACATGATCTCAGGTTTTCAAAATTCAAATTTAACATTTTTTCATTGCTATAAATAAATTAAATGCTGAGGGAAATTAGTTAAATATTTAAGTCAAGTTTTAAATTTTAAAATCAATCAATTTAATCTTCAAATTAAAGAATCATTCTAATCAAGTTGCTCCATAAATTTAGTTAAATTTCAGTTTTAACTTGGGGATTCAATTACAATAATTTAAAATTTAACCCATAAATTGGGAGGTTTAATGCAATTAACCCAAAAACAGATAAACGTAGACGGCAAAAATGAGAGATAAGCCAGTTGTCTCAGTCCACAGCCAGCCGTACGGATAGGGGGGAGAAAATCCAACAGGTGTTTGAAATTTCAAAGTGCAATTCTTTAATTATTACAATTACTATTTATGCCCCTCTTATTCTTAACTATTTTATGGATCATCCATGCATACAAGCAAACAAAAGTAGGTTCAATCCATACATCATCATCAGATAAATATTATGGTTAATATAACATTCAGTACATGAGTTTGGTTTTAACGTTCAATTTGGTATCCTAATTTTTGTCCCAATTTAACACTTGAATTTAGCTTTAATGTTCAATTTAGTACTTAAACCAAATGAAAACATACGTGTGTTCTCAAAAAAAAAGTATAGGTACTTAATTGGGACAAGAAGAAAAACTTAGGTAATAAATTAAATATTAAATCCAAACTCAAAGTGCTTAATTGGGAAAAAGAAAACTCAAGTACCAAATTGAACATTAAAGTCAAATTTAAATACTAAATAGTATATTAACATTAAATATTAGGGCAAGTTACATTTTTCTACTTTTACAGTAGCCAACTCAGAACAAAAAAGATAAAATTAAATAGTTGAATAATTATTTTGTAATTTTTTATAATTATATAATAAAAAAAGAAATTTTACAATTTTATTTACCATCTCCCACCCGTATAAAGCAATACTCAACAAACAAACCCCCCTTGAGCATTTAACTCCTCACCTTTGAAAAGAACTAGACGCAGCAACAGCGCCTATCCACTCATCGAACGTCGACGTTATCTTTTCCGGTCACTTTCTCAGCTCTCACAATCCTTCTAGTTTCTGACCACCTTGGTACGATTCACTTCCGTTGACTGAGTATTTAATAGTTTCTTTTTATTCTGTTTGTTCAAATTTTTATTAGGGGTTGATCGTTTTTTGAATTTTAGTCAACGCTTCCCCCTTTTTTGCAGCTTAGGAGGAGGAATCGAGTTTTCTTGTTGATCGAGGAACCTAGTGTTTCATCCTTAAGAGGTATGGTACTCATTCGATCTTAAATACGGTTGCTATTGACTTTGATTTGAATAGTTTTTGGAAGTGAATTTTTTTTCCCCATTCTTGATTTTTGTTGAAAATTTTTGTAGGAATTAGAAGAAAAAATTTCTTTAGCAGCTGAAGAAACTGAATTGGCCACTCCGGTGGGGGTGGTGGGGGTCGGAATTTGGGAGGTGAGGAGGGTTTTCACCATTGATAAGAGTTTAGTTCTTGAATTGAAAGTGAAGCTGTTATCTTAATTGAGTTAGTTTAAGAATTTTTAAGAACTGGATTTGGATTATCCCCTCTCCACTAATTTTAAGATGAAATTTGCATAGTTTAAGACTTAATTCCATCCATAAGTTTCTTATTTGTCATAAGAAAGCGTCGAAGCCTTTGCTTGGTTGAGGAGACTGGTGAGTTTTTAATTCTTTAAATAAGCAGAAAGAAAGTAGATTGGATGTTTTTAAGGTAAATCCACGTTGATTTCATGTGCTGGTGTGCAGTTTGAGGGTTACAAAAAATTGACTCTGGGTATGAGCCTAATGCATGCCATTAGTTAGTTTTTTTCTTGCTATCTTTTAAATTTATTGTGTGAATGGTAATCTGTTGATTGCTCTGATGTTATTTGTTATTGGCCATTTATACTTCAGAAAGTATACTTAGGTTATATATGTTTCTTCTTTTCCATATATTAATTTCTGAAAGCTCAATGGTGCAAACCCTTTCATTCATTCTTTTGGATGGGGTTTAGGGCATTTTTTGGTTCTTATAACGAAAACCAGTGGGTTCGGTTTCTCTTTTGTCCTTTGAGTTTGATTTCTGCTTAGCCACTATTGTATATTCATTTCCTCAAGGGGGAGAAAAAGTTTATATTCTTATTCTGACTTAGTTGCATCTTATTTCTCAACTGAACAGGATTTGTTAATTTATCGACATCTTATGGTGCCAAATAGTTTAAGTCAATCATCAAAACTTGAACTATAACAGGGAAAAAAGCGTCTCTTGTTTCAGCAGAGTTAAGAAGTGGTACATAAAGCAAGTAAACTTTTTATAGGTTTCTATGCTTTCATCATTTTCAGTCGTGTTGGTGAACTTAGATGGGTGTTCCCTCTTTGGGACTGCATTCTGAATATCAAACTGACACTTGTCCATTGTTAATGGAGCAACCAAAGGACTTTAATGGACATGTTATTGACATGCCAAGGATTGGTGATACTTCTTCATCCAACTCATCTTATGAAACAACTTCGAATGGGTTGGATGTTTTGCAGCATGTGGATAGACCTTCTACTAGTGCAAGAGCACTAGTTTCACAACCTTCTCAACCTTCTCAACCTTCTCAACCTTCAACATCTTCATCCAATGGTACAAATTCAAGAACCTCATCTTCTGTAAGGAGAGGGGATACCCGTCGGAGGAGGAGTCCGTTGAATTCTGTTTTGTGGATTTCTGTTGAACTTGTTCTTACAGTGAGCCAGATTGTAGCATCTATTGTTGTCTTGTCTTTGTCACGGAATGAGCATCCCCGTACACCATTGTTTGCATGGATTGTGGGTTATTCATCTGGATGTGTAGCAACCCTCCCTCTTCTGTATTGGCGTTATCGTCATCGTAACGAGGCTTCTGAGCAAGACTCAGCTCAAAATCGCCATGCTTCACTCAATAATGCCCCTGCCAGATCCTTTTCTCTCTCTGTTACTAGGACTTCTGATGGGGGTGATCATCGAACTGCAACTACATCACCTAGAGGTGGCCAAAACATGGGAATAACAAGTGCCAGGTACAATTTTCTTTTTCGGAAATCAGGAAAAGAAAAAAGCACGAGAATTATACATCCTGTCTTAAGTTTGTTATGTTTGTTAAATTTTAAGATGAGCATCCAACCTAAAACCAATTAACAATAGGTAGAGTGACCCTTGTTATATTTATGTGTCCAATATACCCTCAATTTAACCAATGTGAGATTCACTTGATCTCCCTCAATACAGACCTTCAAATGTAGAAGACAGCAAACCTATCTTGTGGCATGAACTTCGCATGTGGAGATAATGACATATCATAAAATGGTAGAGTGCCTGCTCTGATACCATGTTAAATTTTAAAGATGAGCATCCAACATAATATCAATTAACAATAGATGGAGTGGCTGTTGTCCTAGACCAATTAAGGAAGGCGGAAAACACTTGCTTTGCTTTCACGCCAAATTTTAAGATGGGTATCCAATCTAAAAACCAATTGATAATAGCTAAAGTGGCTGTTGCTATATTTATGCGTTCGGTATACCCAATTTAGTTTGTGTGAGATTTACTTTGACTCCACTTTGATACTATGCACTGATAGCTTCCTTGAGTTTGGACTGGAAATATGATAGGTTTCACCATTTGATACTGAACTTTGACAGAGAGTCATCTCAATGAAGGTTATAATGGTCTATAGCCTTGGGGGTTTTTTTTATGGCCCCATAATCACATTTAGTATCCAATCAGCTGATTTTTATATTGCAGAATAAAAGCTCTAGTGGAATACTTCAAAATGATTTTAGATTGCTTCTTTGCTGTTTGGTTTGTGGTTGGCAACGTCTGGATCTTTGGTGGGCACTCATCTGCCAGTGAGGCTCCTAACTTGTACAGGTAGTGGCCGTTGCAGATTGCAATATTCTGCATTTAAGTTTTCATTTGTACTTTTCTTGACGATTCATCCATTTTGTTTCATCTTTTTTTCTTTCCAGGTTGTGTATAGTTTTTCTTACAATTAGTTGTATCGGATATGCAATACCCTTCATTCTATGTGCTACGATCTGCTGTTGCCTGCCTTGTATTATTTCTGTCCTTGGATTTAGAGAGGATCTATCACATGCAAGAGGGGCCACACCTGAATCCATTGAGGCTTTGCCAACATACAAGTTCAAGGTGAAGAAAAATAGAAATGGTGATGGTAAGGATGTCAACTCAGGTGCCAGTGAGGCTGGGGTTGTGGCTGCAGGAACGGAAAAGGAAAGGATCATCTCTGGAGAAGATGCAGTGAGTGTTTCCTTTCATTATTGTTTTCATAATTCAGTGACATGTCTTGTATTCCCAATAAGTATTCCCGATGATAAGATAAAAAGCATGGTCATTATATGGGCTTCTGAACTGCTTGGCTTCACAATTTTCCATTATACTTAACTATCTGATATCTCGGCGACCGGTAGGACTATGCTCTGATTACTTGGGAATTATCAACCAGGCTTTTTTTCCCCTAGATTTTTCTTCCTGTACATACTGATAGTATCGGAACTGCTCGGATTTTGAACAGGTCTGCTGCATTTGTTTGGCAAAATACACAAATAACGAAGAGCTAAGGGAGCTCCCATGTTCTCACTTCATGCACAAGGAATGCGTTGACAAATGGCTAAAGATCAATGCATCTTGTCCTCTTTGCAAGAACGACATTGGCGAGAATGTACTGGATGCAATATCCGGGACGAGCACAGCCAGCATCTTGAGCTCACTGTCGGGAGCACATGATAACCAGCGACGAGGTGAGAGAAGTGTGGACAACAATTATAGAAGCTCTGGGTTTTAATGATATATAGTAATAAATGTAACACATAAAAATATATATAAATATATATATTGATGAGTTGGAAATTGATATTGTGTGTGGTGCCAGCTGCATACAGTTTGATGGTGTTTCTACTAATGTGTTGGGTGGTCGTCCCTTCCATTCTTTATGGTTATCTTACGGGATGAAAGTGAAACACTGAGAATCGAGATGTAAGCTTGTTACTCTCACTTGACTGTGACTGACAGACACAACACAAACAAAAACAAACCAAACACACGGCAAATTCTTCTATCACCAAAATATTGTTGTTGTTGTTCCCCCATCACATTGGCATCGTGCATTTGCTATGTATGATCTGTTTACTCTCATTATCTGCTATATGTAATTACTCGCACACAACATATACATACATATATATATATAATTGCAACATTTGCAAGATATATAGGTTTTAGTTGGGATATGTTGTATTGGGGCTCCAAAAACAATGAAAATGAATGTAGTGCTGAATTTGAAGCTTTTCTTACTTCTCTCTTTTTGTTCATTCGGGTTGTACAAGTACACGAGTCAAGTTGAGCTCGTGCCGGTGCTAGAAAAATTGAAAATTGAAGGTAATCGATTAATCTCCTACTTTTATCCACTAAATGATCAATTTAAGTTTTAATTAATATTATTGAACCAACTTAACATCAGTTAGGTTAGGTTTGGCGAAAATTTATATATTTTAAAATTATAAACATATATTAAAAGTAGATCAAGATTGATTGTGAAATTTCATGAACATAACTTAGTTTAAAAGCTTGAATGAACCGAATTGATTAAATGACATTAGTCAGTTAAATCATTTTGAAGGGCTTGTCAACCTCAAATAATAAATTTGATTTTAACTCGTATGGGTCGAATCAAGCGGGTAGCTTTTTATGAACGAGCTTATATGGTACATGAGGTTACAAAAGAAAGAGATTGGGGATTAAGATAAAATAAGCAAGGGTTTTTTCCATCGTTAAAATATTAAAATACATAAATTTTAAATGTATCCCTTCCTTTATAAATTATATCGCTTAATTTCCTTGATTAAATGTCATTAGATTTGTGAAATCAGAACGTAATCCAACCTTTCATAATATCATTTTTTTAAAGTTCTCAATCCACAATTACATATATCCAGCATTCCTTTTGTCTCATCTACAGCACCAAAAACATGTAATAAACATACAAGTTTTAGTGTCAGCGGCTGCCTAATGAAGAATTCTTAGCAAGCAACTACAACCCTAAAACAATTTAAAATTTTCGTTTTAGTTCATTCAAATACAACTAAAATGTCACCATTTTCACTGAACCAAAGCCCACTGTTTATTTCATATTGTCATATGAACAACAATAAAATACATGTTCATATCTCAAATATATATATATATAAGAACGGGGATTTGTTTTTACCGCACTGGCTGTTGGTTGTAATGGTTCTTCTCTTTCTTCTTTGCTGCAGCTAGCCTTGCACTCCTTGCAGCTGCTTCTTGTGCGGCAGCTTTTGCGGCAGCATCCATCTCTTTACTAGATTTCTTCTTCTTCATAGACGCCACCTTCTTTAGCCGCTCTTTCACATCAACGGCAGATGCATCCTCCTCGGTCTGCTCAGTCCCAGCAACTTCATCTGGTCCATTGGTGGTGGCATCTGCACAAGTAGGCTGATCCTGTGATTCTTTTCCTTCCTTTGTTTTATCTTTCTTTTTCTTCTTCTTGGCACTTTTAGACTCTCCTACAGGGTTCTCCTTCTTTTCTCCCTCCCTGTCTTTCTTCTCTTGTACAGCATCTGCAGATATAAAAGATAAAAAGGCTTAACTTAGTACAGTATAGACTTTCCGTTGTAGATATTCAAGCATGGTAATCGTTCCGGGACTATAAATGCAATCTTACCGATAAGTGAATGATAGATAGCCTAAAGAGAATATTTTATGAATATAAAAGGTTGCATGCATGCGCTTGACAGAGAGAATTTCATATCCCAAAAGCAGACTCACAAACAACTTCAAGATCATTTATGCATTTTGTCCCGAAGAAGAAACATCAACCATCCATTATTGTATGTCAAAACAAAAATCACCCTAAAATTTGATTCTACTGCTTTCTAACCTCGAAAATGGGAATAAATAACAAAAAGACCCAACTTCCCACTGAAAATAGGGAACACTGTCGCAGGCAAACAATTACAGAGTACCATAAGAATAATATAAGCAAAAAGTAGGTTAAAGCTACCGTGTGACTCATCCTGGCCATTGCTCTCCTTCTGTGTAACTCCAAAATCAGCAAGAAGAGCCTCCAGCTCTGCAAGTTCCTTTTTCTTCCTTTCTTTCTTTGAAAGTTGTCTTTCTGGCTCCTTGGGTGGTGGAGGAACCTCAGGAGCCTTTTCTAGCACGGGCTCAGGATGTACTTGACTCTCTGGTTCATGGTCATGATCTTCCTCGATATCGTCATCACCTCCCTCTAAAATATCTTCTTCGCTCTCACTTTCCTGCAAATTTAAGATCAAATAAAATTGATACAAAACTTGCGGAAAGCAAACTAATTTCCATTATTCATTCTATATCAATTCAATCGGATAAATCACCAATGCTCAAGGGACTCATCATTTTGGCAAATAACAAAAGCATAAAAGGACCTGAGCGTTAGGAGATCCCAGAAGGAAACCCCAGCTGGCCCTCTGTTAGTAACAGTAGCTATGATGTTACATCTTATATGCCATCCAAATATTCTCCTAGACAAGTGTAAGTCAAGCCTATTGCACTTGTTTGTTTCCCTTCTTCAACCAGTTTAAATTGCAAGAAGCATACAATGAACTTCCACTTAGAACAAGAGAACTAAAAATGTAACACGACTATGGATAATAAGTGAATTGACAAAATGAACTGATATGATCTTTTTCCCCCACTTCTCCTTAGGAGGATTCCACAACAAATTTCCTATCTAAAGGAGAAATAAGATCCAAATCCAACGATAGAAGGCAGGAGTGGGAAACTAGATCATGTTACTGGTAGAAAAAGAGTTAATATCATAAAAAATGTATAGTAAGTTTATAACGTGATCATATTATAAAGTACTGGAAACACCCTAATACTAAATTAGAACAATATATAAAGGCAAACTAAAACCAAGAGAAACCACCATTCATTTCTATGATAACATAACATATATACATATCTATATAACATCATTCACAGAGTAAAGACCAATATTTTCTTCACTTAAGCTCTGTCAGTCAATAGTTCCGTTGTATCAAATGTTTCTCCTTTTTCTCTATTTCATTTTAGAGCAAGGTTCCTGAATTAACAACGTCAATCATAGTACACTTCAAAGTATCGCAATCCAAATAATTAGAGTATTCAAAGATGAACAAATGACCATGGTCTTCACCGTAAACTTGCCTATAATCCACTGCTGGCAAAAAGAACCATGAGTAGCATCTATTACTCAATTTACTTGGAAAATCCAGCAAGTTTTTTTTTTACTTAACCCTACTCTACAAGTTCCTTGGAAGCTTTTGGAGTTCCCACAAATACATTTGGCACAATACCATCGGTCAATCCATTAGCTTCTAAAAGTTCATTTTTTTCCCGTCCATTCTACCATTTCCCATCACGTAATCATCCAGAACCATTCAAATAATAACAAAACAAAATCCAACCAGAGGCTTTAATAATATAAATCTTCACAAATTGCACTACAGAATTCCATAGGACCAATTCTGAAAAGAAAAGACTAACTGATCGTTTGAGAGACAAATTAAGTCACCTCTACATGGGAATTGTTGTCTTCAAGACTGTGAGACGGCTCAGAGGACCCCCAATCAGGCTCAGGAGGAGCTGTTGTAGCATAATAATCATCGTCATCATCAACATCGGCCCACGATTTGCCCGTAAGCGGCGCCGGAGCCCAAAAGACCTGCGGCTCGGCTTCTTGTTCCGGCTGCTGCTGAGACTTGGAAGAAGATTTCTTCGAAGAACCTCGGTCCTTATCAGATTTCTTTTTCCTCCTGAGAGTTTCAAGAGCCGCGAAAACGTTCGTATTATTGATCACTAAAGAACCCTCCTGTCTACGGCTACTTCCTCCCGCCATTTCTCACCGTTCCCTCCCAACCGAAGTCAAAAAAAATAATAATAATAACCGTCGAATCGAAAAATATAAGAAACCTAAATATTTAAAAAAAATAAAAGAGAGAAACGGAGATCAAGATTTGATTAAAAAAAAGATAGAGAAGGCTAAAAAGAGACTGTGTTGGGGTTTATTCAAAAATGGGGAAGTGATACAAGATAATAAGAGAAGAGTGTTTGTTTCTCGGGAAAATGAGTGATGGAAACGGATGGGTAATGGTGGAAGAGCAGAGGATGCAAAGTGTAGGGTTTGGGTGGTAGATAATGTAAACTAAAATGGACTAATGGGAGAAAAAGCGAAGCGGTGGATGTGATTTTAATATGTTGTCTTATGTGCAGCTGTCTATCGCTCCGCTTCCACTTACGTCTCTCACTACTCTAATATATATATCCTACCCCACTCCATCCAAATCCAGATTTTTATGTGATTTCGTTTTTTTTTTATATATAGAAATTTAACGGGTTTTTTACATAAATAGGTTGAAAAATAAAAAAATTTACTGAAATAGGGTGTCAGAAAAAGTATTTACTAAAATGGGTTACTTTTTTTATTGGAGCCTATTAGATAGGCATCAATGAATAAAATAATAATAAATTTTTTTTTGAATAAAATATTTTTTTTTACTTTTTCGGGTTAGTATAAAACCCGTATAATACATAGTATTGGCGCCTATCTGGGAGGCGCCAATGGTGGTGCCATTCTGAGAGGCGCCAATGGGCCGGGCCGGGCCGGGCTTGGGCCTATTATTTTTGCCCGGGCCGGGCTTGGACAAAATTTCAGGCCCATATTTTGGGCCGGGCCCGGGCCTAGGAGTCGGGCCGAAAATTTTTTGGGCCCGGCCCGGCCCATGGACAGGTCTAGGCGCCAATGAAGGCCTCATAAATTTAGGATTATGTTATAAATTTTTGTGTTTGTAATTATTTAAAATTTAATTTATTAGTAATAAATTACTAAATTACTAATAAGTTACTAATAAATTTATAACATAATCCTAATTTACTAACAAATTAATTATAAAATAATTACAATATTCATACAAAAAATTACAATATTACAATATATACCGACATTACAATATTCATACAAAATTATAATATTACAATATTCATACAAAAAATTGCAATATTCATACAAAATTATAATATTACAATATTCATACAAAAAATTACAATATTCATACTAAATATAGATAATTTATAATTAATAATTAATAACAAAAATATTACAATTTTATATGAATATTGTAATTTTGTAATTTTGTATGAATATTGTAATATTATAATTTTGTATGAATATTGAATGTCGGTATATATTGTAATATTGTAATTTTTGTATGAATATTGTAATTATTTTATAATTAGTTTGTTAGTAATTTAAGATTATGTTATAAATTTATTAGTAACTTATTAGTAATCTAGTAATTTATTACTAATAAATTAAATTTTAAATAATTACAAACACAAAATTTATAACATAATCCTAAATTTATGAGGCCTTGGCGCCATAGACCTGCCCATGGTCATGGCGGCCCGACCCGATGGCCCACTGAAATATAGGAGGGTTCGGCCCGAATACAATAAATATATTTTTATTTTTAATTTTTAAAATACTTTTTTTTATTTTTAAAAATTTTTTGGTGTTTATTTAAAAAATGGGCCGGGTCGGGCCGGGCTTGGGCATATGATTTTTTTCGGGCCGGGCCTGGATAAAATTTTAGGCCCATATTTCGAGCCGGGCCTAGGAATCGGGCCGAAATTTTTTGGGCTGCCCGCCCATGGACAGTCTAGTAATGGCGCCTCTCTATAAGGCACCTTCATTGGCGCCTCTCTGAGGCACCTTCATTGGCGCCACCGATAGGCGCCACCCGACCCGACCTGTTGACCGTATTTTGACCCGTATTTTTTTAAAAAAAATTATTAAAAAAATATAAAAAAATATTTTATTCAAAAAAATTTTATTATTATTTTATTCATTGGCGCCTATCTAATAGGCTCCAATGAAAAAAGTAACCCATTTTGGTAAATACTTTTTCGACACCCTATTTGAGTAAATTTTTTTTTCAACCTATTTATGTAAAAACCCAAATTTAACATTATAAACAATTTTAAAATTGTAAAAGAAATCTCTCTCATTCTACTCTTCAAATCATGTAATATATATTTGTATTTTAATTTAGCCAAATTTAATATTTAAATCTTTGTACTTTAATGTGATATTTTTTATGAAATAATTTAATATGCACACTAAATATGTATCACCATTGTGACTGCCTTGCATAAAGCCAAACCAAACCACATTTCATCCATTGCTATCCTTCATTTTGGGGACCCGAATGGAAGATTTCTCGAATATGACAACGATATAGTTAGGAAATTTTGAGTGTTAAAAACTGCTCTAATCATAGTCGTAAAAAAAAATCTGCTACTGCACTTTGAAAATCAAAGGAAGACCTGTTCTATTAACACAATGACAGAATTAATACAAAACAATGAAAAGATGACACGCTAAAGTGTATAACGAGGGAGAGCCAAAAAGCTTTAGTAGGACAATGCCAATCATAGTTATATCTTCGCTTTTGTTTTGTTCTATTGTATCAAAAAAATAAAAACCCAACTAAAGTGAACCTTTAAAACTTGATTATTGGTATAGTTGGGCACAATATCATACTCCTTATCAAAAGTAGATAAATAAATAAGCTATAGTTTTTTTAAATACCTTCTACAAATTGCACGTTTCTACTCATACATACACATCACAGTAATAAAAATGGGTCCAATCACAACACAGCAGGACTGAATTGTGGGCAAAAAGAAAGATGGTATATATGAAAAGAACAGAACAGTCAGAAAAAAAAAAGGCATTATCATTATCGTTCTCTTTTCAATCTCAGCTTTGTCACACACTTTATTGACTATGCCACAAAGAATAGGAATACCATAAGGAAAAAAATCAATACAAAAAATATCTTCATCATCAACCACCTATTAGACGATATGCTGTTTAGGTACTTGAGCAATGCTCCTTGTGCTCCCTCCACATTTGATAATGTGTCATCCATGTTCTCATCAATCCTGTAAAATAACATATCAAAAGTCCCAATCAGTGGTCCTTAGATGCAATAAATGATTCAGACCGTGATATCGATGCACCTGTTCTTATTGAGTTTATGCCAACATTTTATCTTTACCCCAAAATGGTTAAAAGTACCATAGGGATTCCTGTACTAGGGAGTCCGATTGCATTTTACCCCCTCTGCTAAAAAATGGGCAAATTAGTCCTTGTACATTAGATCAAAAAGCAAACTGGTCCTTTTGTTTAAAATTTTGTCCATTTTTGCTGTTAAAAACTGATCTTTGTACATCAGCACGACGTAGACGTGGCATGCCACGTGCCACTGTCAGATTATTCCACCAGCCACACCAGTTTTTAACAATATAAATGGATAAAATTTTAAACAGAAAGGACCAGTTTGTTCTCTGATCTAACATACAAGGACTAATTTGCCCATTTTTTTAGTAGAGGGGGCAAAATGCAATCTGACTCCTAGTACAAAAGCCTCCATGGTACTTTTATCCACAAAATGCAACAAGCAACATGACTTTGTTTACTATAATAAACAAATGACATTCACAAATTCTTCCCAAGTACCAAATAGATAATGCATTTTCAGGACCACATCACTAAGTGGTAAACAAATGACTGCATGGCCAGTCATTTGTTTAGGAGGCCAAGACATTTACAAGACTTACAACCACAAAGTCAGAAGTCAAAATCAGTAGAACAAACACCATGATGCAGCTGCGATAATTTATAATTGATTATTGAATTAAATCATTGTTTCTGGCACGATGCAATTATGTGAAACTCAGATATTAGAAAATAATATATATATATATATGATAAGTGAAGTTCCTTCAATAAAAAACCTGATAGCAATTTCTCCTTGCTGAGAAACCAGAGTGGCTAGCTGGTTGAATATAGTGCCTAGCTCATGAATAGTGGATTCAACATTTTGAAGAGCTTCGGCTCTGCTCTGCATGTAACTGTCTTGCAACGGAACCATTTGTTGTTGATGCTGTTGTTGTTGCTGGAGCAATGGCTGACTCTCCGCATCCACCTGCTTTCTGTACAAATAAGAACCAAAATTGAAGTTTCACTATCAAACAGAATTTCAAGTAGATATAGTTCAAATAAGAAGTTAAACCCAGTTAGAACTAAAATAGAACAGTCAACAGCAGTTTTTTTAACACAAAAGTCAACAATAGTTCATTCCAGAAAACTAGAAAAAGAAATGGATTGTTAAAAGCAGGGGTGGGAGGATTGCATGAAGAATAAAAGCAGATGTGCAGCATTCAACCATCACAAGCACATGCGAACTGCACAAAAAGCAAACAAGAAATACAATTCTGTGCCTGTTCTGGACAAAAGAGGACAAATATGCAACTGTTACAAACTGCTACAAACGTACAAAAAATTTTAAAATGTGTTATGAACACGAGAACAGGACCGAGTCACAAGACAATTGACGGAGAATCAAGTCAATTGCCTTCCCTTTATCTCAATTACCTATAGTGATTGATAGTTCAGTTCATCAAAGGGAGACTAAAACATTAAGACTCGTTAGAGATATGCAAATCTAAAACTCTTTAGGGCCTTCTATAGAAATCCTGCTTGGGGTTTAGCATTCCATAAGTCCATTTAAATAAGGACTAGTCTTATTACATAAATAGGAAACTTATTCTAAAATGAAAATAAATTAACTGAAAGAAAATCAAAATCAAGAAACCCAAGGAATTAAATCAAATCGCAACCTGAGCCTTAATTAGAAAATTGAAATTAATGGCCTTTCCTAACGTAGGTTCAGCCAATGACAAAATGTTCCATATCCAGTAACAAGTTCATCATTAAATGGACTTGCAAATTCCAAAAATTCAGTAATTATTGTAAGTGCTATATTATTTCATGCGGTTAATAAGGCATGTTACATGTACCAAAGGGAAAGTTGCTTAACTGCAGATCATCTGAATAAGCTGTTACCTTGGAAACAACTGAGATGAAGATGCAGACCCATTAGCCCATTGAGGAAGGTTGTTTGAAGCTCCTGCTGCTGATTTGGCAGCCAGGGGACGCTGCCGTATAAAAGGATTTGGAGAATCCTTTGAAGCAGTGGAAGAAAATAACTGTCTTCTATTCTCGTGAACCTTTAAATTCTGGACAACACAATTTGATTGCCAGTCAAAGGAATCAATTGCCAATGACATTACTACAAGGAACAGTAGCAAAACAGATCAAATTAAACTAAGCAAATAGACTGAAAAACTCAGCCTTACCTCTGTTCGCATGGTGAGGACATCTTTAAACTCTTTTGTGGCACTCATTAAGCGATTCTTCAAGTCATCGACAACTGTGGTTGAATGACTAGATGTGTCACTGGAGACACCACCTTCATTTTTAGAATTGCAGAAAAGTTGCAGGTCTACCACAGCAGAATTAAGGGCAGTGATATCCTGCTTGATAACTGCAGTGAGCTCTTGAATTTCCATAGTAGGGTCATCAAAAACTGAAGTCCTCTTGGCCACTGAAAAGTAAAATATGGGATTTTTTTTAGTATCACAATAATAATAAACTACTATAAATATCTGGTCTTTTTGTCTTCTATATATGTTACTGACAATTGTACACACTGGATTTCATCAGGTTTCGCTACAGCAATAGTATGATCTAAACCAAGACAACCAAGATTGGACAACTTGCTACTTCAATTCTTACGATCAAGTTCTAACAATTGTTAATTCAATTCCTATCAAACCAAAGACAGGAAAAATAAGGGGAAACGGAAAAAGTTCATGGTTTTGACTATGGAAGTTTCTGCATAGCATAATATCTGCTTAAAGTGTAGTACTCGAGGATATACAAAATAATCCAGCAGTAAAACTGTAAACAAAAGGATAATGAAGTTTCTCTTACTGTGACCATAATCTTGAGTATTTTGTCTCAGTTCAAGGATGACCAATGACTAAACTAATTTAAAACCACCTTTCCATAGATGTAAGCAAAGTACAATTTGAGCATTTGACAAATGAATAATTTCCAAATCCACTTTGTACTAACCATAAATATCATATACAATAAACATAACCAAACAAATATCATTACTCACTGGTATCATTAAAGAGTTTGTCAGGGAGAAAAGGAGAAGGTGAAAAAGAGGAAAGAAAATGATTTTGCCTCATTCTTGGTCAGAAAGACAACAAAAGCCATTGCCATTTCCTGCAGGTGCTGATGTGGCTGGCAACCCACCCAAGCCCACAGGCCAGACCAATTAGGTCCATACTTTAGAGCCTATGCAAGTGTCTGACCCGATTAAATTATTGTTTTAATAATAATAAATTTATTTATCATTTGAAAAATATTTTGGATATTGGTAATAAAATAACATTATATTATTTTTATACTAAAATAATATATAAATGGGCGACCAAGGCTGATTTGAGGTTGACTTTTGAAAAAGGGAGGTTGGTTAGGACCGAACTGGCCCTGCCCATATTAACAAAAGTCAATCCTCTCAAATTACAAATCTTAAGGGAGAGAAAATTTGATGGTGTAAGTTTACTGCTGCAAAATGTAAAAACTTACTCACCTTTGTAAAAATGTTTGCCCTTCTATCTACACCTCACTTGAAAAGGTTATAAAGGATAACCATGTGTTTTCATTTTTCTTTCACTTTTCAATTTTATCAAGCATTCTTTAGAAATAACATTTTAATTTCGATCATTCTTAAAAATCACAAGCGAACAGTTCAACTAATCCTCCATTTATATCGGTGCTACTGATACCGCTATTAACAATGGTGGAAAGAAACAAAATATATTTTCATTCCTTTCACTTTTTGTTGCCTCTGAATATTCTAGCCTTACACTTTTCCACACTTGATACCAGATAAAGCATCAATGAACATCTTTCTTTAAAATCGTACTCTTAAGAGACTTTTGGACCCAACAGGAGCTTTGAATCGTTTCAAGCACATTCTTCCCATATATTGTTTGACTGAAATAGTTTCAAGTATCTAAGTTCATTTTTACACAACCCATAAGTCCATTAAATCTATAACTCCTCTTAGAAGCTCCTAAATACTAAGCTACACGCCCGGAGAAGCTAAATTTCAGGATTTAAATAACCCATGCCTAGCTTACCTTCATTTTTTTTTCTAAAAACGATATACCATATAAAACTTCCTTTTAAAGAAAACCAATTACAAATGATTAAATGAAGCAGATATGAGTACTTACATTTTGCTAACTTTGAAAGCTTCTGCGAAGTCTGATGAATCGCTAATCCAATCTTCGAAGCCCTCCTATTAAACTCCGATTGATGCGCAACCACAGATCTCTTATCCTCCGCTCTCGAACTACTGCTACTCGGCCCATTTTGGCTCGGTCCAGACGTGATCGACTTCCTTAACCTCTCCGACACGCTCAGAAATTCTTGCGTCCGATCCCTAAATGACGATTGTACCGCTTTTGCTTTCATTTTTTCTAATTAACCTCCACGATCTTTAAAAAATGAGTCTCTAATCTAACATCTGATTCCCTGAAAAAAAAAATGAAAAGGATTTTTTTTTTAAACATAATTCCGTAGCTTTTCTTTGCAATTAAGCAGAAATTAGGGATATGAACGAAGATTCTTACTTCAAACTGGAGAGATCTGACACCGAAATATCTCATACCAGTTCAATCTTTGGAACGAACATTGTCGTATAAACTCGAATTTTTTTTTTTCAATAGGAGAAGAAATTGAAGGTCTAGATCTAGATCGAGATCGACATCGATATCAATAAAAATGCTAATAATTTGCAACGAGTAAACGATGAATGCGATTGGTGGGCGAATTTGAAAGCGAAGAATTTCCGGATGTGGCTTTAAACAGGGAAATTGCAATAATAATAGCGAAGGCAACGATGCAATAGAAAGGAATTTTACTATAGAATTTGGGCCTTTGTGCTGCTTAACATTTAAGAAGATCCTTCAATTTTATTCATAAATTTAAGGGTAAATTACGCCAAAAAAAACAAAAAAAGTCACCCAACAATTAATAATTTTATACTTTAACCACTCAATTTTAAAAAATCTCAAGTTTGTCATTAAACTATCCGAGTCATTGAACTATTTGAATTTTAATGTTTTAGGAGCTTATTCTCATCTGTCGAATTTAGGCTCGCGAAGAATCAGACCAATGTGGCAATGTTACAATTTCTTTAAACTCTAGGATTGAGTTGTAAATAAAAAAATAACTCTATAAATTTTCTAAAATAATTTATTTAGATAATTTTCTCTCTATAACTTTCTCTTGAATTCAAATATGTGAAAAATAATAACCGATAATTCTCTTTATATAGAGAGAATTTAGATAGTTCAACTGTGATTAAACTTAATCACTTTAATATTAAATTAAAATAATACTTATCAAAATAAATATTAGATTTAATTTAATATTAAATATATTAAAATAATATTATTTTTGGATTAGTTAATTTGAAATCAAATTATCCGGTAGGAGTGTGATTCCTCCATTGCTGAATTGCTGAAGGACCACCTGTCGACTGTCAGAATGTCTTTACCGCCCCAGCACCATCGTGTTCGATAGTGTCATCGCAGGTGCGACACCTTGAGCTAGTTCGGCTGTTGCTGGTTTAGTCCGGGCCTAATGACGGCCTAATTGGTCTAATCCAACCACCAGTTGGACTGTTGGCCTGATTTCATATATCAGGTCCGATTCAACCAGTTTTGGGTTCTCGGGCCCAATTTTCAATCTCAAATCCAATTTCAAGTTCAATTACACATTGGATCAATTGTCTGACTTGAAAATTAATTTTTAAAAATATCATATTTATTTTAATTAATTTAATTTTGCTTGAACAAAATTAATGTTTCCAAAAATCACTAAGATTTTCCAAAATTAATTTTTCAAGAAAATTATTTAATTAAATTCTCTAATTGAGCAATTCTCACAATCACCCAATTTAACTCCAAATCGAATAAATCGATTCAATTAAATTATTTCTAAAGTCGTAAAATTTAATTCCGATTCAAATAGAGCCCGATTGAGCTTTTGTTGAGCTAACAGAGGGACTAATCGAACATATACTGTAACACTCCTATACCCGGTTCGACCCAAGGAATTTGATATAGGAATATTACATTTGGTGCCAAGTGATTTTGGCTAATCACTAATATATTTGAACATTAAAAAAAATTATAACTTATGTTTTAGTCCCTACTACTTGGAACACACTTGATTTCCCTAAGTACATGCTATTCTATTCAAAATTTTGAAACATACCCTATTTGGCACTTGGAGATGTGATGAGATGGATGCTCACAACCTCAATTACAACTCTTCAAAATACCTAATCTGCGCACAGAAAACAAAACCGTACGCTAAGTAAAACTCAGTAGTATTTCTATAATCCGAATATTTAAATATAAGAAATTACAAATATACAATTAAAATATAAACATATATTAATATTTAAATATTATAATAACCATATCATATTTCATTTGTTTCACAAATATCTCAATTCTCATACTAGCTATATAAATAGTTTTTCACAATTTATTTCACATTTCATTATACAATTGCATAATCCATTTCATATTCATTTCATGAGCATATAACTCATAAATTTCATATATTTGCAATATATTTCATATTCTATTTTCAATTCGCTATATCACTTCCATTTTTCATATCATGATATTTCAATATCAATCATAAAATTTTATTATTCATTTACCTCTATTAACACAACTCGGACTCGGACGGATACACGGATCCAACTAAAACACACCAATTTGGCACCCAGTGCCTCATCGGATAATACGAAGTAATAATTTGAAACCCAGTGTCTCATCAGCTAAACCGAAGTAAATTGGCACCTAGTGCCTCATCGAATTAATCCGAAGTAGTAAATTGACACCTAGTGTCTCATCAACTCAAAGTTGAAGAAATCCCTGAACTCTTCCAATCATATGGCATGTCATCTATATTCGACTCAGCTCTATACAGTTAATAGGATTTAATTTCACAATTCAAAAACAATCAATATCCAATATCAAATTTTCATATAATCACATATATATAAATTCAATTCAATATCAAAATGTCAAATACTCACCTCAATCACTTACCATAACATTTAATCAAAATACAATAATTAATAACTAAGTTCGGATTATAGAAATACAATTAAAATTCATCAACACAACACAATTCAATCTCACATTTAATATTTAAATTTTTACTCAATAGTTGCCTAAATTTCAATTTAGTCCCTAAACCGAGACTAACTTTATTTATTTACATTTAATTCTTTATTTTCATACAAATTCTACTTTAGAATAAATTTAATTCACTATTTTCACTTAAATCCCTAAATTTTGATTTTTCACAATTTAGTCCCTATTACTCAAAATTTACAATTTATTCTACAATTCAATCCTTTTTCATTTATAACTTAAAATCTATCAATTTAATCCCTAATACTAAAATTATTCAACATAGACAACACTTAAAAACTCAATAATTTCTAAAATTTCGACATGAGTCGAGTAGTATTTAATACTGGATTCCAAAAACATAAAAATTATAAGAAAATAGACTAAATTGACTAACCAATTGAACTTTGAACAATTGAAATCCCTAGCTTCTCCTTCCTTCTTTCTTTACCCTTTTTCTTTTCTTTCCTTTCTGTTTGGTTTCTACCTTTCTTTCTCTTTTTCTTTATTTTTTTGTTTTTATGCCACCTCACTTAAAGAACAATGGCATAATTGCTCATTTGGTCCTTTAATTTTTCTTTAATCTATAATTCAACTTTTATCCTTTATGCAATTTAGTCTTTGTACCTAATTACTCTTAATTCATGTAAATTCACCTAACCCAAACCTAATTAACCACACAAGTAGCTTTGTAAATATTTTTAATAAATATTTACGAGCCCAGTTTACAGTAACAAAGTCTCAAAAATGCATTTTCTGGCACCCGTGACTATCGAGTCGTTACATATACTATTAGGCTATAGTAATTGTAATTATGTCCAGAAGCATTGTTCCGATAATTCACAATTTATTTAATCATGGAGTCACTCCGCAAGAAATACCAATATTGAAAACTCCTTATTATATACTATTTACAAAAGCAGTTTATCCAACTGCTTTATCAAATGGCCTTATCATGTGTATGTTACCCTCATATGATATTCTTGCTTCATTTGAGTTAAATTCGCTCACTCAATACAATCTTATTTTATCTTATTGTGTCTTCTTAATTATTAATATGACCACCTTCAATAAATGATTGTAATAAATTGCTTGTTCTCGAACAAACAACCTGTAGTCACATTCCATATTTATCAATCCACACGGTGTTAATGAGAGGATATCATTAACTTTTTAATCGAGCTATGAATTCCATTGTTGCTAGTAAAGTTATTCCATACACAAGTCATGTACCCAATATACCGACAATGGGTTCGATCATCTTTAAAGCATAAGCCTCCACTTATATCAAAACACATGAGTTACATACGCATGATCAATGACTAACTCAATATTTAGGTAAATCACACTATGAACGTCACAAGTAAATTAATTCAGATAGATTCAAAATTGATTAATCTTGGGTCCAGTTCAATGTATCAGTCTTCTAATGAATACATTTATGTCTCTACCTGTGGAGTCAGATGCTCCAATAGCCAAGACTAGTCACCTCCCCAATTGGAATTGTAGACGACATAATAATCCTTCCAAGTATTTGAAACAAATGCTCACTTTGATCATTTTACAGGATTACAAGCTTGTTTAGATTATCTACTGAAGTAAGTTGTCTTTCTTGCAATGTAAACGTTCTTACAGTGCCACTTATCATCAGTTTTAACTCAGACAAACAATGAGTTAATATTTGCTTGTCACAATTTTGTAATGTATGTAAAACATGAAAGACAATCACCAAACATATAACAGTGAAATGTGAAATAATTTTTTTTACTTATTCATCATTCAAATACATAAAAAATAGTTACATATTTAGTACAATATGGACACATTTCTCAGCACTATAAGCTACGAATGGACCCTGTCATTGGTACGGCCTTGAGTTTAGACCTATACTTAAAAGGTATTGAAATACTTATATAACCAATACATGATTTTAGGAAGTGATGTTGCCACATCATTATTTTGTTGTTTCGTTTTATGTTTTGTTAAAGTTTTTATTTTCCTTGTTGATTTTTTCTTTATCTCCTGTGGACTTAATCTAGCTTAATAATCTTGATGTAATGTCAGATTATGAATTTAAATAGACTTGTGATACCTCACACTTGATCAAAAATTTAAATTCGAGTGCATGGCATTACATTACGTTGTCGAAGCAACTCAAACTATTTCAAATCATTACATCAAACAATTTGATATGCAATCATAATAATTTTCGTACGATCAATAAAATTATGCATAAACATGATGAATTAATGTAAAAAAAAACTCATATAAAGTGTTTATTAATTAACATGATCAAATGTGAAGTTAGGATTCGAATCCAAACTCAAAGAACCAAATTTAACAATGTGTCTCGAGACATTAAAGTTATTGTCTTGAGACTTAGTTCTCCTATTTTAAACCCTTAAATTTGATGTTTGAATGTCTCGAAAAAAAGAATGTCTCGAGATTAAGGGACTCTTATCTCGAGACCTAAAATAAGGCAAAATATATTTTAGGTTCGATGTTGACTTGTCTCGGGATAACAAAACCCTTGTCTTAAGGCTATGCAAACCATGTCTTGACACATACTTATTCAGTCTCTAGACCATTACCCAAAAAAGTACCATTTAATCATTTTTTATCATACTATCTCGAGACATGACTAATGTACCTGGAGACCTAGCTACCAAAAATGCAACTTTTTCAACAAGCAAATGATGTCAAAACATTTCTTAAATCATTACAACATTACACCAAACCAAAACACATCATAACATGTAAAAACACAATCAATAACTTAAAAATCATGGAAAACCATGCATCTTATATCAACATTGGTAAGTAAATAATTAAACCAACTAGATACACATTTTAATTACTTAAACCAAAGTTACGCTTCATAAATTTTTAACAAAATGACCATTTTAACTTACTTTAACCTAATACACACCTATAATCATGTCACTAATGTGACTAGTCCAATTAAACTAACCATTCATCTAAACTTTAGATACTCATATTTATATTTCCATATGCCATAAAGTAAATAAACTCAAAATCATCTTACTATTCAATAAGGCATGCATCATTACTGTATTTACAAATCAAAATATTATAAAGACTCCAAAATACTTCCTAATCACTTTGATATATGCCATACATAACTAAACTTAGTAAAATCATTACAACGATGGTTGAGCTAAGAAATTAAACATAAGCTTCATGTTTAATTACAACTCAGTAAAAACATTACATGCCATGCATAACATAATTAATTTCTTATTCTCATAATAGCCTTGAATTCTTTGATTTAACTTTTTCGGACAGCTCAACGAGTAAATTTAATATCGAAATTGACTATTCCAACACCGATAAAAATTGAGCCATTACAATGAATAAATATTCCACATTAAACAACCACAGTATACAAAATTATATTTACTCAATCTTTGATGTGGCTCAAGTTCGACGTTCAAATTTTGAGATGTTACAAGACAAGTTTGCTTAAAAGGCCTAATACCCCCACCCCTCCAAAATTAAAAAGGAGATGTCCGGAAAAAATAATATACTCTTTGCTTATAGGTATCATTTTATCTTCTTTTGATACTATCATTATATCCACTATTTGTATATCTTCTCTTCCATTATCCACATTCGCTAATCACTCTCAATTCCACTACCCACTATTTTAACACGATGATTCCCACTCTTTTTTTATTATTATTATAACCATTTGATAAATTTTTTAAGGTATATAAATGTTTTATTTTGAACTCTTCGATTTTTTGTAAACTTGAGCACTCTAAAATTCTTTTCGTATCTCTCTTGTTATTATTTCTATGGCAACCACAACTCTCAACCTTTTTAGCCTCTTATTGTTTACATCACCACCGTACTTATTTTCTAAGGTTTGCTCTGATGTTCTTTTTCGTAATCTCTTTACGACACTTCATTTTACTAATTTGTAACGTTTTTTCACTTAATAAAAAAATTATTTATAATATTTAAAATATATATTTTATAATAACATTTAAATGCAAAAAATATTTAATTTAAATTTCGTGTAAAACTTAATATTATTTGAATCGGATCGAGAATCAACTAGAATATTGATATGGAGAAAGCATCGAATCAATTAATTCGAGAATCTATACAAATCAATTGAATCGATTAAATCGGATGTTTAAAATTTTTATTTTTATAATTTTATAATAATTTATCTAATTAAACTGGACCGTTGATTCCACCTCCAATTCAGCTTAAGAAACCTCGGTAAAACCAGTTGAAAGCAGGTGAGTCGGGTTGGGTCGTGTGGTAACGAAGTGTTCTGGCGGGAGAAAAAACATTTAATGTTGGACAAAAGTGTAATACAAGCAAATTTCGTGTAATTTAAACTCTCAGATTTCCATCACGTCACTGTGCTGGACGTTTAAACAGTTACCAGCTTTAGCGTAGCACTGCCTCTCTCCAACGCGCCACGACGATAAACTCGCCGCTTTAACTATACACAGTAAGCAGTGATAAAATCCTTCAGCCACGTGTCCATTTATTAAAGCGAATACCTTTTACGCTTCACGCTAGCGAGTGGCTTTTCTCACTCCCGTAATGGCGCCTACTCACTTAAAAATAAAATCAAATTGATGGCATTTTTGATATTTCACGAAACATCAGGGTTAATTTACCAATACGAAAATGGAAATGAGGAATAAAACTTTTTTCTTTCTCCCTTTTTTCATTTACAGTTTTAGCAAAATGGAGCCGCTTAACTACCACACCTCTCTTTTGTACCTGCAAAATCTAAACCGTCCACTTTTCAGTAAACTCAATCGTGGCCGTTCGTTAATCAAGTAGATTTAAACAATCGAACCATACCTCACCACACAATGTAAATCCGACGGCAAGTATATCGCCACGTAGCTAAAATAAAATAGCCTAGTATATATAATTTTTATCAATTTTCAATCTAAAGAAGCCCTAGGATTTTCCGTTTGTCACGGTAAAAAAAAAAAGAAAACAAAATTATAGAGAAATTAAAATTAAAAAAATTCGAAAAGTCTATCGAGGATTCAAACCCTAGCCTACGAGAACACTCTTGATTTTCATGATTCGGCGGAGAAATTGATCTTTTCTGATACATCGATCAGGTAAGTAATGAACTTTATAGCGTTTATTTGTTAATAGTTTAATTTATTAAAGAAACCATTTGAATATATAGGTATTGGGATTGATTGTCTAATTTATGGGAAATTTGAGAGATTATTTTTTTCATTTTTGGTCAATTTTGGGTGCATTTTTGGTTTTACAGATCTAAAACATGCATGATGGGTAAATGTAAAAACTAAAAAGTGGGAGATTGGGGTTTCCCTGTTTGCATTGAGGGGTTGTTCATGGAAAATAGAGTAGTGAACTCTCATGGAGCGGAAATTCCTAAGAAATCAAGATCTTTGGATCTTAAGAGTTTGTATGAATCTGGTGATTCAAAGGAGTTTTTTAAAAATAAGAGCTTGAAGAGGAAAGAAAGTTCACAAGAAGGTGATGATGAGAAGAGGAGTATTATTAATAACAAGAGAAAGAAGAGTAGGAAAGCTCTGCCTCTCAGTAGTTTTAGAACCAACCATGATATTAGTAGTAGCAAGAGTTTAACTGAAGTTTATGATGGGGGTGTTTGTTCTAGGCTGCATGGTCCAGAAAGCTTGAAGTTTGGTTTGAGTCAAAACTCAAAGAATGGTTGCAGTGCTAATGGCATTTCACTTAGTTTGGGTGACAGTGGTACTAGTATTCCCAGGCGTAAACGTGGGTTTGTGAGGCGAAACAAGTTTGAGAGTGGTCAAGTCTTGAAGCCGGATGGGCAACCTAGTAGTGTAGTTGTTGGTGTTAGTGAGGATGTGAAGTTAGCCAGTGAAGATTCCAGCACTCAGAATGTGTCTTTGAAGGTTGAAGAAGAGAAGCTTATTGATGATTTTAAGGAAAATAGAAGCAGTGAGCCAAGTTCAGTTCAGCATATGAAGGAAGAAGATAGTGTTGCTGGTTACTCAGCTGTAAATGATGGTGATTCTTCTTTTAAAAGGTCAAGGAGAAAGCCTAGGAAGAAGAAGGATACAGTAAAAGGGGGCAAATCTTTTGCTAAGAAGGCTGAGAGATTAGTAGATTCTTCTGTAAAGCCATTTGGTGATTTGCAAGATGATGATGAAGAGAATCTTGAAGAGAATGCGGCAAGGATGTTATCATCAAGGTTCGACCCAAGTTGTACTGGCTTTTCTTTGAACAGCAAAGTCTCTTTATCAC
The DNA here is from genome assembly GCF_025698545.1 of Gossypium raimondii. Taxonomy (NCBI): domain Eukaryota; kingdom Viridiplantae; phylum Streptophyta; class Magnoliopsida; order Malvales; family Malvaceae; genus Gossypium; species Gossypium raimondii. The sequence continues at coordinate 56,024,030 of NC_068577.1, read as the reverse complement.
CGTCTGAGAATGGATTATCTTTTCTCTTAGCTTCTGGTCGGGATGCTAGTTCTAGGTCTAAGAAATTTTCTGGTTGTGAATCTCCCTCTGTCGATGCTTCGGGTAGGGTATTGAGACCAAGGAAAAGACATGGAGAGAAAGGCAATTCAAGGAAAAGGCGCCACTTTTATGAAATTTTCTCTGGAGATTTGGATGCAAACTGGGTGTTAAATAGAAAAATCAAGGTGTTTTGGCCTTTGGACAAGAGTTGGTATTATGGCTTTGTCAATGACTATGACAAAGAGAGAAAACTTCACCATGTAAAATATGATGACCGTGATGAGGAATGGGTAAATTTACAGAAAGAGAGATTTAAACTCCTGCTTTTTCCAAGTGAAGTTCCCAACAAATCTGAGCCAAAAAGATCTCAGGGTGATGGGGACACTGGTGATAGAATCAGGAACATGAAGCTCAACAAAGAGAACAGGAAGAGAAATGCCATGAAAGAAGATGACAGTGGTAATGGTAGCTATATGGAGTCAGAACCCATCATATCCTGGTTGGCGCGCTCTAGCCGTCGTGTCAAATCCCTACCTTTGCACGCTGTGAAGAGGCAGAAAACATCTGCTTCTCTTAGTTTTCATCGGCAACCATTGTCTTGTGATGAAGCTGTGGATGAAAACGGTTGTCTTCATGGGGGTTCCTTGAAAGCAAGAAAAGTTAAATTGTTTGGTTCCTCTGCACTGTCAGATAGACCTGTTGATGGTAGAAGGATCGAGGATTCTTCTTTGGGTAGTTGCCCTAAAGACGGTAAACATCCTATCGTTTATTTTCGAAGGAGATTTCGCAGGACAGAGAAAGTTTTGTGGCAGGCTTCTGAAAGCACTTGTGGTGCCAGCCTGGTGTCTAAACCAATCGCTTTTCTTGGCTCTGTTGATGACTTTCAGGATTTGGGAGAACTTGATGTTTGTCTTGGACGGTTGGATCCTGAAGGAGATATGTTGTTTACTGATAATGCAGGGCAGTTACAATTAAATATTTCGCTATTACATTCGAAGCGGTTCAGGTTTGGATTGAGCTTCCCCATGCTCTCTGTCAATGATTTATTTGGAGCGAAAAGCTTTTGGCTGGTTCATTCATTGTTGCTGCTTCAGTGTGGTACGGTGATGACTATCTGGCCAATTGTTCATCTAGAGGTCCTTTTTGTTGATAATGAAGTTGGACTGAGGTTTCTCCTGTTTCAAGGATCGTTGAAGGAAGCTGTAGCTTTTATTTTCCAGGTCCTGAAGGTATTTTATCGACCTGCTGAACAGGGGAAGTTTGCTGATGTGCAGGTGCCTGTAACTTCGATCAGGTTCAAATTTTCTCTGACTCGAGATTTTAGGAAGCAGATTGTCTTTGCTTGTTGTTATTTTCATGAAGTGAAGCATTTCAAATGGATGTTTTTGGATTGTAAGCTGAAAAGATATTGTGTCCTCAATAGGCAATTACCTCTGTCTGAGTGCACTTATGATAACATTAAGGCACTTCAGAATAGAACTAACCAGCTGTTTAGTTCTCCTTACAAAGGCTCCTCATCGCTTGAGGTATGACACTTCTCCATGTTGCTTTGCTATTGAAATCTCAATGTCAAAGGTGTTCTTTTGGCATATGTGTTTTACTTGTGAGTGTAGTCTTCTGATGAAAAGAAATATTTTTTTTTTCTTTTGTTATTTGCCCCTAAAAACCACACTTTCCCTTGCAAAAAGAAGGGAAGAAATGAAATCCATGCTAAAGAAAGGCCATGTTAGTTTTAGTTTTACCATGCAAGTCCTTGCTGGTGATTTAACTATCAGCCATGGGTTCTGGAGAGGTGTTTGTTTTTGCTGTATGGTTAGATATCTAATGCCTATCTTTTGTTTTGTGGTTGCTATTAAATGTTTGAATTTTGTTTGCTATTGAACAGGGCTCAAGGAGAAGATATAGGCTGGGTCTCAGCCGTATGGGTGTTTCCAGAGGATCTAGTTGTCTGGAAGTTGGCCAACTTTCTTCCAGTTCTGAGAAACAGAACAAAAATCTTCCTCTGTTTACTCTTTCTTTTGGTGCTGCGCCTACTTTCTTTTTCAGTTTGCATCTTAAGCTACTTATGGATTATTGTGTTGCTCGCATCAGCTTTCAGGATCATGACTCCATTGAGAATCCAGAAAGCTCTGGCAATTTGTTGTTGGATGAAAACTCTAATAGAGAGGACTGTGTGAAAAAAAGTTTCGAAAGTAGTTTAGGAAATTTTCCGAAGGCTTCATCAAAGGTTGCTTCCGTCACTGAGTTAATGACTCTTGATCTCTCAGTTTCTAGTGATGGTCGTTGGAGAAAGTACTTGCAGAAGCATGCAAATAGTGATCAAATTGTAAATGGAAGTCCTGCCATCTATCATAAACCTGAAGAAGTTGGAGCCTCAGCCATTGGTCAATTAGAGAAGCAAAAATGTGACTATTCAGAGTCTCAGCAACCGTTTTTGTCGTCAAAGGTTGTTGATGGTGATAAGAAGGGTTCAGGGTCTAGTTCCGTTTTGAATGGTATTAGGGTTGAGCTTCCACCCTTTGATCAATATAAAAATCATGTTGACAGCAAATTACCCAGCACTCAACAGTCTACAGATTTGACTTGGAATATGAATGGTGGTGTTATCCCAACTCCTAATCCTACTGCTTCAAGAAGTTATTGGCATCAAAATAGAAGTAGCTTATCGATTGGATATCATGCCCATAGATCGTCAGATGGAAAGGTTGATATCTTCCACAATAATTTTGGAAATGGACCTAAGAAACCACGAACTCAGGTATCATATTCAATGCCCTTTGGAGGTTTAGATTACAGTTCAAAGAATATAGGTTACCACCAGAGAGGTCTTCCTCACAAGCGAATTAGGAGGGCAAATGAGAAGAGATCATCTGATGTTTCTAGAGGTTCTCAAAGAAACATGGAGTTAGTATCTTGTCATGCAAATTTGTTACTTACCCTTGGTGACAGAGGATGGCGCGAATGTGGAGCGCAGGTTGCTTTAGAACGTTTTGATCATAACGAATGGAAGCTGGCTGTGAAAATGTCAGGGTCAACAAGGTGCTCTTACAAGGCGCATCAGTTTCTGCAGCCTGGATCTACCAATCGTTACACACATGCTATGATGTGGAAAGGAGGAAAGGATTGGACCTTGGAGTTCACGGACAGGAGCCAGTGGGCTCTTTTCAAGGATATGCATGAAGAATGCTACAACCGAAACATTCGTGCTGCTTCAGTTAGGAACATACCTATTCCTGGAGTTTGCTTGGTACATGACTATGATGAAAATGCAACTGATGTGACATTTGTTCGCAGTTGTTTCAAGTACTTGCGGCAGGTTGAAACTGATGTCGAGATGGCTTTGGATCCATCCCATGTTTTTTATGACATGGATACTGATGATGAACAGTGGATTTCAGGAATTCATATATCTTCACAGAGTGATGGTAGCTGCAGCACATTGGAATTTTCTGACGAAATGTTTGAGAAGATTATGGACATGTTTGAGAAGGCTGCATATACTCAACAGTGTGATCAGTTTAATTCTGATGAAATAGAAGAGTTCATGGCCGGAGTTGGGTCCATGGAATTAATCAGAGCGGTCTATGAGCATTGGCGGGAGAAGAGGCAAAGAGTTGGAATGCCTTTAATTCGGCATCTCCAGGTATGTTTTTCATTGATTTGCTGCATTATAAATCGATGTACTCCTTTTATTGAGATATAGATTATTGGCAGATAATTTGTGGTTGCGACTCCTATAGAACCCTAGGTGTGAAGCTTATGGATTTCTTCTCTTTTCTTCATTCAACTTTTCATGTTCTCCTTTAGAATTAGATCAGGGATTTGCTTTTGATATCAGCCCCTTGTGGCCTGCAGCATAAGGTGTATGGGCCTGAGAATTTTACCACATTCACCGTGGCCTGTTTATTGTTCATGTTATGTGTTTGTTTTATCTTAAAACATTTTATGCTCTCTAACTCTTGATAAAATTTTCTGTTGTCATTCAGCCACCATTGTGGGAAAGGTATGAACAGCAAGTGAGAGAGTGGGAGCTAACCATGTCTAAAGTTAGCTCTATTCCGTCCAATGCCGTCGAGAAGCCACCCATGTTTGCTTTCTGTCTGAAACCCCGGGGCTTGGAAGTTCCAAACAAAGGGTCAAAACAAAGATCCCAGCGGAAGATTTCAGTTTCTGGTCAAATCAACCCTGCATTGGGAGATCACGAAGGTTTCCATTCTTTCGGTAATGTTCTTTACCTGTTTCACTTCCTTCTGGCTTTATATAATGATGTTATCTTTTAAGAGTTGGACTTCATTTGTGATCATTTCAGGCCGAAGATCAAATGGGTTCCTATTTGGGGATGAAAAGGTTCTATATCCTATGCATAACTATGAATCTTTAGAAGATTCCCCGCTATCTCAGGCATCGCCAAGAGTATTTTCACAACTAGATTCAGGTATCAAGGGATATTTTAGGGATGGATTTGATAAGCATCATCATCAGAAACTTCGAAGAAGCGAACCAAAGAAAATTTGCACTTTTCTATCACCAAACGAGTCCCAAATGACGACTTCATATAGTCAGAAACTAACCGGCAAGCGAAATGGGATTCATCAGCAGAGCATGGCCTTTTCAGAGTGGCCAAGCGTGCATCATTACTTCTCAGATGGATTACAAAGGCACGGCCCCGAACAGTTGGATAATCCTGATACCGACGAGTTCAGATATCGGGATGCCACTAGTGCAGCCCGGCACGCACTTAAAATGGCCAAGTTCAAGAGAGAAAGAGCTCAGAGATTGCTTTTCAGAGCAGATCTAGCAATTCACAAGGCCGTTGTTGCTCTCATGACTGCAGAGGCAATCAAAGCATCTTCCGACAATGTAAATGGTGACGGGTAGAATTATCCAATGAAATACGTGTCGAAAGAACGAAATTTAGCCAGCACCATGCAGTTTCGGAATTTGAAGAATACCTAAACAACTGACAATTTTTTCCCTGGAATGGATCCGCTTTTTCCTTTCTCAGTGATGATGGCTTCAGGGAAAGTACTAACAGGAGAGCTGTGAGCGGTAACACTAGTTTTTTTTGCTTCTGCTATATATATTGTGGCAGTTTTTTGTGCGCCTTCAGTTCACAGCTCTTTCGGCCGGTAAGTTTCTTTAAATCCCTGCGGCAAGGTTTACTCAGGTTGAGTCCGATTGTTGTTTGATCCTGACGGTAAGGGGTGTACGGAATTTTGACAGAGCCGATCTTTGTATAGAATTTTTTTAACCCCTCCCCTCTTACTTTCTTTTGTTCCCCGTAGCCTTTGATATCAATGTAGCAGGTGTGGGTCAAATAAAAAATACAGCACCACGGCAGAATTAACACGAAAATTTTCATGCTTGAATTGAAATGTTTGGAGCATTTGGCATATGCATAAAGCTTGAATTGAAAATTTCAATTAGACCCTCAATTTTTTTAAAAAATTTTCACCAAACTCCCAAAACTTAAATTTCAGGGTCTGCACGTGCATAAAACAATTATTTTACTTGCATATTTTTGATAATCAGTCTGAACTTTATGCTTGACGAAAGTAAATGGACATATCTTAATTCGTCACATGAAAATTATCCAATAATTGATTCGGTCTTAATTTTAATCACGTTTTACGTGTAATACGTGTCCATTTTTCATTCGTGCTTTCAGTAGTTTGCGGTATCAACTTTGCGTATCGTATCCAAATATTTCAGCTGTCTTTATATTAATCAATAATCATAGGAAATATCGTAAAAACTTAAAACCATAAATAAAATATTAACAAGGATTATTTAAAAACTTTTACTAAATTTAAAATTAGGCGGGCTTGATAAACACAACATTAATTCCTGAAAATGTTAAATATAAATATTATAATATAAAACTAAATAGTACATCAATAACAATGTAAAATTCGAGTGAACCTCTTAAAAAACAACTAATTTAAATTATTTTACAATTAACATGAGCTAATTTATGAAGAAGATAAACTTAAATATTAAAAAATACAAAAAATTATTTTAATTTGAAGGTTTATGTTTTTTTTAAATCATTGAAAAATTGTAAGAATGGATCGACCGTGTAATATTACAAAGATAATATAATTTAAAATTTATTTTTATTAAGGGATAGGGATAAGAGTGATCATTTTCAATATTTTCTTATTAAACAATTTATCAAATAATTTTAATTAAATATTTTACATTTATCTAATATTTTAGCAAACATTGCCCATAAATAAAATTACGTGACAAATCTTCCTTTCTTTTCTTACCAGATATTTTTCTCTCTTTTTTCTTTTCTTTTACTATTTATAATATCGTAATAATCTCTCCACGTCAGCCAGGGGGTTTTCCGCCCAATAATCTTAACATCAAATCCACCTGTCTGGTTGACTATACACGTGTCTTCATTGAAATAGATCTGTCAGGCATCAACTTTTTCGGTCACATCAAATCCCGGCCGCCCATTCTTCGAATTATCGTTCTTTGCTTCCATTATTGGTGTGTCCTACTTCACCGACAGTTTTGTCAAACACATTAACGTACACTCAAACTTTAATAAATATTTTTAATTGTAAAATAATATAAAAAATTAAATTGATAATTAAATAGTTCTTAATAAATGCTGATAGTTTAATGGGTTAATACTAAGCATATCCTCAAACTATTGCAATATTTTAAATTGGTACTTAAATTTAGGATGTTCTTGTGAAGTTCTCAAAGTTTTAATATTATATCAATTAGATCATTATGTCAAGCTAATGGGTATTTTAGGTGTTAAAATGCAAGTTTGAATATGTAAATATGTTTGTACTTAACGCATAGATAGTTCGAACTGAATGTGTAAAAAACATAGATAAGGTCAATAAAAGTGAATACAAGTGAGGCAGGCAATGGCCTTACCCCAAAAGTGGAATATTATTTTAAAATTTTTTTTATAAATGATCAAATTAAAAGTTCGTAGCCTCCGAAAATGAAAAGACTTTTGTTTAGCCTCTTCAAAAATGATGAAATCACATGATAAAGTTACACTTTGACCTTTTCAAAATTTCATAATTCAATTCTAACCCACTTGAAAAAAAAATTCAGACATTTATTTTATTTTTTAGCACTTTAAATTTAATACAATATGTACAAATGCACTTGCAATTTGTTCCACGTACTTTAAATATGCCCCACGAGCGTAACATTAAAAATCCATACAAGCTATTAAAAGGACTTAAATTGAATTATAGTTTTTTTTAAAAGATTAGAGTAATTCAGCCATTTGAAGCAAAATAACCAAGGACTTTGCTTGTTCCCATTGAACTTTTCTCTTTAACTTTAGATTTGAGCTGACATTTAATATCCAAGCAATTGATAAAGTTGATAAAAAGACCTGATTGACACGACATTGATATTTTGATAATTTAATTAGAACATTTTAAAATTTAAGATCAATATAAAATTTAATTCAGAGTTTAAGGACTTTTAGTGAAATCAACCCTAAAAATTTAAATCAACAGTCGAATACGTATTAATCAGCACTGATAGTTTAATCCTACCGAGGGTTCAAGTTCTCATAAAATGGTTGCGTTTGTAAAATATAATAATCCTTTTGTCTATTCTTTTCGTCTTCTTGTGGAAGATATTTTGAAGTGCAAGGGTAAACCCGTCATTTCGACGTTTAAATTTTGTGACAGCTATGACAAAATCCGAAACCAGTAAGTAACAGCTTTCGCTTTCGTATCGTATGGACCAAAATAATTTTCGAAGTCTCGAGAAATGGAAGAAATCCGATCATATTTTTCCAAACAGCTATAAAAGGGCAATCACATGATCATCGTTTTTTCACAAAGCAAAATAAAATAAAATGCTCTGATTTTTCGAAGTTGAAACGATTATATTACGTTTGCGATCGGACGTTTCTCATCGGGATCACCGCCGTTTGTTCTTATTTGGATCGGAGCGATTTCTCTAAATTTAAAGTTCGTTATTCAATAAAATTCACTTTAAGCTTAATAATATTGTTTTCTTCATGTTGTTGCTTGAATTATTTGTTTAGGTAACGTGCCAAGCAAATGTTTTTGTTTGAATTTTAGTGATTCCTTGAATTTTTATTTAGTTTTCCGTTTGGTTTATGAGAGAATTTGAGAGAAACGGAAGGAAAAAAAAGTGATTGAAATTATTCGTTTCCTTCTCTAGAGGACAAACATGAACGTTTTGGGAACTAGGAGAGCTGGTAGATTATTGAAACGGTGGTTCCTATTTAGCTTAAGATCGTGAAATTTTGATTGATTGTTGATTTTGCTCGAAATTGTTTGTGTTAGAATAATTTGATACAACTCTCAGTTTTTAATATTCTTGCTGGCTGATTGATTTGAGCTGTGGCTGTGTTGCTGTTGCTTTTACTGGATTTATTATTGTTTGTCATTGCTGCTGCTGATTTCTGTTTGCTTGAAAGTTCATCAAACCGTTGTTTGTTTCTACTGAAGTGGTTGCTTCTTTTTATTACAAGTTTCTTTGTCTCTTTGCTTCGATGGTATTTATGTCAATATTGTGGATTAGATTATTATAATTATGTAACCTGCTGTTTAGAGCCTTCAGCATGAGCATTTGATTTCTATCAATGAAGTATTCTAGCTTAGGTATTGCTTGTTGCCAAGCAATACTATAGGTTAACCACCCTCGATGGTGTCTTTTATGTTATTACTTGTGTATCATAGCATACAACCAATCGACATGTTGCATCATGAAGGCGTCTTCGTCGGTATTAACCCAAATGTTCTTTAATTAAGTCTGCTTTTGGATGTAAAGGGGAAAAACGAGCTTGCATTATTTAACATAGCATACAGCCAATTTGACATGATGCATTATGAAGGCGTCTTCATCGCCGGTTATGAGACAATGATTAATTTTAGATATTATTAACCAGGAAGTTTTAATTTTAATTAAGTCTGCTTTTTGCTTGGCAACCAATTTTTTTATTCTCTTGACACAAAATGTGATCTCTTTTTGGGTTTGGATAACTTCCAAGTCTTCGTTAAACTAATAAAAAAGAATAATAATAATAATGACTTTACCAGCTCATTTTAGAGTGCACTTTGGAGATTGGTATGCTGATATAGTGTTATATGTTTCCCCAGCAAGGAAATCCCAGATTGATATTGCACTACATGTGGGATGTGGGAAATGTGAAAATTTTGTGTTGGCTCGGTACCTCAAAATGTGGGGTTGATTGCAGCTGAGGAAGGACGCCACAGTTTTGATATATGTACTTTGAATTTTATTTGCTCCTGCCGCTTTGGTTAGAATTCATTAGGGATTTGTGTGCGGATCTCTTTTTTAATATTAGCTGCAGGTGTTGAAGATGCTCAAGGCTGCAAAACCCCTAGGATTAGTTGGTCTGCATGACCCTTCTTTCCCCGGAGATTCACATCTTTACTGGTTATGAAATTTGTTAGTGTACACAATCAAGGGGCTGAAGCAAGTTGGATGCTAAATTTGTCTTCCATATCTCAGCCAATTGATACTTCTCCAAGTTGCCATTTCCGTTCATTTCTTCCTCAGATTTGAACCTTCATTGCATTTGCTTGATTTTGTTAATGACAAACACTTGTTTTTAGATATATCGTCACTTTGCTGCTCATTTTTTATTTTCCCCCTTCTAAACTTCGATTGAAGAGTGGTGATAACATAAGACGAAGTCATTACTTTGTCTTGTCCCAAATTATGGGGTCAGCCCGAGCAGCTATGATTCATTTCCAGAAACCTTAGGAGGGTGTATTCACAATTGGCAAGGGCCAAGAAATAAAAGAATCTGTGCTAATAGGGTTTCTACTAAAAGCTTACTATCTACCTAGAAATGAATGGGTGGTGAGCAACCAGCTTGGTTTATATCCGACTAAAAATCTTCTGGTAGTTGGAGATTTTCTTGTAGAACTTGATTTTGTGAGAGAAATGATTAAGTTCCAAATAAGGTCAATTATTTCTGAAGATTTACCTTCTCAAGTTATAAGGATGTGAAAGTTTTAAGTGATGAGTAAAAACTATTCTCAGAGGAGAGACTTGGTGCAGAAATGTGATATAGGTAGGCTTGTTGTTGTGGACAACAACGCGGCAAAATTTTGCAATCAATCACTCTTTCCCTTTTTGTTTTTTTCTTTTCATTAGAGAATATGTTTGATTCTTTGATATATTGCTTTTACCATAGGTTGGGACGTCTATGGTCGTCTCCAGTATAGTTGGATTTGGGTCCAGAATTTCAAGCAATCAAGTTATCATGCAATGCTATTGCTTTCTAATTCACTGCTGGAGGCTCTGGAGTTCCTCAGTGCTGCATTATTCTTGTTTTTGTAGGTTTCTTTTTGTAGTTCTACTTATTTTGATGAATCCTTCGCTTGGAGTACTGCTGATTGGAGCTGTTCAACCTTTCTTGGATTATTTTGTTGCTGATTCCGACTGGTCTGCAGCAGTGTAGAAGAAAGCATCAATTTGATGGAGTGCTTGCCTGGCTTGTTCAAGCCACTAGATATGTTTAAAATATTGGAATCTTTGCTAAATTTGTTATTATCTGCAGGTTTTTAGGCTTTGCACCAGCTTGTAAGATAACATACGGTTTGATCTGGAAATGTCATTTTCAATGGAAGAAGTGGAAATTAAGCATTCTGGAGCTAAAGAGCTTAGCTATCAGCAACAAAATGAAAGCTGCGAAGTATTTGAAGAAGAGGTGAGGGGATCATTCTCACCACAGTCAGGTGGAAACCGTGTGGATAAACAAGAATCAAATGATGCAGAAGCAACTGAATTGCTGGACAAGGGGTTTATGGAGTATGGGTAAGTTCTGATCTTTTCCTTTACGTTAATTTGTTTCTGTTCAGGTTCTGTTCTTTTATTTGTTGGTTGACGATGTGTTGTTGATTTTCCCCTGTTTTCTCCAGTTGCCCACATTATCGAAGAAGGTGCCGGATTAGAGCTCCCTGTTGTGGTGAGATATTTGATTGTCGTCACTGTCATAATGAGGCAAAGGTTAGTTTACGTCCTTAACATTTTATGATCAACAGTAGTTGCTATCTATATTACACTAGTTTGAGAATGTTATTTCATTAATTTGAGTGTTACGTTTTTTTACTTTGTTTATGGTAACCTTTTAAGGCCATCAGATTTCAATATTTATATGCCTTAACTGAAAATATGTTGCGATAGCTATAACAAATTAATTCATTCTAACATGCAACTGGCAAGTTTAGATTTATCATCCAAAAAACATCTTTACCTTTTGTTAGTTTCAATAATATTAACATCTAACTGATTATTATTGTGCTCAGAACAATATCAATGTTGACCAGAAGCTCAGACATGATCTCCCACGCCGTCAAATCAGTAAGGTAAATATATCCATAAATTCAGCCTAGTTTCTTGGTGAAAATCTTTTTCTTTGTATTGGTGGCATCTCTACTGTATGCTCCATGTTGCTAACATTTACCCATAACTTTTACCAGGTTATTTGTTCGCTATGTGGCACAGAACAAGAGGTAAGTTATGCGATTAATTCTAGTTTTCATGACATTCTTGATGACAAGGAAAATTTAGTTTTGCAGTGTTTAGCATTTTAGAGGCTCTTTGTACTTGGTTGGATTTCTTCTGAGGTTGTTTGCTTTTGATATTGTTTTGAACAGGCTCAACAAGTTTGCATCAACTGTGGTGTTTGTATGGGGAAATATTTCTGCAACTCCTGCAAACTTTTTGATGATGATGTAAGTGGATAACCAAATGCAAACCAAAGTTTTTCCGTGTTTTATAGTTCTGTGATTTGTTCTGTTGTCTCAGCTCTTTATGATTTGCGCAAAGAGTTAAAAGATGCACGCAATGGCATACTAATGTTTGTTTCTACTGTGCAGACATCGAAGAGACAGTATCATTGTGACGGTTGTGGGATCTGTAGGTATGTTGTTCATTTCCTGGTTTTCTTCGCCTTAATTTATGAAATTATTTTTACTTATTTCGCCCTCATTCACTTCTCTTTTTATCTTTTAATCTTGTCATTTTCACAACTAAATAATAATGTTATTTTCTCCCAGGATTGGAGGGCAGGAGAACTTCTTCCATTGCCACAAGTGTGGTAAGCTAATCTGAATCCATCTTTATGTAAGCTTTTATTAGTCTTATTGGGGTATTTGAACATCACTAATACTTTTATCCGTTTGTTTTTATGTTTTTTGTTGCACAAAGGTTGCTGCTATTCAATTCTTCTGAAAAACAGCCATCCCTGTGTTGAAGGAGCGATGCACCATGACTGTCCCATATGCTTTGAGGTAATTTCAAGTTCTCTTATTTACCATCAATTATGATAATGAATTACTTTGATATTTTACCTAACTGAAAGACCTCTATCTGTATACGCAGTTCTTGTTCGAATCGAGACAGAATGTAACTGTTCTGCCATGCGGACATACAATTCACACAAATTGTTTCAAGGAAATGAGAGACCATTTCCAGTTAGTGCTTCAGCTCAATCTCAGGATTTTACTATTACCTACTATTTTGTAACTACTCTATTATTGACTGATATTCCAATCACTTGAACAGATATGCCTGCCCTCTGTGCTCCAAATCGGTTTGTGACATGTCAAAGGTCTGGGAGAAATTCGATGAGGAGATCGCAGCTACACCAATGCCGGAACAGTACCAAAACAAAATGGTTCGTAATCGTGAATGACAAAGCCTTATACTAGTTAAGATTTCATTTTCGTGGAACAAGTTTTACTTAGAAAATTCAATTGTGATTCAACAGGTCTCGATCCTTTGCAACGATTGCGAGACAAAATCTCTAGTTCGGTTTCATGTCCTGGCTCAGAAATGCCCGAATTGCAAGTCATACAATACTAGGCAAACACGAGGCTGAAGTGGCTTAGAGTGGGATGTAGAAACCGACTTGGATGGCATATTTTCCAAATCGATGCATCAAGCATTGGGTTCTGGTTAAGCTTCTGCAACGTGTAATGGTACCAGTCGTGGCGCATGGTTCCTTCGGGGGTTCGGTTTAGTGCTTGGTATTTTCAATTCTTTTGTAGATGATTTAATCAATAGGCCAACAAATAAACATTTGCTTTTATGGTCCTCTGTTTAGATTTCCTACCTTAATGTAGGAGAAGATGGATGTTTCATCCTTTCATATTTTCTAGAAAATGTAACATTTTTCCTTGTCGTTAAGAGTCAATACTTTTATCGTACCCGGTGCCAGTAGAATCCTTGTTTTATTCGGCGCAGCTCCCTTCATATACAAGCTCGCAATATACATATACTCAGTAACGAGGATTTCAGTTTCAAAGACTATCAAGACTTTGACTTTGTGGTTTTAAGTCAATTGAAATCTTTTTAAATTATAAAATATATAGTTTTAGAATTATTTAAATTTATAACTTCACAATTTTAAACAAATTAAATCATAACCATGCTACTTTTGGGGGCAATGCCGTGTTTACCTTTGGCACCGCGCCCACGGTCTACTCCCGAGTAAAAGTATCATATTAAGGTAAAACAACGCCGCAATTCTATCAAGGAGTCGAATTATATTTTAATTTTTATATGTATATAATATATATTAGATTAAGGAATACATTAGTTATTTTATTAAATTTTTATTTATTTGTATTATTAAAATTTAGTGTGATAAACTGAATACTTAAATAACAAGACGTGACATGTCATATTGAAGTACAAGAACTAAATTTAAAATAGATAAGATATTTAATAAAATGACCAACTCTTTAATTTAACTTACAATGAATTGTCCATTGGCAAAATTCAATTGGACCCTAATAGAATAACCTTCATAACCATATCTGGTCTGACTTTTTATATATTCAAAATTTGGTTTAATTTATCTACTTACCATAACTTAATGTTGGCGTGAACAATAACGATTTTAAGAAAGTAATCCATCTCAACAAATAATTAATATTCTTAACTAATCAAAGATATTATAAAAAATGAAAATAAGTTAAATTAAGAATTCGAACATAGTAAAAGGACCAAAACTGAAATTTGACCATCACACCTCAACACGTTTGAGAGCAATAAAAAAAGTGAACTGTGCTCAGCTTGCATTACAGATCCCCAAATAAATAGTATAAAGTAGCACCAAGAAATGTTACAAACACAACCTAAAAACCAGCCTCATAATGCAAATGCAGTACCATGCATCATAGTAACAACTAATAAAGAATTTAAATGAAACTGCGCCATATTATTGTTATTGCATTTTACTAAAGTTCCCCTAACAGAGTAAATGAGCTCAATATAACACATGTAATATATGATCAAGTAATGTAAAAGGTCCAATTCTTTCCTCCCCTGCCTCTCGGGTTACCGATTTACCTCTTCAATCCAGCTTTACGGAAGAGAACAAGTAATGCACGAACCAGAAAGATGAAAGGAACCCGATCGTGCCAGTGGCCAACATGATTGCGAGGACCATGAAGAGAGAATACCCCAAGTAGAGAGTTGCAGAGACCGGTCCACTCAAACTCTTGAGATCGAATATGAGGTAGTTTACGGAGTATAAGAAGATGTAGATGGCGACTGAACCGGAAGCGAAGAAGGATTTCCACCACCATTTCCAGTCTTCTACGCAGAGATGCATGTAAGTTAACACCAATGATACTTCGGCACAAACCACAACGAGGAGGACCATAACGATGAGAAGAAAGCCGAAGACGTAGTACACGCGTCCCATCCATATGCTTGACATGATGAAGAAAAGCTCGATAAAAAGGGTACCGAAAGGTAGAGTCCCAGCACCAAGAACTAACAGCCATGATGGGTATTTTTGAGCTGGGATTTCTCGAGGGATCTGGTTGGTTCGGACAGGGTATTCAATGTGAGGTGCCTTGGCTCCGAAGTATCCTCCGACTAAGGTGAGTGGAACCGAGATGCAGAACCATAGTAGGAGTAGAATGACAAAGAGCGAAAATGGGATAGCTCCAGTGCTGTGACTTCCCCACAACAGGAAATTCAAAATGGTGAGAATTAAAAATGCGATACCAGGGAAAAAGCAAGCAGCTTTCCATGCAACCGAAGCCCATCCCTTGTGATCACCGCAGCCGATAGTTCTCCAAAGCCGAACTGCAACATAGCCAGCTGCAATTCCAAGAATCATGTAGAAGAATAGCATACCTGTAATGAGAGTTCCACGGGATGCTGGAGACATGAATCCAAGAGCAGCAAACAATATAGTCACAACTCCCATACCAAGGATCTGAACTCCATCACCGACCATAATACACAAAAGAGCAGGATGGGACGGGGCACGGAAAACATCCCCGACAACTAACTTCCACCCCGACAACTCCTCGTTCATCTGCGCTTGAGCCTCCTTGTCAAGCTCCTCATACCGAGTCAGATCCCGCCTAACAGTCCTTAAAAAGATCACAAGAACTATACCAGCAAGGAAAGTGATCACCATAAGGGAATTCAAGATCGAAAACCAATGAACTTTCGATCCTTCCATCTTCAAATAAGCATCCCAACGAGACGGCCACTTGATATCACTCTCCTCAAAGGCAACTTCATACGTGAACACAAATGGCTCACCTTCCTTGATAGGCACCGTGACGGTAGTTGTATCGCATTTAATCTCGGATGGGTATTTATCATACATTTTCAAATCCTTAACCACGTTACCATTATGCATAACACTACAAGGAATCACCTCGAATCCAACAACCATATACCCCGGCACATCGGATCCACCTTTACCACCACTGGGGAAAACATCAACGGCATCCCCAGTCCCCATCACACGCGCCACATTCGTTTCCTCGTACTTATGAACAAGAACCTTAAATTTCAAATGATTAAACACATAATACATATCTTGAAACTTAACCCCAATCGGATACCCGGTCCACCTCGAAACAAAGCCCTCTTTCACCGTATACCTAATCGCCGGCAAATTATCGAGAATCAAATTAACCTGATACATCTCATCAATCCTCTCCTTCAACAACTTAAACTCATCAGCCGATAACTTACCCGATTGACACAAAAAGATCAAGGTTTCATTAGTATACATCTTGAACCTATATGGTGAGTTCTCAATACGATCTCCCATAAGAAGTTCACCCAGATTCTCAGCACTATCTTTAACACCCTCAGCAGGTTTACAAAAGGGTAAACTATAATAGCTAAAGGGCATTTCAGTATCAATTGAAGTTAAGGAATTCACTTTAACAGATAAAGGATCCCCAACTTTATATTTGTGAGGGTAACTACCAGGCAAATAAAACCCATACCCAGATTGAAAAACCAAGAAAATCGTTAATACCCAGATCCCAAAACTCGCCATTGAGTTCAGATTTAGTCAGATCTGGGTAAACCCAGATCGAGAAATGGGATTATAAGCAAATATTCAAAGGTTTTCGATGTGGGTTTTTGAAGAAACAAGGGATTATTATGAGTGTAGCAGTTGGATGTAAATATAATGAAGAAAGTATGTAAAGAAATGGATCTGACTAACCTTTATGAAAAGAGAAATGAGAAATAGCGGAGAGACTAACGTGAAGGGGAGTCTCTATGAAGAAAATTGAAGTCCAAACATAGAGATCTTCAAAGTGTATTATATTTTTTTTTCTTTTAATTCTCCAAGGAAACGGAAATTTCGAGAGAAAGAAAGCGGCAAAGGAAGGTAAGATATAACGGGCCTCGTACTACTAGAGCTTTGTGCGTTACTGCTAAACCACAACTCACCGACACCATGTTGAGACGGATTTTTTGTTTTTTGTTTTATCTTCTTTTTAATTTAATTATTTTTTTTCTAAATTTCTTTTTAGAGCTTGTTTTATATATATATATAACCGTCAACCCAAATGTCCTAAAGGATTCGGGTCTTCAACCATTGATTTGGATGAACCCAACTTGGAAGAGGCGTACTCGCCAAGACAACTCGCAAGAAGAGTTCACGGGCACACCTCACAAAATGGGGTCGCGAACGGTGTTCGCAGGAAGGATTGCGAGCCCTACAAGCAATCAGCACCAGAAGCAAGAAATGTCAGAATTGGAGGTCCCAAGGTCGAGACAAAATGGTAGGCCGAGTTATGAGTTATAATAATAGGAATATGTATAAATACTCCCAATATTCCTCTCGAGGACATGAAAAAAAAACACTCAACAGAGCTTAATCACAAACCTACAATCTTTTCTCTTTTTATGTTATTCTTTGACGAGTCGATAATGTCATCTCAAATATCTAATTGCCGTCACCTCTCCCACGGCCTTTCTCGTTGCCACCAACTCTGACCTTCTTGTAGGTTTTTTACCACCAATTTTTTTCTTTTACCTTCTACCTCTGTCATGGGTGGGGTCATTGACTTTCCCATTGCGGAATCATTTTTGTGTCTATTTTTAGAGTTGGCTCCAAATCTTGATCTTTGTAGGCTACCGGGTTTTGATTGATTTTTTTTAGCTTTCTCCACATCTATTGTTTCAGATCAATAGTGGTGTTCCCATCGTCTAAACAAGTGAGAGCGTGAAAAGAGCCTCTTTCGCATCATGGTGGCTATGATTGCTTTGATGATCAGTCAATTAAAATTACCAGCATGAGTCCCCCCTTGCTTCCACGATAGTGGGCAATGAATGCTTGTTTCAAGCAAAGGCTGATCTTGTTCTTCATGCTTCCAATTTTTAAATTATTGGCGTTTTGATCATTTGTCTCGAACCCAACCTATTTATTTTAATATTCAAAAATAAATTTAACTTAAGATTTTATTAGAATCTTGATGCCTTGAGTTCGAATATGATCAAGACAACCCTTCAACTATTTGCTAATTCTAACGACTAAATACTTTTAACTTGATTATTTATATTTGTATGTATATTATTAAAATAATTAAAATTAAATTATAAAAATGCATATAAACTATTTAAAAGTAAACATCCAACACTAACGCTTTGATAAACAACATTCAGTACAAGGCATTTGCATGATGGGAAGTTCACAAGTACATACACCCACATATTAAATGATTTACAATTATGATTTTCACAATTTATAAATGAGTCTACAATAATATTAAATGAGATGAAAATAATAGCCCCAAAATAATGAATAACATAGCAATTAATAAAACTAAGTTTAATGGAGCTTACATCTAATTTATCCACCCACATGAACAACATAAATACACATATTTTAAATATATATATATATATATATGATAATTCACGATTAGAAGGTTAGTATTCATTTTTATACGGTAGGGATATATTCACACCACGTATGCACACATTACGTTCAAAGGGAGTTAACACATAAGGTTAGTATTCTATTTTAATGCCCTATATCTTTGTTATTTTTAAAGGATTGAATCAAAAAAAATTCATTTTGAGAGGGACAAAATGTAATTTTATCATTACTATTTTAAAATTTTATAAATTATAAAGAAGTCTAAATGGAAAATTTTTCATTTTAGGGAGTTGGGACCCCTGCCAGCCCCGTGACTCCGCCACTTGTTAACCAAATAAAGGCTTACCACTTATTTCCCTAGAGGCTTGAATCCAAATAAGTTCTATCAGTGAACATCTCTTAACTATCAGATCAAACACGGGAGTAAAATTTTATCTATTTATCTATATTGTTATTAAGATCTTTTATTCCATAGATAGACAAAGGTCTTGGCCCCTTTTCATTAAATGGAGCAAGTATAATTTTATCCTTTGTTTTTTTCTCTTAGTTAAAGATTTTTTTTTTCATTTTTGGTCCCTTCTAAAAAGTTTTAATTCAGTTTAAATCCTTTTAACACAATTTTATAATATTATCTCAAACTTCCCCCTTAGTTAGTTAAATTGGGCATATGAAGATCAAAGAAAGAAGAACCATAGTAAACAACTAAATAAATGGGTTGGAAATTGAAATAAAGGTTCCAGTTTAGAGATACCAAACATTACATGTAGGAGCTATGACCAAAAGCATTAATGGATTACTCATAACCCTTTTCTTTTCCTTTTCCACATTTTTGCACTTAAAACAAGATTTCTATTGCTTCTCTCACAAGTCAATGCCATGCCAAAAATAATGTTCAAAAGGGATCCCAACGCATATGTCACACCAAACGTTATTAAAAAATCATTCATTAAGATTTTTCGGGTTAAATATTAAAATTATATATATAATTTGTTTTAATGTGCAATGTACAATGTTATATATAAACTTTGATCTTATTCGATTTTATATATAAAATTTTGATTTGATTTAGTTTTCACAAATCACTAACATTATCGAGTTAGCGTTAGAGGTGCTCATGGGCTGGGTCAGGCCTATGCAAGGTATTTAAATCACTTTTTCAAGCCCGACTCAATTTAAGATAAGTAAATCCAGGCCTGACCAGACCACCCATATTTGATTTTTTTAGATTAATTTTTATTTAAAATTATATTTTTTTAATATATATATATATAATACACTATATGCATTTAAAAAGCTAAAATAAAACTTTTCTAACATATTAAAAATACATTAAAAAATATTTATATTAAAAAACATAAATATAATAAATGTTTTATTATATTAAAAACACAAATAAGTATAATAAATACTTTATTGTATTAAATATAAATTTTAAAATTTTATATTTTTTGTTGGGTTATTTAGTTGGGTAAGTTTTTTGAAAGTTTTGGGCAATAGGTTTAATTGTTATTGGATTACTGATTTGATATAAATATAAATATATAATTAATATAATATTGTTTTATAACATAACATTCGAGTCGGGCCAAAAAATTCTTGCCCAAGGACCAATTCATTTAGAAAACGGACATTAAATTTTACTCAAGTCTATTTTTGGGTGGACCTTTGAGCCTAGGCAGGTTTAATTAGTGTCATTTTACGTTGATATATTACATATACAAACATTTATATTAATCCAATATGGAAATAAATGCATATACACATTTCTTTAAACGTGTACAATTGAATTAAAATTAAAGTTTCATATATAAATATAAACTATAGTCCAAGTGTCATATGTAAAATTGCAACAAATCAAATTTTAATTATATTTTTGTGTGTAATTTTTTACCAATGTTGGTAATTTTAATTTCTCTATTTTTAAACTTTTACTAATTTTATGTATTCTATATTTTAATGAATATACATGAATTGTGAAATCAATGCAATTAAATTTTTAACGGTCTAATCAATTTTTCATAAAAATAATTTAACTAAAATTTTAAAATTATCAAAATTAAAAAAAAAGCATTGGAAGTTAAAGTTATCACCACGTCAAAATAAAAAATTGGAGTGCACTGAACCGGGTCAAATAAAAATAAATAAAGATAATTAAGTTTATTAATAGATGAGTTTTATATTTATTTAAATATGAATAATAAAACTAACATAAATATTCTCAACAAAATTAAAATTTTGATTTACAATATAATATTTTTAGAATAAGAATGAATGACTCAAGGTTTGGGTATTGGACATGAAATGATTTGCACCCAATTCTCATTATTTTTGAATTGGCAAATGCCCAAGCCCATGCCTTGAATGAAACCCATTTTAACCATCAACTATAAATTTAAATCATAATTAGAGTTTTACGCGTATTATTGTACCAAATTAAAATTCATGTACATAATTACACATTAAATTAAAGTTTATGTATAATTTTAAGATTTAACCCTTCTCAAAACAATATATAATTCAAAATAGAGCAACTAGAAGAAGTTTAAAAAGGAAAATTGTTTAAATAATATTTAATTTTAATTTTAATTTTAAATGGCTTGATTTGCATATTTACCTTCATGTTGTTCAAAAATAATATTTTTTTAGTGAATTATAATAACAAGACAAAGAACAAACAACAAGCGCAACTAACGCGACTCAAACCCAAGCTACACCTAAGGTGGTAAACACTCTTGACTATCAGGCCATCACATGGGATTTATTCAAAAATAATATTTAAACAATATATATGTTGAACATTAATCTTACTATAAGTTGTTATCGTATCTGTTCTTTTTAATACAATGTCTAGAACTACTCGTAGCCCCTCCCCAACTCTTAAATAGGAAGATAATACGCTTTAGTGCACTCGAACCCACATCATTATGCACTGACAACAATACCAACATCAATCGAGTTAAAACTCAATCGACTATTTTTCTTTACTTTTAAATGCATTTAAAATAGTTAGTACATATTTTTATTTGTGATCTTACGAGGATACGTGTTCAACAAGATAAAATATATTTTTTTAATTTTAATAAAAAATTAAAATAATTAATGTACATGTTAACTCGTAGATTAATTTAAAGTCAGTATCTATTTCTAAATAATTATAAGTAATTTTGATTTTAATAATTAATAAAAATTAAATAATATTGATTTAATAATTTTTAATTTAATATTTAATATTTAATTTTACTATTAATTAAATATATATATTTTTAGAATAGCCCGGCATTAGCGGGAAGTTGATGCTAGTAAAGACATAAACATAGTTGTCATGCATTTCATTAGAGAAACAAATCATTTTACACATATTCTATTAATTTCATCATTTTTTCCCTTTTTTAATATATTTTTCGATTTTTTTTATGTTAGTTTTATAGTCCATGTTCGGGCTTCGTGGCTGTCCTTCCAACAATGTCATCTCCAAGGCTTTTAACATGTATCTCTCCTTAAGAATACAATATGTCTTACCATTGCACCTAACACTTGTCTTTTTTTTAATATATTAACAATATTAATTGCTTTTGATTGTAGTTATATAGATATATTAATTGTAATTGCAAATTATAATGGTAAATCGATCTCCAATGTTTATGGTATCTCAATTTTAGAAGTATTTATGGATCAAGTTTGTGATTAGTTTTAAAATCTCGAGATAGATTAATTTGATCTAATTCACTGATTAAAAAATAAATAAATATATAAAGAATTTTTTTATTAAGATTTACATATTTTTTTATAAATGTATTTAAATAAAAATATTTTTATTATTTTTAAATATTAAAATAGATCATTTGAACCAGTCAAGGTCAAACTTGATCTTAGTTTCGAAAATTTTCAAAACCGAGCTTAAACTCAATACAACCATGAACACTTCCTCTATTCAATTCTCAACACTTTCATAATTATTAAATATATATATATATATAAGTTATTAACTTTCAAATATATCAAGAATGATTATAATTATGCATTACATATCGATATTTGACCCTCTAACTATAAAATTTGTTCAGATTTTATATACAATCACTCGTAATAACAACATTGCGCTATAATACTCAAGTTTTAGAAGAATCAATTTTTTATGTTTTATTTTAGCTCTCTATAACAACTTTTCACTTATAACACCATATTGATAGTTATGAAGTAAATTTATAGCTATTTCATATAAGCAAACTTATTAATTATCATTTATTAAATGAAAATAAAATATTTTTCAATGAGTGGAATTAAATAAATAAATTTAATAAATTATTAAATTTTTTAACTAAATATTCTACTATGAATTTGGAACATCATAAACTTATAAACAAAATATGGGCAGACAAATTGGGTTGTTATAGAGTGATGCGATTTCCTAGACTTGAAATGTTTGTAAAAGGGCTTGAATGGGATGGACTGTCCTGAATAGGTTCAAATGATGGTGGAAACCTTGACCCATAGCAGTCTTAGCTAAAGAACCTTAGCTATATTAAAGTTAAGACCCGTTTAACACTCGAACTCATTAGAACCTCAGTATAAAGAAGTCGCCACACTTCGCTATGGTGTACGTAGTGATAAGATAGGTGAACACCACAAACTCGAAGAAGTTTGATAAGTTCGGTTTTAGTTTAATTAAGAACGAAAGAGAATAAATCTCACAAATAAAGTTTATAATCAGAATAATCTAACCTTACAAATGGGAAGTTTCAAACTATTTATAGAGCTTAGGAGACTAAATGACATATTCGACCATTAATGTACATACATTTATGGTGCTATACAATGTATAGTAAGATACATGAATGATTGGGTGCAATGTATGACCAAATGGTCACATTCTTCCTCCATAGACGTTCATGAATCACTTGGGTGCTTGAAGAGGCAATTCATCCCCCTTTTGAAGTGCATGAGTGGCCAGATTCATTCCTCGTGCAATACAACCATTTTCATGCAAAACTTCTCCCATTGTCCTTCATGCATGTATAGGTGAATTGTATGCTTCATTAATCTTGCAATTAAGACCTTTGCATGTGCATAAATGTTCAGTGAAGCCACAATTTCATTCGCCAAACCGGTGCATGCATAATGGATGTTCATTGGACCGCATTTATGGTGCTTCATTTCCTTTGGACGTTCATGCATTTTGGCTCATGCATGAATAACTCAAAAAGTCACATTAAGCTCTCATTCTCCTAACCGTCCATGCACCAAAGTGTAACTATGTATTCAGCCAAAATTCAAATGCATGAATCGATGCATTTGGCCCTTGAATGTGAACGATTTTATGAACCAAAACAATTGCATGGATTTTGATGATTCCTTGAATTTACTTTTGCATGCATTCGACTTTAAATGTAGGTTCATGTTGGATTTAAAGTGGCCAGCTGAACAGTCCCTACAAAACAAATATAAATAGGACATTAGATTATTCTCAACACTACAAAACAATCCATTATTCAAATTAACTCGATGACACAAAAAGAACAAACACAATATATTATATATTTGTAAGCATAACACCACTATGTATGAAATTAGACTCTCAACATAAGTGAAACGGCACACACATAATTAAACATGATTCTCTAGACTGATAACTAGAGTCACGAAAATAATCAAAATGACACATGCGAATAATTCATGATGACTAAAAACAAATCTAATGTAACATCCCGATTTTGAGTCTAGTCAGAACAGTGGTTTCAGGACCACAAATTCGACGAGAAAAAATTTATTTTAAAATTTTGACATGGGTTTCATTATGATCGGAATGTTGCATGAAAATACTAATATGAAAATTTTATCGATTTAGTGATTAATTAAGGAAAGGACCTATTTGTATAAAATGTAGAAATTGAATTCTAGAAGCTAGAAGGGTTAAATAGCAATGAAATTCAAAACTAGAGGTCCTTATATGGAAAATAGACTATCAATCAAAAGATGATAGATTTTTATGGATGAATCATCCATAGAATTCGAGAAAAGAAAAGGACTAAATTGGAATTTGGAGAAATTAAAAGATGATAATTAATTACATGAACATATCATCTTTTTCTATCATCTTCTTCCCAAAAATTTACATGGAAACCCTAGGAGAGAGAAAAGACACTTTCTTGGCATAAATTGGTAAGTAATCATGTCCCGTTTTTAATAAATTTTATAGTTTTGAGATCGAGATAACATGTTCTCTCTATTTTGAGGATTTATTTGAAAAGTTATCAAGGTATGGAAATTGTTCCATGGATGAACATGCTGAAAATTGAAAATTTATGGTAGAAAATGAAAGGTTGTTAGTAAATAAACAACTTTTACAAAGTGATTTTGGGTGAAATCGAAATTTAGGGACTAAATGGTAAACTTGTGAAATTCAAAGGAAAATTCTAATTTTTGTGAAATATATGGACTATTATAGATACATATGAATTTTTTTTAGGCTTGAAAAGGGGATTGAATTGCATGAATTTCATTTTTCGAGCCAAGGGACGGAATAGGAATTAATGAAAAGTTTAGGGGCAAAAATGTAATTTTTCCAAAGAGTGATTTTTGAACTAAATTGAATAATGTGAGTGTTAAATAAGTTAAATGTTTTTTTATAAATCAAGAAAGACGAGAAATTGACCTTGATCGATAAAAAGAAAAGTGAAAAAGTGAAAAATTATGAAAGAATACATTTAGCAACAAAACAGTTTAGACAACAACAGTTGTGTGATTTTGAAAATTCACCAAAAATCATAGAAATTGAATTACAGGATGAAAAAATATTAAATTAAATCTTATTGAGTCTAGTTTCTCATAGAAGAAACGTTGTAAGTAATGAAATTATCAATCATGAGATATAATAAATTTTGTGAAACAGGGTCAGAATGAATTTGGGTTACCCTTTTCTGACTTTAGAAAATCATAAAAAATTGAATAAAACTAATTATGAGCTTAAATTTATGTTTAAAATCCTGGATGAGTCTATTTTCAAGAGAAGCAAACGGTAACATCATCTGAATTCCGTACGAGGAGATAATTAATTTTTAGTGAAGAAGGGTCTGAATTGTCAGACAGCAGAACAAGGATGACATTAAATAATAAACTGTACTTATTGGATGAACCAAAGATTCTAAAAATTTTATGGTAAGAAGATATGTGAGTCTAGTTTTAGATAAAATTTTCAAATCTCAATTTGGAGTTCTTTAGCTTAAGATAGAATTAATTTAGTGACTATGACTCCAGTGAACAGCTTATTATAAG
Organism: Gossypium raimondii; assembly: GCF_025698545.1. Classification (NCBI taxonomy): domain Eukaryota; kingdom Viridiplantae; phylum Streptophyta; class Magnoliopsida; order Malvales; family Malvaceae; genus Gossypium; species Gossypium raimondii. The sequence goes on along the minus strand of NC_068577.1, from coordinate 55,998,556 downwards.
CAAACAAGTAAATAGTGGTATTATGTATATATCAAGGATGTGGAATGGAGTGGAGGAGGAGGAAAATATATGTGAATATTAAGCCAATATGAGTTTATTTTAAAATAACTAATTTACATGTTATAGGTTTAGGGACTAAATTGAATAAAAGTAAATTTTAGGGTAATTTTGTAAAATTTCAAAATGACCATATTGCATGAAATGAATTATTTTATTATTTAAGTTAATAAATTGAATGAAATATTAATTTAGATCAAGATCGGTAGAAAATCGAGGAAATAAAAATTACCAAAATGCCATTGTATATTGGTATTTCGCAAATTAGCCTCGTAAGTTCGTATGAACTATATTCTGTACAATTTTGATTAAGTAAATGTTATTTGGTGATGAATAATATATATGTATATGTGTTAGTATTGAACCGAATTTAGAAAATTGTGAATTGAATGAAATTGAAATGAAGTATGAATATGTATGAGCATTTGATGGTATACTGATTGGAAAGTGAAAAATGTATTGAATTAAATTGTGATTAAATTGGAATGACTTGAATTGAAAGTATGAGAAAATGATTGAATTGAAATATGATTCGAAAACCCTATTAACTAGTCGGGCTGAGTCGGATATAGTTGGCATGTCATAAGATTGGAAGAGTACGAGTTTTTGCCGGTTTACTGATCAGGCACTTATGTGCCGACTACTATTACTGTTACTGGTTCGGCACTTTGTGTGTCGAATCATCATTATCATTCTTATTCTTGATTCGACACTTTGTGTGTTGAATATCTTATCTTATCATATCGATTCAAGACTTTGTGTGTCGAATCGTTATTATTATCATATCGATTCGACACTGTGTGTCAAACCGTTACTATTACCGATTCGGCACTTTGTGTGTCAAATACGATTCTTTATCTTTATTCTGATTCAGACTTTGTGTGTTGAACATCATTATCATATCACATTACTACTCACATCGATTCTTGATCGGTACCATGTACGGTTTTAGGCACAATGTGCCGTACTGATGTGTTTGGTTAGAATTCACGTATCTGTCAAAGCCCGAGTCTGTTAATAAGGGTAATTAAATAAAAGTTAAATCGAATGAAATGAAACAGTTGAGCTATTGAAAGAAACGTGATTGTGGAATATAATTCAAAAATGTGAATTGAATATGAAAATGTGAAATGAAAACATGAACTAAATATTCATGAGATAAATAATGGCTCAATGTGATAGTATATGATATTAACTAATAAAAGCCAAAATTGAATAGTTATTGGAAATATATTGTCGAATTTAATACTCAGTTTAGATTGAACGCGAGATTGAGTACAATCGTTCTGTGGCAAAGGATGAATTGTCGGATAAGACCATAACTGGGTTATGGCACTACAAATGTAAGATCATGGCAGGGCCATGACAATGCATGTGTAAGACCATAGTTGGACTATGGCACAAAAAGAATGATGTCCTCATATCCGCAAGCCGCTCTTCGATTCAGTAAGAAATGGTAAGACACTTATGTGTTTGTATTGAAAGATTTATAGATTATTATTGATATCGATTTGCAGGAAGTGTGTTTATTGATTATATTGTATTTGACAAAAGAAATTATGAAGTATTAGAGTTATTTAAAATCCTACTAAGCTTGGGATAATATGTTTAAGTGATACTGTGGAATTAATCATCTTGTGAGTTGATGAATATAGTTTCATGAGTATTGTGATATCAATATTGGGTTATCCTTAATATGTATAGATTTTATATTTTAAAAGAACTAGTATAATTAAAGACTACACGAGCTTACTAAGCATTCATTGCTTACGTATTTGTTTTTTTTTTATTTACCCTATAGATTATCGGAAGCTTGATTGGGTTGGAAGCTTGTCGGAGATATATCACACTATCTATTGGTTATATCGTATGTTCGAATGATTGGATTTTGGATATAGTGGCATGTATAGGTATTTTGCTTAATAATAGCCTATTTCCATTCACACGAGCAGAGACACGGGCATGTGTCCCCTACTTCTAAGAAGAATTTTGAAAAGTTGAGAAATGACCGTATTTAATTTGTAAACTCCGGTAATGCTCTGTAACCATGTTCCGACGACAGATTTGGGTTAGGGGTGTTACATCTAATGATAGAAAACTAAGACATGCGTTTAAACATAAATGGACACACAAATTATCATGTAATAGAAATAGACACATTAAAGATGCATAAGACACATATTAATGATTCATAAAAAATAATAATTAAAAGCTGTGGAAATATAAAATAAGATGAATGATTTTGGGCCTTAAAGGCCCACATGCAAATGTTGCATGGGTTTTCAACGCTTTCATCTTGAATTTAGGCCTATCAAACTTGGCCCAATATTGAGACCTTTGAGTTGAATCCCATGATGTGACCAGAATCACATCATAGAGAGAATTAATTGTATTTCTTTTTGGCTCAATGTATAAATTAATATCTGAATTTGACATTTTTTTTAGCGTGGTACTTATATTTGGAAAAAGTTATAATTTGGTATTTAAAGATAATTGTAACACCCCTAACTTGTATTCATCGTAGGAACAAGGTTACGGAGCATTACCAGAGTTTGCAACTCAAATAAACAGACTTTTCAAACATTTCATAGTATATAATATTCATGTCATAAGCCAATCGAAATCAAACATATTGTCCCTTATACAAGCCCTTGAGGCCCAAAATACATGTTAGAAACAAGTCGAGACTAAAACGGATACTCAAAGATTTTTTCGGAAAACATTAAAATTTTCCAATACTGCAGGGTTCACACGACCGTGTGACTCACATGGTCAAGAGACACACCCGTGTCTTAGGCCGTGTAGACATTCAAAATAAAAACACATGACCATGTCCCAGCCCGTGTCCGTGCTCGTATAACTCTCTGACTTGAGTCACACGGCCAAGCCACACGCCGGTGTGCTAGGCCGTGTGAGCATACTGACTTGCATTCTTAAGAAGATACGGGGAACACATGCCCGTGTCTCTTCCCATATGGACGAAAATAAGTCATTTTTCACGCCACATTTCTCACACAATTTGGTACCAACCTAAACACAACAATTTGCATATAACCAAGTCATAAATAGACATCCAAAACCAGCCAAGATCAAGTTTAAAACATGTAATATCATCACATACAACCAGTATGGTAAAGTCACATATATATACACTTCAAAATATATTAAACACAAGCCACATAAGTGGCTAGTCTCAACATAACACTTATATGCCAACATTGGCTAAGTTAACCTATACATGCCATTATAACCGGAATTAATATACCAAAAGTACCAAAAGAACCGATGGATAGTGTGATATAGCTCCGACAAGCTTCCAACCAGAAGGAGCTTCTGAATCACTATAAAATACAAAAAATAACATAGAGTAAGCATTTAAGCTTAGTAAGTTCGTATAGCAAAGAAATCAACTTATCATTTAATCACATTTAAGGTAAGCATACAAAACATAACCAACTCAATTTGACCAAAAGTCTAAACACATATCCTCATCAACCATGTTAGTCATGTAATTCATATAAATATCAAGAAACATGTATGAGCTCAACAATAATCAAACTTCCATGTACATATAATTTCCACATCATGTATCTATCTATCATCTACAAATCATTTCCATATATCTCATGTAAATACATGTAGTAGTTCGTATTAAACTCATGTATTATCGTAACAGAACAGTGCTCGTTGAACCATTTAGAATATCATTGGATACGCGGGTAGTACACACGAGGTGTACTGAACTGTAATCTGTCATTTCATGTACATGTATGCTCATACGAGCTGTAAACGGTAAGCTCTTCCTAGCTGAATAACAGTAAACTTCTCCAAGCTAAATAACAGTAAGCTCATACGAGCTGAGTATCGGTAAGCTCATAAGAGTTGAAATCGGTAACTCTAATGACATGTCATTTGTATCCTACGAATTCCTAAGGTTCAAACGAGCTTGGTAATCATCATACGTTGTCAGATATGTGATCGATATTCATATATGATGATAATGCAAATAATATACATCTAATTCAAACAAAGCATACAAATTACACAATTTAATTACACGAACTTACCTCGATGAGTGTAAGTAGATACGAAGGCGACTAATCCGATATTTTCTCTTTACTTCGATCTAACTTTGTACGAGGTCTGATAGGATCTGTACGAATGAATTTAACTCATTTCAATATAATTCTCATTCAATTTAATCTAACATGGAATTTTGGCAAAATTACCATTTTACCCTATACTTTTAATTCATTTATAATTTAGTCCATAGGCTCGAAAAATGAAATTCATGCAATTTAATCCTTACTCAAGCCTATTCGATTTTTATACATATTAATAGCAGCCCATGTATTTCACAAAATTCACAAATTTTACCATAAATTTATCACCTTTTTCAATTTAGCTTCTAATTGACAATTTTACCAAAAATCTCTTTACAAAAATTATTTATCTAACAACAACCATTCATTTTCTATCATCAAACTTCAAAATTCAAGCATGTTCATCAATGACAAAACCCTAATACTTTAATATTTTTTGCAAATTAATCCCAGATTAGCTAGATTAAGCTACAACGATCTCCAAAACATATAAATCACAAAAAACAAGACAAAAATTCATACTCAATTGAGCAAAATAAGCTTGCTGAAATTTCAAGCTTCCATGGCTAGCTTTTACTTTAAATTTTTATGGAAGATGATAATAATGAAGGATAATAGTTTGTTTTATTTTATTTATCATTTATTACCTATTTACTAATTTAACCTTAAAAAAACTAGTCAAATTTTCAATAATAACAATCCATACTTATCCACTAACAACTTTAATGACTAATTACTATATGAGGACCTCCACTTTAAAATTTTATAGCTATTTAATACCTTTAGCTATTAATTCACAACTTTTGCACTTTACACAATTTTGTCCTTTTATCGATTAAGCATGTAAACAATAAAATTTCTTAACTAAATTTTTATATGGTATTTCTATCATAATGTAGACCATAAAATAATAATAAAATAAATTTTCTAACTTCGGATTTGTGGTCTCGAAACCACCGTTCTAATTTCACCGAAAACGGGCTATTACTATAACAATGTTAACTTTTAGTGTTTAATTCAGGTTTTAGAATTGATTTGATGAAAATTCATAATTAGCTAATTATATTTAACAATCATCTTCCATCAAATCAACTTGAAAAATAGAATTAAATCACATCCATCGATCGTATTTAACAAATTTACAATTAACATTAAATTTATTCTATTAACAAAATCATGAAAAAACAAACTTAATCATATTAGCAATTAATTTTCATCAAATTAAACACTAAAAATTAACATTGCTACATTTAGATACCAAAATATATAACTTTTATCAAATATAAATACCAAATTAAATAATAAAAATAACACAAATGTCATATTAGAAAATGTGTCAAACTCAAATATCATATATTATATTAAGCGTTTCTTTTTTAATATTATTTTCGTCTAACGAGATTTACATGTTTAGTTATATTGGAAATCTTAGTGTTAAGCCAAATGCATTTTTATTAATTATTGGTTGCTTTTAAATGAAACATTTAAAAGAATTCTCATTTTTTATCATATTTGATATTTTTAAGGTAATATCTAAAATTACTCATAACCTTTCCCAACTCATAAGTAGAAAGATAATGCGTTTCAGCACACTCGAATCCACATCTTCCTACATTGGTAACAATGCTCATGCTAATCGAGTTAAAACTCAACCGGCCGCTTATATTATATTCATGTAAATTTATATTTATATACTTTTTATTGAATTTGACATATTTGTATATTTATATTATGTTTATTTAAATGTATTAATTATTTTTCCGCTAATATCATAATGGACGGATTAATTAAATTGTATTTGTCTACTTCTAAACTGAAAATTATTATCAAATTCATTGGACCAACCGATGAGATTTGGGTAACAACAGCTACGTATCAATCTGAACACATCAATAAAGCTGATGAACTAACTCATTACCATAATCCCTCTACACGTTTCTTACCCAAAAAAGAAAACCCTTTTAGTGCAATTTCCTTATAAAAATTTTGGTCAACAAAAGGAAGCCCCGATGCTTTTTTTTTTTTTTTTACAACCTAAGATGTTTCTCCTCAAAAATTTGATCGGATCAAATCGGTTAGCCAGATAGATCGATTTGTTCAAAAGTCGGTCCAGAAAAAAGTATTGAATAAATTGATTTGAGAGTCATATTGATTAGTTGCACTGAGTAATCAAACCAGATTTTTAAATTTTAATATACTTTATTTTTATGAATCTTTTAATAATTTATTTAATTGAATTGAACAAATGAGTTGGATTGGTGAACAAATGACTAACCAGTTCAATCACTGATCTAGTGCTATAAACTTTGTTGAAAACAAAATTTGAGATTAATGTATACTATTTTATTTAAAGAATAATCAAAATTGAATATGATATGAAGCATATTGAATAACGAAGATAAATAAATAGGGAAATTATTTGATACACTGATTTTGAAGTATTTAGGTTGCATAAACTAGGTTAAGGGATTGATAAGTGTCCTATAAAAATATAATTAAATATTTAAAAATGTTAACCCTTATAATTATGTATTTTTTATCTCCTTATTTATTTTTGATTTTGCAATTATTATTATTATTTTTATCCCAACATTTATTTTATAAAGATGTGATTTTGGTGAACGAGAATAATACACAACAATAAAAATCACATCCCTCAAAAAATTATCAATTTAAAAGGTTGTTTTTCAAATTTAAAAAAATATTATCAATTTATTATTAATTCAGCTTATTTTTAACTGATTTAAAAACTCATAATTTAATAATACATAATCAATTAAATTATAATTTTTTTTAATTTTGAAAAAATATAATAACTATATGCTTATAAGTTATAAGGATTTGGAGGGAACCTCAGGAGTAGGACACGGCTCCCACAACGCTGATGGCCCACGCCATTGACGCACATGCTGCTCCGCATATATTCTCACTTTGACTTCCCGTCTAATTATGAAATTAATCCCTTTACTTTATAAAAATTAATAATTTAATTGATTTACTTTTATTTTACCAGAATTTGATTCCTGTACTTTATAAAATTGAAAAATTAGTCTATTTGTTTATAAATACATGGAATTGAACTGACGTGTTTTGCTAATTTGGTGAATATAATTTGTTGAGCTACTTTTTTTTACTTGTTCCTTCGATATAAATTATTGTGACGGTTTAATGGTGTTAATTAATTGGCTTAATTTTTTAATTTTCATAAAGTATAATGATCAATTTTTGATAAACTAAAAGTTAAAAGGACTATCTTTTCAATTATTAAAAGTAGAGGGATAAAATTCATAATTAAACCTCATTTAATATACCTTAAACGATTCCTATAAATGTCACAATTTCCATCACATTGAAATGATCGGCACGTCGCAATTAAAAAAACACACACACACACACACGCACACACGCATTCGCGGATATTTTTGGTTGCCTTGACTAAGGAAAACACATGGCCGCCGGAGCTGCCGATGGAATTTTCTGGTCGCTTTACGAAGGGTGCATATCCGGCAACGAAATCGGCATCGAGCGCCGGCCGTACCACAAGAACTGCCGCTGCGCACTCCACGATAAGTCGCGAGGGAACTGTCCTCGCTCAATCGCTAAAAGCAATAACGTATCGTATCCCATGAGGAGAGCGTGGAGTGAAGGATGCTTGATGATGACGGCGGCCGCTTCGTCTTCTTGCCATTCGTCACCTTCTTCGTTGCCGGCTTGGGCCGGGAAGCACCACTTGGGACCGTCTAAAGAAGAGGACGAAATTGATCTGCTGGGAAATGGTAAAATTGTGAAAATGAATACGAATTTAATTGAATGAATTCAGCTTTATTTTTTCTGGTTTTAGAATAATAGAAGGGATGGGAAATTTTGTTAGTTTTCTATTGAAAAAAAATGGAAGATCTGAAATATATAGTTTCTGATTCGTTGGCATTGTAAATCATAGAAATTAAATCAGTGATTACCTGAATTCGAGTGAGCATGATATGGAGTATGTTTTATGAATGTGAATTTTTTATATATATTTTATTTCTTATATACGTATTTATATTTCAATGTTACTCAAATTTATAATCTATTTTTAAATAGATTTTTCGTAATTTTTTAATTGAGTTAGGATCCGATAAGGGATGACAATAGAAACAGGGAGAAACAGATGTTAAATCTACCACCACTCCATAGTTTGCATGTTCTCTTCCACCACTCTCTTTGCTCTACTATGAATGTATGCTATTGAAATCCGCTATCACCTTCATAGATGTTAAATGCATCCATCTTCACCCCACATCATTTAACTGCATTATTACAATTTTACTCTTTTAATAAATATATAAGGCAATTATTTTATATATGACTAGTATAGCTTTTTACAACTCGTTATGTAATTATCTTTTTATTTTTTACTACGTCTTTTAATACACTTGTCGATCTCTTAACTCATTTGTAGAGTCTAAAAAATTCAATTGATATTTCAAATAATAAGATAAAATTAACAATTACTATCACCGCTACTTACCCACTATCCAAAAAACTCCACCCGCTACATCCATTCATTATAATAAAAATTATGAAATGATTAATAAATAAAATTATTTTATTTTATTTTTATCCATAAATAGCAAAAAAGATGTTGAATACAGATCCTGTTTTGTCAAAATAGCTCTAATTATATTTTTTTGCCTTTTTTGGCCTTTTTTGGCCACCAGCTTTTGTCATTTTTTTCAATTTGCTTTTCCTAACAAATTTAATGAATAAATTCAATGTTTTAATTTTCTTTTCTTTTAAAAGGTTTCAATCTTTCATACTTTGTTTACCGAAAAGTTTTTCTATTGACTTAATTTTTTAAATAATTACGTTTATTTTCTTTAAATTAAGAGTTATTTTTTAATTTAATGTATTGTTTATTTATTTTATTATTTACCACATGTAATTATTTTATTGGGTTATCTTAATAATAAATTACATCTCATTAAAAATATTTCACATATGAAATTTTACATCATCCCATTAATTTTTTTAACGGTACTTTTATTAAATCAGTTAAAAAAACAGATTGAAAGAAAGAACAAAAAAAAAATTGATGGAAAAGAATTTCAAAAATGCAATTAGGCCGCTAAATTTATCATTAAATTAATTTTAAAAAAGAGCAAACTCGGGAAACGTGGAGCCTGTTCCCAAGTGAGCATTTTGTGAAACACGTCACACGTTTTCTCCTTTTTGAGTTAAAGGGAAATTTGATCACGATTTTTCTTTCAACGACAGGACTTATAGAGAAACTTCCTGAATTATCCAACTCTCTTTGCTTACCAATATTTCAGTTACCATTTAATCACAGTGTTGGATCTTCGAATTAAGAATCAAATGAATATTTTCAAAAAGATTTAGGACTTAATTAAAACTTTTTAAAATTTTAAGAATCAAATGAAAATTTTCTAAAAATTTTGGGAGCCAAAAACCTTGAGCCCCAGCAAACATCTGCCCTAGACATGCGGCAAGTTAAAACATATTATAATTATTTTCTATTAATTTTTAGAATATGTATTTTTTATTATTAACAATGTCTTATAATATAATTTTATAAACTTATACATTTACTTAAGCCAAAAATAAATTTTACACACTGATAATGCAGTAAATATAAGTATGTTTTTTTTTTAACCCAGCATTTGGTTTATTGGCCATGGATATCACTTTAAGCCTATGTCATAAGTTGGAATTGTAGAGATTACGTGCTTATAATATATGCATGCGATTGATTTGCTTTTGTTAAATGCGCGTGAGTTGTATAGTTTAATTTTAGAGTGAATTATATTTAAAGTTACTGAACTATTAATAAATTTACGTTTTAGTCATTCAACTTCAAAAATTATAAAATAGTCATCAAATTATTCGAAAGTTTTTATTTAAACCACTAGGCCGTTAAGTTTTTTTTTTAAGTCCAGCTAGCGAGCTCCAAATTACGATTTGGTGATCGATACAGCGGATCGATACCCATTGACAAGTAGAAGAACGTATCTTGATCCAAGTCGATTTAACGGTCAATGTCGGAGATTGGAGAAAAAAGATATTTGGATTTTGGTTCACAAACTCGTGACATTCAAAGTTGTTTCTTAAAAAAAAATAGAACTGTAAAAGAAAATTGTAAGGAAATCTATCGATTGGTCCAGGAGGTGTAAACAAAGAAGGTCATATAACAGTGATTTTAATAACCCAGTAATTGAAATGAAAACTTTTGAATAGTTTAATTATCATTTTGTAATTTTTTAAACTTGAATGACTAAAACGTAAACTTACCAATAATTAAAATTAGTTTGTATATTTGTGGGATGCACAATATTTATCAATGTAATTGTTTTAATTAACATAAAAATCGTTAATACATATTAATAATATATAAAATAGATGTTTTATTATAAAGTTTGAAAATATTATATTAAAATGATGGTAATATATAGAGATGTTAATGGTTAATATAAATTGAAGAAATTTGGATTTGAAATATTATATTAAAAAGATTATAGTAAATAAATATGCCATTATTTTATGAAAAATAATTATAATTAACAATAATAAAAAGAATTTTATTATAAAAATAATGACAAAAAATAATTTTAAAAAGAGTTTTATAACTTACAATATACATATAATAATTAAGTTATGTTTAAAGTAAATTATTTAATATAATTTTAAAAGGTAAGGAGTAAAAGAGTAATTTATCCAAAGTGTAAATAAATGCTTAAAATGAAAAGTGCCGTGTGTCAAAAACAACTGTAATTTTCATCATAGGTTTTTTTTTTATACCATGCTTAGAACTATCAATAGTCCCTCCTCAGCTTTTAAATAGATGGATAATATGCTTTAATGCATTCGAATTTACGTCTTTCTATATTGATAATAATACCGATGTCAATCGAGTTAAGGCTGAATCTACACTTATTTATTTAAAATAGTGTGAAATAATATCGTTTGGGTTGTGAAGATCTAACTATATAATCTTGATGTAGTTATACATGGTGGGCTGCTTATTTCAATTCATCTTTAACTACTTAATTATTTTATAATTAAAAAGATATTAATTCTAGTAGGTTCCCAAAATTCTCAATTAATAGTGTAAAGAAAGATTAATATATATTTTAAAATAAATCAATAATTAATGTTTAAAAGATGTGATTTCCTTCAATAAATAGCCAAAAAGAAAATAGTAATCAAAATGGAAGTCAAGCTGGCTTAAGAGTTGGCACATGGCCCACTCCTTCAAAAAATTCCTTCCATACTCATTTTATTAAATTTAAAATTAAATTAAAAAAAGGGGAATCCAAATTTTTAACCATAAAAATAATGCATTTTTATTAAAAGAAATAATATGAGAGCAAGCTTTTGGGGGAAAATATATATCTGAGTAATTTAAAAAAAAATTATATTATTTTTTAATTTTATTGTTTTTAAAAAATAAGAAGGATATATTTTTATTATTTTTATATTTTTAAGAGCTATTTAAATTTAATTTTAGAAGGGAATGGATTAACATGTAAATAGATCAAAAGTTGAAAACTATTTAACGTGGCTTTGCCTTTTTTCGATCAATTAAAAAAGGATAATTGTTTCATCATGTCCTTGAATATTTTATATAATTATATTTCAGTTCGGTGCTGTCACTATTTGTGAGGCGTTACCACTAAAAAATTAGTTTTTTTAAAGGTAATGATTAAAGCTTGATATAGTGGCGGTATCGACAAGTACTATAGAAATCGAGTTATTTTCTTAAATAATATTTTATCCAAATCATTTTGTTAATTAATTAATATTTTAAATTATTTTAATAAAAAGAAGTTGAAAAAGAAGGTAAAAGAAGTTGGGAGTTAGGGGTTGGGAGCCTAATGTTAAAGGCTTAAGAAAAAGCAATAAAATAAAATAAAGCATTCGGCTTAGCTGTTTGGGCGTGGATTCATAGCCGACCTCAAATTACAAAAAAAATTTAAAAATTAAAGTTGACTAAAAGTCTTGCATTCAACTAAATATCCAGCATGTGCTTTGCTTTTTTATGTTTTGCATCTTAAAACCCACCTGTCATTGGGAGCCTCCTTCAACTACACCTCATTAGCTCGGCTCGGCTCCTTCAAGCCAAATGCGTTTTTTTAACTCTATAAGTAGAGTTTTACCAGAAATTATTTATCAAAGGTCACTAAATTATTAACAAATTTATATTTTTATTGTTTAGTGTACAAAATAATCATTGAATAATTTGTAAGTTTTTATTTAAGTCATTAGACTGCTAAAATCGTTATTGTATGGCTTTTTTTTCATATTGTCTATATCAATCGGAAACTTTTTATCTCCTTTTGTTAGGGATAAACTCAGTTAACCAACAAACAAAGTGAATAAAAAAAAGAAAGATCAAACACGTAAAATTTACGTGAAAAAACTCCTTAAGAGAGGATAAAAAATCACGACCAAAAGGAAATTTCACAATAATAAAAGAAAGTACAAAAAATAGAGAGAATTATAAAAAAAAAGACCCGAAGCCCAACAAGAAAGATCCTTCGAAACAAATAACAAAATTCTCTTAATCTTAATAATTTTTGTTGCGTAAAACCTAGAGTAACTAAGGCCTCTTTATAGGTTTGAAATTCGTAGTATGACTAATAACAACTCTAGGTTAATTAGAGTTTAAGTGAGAAACTAAAAATAGAGTTTAATTAGGAGAAAGAAAAGCTAAAATAAAATTTGATTAAAATAAGAGCCATTCTCCCACATATTCTCTTATACCGTTTAGTTTTTTTTTTCATAAATACAATTCTACGAACTAAAATTCAAACAATTTTCTTCTTTGATTTTTGACATTAATCAACAGATCGATTTGGATCTAAATTATATGTCTGATTTCTCGTCAATGGGTATTATTCTACCGTACCGATCATCAAATTATCTTTTAGAGCTCGCTTATCAGACTTTAAAAAAAACTTAACAAATTAGTGACTTAAATAAAAACTTTTAAATAATTTAGTGATCATTTTGTAACTTTTTGATATCGTGTGATTAGAATATAAACTTACTAATAATTTAGTGACATTTTATCTCGTTATTAAATAATAAATTTTGATGAAAATACTATCTCAATGATTAAACTTAAAATTTTTAATTTTAAAAATAAATATTTTTAATTTTTATGTAATCTAGAAGAATATTACCGCAACTAACCAAGCCAAGCCAAGCCAAGCCATTCGTTTCCCTATTTCCGAGTAAACCAGCTTTTCTCAGCATTTAAGGACCAAACAACTAAAAAACCAGATCCTTCATTTCCTCTCTTCTTCATTTTTCTCCCACTTTTCCCCTTCTTTCCTTGTATATATATAAACACTTGAAGACCAAAGGTACAGGGGAGATTTAGAAGAGGGTAGAGAGGAGATCGATCAAAGCAATGGCCACTGGAGCAGCACCGACCGAGATGATGCTCCGGTGCGTCCTGGACGGAAGCCTAGTGATGCGAGAAATCGAGGTGGAGCGCCGCCCCTATCATCGCAACTGCAGCTGCGCTTTACACAGCTTAAAAGGTAGCGTCCTCTGCTCATCCGCTTGTTCTCGCTCAAGGAATAATATAGCTTTTCCTAAGAAAAAGACCTGGAATGTTGATTGTTCCTTAACAATGGCTGCGACCGATCCTCAATCGATCTCTTCTCGGTCTTCTCTTCTCGGTGGATTATCTGTTAGAAAACATGGATTCGAAGACATCAATGACGTTTGATTATGTGCTGCAGAAAGCAGGTTAGGAGATATGAGATTTGATTTTTGCATTTGTTTTTTCTTTTTTGAAGGATTAGATCAATATTCTTTCGGACACATCCATGTAAATCCTAATCAATTTAATTGTTCTTTTTGGCGAACAAATTCCATGATGGTTCTGATTTTGAGCTTATTTTGGTTCAAAGTTCAAACGAGGTTGTATTGTATGTTCTTGTGACTTGTAACCATTTTTTTGTCCTCTCTTTACATTTCTTTCACGATTGAAGAAGAAAAAAAAACTGTCGGTCAGATGCCATTTAATTTTCTAATTTCTTCGTGAAATTCGTTCATTTACTGGAGTGTTTATAGCAGATCTGGGAGCACCATATGGATTGAAGAGTTTATATAGATCTGTATTTCATTTTAACTTTTTGGTGAATCTATGATCAAAAGAAAACATAAATCAGAAAAAAAAAACCAACTCGAAAGATATTTATACTATTTATAAACCTTATTGTGTTAGTGTCACCTCTGATCATAATTCAGTTAAAAGAAATTACTTTAATGTTCCTAATATTTAAAATAAATTATTTATTTAAGGATAATTTGGTTTTTATTCAAAAAGAACCAATAAAATGTATATTATATTTATGTCAATCGATATGACAAATTTTAAATTTATCACTTAATTAAATTTTATTTTAATATTTTTATACATTTTAATTTTACTACTTCTATTAATTGTATATCTATATTTACTATTTATAAAGCTTAGTTAGGAAATTATTTTAATATTCTCTCGCATTTAAAATAATTTATATTATTTAAAAATATTTTAGTCTTTTATTTTAACAAATACCAATAAAATAAATATATGTATATGACCATTTTGGTTTACTTTATAATTTTAGTTTAACATATATAATTTATTATTTCTATCAGTTGTATATATTAATAATGTTAATGAAGTTGGTGTCACAAATCGACTTGACATTATCTCATTATCGACAAAAACACCATGGCAAACAATTGTAGTGTATTTTCGTTTATTATTATTGATTAATTAATTTCAAACTATATATTTCGTGTTATTTTTAAACATATACATATATATATATATATATATATATATATATATTCTAGATTCGTAATTTTCAAATGCGTATATAAGAAATAAGTGTAAAATTTATCCATTTCCTACATGCCTTCGAAATTCCGCGTTGGTTACACTAGCTAGGTTGAGGTCAATAATTCGTTCATCAAATTGATACTCTCGTTATTATTGTGGTGGAAGTATTTTGAGAGGATGGTTTTGAGTACAATTATGATGAAGGTTTTTATATTAAAAGTTAGATTATATTTTGTTTTCTCTCATAAAAATAGATAAAGTGATCTTTATATATTTGATTAAAGAGTAAATTGGTTATTCCATCAGCCACGTCACTTTTTAACGTACAAGTAGATGGGATTTTTAATAGAAATGACCAATTTGCCTCTTTTTTAGTAGAAGGGGCAAAATGAATCTAACTCTTAATACAATGGCCTTTCATGATACTTCTACTGAAGTATTATGTGGATGAAATTAGTTCATGTACTATTAAAGAGATCAGTTTAGTGATTATATTATTAAGAAGAATTAGATAAGATCAAATTTTAATAAAATTATATTTAGTGCTTAAAAAATGATCATTTAATGTTTAACAAAATTAATATTTTTATTGCTTTTATGGTTACGTAGATAAAATATTTTGTTCGAATTTAATGAAATTAATATTTACTTGATTGGTCTTTATTTTATGTCTATTTATTTAAACACGTGTATTAAATAAGTTTTTTTACATATTATTACACTAGTAACTAAACGAAATATAAATATAAACTTTATTAAAATTTAATTTTATGTAATTTTTTAAAGGTATAAATATTAAGTTAATTCATTTATCTACAAAACTAAATCATATTCATCATATTGTATGTAACAAATTAAACACATTATTAAAAAAATCACAATCAATCCTAATTTATTTCATTAACAAAATCACGAAAATTCAAACCTAATAACAATAGCAACTAATTTCCATTAAATCAACTCAAAAATCTAAATTAAATATTAAAAAAATTATTACCAATGTGTATCACAATATATAAATTTTACCAAATACAGATATCATGTTAGACTAAAAAAATACATATATCACAGAAAAAATGTTAAATTTAAGGGTCTGTTTGATTGACGGAATTGATTTTCTGGAAAATCATTTCCAACTTTTCCAGCGTTTGATTGGCGGAAAACATTTTCCATTTGAAAAATGAACTCCAAAACAAGGGAAAATGGGTTACATTTTAGGGAAAATGTCTTACCCTTTCAATTTCCGTAAGACATTTTCCGTGCTCTCCTCTCTATCGCCTCTTTCATTCCTTCCTTCATTTCCGTAGAAAACCGCTTACATTTATCGATTTTCCAAGAACTTGTTTTTTAATTATTCAATACTTTTTAACACAATTACAAATAATTTATTTGATATTAGTTTTTTCAATTTATAACGATTAATATTGTAGCTTAATAATTAAGTATTATTATAAATAAATCATTGCAATATATGTAAAAATAATTTAAAATATAAAATTTATTAATATATATTAATATATGTAAAAACAACTTTTCCGAAAAATATTTTCAAAAATCATAAGCAAAGAGAAAATATTTTACAGATTCAATCAAACACCGAAAATATTTTCCAAGAAATCATTTTACGAAAAAGTAAAACATTTTACGAAATCATTTTACGGAAAAATATTTTCTGGCAATCAAACAGACTCTAAGTGTGAGTCCTTAATTTATTTCTAATTTTAATATATATTTTATTTATATTTACAAATTTGTAAAAATTCTGGAATCTAGAAATTGGTGTATTAAGAATAATTTATTTATTGTATCTCCAAGAAATATCTGGCACATGATTCGTTTTATTTTTATTTTTAAAATGGTACTGATTTTAGAATAATAAAATACACATGCATGTTCTTATATAATTTCTACTACAAACTCCTTCCAAGCAAAGGGTCGGCGTTGTTTCATATGCATCATACAGGAGACTAATTAATTATGTCATTTTTATTGTACATTTTTAATTAAAAATATTATTAATTATTGAATCTCGTGTTAGCACGATGATTAAGAATATTCATCATTCTAAATATGATCTAGGGTTGAATCACGCTTATCGCGTTTCTGTCAAAACTTTACTCTATAATTCACAAAAACAAAAAAATTCCATTAATTATTTAAAATTATACAACATATACTGACAAATATTTCACCTCCAAACTTTAATAGGTATAATTGAAATTTGAAATATTTTATTTTATTTAATCATTTCAACTTTTAATAAACATTTATATATATATATATATATATATATATCACTCGTGTCTACAATTTAATTATTTGAGTTGATGTTAATCGAACATTAATTCGATTGTAAAATATTTAAATTATCAATTTAATTTTTACACACAAGAAATATGACTGTAATTAAAGATATTTATGTCTGAAATAATTTATATAAAATCTTTAAAACAATCAGCATCTCATAGTCAAGCTATACATAATAAATTTTAAATGAAAATGACTAAATGTTTTTTTTATAATTGAATAATGAAATTACTAAAATAGACTTTTACTATATGTTTTATAATTTTATTACTATGTTTCTTTTTATTAAATAATACCCCACTCTATTAAAAACATTACAATAGTATAGATAAATAAATAATAGTTAGTTACATAAAATATATTTAAAATAAAAAATAATGAAAAATATTTATAATAAAAAGTAAAAATAGAAAAATAACTAAATTTAAATAAATGAAAATAAGCGAAGATTATCACGTCTAATAGTTTATTATACAAAAATAGTTGTGGAATTAAATAAGTGAATATTATTTAAATTAGATTAAATAAGATTTTTTTTACGAACTTGACAAAAACGTGTCCCGAGAAAAATGATTTCCACAAATAATAGTAAGTATAGCTCATTTGGCATAGGGGTGTAATTATGCTCAGTCGAATCCGAATATTGTCGATTTTGAACTCGACTCAATATCTATAGCTCGATATTTGAACATCTAATTTTAAGCTCGAGGTCGATTCGAGATATAATCTAGCTACTCGAGCTCAAGCTCGAGTTTAACTTAATAATTAAAGTTTAATATTAATCATATTAAGGGTAATAGCATAATTTAATAATGTAAAAAATATGAAAAGCTTTATAAGGCTCGCAAGCCATTTGAGTAGGGTATTACTAAAACTCGGATTTTGCTCGATTAATAGCTTGAGCTTAGCTCAATTATTACCAAATCCGAATATTGTCAAGTTTGAACTCGACTCAAGATCTGTAGCTCAATATTTGACTCAAGCTCGATATTTGAACATCTAATTTTAAGCTTGAGCTCGATTCGAGATATAATCTAGCTACTCCAGCTCAAGCTTGAATTCAGCTCAATAATTAAGCTTAAGGTTAATAATATAAGGGTAATAACATAATTTAATAATATAAAAAAATATGAAAAGCTTGAAAAGACTCGCAAGCCATTCAAGCAATGTATTACTAAGCTCGGATTTTGCTTGACCGATAGCTTAAGCTCAGCTCGATAATTACCGAATCAAGTTCAAATTTTTTTGTGTACAACTCCAATAACTTAGGAACACCAAGGTCTAATTTATACCTCTAGTTAACACTATTATTGTTGCAATTTAGGGAGATATTGTGTACAAAAATAACTAAAATTAAGACAAATTCACAAATAATTCAAAGGTTGAAACAATTACAAGATTTTATTTTAATTACAAGTTTAGTTACAAATACAAATAATAGATATCTAAATATCTATAATCCGTATGTAATCTAAACAAAATTAAAATTAAAATAAAATCGAAAAAGTTGATCATATTTTAATAAATACGTGAAATTTTCCATGCAAATTTTTTTTAAAATATTAACAAAAATGAAAAACCGATTAGAGCACCTTATTTATTCTCAAAATTTGATTTGAACTAAGCGGCGATTTCCCTAGAATTATGATTTGTAGTTGGAGATGGCGGTAACCTAGCAGTAAAGTTCCTAAAAGGGAACTCATCGAATTGGCTATCGTCGCATCCTTCGTCAAAATTCAAAGCGTAACTCGACGGATCGTATCGAAATTCCGCCGAGTTTCGTCTACCAAGACTATGACTGTGGCTATGACGGTGACCGTTTCCAATGCGATTAATCAAATTGCGGTACTTGTCTTTAAATTCCGGCGACTTAAGCCACGTAGAAGACGTCAGCCTCGGACTATTGTTGTCGCCAGCCTTAGGGCTCGGTGGTGTCATTGAGGCACTTGCCGCCAAGCGTTGGTTGTTTTGGTGGCGTTGCCATGGAAGACGGAAAGATGATTTCAGTTTTTGTTTTAGAGATGCTGGTGAAATCGGAGAAGTTGATTCGTTTTCGCCGCTCATTGTTTTCTCTTTTTTCTTTTTCTCTAAAAAGAGAGAAAATACAAGAAAATTTTATTTATTATTTTTAAAATGATAAGGAGGAGTGGGGTATAGAATCGGAATGGTGTGAAATTACGGAAATGACGCGAATGGCACGGAAATGAGAACGGAGGAACCTGAACTTCTGAAATCGAGGGATGGGTGTTTTGGGTATTTTAGGGGGGAAAATCAATGGAAAATAATGATTTTACGATTTCTTGTGATTTTGGAAATTCGTTGTGCCTGTATTTATGCTGTGTATAAATAATATGATTTTTTTGGGGGGTCATTTATGCGATTATTTTGGGATATTAAAAACAAATGAATGTATGGTATCTAAAGGTAAGTTAGATTTTGGGTTATTTTCCCATGATTTACTTTTTAATTTTTTAAAATAATATTTAAAAGTATAAAAAACTAAAAAAAATCATATTTGAGAAGTATTTATTAGTAAGTTTTTTAGGTTTAACTATAATAAAATATGAATTTTTAATTGAGATTATTATTGAAAATAAAATAAATATTGATTTTTCTCTTATTTCATTAATTATTGTTCTAACAACTCATTCTTATTTATGAGTTGGGGAGGGACTATGGATAGTTCTAAGGCATCGTGTCAAAAAGAATCTTCTGGGACTTGAAACTCTTGAAGAATCTTTTCCATTTTTCGGTTATGTATGGAAATATAGAAATAAAATGACCACAATTTTGGGTATTCACTTAATTTTGCTAGGTATAGGTGCTTTTCTTCTAGTATTCAAGGCTCTTTATTTTTGGGGGCGTATACGATACCTGGGCTCCGGGAGGGGAAAAATTACCAACTTGGCTCTTAGCCCAAGTGTTATATTTGGTTATTCACAAAAATCGCCCTTTGGAGGCGAAGGGTGGATTGTTAGTGTGGACGATTTGGAAGATATAATTGGAGGACATGTATGGTTAGGTTCCATTTGTATATTTGGTGGAATCTGGCATATCTTAATCAAAACTTATAATAAAATTGTTAAAAAAAATACATAAACATATTTATTATATTTTTTCACCTTATGGTGAGTATAATCTAATAATAATGGCTTAATATATAATTTGGTATTTGGGTTTGACATTTTTCTAATACAATACATGTGTCATTTTGGTCCAATCTAATATTTATATCGACAAGAGTTATATATTTTGGTATTATTTGATTTGAGTTTTCCATAATTTTGTCAATAGAATAAACTTAGTGTTAATTATAAATTTGGTTAATTTTACGTTTGGTTTGTCAAATACAGTCTCATGAATGTGATTTAATTCAGTTTTAAGGTTATTTTGATATTAAGTAATTCGAATTTTCATCAAACCAACTCTAAAACTTAAATTAAACACTAAAATGTTAATACCGATATTTTTAAGTACACCAACTTTTATATTAAACCAATAATAGTTTTAGGTTACAACTTAAATTAAGTTGGAATGTCCCCTCTTATATTTTTTCAGTCACATGAGGGCTATTGATGATTGTGGAAATATATGATGCAATGAGTGAGGGATGACACATCTCTTCTCCCTTTTTTGGATTCCCTTCTTCAATCATGATATTTGGTACATATAGTTGGTGTATAAATAATTATTCAATACACCCTTATTTTCATTTTAATATACATTTTATATTAGGTAATTATATTGTTAATTAAGGAAATCAATTATGATGCATGTGCCTTCATTAAATAAATCATTCAAAAAATCATAAAAATAAAAAAAATTGTTTCAATTGGTTTTTTAACTTGATTTAACCGGTCCATATTGTTTTGCGAATCAACCAGTTTGGTGTCTCTCTCCTAACCAACACCTCTACTAGTTTCGACCCGATTGGCCAGCCCGGTTCAAACAACACTGGCTCTAAGTCTCTAAATTTAGTACATTTGAAATTTAGTTCTCCTACTTTAATTTTCAAGAATTTAAATCCTTCTACTTTTTGGATTTAAAATTCCGCTATCAAATTATATATAACTACATAACATTTTAATTGAAAAGTTAATGATATCAACTATTTGAACTAGTTATTAATATTATAAAAATACAAGAGACCAGTTTATGTTAGAAATTAAAGTATAATTATTAAATCTCAATTTTAAGCATATTAGGACCAAAACTAAAAATTAGCCAATTTTATAAAAAAAGAAGGAAAAGAGTATGGCGGATGTATATCACGTGTTAGCACGAGGAAGGTTATACTGATTAAATATCAAATTTAAGCATGTTAGAAGGAATAAAATTGAAAATTAATCACTTTTATAAAATGAAAAATGAGATGGTAAGTATGTGTCACGTGATAGCACTAGGAATACTCTTTAAACCTTTCCTTTATATATAGGTATATCGATTTAGCATTCATATTTTATTTTAAACATGTATTTTTCTTCTATCAAGGGTTTGATAATACTTAATTCACTAGAGCAAGGTATACTATTTTTGGGTGGTATCGATACAATACAATTTACCAAGGTGTATATATTCAATTAATACAAACTAACTGATTAAGACTTAACTCGGTTGGTATGGGTATTGTTGCCAATACAAGAGGATATAGATTTGAGTGCGAAAGAAAAACTAGTGTAAAATATTCCAATTTATTATTGGAATGATGTGTTATGTGTTTAAGCCTATAAATTGACTTTTTTAGTAAAAAAATAATTTATAAAAATTAAAAATATTTAACTATCTATTTTTTTGGCCATTACTTACCTATTTATTCAATTAAAAATCTTTTCAACAATAAAATGCATTAAAATTTTATAGGCATGATCAGCAAAATTCCATTGGGAAGTTGCCGTGAAATTTCCTTTTCCCTCCTTAATTTCCTTTTACTTTTTTTCCCCACAATGTACTTTGCCATTTTTGTTTTCTTCTTCAACCATTTTGCTTATTTAATCATTATACATTATAATGCATAATATTGGACTTCTTCCAATTTCACAGTAACGTCTCACAAAATTCTTCTTTTTTTTCTTCCATGATTGAGTAAAAGATTTTTGTTTCTTATAAAATCAATGTCAGGGACCCGCTTCCCACTATCCTCCTATCATGTACCAAACCCAAATTTCTCTCGTTTTTTTATAGATTCAATTTGATCCCCCTTTCTTCTCTACAATCCTTTTTACAGTTTTAAAAGATACCGATCTTAATTTCCTTTTGATTTTCAATGGCGGGTATGCTAGCTGGTGTTGAATGTGCTCGAAGAAGACGGTTCCATCAAAGCGGTGGTTCATCTGATTCGGTTCTTGGGTTCACGAGGAGACCCTCTTTTTGTTTGTATACAAGCAACCATGAATCCCTTCATAGCTCTGTTTTTTCTCAGGTAATTCGGTTTCTTTTTTTTTTGTTTTATTTCCCAGATTTTTATAGTGATTTTAAACTTTGGGTTTATTTGGGGAAATTAATTGAAGCAGAGGAGGGTACTAATTGAAGGGTATGAAGATGATGATGAGAAGCTTGGTGAAGTAGCAAGAGAAGCTAAGGAAAGATTAGATGAAAGGTTGAGATCTCAAAGAAAATCAGAACCCAAAAGGTACTAAAATGGCAAAGACCTGATTGGAATATTGAATAGAGCAGTTTGATGTTTTGTTAATTTTCTTAATAGGTGAAATTATGGTTTTGGTCCTTATACTATACTAAAATATTTTTTTATACATTCGAGTATAACTCACAGATTCACACTCAGGCATTCAAGATACAACTACAGTACCACACCGGTTAAACCCATCGATGGATCCCACATCTTAGGGAAAGATGAATACTCTTGATCAATAGAGCCAACGTTAAATTTTAAGATTTATTTTTGGACTTTAATTCGAAATAATTTAAATTTAAGTTTTTATAATATATTGTTATTGATTAGTTCAAAGATTTGCAATAGTTTGGTTGAAATGTTAATATTATTTTACTTAAAACATCCTTTCCAAATTCTAACACAAAAAAAGCTAAAATAATATGATAACTACAAACTTTGAAAAGATTACTATCTACGATCAAGTGAACCTAGAGAATACCTTAATTTTAAATCAAATACATGGTTTTTCAACCGTTGAATTGGTTTTCGATCAATTTAATTTTTATTTAGTTTTTTATACCCTTAAATCAGACTAATAATCAATTCTCAGTTCGAACTTTTTTTTATTTAACAATCATTAGTTTTTAGGCACTTATTACCCAGTTTTGGGCATTGAAAAACAGGCAAAATAGCAAAGAAACTATGAACCACATGCAGGGAAAATGTTTGATTCAAGGGGAGTTACATAGAGAAGTGTTCGGATCAAAGAGGAGGTTGGGTTGGGTGAATTTGAGCTGCAAGGCATTGGAGCATGATGAGTGTCTGATTTGCTTAGAAAGGTTCAAGGCTGGTGAGACCCTGGTTCGACCCCCATGTGCCCATCGGTTCCATTCTAGGTGCTTGGTCCCATGGCTAGAGAATAATGGCCATTGCCCTTGTTGTAGGTTGGGAATTTTATCCTAGACTTAAATTATTGGGTCCTTTTTCCTTTATTTCATATCAATTTTCTTGTTTTATTTGGGTACATTACCGAGAAATTGGTGTGGTTTTAGGGTTTGTAATGTAGCTTACTCATGAATCAAGAAATGGTTATTTCCAATTTAAAAAGGTTAAATTTTGCTATTAGTTCCTGTGCTTTGTGAAAGTTGTGGATTTGGTCTTTGTACTTTAATTTGGTCATTTTTAGTCCTTGTGTTTTTCAAATTTAAAAATTTCAGTTCTCACATTAAACTGATTAAGTTATGCTATTTCCAAAATTTGATGTGCCAAGCACATTATGTGTAATATTATATTAGCTTGCTATTTTCACGTATTAATCACTAAAGAATTCAATCAATGAATTAACGACTGTCATTCGTGTCAATATTGAAATTTCAAAATGAAGAATAAGAACTAAATCTATAGTTGTACACATAGTATAGGGCTATTAATTAAATTTATCCAAGCGTAGTTAACTATTACTATTTGAGTCAAAACTAAAATTTCAAAATTGAAAAGTATAGGGTCTAAAATTAACTAATTCGAAAAGTGTATGAACTAAAATTGATCAAATTAAAATAAAATGACTAAATCCAAAATTTTTGCAAAGTATAGGGACTAATAGCAAATATTAACCATTTTAAAATGTGTGAATTTCCTCATGATTATAATAGTTGGTTATATAGGGACTAATAGCAAAATTAACCATTTTAATTACATACGTGTATATATACGGGTTAATTACATTAAGCGTTTTCAAACTATGCACCAATTTCTAAATCGAGACTGCTCCAAATGAATGTTAAAATTAATGTATCATTCCATTCGGATTTTTGCATTAAATGTCAACTTAGATTTTACGTGTTTAGAAAATGTATTAGGTCATACATGTTTGAAAAGGAACTATGTTAAATCCAAAATATAATGTAACACTAAAACTGATCGGTAGGTTGATAAAAGATTTGATTGAAACGATACATTAATTTAAGGATTCAATTAGAATGCTTGAGTTTTAGGGACTAATTTAAAATTTGACCCATTGTTTGAATAAGATTAATGCAATTAACCCTACATATATAGAAAATGTAGAGATTTGATGAAGTCAGCTATTTTGAATTAAAAGTTGAAGTAATGATTTCAAAAGGTTTTAATAAACAATGGATGATAATTTGACCCTTTTTTCCATTGTGTGAAATAAGACAAAATAAAGAAGTTATACCATAACCATTCTAGATAATTTGACCCTTCTTATTTTACTATATTTCCAGATACGTCCATAAATAAAATTACATTAAAATATTTATTAAATCAAAATTAAAAAGCATCTATTGATATTTAATTTGTTCAATTTAGTACATAATTTTTTTTCTCAAAACATGAAATTAAATTTATTGTTTGACGATTTAAATTTTATTTTTTAATATAGTGTTACTTAAGTTTGATTTTGATATTTAATTTAGTACATAAATTTTTTCTCAAAACACGATATTAAATTTATTGCTTAACGATTTAAAATTTATTTTTTAATATAGTGTTTTGCGCAAAATTTATCTTTTACTATTAATTAAATGATATTAGCATTACATGTACTTGTCCAAAACAAAATATTAAATTTTGTCTA
The DNA here is from genome assembly GCF_025698545.1 of Gossypium raimondii. NCBI lineage: Eukaryota > Viridiplantae > Streptophyta > Magnoliopsida > Malvales > Malvaceae > Gossypium > Gossypium raimondii. The sequence goes on along the minus strand of NC_068577.1, from coordinate 55,973,036 downwards.
AATCTTTCCATATTTAAAATTAATAAAATAACTCAAATTTGTTTAAATTCATTCTTAATTTCTAAAGTTTACAAGAAAATGCAATTTTATAAAAAAATAACAAAAATTTATCTATTATTAAGTGTTTAAACATAGACTTAATATATTTTTTAACATATGTACTGTAACATTGTATAAGTAATTATAAAAAGGAAAGCTACAAATATAGTCTCCCAACTATAAAAAATTATTTTAAGCATCCAAAATTAAAAAAATAGAACTTAAGCACTCACGTTGCATAGTTCGGTTATTTTGATCATTCCGTTAAAATCACAAACGACAAGTTAACGTAATGTTAAAAATCAGTATAATAAAAATTAATATAAATTTTAAATTTATTATTACACTTTTGACAAAATTTACTTATTTTATATATATTTATGTATATATATTTAAATTTTGTAGAATTAGGATAAAATTAATAACATTTGTAAATTTTGAAGGTTAACTTTTATGAACTTGATAGAGAAGTTAAGAAATGACTAGTGCCGTGTACATGTCAAATTTGAACTTTGAATATTAGAGCAAACACTAAACTCATTTTTTAAACTGGCCTTATTTTTTCTCAAACCATATTATAAATTTAATATTTTATTCAAACCATCTAAAATATCATACAAATTACCAATTGAGCCTTAGCTCGATTGGTATGTGGATTGTTGTCAATGTAAGAAGACGTGAGTTTAAGTACGCTAAAGCGCATTCCTCCTATTTATGGGTTGGGTGATCAAAACCTATAATGATATTATTTTAAAAAAATTAAAAATTTCAAGACTTAAAACCTGCTAAACCGATTACTGAATATGTTACTTTTCTCTAAAAATCCGTTTCTTCCATCCTCTAGTGTTGAAATTGGTTACCTGTTTCAGTGCAAATCCTACTTGACATAATCAACGACCGATTTGTATTTCCTTTCAAAAAATATTGATTTAAAAAGATGCATGAGACTCCACTATAAAGGAATCTTCAAATAGATACCACCAATTTTTAAGTAAATTTGGGAATTCGGATAATTCAAAAAATAAATATATCTTACATGATGTGATTCTTATTCCTATCCTTTCCTATTGTGGGTTTAGTTTTGGACCTAATATTTTGAAGGCCCAATTCTATACGCTGATCCCACATAAAAGCCGAGCTATGAGGTATTAGCTAGGGTTTCTCGTACCAAAAACTCTCTCATTTTATCACTGCCGCTTTGCCAGCAGCCGCGCCACACTCGAGAGAGAGCTCGTCAACCATGGCCGAACAGGTTCGTTCTCAGATCCATTCTCTCCACGCTCTTACTCTCTTCTATTCGCTTCTCATTTTCTGGGTTTTTTTCTCTCTTCTTTTTTGCAGACTGAGAAAGCCTTTTTGAAGCAACCAAAAGTGTTTTTAAGGTAATCTCAAAACTGAAATACATGAATGATTTTCATCTTTTTTTTTTAGCATTTTTCTGATTTGGGTTTTATTGATTGTATGTCGTTTTTTTCAGCTCAAAGAAATCCTCAAAAGGGAAGAGACCTGGAAAGGGAGGGAACCGCTTCTGGAAGAGCATTGGTTTGGGCTTCAAGACTCCTCGTGAAGCTATTGAAGGTTCGTTTTTTTGTATGTCTATTTATGTATGTATTTAGATATTGTGGAACTATGGATGTTCAGTTTGTGTAAAAGAAATTTGTTGTTTTTTTCTTGCATTAAGTGGCTTAAGCTTAGTAAAGATTGCTTTAAGGTCATGCTAGTTAATACTTCTTGTAATGGATCCTCTATTATTTGCAAGTAAAGAACAGGTGCTTTACTTGATTGACACCAAGAATCTGAAATTGGGAGGGAATATATTGTATATAATATGTTTCTATGCTTTTAGAATTCAGTTGATATCCGAATTATGGCATTGTTGGTTATCTTTTGATGATGATTTTTGTATATTTGTTTAATAAAGGAACCTACATCGACAAGAAATGCCCGTTTGCTGGCACGGTTTCGATCAGGGGTCGTATCTTAGCTGGTACTTGCCATAGTGCTAAGATGATTAGGACAATCATTGTTCGACGGAATTACCTTCATTATATCAAGAAATACCAAAGGCATGATGCAGCTCCATTTTCCTGTACTTTCTTAAGTGAATTGTAGTTTTTAAAATCTCTTTTGAAGAAATTTCTTCTTTTTTTTCCCCAGGTATGAGAAGAGGCATTCGAACATACCTGCACATATTTCTCCATGCTTCCGTGTGAAGGAAGGGGATCATGTCATTATTGGGCAATGCAGGTTAAATTTCTAAACAGAGATTATATTATCTGTTTTTGAATCTAATCTTTTACTGTTAGTTGTAGCCATTTTTTGGCTGTTTGTAATTTTTGTGTATTGTTTTCTAATTACAGGCCATTGTCAAAAACCGTGAGGTTCAATGTTTTGAAAGTGATTCCCGCCGGATCTTCCGGCGGTGGGAAGAAAGCCTTCACTGGAATGTAAGCTGCGAGTGTTATTCTGTGTTTTTGTCTGGGCTCGTAGGAGCCTATGTTTCACTGTTAGATTTCTTTTGTTATTGTTTTTCTTTCCATTTACTTTTTATGTTTGGATGTTGACATCTGGAATTTTGAAGATATCACTTGAATATGCTTGAATTTTTGCATTACTAGTATATTCCCATTTTCAGATAATAAATCTATTATTTAATTATGATATTATGGATGAAATATCTGGTTTCTTTAAGCCAAGTCATCACAGTTATCTGCTTTGAAAGCTATAATGGCAGTGATTTGAAGCAGCTACTATTTGCAGTACATAAGGTTTCTTGCTTGCAATATACATGAATACATGACATGCAATGCATCTTTCACCTAATGGCTGGCTACTTTTTGCATGTTTACTTTCTCTCCCTTTCCTTATATTTGGGTTTAAGGTTCAGGGTTCAATCTTTCTTAAATAGGACTAAGATGTATACATTGCAGGCTAAACTACTTGATGCATCTAGCTCTAGCATTGGATACCAACAACGTTAGGAAATGATAGTTTTTGTATTAAATAATTTCTTCTACATGAATAAAAGAATTGAAGATTTTGTACATATACACTTTTACACCAACAGTTGATACCTTGAGAAGCTTCATCAATTGCCTCTCACACTGCTGCAACGCCCTTTTCTCTCATTTACCATCCTCTCGACCTTGGTTTTCGCAACATGGATCAAGAACAAACTAGCTAAGAATATAGCAACAAGGAGCACACTGTTCCACCCCCTGGTGGATATATACCCAGCCAAAAGGGGTCCAAGAGCTCTACCAACAGAGCCCGTGCCATCTATGATCGCAGTCACTGTGGCTAATGTACGAGAGTTTCCTTTGATCATGTCTTGGGTACCGAGATTGGCGGCAACGGCTGTTATAATTAGAAAGGACTGTTCACTAGCAACCAGGAGAGGAACATCAACGTGATGTTTCTAACTACAGATGCACTTCCGTAAACCTGGTACAAGACGAGTGCAGGAATCGAAAGTAACCAAAGTAACGAGCACGAGCTTTGATGATATCTGAATAGAAACCAGCCATGACCCAGTGAAGAGTCCTCCGATGTCGGATATTGTGGAGATGATCCCAGCAGTTTTTCGGGACAAATGAATTCCACCAACAGCTACATGTCCAACAAGGATTTGCAATTTAATCAATAAATATATCATTTTAGCTAATTATTCAAGCATCTAAAACATTCTCGGCCATGTAATTACATCAAGTGATAAACAAGTACCTGTCTGCTTTACGTAGAATGGCAACCTAATGTATAAGCCACCGGCTTGGAGAAAAAGAGGCATAAAGCAAATGGTACTACACCTGGTAACCTCCGAGCCTCCAAGAACCTGATGGCAGTCGAAGGACCTGGAACAACCGAAACCTGAGACTCGAGCAGCCTTGCTTCTTCAGATTCTGCATTCATCTCAATCTCTGTTCGAGGAATGACCCAAACCATTAGGATCCACAACTAGGAAGCCAAAACCAAAACCCCAACCACAAGTTCCAGGCACCAAAAAGCACCAACCCCAATCAAAGTCCAACAGAGCCAATAATGTTCCCAACAGATGTATGTATGTGAGGCCAAAACCTCCATAATCAACCCTCTCTTCTCTTTCCCGAACCAATTCCCCGCAATAGCAACCACACAAGGCAAACCTATAGATTGAAAAGCCCCGGAAATAACTTGAACACAGATTAAATAATCTAATCAATGAACATCGAACCAATAGGCTGACCCGAAAAGCATGGTGAAAGGGCCACTACCATCATTCCAAACACTAGGAAAAGCCTTAAATCGATCCTATCACCTACATGTCCTGCAAAATACACCCTTATGGCATAAGATGATAGAAATGCAAGATCAAGTTCGTCGAGCCGGTGGGGTCCTTCCGGTCCATTGAACGAAGCCCATCCAACATCGATCGAGCTTGAATTTGATGGAATTGTGGGTTCCAACATAATTGAATTTGAGCTTGATTGTTGGTGACGCATTTTTATTGGACATTATATTGAAATGAACCATAATTGATAATGTAAGTACGAACATGAAAAAAAGAATCAAATTGAGAATCGGAGTATAATTTAAGGGTCCATTTATAAATAAAACTTTTAAAAAAATTATTTGTACTCCAAGTAGAGATTCTAGAGATAAAATTTGTACATAGTAAATAAATATAGATTTTTTAACAAAATAACAAATAGATTTGATTTTCTCAAATATAAATACTGAAAGATAATATTTACTATCTTCGAATCAACAATCATGCTAAAATTAGAATGGATATTTGTAAAATAAAATTTTGACTCCAAACATTATTTTGTAAATGTAAAATATTATCTAATTATACGATTATTATAAATCTGGTAAAGTATTTATGAAAAACCACCCAATTAAATTGGTGTAATTGATCGTAAGTTTATGTGCTAACATCAGTAATTTAATACATACTTTAGTAATTAAAACTCCGTAATTATATTCCAATTGAAAGAATTGCACGAGTAATTAACAACCATAACTTTTAATTTCTAAATTTATTTTTATAAAAAGGTTTAATGCTGAATTTGACTCTCTAACTATGCCTATTTTCTTATTTTGGTACCTAGAACTTTTTTTTATCCCCGGTTCAGTCCATTTTTTTGTAATGGTGTTAAAAGAAACCTCCAGTTGCCACGTGACGCTAATGAAAATATGCCACAAGTACCTTTTGACCAATCACAATGTGTCATGTGACACTTAGGTTTATTTAAAAGAAAAACATTGACCCACTAGTTGACAAGATGTTGACCAACGTTGACCGGCTTTAACTGTCCACATGGCACTATTAGAACACGCCATGTCACCCTTCTTTTTTTGTTTTTTTAATATTATATAGAGATATTGTTATAAATATAAAATATATAAAAAATTCAAAAAAAATATAAAAATTTAATTTTCTTTCTAAAATATAAATATAAATGTAAAAATAAAAAAATTGTATAAAAATTGAAAATTTTATTAAAATTTTCAAAAAGTATATAACTTTTAAAAATTGCAATTTTTTTCAAAAATACATATTCTAGAAAAATTTCATTAATTTTGTTTTTCAAAACTCTAAATTCTAAAAATTAAAATCAATATAACTATTTTTTCAAAATAGACAAAGTTCATAAAAGAAAATATAAAAAGTTTTGAACTTTTAGAAATTTAGATATATATTTTTGAATTTGTAGAATTTAGAGTTTTGAAAAAAATAAAATTCATAAACAAATTTCAAATTTTATATGATATTTGATTTTTAAAATTTATATTTATATATTTTAGATTTTTTAAACAATTTATTATTATAATATTAAAAAGCAAAAAAGATTATGTGACGTGTTCTAAAAGCACCACGTGGACAATCAATAATCAATCAATGCCGGTCGACAACCGATAGAAGATCAATGTTTTATTTTAAATAAAACTACATACCAAGTGACATAACGTTGAAAGATGACACACAGCACATTCTTATTCCCACTACTCCAATAGTTTTTGTACCATACCAAAATAGGATAAGAAGCATAGTTCAAAGGCCAAATTAAGCATTATTAGACAAACCTATTTATGAAATTATAATGTCTGATAACTACAAGCTGGTGTTAAGTAATTACACTTTCTTATAAAATGGCTAAACACACTTATAATGTTGTGCAAGACAAATTATCCAATTACACAAATTATTACAATTTTTATAATGTTTAAGGAAAGGCCATATTTTGGGGTTTTCACTACAACAGCCAAGAAATTTGCTTCATGGTTACATATGGTGATGTACAATGGTTAAAATCAAGAATCTCCCCATACCAACCAATGCCTGCCTTTTTCACAATTTCTACCTTTAATGACCTTAGATGTGAAACTGAAATAAAGATATACTACTAGAATGAAATTTCGGATGTACAAAAATAAGAGTATGGAATCGGAACTCGAAAGCCATTGATGCTTAAATGAAGCTTTAGAAGGTAAAATCCAATTCAAATTCCCTATGGCAATTATGAAAATGTCACTTCTCATTTGCAGTAAAAGAACCAAAAAAAGGAAGGATATACCACATTCAACATAAAAGTCATGCCGCTGTCCACAAGCACTCAAATTGGCAATCACGAACTCCACAACCATGAGAAAATTCATTAAACTGCACCCTTTGATATGTTACTCAGTCTGCAACAAGAAACCATTTATTGGTGTGTGATCAAGAAGCACTAAACATCTGGTATTGCAATGAAATAGGTTTGGAGACTCATCATTACATTGAACATGCAAGTCCAACTCGACATCCTATGTTTTACACCAAATTGTTTAGTACCATAATTTTAGACTAAGATCACATCTTATGTACACAATTTCAGTACATACTTTGACTACTCAAATGATCAAACTCGACAAATACACTTTAAATATCGAAGTAAATGTGTCACCATGCTGTTTCAAATCAGTAACAGATTGAAACCCCACGTTAACGAAGCCATCTAATGTATTAACATGCAACTACGTATATAAATTCAGGGATGACGATCTCCAATGTTAACAATAAAAAAGTGGACGAATTCATGTTGAAGCAATACACACTATAGAAACAATCAAGAGAACATTGTTCATCAAGTTACTAGAGGGGCTAATCTAAAAGGTTTTGTCAAACATTTAAGTGAGACATAGGAAAGAGTTAACATGGAATATGATAAAAGGCAAAAGAAGAAATAGATTCAGAACCAGTACCTTCTGACGTTTTGAGTTCAATGGGTTTGGTTCAGAGTCGCTAGGTCTAGTCCTAGAGTTCTCAACCTGCAAACAAAGCAGTGTTTAGCATCGTTATCCATTGATCTTTAACATTAAAATTTATCCCAATTACTACACTTTCCCTTCATCTATATTTGATCCCAATTACCTGGGAAGAAGTATTTCCTCCTGTAGTAGGCACAGGACTTTGTTGTGATCCTGCATGCTGAGATATGTATGGCATGATCTGATGAAGCAAATTAGATAAAAACAACCCTTCATCAGTAATACTTGGCTCAGCTGCTGGACCACTTCTGGATGTTCCTGCTTGCACCGGTACAGAACCAGCAGCTGTTCCTTGTAAACTGGATTCTTCTACACGGAATTCACCACTTGGGAAAAATGCCCTTAGAAACTGAAGAATGCTACTGGGGATTTGCCTCTCGGAGTCTTGGTTGTTTTGAGTCCTTCCAACTGATGAATCGCTGATATCGACACTGCGTGTATTTGATCGCTCCTGTTGTCTTGAATTAGCATTTGGTAATGAACCTACAACAAGAAGAAGCATTTAATAGTCAGCTCCATTCAATAATCAGTCACCCTCCAGTATCTTTAGTATGTTTAAGTGCAGGATTCACATATTACCATCTCTTGTAGACTCGTCCAAACTTTGGTGTTGCGCTGCAGATTCAGGAACAGGGGGTTGCTCAGATTGACCACCAGTGGACAGATGTTCAGCAGATGGTTGAGATCCTCGTTCACCATTCAAATGTCCAGGAGTGATGTGCTGGAACCTTCCAACCAATGGGTAATAAAATCCCATGGTATTACCGGAAGAATCTGAAGGTACATGACCCAAAGGAGCAGGTACAGCTGCAACCATAGTCCTAATAGGCACTACCCTAACTCCTGATTCTCCAGCAAAAGATGGAGCATCTGAAACCCTTGAAGTTGTTTGAGTGCTATGGTTCTCATTACCAGAACCCACCGACGGGTTCCTTTGGTCTGATTGTTGTGTGGTGGTATCATTTTGTTCATGTCGAATTATATTGGGTGTTGCTGTCGTTGAACCTTTAGAGTAAATACACTTCAGTCTTTGGCCAAGAAAGTACTATATATATATTAAAAAACATAAATACCAAAAATAGCCAGGTATACCATACCTCTTCGTATTTGTATACCAATACGTCTAGGATAAAGTGCTGCCCCAAGTCCATTAACCAAACCAGATCCAGGCTGTACAGTTCCCATGGGAATGGTGCCTAAGCTAGTTCCTGGTTGAAAAGGCAGAGCCTAAACAGATACCGATAATCAGCTTAAATTAAAATAATTTACATCGAATAAGAATGTTTGGCTAAGCTGTTGAAACATTGCCTGAACCATGAGAGGGTTTGGACCAGAAGGGGATATGAAAACTGCAGGTCCAGCATTAACAACAGCTTCAGACTGCAAAAAGAAAAAAGTTACAGCAACAATAGAGCACAAATGGTGTCAAAAAGAGTTAAATGTTGTGAATTTAGAATGAAATTATCTTACAGGTGTTTGACCTAAGCGTAGCGTCATGGTTGTACGACCAAGCTCAAGTAAAAGTGAGCCTAGGTTATGTAGCAGAACTCCAATTCTCCATGCATTCGACTGAGCGATCATTCGTGCTGAGGTGTCGGTCACATTCATTTGATCCTCTAGTTGCCTTGCAAGTTGCTGACAATAGGCAAAACAAAACAAAAAAAAGAGAACTCAAGGCGATGACTGTAATAGTCCCTTCCAGGCTGACTGTTTACACAGGTAAATTTTAGGAAAGACAGTGAAAAAAGGTGGACAGACTTGTAGACATTCTCCAGCTTGATCAATGAGCATTTGCCTGGTAGATTGTAACACTTCAGCCAAAGATGCAGGTGTTGGAAGACCTTCCCGTATAGTTCCTGAATTTGATGCAGGAATAGAATCTCTATCTCCACTCCTTCTCGCTGGCGGTCAAATGCAATGCAATCATCAATGAACCAGTATTCTTTCAAGCAACAGACAGATAATATAATTACATTTTTTCAAGGAAAACTAACCAATGCCATCAAATTCATGCTTCATATGGCTAAGATATTGAGACAAAGTAGCCAAAGAATCAGGAATTACCTACAAAAATAGGTTTGCCATAAAATACATTTCATATAACAAATCCACTAGGCACATACAAAGAAACAAATAAATTGTTACGAATGTAAGGAATTCCAAACTGACAGGAGGTTGCATAGGCCCCAAGGAAACTGCTGCTGGAAGGCCAAAAGCAGTGTGTTCTCTATCGGATTGATTCCTCATGCTAGTTTGTTCAGTTTGACCCAGTGATGATTCTGGTATGCCACTACCAGATGTTCTTTCATGCCTTTGTGAACCCTGTTCCTATGGTATCCAAAAACCCCGAAGAAGTAAGTTCATATCAATTTAGGCACACATAAAGATGAACACTTGTCAACATTCATCCTGTTAAGCCATGGCCCTAAAAGGACCTTTGAAAACAAAAGCACAACAAACGAAGAACCAGACAAAACTCGCACAAGATGGGACAATGACTCACACATCGCAATGGTACATGGTGGGACACGAACTTGGGTACTCAAGGACCCAGGGCCTCTGCCTTAACCAACAAGCAAAGGCCTCATTGGTTAGTGGATCACTTTTTCGAGTTGTTTATTTCATGCTAATGCAGCTGAAGACATTTTAATCGGTAGAATTTCAAAGTTGTTCCCTACACTTTTGGGATTAGTTTCTTTAGTTTCCTTGCTTGAAGTAAAAGATTAGGAAGGTTTTCCTAGAACCTCTCTTGTTTCATGTTTTCTTTTATTTCAGGATTTGATTTGATTGTACCTCAATTTGACGGGTTTAATTAGTTTCTCTTGTTTTATTAAGACTTACCCAGACATCGCTTGCCATATTTGCAAATCCGAACATGCCCAGAACAGCAGAGACAATCTGCTTAGAAGGAAAGAACAAAATTAAAACTAAAAACTCATTGTAAAGCCATATATACTTTCCCTCTACACAAGAAATGTTCTTCATTTCACATCCAGTTAAAAGCTTACCCGACCAATTTCAGGAGGAACTCCATCTCCTTGTTCAGGCATATTAGAAGTTTCTATCACAAAATTTGGGACATGATTACCATGATTGCGGCTTGTACCTGATCCCGGATCATCTGCAGCAAATAGTGCTAAATGTTACCAACTAAATCTTAACTAGCTTTTTCCTCCCATTTTAGTGACATAAGCAATGCACAATAAATTAATATTAAAAACATATATTAACAAAAGGTGTACATATTACGAACCGATCACAGTTTATACTGGAGAAAAGGAGAGAGGCATACAAGACAAATGCTAATGAAAGAAATTCTTTGTTGAACACATTCTTGTTGCAAATGTAATGACGCATTCTCCCACTATATTTGATTTACAAATGGACTTTATGGTTAATATTATTGAAAAAAATCTTATTCCAATGGCCAAAAGCTGTTAATTGTCGAATATAGTATTGCAAAATTTTCATTATTTAATGCTCTACCATGTATATATATAAGAACAAAAAGTGTGGCGTAGAATTCTTTGTTTTTAAGTGAAAACAAGAGGTTGATATAGCATCTCCGTGCCTTCAGGTTTCAAAAAGCAGCAAAGAAAATGATAATATTATTATGATTCTACTTGTTTGATATTTGTCATAACTTTCAATATTATCATTCGTAAGTATCAGTACCCTTAGAGAAGCAATATTTGGAGTGATGGTAAGGCATTGCCTTTTGGCTGAATACTTCATACATGTCGATAAAAATAGCTAGCAAAGGGCGAAAGGCCTTTGCTTTAAATAAAACTGGATAAAGTTCATGCTTTTTTTGGGGGGGGGTTAAAAGCCATGAGCTCATGCAATGTTTGAACCAAAAAGGAACAAATTAAAAATGACAATACTAGATCCTCAAGTTAGCAAAACCTGAATGATTAAGTGAGCCGTCAGATGGTGGAACTGGCTGCCTGACCACCATGTGCAAGGTGTGACCATCCTCGACATCTACCTCCAATTAAGAAACTCAGCTCAAATTCTAAATGTGAATAGATAATGATAGAATGGAACAACTTCTTACCTAACAAAATCAATAAAATCTAATAGTTCACAAATAAATACAAATATTAAGAAAAAAAGGATACGGTACGCAGAAAGCAGTTGGTCATCTTTTAGAACTTTTCCCCGACAGATTAATCGCTGTTGCTCTGATAACACACCAGTTACAGAAGCAATCTGTTCTTTTAGTGCAGGCACTGGCATCTGTTAGAAATTCAGAGAAAAGAAACAACAGTGAAGCAAGAATATTAGACAATTCGTCACACGACATCAAGAACAAATACAGTGGTATAAGCATTAACCAAATGTAAATGCTGAACTGAGCCATGGCACAAATAATACAAACACCCGATCAGAACTTGAGTTGGATAATAACAACAGAGTGACAGTAATTTACCTGTTTATCCACTCTCATAGTATAAGTCTCGGCCAATGTTTTTATTTTTATTTCTATTGTAGTCTCGGAACCTTCAGTTTCGGTATGTATTGGAATTTTATCATCACCAGTCCCGCCCATTTTCCTCTATCCTGACAGACACCTGTAATACAAAAACACTATGAAACTTTTTATAATAGGCAAAAGTAATTATTCTATTTTTGTAAGACTAAGTTTCATCATTACTATGCAAGTATTCACTAGAAATAACATAAACAAAACAGATAGCCAATCCTGCTTCACTAAACGAAAGCACCAAACTTTTGAATTCTCTTCGCCATTAGAAAAAAAAAAGCATAATTAAGGAATCATCAAAACCGAAGAATGTAGCCATCAACGAAAATTTCCATCTCTTTTTTATTTCTTCTACATCCCCTCCTCACCTCCAAAGGACAAAGGGTTTTCAGTGCACGAACGTTAAGGTTTGTTAGGATTGTAATAAAGGAAGGAGCATAGGGGAACGGTATCCGCTCCCTCGTTAGAGAGACATTTTAATGGAACATAATGGATTCTTCAATAACAGTTCCATTTTGTACAAACAAATTAGCAATCTAATATAAACACTATTAAGAACATGTAAGCAATCTTTTTATTTTCTACTCATTAGCCAAACTAACAGCTCTTACACATGAAATGTACAAACAAGAGGGCTACTGTTATGAAAATTTTGATGTTATTTGTCATGGAATGCAAACTTAGATACAATGCAATCTGCCCAGGTGCATAAAAAAGGCAATATAATTAATTTTATAATCCGTTTTGTTCCCATTACCATAAAGAGCAAGCAATAACTTAAAGAGATGAATAATGCATCATTCGAAAATGAGAAAACATCTAAAGCTCAATATTGCCCTAGGCACAAGGCACGCTATAGGCAAAATGAGCACTCACCTGAGTGAAGGCGCAATATGTATATGTTTTTCATATGCATCTGTGTAAATATATGAAATAAGGTTTTATATATGCTTATAGCAATAAACTCTAAAAGATTGAACCAGTTTATCTACTAAGCAATCAAAATTTTATTTCTTTTTTATTGGCCAATACACATTATTTCCTCATAATCTCATGTCTGTTGTCGCACACTTAACGTAGAGAAGTATATTATCCTCTTACTAGTAAAGGTACAACTAATGGAAGAGGTCTAAAAAAATAAATATAACTTTAATAATGAGAGCTTTTCTTGTGCCTATCACCTTAAAAAAACCACCAATTAAAATATAAAAGAAATTGCGAGAGAGAATCTGCAAATGTTTCTAAAGAGCAGTCTTAATCAGATCATACCAAAGGAACTTAAGTGGACCAAGAACCGAAGATTAATCAAGTTGACGGCTAGAATGAGGAAAGGTTATATTTAATAAGACAGGAAACTCTGCATAATACATACCGGTCTACCATAAATATGTTAAAAATAAAGCATCCCAAAGAAACTGAAAACTAAACCACCTATAAGAAGGAAAACATGAAACTTCATAGCCGTTGTCGTTAGTGCTAAAACCAGAAACAAACAAACTTATTACAAAAATACTGACCAAGTGGAATGCTTGGGTATAGTTGCCAATATCCGATACAATCAGTTCCGGCTCTAATCTCTCTCACCTCTTTACAAGTGTCTAAGATTCAGTATCTTGAGATCGATTTGACGTCATTTCAATCATTAATAAAGCAGTTCACATTCACAATAGCATACAAACATGAAAAGAATTTTGAACTCCTTACAGAAAACAACCATGAACAGTTAGAAATACTCTCTGTCTCGCCAAACACTAACAAACACGTTCACATCCCACTATAATGTTCCTATCCTAAAAATTTAAAAGCACATCCGACAGTAATTATAAACACCTTGAAAGTAATAAGTTCAAACAAGATTTATAAACACACACATAGACACACGTCCAAGCTATTTGTAGCTCATATAACCAAAATCCATTTGCAGATAAAAGAACTAAAGCCCCCCTTTTAACCTGAAAGAGCATTGATACAAAACATAGACCAATGCATTGTTAAAAGCTATGCTGGCTCAGGTTCTTCATTCTTCTTTAAGTACCTATATCTAACACTCGTATCCAACACATGGATATGAAGACATCACCTCCAACAATCTTCCAAATATATTAAAAGGCTTTGAAAAATCTAACCATAGCCATGTCTAATACATACACTCACACTGAGTTTGAGTAACATAGATTAAAAGTCTTGTGTTCTCACAACCAGATGGCAACAAAAATTAATTCATCTTAATAAGAGAAAGGTGACTAAAACCTTGAATAACAGAGTTTATCCCATCAAAGAGCCAGTTCCAAAATATTATCCCTAAGCTTACATACATGCAACCAAAAAGTTAAATCAAACCACATCAAATTTCCCATTTCCTCATTATCCCAATTTGATCATTCCATAGTCAAGCTTAGGGTTTTATAAAATTCCAAAAGCTAAAACAAAAGGACACGACCTTGTTCGATTCTAACCCTCCAAACCAGACTAAAAACCAAAACTTGAAACAACCCAGATTAGAGACCGTAAACAAAAACCAAAACAATGGATCAAAAAGGATTTTTGATCAAACATGGACCAAGTAACATAATTTGAAGTTACCAAAGGTGAATTATACCTTACAAGGACTGAGGAAGGAGAGAGAGCGTTTTAGGCTCTCGAATGAAAGAGAGAGGCAAAAGAAAACTGAAGGAAGAGAGATACAGTAAAAGCCAAACTGAATAGCGAGAGAGAGAGAGAGATACTGTTATTTTCCTTATTTTTCAAGGTTCTTTTGTGCATTTGTCAAGTTGATGTGTAGTGTTATCTGTCTCTCCTCCTTGTCATTGCCCAGTGGCAAATAAGAAATCTCCACTACCCACTGTTCTATATCAGTTTTTTATACCCAACAATTATGGTAGATACATACATATGTAATATATTTATATTCTCTCTGTAATCTATATAAAAGCATTGTTTAGAAAAACTGAAGAATATGTTTTATTTTCTATTATATTACTAAAATTACATCTAAAAATTAAAAAAGTTAAAAGTTATATAAAAATTACGAAATTTAAAAATTTTTATAATTTAACAGAAGTTGTCAAGGGCAAAGCTAGAAAAGTTGTAGGGGACGTAAATTGTAATTTGTACATAGTAAAAAATAATTTTAAAATATTAAATCAAAATTTTATCATTTATAGGGGTTAAAGTGTAATTTTAACTTTATTAATTTTAAATTTTAAAAATTTTAAATGGCCAAAATGTAAATTTTTTCATTTTAGAGGGGGACAGGTAGATTTGCCCTTGAAAGTTGTAATAAATACATATTTATAAATTATTAATTAAAAATGTTATTCTAATTTTATAATAGAGTTATTACTTAAATCAAACTTTAAGCATCAAATATAATAATTTTTTATAATTATGAAATTATAATTATTAATTAAAACTATTTTTCATCGTATTATTAAAATTAAATTTAAAAATAAAAGGTTGAAGTAAAATAGAAGTTATTATAATTATACATTTAAAAAGATTTATAATTTGATAGAAATTGTGATAATTATAAATTTAAAAATAATTACAATTTAATAGAGTTATTGCTTTAATGAAACTCTAAGCATAAAATATAGTAAAAATTGTGGTAATTATAATTTAAATTATAAATTTTAATTAAATTTTTATGTGAAAAGACGTTGTACTAATTTTATTGATGTAAAACAGAGTTATTACTTGAATAAAATTTTAAGGATGTCAATTATCACTTAATTAATATAAGCATTAATTATGTTAATTAATTATTATTTTGAAAAATATTACTTTGTGTTAATTATATAAAGTAAAATTACGGATTGAAAATTTTCTATTGTAATATTTGAATTGATGAGATAATTTATTTTAATTATTTTAATAATTCAAATAATAATTTCACGATGATTACTGTAACTAAAAATACAATATTTATAAATTTAGTTAAATATTAAACACATAAAATCGCGTGCAATACATATGACATTAGAACCTAATTTACTTAAAAGTGACACAAAAATTAAATTTGGGATTTTATATAAAAGATAAAACATATCCTTGAATTAATATTTATTGCTTTGTTAAAATAATGATTTATAACTAACTTGAGACTCGATTATTGATGACACCGATTTAGTAATTTTTTATATAATATATAGTTTAGATATTAAATTATCATGCACTCACTCTAATCGATGATATAAAAATTTTATGTAAAAATAAATGAGATTTTTGTTAAAATTATAAAATTGAAATTTTGGGAATCATTATGTAACTATATTTTAGAATTATTCCAAGTTTAAATTTATTAGAATGCATGAAAATATTAAAAAAACAAAATATATATTTATAGTAATATTTATTATTTTATAAAAAATTAATTATTTTTCCACTGAATTAATACAATTTACTCATTATTATGATAATAATAAAATTCAAATAAACTTTAAAGTAAGTTTTAAAATAAAATGGGATTATATACTTGCATTTTTCTCTCGTTACACATATCGTTTTAAGAGCGTGATCTGCCATGCGCTTTAATCTCCATCACTCTATTTTAATTATTAAAGTTGTGATAGTTCAACAACAATAAATTTATCTAGAATAAATAATTATTGTGTAACATTCTTTGACAATTTGAGACCAATGTTCATTGTGGAAAATGTTGTTGAAAGCTTGTTCGAAACCACTCAACTTGATGATATAAACTGTCCATTAAAAAAGACAAACTATCATATACTGATGGTTCAAAAATCGTCACTAGAACAAAATTTTTGTCATGAGTCTAAAAACCCTATACTAACGAACAAAGTGACTATTTCGATAGAAAAATAATGGTTGGTAAATGTGATCTCCATAGCCTTTTATCAACGGAAAACAAGACCGTTGAAATAGTTCCAAAGGCTTATACCAACTTACTGAGTGTCGCTAAAGTAGTACCTGTGGGCAGTATCATTTGTAGGATTTGATTTGCTGACAGTCATATGCGTCAGTATAGGTATACTATTTGCAAAATTTAAATTTAATTATAAAATAAATAATATAAATTTACTTTTTTAAATATTTTATTAGATTTTAAATAGTGAAATAAGTTGACGAGTTGGGCCAAGCCCACTCGAAAATGAGCCTGAACTTAAATTATTTTTTTGGAATCGAATCGTTTTAATGATGAGCATGATAGTATTTATAAAATTTGTTGATAATTCTATTTCTTTAATAGAATAAGTGATTAAAAATAAAAGAAATGCTTTGAATTTAAAATTAAAATTTCTAAAAGAAAAATCATAAATAAAAGATTTAAGAAATCAATACAAACATCGATTTTGATTCGCAAGCTTGACCATCAATGTAAAGTTAACTTCAATAATTTTTAATAAATTAATTTTAGTTATCCACATCGCATTTAGAAATATAAAAGAAACAAAAATAACTCATAAAAATATAATTTAATGTTTACATAAAAATATTTTAATAATTTCATAATTGAATTGATGTCGATTGACTCATGATATCAACTTAATAAAACATATAAAATAAGTATATATATTTTATTTATAAGGTAACATATTATTTTAAAAATCAACAATTAAGTTGACTAGGTATTAATTCGATTGGCATCGACATCATTGCTAGTGCAGTAAGACGTGAGTTTACCTCCTATTTAAGGGTTACGGGTTCTAAACATTATATAAAAAAACAACAATTAAACCACCAATAATTTTTTTATTTAAACACAAATATCTTTATTTAAAACTAATCATATTGGCCGATTGTGTCTTAATTCGACCGGTATGGGTATTGTTGCTAATGCAGGAAGATATGGTTTCGAGTCTGTTGAAGCGCATTATCCTCCTATTTATGGGTTGGGAAAGGGCTATACCTTGTTCTAGATATATGTAAAAAAAGAGAGCAGATATAATATGAATTTGTAATGAAATTGTTAAAAAAAAATTGGGGCAATGTGATATTTCAGTAAGTCACAAGTAGGCCTGTTCATGGGTCGATTACTTGCCTAGGCCCGAAGGTCCCTTGAAATTTGGGAGGGTTTTGGTAAAAATATTAGGCCTAAAAAATGGGCATGGGCAAAGATATTAAGTCCGTTTAAAATATGAGTCGGGCTCGGGCTTGATCCGACCCATTTTTAAGTTTATAATAATATTATGTAATTTAGAACACATTAAAAAATTAAACATATTCTAAATATATAATACTAATCTAATATTAATATTAAAATAATGTTAAGATGAATATATAAAAAATTTAAAAAATAATAAGGGCCTAAAATAGGTTTGGGTTAATCTTTTGCAAATATGGACAGATTTTGGCAAAATTTTAAATTCATATTTCGAGTTAAGCCGAACTTGGACAAATGTAAAGTATGTTAATATCATGCTTAGACCCAACCCGAACCCGGTCCATGAGAACCTCTAGTCACGAGTAAGTATAAAATTCTAACTCAGTCAAATGCTCAGTAAAAGTCAACTTCACTATTTCGTAATTAGCAATAAATTCAAAATAATACAAACTTAATATTACAATATATACAAATTCCCAAAATTTGCGGTCTCTATCACTGTCTTCTGCTACTGTGTTCTAGTCTGCTCAATTCCGTCTCTTTCAGACTATGCATATCCTTCCGTTTTGTTTTTTCAGAAGATTTTAATTTTTTTCCCCAGTTGTGTTTGATAGAAAAATCAGTTAATGGGAAAGAAAAACCAGGTTGATGATTCTATAATACCAATCGACATTGCCCCTTCAGATCCTGGTATTCAAATCTTTGCTTCTTTTTTCCCACTTTTTGTTTCCTTTTGTTTATCGGTTTATCAATTAGAGATCTGTTTAATTGGAGTATTTTCTTTTGAATTTTAAAAAATGAACAATGCATGTGGTTATGAAACTAAATATAAAGATTGTAAAAATTTTGCACTAAATATGCAATTTTTAGATGAAAATATGATTATATTAATTTAATTACATTGCAATTCTGCATTTTCCCTTTTCATTTGTAGCAAATATTCAAATATATCCTTCTAGTTAGTTTTTAGTTTTTGTTAATTAGTTGCATATAAATTGCTTAACTGCTGGTTTTTTGTTTTGTTTTGTTAATTCATTGCGTACAAATTGTTTAATCGTAAGGTTTAACAATGTTATCTAATTGGATTAAGTTTTATGTTTTCATGAAGTACAAAGACCAAATTCTAGCAAATTAAACCTTTTATATATATAAATATTAAAATTCATAATTAGACCTTATGTATATTGCTGAATCTGTTATTTTGCTTTTTCTTTTTAATTTCTAAAGTTGAATTAGGATAAAACTGGATTATTTAAAGAATTAATGACTAAAATATAGTAGGAATGTTTTCTTTAGAACAAAATTTATGATATGAGTATCATATAAAACAATTTTATTAAAATTGGTTTTGCATTTTACTGAGATGTTAATTTTACTCTATGGTTTATATATTAGTATGATCTTAAGAAATGCAAGAAAGAGAATGAAGTAATTTGATTTCTTCAGCTCTTACTTCCATGGCAATGTAGAAGATCAAATTACCCTTTGCCACATTTCACTATTTTTTTTATTTAAAATTTTTAGTATGAATTCATAAAAGGCTAAGCTAACTGATAAATAGAAATTTGATCCTAAGTTCACTATGTTCTGGCAGACTATAATCGGTATCCGGTTTCAAAACACCGTTCATGTTGGATTCATGTTGTAGGGTATCTGAGGGCCTCCAGGAAGAAGATAACAAAACAGGAAGCTCAAAGGCTAAGAAGCCTTAAATTAACTGCTCCATGTTTTTTAGATAATATTCCATGTCGTGCACGATCAAAGCGACGAGTTACAAGAAAGAAATCAACACCTAAACTAAAAAACAAGCTAGACTCTGGATCATTTGAGTGTTACTTGGAGTAAGCTATATTGTATTCTAGTAATTTTCAGTGTTGTTGTTCTGGTGTGTGTGTGTGTGCGTGTGTTTTCCTGAATGGGTTTTGGGAGATTTTCAGGACCCTGTGGAGCAGGTTGCCAGCAGATAAGCGGGATTTGTTTACGCGCTTAGATTGTCAATGGTTTGCATGGTATAGGAAAGCATCTTATAGAGAAAAGGTTCTATCTTGGGTTAAGAGGAAAGAGATATTTTCAACGAAATATGTTCTCGTTCCGATAGTTTGCTGGTTAGTATTGTCAAATATCACGGTGGTGTTCAATTTTTCAGTAAATTTGATTTCATCATTTGAAAACCGTATTTTCTTTAGGGGTCATTGGAGCCTCTTAATCTTCTGTCATTTCGGTGAAAGTTTGCAATCAAAAACCAGAACACCTTGTATGTTGCTGTTGGATTCATTACAGATGTCCGACGCGTTGCGTCTCGAAGCAGATATACGAAGGTATATTTACTCATTTGCATAACTTGCATTACTAGTAGAGTAAAAGAGGCACGGTCTCTAATGCTCAATACATATTTCTCACTAGCAGGTTCATGTTTGACATTTATAAAGCCGAAGGCAGGCCCGAGAATAAGCAGATGATTTATCAAGTTCCTCTTTTGGTCCCTAAGGTGATTATAGTACACTTTGCTCATGTTCTTGATCATCCTTTCTTTTTTAATCAATTTGACCCTTGATATCTTTTCAGGTGCCACAACAAAGGAATGGCAAAGAATGTGGGAATTTTGTTCTCTATTTCATAAATTTGTTCGTCAAAAGTGCCCCGGAGAACTTCAACATCGATAACTACCCTTACTTTGTACGTTTCTCCTTCCATTTTAAAAAGGTATATTTATTGAATTTGGGATTATAAATATGATGATGAGGTACTAGTTGTGTCTATTTTACATTGCAGATGAAAAATGACTGGTTCAATGCTGAAGCAGTGGAACGCTTTTGCGAGAGGCTACATGCTTTGGCATGTAATTTTCATTAGTTTAGTATTACTATATTGATCTAACGTTTTTATATGAACACTTTTGTAGATCAATGCTGAAGCTGGTTGGTTCCGTTTATTATATATATTTTTTAAATTTTTATAATTTTTTGTAACTTTTTTATAATTTAAGACTTTTCAAGTGTTTTTTCCTGGTTGATGATGACATTGTGACCCTAGTGTATGTCATGTGATAATTTATGATTGGTTGGATACTCCAATCGATTTTTTTAACGTCTAAAGGACTGAACCGGGAAGGTCTTGTAGCGTTAGGGGCTGAACTAGGAATGCCTGATAACAATAGGCTCTGATCTAATATACAAGAACTAATTTGTCATCTTTAATTAGAAGGGGCAAAATGGAATTTGACACTTAGTAAGGGGTTTTTATGATACTTTGACCTAGGAAAGTAGGGAAGTAGTGTGAAAAGTAGTATGAAATTTGACTGGGTGTGCAAGTATTTAATCTTAAATGCTATCACATGGGATAAAATTTATAATGAATTGAAGATGGAATGGGATGTGAAATACGTGAAATGAAGGGGTTTAGAAGACTATAAAAAGATGTATTTATAATTATATGAGCTGTGAAAGATGGAGGCAAGATAATTTTATTAAAAATCTCTCAAAGTTTTATTTTTGTAATAATTTAATCCCTCCCACTGTTATTATTTGTAAAATTGAATCTTACAACATGTTTTTTATTGGGTTAAATCACATTTTGAACCCAAATTTGGTAACTTTACTTACATTGAGGCTTAAATTTTTTATTATCTACTTCAGGCCCTGAACTTGGCAATAGTTCACACATTAGGGCCTAATTTTTTTCTCCAAAAATTATTAAATTAAAATTTTTGTTAAATAATGTTCAGATAATGTTTTATAATTCTTAAAATATTGAATATATAGTTTTGCATTTTAATTAGGGACAAAACTTAAAATTATGCATGGACTTTGTTTCAATGAACAATTATATATGAAATTTGATTTATTGTAATTATACACATGAAGCTTTTATTGTGGTTTAAATGTATATGCGAAACTTTAGTTTTGGTTCAATCATACACATTTAAAGAAATAAATACATTAATTTTTCATATCTATTGAATAAATATAAATTATTTATGTATGCAATATATAAATATAAAATTATGTTATATCAATAATTCTATTAATAATTTGTGAAAATTAGATCAAATTAAAATTTCATGTAAAAATTACACATTAAACCAAAGTTAATGTATAATTTAAGATTTATTCATTTTAATTGTTGTTTCACTTATTAGTTTTAACACTTTTCTTTTAATAATCAATTTGTATTTTTTTTCTCACTTCATTCATGAAAATTATAAAAAAGAAAAATATTTAATACATTTTAGCTGATATACAAAATTGATCTGTTAATCACATGAGTAAAAACTTATGATAAATTAAGGAGCTCTCACCAATAATGCAATCAAGAAATCAACCATTCTCAATAACATTCATTTCCAATGGAGTATACGTCCTATTGGTGTAGTACCAATTATTAAGGTTAAAACATTAAAATAATATTTAAACTATTTACTTTTTTTTAAATGTTTTTTCTTTTATTTTTTATTTGTAATTAAAATTTTTTTAGGGGAAATATTAAATTTATGTTATAATTTAAGAACTTGTTTAAACATAACAAAAGTATATAGAATTTTTTGAATAAACTAATGAACAAGTTGGTGTGTAATTGAGGTGACTGTGTTTTTCACGGCCTGCGTTTGGTTACTTTCCCACAAAGAAAAATTGCAGGAAAGTAATAAGAAACTTGACTGTAATTTTCCACAAAGAAGGATTTGCAGGAAAGTACTAAGAAAGGTTAAGTAAATGTAATTCTACAAACACTAAAGCGTGGAACATGAAAATGGTAAAGAATAAACAAAAACTTATTCATTGAAAGTCCATTAATTTAAAGACTTTAAAGAATGAACAGTGGGCCTATTCAATGAATTTCCAGGAAACATACTCATTTAGATTTACTATTATATAAACCCCAAAGGTGTAGTGCTGCTGCATGCCCATATCTGAGACTTAGTGAGCATTGATTTAAGAGAGATGGAGTACTGGAAATTGGTGTGGGTGTTTGTGCTCGCTTTCTTATTTGGAGGGTATCAAAGTGAAGGGTGCTGGGAGATTGAGAAAGCTGCTCTCCTCCAACTCAAACCTTTCTTTCCTCATATTAATGATGAAGGGATTTCTTGGGGGAAGGGAAATTGTTGCCGATGGAATGGGGTTGAGTGCAGCACTTCCACTGGACGAGTCACCCGACTGTTCCTTGAGTATCGTTCTGTTGAAGTCTACAACAATATCAGTCAGGGTTGGTATCTCAACACCTCTTTGTTTCTTCCCTTCCACGAATTGAAGAGTCTTGATTTGGGAAACAGCTACATTGCTGGTTTCATTGACAATCAAGGTTCATTCATGAACAAGTTGGAGATTTTGGATTTAAGCAACAACACATTATTAGGAAACAACATCCTACCATATCTTGCCGAGTTTACATCTCTAAAAACTTTGCTTCTGGATAATTGTGGATTACAAGGAAGCATTGATATATCAGGTAAGGTTACTGGTAAAGTCTTCTGCTTATATTGAGAAAGCTTATTCTTTAATAACTAGATGATATATAATATTGTGTTTTAACAGAACTCAATAGTTTGAAGAATTTAAAGGAGTTGCATCTAAGAGACAATCAAATCGAGAGCCTCGGATCTTTATTCCAGAGAGTAAGTCAACATAATTATCTTTAACATATACAACAGTTGAGTAGTTAAACGAAAATACTGCTTATCAATTGCAGAAAAGACAATTGAGGTTGGCCAAACTTGAAGTGCTGGATTTAAGTTTTAATCATCTCCACAACAGCATATTTTCATCTCTCGCTGCTCTCCCACATCTGAAATCTTTGAATTTAGAAAGTAACCTTTTGATACAATCCACCTATATTCAAGGTAAGCATGCTTTAAGATGTAGAGAAAGGAGATTGTATGAAGTTGTGAACTTCCTCCTCAGTTTTAGCATTTTTAGTTGGATTAAAATTTTTTCAGGAAAAAAAAGCTGAAAATGAGAGGAAGGATGACGTAGAATCACAATTTCATACAATCTCTTCTCTTAATTGTTTGTCATTACAAATTTTAATTGTTTGTAATTTTCTATGCAGATTTAAATGTTTTGAGTAATTTAGAGAAACTGACCATAAGCTATGGCAGAATGGATGACTCTATTCCATCTCAAGGTAATTTAACCTGTTTTTTTATTTATTGGAAAAATCTATAATATATGAAAAAGAAACATTTTATATGGTGCTTCTATAGGTAAAGAAAGGGAACTAAAGTTGATTAATCTAGAAGAGCTTAATTTGAGGGGGAATGTCTTCAACAGTAGCATATTGTCATCCCTTGGTAGCCTTTCAAATCTCAAGTCTTTGTCTTTATCACATACATACGCGATGGAGGAATCAATAGATGTTAGAGGTAAAATGGGTTTGCTCCTTCCTGTTCCCTATTGAATGTATCATCATCCATATTTTCTTCTTAAATTTACCTAGGAATATTCTCCTCAGGATTACCTGCTTTGAAAAATTTGGAAAAACTATATTTGACGAGTGATATCGGAAAAGGTACGTATTGCTGGAACAAAATTACCTTTCAACAATTAATTTGGTCCTAATATTCCTAAAATAAAAGGGATTATTAATGGTATATACTTTGTTTCGTTTAATTTGTTTGCAATGCTTTCTAAAAAATCTTCTACCGTAGTTAATCTTCAACTTCAATCATTGGACATATTCCCATCATTGAGGACGCTTTTTTTGGAAAGCTTTAGCTTGAACGGAACAATAATTATCCAAAGTAAGTTATTATTTCTAGATTACACAAAAAATATCGTTCGCTCCTCCATTACAAATAAATAATATGTACCTCTATTAAAATATTTGCACAAAACATTTGAATTTGCGATTATGTATTTCATAACATACTCATATTCGTAAATTTTTTTATAGGGTGGCAAAATTTGACAAGTTTGGAAGAATTGACCTTAATGGATTTATCCATCACTTCCAACGCTGTTCAAAATATTGGAACCCTCGCTTCTCTTAAGGACTTGGTCATTGATAATTGTGTTGTCGATGATAGTCTTAACTTACATGGTACATTAATTACATCTTTTTCATTTTTCGTTTTTTTTTCTTTTTGGTTTAGCCAAAAACAAATTTATTGATAAAGAGGTAAAATATCCCCCAAAGTTGTACATGAAGTACTCACCACTCCCAAAACAACAAAAACCCTAACTTAAACACTTGAAACTGAAATAAAACCAACAATTCAAAGACCTTGCACTCATAACACCAACGTGATAAAGCATAATGACCTAAAAAACAGAGAGAAACCCAAAACCTAGAATACCATAACGCATCTGAGTAATGAAGGGGCGAAGCTAGATTTTTTTTTGGGGGGCAAAATTAAATTGTATACTTTTATGATAATAAAAATATAATTTCATCCTTTTAATAGCTTATATCTTTATAATTTTTAAAGGATTAAAATAAATTTTTATCATTTTGGGAGGCCAAAGTGCAAATTTACCATTACTAATTTAAAATTTTTTAAATTATAAAGGACTTAAATGAGAAATTTTCTATTTTAGGGAAGGGCAAGGCCCCTGCCAGCCCCCTGACTTCGCCATTGGAATAATGCGTTTTTAATACATTTGATTAAATAAATTTAAAAAAAAAGTTCAACCACCCGTTTAATCAATTTTTATCTTGGCTTGTGGGTCAACCAATTTGACGCATCTTACTAAACTGATACTTTAACCAATTCTCAATCCAATTCAAACAACCGTCCAGTTGAAGTTCAATGTTTCCTATTGACAAAACATTCATGTCAAAGTCATCCTTGTTACCGATGGCCTTGAGTTCAAGATGCCACAGGATGGTTATAGTTTTTTCGTCTATTCATTCAATTTATTTCTTTTTATTAGTAGATAGTTTTTCATTAATAATTTTTCAAACATTCAATAAAATTTAAATTTTTAGAAATACAAAAGAATTTAAAGTAGTAAAAAGAGCTAGTATATATATAGTATTAAAGAAAGAGCAAAAATAATTATTCTACTACAAGCACTTCGAAATATCAATATATTAGAGTAAGCTAATTAAAGATTAGCTATAAATTTAGGGATAAATCTTAAAATTATACATAAACTTTGATTTAATATTAATTATATACATATACTTTAATTTGATGTAATTTTATACGTGAAACTCATCGTGGTTCAAATATATACTTGAAACTTTAATTTTGATTTAATTATACACATTTAAAAAATAAATACATCAATTTATTTTAATATTGGATAAATATAATTATTTATGTATGAAACATATAAACATAAAATTTTATTATATCAATAATTCATTAATAATTTATAAGAATCGGATCAAATCAATTTTCATGTATAAAATTACGAAAAATAAAAATTCATGTATAAAATTACACATTAAACCATAATTCATGTATGGTTTTGAGATTTATCCCTAAATTTAATTTCGATTTTTATTTAAGAATAAGGTATTCGGAATACATTGTGAATATAAAATGAGTATTTAATAATAATAAAATTGAAAATCACCATCACCCAACAGCAATGTTTTGTTTCAATCTTTGACAGTGGAGTTTAGACAACTGTCTCAATTTATTTATCTGAGGACATGTTTAAATTTTAACACCAAAATAAATATTTAATGTGGAATTAATTTATCTATTTTTTAATAAAAATATAATATAGTGTTGAAAGTATTTCATATACTTGTTTGCAGGTTTTTGTGAATTGAGGCAGCTACAAACGCTGGCCATCATCAACAGTGAATGGAATGCTAGATTGCCTGAGTGCTTCTCTGAACTCATATCACTTAAGCATTTAGATATCTCTTTCAATGGTATTTTTGAAAATGTATTTATGTTTAAGAATCTAACGTCACTTGAGTTTTTAGATCTCTCTCACAATAAATTTTCTGGAGATATATCTGTGTTCAAGAATCTAACCTCACTCAAGTATTTAGATCTCTTTTCCAATAATTTTTTTGGAAATATATATGTGTTTAAGAATCTAAGGTCACTCGAGTTTTTAGATCTCTCGTCCAATAAGTTTTCTGGAGATATATCTCATTTTAGAAGTCTGACATCCCTTCTAGAGTTAAGGCTTTGGAACAACAGCATTGAGATCCCAAGTTCATTGGCTCCGTTGTTCAACCTTTCAAAACTCCAAAATATATATGCAGACAACAACATGATATATAATGCTGAAACTGAGATGCATTCTTTAGACACCCCAACATTCCAATTGAGATCTATCAGTTTATCTTGTTGCGGAGATGGTGGATCATTTCCTCAATCTCTCAATCATCAACATGACTTGGAACATGTTGATCTCTCTCACATCAATTTCAAGGGAGATCAGTTCCCAAACTGGTTGTTGGAAAACAACAAGAAATTAGAGAGACTAAATCTCGTCAATAGCTCTCTATCGGGACATTTTCTGCTACCATCGACTTCTCGTAGGGGTTTATCACGGTTGGATGTTTCCAGTAATACCCTAGATGGCAACATCCCAAATGAAATTGGAGCGAAACTACCGTCATTGGAGCTTCTCAACATGTCGAATAATTTTTTTACCGGTGGTATTCCGATTTCGATTGGTGATATGATTTCCCTTCAACAATTGGACTTGTCCAACAATAAATTGAGTGGTGGAATACCGAGGCACTTGCCCATGGGGTTGTTTACATTCGATGTTAGCAATAACCAACTCTTTGGTGATATACCAAGCTCCATGGAGAATCTGTCACTTATGTTAACATTGGATTTAAGCAATAACACACTTTTCGGTGGGATACCAAGGTGGATCGGAAAGATGTCAAATTTGCAGGAACTTGTGATGGCAAATAATCATTTTGAAGGTCCAATCCCCATGGAACTTTGCAATCTCAACTCTAGTCTTAAATTTTTGGACCTTTCTGCTAACAACATATCGGGAAGTTTGCCATCTTGCTTCATCTTTTCAAGTCTCACTCATGTTTATTTATCAAGAAACAAGTTAAAAGGGCCGATCACCAGTTTTTTAAACAGCAATTATTTGGTGACATTGGATCTTAGCAACAACCACTTAACTGGAAATATTCCAAATTGGATTGGCACCCTTTCTGCGTTGGTTTATCTTCTCCTAGATAACAACCACTTTGAAGGTGGGATTCCGGTTCAATTATGCAAGTTAAATCGGTTAAGGTTGATTGATGTTTCTAACAACAATCTTTCTGGTACAATTCCTCCTTGCTTGATGAATACAATATCGAATGATAGCTCCCATGCTTATTATTCCGACGATGATTACAGCGGTTACATCGGATCTTTCTCTGCTGATGTGCCGATAGAGTTCACCATGAAAAGCATATCCTACTTTTATAAGGGAAGAGTTCTCACTTACCTGTCCGGAATTGATCTCTCTTGCAACAAGTTGACTGGTGAGATTCCCCTCCAATTCCAGAACTTTCGATACATCATCGTTTTGAATTTTTCTCACAACAGTTTGATAGGACCAATCCCTCCAGCAATTTCTGACTTATCCCGAATTGAGAGTCTGGATCTTTCTCACAACCACTTGAGCGGGAATATTCCTTCCCAACTTCTGGGGTTACATTTTTTGTCCGTTTTCAGTGTGGCATACAATAATTTATCTGGAACTACACCTCAAAGGACCGGACAATTTGCAACATTTGAAGAAAGCAGTTACGTGGGGAATCCTTTCCTTTGTGGTGAACCATTGCCAAAGAATTGCTCAACAGATGGATCATCTTTATCGATGCCGAGGAATGCAACTGACGAGGGTTTCATTGACATGAAAGTCTTTTATGCAAGTTTTGTTGGGTCGTACATTGTCATGCCATTGTGTATTGCCATTGTGTTGTACATTAATCCTTACTGGAGACAAGCATGGTTCTATCATGTAGAAGCAGCCACCATGTCCTGCTACTATTTTGTGCTCGACCATATTCTGCCTAAACGATTCCGTTAAGGAACCATTAGCCAAGCCATGCTCAGTCCTCCACCTTTTCTTTGTCAATGGCGTACTTGATTTAGTGCTTTGTCATGCTCTCAATAAAAGCTTTTTATGTATCTTTCTTATTTGGCTAGTTTCAATAAAGTGGCTCACACTTTTAACTGTTCCAATGCACTGCCATCTTTGCTTGGATTGTCTCACTTATAAAAGATACTATTATCTTTGACATGGTAAAGACGAGTTCATCCGAAGTCTAATCTTTTTGAAAGATGCAGTTCTTGAATTGTTATCTTTGTTAATAAAGAATGTTACTCTAAACTCTAAGCTAACATCAAAATTTATTAAATTTATCAAAATTTCTAACACTTTCGTGACAAATTTAAGTATTGGTATAATAAACTTGAAAAATTTTAGTAATTTTGAAAATTTTAGTGCCAATAAAATCTCCCAATTTTATTACTCTTAGATGTATAAAATTATACGTCGTCATTCAATATAAATTCCTCAAATATTTAAAACAAGTTATATATAACAATTCCAATAACATCGGTTCAAATATATAAGACAATTTATATACAACAATTCTAATAATATCAGTTCAAATATATAAGACAATTTATATATAAGGTTCGAAAATCTAAATATTTAAGAACTCAAGTCTTAGCCAACTTAATCTATATTTTAAAGCAAGATGGTAAAGAATAAACAAAAACTTAATCATTGAAAGTCCATTGATTTAAAGACTTTAAAGCGTGAAATTAACGTAGCAATGGTTGAAATCTGAGTTCAGCTACCTGCATCCAAATGCTCTGGTTTTATTATCCAAATAATTAATTATCAATACTAAGAGGGGAAAAGATAATTAATCCAACAGTGGGCCTATCCAATGAATTTCCAGGAAACATACTCATGTAGATTTACGATTATATAATCCCCAAAGGTGTAGTGCTGCTGCATGCCAATATTTGAGCGTGAGTGGGCATTGATTTAAGAGAGATGGAGTACTGGAAATTGGTGTGGGTGTTTGTGCTTGCTTCCTTATTTGGAGGGTATCAAAGTGAAGGGTGCTGGGAGAATGAGAAAGCTGCTCTCTTCCAACTCAAACCTTTCTTTGCTCATATTAACGATGTAGATACTTCTTGGGTGGAGGGAAATTGTTGCCGATGGAATCGGGTTGAGTGCAGCACTTCCGCTGGACGAGTCACCCCACTCGTCCTTGATAATCCAGTTGGATCTAGTTATGATCAACGCTACAAAGATTGGTATCTCAATGTCTCTTTGTTTCTTCCCTTTGGAATTGAAGAGTCTTCATTTAAGAGGCAATTACATCGCTGGTTTCATTCACCGTCAAGGTTCATTCATTTTCATCTTACTATCTACAATCTTTATTAATTAACCACAAACTTCTATTTATAAAAAAAATAGGGTAAACTATACAAATAATCACTTTTATTTGTCTCAGATTACATTTTAGTCACTTATGTTTGAAATGTTACTTTTTAGTCACTTACGTTATCGTTTTCTTACAAAGTGGTCACTCTACCGCTAAACTCTGTTACCTCCCTAACGACAGTCCTACGTGGCAATCCAAATGGGTTTTAAATATCAACTTGGATGTCTAGTTACTAGGATGAAAATAGGTTTTTAATTAAATAAATTTAATTTGGACTGCCACGTAGGATCACTGTTAGGGAGATAACGGAGCTTAACAGTAGAGTAATTACTTCGAAACAAAACGCTAATGTAAGTGACTAAAATACAATCTGAAGAAAACAAAAGTGACTATTTTTGTAGTTTATCCAAAAAATATTTTTATAGGTTTCGAAAGACTCATCTAAACTACACAAACTAAAGACTCTCCACTTGATCAATAATAAATTAAATGATAGCATGTTGATATACTTAAAGTGAACTTTCATCGTATCACATCTTGCTTATATTGAGAAAGCTTATTCCTTAATAGCTAGATGATATATATTATCGTGTTTTAACAGAACTCAATAATTTGAAGAACTTGAAGGAGTTGTATCTAGGCGAAAATGAAATCGAGATCTTTAACATATTCAACATTCGAGTAGTAAAATGAAAATACTGTGTTTATGCATTTCTCATTTACACTTTTACAGAGAGGACAATTGAAGTTGGCGAAACTTGAGGTGCTGGATTTAAGTTATAATTATTTGAACAACAGCATATTTTCATCTCTCGCTGCCCTCCCACATTTGAAATCGGCAGAATGACCGACTCTGTTCCATCTCAAGTCTTTGTCTTTAACACATGTATATGATGGAGAAGAGATGGAGGGATCAATAGATGTTAGAGGTAAAATCGGTTTGCTCCCTTTTTATCTCTTAAGTTATTGAATGCAATCATCTTCAATATGCTTTAAATGGTAGAACATTATTTTTTTTTTATTTTTTCTATTTATCTATGAATATTCTCCACAGGATTACCTGCTTTGAAAATTTATATTTGACGAGTTATTTTGAAAATGGTATGTATTGCTAGAACAAAATTTAATCTGTTAATTTGAAAATGATATATACTTTGTTTGATTTAATTTGTTTGCAATACTTCTTCTTTCCAGCAAAGTAATTATATCATTGAAGACTCTTTTTTATACGGAACAATAATTATCCAAAATAAATTATTTTCTAGATTACATAAAATAAATAATATATATTTCTATTAGAATGGTGTACAATTTACCTACAACATTTGAATTTGCGGTTATGTCTTTTATAATATACTCATATTCGTAAAATTTTTTATAGGGTGGGAAAGTTTGACAAATTTGGAAGAATTGACCTTAACGTATTTATCTTTCACTTCTAACACTGTTCAAGAGTAGAGGCTAAGTTCACTTAAAGTGTAAATATCGAGAACTAAATTTGGTATTATGTTTTATATATAGAACACCAAAATAAGCAACTAACATCACAATTATAACAGAGGGACTATTTTGCTCATTCATTTAATATAAGGAGATTAATTTACCCTTTTTTTCAGTAGAAGTACTCAGATGCAATCTAAAGTATAATACAAGGACTAATATGATACTTTTACCCTTTATAATGTTAAAATAGTGGTCAACTATTTCATACGCTAATATGTTTTCATCAATAATCTGATTTATGCTATTTCATTTAGGAATAGCTATGCTTATCATTTTTTACAAAGTAAACTCAGCTTAATGCATAACTTTGTAAATTATAAGCTAAAACCTAAATTTAACAATACTAATGCTAAATTTTAATTTTTATCTACACGGGCCGTATTATCTTATGCTTCCATTTTGTCATTCGCATCTCTTATGTCATGTCCTGAACAAGAATATTAGAAAAGCTAGTAAGGCCGAAGAAGCTAAAGTAATATGTTTAGATAATAATTGTTAAGAAATAATCCAAGATCTTACAAGTTCAATGTTCACAAAGTTGCATCCGGATCAAGTCTGCATTGATTATCGAAAAATTCATGTAACATTAAGGATTGAAAATTGATAGATCTAATTCGAATAAAATTTGTTAAGATCATTTGTACAAGTTAAAGCATTCAAGATATATCTAAATCTCAAAATTACAATTCGTTGAAATTATAGATTAGTTCAATCGGAATTTAATTGAGTTGAATTGAGTATAATGAATAGAAAAATACAAGTAAAGATCGATTAAGTAGAATTCTCGTAATATAATGTAAATTGATGATACTCAGTTACGATTAATCGGAGTCATTTAATTATTCGATTCGAACTATAAGTGATCGAAAAAGAATTGCATCTGAAAAGAATTGAGTTATCGTAGATAGAGCGAGAAAAGTGATTCAAGACTTCTCAATTGTGAAAGGGTGATTGACCAACGGTATGCATACGTAAGTCATTCGTATGCGTATGCGATTTATGTGATCTAAAGACTGTTTGAAAGCATAGGGTGAAGAATGGCAGGACAATTCTAGTGAGGTAGTTTCGACACTATTCTGTAATGGTACTAAAGCTTCGAAAGGATAATCTGCAGTAAATGACTCCGGTTTAAGATCTACAGCCATTATCTTGTTAAGATTACATGATCCGATTCGTGGAAATTGACGGGCCTTATATAGAAAATAGTAATGTTACATTTACTTGAAGATATTTCATTGTTGGTTAATTAACTATGGTTTATGTGAAATTGTAATGTTGATTAAATGATTAGTCTGCGATTCTTTGTGATTATTGATCATTGGTAATGACGGTAAATACTATAATTGTAACTATATGTAATGTGAGTTGATTAAATTGGATCTATTGCTATAAGTATTAAGATAACTAGATCGTATGTCGAAGTAACGGGTATGAGTTAGATTTTATTATCGAAGATATCAGTTATCGATGAGTGTTGATAGATGGAAGACATTGTAATGTACATATTTGTATGCTAGATAAAGCAGCTATTCCGATTCAGATATTGTCGAGTAGGATTTAGAGTTGAGAATGCGGTTTTGTCGAAGAGAGGGTTCATGAGATCATGGTACTCCAAGTCATAGAAGTCCAGTAGCTCGACACAATGTAGACTAAGCATAGATAGTAGATGCTTGTTAAGATGTGTATTACCGGGCTTTTTTCAGTTGAAAGTGATGTCCGAATCATATTGAAAAGGATGTCAAAAGTTGTAGTTATACCATTTGGTTTGACCATTGGAATTGATTAGCACTGTCGGATTTGGGTATGTGAAGAGTTTTAGATTTTTTATCTGGTAGTGAGATGATACATTGAGACTATTTAATATTTGGATAATTTGTAAAGTTGACTATGCTTTGAGAATGTATGAATCTTGTAAAGGTATCGAATATTGGTAATTATGTAGTTATCTGAGATTCCTAGAGGTGGAATTATTAATGGGAATTACGATAGATTTTTGGGTTCAAAGATGTGTATTATTGAAGATGTGATAGATCTGAATGGTTCTGAGACAGTGATGTCGATAGATGTTAATGAGTACTATGTGTCAATTGATACGGTAAGATTTGTATGAATGTTTAAGTGATTAATTTACTTCAGTAAATTTAGTTGTATGCATCATTAAAGTTAATGAGACGTGCAGATAGTTGGCGTTAAGCATTTTATAAAATGTATTACAGACCGGTAAGAAATAGGATGCATATGTTATGATTGGCCTAATAAGTTTAAAATTAATGAATTGATTTGACATTGAGGTGTGTTGAATTATTCGATTAGTTAGATGCATGTGATCTGTAAAGATTGAGCGTATGGAAGCATTTTACTGTGAACAGTGATGTATTATGTCCTTTATAGGTATGTTGAGTTAAATCAAATTTATATGTGAATGAATGTTGGGTCTTGGATAGTTAAGTGAATTGATTGTTGAGATTTGTCTATTATGCGGAAAATGAATGAACCTGAATTGAGTTACTTGACTAATAATGGAAACGAAGCTGGTAATTTGAGTAAGTATGTGATAAGAATGTTTTATTGAAAGATTGTCCAAGATCGTAGAGATTTACATTTCAGAGTATGTATATCACGAAAATCGAATAAGTAATGAGTTTAATTCGAGTATGGTCAATGATATCAGAGAGTCTGAGTACTATGATGTCCGTACCAGTTTACCAAATTACGAGAAGATGTTAGCCTAGAAGACAATGTCATTGGAAAATTCTAAATTTATCATATTTACCGAAATTTCTATTACTTTTACGAGAAATTTAAGTATCGGTATAAGTGAGAAATTCTAATAATTCTAAAAATTTTAGTACAGATGTATAAAATTATAGGTTATCATTTAATATAAATTCCAACAACATCAGTTCAAATATTTGAGACAATTTATATATAGCAATTCCAATAACATCAGTTCAAATATATAAGACAATTTATATATTACAATTTTGTATGATGAAAATCTAAATATTTAAGAACTCAAGTCTTAGCCAAACTTAGGGCCAGTTCTTCATTGCTTTTGAGAAGTACTTTTGAGAAGTGCTTTTGAGAAGTACTTTTGAGTGTTTGACATTGCTGTCAAAAAATGTTTGTGAAGAATAAAATGTTCATTTTAAACATGAGATTATAAAGTAACAAATATGTATTTAAATAATGTTCAAATTAGTTAATATTATGATATTTTAGCAAAAATATAAAAAAAATTATTATAACTTATTGTTAATATTTTAATATATAATATTAATTTTAAATATTTCTAAGTAATTAATATTAATTATTTATAAAATTTAATTAGAATATATAAACTATATTTAAATATTTAAATATAAAATTAAATATTTGTAATTTGATATTGACACGATTGTATTATTATAAAATTATTTTTATTTTTAATTAATTAAACACCTATCAATTTCGTTCCTACTGTCATTGTATTGTAATGTTATAATGTTTTTGTTCTAATATATGACAATGCACATTGTTTGTCATATTTTTGTTCCGATTTAATGCACACTACTATTTTAGCGTAATGTTTGCCAATAATTGTTTCAAAGTGGTATGAACTTTGGACCAAAAGAAAAAAAAAAGTTATATAAACAACAATTCATTAGAAAGCCGACAAAATTAATTGAAGTTGGTTCGATTTGGTTAATAATTTTAACAGAAAAAAAAGCTCAATTCAACTAACGGTTTAGTTAATTATAGTTCAATTAACAATGGATCGAACTAACTATTTCATCACCCCTTAGATTAAATGTTTGAGAATATAAAACAAAATACTTAGAATTATAAAAGCAAACATAGTTTCAATTGAACAGTTTAGCGTGTATTGCATTTCATTTAAAGGTTCAGCTAAAATCTTTAAATAGAATCAGACCTATAGTAATAAAACTAGTACATACCATGATGTAAAAAAGTACAAGAGAAACAGAAGAGCAAATTTCAGTCCACTCAGATGTTGAACATATTTTGAATAGATCAACAAAATCACTATCCATTGTAACATACTTGAGAACTCTATAGGAGTTAATACACATAAAGCATGAAAATGTCAAGCACGCATAAAACCGGAGAGCCTTCCACAACCTTGACAAAAAAGAAACAGAACATAAGCTACTAAAAACATTAACCAATGATAAAATCAAATTCATTAACAAAGAAAATGAAATAGAACAATGTACAAAGAGTCAAGAATCAATCACCTGAATAGTCCTAGAAAATTGCTAGTCAAAGACCAATCCACTAGCATTAATACTAGAAAATTGCTAGTTAAACAGGAAGCAACTTTAAGATGGGAACCTTTCATGAAATAAACATTGGGTTAAGAATCTGAGCAAGCATTAATACTTTGGGTTAAGAATCGTCAACAGCAAGCAACAGCTATATCCATTTTTTAAAACAAGGAACTCAAACATAAATATGGTCTGAGTTACACATGATATCACCTTTCAAAGTTCAAGCCATGCTTTCCAATCTCTTTGTCCCACTTAAGCACTTGGAAAACAATATCCCCTTCTCCTACATTTGGCAACTTACTTGACCGCTTCTTCAATACAAAGGAAAAAGTTGCATCCAAAAGGAAATATGTATATAGAGCAAAATACTCCAGTAAAAGTTGCATCCAAAAGACATGCCAAGTTCATTGTCAAAATATAGCAGAATCCAGTAGTAATCTAAATTCAACAGACATGCCAAGTTCATTGTCAAAATATAGCAGAATCCAGTAGCAAAACTTAAGATGCAAAGATCAATCTTTAATCAAGTTTTGAAATCACCGAGCACATGGATGAAATCACCAGGAATGAGATCTATACACAGTAGAAGAAATTAAGAGAGATCCTTACAAGAGGATTATAGTCTAGGAGAAATTGAAACCATTAACGATTTAATCTAATCTTTAGAGTCGAGCAGGAAGTTATCTTGCAGTTATAGCATCAAGTTTTGTTTTCTATTCATTGTTGTCTCGTTTGCAACCCTACACAAATGTTACTCATCATTCTATCAAATCAATTAAACATAAACAGGTTATCGGTCTCAACGACAACATACCACAAACATGAGTAATCATGCATGTCAGGAGAGCATAAGATGCAATGTTAAATGGCACACCTAAGCCCATATCGCCAGAGCACGATACATTTGGCAAGATAACTCCTCATTGGCAACATAGAACTGCAACATTCATATTGAAAAGTATTAATTTTTTTAAGTACAAAAGAAAGAGAGACATAAGTTCACTATTTAATACCAACTTGAGCAAACATGTGGCAAGGTGGAAGTGCCATAAGTTTGAGATCGATGGATTCCAAGCGGAGAGTATAATCCTTCTATCATTCGGATTGTTCTTAATTTTGTCGATAACATCTAACAACCGATCAAATCCTTGTCCAAAGGTAGTCGGATGCATGTCAAGATACCGGAAAGTATCGATATGAGGCATCTTAAATAAAACATCAAGTAGAAATACGGAACCGATCACCAGCGGTGTGTAGTAAAAGTAGAAAAGGAAAAAACCAACCTAGCACCAAAATGCCTCCATTGGAACCCATATACGGGTCCCAAGTCACCCTCCTCCCTACTAGTCAACCCAATGTTTGAAATTGCAACTCAAACACAAGTTATAATAACAACACGAAACAATAATTAGTTCAACAAGAAATCGACAACAAAAGAGTCTAATACCTATCAAGAAAGTCCTCGGATGCATTACCATCCCATATGTGAATGTCCTTTTCTTGAAGGACACATCGATGATGCAAATATTTTAGAACGAATCATAACCCTCACTCTCATATATCAAAACAAAATCGCAATTGCTAATTCAACCGTCCCATAAATCACAGTTCATTTGGAAGACAAAAGAAGTCAAGCCGACAACTCCATCTCATCGGGGCATAAAAATATCTAGCAATGCAAAGGAGTATCTTGCTCAATAAATTATCACCTTGGCATTAGTTGAACCACTAATGAACCAAAGCAACTCTTCGACAACACCTCGCCAAAATACTTTCTGGGACAAAGCAACACAAATGCAAATCATTCTCTCATACTTAAAATTAATATACGTAAGAAATAACTACATCACAAGGATAATATACATGCCTTAGTTGTCAAAAGCGGAAACGTTTTTCAAATTGAAACGCATCTATGGACAAAAAATATATATTCAAATCAAGCAGTGAAACCAATAAAGATCGATGGAAACCTAACGGTTCAAACAAAAAACAGCAGGAACTTAACTAGGAGCTAGACATTACCTGGCAACCAAACCGAAGCATTGACAACTTACCCGGAAAGTAACCATTGTTGTCTCTTACTCTTTTCGCTCGATGTAGGAGATGAAGGAAGCGTTGACAACCTAAGGTTATCTCCTATTCAATCTTCAATCAATTACGAAAATCAATCCCAGACAAACAAAAATATACAGAAGAAGAGAAGAAGAGAAGAAAAAAATAAACTCACCGGCAGAGGGCAGAGGAATAGAGAACCAGCAAAGGGCAGAACAAAGAACTAGCAGAGGGCAGCGATGAGGGCAAAGAACCAGCAGAGAGTAGAGAGCAAAGAAGGGCGTTCGTGTGTGGCTAAAAAAATAAATGAACCAGCCAAAAGCACTTTTTGGCTGAAAAACTAAAAATTTTCACTTCTCTATCTGCCCAAAATCACTTCTCAGCTTCTGAAAATTTGCTACCAAATGAAGGCCGTTCTTCATTGCTTTTCAAAGAAAAGTACTTTTTCAAGGAAAAGTCCGCCTCTTAGCGTGGAACATGAAAATGGTGTAGAATAAACAAAAACTTATTCAACAGTGGGCCTATTCAATGAATTTCCAGGAAACATACTCATTTAGATTTACTGTTATATAAACCCCAAGGTGTGGTGCTGCTGCATGCCAATATCTGAGACTGAGTGGGCATTGATTTAATTAAGAGAGATGGAGTACTGGAAATTGGTGTGGGCGTTTGTGCTTGCTTTCTTATTTGGAGGGTATCAAACTGAAGCGTGCTGGGAGATTGAGAAAGCTGCTCTCTTCCAACTCAAACCTTTCTTTCCATATTTTGACGATGTAGGTAATTCTTGGGTGGAGGGAAATTTTTGCCCGATGGAATTGGGTTGAGTGCATCACTTCCACTGGACGAGTCACCCGACTCTTCCTTGAGAATAGTTACGATAGAGACCAAAAGAACATCCTATCACATCTTGCTGAGTTTACATCTCTAAAAACTTTGTTTCTGGAGAATTGTGGATTACAAGGAAGCTTTGATATATTAGGTAAGTTTGTTCGTAAAATTTCATGCTTATCTTGAGAAAGCTTATTCTTTAATAAGTAGATAACATATATTATTGTGTTTTAACAGACTTCAACAATCAAAACAACTTAAAGGAGTTATATCTAAGCAGCAATCAAATCGAGAGCCTCGGATCTTTATTCCAAAACGTAAGTCAACATAATTATCTTCAACATATACAAAATTTGAGTAGTTAAATAAAAATACTGTTTATGCAATTATCAATTACACTTTTACAGAAAGAACAATTGAGGTTGGCGAAACTTGAGGTGTTGGATTTAAGTTATAATTATTTCAATAACAGCATATTTTCATCTCTTGCTGTGCTCCCATCTCTGAAATCTTTGAACATTGAAAGCAATCATTCGATAGAATGGAGCTATATTCAAGGTAAGTATGCTTTAAAATACATACATTTATTAGTTTCTCATTATAAGTTTTAACTGTTTGTAATTTTCTCTACAGATCTAAATATTTTGAGTAACTTAATATCAAGATCATGGTTGATATATTTCTGACTTGTTTCATTAATAAAGTGAGGAGCAGTATTTAATACAGCACAAGAAGTAACAGTCAGCTGGTTAACCATAACTAATCAACTGATTTATTAACTGTTAACTATAACTAACCTTTTCTAACTAACTTCTTTTTATCTAATCGTTATTCCTAACATTCCCCGTGCTACTCGACTTCCTCTCTGTATCTTTACCATCACAAGTGATAACCCTGAGCTGATTCCTAAACTTGTGAAACAGTCCTGTAGATAATATGGTTTTGTCAGCACATCTGTAACCTGGTCATGACTTGGAACATGCCCAACTTGGGATAATCCTTGAGCAACTTTCTCTTGCACGAAGAACAAATCTAGTTCAACGTGTTTGAACTTTGAATGCATTACCGGATTTCCTGCGACTGCCATAGCAACTGAGCTATCACACCATACCAACGCTTTGCCCTTAGTAATGGCTCCTAACTCAGACGACAAGGACTGAATCCAAACCAACTCAGTAGTGACATGAGCAAGGTTTCGATACTCTACCTCAGCTGTAGAACGCGACACTACTTGCTGCTTTTTAGAACTCCAGGAGATGGGATTTCCTCCAAGAAATGCACAGTAACTGGACATTGATCGACGATCATCACTATCGGACCCCCAACTAGCATATGAGAAACCTTCAAGTA
This sequence comes from Gossypium raimondii, assembly GCF_025698545.1. Lineage (NCBI taxonomy): Eukaryota > Viridiplantae > Streptophyta > Magnoliopsida > Malvales > Malvaceae > Gossypium > Gossypium raimondii. The sequence goes on along the minus strand of NC_068577.1, from coordinate 55,932,817 downwards.
GAAATTTTGAACTTCTTGTGAATTTTATGCCATAATCCAAGGTCTCTTTCAAATAGCGCGAAATTTGTTTGATAGCTTTAAAATGCAGGTCTAATGGTTTGTGCATGAATTGGCAAACCTTATTAACTGAAAATTCTATATTTAGCGTGGTAATCATGACATACTATAAGGCACCAACTATGCTTCTGTACAACTTCGCATCTTCGACAAGAGTACCTTCATTAGCTGACAAATGACAGGTTGTTGTCATGGGCGTGGGTGGGTCATTTGACTTATCCATGGATGCCCTTGCAAGAAGTTCAAGCACATACTTCCTTTGACTAAGAAAAACCCCATCTGGTGTATAGCTGAGCTCAATACCTAAGAAGTAACTCAACCTTTCTAGGTCTTTAAGAGAGAATTGAGCATCAAGCTCTTTAACAAACTAGTCTATCGCTTGTGAATCTGTCCCAGTCACAATTATGTAATCAACATATACAAGGACATAGAATAGTTGAGATCCTGACCGATGAACAAATAATGAATTATCAGCTTTTGAAACAACAAATTGCACATTTACAAGAAAATCCCTGAATTTGTGAAACCAGGCTCGTGGTGCCTGCTTAAGGCCATAAAGCGCTTTTCTCAGTCTGCAGACCAACTGTTGACCACTACCTCCTTGTTGTTCAAACCCTGGTGGTTGTGTAATGACTCAAATTCAAGGTTATCAAAATAGTGGTTTCGTAACCACAAATATGATTTAAAGAGAAATTTATTTTAATATTTTTTGCATGAATATTGATTTGATAGGAAAATCGTATGAAAATATCGATAGAAAAATTTTACCGATTTAGTGGTTAATTAGAAAAAGAAATTATTGAAGAAATTGGGTAAAAACAAGGTATTGAGACCTCGATCTCGTAAAATCGAGTCAAAAACATTTTTATAAATATTTATGAAGTGTTAGTAATATGGTATTAAAATTTCGTTAGAAAATTTTAATGTTTGGGTAGTCAATTAAGTGAAAAGAACTAAATTGAAAAAGACATAAAAGTTTCTAGAAGGATTAAATAGCTCAATTGTTAAATGAGGAGGGACATAAATTGCAAATAAGCCCAAAAGGAGATATTTTGGGCGTAATAAGCTGAGAAAAATCAGGAGAATTGGAGAATTAAGGATAAAATTGAAATATTGCCAAATTTACTTTAAAAGTTAGGACTAAAGTGGAATTATCTAGATTTCTCTTTATTTTTCTGCATTCTCATCAGACAAAAATGTCCTAAGGGTTTATTCAAGCTGGTTTTTCATAATTTTTGCACCAAGTGAGTTAATCCTTGCCTTTTTCTTGTAATTTTTGTGTTTCTAAGACTTTTACAACTAGGTTCTATTACTAAATTCATTAGTTTTTGACTTTATGAATGAAATTGAAAGTTGCTATGAATATGTGCTGGAAGTTTATGATGAAATACCATGAAATTGAAGCTTTAATTTGTTTATGAGATGATTTTATTAGGTAATTTCAATACAAATTGATTTGTAGGACTTAATTGTGAAAAAGTTTTGAATTAAAGTCTAGTGCTAAAATTCTGATTTCCAAAGGTTATAAAGTAGTTTAAAGTGATAGAATAAAGTGTTGATTGAGAAAAATCAGCTCAATTGAGAGGTTAATTGAACAGGGATGAAATTATCATTTATTGAAAGCTTAGGGGAAAAATGGTAATTAACATTATGCACTAAACAGTTTTGGACAGCAGCAGTAGTCTAAGTTTGAAAAATCACCAAAAATTGTACATATTGAATTAGATGATGAATAAAATATGAAATTAAATCTTATTAAGTCTAGTTTCTTATAAAAGAAACTTTGTAAGCAATGAAATTGTAAATCATGAGATATAATAGATTTTGTGAGACAATATCAGAATGAATTCAGGTTCCCTATTCGAAGTTGGAAAATTATTAAAAATTGTACAAAATGATTATGATTTATAATTTATATGCTTCAATCCTTAATGAGGTTATTTTCAGAATAAATAAACAAAACATCATTCAAATTCTGTACAATGAGATAATAAATTTTAGTGAAGAGGGTCGGAACTATCAAACAGTGAAACATGAGAAAATTTAAAGAATAAAATGTACTTATTGACTAAACCAAAAATTTTGAAAATTTTATGGTAAGAATATATGTGAGTCTAGTTTCAGGTAAAATTAGCAGATCTTAATTTGGAGTTTCGTAGCTCAAGATATAAATAATTTAGTGACTATGACTCAGTGAGACAGCTTTGAATGCACTATAAATAATAATGAAATTATAGAGAATGTTACATATGAACATGAAATATATTAGATTAATGATTAAATTTATTTATTTAGATCCAAAAAATTCAAATACGAAGCTAGATCGAGGAAAAGAAAAAGTTCGGGATTAGTAGATTTTTATTTACGAACAAGTATCGAGGTAAGTTCGTGTAACTTGAATTATATTCTTAAATGCCTGAAATGTTTGTTATTGATGTGAATATGATTTGAATGTTCATTGTATGAAAATTGATGAAGCATTGATATATTTGATAAAAAGGGGAAGAAATCTCGGTTGAATGGAAGGAAAATTCGATAGATCTCTGAAAAAGAATTGACGGTAAAAAGGATCTATCCTGGACGGGTGATCCTATCCTGATATAGCCCTCCCAAAGAATATGTGGAAAATGGATTTAGCCTGGACGGGTAATCCGAATTAGGGTCTGAATTTAGCCTAGACTGGTAATTCAGATCCAAGCTCATTAGAGTAATTGTCGTTCTGAGATTTAGCTTTGGACCGGTAATCCCGACAATACTCTATGAGTTTATATTACGAGGATTTAGCTTGACCGTAATCTCTTTGTAAGGATGAGGTTCATGGAGTGTGCTCTCTAAAATGGAAATGTGCGCACATGAATATGAATTGACGGACCCAGATTTGTACACTTAGGTGTACCCCTGAAAATCCATCGAAATTCCAAGTAGTTCAACGAGATAAATATGGAAAAATAACAAGGGAATGGAAATCATGGAATTGATGAGCTCATCAATCATGGTATAAATTACTGATACATGGAAATTATTGGACTAATTTGAATGTTGAGTTTGTGCATGATAGGGGAATAATATATGGAATGGGTGTATGAATGTTTATTGTATTGTATTGAAAATATTAGGTAAGTATAATTCTTGTTACATGAACTTAATAAGCACAAAATGTTTACCCTGTTTCCTTTTCCCCTATTTTGTAGTGTTAAGAGCTCGGAGGTCGGATTTGGTCGGAGATGTATCACACTATCAACCTCAAGATCTCGATATATAAAGACACTTTATTTTGGAAATCAATGGCATGTATAAGCTAGTAAAGTAAATGTTAATGTGAAATGAATGTATGGTTAGCCATTGGTATGGCTAACAAATTTTGGTTTTGGTATGTGGTGAGGTTATCTTATGAATATGTTAAATCTATCTTGAAAATATGTTGAAATGGATTGGTTGTGTTGGATTAGTCTCGAATTAAAATTGCAGGGAAGGTTAGAATTTTATAAAGGGGTTATATTGAGTTTAAAAAAACACTTTGAGATTTTACGAAAAAATTTTTATGGTTTCGATTTAATCCCGATTTGGTCCGGATGTAGGTTTTGGGCTTCGGAGGCCCAATCAAGGGACGTCATGACATGTTTCGATAAATGAATAGTATTTAACTCGTAATAATGGAAAATTAATTTGGCAAAATTTGGTAATGCATTATACCCTATTTCGGCGACGAATATGGGTAAGGGGTATTACATTTGTTGGTATCAGAGCTACGGTTTAGCCGGTTCTCGGACCGACGTAGCAAATATGAGATTAGCTATACATGCCATTTAAATTATTATTGATAGTGTGATATCTCCTGATCATTTGAAATGTGATTTTCTTATAGTAAATGTCTGCCAACCGTGTAACACCCCCTTAACCCTAAACCGTCACCGGAACAGGGTTACGAGGCATTACCGGACATATCAAACAATTTACAAATAATTTTTAAATAAATAACCAACATATTAGAATAAATCATAAATTGTTATAAATTTTAATAATTGATTACATTCATTTTAATAAAAATTTCGGCAGCATTTCTGCTTATTTTTACATATAACCCCCTGCAAAATTTCAAATATAACCAGCCCAATTCCAATATTTCAACCAGAACATTTATATACTTAAATCTTACTTGACATATTGACATAACAACTTAATTAATAAAAATCCTATTATCATTTATAATTAACACATAAAACTAATCAAGCCATTTCAATTTGATACTAATGCCATAAAGGACTTCTACTATTTTACTAACATAATCATCAAAACACATAATATCTTACTTTACAACAAAACTATATAGCATACCAAAATAACTATTATAATTCTTATGTACATGCCACTTTCTCTTAAAAGAAGAAAACATCACCAAAATCTTTATGTTGGAGTCGGGATTGTCCGGATCTTTGAACCGAGACTCGACCCCTTTTCAACTCAAGCATGACGAAACAACCGTCTGACGAGTATTTTATACTCAGTGGTATTACCATAATTCAAATTATAATAGCAATAAAGAATTATAATTACCAAGCATGTAACTATTCAATTTCCTAAATATCAATTAATTTATAAACTTTCATTAACTAACAATAACAATACAAATTTTTTAGCTATTCTTCAATTTCAATCATATATCACATGTAATAATTTCACTCACTACATAAACATTAAATTCATGTCTTTCATTTTCAATCTTAAATTTCAATCCACAATTTTAAATTTTCTTATTTCAATTATTCACAATCGATCAAATTCATTTGAATTTCTCATTTTAATTATTTACCCTATTAACAATCTGGACTTTGACGGATACACGGATTCCAACCCAAACACACCAGTACGGCACATTGTGCCTAAAACGGTACATAGTACCTGATCAGTATACGACACATAAGTGCCTGAAACGACACACGAAGTGCCTGATACGGCACACGAGGTGCCTGATATACGACACATAAAGTGCCTGATCGGCAAGGCCGATAAATCCCGTACTCCTCCAAATCCTATAGCATGCCAACTATATCCGACTTAGCCCGACTAGTTAATAGGCTATATAAATTTCATATATCTTCAATTCAATCACAATTTTTCACATTTTCAATTCCATCATTTTTCCACCTTCCAATCAATAATTAATCCACAATTCACACATTTTCACAACTCAATACATTTCAATACAATTTAATACCACTCACAATTTAATTCAAATTCATTTCTCAATTTCAATCAACAAACAATTCAAATATTAATTCACATCAACTATTCAATTTAATTCTCACTAATAATAATAATAATAATAATAATAATAATAATAATAATAATAATAATAATACTTACCTCACATTTCATTTACTAAACACATAAATTAAATTTAACATTTAATAAAAATAACTTGAATTATAGTAATACAAACCGTAATTCTCCCGTTTTAGTCCTCGATAACTTTCTCCTTTCCTTTTGATGCCGATGCCTCGGGTTCTTTGTTAGCTACGAAAATAATAATAATTTATACTATTAATTACAACACTAATTATGATAAATAATTGAATTTCTATTCAATTTCTTCCTTATTCTCAATTTAATCCTAACTAAATTCACTTACTTTCTTAATTCAATTCACACTCTATTTCTATTCAAATTTCATCCAAACTCAAATTTAACTATCAAAATTTCAGCATATTTTCCTAATTTCGAATTTCTCTAAATTTAGTCCCTCAAACATAAAACTTATAGTTTCTTTTACAATTTAATCCCTTTTTCAATTCTAACTTAAAATTCATTCAATTTAATCCCTAATTCATCTCTTTTGTTCAACATAAACTATACTTGAAAACCTATGAACTTACAAAATATCAGCTTAATTCCATCAAAACTTTGTTTTAAAGCTTTTAAAACATTAGAATTAAGAGAAAAGGGCTAATTTGACTTACCAATCAAAGCTTTAAACCTTAAACCTTCAATTTTTCCTTTTCTTTCTTTTCTTCTTTCTCCCTGTTTCTTCTCTGTTTCGTCCTTTCCTATTCTGTTTCTTTTCTTCTTTTGTTTCTTTTATTCTTTTATTTTATGTTTTGTTTATTATTTAATAAATGTAATATTTTAATAATATAATATAATAATATTTTCTTATATAATAAGTAATTACAAAATTTTAATACAAATGTATTTATACAATTATGACACATGTATAAATTATTACCATACATTTGGCACCATTTGATTTATTTCTTTTATATAATAATAATATAATATAATATAATTAATTTATTATATACTTATTTATTAAGAATATATATATAATATTCATATTTTAACACATAAAAATCTCAGATTTTTATGCTTATGCCGTCTCAATTTTGGCAATTGGCATAATTGCCTATTTAGTCCCTATTATTTTCTTTTAATCTATAAGTAAACTTTCACTTCTATTGCAATTTAATCCTTTTTGCTAATTACTCCTAATTAAGCTAAATTCACCCATCTAAAACCTAATTAAGCACACAACTAGTCTAGTAAATATTTCTAATAATTATTTTTGAACTCAATTTACTAGGACGGAGGCCCGATATTATACTTTTCTGATGCCCGTGAATTTTGGGTCATTACAGACCGAGCTCAACCCGAGGAAGCCCGGAGTCATGCTCCGGCTTCAGAACAAAGAGAAGTTGAAGCTACTAGTAGTAGAAGGCCCGAGACAAGGGACCAAAGTGAAGAGGCTAAAATGGCCTTCTATCAATTGATGAATGAATGGTTTACTCAGTATATAATAACTAACCCTGTAGTGCAGCAAGCTTAAGCTCCTCTTATTCCTCTTCCTCCATCGGTTCCCGAGATTTCACAGGGTACAGGTACTGAATCTATCAGAAAAGGGAAAGCTTCGATTGATAAACTCAGAAAATATGGGGTAGAAGAATTCAGAGCTGCAGTTGATAATGATTCTGAATAGGCTGAGTTTTGGTTAGAGAATACTATTCGGGTTTTAGAGGAATTATCTTGCACACCAGAAGAGTGTCTGAAATGTGCAGTATCATTGCTAAAAGATACAGCTTACCACTGGTGAAATACTAAAGTTTCAGTTGTTCCGAAAAAAGAAATTACATGGGAATTCTTTCAAACCGAGTTCAGAAAGAAATATATCAGTCAGAGGTTCCTCAATCAGAAGAGAAAAGAATTTCTTGAGCTAAAACAGGGTAACAGATCAGTATCTAAGTGTGAAAGAGACTTTGTCCGATTGAGTAAATATGCTCGAGAATGTACAATCCGAAGCTGAAATATGTAAACGATTCGAAGAAGGGTTGAATGAAGAAATTAAGCTACTGATCGGAATTTTTAAAATTTGAGAGTTTGCTACATTGGCAGAGCGAGCTTATAAAGTACAAGAATTGAGCAAAGAAAATAAACAAGCTGAAAGAGAAGCTCGGGTTTTCAGTAAAAGATCGATGGAAAAATCTCAGTTTTCTGCTTCAAAGAAATTGAAGAAATACCAGGATCGTTCTACCTCAGCCACTGGGTATTCGGGTAGAGAGCGAGGTTTTCAACGCACTAATCCAAGATCTTCCATTCCATTAGTGACCAGTGTTGGCACCCCTAAGCCGAGATGCCAGTACTGTAATAAAACTCATTTTGGTGAATGCCGAATAAAGAGCAGAGCTTGTTACCGATGTGGTTCTTTCGATCATTTCCTCAGAAATTGTCCAAAAAGGGGTGAAAAAGAAGTTGAACAGACATCGAAGCCGAGTAATCTAGTTTCGATGGGTAGACCACCTCGACCATCTGGTAATGTCAGTGGTAGCCGAGGAGCTACGAAAGATACTGCAGGCAGGCCTGAGGCATGAGCACCTGCTAGGACATATGCCATCCATGCTAGATAAGATGCTTCAGCACCCAATGTTATTACTGGTACATTTTCTTTACTTGATACTGATATTACTGCATTGATTGATCCTGGTTCTACACATTCATACATAAGCACAAAATTAGTATTTGTTAAAAATTTATCTGTTGAACCTACTGAATTTGTGGTTAAAGTCTCGAACCCCCTGGGCCAGTTTGTGATGGTGGATAAAGTTTGTAAAAATTGTCCACTGATGGTAAAAGGTATTTGTTTTCCGGTTGACTTGATGTTATTACCTTTTGATGAGTTCGATGTGATATTGGGTATGGATTGGCTAACTCAGTATACTGCAGTAATAAACTGTAAACAGAAATATATTGTTCTGAAATGTCAGAATGGAGAATTACTTCAGGTTAAATCTAATCAGACAGAGGAATTATCTAATGTGATTTCAGTGATGACAGCTCAGAGGTGTGTCAGAAAAGGGTATGATGCTTATTTGGCATATGTGTTAAACACTAAGGTATCTGAGTCAAAGATACAGGCAGTGCCAGTTGTATGTGAATTTTTAGATGTGTTTCCAGAAGAATTACCAGGGTTGCCACCAGAAAGAGAAGTGGAATTTTCTATAGATCTGATGAACTACTCCAATCTCCATAACTCCGTATCGTATGGCTCCTACCGAATTAAAGGAGTTAAAGACACAGTTGCAAGAACTTGTTGACAGGGGTTTTGTTCGATCGAGTCATTCACCTTGGGGTGCTCCGGTTCTATTTGTGAAAAAGAAGGACGGGTCCTTAAGATTATGTATTGATTACCGACAGCTCAACAAAGTCACTATAAAGAATAAGTACCCATTGCCTCAGATTAACGATCTGTTTGACCAGTTGAAGGGTGCCACTGTATTTTCAAAGATTGATCTCCGATCGGGCTACTATCAGTTACGGGTAAAGGAGTCAGATGTACCGAAAATAGCTTTCAGAACTAGGTATGGGTATTACGAGTTTTTGGTTATACCATTTGGGCTGACTAATGCACCTGCAGTATTTATGCATCTGATGAATCGGATATTCAGACCGTACTTAGACAGGTTTGTGGTAGTTTTTATTGATGATATCTTGGTTTATTCCTGAGACGAAAATGAGCATGCAGAACATTTGAGAATTGTGTTGCAAATTTTGCGAGAAAAGCAGCTATATGCTAAATTTAGTAAATGTGAATTTTAGCTTCGAGAAATGGGTTTTCTCGAACATATTGTATCCGCAGAAGGTATCAGGGTAGATCCGAGTAAAATCTCAGCTATTGTCAATTGGAGTCCACCGAAAAATGTATCTGAAGTTAGAAGTTTTTTGGGTTTAATTGGTTATTATCGAAGATTTGTACAGGGGTTCTCTATGATGGCTTCTCCGATGACCCGTTTATTACAGAAAGATGTTAAATTTGAGTGGACTAATGAATGCCAGCAGAGTTTTGACCGATTGAAAGATTTGTTGATGAAAGCACTTGTGTTGGTACAACCTGAACCGAGTAAAGAATTTATTATTTATAGTGATGCATCATTAAATGATTTAGGTTGTGCCTTGATGCAAGAAGGTAAAGTTATAGCCTATGCTTTGAGACAACTTAAGACACATGAAAGAAATTACCCGGTGCATGATCTTGAATTAGCTGCTATTGTATTCGCATTAAAAACATGGTGGCATTACTTGTATGGTGAGAAATGTCATATTTATACTGATCATAAAAGTTTGAAATATCTGATGACATAGAAAGATCTGAATTTGAGACAGCGTAGGTGGCTTGAATTGATAAAGGACTATGATTTGATTATTGATTACCGTCCGGGTAAGGCTAATGTTGTTGCTGATGCTTTAAGTCGAAAATCTCTGTTTGCTTTGCGAGCTATGAATGTCCAATTGTCTTTGGTTGATGATGGTTCAGTCGTAGCTGAGTTGAGAGTTAAACCGACATTTCTACAATAAATATATAAAGCTCAGAAAAATGATGAGAAGCTACAGGCTAAACGGGTACAATGTGAGTCAAGTAATGATTCAGAATTTCAGATTGAGATTGATGGTTGTTTATTATTCAGAGGTAGAGTATGTGTACCAAAGAATTCAGAGCTTGTACAGAAGATTTTACACGAGGCACACAGTGGTATTATGTCTGTACACCCGGGAGGTAATAAAATGTATAATGATTTGAAAAAGATGTACTGGTGGCCAGGTATGAAACGTGATATTTCTGAGTTTGTATCAAGATGTCTGATATGTCAACAGGTCAAAGCTGAACATCAGGTACCTTCGAGGTTACTTCAGCCAATCACTATACCTGAACGGAAGTGGGAAAGAATTACTATGGATTTTGTGTCTGGTTTACCATTGTCACCAAAGAAGAAAGATGTCATTTGGGTGATCGTTGATCGATTAACAAAATCATCACATTTTATCCCGGTACGTATGGATTATTCTCTAGATAAATTGGCTGAACTGTATATATCTGAGATTGTCAGGCTACATGGAGTGCCAATCTCCATTATCTCTGATAGAGATTCCCGTTTTACATCTCGTTTCTGGGACAAATTACAAGAAGCCTTGGGTACTCAATTGCATTTCAGCACTGCATTTTATCCTCAGACAGATAGCCAATCTGAGCGTGTAATTCAGGTACTGGAAGATATGCTCCGATGTTGTATATTAGAGTTTAAAGGTAATTGGGAGAAGTATCTACCTTTGATTGAATTTTCTTACAATAGCAGTTATCAGTCCAGTATTAAAATGGCTCCGTATGAAGCTTTGTATGGTAGAAAATGTAGAACACCATTATATTGGACAAAGCTCAGTGAAAAGAAGATACATGGGGTTGATTTGATCTGAGAAATAGAAAAAAAAGTTAAGGTGATTCGAGATAGTCTAAAAGCAGCTTCCGATCGTCAGAAGTCATATGCTGATCTTAAACGAAAAGAGATTGAATTTCAGGTGGGTGATAAGGTATTCTTAAAAGTGTCTCCTTAGAAGAAAGTTCTCTGATTTGGTCGAAAAGGTAAATTGAGTTCAAGATTTATCGGGCCATATGAAATCATAGAAAGAATTGGTCCGGTTGCTTAACGATTGGCATTACCACTGGAACTCGATAAAATTCATATTGTTTTTCATGTGTCTATACTACGACGGTATTGATCAGATCCTTCACATGTTATTTCTCCGACAGAAGTGGCGATTCAGCCGGATATGACTTACAATGAAGAACCGGTCAAGATATTGGTACGAGAAACAAAGGAGCTTAGAAATAAAAAGATAAATTTGGTGAAAGTATTATGGAAAAAGAACGAGATAGAGAAAGTGACATGGGAACTGGAGGAGGCAATGAGGAAACAATACCCGAACCTCTTTACTGGTAAGATTTTCAAGGACGAAAATCCTTAAAGGGGGAGAGTTGTAATGACCCAAATTTAAGGTTATCGGAATAGTGGTTTCGTAACCACAAATCCAATTTAAAGAGAAATTTATTTCAATATTTTTTGCATGAATATTGATATGATAGGGAAATCGTATGAAAATATCAATAGAAAAATTTTACCGATTTAGTGGTTACTTAGAAAAAGAAATTATTGAAGAAATTGAATAAAAACAAGGTATTGAGACCTCGATCTCGTAAAACTGAGTCAAAAATATTTTTATAAATATTTATGAAGTGTTAGTAATATGGTATTAAAATTTTGTTAGAAAATTTTAATGTTTGGGTAGTCAATTAAGTGAAAAGGACTAAATTGAAAAAGGCGTAAAAGTTTCTAGAAGGATTAAATAGCTCAATTGTTAAATGAAGAGGGACATAAATTGCAAATAAGCCCAAAAGGAGATATTTTGGTCGGCATAAGCTGAGAAAAATCAGGAGAATTGGAGAATTAAGGATAAAATTGGAATATTGCAAATTTTACTTTAAAAGTTAGGACTAAAGTGGAATTATCTAGATTTCTCTTTATTTTTATGCATTCTCAACAGCCAAAAACATCCTAAGGGTTTATTCAAGCTGTTTTTTCATAATTTTTGCACCAATTGAGTTAATCCTTGCCTTTTTCTTGTAATTTTTGTGTTTCTAAGACTTTTACAACTAGGTCCTATTACTAAATTCATTAGTTTATGATTTTATGAATGAAATTGAAAGTTGCTATGAATATGTGCTGGAATTTTATGATGAAATACCATGAAATTAAAGCTTTAATTTGTTTATGAGATAATTTTATTAGGTAATTTCAATAGAAATTGATTTGTAGGACTTAATTGTGAAAAAGTTTGGAATTAAAGTTATGTGCTAAAATTCTGATTTCCAAAGGTTATAAAGTAGTTTAAAGTGATAGAATAAAGTGTTGATTGAGAAAAATCAGCTCATTTGAGAGATTAATTGAGCAGGGATGAAATTATCATTTATTGAAAGCTTAAGGGAAAATTGGTAATTAACATTATGCACTAAAACAATTTTGGACAGCAGCGGTAGTCTAAATTTGAAAAATCACCAAAAATTTTAGAGATAGAATTAGAGAATGAATAAAATATGAAATTAAAGCTTACTAAGCCTAGTTTCTTATAAAAGAAACGGTGTAAGCAATGGAATTGTAAATCATGACATATAATAGATTTTGTGAGACAATGTTAGAATGAATTCGGGTTCCCCTATTCTGAATTTTAAAAATCATTAAAAATTTTACAAAAATTATTATTAGTTATAATTTATATGCTTAGAATCCTTAATGAGTCTATTTTCGGAAGAAATAAACAAAACATCATTAAAATTATGTACAATGAGATAATAAATTTTTCGTGAAGAGAGGTCAGAACTGTCAAACAGTGAAATAGGGGAAATTTTAAAGAATAAACTGTACTTATTGGCTAAACCAAAAATTCTAAAAATTTTATGGTAAGAATATATGTGAGTCTAGTTTTGGTGAAAATTAGTGGATCTTAATTAGGAGTTCCGTAGCTCAAGATATAAATAATTTAGTGACATGACTCAGTGAGACAGCTTTGAATGCACTATAAATAATAATGAAATTATAGAGAATGTTACATATGAACATGAAATGTATTAGATTAATGATTAAATTTATATATTTATATCCAAAAAATTCAAATACGAAGCTAGATCAAGGAAAAAAAAGTTTGGGATTAGTAGATTTTTGTTTACGAACAAGTATCGAGGTAAGTTCGTGTAACTTGAATTATATTCTTAAATGCCTGAAATGTTTGTTATTGATGTGAATATGATTTGAATGTTCATTGTATGAAAATTGATGAAACATTGATATATTTGATAAAAAAGGGAAGACATCTCGGTTGAATGGAAGGAAAATTCGATGGATCTCTGAAAAAGAATTGACGGTAAAAAGGATCTAGGCCGGACGGGTGCTCCTATCCTAATATAGCCCTCCCGAAGAATATGTGGAAAATGGATTTAGCCCAGACGGGTAATCCGAATTAGAGTCTGAATTTAGCCTGGACTGGTAATTCAGATCCAAGCTCATTAGAGTAATTTTCGTTGCAGGGGATTTAGCCTGGACTGGTAATACCGACAATACTCTATGAGTTTATATTACAAGGGATTTAGCCTGGATTGGTAATCCCACTGTAAGGATGAGGTTCACGAGAGTATGCTCTCTGAAATGGAAATGTACGCACATGAATATGAATTTACGGACCCGGATTTGTACACTTAGATGTACCCTTGAAAATCCATCGAAATTCCAAGTAGTTCAACGGGATAAATATGAAAAAATAGCAAGGGAATGGAAATCATGGAATTGATAAGCTCATCAATCATGGTATAAATTATTGATACATGGAAATTATTAGACTAATTTGAATGTTGAGTTTGTGCATGATAGGGGAATAATGTATGGAATGGGTGTATGAATGTTTATTTTATTGTATTGAAAATATTAGGTAAGTATAATTCTTATTACATGAACTTACTAAGCACAAAGTGCTTACCCTGTTTCCTTTTCCCTGTTTTGTAGTGTTAAGAGATCGGAGGTCGGATTTGGTCGGAGACACATCACACTATCAACCTCAAGATCTCGGTATATAAAGAAACTTTATTTTGGAAATCAATGGCATGTATAAGCTAGTAAAGTAAATGTTAATGTGAAATGAATGTATGGTTAGCCATTGGTATGGCTAACAAATTTTGGTTTTGGTATGTGGTGAGGTTATCTTATGAATATGTTAAATCTATCTTGAAAATATGTTGAAATAGATTGGTTGTGTTGGATTAGTCTCGAATTAAAATTGCAGGGAAGGTTAGAATTTTATAAAGGGGTTATATTGAGTTTAAAAAAAACTTTGGGATTTTGCGAAAAATTTCTTATGGTTTCGATGTAATCCTGATTTGGTCCAGATGTATGTTTTGAGTTTCGGAGGCCCAATCAAGGGACGTCATGACATATTTCGATAAATGAATAGTCTTTAACTCGTAATAATGGAAAATTAATTTGACAAAATTTGGTAATGCCTCATACCCTATTTCGGCGACGAATATGGGTAGGGGGTATTACAAGTTGCACCATGTATATCTCCTCTTGCAAGTCTCCATTTAAGAAGGCATTGTTAATCTCTACCTGGCGAAGAGTCCATCCCATAGAAACTGCTAGAGCCAGAACTACTCGAATGGTCGTTGGTTTGACAACAGGGCTAAAGGTTTCTTGAAAATCAACCCCTGCCTCTTGAAAGTATCCTTTGACAAGCAACCTACACTTGTATCGAGCAAGAAATCCATCAGCATGTCGTTTGATTTTAAAGATCCACTTACAACCCACAGAACTACGACCTTCAAGTAAGGGAATAAGATCCCAAGTATGATTTGCAATTAAAGCCTTCTACTCATTGTGTGCAGCAGTTGTCCACGCAGTGCTTTGAAAAGCTTCGAAGATAAACGTAGGTTCTTTTTCTGTTAAGAGTGAGGCAACACTTTAGGTTTGAAGATGCCACTTTTGGAACGGGTTCTCATTGGATGAATATTCACAGATGTAACAGCCTGATCAGGAGAAGGATGTTGAGTAGCTACTGCTGGTGAACATGCATGTTCACTTGGTAGATCAGATTGTCTATCAGGAGACCGTAGGCCAGAGGATTGGATCGACCATGCCACAGGAGAGGAGATGACTTGGTAGAAGCTGAAGGAGCTGTGACTACCACCATGGGAAGGCTAGACTTGTGATGAAGAAAGCCGGTTGAGCCAGATCTGGAATGTAAGAAAAAACCAGTTTGAAAAGAAAATATTACTTCATCAAACATAACATGTCGAGAGACAAAAATGTGACCATCCTTATCAATACACTTGTAACCATTTTGATTTGTAGCAACTCCAATAAACACGCACTGTCTCGACCGAAATTGTAGCTTGTGATTCTGATATGGCCTCAAGTTGGGAAAACAAGCACAACCAAAAACCTTGATATGAGAATAGGTAGGTCGACCTTTGTAAAGCACCTAATAAGGGTTTTTTTCCTATAGAAGGGGAGTGGGGAGCCTATTTATCAAGTGAACATCATGAGCAAAAGCATGGGACCAGAATGTTAGAGGTAATGAAGCCTGTGCGAGAAGTGTCAACCCCATGTCAATGATGTGTCGATGCTTCCTTTCAACCACCCTGTTCTGCTCGGAAGTATGGGGACAAGTGACCCGATGTTAAATACTAAGTCGAGACAACTCCTTGGATACAGACCTATATTCACCCCCAATCAGTTTGAAGCCTCTTAATAGAATAACCAAATTGAACCTGAACCATTACATGAAAATGGAAGAAGCAGTTGAAGACTTCTGACTTTGACTGGATTAAATACACCCAGGTGTACCTGTTATGCATGTCCACAAATGAAACATAATAAACAAAACCATTTGATTTTAGATGAGCAGGGCCCCAAACATCTTATTTTACTAATTCAAAAGGCAATGAGTATAAGGTTTTCGATGGACTGAATGGCAGTTTATGAGCTTTGCCTAACTAGCAAGCTGAACAAATAGTAGATAGAGTGCTACGTCTGAAAGGAACATTACAACTACGCAAAACATCAACAAGAACATTATTACATGGATGACCTAGTCGACTATGCCACAATGTAAGGGAAGACACAATTTGAGTCATGTATAACAACGACGAGCTGGGATAAGAGGATGCACCATGATTGTTGGAGACCAATCGAGAAGTATCAAGCTTGTATAGACCATTATGCATACGACCCACTAGGAATTTTTTTGGATTAGAATATCCTTCATAAAGTAAAGAAACGAGTGAAATTCAAAATAGACAGCATTGTCCCTGGCAAATTGGCCAACTAATAGCAAGTTCTTGCACACAGTGGGAACATGAAGTATATTCTTTAGGCGTAAAAGCCTAGAACCAGACTACATGCTGGATGTGCCTATGTTGGCAATCGAAACAGAAGCACCATTACCTATAGAAACTTACCTCATACCTGTATAAGGAGAAACTGTTGAGAGATTGGGCACGTCAGGGGTAATGTGATTAGTTGCCCTAGAATCTGGATACCATTCTTGATTATGAGTGATAGATGAATACTGTCGAGGAGCAGAATGGGAGGAGATGGTAGCCTGATATAAGGAACTACAAGAATGAGACATATGAGAACAAGGAGTAGAGTAGAGAAACTTCTCTGATCTAGAAATTGATAGTAATTAACTGTCATCGACTGGCTGGGACTAACACCCGAAAATGTTTCATCAAAATATTGATAGCATGTCTGAACCAAGTGGCCAATTTTGCCATAAAACTGGTATTGTAATCTAGATCGTGACCAACTTCGACCACTGCCATAAGCCTTGCCACGAGACCAACCCCGGCCTTGTCCACTATGGCCATATTTACACTCTTGGTGACAATAGTTAGGAGCATTAGTATGTTTAGAATTCATATTACTATCCTCCTTCTGATGAGATGCCAAATTAGCTTGCAAGGGTACCTTAGTCAAGGAAGTCAATTGTCGTGTTTCACAATCAAGAAGCATCTCTGTTAACAACTCGAGAGACATTGATGTGGTAGAGGCAATCACACGGACAGGTTCATACTCCAGTGAAAGACCAGCTAGTATGATACTCACTTGTTCTTGCTCAATGACCATACTGCCAGTAGTAGTGAGACTATCACTGAGATTTTTTACCTTAGTCAAATACTCTTTAACAGTAAGACTCCCTTTCTTGAGAGAGTACAACGCATAACGCATGCTTAATAGGTTGACGTTGGATTTTTCCCAAAATCTCCTTTCAATTCCAATCCAAATGTTAAAACTAGTTTTGGCCGTTGTGAGATGTACCAGAACTTCATTTGTGACTGTGAAAAGAAACCAAGAAGCTAGGAATTTATCCTACTTTTTATGTGCCAAAAAAGAAGGATTATTAACATACCGTCCATCAGGTCCAGGTAGATGAGTAGGTGGAATAGGAGTTGTACCAAGAACAAAGCCTTCAAGAATCAACAAGATTTGATGTTTCCATAACAAGAAGTTGTACTCCCCTAGTTTGATCGTATCGTGTTTGGAAAAGTAATGAATAGTCTGTAGAGTCATGCTGCTAAGACCTTATGAATAAACTACTCCTTCAACATTAGACGAATGGCGAGGTGTATCATCAGTAGGTATAGTTTCATTTGTAATGAGAAACAGAGATAAAAAGAGAGAAAAAAATGAGCTATCCCAAGAAAAATCTGGCTCTGATACCATATTAAGATCATGGTTGATATATTTCTGACTTGTTTCATTAATGAAGTGAGGAACAGTATTTAATACAATACAAGAAGTAACAGTCAGCTGGCTAACTATAACTAACCAACTGATTTATTAACTGTTAACTATAACTAACATTTTCTAACTAACTTCTGTTTATCTAATCGTTATTCCTAACACTTAAAAAGATTGAACATGACTTACAACTGACTGAATGACTCTGTTCCATCTCAAGGTAATTTAACATGTTTTATTTTTTGGAAAAATATTACGAGCAAATTCTAATCAGATTCTTATTTCATTAGCTTTTTGCAAATTAATTTCAAATCACATAAGATCAAGACAAGACATGTCTTGTAACATTTTATATGGTGTTTGTATAGATAATGAAAAAGAATTAAAGTTGATGAATCTAGAATAGCTTAATTTGAGTGGGAATATCTTCAACAGTAGCATATTGTCATCACTGGGTAGCCTTTCAAATCTCAAGTCCTTGTCTTTATCCCATATATTCTCGATGGAGGGATCAATAGATGTTAGAGGTAAAATTGGTTTGCTCCCTCCTCTTCCCTATTGAAATATATAATCTTCAATATGCTTTAAATAGTAGAACATTGTTTTTATTTTATATATGAATATTCTCCTCAGTGTTACCTGCTTTGAAAAACTTGGAGAAACTATATGTGAGGTGTCAATCTGAATATGGTACGTATTGCTAGAACAAAATTGTGTTTCTACGATTAATTTGTTAATTTGGTCCTAATATTCCTAAAATAAAAGGGTTTATTAATGGTATATATTTTGTTTCATTTAATTTGTTTGTAACGCTGCTTCTTTCCATAAAAAAATCATTTCCATTAGTAATTGAACTTCAACTTCAATCATTGGACATATTCCCATCATTGAAAACTCTTTCCTTGGAAATGTTTAGCTTGAAGGGGAAAATAATTATTCAAAATAAGTTATTTTCTAAATTACATCAAAAATATCGTTTGCTTCTACGTAACAAATAAATAATATATATCTTTATCAGAATATTTACACAACTTATCTGAAACATTTGAATTTGCAATTATGCATTTCAAAGCATACTTATATTTGCAATTTTTTTATAGGATGGCAAAATTTGACAAATTTGAAAGAATTGACCTTAAGAGATTTATTCCACACTTCCTGCATTATTCATGATATTGGAAACCTCACTTCTCTTAAAGACTTGGTCATTGATGGTTGTGATATTGATACTAGTCTCAACTTACACGGTACATTAATCATATCTTTTTTTTTAATTTTTGTTTTAGCCAAAAACAAATTTATTGATAAAGAAATAAAGTACTCAATCACTCTCAAAACAATAAAATCTCTCACTTCAATGCTTGAAAATTAAAATAAAACCAACAATCCAAAGACCTTACACTTACAACACCAATGTGATAAAGCACAATAACCTAAAAACACAAAGAAACTCAAAACCTAAAATACCATCATGCGATGATTAATAAGTTTTCCTCGCATCTGATTTTCCCATTGACAAAACATCCATGTCAAAATCATCCTTGTTACCAATGGCCTTGAGTTCAAGATGCCACAAGATCGTTGTAAAATTTTCATCTATTAATTCAATTTAGGGTAAATTATACCAACAATCACTCAACTTTGATGTTAATGAAAAACAGTTACTTAACTTTCAAAAAATGACAAATCAGTACTACTAACCATTTTCTGTTACATACGTAACAGAAAAATGACCTGGCATTTAACCGGCTTCTTGCTGTCATTTAACTGGCTAGTTGGAGGGTTTGCTGCCTAGCTGGGCAGTAAAAGAAGAAGAAGAAGAGAGAGAGAAAAAAAAGAACAAAAATAATTTTTTTACCCAAAAAATTCATTAACAAGAAATTTAAAACACTTCCATTAACCCAGAAATTAAAACCCATAAAATCATCATTAACCCAATAAATTTATTCTCTTCTTCTTTTACTGTTTTGTTTGATTCCTAAATTAGATTTTCATAGTGGCAAGTTAACTGGCCACGTCACCTGTCTCATTAGGCTTATAATGGAAAACGTTAATGGATGTGACTGATTTGCCACTTTTTGATAACATTAGTGATCTAATTATTATTTTTTAAAAATTGAGTAACTGAATTGAAAGTTGAGTGACTGTTTTGGCAGTAAAATCAAAATTGAATCACTGTTAGTGTAATTTACCCTTCAATTTGTGTCTTTTTATTAGTGGATTAACTAAATATATATCATTCAATTAAGCATTAAGCAGTACATATGCTTTAAATTACACTGGTTTTCTATTACATAAGCTTTATAATGAGTAAAAGCACCACAATAATAATCTTTGTACCACATTTGAATTGTATTTTGGCCTTTTTACTAAAAGTTAAATAAATTGGTTCTGTACATTAAATAAAGCAACAAAATAATTTCTTCCATTAAAATTGTGCTATTAAATTTTTATTTTGTTGTTTTATATATAATACATAATAATAAATTTAGTCCTTAACATTTACACAATTTTCAATTTGGCCTCTACTATTTTATTTAGAACAAATTGAGCTTCATACCTTTCATTGATGATGTGCCGTTATTTTATTTTATATTATTCCTTTAGGTTTTATATTTTACATTTTATTAATTTTAAAGAGATTTTTTATCATTTTAGAATTATAATTTTCCATTTATATTATTTAGATTATTTATAATTTTCAAATTATTTATTAATGTGATATATAATATAAAATTGTGTCACATCAATAATGAAATGTTTGAAAGTCAACTTGCTTATATAAAAGACTAGAAGCTAAGTTCAATAAAGGTATAAAGGTTGAAGGCTAAATTTGTTATTATGCCTATATATATAGAACACCAAATAAGCAATTAAAGGGCTAAACTTGTTATTATGCCTTATATATAGAACACCAAAATAAACAATTAACATTATTTTGCTCATTCATTTAACGGACGGGGACAAATTTACCTATTTTTTCCAGTAAAAGTACTAAAATAAAATTTAAGATATAGTATAAGGACTAATATGGTACTTTTACCCTTTATAATGTCAAATTAGTGTTCAACCATTTCATATGCTAATTTGTTTGCAGGTTTTTGTGAATTGAGGAAGCTACAAACACTGGCCATCATCAACCGTTATTGAAATTCTAGTTTGCCTGAGTGTCTTTGAACTCACATCCCTCAAGTATTTAAATATCTCTTCCAATATTTTTTCTAAAAATATATCTATGTTTAAGAATTTAACATCACTCGACTATTTAGATATCTCTTTCAACAGTTTTTTTGAAGATATATCTGTGCTTAAAAATTTAACATCACTAGAGTATTTAGATCTCTCTTCCGATAAGTTTTCTGGAAATATATCTCAAGAGTCTAACATCCCTCCGAGGGTTAAGGCTTTCGAAGAATAAGATTGAGATCCTAAGTTCATTGGCTCCACTGTTCAACCTTTCAAAACTCCAAAAATTATATACAAACAACAACATGATATATAATGCTGAAACTGAGATGCATTCTGTAGACACCCCAACATTCCAATTGAGATCTATCAGTTAAGTTGAGTCGTTGTAGAGTGGTGGAATACCGAGGCACTTGCCCATGGGGTTGGTATTATTCAATGTTAGTAATAACCAACTCTTTGGTGATATACCAAGCTTCATGGAGAATCTGACACTTATGTTAACATTGGATTTAAACAATAACACACTTTTCGGTGGGATACCGAGGTGGATGAGAAAGATGTCAAATTTGGAAGAACTTGAGATGGCAAATAATCATTTTAAAGGTCCAATCCCCATGGAACTTTGCAATCTCAACTCTAGTCTTCAATTTTTGAACCTTTCGGCTAACAACATATCGAGAAGTTTGCCATCTTGCTTCATGGCTCACTCATGTTTATTTATCAAGAAATAAGATAAAAGGGCCGATCACCAGTTTTTTAAACAGTAATTATTTGGTGACATTGGATCTTAGCAACAACCACTTAACTGGAAACATTCCAAATTAGATTGGCAGCCTTCTTGCTTTGGTTTATCTTCTCCTAGATAACAACCACTTTGAAGGTGGGATTCCTGATCAATTATGCAAGTTAAATCAGTTAAGGTCGATTGATGTTTCTGTTAACAATAGCAATAAGGTCTTGAAGAAGAAATCTTGTGTGTATTATTCATCCGCGTGAAGAAGAGTGTTTAATATATAAAGATAACAGCTTAACTAACTGGTTAACTAATTCTATTTAACAAACTAACTTCCTTTTAACTAACTTTAAAGCTACTCATAACATGCCCCGTACTTATTAACTTTCTTCTCTTGAACTTCATTATCATTGGTCACCACTCGAAGTTGACTCCTAAACTTGCTGAATGGCCCTAGTGATAGAGGTTTTGTCAAGACATCAATAATCTGGTCTTGACTGGGTACATGTCCTATATGAAAAAACCCATTCGTAACTTTTTCCCTTACAAAGAACAAACCCAACTCAACATGCTTGAACTTGGAATGCATGACATGATTGCCTGCTACTGCAACAGCAGCTGAACTATCGCACCAAACTAAAGCCTTGGTCTTAACAGGAGCACAAAGCTCAGACAATAAGGACGGAATCCATACCATTTCTACAATGACATGGGAAAGGCTTCTGTATTCTACATCTACTGTAGACCTGGAGACTAGTTGTTGTTTTCTGGAACTCCAGGATATTGGACTCCCTCCAAGAACAACACAAAACCCTGATGTGGACCTGCGATTATCAAAGTCAGATGCCCAATTGGCATCAGAATATCCTTCTAAAAGAAACTTTGTAGACCGAATGAATTGTAACCCATAACTCAGAGTCCTTTGCAAATATCGTAGGATCCTTGTTAACAGAAAAGGCAATGTCTGGCTCGGTAATCATGACATACTGGAGAGCACCAACAATACTTCTAAAAAGTTATTCTTCTTCAATAGGGCTGCCTTCATGAATTGATAGATGACATGTAGCTATCATAGGTGTAGGGGAACTATTTGACTTGTCCATAGAGGCTCTTCGAAGTAAATCAATGATATATTTCCTCTAGCTAAGAAAGATGTCATTCGGAGTATAGGTGACTTCAATGCCAAGAAAATAACTCAACTTTCCTAAGTCTTACAGAGAGAAATGATCATTGAGCTCTTTGACAAATATTTCTATGGCCCAAGAGTTAGTCCCAGTGACAATAATGTCATCGACATAGACCAGGACATAAAGTAACTAAGATCTTGATTTATGAATAAAAAAGGAGTTGTCAGCCTTAGATGCTTCAAACTTGTAGTCTATGAGAAACTCTTTTAGCTAGTGAAACCAAGCCCAAGGTGCTTGCTTGAGACCATACAAAACTTTCTTTACTTTGCATACCAGTTGTTGACCATATGTCCCTTGTTGTTCAAACCCTGGTGGTTGCACCATGTAAATGTCTTCCTATAAATCACTGTTCAAGAAAGTATTATTGATGTCCACCTGTCTGAGGACCAACCGAGTGAAACAGCAAGTGCCAAAACCACTCTGATTATTGTTGGCTTGACCACAGGACTAAATGTCTCCTGAAAATCAACACCAGCCTCTTGAAGATAACCCTTAACAACCAACCTGCCTTTGTACCGGGCCACCAAACCATCTAAATTCTTCTTCACTTTGAAAATTCACTTGCATCCAATAGTTTTGTGACCTACAGGCAAAGGCATGAGATCCCAATGTGATTGGAGATTAAAGCATTATATTCTACTTGTGCAGCGGCAGTCCAGAGCGAGCTTTGAAAAACTTCTCCAATGGATAAAGGCTCCTTCTCAATCAGAGCAGAAGAGAATATTTTTGGCTTGAAAATGCCACTTTTTGAGCGAGTTTGTATAGGATACAGATTAATAAGAAGAGTAGCTGTTGTAGGAGAACCAGACTGAGCAGGTACTGGTGGCATACTAGCCATAGCCCGAGCAAAGAAAATTGGTCCCTAGAAACCCGTATGGCAGGAGAAGTAGCTTGAGGAGAGGCTGACATAAGAGAACCTCTAATTAACTCAGATGACGTATAACTAGAAATAGAAGAACCCCTAAGTAACCCGGATGGAGTAGATGACGTATGACCAGAAGTAGAAAAACTTTTAACTAACCCGGATGGAGTAGAGGATATATGACCAGAAGAAATAGTACAAACAATCAGAGGAATATGAGAGCGTTGATGATTAACCCTAACAGAGTCCACATTTGAACCAGAAGAAAAACCACTCTAAAAGGGAAACTGTGACTCATCAAAAACCACATGGCGAGAGACAAATACACGACCATCTCCAGCAAGGCACTTATAGCCTTTTTGATTAATACCAACACCAAGAAAAATATATTGCTCAGACCAAAAATAAAGTTTGTGTTGATGGAAGGGCCTTAAATAGGGAAAACAGGTACAACCAAACACCTTTAAACGAGAATAATTAGGTTGAAGCTTGTAAAGTTTCTCATATAGATTGATCTGGTATAAAATAGGATTAGGTAATCTATTGATCAAATAGACAGCATGAGCAAATGCTTAAGACCAAAACTCCAAAGGCATGGAAGACAAAGCTAACAGAGTCAACTCTATGTCAACTATTTATCTGTATTTTCTTTCAGCAACTTCGTCCTGCTTTGAAGTGTGGAGACATGTGACCCTATGCTGGATTCCAAGACGAGATAGCTCATTAGACAAAGAATGATATTCTTGCCCCAGTCGCTTTGAAGCATCTTGATGGAATGACCGAATTGAACTTGAGCCATTCGATGAAAGTGAAGAAAACACTAAAAAATCTCAGACTTGGACTTGAGAAAATACAACCAAGTATACCGGCTATGCATATCTACAAACGAAATATAATAAGAGAAGTCATTCGATTACACATGAGCTGGTCCCCAAACATCAGGTACTACAAGTTCAAATGGAGAAGAGTATAGTGTTTGTGAAGCACTAAAAGGCAATTTGTGAGCTTTGCCTAGTTGACAAGCTATACATATTTACGTGGGAAAAAACATTACAAGTACGTAAAACATTAGCAAGAATGTTGACACACAGTTGGCTGAGTCTGTTATGCATAATACAGGAGAAGAAAAAACTTGAGCAGTGTATAGAAAAGGCGATCTTGGCTTTGAAGCAACATCTTTGGTAAAACGTGACACATCAAATTTATAGAGTCCATTATGCATGTGGTCCACTAGCAAAGTTTTCTTTGCCTATATATCTTTCACAAAATACAGAAACGGATGAAATTTAAAATAAACAGCATTATCTCTTGCAAACTGTCTTACAGACAGCAAATTCTTGCACACTGTAGGGACATGTAGAACAGTCTAGAGGCGTAAGAGCCTAAAGCCAGCCAAGAAGTTGGAAGAGCCTATGTGAGCTATGGATATAGAATCACCATTGCCCATAGACACTTGACTTGTACCTGTGTTGGGGAAGCAGTTGTGAGATTTTCCATATCAAGAGTGATGTGATTTGTTGCCCTAAATTCAGGATACCGGGTCTGGTCAGTGAGGGAAAAAGCAGGGCTCGAAGAGGTAATTGATTGGATAAGGCTGAGAAAATGAACCACAGCAATGAGACACAGGTGGACAAGTAGTAGTAGTAATAGTAGAAAAAAACCCTGGCCATGTAGCTGATGATAGTTAACTGTCATCAAATTAGTAGAACTAACACCAGAAAAATTTTCATCAAACCTGTGATAACAGGTCTGAACCATATGTCTAATCTCTCTATATAACTGACATTGTAGTCTAGAATGTGACCAACTCCGACCATTCTCACGAGCTCTGCCACGAGACCAGCCACGACCTTACCCTCTGTAGCCTTGTTTATGTTCTTGAGAATATCGATTTGACTCAGCAGATTGTTTCGAACTATTTCCAGTGTCTTGTTGATGAGAAGCCAAATTGGCTGGACAAGGAACTTCTGTCAATAGATCCAGTTGTCGTGCTTCACAATCAAGCAACATTTCAGTCAACAAATCAAGAGATAAAGGAGTTGCATAGGCAAATATCCGAATAGACTCAAATTTGATCGAAAGACCAGCCAAGATAACACTTACTTGCTCTTGTTTAGAGACAAAACTACCAGCAGTAGTTAGGCTATCACTAAGATACTTTACCTTAGATTTATACTCATTGATTGTAAGATTTGCTTTCTTGAGCGAATATAGGGCATGACGCATACTTGAGATCTTGATATTAAACCTGTGATAACAGGTCTGAACCATATGTCTAATCTCTCTATATAACTGACATTGTAGTCTAGAATGTGACCAACTCCGACCATTCTCACGAGCTCTGCCACGAGACCAGCCACGACCTTACCCTCTGTAGCCTTGTTTATGTTCTTGAGAATATCGATTTGACTCAGCAGATTGTTTCGAACTATTTCCAGTGTCTTGTTGATGAGAAGCCAAATTGGCTTGACAAGGAACTTCTGTCAATAGATCCAGTTGTCGTGCTTCACAATCAAGCAACATTTCAGTCAACAAATCAAGAGATAAAGGAGTTGCATAGGCAAATATCCGAATAGACTCAAATTTGATCGAAAGACCAGCCAAGATAACACTTACTTGCTCTTGTTTAGAGACAAAACTACCAGCAGTAGTTAGGCTATCACTAAGATACTTTACCTTAGATTTATACTCATTGATTGTAAGATTTGCTTTCTTGAGCGAGTATAGGGCATGACGCATACTTGAGATCTTGATATTAAATTTGGCACTGAACTTTTTTTTAATGGTCGTCCAGATATCAAAGTTAGTCTTAACAGTTGTGAGATGTACCAAGACATCATTTGTGACAGTAAACAATAGCTAATAAGCTAGAAACTTGCCTTGTTTCTTATGAATGAGGAAATCTGGATTATCAAGTTGCTGATCTTTAGTTCTAGTTATGAACGGAAAACGAGAAAGGACTATGCCCAGTACAAATCCCTCGAGACTATAACCTTCAAGAATCAATAAAAGCTGATACTTCCATAAAATAAAGTTGTGTTCATCAAGCTTGATAGTGTCATGTTTAGAGAAATAATAAACTGTTTGTACGCAAAAATTGCCAGACCCTTGCAAATGAACCGCTTCCCCAGTGCTGAAAGAATGACGAGGCGTATCAACTACTGGTACAGCTTCAGTAGCCATGGAGAGAAAAGAAAGAGAAAAAAATTTACACCAAGATAACCTTGGCTCTTGATACCATGTTAACAATAGCAATAAGGTGTTGAAGAAGAAATCTTGTGTGTATTATTCATCCGGGTGAATAAGATTATTTAATACATAAAGATAACAGCTTAACTAACTGGTTAACTAATTCTGTTTAACAAACTAACTTCCTTTTAACTAACTTCAAAGCTACTCATAACAGTTTCTAACAATAATTTTTCTGGTACAATTCCTACTTGCTTGATGAATACAATATCGAATAATAGCTCCCATGCTTATTATTCTGACTATGATTACAACGGTTACATCGGATCTTTCTCTGTTGATGTACCCATAGAGGTCACCATGAAAAGCATATCCTACTTTTATAAGGGAAAAGTCCTCACTTACCTGTCTGGAATTGATCTCTCTTGCAACAAGTTGATTGGTGATATTCCCCTCCAATTCCAGAACTTTCGATACATCATCGCTTTGAATTTTTCTCACAACAGTTTGATAGGACCAATCCCTCCAGCACTTTCTGACTTATCCCGAATTGAGAGTCTGGATCTTTCTCACAACCACTTGAACGGGAATATTCCTTCCCAACTTATGGGATTACATTTTTTGTCCTTTTTCAGTGTGGCATACAATAATTTATCTGGAACTACACCTCAAAGGACTGGACAATTTGCAACATTTGAATAAAGTAGTTACGTGGGGAATCCTTTCCTCTGTGGTGAACCATTGCCAAAGAATTGCTCAACAGATGGATTATCTTCATCGATGCCAAGGAATGCTACTAACGAGGGTTTCCTTAACATGAAAGTCTTTTATACAAGTTTTGTTGGCTCGTACATTGTGATGCCACTGTGTATTGCTATTGTGTTGTACATTAATCCTTACTGGGGACAAGCTTGGTTCTATCATGTAGAAGCAGCCACCATGTCCTACTACTATTTTGTGCTTGATAATACTCTGCCTAAACGATTCCGTTAAGGAACCATTTAGCCAAGCCATGCTCACACCTTCACCTTTTTTTTGTCAATGTCGTACTTGATTTAGTGGTTTGTCATCTTCTCAATAAAAGCTTTTTATGCATCTTTCTTATTTGGCTAGTTTCAATGAAGTGGCTCATGATTTCTATTCTATATATAAAAAAAAAAATTTGTTCCAATTCACTTACTGTCTTCTTTGCTTGGATTGTCTCACTTATAATCTAACATTGTAAAGAAAAGTTACAATATTATACATAGGCACAAATCTTGATTGTCGATGTAATTTAATTTATATTGTTAGATTCGAGGAGCTTAACTATAAATAGATGTCTTTCTCTTGTATATAATCACTCGGTTGTAAAAGTAATAGAATAATTTTGAGAGTAGAAAAGGAATATTTGTGCATTTTAAAGTGGACTAAATGGAATTGGCAGATTTTAAATTTATGATTAAATCAAAATCAAGGTTACACTTTAAGTAATTTACAATGATTAATCTTGATTTTGTCTAAATTTTAAGCTATTCATAAATTGCCATTATTAATTATTGATTTAATTGTTTAAATTTAGCTAGTTATGAATTAATTATAATTTCTTTAATTTTCTTATAATAATTTATAGGTATATTATAATTATTGTATTATGTAAATTTTTGGAAATTGAAAGTTAATTGTGTTATTGCTAATTGTAATTTAAGTTATAAAGTATTTGTAAATGTAGGATAATAGTATAAATTAATTTGAGATCATTTGAAGTTGAATTATTAATTAAAGCTTAAGGAAAATTGGTAATTAAATTAGACTAAAATTTACAATTTGCATGAAAATCTCAAATTTGAAAATACAAAAATTTAATAGAATTAAGAATGTAAATTAAATTAACTTAAAAGCAAGTTTATAAGAAATGTAAGATAGAATTGAAATCATGAGAAAAGTTGAGAATGATAATATTTCTACTGAATTTAAAATTAAATTTTCAAATATTATTAATATAATTTAAATCTATAGATATTTTGGAAAAAAAAATATAATTAGAAATAATATACTATTTAGAGAAATACAATAAAAATTAGAAATTTAGATAAAGTTATGTGAATTTAATTTAGAATAAATGATATTGTAAAATTAAGTATAAACATATTGATAAAAATTTATTATGAGATAGATATTGTAGAATGAATAAATAATATAGGAATTATAAGAGACATAACATGATACTTATTAGATAACTAAATAATTGAATATTGATTAAATATAACTATAAATAATTTGATAAAATGTTAAAATTATATAATTTACTGAAGTTGATCTAAGTTAAATATATTTAGAAAGTGATTGATGAATTAGTTAATTGATGACATTTTATTGATAAAGTGAAGATTGTTAATGAAGTGAAATTGATATTGAAATGTACATAGAAATAAATGTAATTATTATATATATGAAGAATAGTGAATAATTGGAATGAAGAGATGAACGAAAAATTGGTATAATTGATAGAAATAGTATTAGAGTAACTTGATTAGCTAATACTCAAATTGATTATGATATGAATTGATTGTATATTGTAGATGGTTAGATGTTTGTAAATTGAAATATAATGGAGTTGACACTAGATCTGAACCAAGATATCTATATTTTAAAAGATGTGAATATCAGGATGACGTTGAATCATCATCTGAATTATGATGAAATATTGAAATGGAATTTCAGTATGAAATTGAATGGTTTGAATTAGTATTGAATTGGTAATATATATTATTAAATAATTATAAAGTCTAATTTATTCATGTAGAAATATGGATTTGTGCTTTCCATTTAATTCAGAGATCAGGTATTTTGGAATATTGAATATAATAATTTAATGTTGGAAGATTGATGTTAGCTATGAATGTATGAATTGATGAATTGTTATTTAGTATGTAAATTATGAAATATTGATAGGATGTATTAATAAAAGAGAATGTTAATTTTGTTATGGATAGTTATAAAATTGGATTGAATTTTAGATAGTGAAAATGATTGGATGGTTTGGTTTATTAATTGTTGGAAATATTGTGAAATCTATACTAATATTAATGAAATTTAATTTGATTGCTATTATATTGGTGAATCATGGTTTGGATTATTGGTAGGTTAGATACCTTATCAAGTCCTTAAGAATTTGTAATCACTGGAATGATCATCATAGTAAGTAAATGTTGAATGTTGGTTAATGCAGTCTAAAATGGTTTCTAGAAATATTCTTTTTGAAGTATCTTATGATAGAACTATTGTAATTGATGTTGTGATCTGTAATCAATTCACTAAATATCAAGTAATAATAAGACAATATTTGAATTAAATCTCTTTGGGATTTAGAAATGTTAGGAAAGTCTGATCTGTCTCAATCTCATTAGTAGGATTTAGTTTTGAGTACATGAAGTACAATCGAAGGTGTGGTTGTATTGAATGATGTAAAGTATGAAATTTACGAGATTTGATGATTCTTGACATGCACAAAGGCTGGTAGGAGAAGTCACCAATCCAGCGTTTATAGAAAGAGTTAACCCGATACTGATACCGTAGAACGTAGTTAGAAAAACTATATTTCCTCTGGGAAATGACCCTACAACACTTAACCTTTGATTAAATCAATAAAGCCTTTTTGAATTAAGCATGTGAACTTGTAGTAAGTTGGAAATACAAGGATCTAATTGATTGAATAGGCTAATCGATTAAGTAATGGTTTTGTATGAAGTACTTATCATGACATCATAGCATGCTATCTGGACCGATGATAGGATGATGAAGAGTAGAAGTGGGTATTGTCAATATTGACTTACACCTGAACCTTTAGTTGGAAATGAGATGAACATTAGTTCAGACAATCTTGGATTTTACCCATCTTCAAAATTAAAAAGAAATAAAAATAATTTTTCAAACATTCAATAAAAATCTAGAATTATAGAAGTTTTTCAAACAATATTCAATAAAAAATATTTTTTAGAAATACAAAAGAATTTAAAGTATTAAAAAAGAGCAAAAATAATTATTCTATTACAAGTACTTTGAAAAATCAATATATAAGAGTAATGTGATAATTAAAGATTAGCTATAAATTTTACATGTATGCAGGAAGAATCTAAGAGGCTACCTTAAAATAAATTTTTTTATTTTGACTTTTAAAATTTTTAAAATTTTAAATTAATAAAAATAAAATTACATTTTGACATCTTAAAATGATAAAATTTTAATTTAATCATTTAAAAATTACATTTTCGATATTTTTCGTTAAGAATAAAGTATTTCGGGTCCATTGCCAATTTAAAATGAGTATTTAATAAAAAATTGGAAATTAAAGACACCTCAAAATCACCATCACCAATCAGCGGTGTTTTGTTTCAATCTTTGATATTGGTCTTTATTTATTTATCTAATGACATTTTTAATTTTTAAAAAAATAATGAAAAACATAGAAAATTTTACTTAAATTTTAAATTAATCATTAAACTTTTAGACAATTTAATTTAATCTGAAAATTAAAGTGTTGTTACAATTAGATGCTTCTATCATTATACTATAACTTATATATAAATATATATATATATAGGTTATTTACATTTTATTAATTTTGAAGAGCTTTTTCATTATTTTTAAAATTATAAATTTTATTTATGTTTTTAAATTATTTATTGATGTAGTATATAATATAAAATTATGTCACATCTATTTTTTAATAAAAATACCAAAATACAATATAGAATATAATATAAAGACTAATATGATACTTTTACACTTTATAATGTTAGAATAGTGTTAAGTTTGCAGGTTTTTGTGAATTGAGGAAGCTACAAACACTGGCCATCATCAACAGTTATTGGAATGCTAGTTTGCCTGAGTGCGTCTCTGAACTCACATCCCTCAAGTATTTAGATATCTCTTCCAATAATTTTTCTGGAAATATATCTGTGTTTAAGAATCTAACATTACTCGAGTATTTAGATATCTCTTCCAACAGTTTTTTTGGAGATATATCTATGCTTAAAAATTTAAAGTCGCTCGAGTATTTAGATCTCCGTTCCAATAAATTTTTTGGAGATATATCTTATTTTATGAGCCTAACATCCCTCCGAGTGTTATGCCTTTCGAACAATAACATTGAGATCCCAAGTTCATTGGCTCCGTTGTTCAACCTTTCAAAACTCCAAAAATTATATGCAGACAACAACATGATATATAGTGCTGAAACAGAGATGCATTCTGTAGACACCCCAACATTCCAATTGAGATCTATCAGTTTATCTTGTTGCGGAGATGGTGGATCATTTCCTCAATCTCTCAATCATCAACATGACTTGGAACATGTTGATCTCTCTCACATCAATTTCAAGGGAGATCAGTTCCCAAACTGGTTGTTGGAAAACAACAAGAAATTAGATACACTATATCTAGTCAATAGCTCTCTATCGGGACATTTTCAGCTACCATCGACTTCTCGTAGGGGATTATCACGGTTGGATATTTCCAGTAATTCCCTCGATGGCAACATCCCAAATGAAATCGGAGCAAAACTACCATCATTGTTGGTTCTCAACATGTCGAATAATTTTTTTGGCGGTGGTATTCCGATTTCGATTGGTGATATGATTTCCCTTCAAATATTGGACTTCTCCAACAATAAATTGAGTGGTGGAATACCGAGGCACTTGCCCATGGGGTTGTTAATATTCGATGTTAGCAATAACCAACTCTTTGGTGATATACCAAGCTCCATGGAGAATATGTCACTGTTAGCATTGGATTTAAGCAATAACACACTTTTCGGTGGGATACCAAGGTGGATGGGAAAGATGTCAGGCTTGGAAGTACTTCTGATGGCAAATAATCATTTTGAAGGTCCAATTCCCGTGGAATTTTGCAAACTCAACTATAGTCTGAAATTTTTGGACCTTTCGGCGAACAACATATCGGGAAGCTTGCCATCTTTCTTCAGCTTTACAAGGCTCACTCATGTTTATTTATCAAGAAACAAGCTAAAAGGGCCGATCACCAGTTTTATTAACAGCATTGATTTGGTGACAATGGATCTTAGCAACAACTACTTAACTGGAAATATTCCAAATTGGATTGGCAACCTTTCTACCTTGAGTTACCTTCTCCTAAATAACAACTACTTTGAAGGAGGGATTCCGGTTCAATTATGCGACTTACATCGTTTAAGGTTGATTGATGTTTCTAACAACAATCTTTCTGGTACAATTCCTCCTTGCTTGATGAATACAATATCGAATTATAGCTCCCGTGCTAATTTTGACAACAGTGGTTACGACGGTTCCATCGGATATTTCTCTGTTGATGTGCCGATAAAGTTCACCACGAAAAGCATATCCTACTTTTATAAGGCAACAGTCCTCACTTACCTGTCTGGAATTGATCTCTCTTGCAACAAGTTGACTGGTGAGATTCCCCACCAAATCCAACACTTCCAAGACATCATCGTTTTGAATTTTTCTCACAACAGTTTGATAGGACCAATCCCTCCAGCACTTGCCTACTTATCCCAAATTGAGAGTCTGGATCTTTCTCACAACAACTTGAGCGGAAATATCCCTTCCCATCTTTTGGGGTTACATTTTTTGTCCTTTTTCAGTGTGGCATACAATAATTTATCCGGAGCTACACCTCAAAGGAGTGGACAATTTGCAACATTTGAAGAAAGCAGTTACGTGGGGAATCCTTTCCTTTGTGGTGAACCATTGCCAAAGAATTGCTCAATAGATGGACCATCTTCATCAATGCCGAAAAATGCAACTGACAAGGGTTTCATTGACATGGAATTCTTTTACGCAAGTTTTGTTGGGTCGTACATTGTGATGCCACTGTGTATTGCCATTGTGTTGTACATTAATCCTTACTGGAGACAAGCATGGTTCTATCACGTAGAAGCAGCCACCATGTCCTGCTATTATTTTGTGCTCGACCATGTTCTGCCTAAACGATTCCGTTAAGGAACCATTTAGCCAAGCCATGCTCACTCCTTCACCTTTTTTTTGTCAATGTCGTACTTGATTTAGTGGTTTGTCATGCTCTCAATAAAAGCTTTTTATGTACTTATTTGGCTAGTTTCAATGAAGTGTCTCATGATTTCTATTCTGTACAAAAGAAAACACACTTGGAAGTTTAACTATTCTATAATATTATCTTTAACATGGTAAAGACAAGTTGCAGTCTTTGCAATCCTTTTTTTTTTTTTTTTTTGAGACAACTCATCCGAACTCTAATCTTTTTGACAGATGCATGTCAGATCTGCAAATTCTTGAACTGTTATCTTTGTTAATAAAGAACGTAATCTGCAAAGGACAAGAATAATTTGTAAAAAGAAAAATATCAAATAATTTAATTTGATACCGTAATACTTTCAGTTAGACAAGACATATATATTTGTAAATGTATGCAATAGGTGAATGAAGATTTACAGCAGTCATTTGGTTGAATGTGTAGATGGATCATCCGAGTCTATGATCATAGTAAAATGAGTGTCATCAACCTTGGTATCCTTGTAATCCTTTGGAAGGATATTGCAATTAATGGTGTGCCACACTGGTCTCTCTTCTTGGAATAATCTGCAAAATCAAGTATGTTGTTGGTGTTAAGAGGAAACAGCAAGCTGATTTGAGCTTGCTTGGACAGCAAGTGTCGAGCCTTGCTGAAGAAACAATCGAAGAGAAAAAATGCAATGGAAAAACAGAAAAGAAAGAGATAAATTTGAATGAAAATGAGCTGAAGCTTTCATTTGACATTCCAAGAAGACATAATGCCAATACATATAAGAGATAACAACAGTAAAACAGACAAGTTACCACCTAATAACACACCTAACAAAACTAATTTGCCTAGTAATTTGGCAAACTTGTTTGAACACATAAACAGCCACCTAAACTTGTCATTCATTACCTAATTACATCAAAATGCAGCTACCAACTAAGTTCAAAACAAACTAAAATACATAATGTTCATTTGAGTAACCAAATGAAACAATACAGTTTCGTTTTGCTGTTGAAACACGTTCTCTGCATGGCCACCTTTGCATGCTGCATGGGGGCTGACTTCAACATATGTGGATCATAATTTATTTTTCAAAATGACAAAAATTTTATAAGCAGAACGGATAGCGTCAGATATTCATTTTTTAAAACCATCCATTGTCATCTTGGTTTCTCTTACACAAAACAGAACCCCCAAAATGGTTTTCTTTTCTCCCTCCATTATACCTATCAATCACTTTTGCAGCACCTTAATACTTGCTCATTCACCATTCAATTAATGACCCAATGCATGATTGTTTCAGGTGACTATTATCATATGTCAATTCGACTTTTTATTTTTATTAAAATATTCATTTCTGACACTCATGCCCGACACATGAATATGGGGATATAACCTTCAACGATCCTCCAATACATGATAAAATTTAGAAAAATCAAACCATGCCAATGTCATACACATATATCCTTATCCAATGTTAACACCCAAGTCCAAGTAACGTGTCATCTATTGGGAAGAAAGGATAAGAAGTTTTCAGTCACGTTTTACATACAGTTCCCAACTCACTTCTATGGTTGATCTTTGATCTTTTCAACAGGCATGTATCAACAACTATGTTACTCGGATTTGTCTGTGAGTGTTGAATATGGATATGTTTTTTGACACGGGTATGGTTAGGCTTTTCTAAGCTTCTCCATGTATTTGGAGAATCTTTGGAGGTCATATTTTCATATCTATGTATCGTGTCAGACAGAGGTACTTCATGAAAATGAAGAGTTTGAGCAACATAGACTATCAATCTAATCTTAGCATTGAGAGGAGAGAGAGAGAGACTCACGGGTGTTTGCAAAGCATTGGGCATTGAATAGTTAGTGCATACTTGCACGTGGATAACTCTGTAATTGAACTAATCATCGCTCTTGGCTCCGAGCACACAAACCTCACCTACAAACACACATTATAAACCTCTACAAATATGCTTTGCTCCCCCACCAAAGCAAAACTAGAAACCATACAAAAATTCTGTACTTCATTGCTTCATACCTCAGTTTCTCGGGGATGATTAGTAAGATCACATGCAGTTCCATTCGTATATTGATGAGCATGATACCTGTGAGAACCAGTATAACTGTTAGTCCCCTTTTCCTTCATTTTATTCAATGCAACCATTTACTTTTCACCACTTGAAACCTCTTTTTTCTAAATAATAGAAACAAAATTAAATACACCAAAGATTAAGTGCGATCTAAATTTTTCCAAGCCACACTTAAGTCAGACCTTTGTGAAGCATCTTTTGAGCGAGGATCTTTCAATGTGGAGATGTCAGAGAGATTCTGGTTGAAGGCAGCAGTGGCCTCCTCATCATATACACCCAACACAAATTCCTGAACCACCTGCGATTCTTATACAAACTAATATAATTATTCTTAGCGCTTCATATCAACTAGATTTTCAATTCCAAGTAAATTCAAAGTGATAAGAACAAGTCCAGAAGAAGATTTATTAAAAACTGCTGCTTTTACAACTATTATTACTGTCAACTACCGCCTATTATACAAATTACAACTCAGATAGATGATGCAACCAACAATTCAGTGCCGAAAATCATCCATTTGCCCATAACAAGTTCAGCTCATATATTTACTGCAGTTCATTTCAGAAAAAAAAAATACATCGCAGATAGAACCCTCAAACCTTTAAATACTAGTACTTTAAATAGATTGAATTAAAGGCTACCTTATCCTCTTCCAAATGTAGTTGCCTTAACTGCTTTTGATAGCAAAATTCATAAGACCACCAACCCTCTTGCTGCATAAAGGAGTTGACAACATAAGCTAGAGAGAGATGAAAATAAGCAGGACACAATGACAATTCCATGGAAGAACAAAGGTCCCCCCCTCCCCTTCTTTTTATTGTAAGGTGACAAGAATAACATATAGAATTGGAAAAACCAAACGAACAGTTTGTAGGAATCAAATGCTCACTCTGATAAAGCATTGATTTTTCAGTACTTCCAGTAGTTCATCAGGTGTCTTCAGTTTAACCCGTTTCTCAGTTTCCACAATCATGCTACTAGTGTTTTGATGGGTTACTGGTTTTTTGGCTTTCCCCACCTTCGGCAAGAAACATAAAAAGTTATTTCCATCTTTATTGGGCATAACAACGGACTCCTGACCATCATCCTGCAAAATATTATCAGTCAAATGGATAAATCGACATAGAACTTGACAGGTTCACATGAAAGGGAAAAACCAGCCAATTAAAACAACAATCATATGGAAATTATTCAAGTTGAGATAGTTATTGATGGTGCACAAAGAAAACCTAGGAGAAGGGAACGCAAGATGAAAAACTTCACTCTCAAGGGTAGAGTATGATCTACTGGTACTGTAAATTCGTGGACATGATAGTGAAATCTTCAGCTAAGATTGAATAAAATGCAATAAGCAATAAAGAATAACTTCAATATGTTCATCCAGATTTTATCAAAAGTAGAACTGAAGAACAAAAATATGTTAAACTCTAAGCTTACTCACAGGATGGTAGGGCGAATCTTCTGTATGAAATTCAATCTTGTATTTTGGTTCACGGGAGCCATCGCCAAATGTGCCAGCTGTTGTTCAGAGAAGTATCAGCAAGCAAACTTGAAAGCTATTAAACGAAAATTCTAAATATGAAAAAAGGGATACTATGACACAATCAATAATTCAACTTCAATAGAGTAGGATGGAAACTCTGCACATGATAATATCAACCACAAAGACTGATTTGGTTACGACTACCACCATTATTAGCACCCTTGGGTTAAGAGTACACCCTAAGAACCGATAGGTATTCATTAGTCCACATATACACATTACACAGGCATAAGAACATGATCTATGATCCGTAATATCCAGATTTATCTTACAATCAGCTCTCAGCATTAAATTTTCTTTCAACAGATAAATACTCAACTTCTACACCTATTAGTAACTCTAAAAAATCCATTGCTACAAGTGAAAAAAACCATATACAATTGCAAATCCTTTCTAATTGTGCGAAAAACAGAAAACATTCCTCATTGTTACCGAAACAAGGATCGATCTCAGGCCGCTGAATGACAAAGGATATCTAATTTTAGCATCATTCTATTACAACACTAGGTTGAATCAAATTCCAAATCCAAAAAGAAGGAAAAACTCATTTTCTAACTATGAAGGACAGAAAAAGGAGCATAAATTACACTACTAATCATTAACAATAAACAAGTAGCATATCTAACAATCCAGAAAATATTCATTAATCTAGAACAAAGCAAACCAAAAAAATTATCAAGCATGATTATATAAATTAGGTCTCATAAGCTAAACTCTTCTGTATTTTCACACATGAAAATTCAAAATTAAAGAGAATTAAAGAAAACCGAGAACCAAAACACCATTCAGATGAATTATACCCAAAAAAATGTCTGAATTTTACATTAAAAACCGGAACCTTCAGATAAAGAAAATAGAGAGAGAAAAATGGAGATACCTATATGAGATGGGAAAACGGGATCGGCGAAGACATTGATGCATAAGATACATAAAACTGCGGCTACCAACGTAATAAACAACCTCATTTTCCCCCCTTTGGAGAGATGTTACTTTCAATTCCAAATTCAAAATTTAACCCGCAATTATTTTTTTTTCTTTTTTTCTTTTTTTTTCCTTCTCTAAAATTAAGGTAAAAATATTCGATTATGAAGAAAAAGAACATAATGAGTCGGTATCCAAGGCTGGTGAAGATGACGATGAGACCACGGAGGTGGGCTAATGGACTGGAAGTGAAATTATGACCCAATGGGTTCATTTGTGCTAAAAACCCTACGCCGAATTTGTTTTAACAAGTAAATTTTCATATTTTAAAAAGAAATTCTAAATTTATATTTTTTATTTTTTATAATTTTTCTTCAAATTAAATATATAGTTTATTTTCATTTTTAAAAATAGCATACTTTTTTAATATATTTTTAAATATAGTGACTAAAATGTTAAATTTTTAAATATGATAGTCCATATAATAATCCACACGTCTTCATGTTCTTTTTCTTTAAATTTTTATGAACTTTATATAATTTTTTAATTTTGAACATTTTATTTTTAAAAATATTTTTATAATTTTAAACTATTTTTTAAATAGTATCATGTCAACATAAAATATACTTAAGTTGCCATGCTAGCATTATAAAAAACTAATATTTTAATCAATATTTTCATTAAAAATATTCTTTTAAAATTTAATAAATAACTAATAATAACTAATTTAATAAAATATAAATATTAAGAACTAAACTTATCATTATATATTTATAGTTTCATTTATTTTATAATTTTTATTTACAAAACGAGGTTAGAAAAAAATGGTACGAAATAAAAATATTATTTATTTTCTAACAATTTAATATTATATCAATAATTTCATCTTAAATTTTAAAATTTTTATTTAAATTTAATTTTATTAAGATAAAATTACTGATATGAAGTAAACTATGTATTCATATAATCCTTTTCCCACATTGTTAAGGAAAAACAACCTGGCTGAAGTTAAAAAACAAAAAAAGAGTCAGATATTGGAGGGTCAAAGAAGCGAATGTGGGGGCTGAAGATGAATAGTTAATATCACGTTTTGTTGGAATCTTTTATTACAACTTTTTTTCCCGACAAGATGACACGTTAATCTTAAGACACCGATACACACACACCCCAATGTTAACGAACAAAAGCTGAAAAAATAAGGACTTGGATCTGATCTGATCTGAGTTGCCGACAACAGCTGTCTTGCCGTTTATAAGCAGTTTGCCACTTGCCCAAACTTGCCTTCCAAAATTGCCTTACAGTTAATTATTAGGTTAAAATGTGCTTATAGTCCCTGTACTTTTATAATATTAGAAATTTAACCTTTGTACTTGTATTTTTAAAAATTTAATCCTTTTATTTTTCAGATTTTAAAATTCAAGTCTAACTGTTAGTCTGTTAACACTATTTTTTTGTTAAACTTGTTGTTACGATATTAAATTAATTATATACACAGTTGATGGAAATAATAAACTGTATAAATTAAAATAGAAATGTATAAAATATATCAAAATGAAAGTTTGGTTGAGTGGTAAATTAAATGTATTATAAAATTATTTTGTGCGGGTTCAAATCTTATTACATATTTTTATTGGTATTTTTAAATAAAAAATTAAAGTAACTTCAAATAATATGATTTATTTTTAATGTGAAGGGACATTAAAGTATTTTCATTAATTGAGTTGAGACACGATTAATAGATAACACCACCTCATTAAAAACTTTATAAAATACAATATAATTAATCAATAAATATAAAAAATACATAACAATATATGTTTAAGTACAATTAACAAAATACATTTAATGATTTTTTATATTTACACATTTAAGCCCAAAGAAATCATGACATACATTATTACTTTGATGATTATATCAACATTAAGTACTTAATCAATGATCTTCATATTAAAAAATGGTAATCATAGATCTTTAAGTGTTATTAAGTACAATGCTAATGAAAAGATGCTTTTAACACTAAAATGATATAATCAAAGCTAAATGATTAGTTTCATAAATATTTAAATAAAAAAATATAAATGTTGATACGTATGTTTTGTCAATACAAGAGGATATGGATTCGAGTACATAAAATGCATTATCATGCTAATTGTAAATTAGTAGAGACTACACCTAATTTTAAGTATTATGTAAATATATATATATATATATATGATACTTTCAAGAGAAGATATCTATGAAATTGTAATTTCACGTTATTTTTATCCTTTTCAAAGAAAATGATAAATTAAAATTTTCTCTGAAAAATTTAAATTTAACTAAAATACTAAAATAAAAATATATATTATTTATCATAAGTAAAATCATAATTTCATACAATATTTTCTCTACTTTCAAAACCTATGATTCTGTTGAAAAAACACAAATACCTTTCTTTTATATATTTTAAAATTAAAATTTGTAATTTAAGGATAAATTAGAAATATGATAAACCCTTTTCGCCAGCCTCTAATTAGAAACAAAAAGAGAAACGTTTGGTTGGTTTGTTTCTTTATATGGGTTCCATATTCTTTTCTCCTTTGCATAATACCCCATTTTCTCATTAAAAGATATAATCTTTTTTTTTTTAATTTTCCAGGAAAATTTCCGTACCCCATTCTTCACTTCATTTCCCGGATAAGTCTTTCTCTATCTTTCGCCTTGAAATTTTATTCTTTTTTTTTCTTTTTCTTTTGAATAAAGGTCTTCTTCTTTTTTTTTTTGCTGAAGTTGAGGGATTTAGAGATTGTTTTGTTTCTCTCTGAATTGGGATTTGTTAATTCTTTGTTTTAAAGTGTGACAATTCCTGATTTGGAGGGGATAAAAGATAATATTTTTTCTTTTATTTTTAGTATTTTCATTTTTGGGTGATTCATATTTTGCATTGTGGTAAGGGAAAATTCCCATTTTACCTTAGAGTTAGAATTTTAAGTTTTTGGAGTTTTTTTTGTGGATTGAAACCCTAATTTTAAGGTTTTGTTTGGAAATAATTTCTGGGTTTTTATTGTTTTAGGTGCCTAAGACCTTTAAATCTTTCTTTATAGTTGTTTGTCAATTACTTGGTTTTTGGGTTAGAGATTTCAGGGTAATTGGATTTAGGATATAGGGTTTATATATATCCATATATAGAAATTGTTTGGATTTGCAATGGGGAAGCATAGTGTAAAGAACAAGAAGCAAACAGGAAAAGCAGTTCATAGTAATGTTACTAGTCCTAAACGGAATGATTCAGACTTGGCGGTCTTCGTATCGATGTCTCGAGAATTGAAGGAAGAAGGGAACAAACTGTTTCAGAGGAGGGATCATGAAGGGGCAATGGTGAAATACGAAAAGGCGCTGGAATTGCTTCCGAAGAATCACATGGATGTATGCCATCTAAGGAGCAATATGGCTGCCTGTTATATGCAGATGGGATCGAGTGAGTACCCTAGGGCGATTCGTGAATGTAATTTGGCTTTAGAGGTAACACCGAATTATAGTAAAGCGTTACTAAAGAGGGCAAGGTGTTACGAGGCTTTGAATCGGTTGGAATTAGCGTTTAGAGATGTTAATACGGTTTTGAACATGGAACCAAATAATGTTATGGCGTTGGAGATTTCAGAAAGAGTACAAAGTACACTTGAGAAAAGAGGGTTACAGGTGAATCATACCGTGATTGAATTGCCTCCGGAATACGTTGAACATCCTAGTGCTTCAAAAGTTGTTAAAGAGAAAACCAAGAAGAAGAACAAGAAGATTGATAAAGCTCGTGTGGGCCAAATTCAGGAGAAGAAGGTTGATGAAAATATGAATGAAAAGAAGGCCGAGGATAAACGGGTCGTGGGGGAGATAATCAGTAGTAAAATGGAAGAAGAATCAAAGAAGAATGTGAAGTTGATTTTCGGTGAAGATATAAGATGCACTCGGTTGCCACTTAATTGCAGCCTTGTGCAACTAAGGGAAATTATTCATGATCGATTTCCTAGCTCGAGAGCAGTTCTTGTCAAATACAGAGACGAAGAAGGCGATTTAGTTACAATCACGAGTGATGAAGAACTGAGATTGGCTGAAATATCAGCAGTATCACGGGGTTCCATGAGGCTGTATGTTGTAGAAGTAAATTCCGACCAGGATCCATTCTTTGAAAGATTCAAGCATGAGGAAGTTCACAATCTTGAGAATGGGGAAGCTGGAAAGGCTATGGAAGCAAGACAAGATTCATGTTGCATCGATGACTGGATAATCGAGTTTGCCCGACTGTTCAAGAACCATGTTGGTTTTGATTCAGATGCATACTTGAATCTTCATGAACTTGGTATGAAGCCATATTCCGAGGCCATGGAGGATACAGTTACAAGCGAAGAGGCTCAGCATCATTTCGGCAGCGCAGCTGAGAAATTCCGAGAGATGACTGCATTAGCATTGTTCAACTGGGGAAATGTTCATATGTCCCGGGTGAAGAAGAGGGTGTACTTCATGAACAATGGCTCGAGAGAATCTGTACTCAAGCAGATCAAAACTACCTATGATTGGGCGCAATTAGAATATACCAAAGCAAGTAAGAGTTACGAGGAAGCACTGAGGATCAAACCTGATTTTTACGAAGCTCTTCTAGCTCTTGGGCAACAACAGTTTGAACAGGCAAAGCTTTCTTGGTATTATGCAATTAGCAACAATGTTAATCTTGAAACTTGGCCTTCCAAGAAAGTCCTGCAACTTTATAACAATGCTGAGGAAAACATGGAAAAGGGCATGCTGATGTGGGAGGAATTACAAGTGCAAGGCCTACGTGAGCTTTCCAAACCGAATGAGGAACAAAATCAAATAATGGGATTGGATGGTTTATTCAAAGATATATCAGCAGACGAGGTTGCAGAGCAGGCTTTCACAATGAGTGCTCAGATAAACGTTTTATGGGGTGCCATTCTTTACGAACGCTCGATCATGGAATTCAAACTAGGGTTACCTCTTTGGCAAGAATGTTTGGAAGTGGCTGTTGAGAAATTTGAACTTGCTGGAGCTTCACCTATGGATATAGCCGTTATGGTAAAGAACCATTGCTCAAATAACAACGCACCGGAAGGTAACTAATTGCTGGAAAATTCATAACTCCACATTAGCAACGCATCAACCTTAGAGGCATAACTTATCCTTTCGGTTTTGCAGGTTTAGGGTTTACAATTGATGAGATAATGCAGGCATGGAATGAGACTTACGAAGCCAACAAGTGGCAGAGCAGAATTCCTTCATTCCGACTAGAACCATTAGTTCAACAGCGAGTTTCGAAAAATTATCATGCATGAGTTGCTTGCTGTTTCGAAGTGAGATTTATAGTCCCAAGGTCTTTTAGGTAAGCTGATTGATACTTTTGGAGTATTTGGCAATTGACTATGCAATCAAAACCTGTCGTAATCCATATAACCTTGGGTCGTTTCCTCCGCAGGTTTTTCTTTTGATTTTTCGTTCGGATTGAGCATCAGCCTTAAACTTTCAGATTCAGATAGACTGTCGTAGACTCGTAGTTATTGAAGCATTTGATTGATTCCTTTTGTGAAGAAATAGGTTCGAAATTATATCCATAGATGTTCATGTCAGGATTGGGGATGACATGAAGCAGCCGCAGTGATTTCATATTTGATGGTAGGTTTCTGCATTTGCCTTCATCAGCTTCAACCCTCAAAGAAGCAGAATATATATACATACATACATATACACAGTGAATCCATTCTTTAGTTGTAATGATTTATACATTGATGTTTGCTTATTTAATTGATTGATTTGTTATTTATAGGTGGAAGTTTCTGCTCCAATTAAACTAAAACTCTAATTTATTGTTATTTAAATCAAATATATTTGTACACTAATCTCAAAATATATATGTTTTAGAATTATTAGGAAGATAGTAATAGGCATTACCTAATCAATATTTGAATGATAATCATTTTATTAAAAATAAATAAACGAATGAAACTATTTACAACATCAATTCGACCCGAAACGTTTCGGATTACTTTCAACGTTCAAGCACCCTAAACCGAGCCCCCTAAACCAAGCCCCGGATTGCAAAAACCATTGAAAAAATGAGACAAATCGGAAGAATTAGACCCATAACCTCGGATCACAAAGGATGAGCAACTGATTGATCGAGAGAAGTTTGTGACATCAGTTTCAACTTACCTGGATATGAATATCGTGATGATGCAGCGGTATGGGTACAATTCCATCCGTTACCAAGACCTGATCGCAAAGGCTCGGCTCTCAATTTCTGATTCAGGTATGGTTAACGTGGCTGCACTAAAGAATGAACAGGGCCATGATGTGCATTGATGTTGCTAGAATTTACATGTACAGCTATATGGCCGTTTCTGTCCGTCGGAGCATGTGAATTGCTGTTTTGCAAGTTTGAATCCCTTGGTATTTGTATCATCCCAGTTTCTTCAGAATTTGCTGAATCTTCAGCAATTGGCACATCTTCATTGTAGCCGTTGATCACGAAATCGGAGCAGTTTTTCCAGCATCCATGATCATATGGATTTCTAAGTTGACCATCGGCACCCCTAAGGTA
This sequence comes from Gossypium raimondii, assembly GCF_025698545.1. Lineage (NCBI taxonomy): Eukaryota > Viridiplantae > Streptophyta > Magnoliopsida > Malvales > Malvaceae > Gossypium > Gossypium raimondii. The sequence goes on along the minus strand of NC_068577.1, from coordinate 55,887,838 downwards.
GCTATACCGCATGATATTCGCCATTTCATTCGTCGTTATATTCCGAGATATCTGTTGCAATTTATTCATGTCCAAAGAAGTTAGATATGCAAAAGACAACTACGGATCATAAAACCTCAAGTCATACCTGAGTAGCCTGTGAAACAACAAATGCTGACGCTCCAAAGAAGTAGAAAATATCCATTATCAAAAATGTTAGTGCACCAATATGATGAGTACTAGCATGGCTAAACATCGGTGAAAACCCTGCTGGAGCCATTGGATCCGTCAAGATTCCTGTATACATGACAATAACACATTTGTACAACATCCAGGGAGGAAAATATTTACTATGCTAACATTGGGAAATAGTTTGAACTTGGAATTTGATTAAATGACATACGTGTCATAGCAACTACACCGGTAATCACCATCGCCATGACTTCTAAAACAATGAAAAGAAAAAAATCCCATTTGTTTTTCTGCATCACAAGATACCAAAAGAAACTCATCAATAATTAAATATTATTCTCTTTCCGAATGGGAAATTCGACCTATAGGCATGACCGTAAGTTTGTAACCAACCCGCCATTGCACTTCACCCGTATTTTCTATATTTTTGGAGAGCAATGTCATGAGCATTCAAGTCCCTACCTTGCCAACACAATTTGATACCCAAGGGCAATGATGGTCAAATTGTTCGACACAACGATCACAAGTGGAGCAGTGTTTTGCACGAAGAGGCTTGATAATCTGATGATATTATAAAATAACATAACAAAATGAATCAGAGAAAGCGGAAATTATCAAACGACTAACATATAGACAAAAAGACTAGATTCGGCAAGCACCTTGCATGTCGTGCAAAGCTGAGACCAATTCCCAGCTAGCAAAGCAGGATGATTTGCCTCAATTTTCAGTAAGGGTTCCTAGCAGAACATACAAGATAAATGTTCTATAGTGAGAAACTGTATAAAATCATTTAAAATGTTCTACGTATAGGATTTGAAGAAACAAAATATATCCCAGATTTTATAACTGAACGCACATCTTCTTTCAAATTTTGATGATCAGAGACATTCATCTTGATGTAACCCGGATCCTTGCTGCAGAAGGAAAAAGAAAAGGAATGACAAAATGCATTTCACTTTTGATAATTTATCCCAGATTTTCTTTTAGATTCTTAAGTAATGTCCATGTAAAAGAATATACCTGCTACACCTATAAAACCAAATCAAACCAGCAGATGATAGGAAAACACCCAACCATGCAAGAATGCCAAATCCAGCTGTCAATTTCGGCAAATTTGATGCTGCAATGAATGTCCAAAGCCACAAATAAAAAGGTAATATAGAGACAGAGATAGGTACGGTTTTGATGGTATGGCACAATTAACTTTCATGAAGATATGTTACTTGGACTCGAGTATGAGTGTCATATCCCCATAATCATGTCCAAACATGAGCCGTAAAGGGTACTTGGAGCAACATTGTCATGAAGAGATCAAGAGACGCACCCATTATGACGGAATGAATATAGGTCGTCAGATGTACCACGATAACGCAGCAAAGAACTGGCGCAAGTCCTAATTTTGGAAGTTTCCCAAGACAGCTGTTCCTATTAGATCGATATTCATGCAACCTTCGAGTATTTCCCTGCGAGTTTGGTGTTTAAGGAAAACAATACAGATTGAATATAGAAACAAATAAAATATATAACGAACTATTCATCAAAGAAAATTCATTAACCAAGTTAAAATCGTATGGAACCTACAAGTAAAAAAGCAATTTTTCTGTGGTTCTTTTCGGAAGCAAGCTGTGCAGGTGTAAGGCCAGAATTATCAGTGACCGCTAAGCCTTCCTGGCTACCCTGTAGTAAGAGCGTGCAAGCTTCTAGATTACCCTTAATAGCTGCCCAATGAAGTGGAGTACAACCTAAAATAAAGATGAATCATGGTTAACCAAGTAAAATTATGCATGAATCATGGTTAACCAAGCGAAATCGCACTTTCAGTCTGAGAATCAGAAAATTACCCTCTCTGTCTTGACATCCTCTATTTGCATCGAGATACAAAAGGAGACGAATGCAATCCATAAAACCTTTATAAGCAGCCCTAGTGTTATCCATAATGAAAGGAAATCAGAATAAAAATAACAGACTTAACACTCGTAAAACTTCATTACCATAATCAACCAATTTCTAGGCAAAACAAAATCGATAAAAAAGAATCAATGGCACCAAAGTGCATTATCTTTAGACCGTTCAAGTGAACATGTACCAGTGCAAAGGGCTCCGCCCCTCGTTATCGGGAACATCAGGGTCAGCATTCCATTTTGAAACAACATAATAGAGAAAAGCAGTCTGACCATATTGTGTAGCAACATGTGTTATCTGCAGAAAATTACAAAAAAATAATAAGTATGCATTCATCCAGAGATTGAAATAAAAGAAATATAATCGATTTGAGCACTTGATAATCATCCCACGATCAAATTGTAAAAGAAGCATTAAATTAGGAGTTGAAACCCACTGTCTTGCGTATGATGCAGATGACAATGTTGCTGTCCAATATGGTCAGACTTTAAATCCAATGGCCATATATGTGATGTTTCACGAGTTACACTAACTGCATTAAATTCAACAACATTGAAAGAAAATCTAACCCGATAGCCATTTACGTCAGCAGCATCCACCCAAGCACCCCCTTGGAGTAAAACCTCGGCAACTTGTATCAAACCTCGCACTGCACTCCAGTGCAAGGCTGTCTGCCCGCTTTGATCTTTTGCATTTACATCTCCACCATGCTAGTAAATCGAGACAACCCAGAAACTACTCAATATAGTCGAACTTAATCCAATGAAAAACTCAAAACTAACATGCCACAACTAAACCTTAAAATGCCAAATCAACCTAAAATATCATGGCTCATTAAAACACAATTCAATAATCCTTCAAGAGAAATATTATATATATACACACACACAACTAATTCAAATTTAATCCAATGAAAACTTCAAGACCAACATGTAACAAGTCACAACTAAACCTTAAAATGCCAAAACAACCCTAAAAATCATGGCCAAAGCTCAAAAACATGCATTCCCTAAATCCAATTCAGCATTCCCATTAAAACTCAATTCAACAAACCTTCAAAAGAAATATGCGTGTGTGTATATATATCAACGAAAACTTCAAGACCAACAATCTCAGAACTAAACCTTAAAAAATGCCAAAACAACCCTAAATTTCATGGCCAAAGCTCAAAAGCATGTATTCCCAATATCAATTCAGCATTCCCATTAAAACACAATTCAAAGAACCTTCTAAAGAATTTTTTTTTCCATATATTAGATACCAAATAAATAAACCCAATACACTCGAATTCTCAAAATGAAAATTTTCCAACTCTTAGCCAAAAACCCAATTCAGCAAATCCATCAAACAACCACAAAAGAAAGAAAAAAAGATTAAAAAAAAAAAAGGAACCTCTATGATATACTGGGTAATGTCGGTTCTATTATTCAAAGCAGCCCATTGGAGGGCATAGTAACCAAGGGCATCACGTTCTTTAAGAGAAAAACCCAGGTGCTCAACCAACATACGTAGCCTCCCCAAATCCCCATAAGCAGCAGCGCAATACACATCGTTCCTTAAGCTGGCATAATAAGCATAATCACCAACAACCCCATTGTACCCTTGACCATTTCCATTTCCATTCGTTACGACACCACCCAATTGCTTCAAAGGTTGAACCTTTTCCACCACCTTGATCTCCGACGACATCTCTCAAAATCCAACAATTAAAAACAATTTTTTTTGCATTAATTTTCAATTTTTGATGATCCAAGGTTTAATTTTGATTCTCTCAATAAGTTCCTTCAATGGAGATGCGCGGGGTCTTAGGTGTGTGCTTGGTAGCCGTCGACAAATCCGGATTGGATTTAAGTTTTTATGATGATCAACTGTATCAATTTTGGAATTTGCAGCCATTTACAAATATATGAGTTTGTAAGGTCGAGTTTGATTCAATAAATTTAGAAATCTGTTTTGTATTTAAATGCAATTTAAATAACAAAACAGCCCATTGGATCAAAATATAAAACTTTATTTAAAATTTATTAAAATTATTAAAATTTGTGAAAATTATTAAAAATTGTAAAATATATTTGAAAATTGTGAACCGATGGCATTTAGTTAGCAATTTCACAATTTTAAATAATTTTTAAATTTTTAATTGAATCATATGTTATTATTGTTTCAAGACTACAATTTGAAAACAATAATACCTGAATAAATCAAGAAAGAAAGTAGATGACAATATAGAAATTTTCTTTGTATTCTTTTGGAATTTGTAGAGAAAATTGAAGAAGAAGAATTATTTGTTTTGTTAATTATTTACAATTTTTAAAAATTTAATTAATATTTTATTATTTTAATAATTTTTTACAATTTTAAAATATTTTTATAACATTTAATAATTATTCAATATTTAAGTTTTACAATATTTAGTTCTTTTAATAATTTAAATAATTTTACTATTTTTAAACATTTTTACGATTTTATAAAAGAATTACAATTTTTTGCCCTGATGAACTAGAGTCAATGTGGCCAACAACCACCGTATCATCCATATTCCCGACATGTTTTGATTCGCTTTTTTTTTTAATAAACATTAATTATAAAAAAAATAGAACTTTAAATATTTTGAATACAAAAAAGCCAAACTTTTTTACATTTTTTTTCACCAATGTTCAATAATCCATTCTTGATAATTGTTCAAACTTCAAAGCCATGCATATTAGAACAACGAAAGGTAAAGGGAAAGGGTAAAGAGAGACAAATAATAATAATAATAATAATAACCGCAATAAAAAAAGGGGCCATTTTTAACTCATTTCTAGGTTGACCATTATCATCATCATCAAAGTTATTTTGTCAACCCTTTTACCAAGGGAAAATTTTTCAATGCCGATTTAACCTTTTTAAAGAGAATATGGCAACTCAAAATGTTCTACAGATTCAAATGGATCAATTGAGAGAGTCTGCAATGGGTGGACGGACCATTAGCTGTTTACTTTTTGTTGACCTTCACTCAAAATAACTTGAAAAGCAGTCCACCATGTGTAGCGAAGAAGGGAGCGAAGACGAGTGATTCGACTGCCATTAGCTTGATGAGGATGTTCAACGATGGCCCGGATGTATCCTTTAAAGGGTCACCGATGGTGTCGCCTATAACAGCTGCCTTGTGTGGATCTGAACCTTTGGGGCCAAGAGATTTTGCATGTGTTGAAGCACCAGCCTGCATTTTACAACGAAATCAAGAGTGTAAATATTCCAAGATTACTTTTCGTTAAGCTCAATCTTAAATCGGCCAAATCGAAGATACCTCGATGTACTTCTTGGCGTTGTCCCAAGCGCCCCCCGTGTTGGATGCAGAGATAGCGATCTGCAAATATTACCAAGACATATTGTTGATATCCTGAGAATTTAACATTCAATTCTAAATCATATTGTTTTTATATTACCTGAACACCTGAGACGAGAGATCCAGCGAGGACACCGGAAAGAGTTTCCACGCCGAAAAAGATCCCAACAACAAGGGGTGTGAGCATGACAAGAGCACCCGGTGGGATCATTTCTTTGATGGAAGCATCAGTAGAGATCTTAACACAGGTAGCGTAGTCGGGCTTAGTGGTGCCCTCCATGAGACCGGGGATTGTGTTGAACTGTCTGCGCACTTCCTCGACCATCTTCAAAGCTGCACTTCCCACACTCTTCATGGTCATAGCAGAGAACCAATAAGGAAGCATTGCCCCAACAAGCAAACCGATAAAAACTTTAGGGGTCAATACATCGACAGTTGAGATAGCAGCTCGGCTCACAAAGGCACCAAAGAGAGCAAGGGAAACCAGTGCTGCTGAACCAATGGCGAAACCCTGAAAATGCAACACAAACTTGTTATGCCAAACTGATATAAAAGAAGAAATAAGTGTCATGCTTAAGCGAAAACAAGATGAAACCTTTCCGATAGCAGCAGTGGTGTTGCCTGCAGCATCAAGAGCATCAGTTCTCTCCCGTATTCTGTGGCTCATGCCAGCCATCTCAGCAATGCCTCCGGCATTATCGCTGATGGGACCATAAGCATCAATAGCCAACCCGGTAGCTATGGTGCTCAGCATTCCAAGGGCAGCAACAGCAATGCCATACATAGCAGCAAAGCTAAAACTAACGAAAATGCTGATTGCAATAGCAAAAATAGGAATAATGCAAGACTTGTAACCCAATGCAAGGCCAAAAATAACGTTAGTAGCAGCTCCAGTCCTGCAGGAATCAGCGACATCTTGTACAGGGCTGCAAGAGAAAACAAAGATAGTGTTAAAATCAATGACGAGACTAAGGATGACCCGAGGAGAAAAAATAATGCCATTGACTGTTACCTGTATGCATTGCTAGTATAGTACTCAGTTACGAAACCGATAATTAGGCCGGCCCAAAGACCAACAGCAACACATAAGAATAGTTGCCTGCAAAGAAACTCGATGTTACACGGTTGTTCTAGACTTCTAGTAAAGCACAACTTTTGATATATTTCGGTAAATAAAAGGCTTACCAGTTCTTCACAGCTTTCTGGTCTCCGAAATTGAAAATAGTAAAGGAAGATGGAAGAGCTATCCAACTAACAATCCCGATTCCAATAGTCATGAGAACAGTCGAAATTATGAGTTGCCGCTTCAATGATGGCTCGATTTCCTTAACAGCCTTGATCTCAAAGAAATCAGTTGCAAATAAGGTTGTGATTAAACAAACAATGATACCAACGGAACTGATGATCAGAGGATATAACATTGGAGTCAATTCATGATTGATGCCAAAAGAAGAGATGGAAGCAACAACAAGTGCAGCACAAGATGATTCAGCATAGGACCCAAAAAGATCAGATCCCATTCCAGCTATATCACCAACATTATCTCCAACATTATCAGCAATCACCTGAAAACAAGGAAACAACTCGTTGACAATCCGAATGGAAAAACCGCAACTTACTTTTCCAAAATCTAAGTACTGAACTTACAGCTGGGTTTCTAGGGTCATCCTCAGGAATGTTCCTTTCCACCTTCCCTACAAGATCAGCACCCACATCAGCGGCTTTGGTATAGATTCCTCCACCAACTCTGCCAAAAAGAGCCATGGATGAACCTCCAAGCCCATAACCAGTGATTGCCTCGAAAAGACCACTCCAGTCATCGCCGTAATAAAGTTTGAATAAGTTGATGGCAATGTAAAGCACCAAAAGGCCATTTGCAGCAAGAAGAAAGCCCATGACAGCACCGGATCTAAACGCGGTTATAAATGCCTTTCCAACTCCCTTCCTTGCCTCGAGGGTGGTTCTAGCGTTTGCATAGGTAGCGATTTTCATCCCGAGAAATCCAGAAACAACTGAAGTGATGGCACCAAGCAAGAAAGATATGGTGCTGAATGCAGCTGTGGCTAGAGCAGGCTTGCAAATTTTAGATTTGTCGTACGTGCAAGGCTGGCTCTTTGAAGTGAAACCCTCTACCGAGCCAAGGAAAAGGAAAATCAAGATTGCAAAAGCAACCATGAAAATGCCAACGTACTGATACTCAGTGAAAAGAAACGAAGTTGCTCCTGTAAACTCATAAATACAAAAATTAGCTAGCACCAAGAGGGAAAGCAATAAACAGAGCAAGCAAATATAAACCAATAACCCTATGTAACAAAATCATTTCTTGGAAGGAAATGAACAATGCATTGGATCTAAATACATATATGTATACACTCACACTCACATAGACATATACATGTACACTACATGTGTATGCACATAAACATACATATACGCATATACATATACATATACATATACATATACTCAAGATAGCTTCCACATGCTTTAGTTTTTCATTTTTCCACGTACATATACATATACATATACACTCACATACACATCACATACACATACGTATATACATATAATCAAGATAATTTGCACATGCTTTAGTTTTTCATAGCTTGCAATATAAATAATCCACGAAACCACCAAATCTTATGCCGACAAGCCAAAATCTCTATCTACCAAACATTAAAGAAAGCACAACGAGAAAACCAAAGATCTAAAGTTCTAAACTTGTCGGTTAAGTATTTCAGACACCCAAAAGAATCAAACTAAGCTCAAAAGGATAAATCTTTCAGAAACCCCAGATCAAAAAATAAGTGAAAAAGAGCAACAACCTTCAGAAATGGCGCTTTGAATTTCAGCACATTTAAGAACAACACTATGGTCATTAAGACCTTCTTCTTCTTCAATAAGGTAATCGGAGTACCCGTTTTTGGCGCCCGAACCATTGTTCACCGACTCCCGACCCGGAGAAAGCTTCACTTTGGAAACTAGAACCCATTGTACGAGCGAAAAGGCAATCCCAATCACGGCGCAAACCGGGATCAGGATCTCGGCTCCGAAATCAGACAAAATCGAAGCCCCCATACGTAAATAAAACCACCCTTCAAACTAAACGAAATGAGAAGCTGCAAACCGATGGTAAAGAACAAAATTTCCCAGTGAGGAAAAATGGGAGACAAGTGAGGGTTTATATACAGAAAAAAAAAGTTTTTGCAGTGTAAAAGCTAAAAATCAAAGTGTGAAAATGAAGATTTCTGTATTTTATTATTATTATTATAAGATATAATAGAAAATTCAGATCTGTTGAGTTGGGAGAGCGGGACAAATATGGTGTGACAGATAAACAGTGAAAATTGCTGTTGTTGATTCGGTTTACGATTTAGTCCGTCAATTTGGCATCTATGCAATTAAATCCATAAACTTAACAAATAAAAAAATTTAATCATCATTACTTGAATCTTTAAGAATTAAAAAACGTGACAATATCTCATAATCTTAAAATGTCATGTTATTAAATCTTGACGAGATCTATTTTAGTTTGTCAAATTTATTTAATAAAATAGACCAAAAATAATACAAATAAATTTAAATTATATTATATTTTTTAATCTATCTGAAAACAAATTAATTTATTCATTTGTTTTTTTAGGTTAGTAAAATATTATATTAACTGTAACGACTCGATAGTCGCGGGTGTCGAAAACTGTATTTTTTAGACTCCCTTCTCGTAAATCAGATTCGTAAATATTTAATAAATATTTACGAATTAGTTGTGTGGTTAATTAGGTTTTAGTTAGGTGAATTTACATGAATTAAGAGTAATTAGGTAAAAGACTAAATTGTATATAGGGTAAAAGTTAAATTAAAGATTAAAGAAAATTTAAAGGGACCAATGAAGAAATTATGCCATTGCTTATAAATGAGGCGTTCATAAGATAGATATTTATCAGTTTATTATATAACAAAGAAATAAAAGAAAAGAAAAGAAACAAAGAACAAACGAAGCAGGAAGGAAAAGAAAGAAAGGAAGGAGAAACTAGGGTTTCAAAGTTCCACGTTTAATTGATTAATTAATTTAGTCCATTTTCTTATAATTTTTATGTTTTGGAATCTTGGTATTAAATACTACCCAACTCATGTCAAAATTTTAAAATTTATTGAGTTTTTAAGTGTTATCTATGTTGAATAATTTTAGTATTGGGATTAAATTGATAGATTTTAAGTTAGAAATGAAAAAGGATTGAATTGTAGAATAAATTGTAAATATTGAGTAATAGGGACTAAATTGTGAAAAATTTGAAATTTAAGGATTTAAGTAAAAATAGGGAGTTAAATTTAGTCTAAAGTGGAATTTGTATGAAAATAAAGAATTAAATGTAAAGAAATAAAGTTAGTCTCGGTTTAAGGACTAAATTGGAATTTAGGCAAATATTGAATAAAAATTGAAATATTAAATATGAGATTGAATTGTGTTGTATTGGTGAATTTCAATCGTTTTAATTCTATAGCTAAAGTCGTACCGGAACCCTCGACTAAAAAGGGAAAAGATAAAGTCGACGAGGAATAGCTCGAAATTTCCGGTTTATATTTCTATAATCCGAATCTAGTTATTAATTGTTGTATTTTGATTTAATACTTATGGTAAGTGGTTGAGGTGAGTATTTGGCATTTTAATATTGAATTGTTTTTAAATTGATAGAAATTGATTGAATAGATATATATTATGAATGTATTGATTATTTGAATTGAATTAAATTTGTATGTATATGTGATTATATAAAAAAAATTGATATTCAATATTGGTTGTATTTGAAAAATGAATTGGAACCCTATTAACTGTATCGGACTGAGTCGGATATAGATGGCATGCCATAGGATTGGAAGAGTTCAGGGATTTTTTCAACTTCGAGTCGATGAGACACTGGTTGTCAATTTACTACTTCGGATTAATTCGATGAGGCACTGGGTGCCAATTTACTTTGGTTTAGCCAATGAGACATTAGGTGTCAATTTATTACTTCGAATTATCCAACGAGGCACTGAGTGTCAAACCGGTGTGTTTTGGTTGGATCCGTATCCATTCGAGTCCAAGTCGTGTTAATAGGGAATGAATAATAAAGTTTTATAATTGATATCGAAATGGCACGGTATGAGAAATGGAAGTGAAATAGTGAATTAAAAATAGAATGTGAAATATGTTGCAAATATATGGAATATATGAGTTATATACTCATGAAATGAATATGGAATGAATAATACAATTGTTTAATGAAATGTGAAATAAATTGTGAAAAGCTATTTATATAGCTAATATGAGAATTGAGATATTTGTGAAACAAATAAAATATGATATGGTTGTTATAATATTTAAATATTAATATATGTTTATATTTCAATTATACATTTGTAATCTATTGTCTCTAATTATTCGGATTATAGAAATACCACCGAGTTTTATTTAGCGTACGGTTTTGTTTTCCATGCGCAGATTAGGTACGGTGATTTTGAAGAGTTGTAATTGAGGTTTTGAGCATCCATCTCATCGCATCTCCAAGTGCGTCAAGAGGGTATGTTTAAAATTTTGAATAGAATGACATGTACTTAGGAAGATCAAGTATGTCCCAAGTAGTAGGGACTAAAATACAAGTTATAACAAATTTTTTTTTAAATGTTCAAACATATTAGTGATTAGCCAAAATCACTTTGGCACCAAATGTAATATTCTTATATCAAGTTCCTTGAGTCGAACCGGGTATAGGGATATTACAATAACAATTTCCGTATGACAAAATGAAAAATTGTGCAAAATTGTATTGAAATTAAAGTTGACAAAATATGAAAATTAAAGATCAAATCAAAATTTATATATTAAATTGCACCTTATATCGAAATTACAAATTTTTTAGACTCTACAAATGGGTAGAAAGTGTGACAAGTGTCGCTTTTATATATATATATATTATATTTTTATTACACCTTATAAATCACATGTCAAACCCTCAACGCTATGGAGTTTAAAATTCTCCATAAGTAGGATATGAAATAATTTTCCATATACTATACCTTTGACCAAGTTGTTATCATAAGTTAACGGTATACTAACTCAGTTGAAAATTTATTAATTATTAAAAAATCATCTTTTAACAAAGTGAAATATATCAAAATGAGGGTTTATTTTTTATATTTTTGTATAAAATTAATAAAAATAAAATTAATATTTAAACTTAAAATTGTACGAACTCCAAACATTTAATTTTACTATTTTATTCGCTCACATCGTAAACGTGATATAATCTAATTTTAATTAATTCACTCACGAGAATAATTATAAATATATATATTATTTTGTATAAAGTAGGAAAACATTTAACAAATAATATTAAAATGATAATACATGTTTTATTTGAATCCGAGTTTTATTTAGCCATTTTTTTATTTTTAGTGTGCGAATCAATTGTAAATATAAAAATAACTATTTTATTTATTATTTTCATAATTCCCAAATTGAAACCTTGAAAATGACAAACACTTGAAAAAAATATAGAACTCCACAAATGCAGGGAAGCATCATCTTCACACTAAACATAAGATGCTTTCTTCATTAAAACATTTCATTTAGTTTTATTTTATGGTCGGAGATATTAATCAGATCTTTTGTATTAATCAGATTTTAGGTATATATATATTCCATGACCTAATATTCAAATAATACATTCAATTATTTGATACCCTCATCCAATTTCATATTTAATAAATAATTTTATAAATTATTCTGATTTTTCCATCAACCAATTAAATTATTCCAACAATATATTTTTACTTTGTAAATCCTGCTGCCAGGGGCGAATTTAAGGGTCTGGTAGGGTACCCTCACCCACCTAAAATGAAAAAAAAAATTATTTAGTTTTTTTTTATAATTTTTAAAATTTTAAATTAATAATAGTAAAATTACACTTTAACCTCTAAAATGATAAAAAATTGATTTAATCCTCTAAAAATTATAAAGATATAGGCTATTAAAAGGATGAAATTGTATTTTTACTATCATAAAAATATATAATTTAATTTCGGCCCCCCAAAAATTTTTTGACTTCGCCCCTACCCCCTTTAAATCATATATTTGGGTCCGGCACTACCTATTGCTTTTCTAGACACTCGAGCAGGGTTGACTCCAATGACAATCATGCAATTTAGTCCATTTATGAATAATGAAAATTTAAGTTAATATATGGTGAAGTTACACTTTGACCTCACTCAAAAATGAAAAAGAATTATGTTTAGTCCTTTCAACAATGATGAAATTATAATCTGACCTCTTAAAAATTTAGAATTCAATCCCAACCCGGACTAAAAGAATTTCTAAATCCATCCTTACACTAAAACTTTTGACAAAATTGAAAAACAAAATTCTCATCGAAAACAACATCGATTCATTGAAAATTTTGTCAATTTCAAACTTCGCAAATTTCATTCCATAGAGGCAATCCCAACTCGACAAAAACATCTTTTTTTTTTCTTTTTAGAAACTAGGACAGCGGTTGTAACGTATGAATTTTTGTCGTTATTGAATTACAATAGTATGGTAAAGCCTGAACAACAAACACAACTAATGCGGCTCAAACGTAGATCACACTTAAGGTGATGAATACTCTTAATCATCAGGCTATCACATGAAGTTCTGTAACAGATGAATTTATGTTAGAAGCAGTGACATTAAATTAGATGTTATAAAATTGCAATTTGGTAAATTTGATGAAATTTAATTTTCCTAAGTATTTGATTAAAATAAGTGCCACCTAAATATGGACATTCTCCCGGTCTCCGTGTATATATATTTTTCTTAATGTTGGTTTGCAAATTAAGGAATTTGTCGTGCCAGCTATGAAGAGCGAGAGACAACACAACTGTTGTCTGTTGGATCAGAATTTGGACATTTTACTTGTCACCAATTAATAAAATGCATCCTCATTTTTAATTAATTAATTTTAAAAAGGGTCGGGATGGGACTGTGCTGTCATTAGGTGTAATGTTGTAATTAAAGATTACTCTAACTATTTTATTTAAGGCAAATTATACCCAAAGTCATTAAACTATTAATAAATATATATTTTAATCACTTAAATTTAAAAATTATAAAATATTGCCAAATTATTTAAAAATTTCATTTAATAATAACATGGAAATAATAATTATTTCTCAATATGACCAAAATTATTTACCAAAATGTTTTTAAAAACATAATATTTTGATAAATAATTTTGATGGCATATTATTTAAGCAATAATTTTATTTCCATGTTGTTTTGATAACCTCTATTATTTATTAATAACTATGTTATAGGGATAAATCTCAAAATTATACATAAATTTTGGTCTAATATGCAATTTTATATATAAATTTTGATTTTATGTAATTTTATAAATGTAATTTTGATTGGATTCAATTCTTGTATTATTAACATAATTATTAACATAACATCATTTTATATTTATATATTGCACTTTACACATACAAATAATTATATTTATCTAATATAAAAATAAGTTGATATATTTATTTATTTAAATATGTATCATTAAATCAAAATTAAAGTTTCATGTATATATTTGAATTACAATTAAAGTTTTGTATGTATAATTATACTAAATCAAAATTTATGTATAAATTATACATTGAATCAAAATTGCATAATTTTGAGATTTGTCTGTTTTATTTATTATTTATATATTCTATAACTAAAATTGTATATTTTAAAATATTTATTAAAATATATATAAACATTACATTAGATATAAATAACAATATTATATTATTTAATAAAATAATTACCCTAGTGTTAAGTGACGTTAGTGGGTCATGTTTATCTGACGTATCTAAAAAATATATTTATTTTTTTCTTTTTTAATATTAAATTAGTGACTAATCCTTCACCTTTTGTCTTTTTTCTTTATTTTCCTTTCTTTTTCTTTTTTTTCTTCTCCTCCTTCCCAAATTGAAGCCCTAGCCGCCGCTAATCGCCGACCTCCACCGGCTTTTTTTCCCCCTCCTTCTTCTCTGCCATCATTGTATCACCATCTACTCATTGTCCCAAGCTCCATCTTCTTCCTTGTTAATCTAACTTACTCGTCCCCACACATTCGAACTCATTCAAACCCATCTAGCTTCTCCTCCACCATGGCAACCATCATCAGAAGAAACCACTACTTGCAAACCCCAAAACTTTCCCTATTCAAACCAAACCAGATTACAACCAAAACAACAATAAAAGTCACTAATATTTGGCAAACCACGAACTTGAAGACATCCAGAGAGTACTTGAGGGATCCCAGCGGTGGGAAACGGTCTGAGTTGCTGGAGAGACGATCGATGATAGGCAACGGTCACTCGGGTTTTGTTTGGGAAGGAGAGAAGATGAAGAAAAAAAAATGAAAGAACTAAAAAATGAAAAAATATATATATATATATATAAAAAGGAAAAGATTTTTTCTTTCATAAATATGTGCGATTTTAACATGCCAAATTAGATCAACATTATCCCATTAACAACATTTAACAATTGGGTGATTATTTTGTAGTAATTCAATAATATTAATGACGGTATTGTAAAATTTGAAAGTCGGGCGATTAAAATATAAATTTAATCAAAGTGTAGGGATGGATGCTGTAATTTAGCCTAAAACTTTTTATTATTTGTTGATTAAAAAATTATAAACTGTCGGCGGGGTTTTAGTTCTTGTAACTTGAACAAAAACTGAATAAAAATCAGACTAAATTCTGTAATTCGAATAAATTATAATAATTTTTTTCTCAAATCCAAAAATAAAGGGAATTGGGTTTTTTTTTTACATCATTGGATCTGCTCAAAGATAAGGCAGCACATGGCACAAACTTCAGGGCAAATTGTCACTTTCACTGTAAAAGATCCTATATTCTCAGACAACACTTCAGTCCATGTTTGACGGATAATTTTATATATTTTTGGTTTTTCTTATAGGGAGTTAAAAGTAGGTTTTCTTCTACCCTAATAATTCAAAAAAATAATTAAAAATTAAAATAGGTTATTTTATAAATTAATTATCGAAATAGATTGTTTGCTATAATATTTTAATTAGGTGATTGTGTGGTCATTTCTCACAAATATCATTTTATCTTTTCTTCTCCAAAAGGTCAGTTTTACTTTATTATTTTTTGCAAAAATATTATTTATGGAATCAAACCCACAACCATGCCATACACCTATCAATTGAACTAAAACAATTATTTTATAATATAATAAATATAATAACTAATTATATTGTAATCCAATGCCGCTTATTTATTTATTGGATTATTGAGTTAAAAAAAGTCTTAAAAATACGATTAAAATAACTAGCAAGTGAAAGAAAAAAAAGTTTATTGAATGTTAAAATATACCATATGTTTTTTTCCTACCTTAGCCAGTGGTCGAGGTTTCGGTTCTCGCCTTGGGTATAAAACAACTTTAAAACTCGTGGCTAACATCTATCCCCTTAATGGGCCTACAAAATGTAAAAGATTAGTTACAGAGTTCACTCCGATAGATACATTGCAAAATAAAAATATATATACCATATGTTTTTGTATTATTACAATATCGAAGGAGGAGGAATGAGAATAACGAGATTTGAATACATGTAATTTAAGTATCAAACAAAAACTTTAGTGACTATTTTAGAACAATATAAATTATTGAATATATTAAAAAATCTGAAAACAGTTTATATTTAACACTTATTTTAAATTTAGATAACACGTAGTTGTAGATTAAATCTAAAATTAAAGAGTTTTGGTTTTCTTTTAATTAAAAAATTATATTAGATATGTTTTGATAAGAATATATTGAGAGTTAATGTTGTAGGTAATAATTAGGTAAGGTGTTAACTAATTTTAAGTTATGCCATCCTTTACAACTTACTTCAACTTTGAATCATATGCTTCAATTTTTGTAATGCTAAGAGATAAGCCATCAAAGTAGGCATAACACTTAAAGACATCTTAATATATACAAATAGAATATTAAAAAAAAAAACCTTGATTGAATCTTAGTTCGATTATTATGGATATTGTTGTCAATGCAGGAGGGCGTGGGTTCGAGTGTGCTAAAGCGTATTATCCTCCTATTTATGGATTAGAGAGGGGTTATGAGTAATTTTAGGCATCGTGACATCTAAAAGTAATTATTTAAGATTTGGAGATATTTCAAAATTCAAATGCACTAAATATGGCCAATTAATAAAAAAATTTATAAAGTAATTGATTAAAACCCCATTTATAAAGTAATTAAGATAAAGGAGTTGATGCATTGTAGTAGGAAATTCCATTTGGATAGGGGCTAGAGAGAAGTTGCTTTTGGGCCATAGCTTTTAGGCCTCCGACGAATACGACGCCGTTTGTACGGATTATAATCTCATCTCTCCCCACTGCCTTTATATATTAAAAAAAAAGGCATAATGATAAATTTAGCCCTCAATGTTTACAATTTTTTTATCAATTTAATTATTATTTATTTTTTGAGCTAAATTTGCCCCTCAACATTTTAAAAAGAGTCAAAATTGACAATCAATCTTTCAAAAATAATCAAATTGTTTTTTTATTACGAAAATACTAACTAAAACATTAAATTTTCGAACATGATAGCCTACATGACAATCCATATATACTTCATGCTAAATTTTAAATTTTTTAATATTTTATAATTTTAAATTATTTATTGACTTGACATATAAAACAAATAGTGACATATTAAGATAAATTACATGTGGACTATCACACGAGTTGTCATACCAACATTGTTAAAAAAATATTTTAGTCAACATTTTCATTAAAAAAAATGAATCCACTCTTTTTGAAATGTTAACGGCAGAATTTAGCTTAACAAATAAATAAGGGCCAAAATGATAAAAGATGTAAACATTGAGACATTGGCATTATTAAAAAAGTTTGAGGCATTGGATTTTTGTGTACCTAAATTCAAGTCTCATCATACGTAACCGACACATGTGAATTTTAGTCTAATAGATCAATTTTGGTTCGAATTATTTTGGTTTTTAGTCCATTTTTACTTTACATTTGTCTAATTTTTCTTTGTAGAACATTTGTTTGTATTTGTAAATTCTAAAATTACCCTTCTAAATTAATAATTAAATCATATTCTTTTATATTTTTATAAAACCGATGTTGATTTTAAAATTTTAAAATTATATAATTGTATAATTACCATTTATTTTATTAAACATAAATTAAAAATTACGATATAATTATATTGAATAAACCAAGTACATCTAAAAAAATTAAAGTTGATTGTAATTATAATTTTAATTAAAAATATAATTACTAACCATGAAATTATATTCTTTTAAGATTATTTGATCTCAAGACCATTCGAATTCATTTCGGTCCACCCAAATAAGCTACTTTCAAGTTTCAAATCTATACACAAGGTCCACACTTTTTTTTTTTTGCCCTTTTAATTATACTGGTAAATTTTCATTTTTGATCCCTCTATTAAACTCAATTTTAAGATTTAATCTTTATATTTTTATGCCACTCTTTTTGCCATTTCAATTATAATGGAAAAATTTCAGTTTTGGTCCCTTTGTTAAACTCAAATTTAAGATTTAATCTTTAAATTTTTACTTCAGCTTTTGTTTGCCATTTCAATTATAATGGTAAGATTACAGTTTTGGTCCCTCTACTAAACTCAAAACTAAGATTTAATCTTTTATATTTTTATTTGACATGATTTGGTTCTCTAATTTTACAATAATATTAGGTAGTCCAAATAATTAACATATTTAACCATTCCGATTAATTTTTTCAATCTATTTTTAAACTACTATTCAATCAAAAATATTATTTTGGCGTGATGAATTGGAATAAGTACTATCAAAAATATTCATACCAACAACTAAAAGTATCAAGGGTGCTACTTTGTAGTTTCAACCTCTCTGTTATGCTCATATTAGAGATTTAGTCTTTATATTTCAATTTGACACAATTTTATCATCTGCTTTATAATGTCATTAGTTATCCCAAATAAATAATATCCTTAGCTCTATCGATTAAAATAATTACGTGAAATTCTATTAAAAAAAACACCTTTTAAACACAATATATATTTCTAAAGATGTTCAAACGGTTAACCGAACTGAACTAGTGTTAATTGAATTAATTGAACTTTTTAAGCCTTTAACCGTTAACCGAATCAAAATTTTTTCAAACAAATTTAACTGAACCGAAATATTTCGGTTAATTTGGTCGGTTAACCGAATTAACCGAAATTTATATGTTTTTGTTTTTTTGGTTAAAACAAGTATAAGACATATTTTTTTTTTTGATAATGGTCATTTGACCGAATTTTCCGAATTAAAACTACATATAGTTTGTATTATTAATTATTAAGTTCGGTTAATTATTAAGTTCGGTTAAATACCCGATTTCGAACCGAATTAACCAATAACCAAACTTCCAAAAAATCATTAATCGACCTCTGACCGAATTAGATCAGTTAACTGACTAATTAGCCGAATTAGATCGGTTCGATCAGTTAATTCGATTTTAACCAAAATTTGAACATTCCTATATATTTTTACATGAAGTTGGGATGAATGTTTTTAAGAAAAAAAAATTGACCTCATTATCTTGACCAAAATAACTAAGAGTATCGACTATTTTAACTAACTAATGAGTAGAGGAATCAAATTATATAAAATTAAAGGATAGATATTAAATCTTTTTATACATAGTAGAGAGACTGTAACAATAATTTGATCTAAAAGAATCTATATCTAACACAATCATTAGTTTTTATTTAATAAAAAATAGTAATTATTTTATACACAGATAATAAAAAGCAGGATTAAGATTTCGCCACATATCTTATTGATATTTAAAAATAAAAAATAAATTTAATTATTATAAGTGAATATATATTTATAAAAAATGAACGAGAGAGATGTCAAACTATTATTTATTAAAAATAATGTGTATGTATATATCTATATATGTGTATGCCTTGCAAATAATAAAAATATGCTTGAATAATGGAATTTATTCATATTTCATTATTATTGTTATTAATTAGTTTCGTTTAAATCATTTATCATTTATAAAATATTGGTTAAAATATGTTATAGATCTCTGTACTTTTCATAAAATTGAATTTAGTCTATTTTTCGATTTCAAATTTCGAGTTCAATTGTTAACATTGTTATTTTTTGGGTTAAATTTGTTGATGTGAAATTCTGAAATAAAAAAAAACTTGATAGTAATGTAATTAAAAGAAATAGCTTTGCACTAAATTTGAATTTAACAAAATAATTTTAATAATGTTAAGAGTTTAACTTAAATTTTGAAATTTGAAAAGCGAAGGAAATAAGTTCCTAAAAATAAAAATATAAGGACTAGATTTTATTTTATAAAAAGTACATAAACTTATGATATATTTAACATAGGGTAAACTATAAAAATAGTCACTTTTATTTGTCTCAGA
The DNA here is from genome assembly GCF_025698545.1 of Gossypium raimondii. Taxonomy (NCBI): domain Eukaryota; kingdom Viridiplantae; phylum Streptophyta; class Magnoliopsida; order Malvales; family Malvaceae; genus Gossypium; species Gossypium raimondii. The sequence continues at coordinate 55,867,931 of NC_068577.1, read as the reverse complement.
TTACAGTTTAGTCATTTATGTTTGAAATATTACGTTTTAGTCACTTACGTTATCGTTTTGTTACAAAGTAGTCACTTTCCCGTTAAGCTCCATTACCTTCCTAACGGCAATCCCACGTGGTAGTCCAAATAGGTTTTAAATGCCAACTTGGATGAGAATAAATGTTTTAGTCAAAATGGAAAAAAAAAAACTAAAAGAAAAAGGAGACGACCGATTTTTCTTTTTCAGTTTAAGGTATAATTAATTTAAAAGTTTCAATTAATTAAATTTATTTAATTAAAAACTTATTCTCATCCCAGTTGGACGTCCAAGTTGACGTTTAAAACCTATTTGGACTGTCATGTAGGATTGTTGTTAGGGAGGCAATGGAGTTTAACGGCAGAGTGACCACTTTGTAACAGAAAAATAACATAAGTGACTAAAATATAATCTGAAACAAACAAAAGTGACTATTTTTGTATTTTACTTTTTAACCTAAAAGAAAAAATTATAAAGAGATTTATCGGGCGAAGCTGGGGGAATTATACTATTATTTCACCTCCGAGTAAAACAAAAAAACCCTGAACTCACCTCACACTTCCCAAACCCCCAAAATTTCCAGAAAAAAGGAAGCCCCTTTATTATTATTTTCTGAAAAAACCACACACAAAAAAGAAAAAAAAAATGGGGTTATTTGTATTGTTGGTCGTAGAACGTCACTCTCCCAAAAAAAACTCTTTTGTCTTTTAATTTTGGATAGTTTACTATATTTTGGTTCTTTCTTTTTTCGTTTCATATTTCATTATAATGGGAAAGAAAAAGAAAAGTTCCCAACTTCATCGTAATCTCGACCTCCCTTCTCCTTCGGGTACGTTTCCATTTCGTTCTCTTTTTTTCAACCCAATTTTATTTTTGTAAAAGAGTTGATTCATGAAAAATGTTGCCCAATTTGTAAGAAATTGGTGCTATAATCCTTGAGCAAAAAGAAGTAAAATTTTGTTTACCCTTTCTTTTTAAGAAAAGGGAATGGGGTTTTCAGGTTTGTTGCAAATTTATTTTTTTCATCTGTATTGAATCTGGGTCACTTTGTTAATTAGTGGGGGAGTACATAAAAAATTTCTGCTTCTTGTGGGGTTTTAATTTCTTGAAATTGCAAGTCGAAGCTATTCTTTTTTGTTCATTTGACAATGAGGATGCTTTGTAGTTGATGTTTTTCTTCACAATATTTTGTATGAATTATTTAGTAAAATTGTGGGATTTTTGTGCATTATGAAATTTGATGAGGAAAGAAAGGTTTATTTTGCTAGTACATAGGCTGCAAAATCATATGATTTAGTTATTAAAGATTGAATTGAAAAAGGGGAAAAATATCTAATAATCTTTCAAGTGTATGATACTTTGCCCTAGAATGATTTTAAGCACAATGCTTAGTTTTGCTTCTTTGCCACTTTGTATAGTAGTTTGATTGTATCTGTATCGGCCTGCTCGCCATTATGAAACCTAGATGATTCTCTTGATAAACATTGCATAATTTGCCTGTTATTATAGGTATGAATAACAAATCTTCACATTTACCTGCAAGGTTGATTAATAGAATTATATAGGTTGCCAACTCGCAATGGCTTAAATGTTTTTGTCGTCTATCTTATTCTTATTATCGTCTTCTGTATAGTCTATACATTATGTACACATTATTTTTGTAAATTTTGTGGCCTGACTTTTTTGAATGGAAAAATCTAGGACCTCATGTATGCTTTTCAATTTCGAGTTCTATATCTTATTACCGAATGTACTTAGACGGTAATCCCCATGTCTGAGATGAATACAGGTACTTTAAGAAAATCGAAAAGTCGCCGCAACGTTAAGTTAGATGAGGCTTTGGTGATTATCTATCTTGGTCTCAGTAGATGAAATATTGTCTAGAGTTGAACGCTTGTATCAACAAAAATGTACCATTTGTTTGCATCACTCTTTTATACTTTGCTACATTTTCTTCTGCATTCTTATCCTTATTTTCTGTTTGACGTAGTTCTTCTACCTTGATTTGGTTAGATGCTATGTTACTCGGACTCAGGTGTGAGTGTCGGGTTTGTGTCTGGCATGGGTATGTTTGGTTTTTTCCAAGTTTTTTTCATATATTTGAAGGGTACTTAAAGGGTCATGCCCATTTTTGAGAACAAGTCGGATATGGGTACTTTAAGCAAATTGAAAAGTTGCGGCAACATAGATTAGATGAGATTTCGGGGACTATCTTTGCCTTAGTACATGAAATATATTCATGCAATGGAAGATTTGGCCTATTTTCAGCTAATAATCTGATATTGTGGAATAGTTAAGAAGTCTCCCCTATTTAAATGTGAATAAACATTGTGCCTTTTGTGGCGTATTGCAGAGAACATGCCGTGCTCACCGGGGACAGCGTTATTATCAAAAGAGGTTTTGTTCTTTTCCTCATTCATTTTCGAAAATCGTTCCTTCTCCAATGGTTTTTTCGTTATTTTTTTAACCGATAGTCCTTTGATATCTTTTTATGCTTTTGTTAGCATTCTTCAAATTTGGATGCTGGCATTGATGTTGGAAATGGTTCAATGAAGCTACTTAATTCTAACTCTTCTGTTGCTCATCACCATTACAATCTTGGGCGTTCGTTATTCTTAAAAAGATCACGCCATTACTATGGTCATCACTACTCCCGCCGAAACTCCGGCAGCCTTTCAAATCCAACAACTTCTCGTGGCTTGATTAGTCCTTTACATGATGAGAGATTATCTTTCAAGTTTGCTCAATATAAACCCGAGTCTGGACGAGGTGCAGGTTGTAGTGTCTCATCCCTAGAATATATTCTATAGCATATTAACATCAGGAAACTCTTGGCAAATTTTAGAAACTCATGTTGCTCGTTTTCACTTCCAGTCTCTGCCATTAACTTCAGTTTACAAACTTTTGCAGATGGTGGGGAAAAAGCATTTGGCAGACCGGAAAGAATTAGGTCCACTTCATTGGTGATGGATGCAGTATTGCCGGACCAGGTGAATGCGGTTTGTGGCTTATGTCAAAAGCATTTGAGACGGAAACCTTATATTCTCGGGAACACCCTCGCTTCTGGTGAATTCTCTGTTGTGGCAGTTCTAGTTTGTGGCCACGTATACCATGTGGATTGTTTGGAAAAGAGAACGAGTTTCGAGGAGAGGCGTGACCCGCGGTGTCCGTTATGTTCCAGTTCACCGTCACAAATTTGATTCTTCTAGTGGAAAGAAGTGATTGTACATATATCTACATGTTTTATCGTACTAATTTTCGAGAACTATAGGAGACAAGTTAATTAGGGCATAAATATAGGATGTTTGTTTATGATCTAAGCTGTAGTTTTACAGACTAGGATCTTAACCATGCAATTGTATTGCTAATGTTCTAGTTGGCAGCCATTAATGCTTGAAAAATGCTCATTTTGTACCTTAAAAAACCTTTTCGCTGTTCTTGCAAGAAACAGCAGTATAGTTTTTCTTAATAGGCCGTTTGCTTTAGCTATTTTTTTTTAGGCAGAATTTTGCCTTAAAACTCTAAATTGATTAAACTGGCCAAATTAACTTTAACAAAAAAGAAAAAAAAAACCACTGAAATTGATTTAAGCCGGTTTAATTAATTCCAACTATTTTAAAATTTTGGTATATTATGTAATAAAAATATGTTTTATTTGCATTTATAAAATAAATCTTAAAAAAACTTGGTTAATCTCGTCTATTTTATTAGGGTAAAGTAATCATTCAACTTTAAAAGTTACAAAATAGTTGCTTAATTATTAGTAAATTTAATTTTCGGTCCTTAACTATGAAAAGTTACAAAATGGTTACTTAACCATTCAAATTTGTTTTTCGGTCACTTAATTATCTTGGATTTTTTAATGTTTTCATTTTAAATTAGCCTGTTAGTGAGCAAAAAAAGACAAAATTGAATATTTGAGTGATCATTTTGAAACTTTTCATAATTGGATGACTGAAAAAGAAGTTTACTAATAGTTGGGTGACAATTTTATAACTTTTCATACCACTCGTATAATTTATCAGCTTTATTATCATGGAATACAAGCTTTAAATACAAGTCTTTAAAATATTGATAAGCAAATATCAAAAGACCGCATAGCGCAGTGGATTAGCGCGTTTGACTTCGGATCAAAAGGTCGTGGGTTCGACTCCCACTGTGGTCGATCTTTTTAATTAGTCAAAAAAAAAAAATACCGATAATTTGTAGGCTATTAGACCGTAATTGTGGACCGTATTTAGAATGATTAATTTGTAGGCTATTAGATCTTTTTCATGGATGTCCGTATTTAGAGTTGGCAATTATCTTTCAATAATTTTATTTCTAAATTTGGAATTTATATATATTTTTTATAATGCAATGTGATTTATCGATTAGAGTATATTATTTTGTATTTTATCAGAAATAATTAAAATAATATTTTTTTACAATTTAAATTATATTATTCCTTCTTATATAATTGGGGTGTGAAATGGGTTGCTCAAACTCCCATTCTTATAACATAATACTCTTGCCATTAAAGTTGTTCATGGGTCGAGTTGAGTTCGGGCTGAGCCCTAACAAAATTTTAGGCTCGATTGATAGGCCTAGGTCAACCTGAAAAGTAAACTTAAACTTTTGCCTAAACTAGCCCGGTCCGCCCGTATTAGAATATTTTTTATATAAAAAGTTTAAAAATACAATACATCAAAAATATTAAAATAAATGTCTCCCAACCAATTGAAAATAAATTTTTTTAAAAACAATTTATACTTAAATAACATTAATATAAGTGCAACTTAACAAGCAAACGTTTCTAAAATAGTGGTAAAATTAACAATATAACAAGAATTATACAATATCCAAATAATAACAACAATGAGAAAACAACAGCAAAAACAACAATATTTTTTTTTTTACAAATTCGAGCTGGGCCTAAGCCAAAAAACCTTACACGAGACCCAACCCATTTTCTAAATAAGCATTTTTTTTTACCCAAACTCATTTCCTCCTATTTTTCAGACGGGCCTTAAGAATTGACCATGTGACCCGACCCATGGGCAAGTGACAAGTCTACTTGCCACTAGATCAAGAGGTTATTAGCAATTTAAATTATATTATTATAATATTTTTTATTTTTTCATATTTTTATATATATAACTTAGATGCGGTAGTATAACATTTTCTAATTTTTAATCTTATTATTTCAACCATAATTTTATTTAATTATTTTGAATTTTTAATAAAATATATTTTAGTAACCTTTTATCCTTATTATCTGTGAAACATAATTTAACACTAATATAAAGTTATTTTTGAGTTGACGCATTAACAAGGCGTGAACTCCATAATTTAAACCTAAATGAGAACCATATAAATTATTTATAAATAAAGTTTTTAGTGTGAGATAATCAAATATATATTTTTATAATTAAATAATTTATGTATAAATTTCTTATATGGTGTATTTCTTAATAACCTCGTAATCATAAATAAATGTATCACAATATTAAAATAATAAAAATATATGATGCTTATGGTCAGGGTGTTCATCGCCTCAGGTAGAGGCGTATCTAGGGGAGGACTGGCAGGGGCCCCGGCCTCCCTAAAATGAAAATTTTTTCATTTAGGTCATTTAAAATTTTTAAAATTCTAAACTAGTAAAGGTAAAATTATACTTTGACCCCCTAAAAATAATAAAAGTTTGATTTATTTTTTTAAAAAATTACATTTTTACTACTATAAAAGTTACAATTTAATTTCAACCCTTCCTAGAAAAACTTTCTAACTTCGTCTCTAATCTCATATATGACTTAAATTTAAGTCGCGTTTTGAGGTTTTACGCTGGTGCTAAATTTATATCATTGTTTTCGTAATCATAAAACATGGTATTTTATTGTACAAAAATATCTTATCCAATCTGAAGTAATTGACACACATGCTAAATTGAGAATAAACTCGAACCATTACGTATTGAAATTTTCATATATGTATGCTTTTAAAAATGAAATTTTATTTTCATATATATTAAAAATTATAAAAATAGGTTCAATTATCAATTTAATTGATTTTAGCCAGTTTAATCGGTTTATATTAGTTTGCGAGTTAACTTATTTTTATCTTCATCCGATTGGTTTGTCCAATCCAATATAGATAACATTGAATTTTAGAATTTTTATATTTGTAAAGTCATTCTTATTTTTCATTCTTTAAATTTTAAAAAGTTTTTATTTTTTCATAAATTTTTTGTTTTTGTTAAATTATTATATTTTTAATTTAAAATATATAAAAATATTTTTAAGAATTTTTATGTACTTCTAAAAGGTAATGATCAAATTGACAAAAAAATTGTAAATATTGAGGATTAAAAATTATTTTACCTTTGATACCGTTAACTTTAATGGCAAACTTAGAGAGAGGATCGAGATTTTAAATAAAAAATATAATAACTCAATGTCTCAAAATTAAATTATAAGAATTAAAATTAAAATTTCAAAACATTATAGAAATCTTTAATATATTTAAAACTTAAAACTTAAAAATTATATTAGAAAAAATACAAAAAATTATTATTCAATATTGAATTTATGACAAACATTTGAAATGTAAATTTCTTTTTATTAAATAAAATAAAATGGTTTAAAAAACATAGACTAAAGAGTAAAGATAGCCATAACATTTAAAATATGGTTTTAATGGTCTTATAATATTTAATTTAAATATTTTAATTTCTCTTAATTTAATCATTTAAAAGTTTTAAATCATTACGTTAACATTTTTTATCTTAAATGAAATGATTGTTTCCGAAAATTTTTTATCATAATTACAAATATAAATGATATAAAATAAGATTGAATTTTTTAGAATTTTAAATTAGTAAATGTAAAATTACATTTCGATTCTCAAATTTAATTTAATTTTTAAAAATTATAAAATATAAATTATTAAAATGATAAAATTATATTTTTATTATCATAAAAATTATAATTTAATTTCGATTATTAAACAAAATGTAAATATAAAATATAAAAATTTCCAAAAATTGCACATTACCATTAAATCGAAAGAATAAAACATTTGAGTATAGCGGAGATTCGAATAATCACACCGAACATTCGAATGCAAAATGCGAATCTGACGGTTACGAATTGATTTAAAACCCCACGCATCAAAAGATCAACCGTAAAAATTTTAAGCAATAATAATAATTCATAACTTCCTTCCAACAAACATCACCTTAATAAAACCTTCAAATATTTTTGCCAACTTATAAACTCCGCCATTAAAAGCTCTTTCAGCTGTCATCAAATTTTCTCTGTCAAAAAAAAAAAAATCCATTGATCCCTCCTTTTTCGGTGGCGGGAAAAGGGATAGTTCAGACAGTGCTTAAGAAGCCATTGAAAAAAAGGGTCTTCTTTGTAGTTTCTCGGTATCTATTGCGACCATGGCGACGAATTTAGTGTCACCGAAGAAAGTTGCTTCGATAACGGAGAGAGTATGGCAGAGTGTTTACGGGAATTCTTCTTCGAGCAGCAGCGGCGGCGACAGCGACAGCAACCATCAGAGGAGGTGTTCTTACGAGAGCGATGATGATGAGTACGAGGAGTATGATGGGGTTGGGACCGTACAGTTGATGCAGATGGGATCTGAAAGAACCAAGAATGTGCTGATTCTGATGAGTGATACTGGCGGTGGTCATCGGGCTTCGGCTGAGGCTATCAGGGACGCCTTCAGTATTGAATTTGGTGATGAATATAGGGTACAATTTCCTTCATTTTCTAATAGCTTTTTCCTATGTTTTTTTTAAGGGTTTTTTACAAAAATAATATAAAAAAATAAAAAATAACCAAAATGTTATACATTTTTTTATTTACCAAAATATATATAATTTTTTTTATTTACCAAAATATATAAAAAAACCAAAAAAACAAAAAAAAAATCTGGACCGATTTGACAGTTCCCTTGGTCAAGGAACATCATTGTGACACCAAACAAGGAAACCTTGTTGGCGGCACCAAACAAGGATTCCTTGTTACGGCACCACCTTAAATATTAAGGGTGGTCGGTTGGTGGGGGGAAGAAGGAGAGGGGAAGAAGAAGAAAGAAAGGAAGAAAGAAAAAGAAGGAAAAGGAAAGGAGAGGAAAGAAGGAAAAAGAAGGAAAGAAAAGGAAAGGGGAGGAAAGAAAGAAAAATAAGGAAAGAAAAGGAAAGGAGAAGAGGAAAAAAAAAGAAAGAAGAAGAAGAGGGAATGAAGGAAGGAAAAAAAAAAAGAAAATAAGGCAATTATTATTATTAATTTAAGATTTTTGCAATATTTGTGTGTTAAAAAATAATGTTAAGTACATTTTACGTATTTTATTAATTTATTTAGGATATATAATTTTGAGATATATTTAGCATGAAAAAATTAATGGTATGTACATTATATGTTGATTAGGAATTTTTTATGAAATTGACTTAGGATGTTGAAATTAGTTTTGTTAGGAAAATAACATTAAAAGTAAAATGATAAAGAAATATATTTAAGAAAACATAAAATACGAAAAGAAAAAACGAAAATTATATATTCACCGAAAGTAAGAAAATGCGAAAAAATTATATCTTTAATAAATTGTAAACATAATGCACTGAAAAAGTATAAAATTATAAAATTTAAAATTACGATATTTTTAAAATAATAAAATGCGGAGAGAAAATACGAACAAATGGCCAAAATAATAGTGTATTTCTAACTTTTAAAAATTGAGAAATAGTTAATACAAATATTTTAAAAAATGTAATGAAATAATATAAAGTAATAAAATAAAAATAAATATATTTTTATTGAAAATATAAATCGGAAAAAATACGAGCAAATGGCGGGATAAGGATTTTTTCTTACACCAAATAAAAACCCGATTTTAGTAATTTTTTATTTTGGTAAATAAAAATATATATAATATTTTGGTAATTTTTAAATATTTTATTATTTTTGTAATGTTTTATTATGGGTTTTATAAAAATAATATAAAAATAAAAATTACCAAAATATTATAACTTTTTTATTGACCAAAATATATATAATTTTTATTATTTACCAAAATAGTTCAAAAAAGTAAAAACAAAAAAGAATAAAAAAGGAAAAAAACACAAGAAATTTATAAATTAATTTTACACTAAATACACTAAATAATACGAGTAAATGGCGGGGATAATGGTTTTTTACAGTAAATTAATTTGAAAAACACACTAAATTAATAAATTTAAAACATTATGTAAAATTATAAAATTAGAAATGAAGATATTTTTTAAAGTAATAAAATGCGGAGAAAAAAATACGAACAAATGGCCGAAGTAAGAGTTTTTTACTAACTTTTTTTTCAACTTGCAGGCTTCGCAATGACTTCATTGATTAGCAAAAAAAGCCACATATCTGATGCGGTTAATAACGCGGTATGAATTATTATTTATTATTTATTTAAAAAGGATAGACGTACAAAGAAATAATGTTATCGTAAAATTTTTCTGTAATTTTACACTATCAGGACTCGTACCGAGTTTTAAGGGGCCGTGTGAGTGTTTTGAAGAATATTCTGGATGCACGGTTGATGCCGTACTTAGAGCTAGCCAGATTTGGGTCCGTAGCACAGATCCAGTACACCGTATTGCGCTTTCATTTAATATCTACGCTAGTGGAGCGGTGGCGCCTGGAGACCCACACTTTTCATTTTCCGTGCGGGGAGTGCACGGCGACCCACACTATCAACGTATGATATTGGAGCCACCATCCGCGGTTCTTCAGCCCCGTCTTCTTCATCAGATGCATTTTGCTCCATACCGACTAACTCAGCAAATAAGTGAATCGGTGCATTCTTGTCACTCCCATTCCCACAGTAGAGATCGACCATTGTCTCAACATCTTCGTCGTCTGCAAGTTCCATTTCGACGAATTTGACTGGATTTGTCGAAACTAGAAACTTGTAGAAAATTTTTGCTATCCTTCTCCCACAACGTCTTAAAATTTTTGCATTAATCCTTGCCTTCATTTCATCAAACGAGACATTTCTATTAAATCTCATTGCTATTTGTTGCTGACATTCAAATACACATCCAACACTTGTTGTTAAGATGACTCCGTCGAAATAAACGCATACAAAAAACTTAGCATCCATCTTGAATATTTAATCTGTCAAAAAATAAACAAAATCTCGTAAAACATCTTGCACGGATAATAAAATAAATAACTTAAATAAAAAAACTAATGTTTCAATATTCAATTTTGTACATGAAAGCCATTTAACCACTAATCCTAATAACTAACACAATAATAATATTAATAATTTTATATACAAAATAATACTAACTAAAATTATTAATAACTAACTACAAAAATAATACTAATTTTTACTAACAATAATACTAACTAACATCTTAATAATAATAATAATAATAATAATAATAATAATAATAATAATAATAATAATAATAATAATACTATAAAATTTTTATTTTTTTGTAATATTTTGATAATAAAACCCTAACTAAAACTATTAATTTGAGTTTTATTGATTTTAATCTTAATAACTAAACTAAAACAAAAAAAATACAAATTATACAAAACAATAACAATAACATAATCAATTATTTTTAAAAAAATACCTGATTTTTCTCTTCTCTTTCTCTCTTTTTCTTTTTTTTTCCGCAGCACCTCTTCTTTCTTTTCTTTTTCTTCTAATTTTTCTTGTTTCAGCTGGACAGAGTTCGTGTTTATAACATGAGTGGTGCCGCCAACAGGGAACCCTTGTTTGGTGCCGCCAACAGGGAACCCTTGTTTGGTGCCGCCAATGGGTTCCTTCTTTGGTGCATGCCAATGTGTTCCCTTGACCTGTGGAACCATCAAATCGGTCCGTGTTTTTTTTTTTTTTTTTTTTTTGTTTTTTTGGTTTTTTTTATATATTTTGGTAAATGAAAAAATTTATATATATTTTGGTAAATAAAAAATGTATAACATTTTGGTAATTTTTTATTTTTTATATTATTTTGTAAAAACCCTTTTTTAATCTTTTTATAATATTATGGTATCTTATAACAAATATCCTTGCCTGCAAATTCAAATTTCATTACTTTGGATTAATTGCATTGAAAGTCCTCAACTTTGTTTAAATTTTAAATTGGTCCTTAGATTCCATCATTAAAAGTAATATGACATGTAGCATATTAAATCTGTGATCAAATTATAAATACGTGTACACTTTTTGCATGAACAACTTGAATCTCACTTAGTTTAAAAAAGTATAAGAGCATTTTCTTGAAAATGACATATTTAAAATTTAAGGTATTAAAGCAGTTATTTATGTTTACAATTTGATAATGTTTAAAATGAAAAATTATATATTTGACCCTTTAAATTTTATAAAATTATAAATTAATATCTGATAAAATTGCATTTGGACCTCTAAAATAGTTTTCATTTGATCCTTTGAAAATTATAAAGCTATAAGCTAATAAATTGGTAAAACTACATCTTAACTCTCATAAAATTATGTAATTCAGTTTCGGCCATTCAAGAAAAAATTTTTAACTTCGCCCTTGATTAGATTTGAGCTGACATTTAACTCTCAAGATAATAAGCTACCAACAGAACCAGATTTGAAATTTGAGAGCAATTCATTATCTTTGACCATATATAATTTGAAATTAACTTGAGTTTATATTAAATCCAATGTTTTTAATCTATGGATGAAATGTTTTTGGTTTTTCAGATAATTGTGAAAGATGTGTGGAAAGAATACACTGGGTGGCCATTGAATGACATGGAGAGGTCCTACAAGTTCATGGTGAAACATGTACAGCTCTGGAAAGTTGCCTTTCATAGTACCTCTCCTAGATGGATACATAGCTGCTACCTTGCTGCCATTGCTGCTTATTATGCCAAGTACCTTTATCTTTTTTATATCACTTTTCATCTTCCTCATAATTGATCAGCTGAACAGGTCCACATAAGTGATGATGCTTTAGTACCATGATTTTAAACATTTAGATGGGGTTTTATTAACTCAAATATTGGTCATTTGCAGGGAGGTAGAGGCAGGCCTAATGGAGTACAAACCAGACATTATCATTAGTGTTCATCCATTAATGCAACACATTCCACTCTGGGTTCTTAAATGGCAAGGCCTTCAAAAGAAAGTAGTTTTTGTCACTGTTATTACAGATCTGAACTCTTGTCACCCTAAATGGTGAGTTTTTGACAAAACAAAGACCTTTTTTAAGTTCTTTAATGTTTTAACGAATTGGAAGCACTGGTTCAGGTTCCATCCAGGGGTTAATAGATGTTATTGCCCTTCAAATGAGGTAGCCAAGAGAGCATTATATGATGGTCTTGAAGAGTCACAGGTTCGGGTTTTCGGCTTGCCAATTTGGCCTTCTTTCGCAGGAGCTGTTCTTTCCAAGGTGAGTGATCTTAGGCATAAAAAAATTCTTGGTTATGTCATCTATATGATTACTTTAATGGGGTTTTCTGGTTTCTTTTTTTGTAGGATGACTTGAGAAAAGAGCTTGAAATGGATACTGATTTGCCTGCTGTTCTACTAATGGGAGGAGGTGAAGGAGTGGGACCTGTTAAGGAAACAGCAAAGGCTCTTGGTGAATCATTGTATGATAAAGATCAAGAGAAACCGATAGGACAATTGATCGTCATATGCGGCCGGAACAAAGGCCTTGCCTCGACATTGGAATCGAAGGAATGGAAGATCCCGGTGAAGGTAAGTTTCATTTTGTTATTTCGAAGTACTCATGACAGATACTTACCCGAGATCGAGTAACATAATCTTATTGTAGGTAAGAGGGTTTGAGACACAAATGGAGAAATGGATGGGAGCTTGTGACTGCATAATCACAAAAGTAAGTTCATGAAATTTCAATATGAAACTCTGTCTATATTTATATACATAGATTGATCTTATCTATTTGAATTACAGGCGGGTCCCGGTACCATTGCAGAGGCTTTGATTACAGGGCTGCCTATTGTTCTCAATGACTACATTCCAGGACAGGTTTAAATGACACAATCTTTTCTACTAATAACACTGCATTATTCATGAGCTTCAATGGCTTCTTGTTTTTGGTGATTGCAGGAAAAGGGGAATGTACCATATGTAGTCGACAACGGAGCTGGGGTTTTCACCCGAAGTTCGTCGGAAACAGCTAGAATTGTGGCCGAATGGTTCAGTACAAAGACAGATGAGCTGAAGAGGATGTCGGAGAATGCTCTAAAACTAGCACAACCAGAGGCTGTATTTGATATTGTAAAGGACATCCATGAGCTAGCCTTGCAAAGAGGGCCTCTTGCCAATATTCCTTATGTCTTGACATCATCATTCACAAGCCTTATTTAATACTTATATGTATAGAACATCTAAATATCTTCGACCAAGATCTGTGTAGCTAAGCTGTACTGTTATAGCATCATTCTTTGGCCTCAGGTTTGTCACCATGAAAGAGCTGCAAAGTTTTTAAAAAACAAACTCTGGGGGTTCGTTAGATTAATGTCAAAGTTGAATTGTTGTAAGCTGTTATGTTGCAATGTTACATGTTTTTTTGTTTTCTTTTCTACATGAAAATGGCATTCTCTGCTCAAATTTGTGATCTGTTTGGAATGAAATTTGTTCTAAGCTTGCTTTTAGGTTCAAGCCAATGACGCGTATGATTTTCAGTACTTAAATTCGAGTCTTATTATATATAAATTTTATTGATTATTTGAATATAAATTTTTGAGATGAACACTAGGTGCCGTTAAACTAAAAATTGAGGCTCGATAAAATTGTGCATTGGATCACTAAAAAATAAATTTGATATTTATCTATTTCTTTTGTGCAAGCAAGCAATTATATTCTAAAGGAAAAAATATAAACATAAAGATTAAATATTGAACTTTATGTCAATAACTTTAAACTTACACAAATTTATCACGAGTTATTTGGATGGATTAAATTGAACAATTAAACTACTACGACTAAGATTGATAAAAGAAAATTATTAAACCAATAAAATTAATTTTTTTTTATAATTTAGTTTTAAACTAAATCCATTTTTAGTTATGAACGTAAGATAATGACGTGGTAGTAGTTGATGCTTTGATGGTGGGTCAATAACAATGTACCCTTTATCCTTTCCTTTTACGGAAAGATCAAGAATAATGAATGCTTTTGTATCACTCTCTAATGGATTAGGTTAGGTTTGAAAATTTATTCAAAAAATCGAAGGATTTAGACAAAAAATGAGGATTGTTAACTAAATGGGTCGAGTCTTGAGTAAATTTTTTTGGGTCCGGGCCTGGATTCGGTCCAACCCGAATACATGTATTTTTAAAAGTTATTGAAAAATATTTGTTTTAATATTTTTAGTGTATTTGATATATAATATTTTTAAATTTGTTTTATATAATAAAATAATTTTAAAAAAATTAATACGATTTGAGTCGGACCCAAATTTAACATCTATAATCTAAATTAAATTTGGATAAAAATTTAAACTCATTTTTTAGACCGAACCCAAATCTATAAATCGAAACTAAAATTTTATCCAATCCTAACCCCACAATGTACAAACTCTAAATTCCAACGACTACAATGTTTCTTTTTCATTTATTTATTACTCCAGCAATGATTTTCCTTGACATACATAGTTTTTGGTATTTAATAGTTAAAATTAGGTAAAAGTTTTAAACGAAACCAAATCTCTTCTATAAATATTTTCTTTATTTATAAAATTTAAATTTAAATTTAAATTCTTACTTATAAAATTTTAGATACCAAATTAATAAATTTGTGTTAAAAATTTAATTTAAATTATTGAAATTTTAAGAAGGCTAAAATACAATTTTTTTATTCAATTAAAAAATTAAAAGACTTCAATTAACCATAACCAACATACCAAGATTTAGGTCGACTGCTTCGATTTAGGTCGGATTTGAACAATGTTTTTTGTCATCTGGTCGTTTTAACCCAAATTTAAATAAATGTTTTTAAAATTTTGTTTTTATTAAATTTAATTATAAAAATTTATAGATATTAAGATAAAAGTTATATATATTATCATTTTTTAAATAGTAATATGAAGTTTTTGAGTTAATCTAAAATTGCATTTTTCGTCTATTTTGATGAAATTTCGGATAATTTTTTTGAAATCTAGGTTAGATAGACCTGATTTATTATGAAATAATTTAAAATAAAATTTATTCAATTACTATAAAATAGATAAATATAATTTTTAATTATTTAATAAGTATTTATTTGAGCCCATGGGCCAAACCAAGAAAACAAATTTAGTCAAGCCCGTGAACATGGCCCATCACACTTTTGCTAATTAACAAAATCATTAAAAAATTTGCAATTTTTTTTCCTGTAATTCAATGGTTTAAGAGTTTATTTTAGTAAAACTAAAAGATTAAAAAATGATTTAAGTGCAAAAAGTATTGGCATTGGTCTATAATATTAACATTTTAATAATGTTTTATATTATATTTAATTACTTTAATCGAAAAAGAGGAAAAACAAAGAAAGGAACCAATATTGGTGGGCAAGCAATTAATCTTCCACACGTTAGATTCTCAATATAACGGTTTACAAAATGCCACATTTCTTTAATTTCCTTAATAAAGACTAAAAACATAATAGAAAATTTTGAATAATCATTTTAATTTTTTTGGTATTGAAATAAAAATATAATGAAAACACAAAACACAAAAATTCACTTTTATTATAATATTTGTTTTTATATAATGTCTACAACTACCCATAATTATTTTCGAATAATGTGCTTTAATACACTCGAATTTACATTTTCTACATTAACAATAATATCGATGCCAATTAAATTAAGACTCGACAAACTCGACTGATATTATTTTTATTACAATGATTTAAAGGTTCGAACATGCTTAAATATAGATATTTTATAATTTAATTAATTTAATATTTGAAAGAAATTAAGAAATATATAAAAAAAATTGGAGTATTAAAAAATCCGAGGAAAACTTGAATAAAGGTGACATTCGTCTTCATCAACCTCCATGTTCCCTCACTCTCATTCAGTCAATCTCTGCCGTTGATCTTCTCTTTCTAGATCCATGACCCTTATGTCCTTCATATCTAGGGTTTCCCTTTCCAACACGATCTCCATCTCCCGCCACCACAATGTCCTCCAAGATCAGCGGCCGGGTTTCGCCTCAGCCGTGTCCCCACCTCCTCGACTTCTGCTACCGCAACGGCTCCAATCCGTTTCGCGCCCTCCAGGACTGTATCCGTGTCAAGCCGCCCGGTGGTCGCGCCGCCATACGGAGGGAACCCTTCGAGGTGCCCCGGTGCGGCACTTGCGACGAATCCTCCCGTCCAAGGCTCTACGCTTGCGTCGCCTGCGCCGCCGTGTTCTGTCACGCGCCTCCACTTCATTCTCACGCGTCGGCTCACGCGCTTTCAGTCCCCGGCCACGAGATCGCTGTTGATGTCGACCGAGCTGAGCTGTTTTGCTGCGCGTGCCGTGACCAGGTCTACGATCGCGACTTTGACGCCGCTGTAGTCGCTCAAACCATCACCTCCACCACCTCCACTTCTGGATCCACCGTAACTCAATGCAAAGCCACGGGATCTCAACCGGATAACCTCCGAAAGCGCCGTCGAGTAGATTATAGCTTGTGGGCTCCAAATTCAAGAGAAAACGCCATAATCGAAAACCATTCGATTCCTCTCCACGACGCCACCAATGGTTCATTGATTTCATCGACAGAATTACCTTGGGGATTACGCGGATTGAATAATTTGGGGAATACGTGCTTTATGAATTCGGTTTTACAAGCATTGCTCCATACGCCACCATTGCGAAACTATTTCTTGAGCGATCGGCATAATAGATATTATTGTCAGCAAAAAAATGGCTCCACCCTCAATGGTTCCAAAAATTCAAGATTCTGTTTGTCTTGCGACATGGACGCCATGTTTTCGGCTGTTTTCTCGGGGGATCGTACTCCTTATAGTCCAGCTAAGTTCTTGCACAGGTTAATTTTCAATCAAAAAGTTGATTTCCCCCCTTCTTTTCTTCACTATATTGATGTTGTGTAAGCTGTTAATATTTGCTTTTGAGGTAAAAAGAAAGGTGTGGGGCTAATTTGATGAGGTTTTTGCAGTTGGTGGCAGCATGCAGCAAATTTGGCGAGTTACGAGCAGCAGGACGCACATGAATTCTTCATTTCCATGCTTGATGGAATCCATGAAAAGGTGGCTAAGGAAAAAAGGAAGACACACAGTCCAGGTGACTATCTCTCTTACTGTGTTAGATTGTTGTAGTGACTTCGAGTTACATTTGTAGAATATATTTAAATGCTTAGTAATTTGAATATGTCCTATGCTTGGAGTTCCCATATAAAGTAAATCTTTAGATTGAAGAATCTCCTAAATCTAAGGAATTTGTTTCTGGGTCCACATCTACATTTGTTCTGTAATTGCTGATCTATGTGTTAGGTACATGTTTGTCAGTTTCTTCAAAGGGTGTTTCTTCTAGAAGGGTACTGTTATCTTTTGCATTTGATCAAATAATATGAATGTTTGGAAGTGTAGTACATCAAATATTGACTTTGATTGTGTAGTAATAATGTATTCATGCTGACATGCCCCGGTATCCATTTTGTCTATAATCGGTTTTAGATTGATGGATTTGGTTAGCAATTTTCATTAACTCTGTGCAAACAATGGGGTTGTCTGCTCCTATTTGTTTTAGTGGCCAAAATTTATAGTTACCAAGAGGCTGATCGAATCCAGATAAGAGCAATTTAGTTAACTAACTAGAATAGATCACTATAAGAAGTGAGTTGAATGAAGAAATCATGTTGGGCAAATGAGCATCTACTGTCTGTCTATCCCTCACTTTACTGTTTTTAGCATTTATATTTTTAATCGACATCATCAAAGATTTTGCTAAAGATTAAGAAGTAACTCCGATATTTAACTGCAGGGTGTGAGTTTAGGTCCCTTCTTTCTTGCCCTAGTTGTTGACACGTGCTCTCAGATTTAGTACTGCAGGCTTGATGATGTCAACTACTTTACTCCAGTAAGTCAACCTTCCTTAGCCCACTTGATTTGATCATAGGAATTTCTCACCTCACCTAATTCTCATTTTACTCCCCCTTAACCATGTATAGGATCTCTTCGTTGGACAAAGTTGATCCTTGTCTCAGAAAAAGGAGAGAGTTGCTTTAGTTTTACAATGTGCATCAAAGGCATTTTTGTTTTTTGGATCATCTTGTTTCTAAATAAACTTCCTTCAATCGCCTTGGATGGGAAGAACCCCAGGTTCTTTTGAACTTGATTAAGTTGTCTACAAGGTTATCCCAACTTAATCCATTTCTCTACCTCTTACTCCTCCTTTTCTTTCTCGCTATTTTCTGGTAGTGTTTATAAAGCCTAAAATGTCTTCATGTGTGTTGAGAAGCGATCTTCTGCCTGGAAACTCGAAGTTAAATATAAACAGACAAACTCTAACCATAAGTTGTCATTGAGCGATAGTTGAGCTGCAATGATTTTGCATTTAAACTTTTTATATCACCGCCTTTCTCTGGTCAATGCAAGTGTGGAACTAGCTTCTCTGTCCTAGTTCTGGTAAATGAAGACCAAAAGGGTTTTTTTTCTTTGCTATAACTCTAGTGGAAAGTTAGCATCTGAGTTGCAGTTGCGTTCAATTTCAATCGAAATTTAGGCTTGTTTAAATTTTGTAGAAGCATGTTTCTCTTTGTTTTTGACACTCACTAGGAGCTAATCAGCTTGAGCTATTAAAATTTGAAGGCATGTCTGAATAACTAGTTGTTTATCTGAAACGTAGAGCTAGTTTTAGATGCTTGTGATGCCATTCTTCATAAATGGATAATTTTTTAATGACTATGTATCTCCTATATCGGATATTTTCTTAACCCGATTACTTGATGATGCAGGCACTGGAGATTGTTGCATTGCACATAGAGTATTTTCTGGTATTCTGCGATCTGATGTCATGTGTATGGCTTGTGGTTTCACATCCACGACATATGACCCGTGTCTAGACATTTCTCTGGACTTGGAGCCAAACCAAGGGGTTTCCGGGAAATCTTCATTGGCAAAAAGCAACAATTCTTGCAATGTTGAGGCAGATTGCATGGGTTCAAGTCAAAATTGTGGGATATCTACTTTAAAGGGTTGCTTAGAAAGATTTACTAGAGCTGAGAAGTTGGGTTCTGATCAGAAATTTTTCTGCCAAAAGTGTCAGGTGAGACAAGAATCCCTTAAGCAGATGTCCATAAGAAAGCTTCCATTGGTTTCGTGCTTTCACATCAAAAGATTCGAGCATTCTTCAATACGAAGGATGTCGAGGAAGGTTGACCGGTATCTGCAGTTCCCATTTTCGTTAGACATGGCTCCTTATCTCTCATCTTCCATTTTGAGGAGTCGATTTGGAAACAGGATCTTCCCTTTCGGTGGAGATGAACAAGATGCATGCAATGAAGTATCATCTGAATTCGAGTTGTTTGCTGTTGTCACACACACAGGTAAATTAGATGCCGGCCATTACGTGACGTATTTGCGATTAAGTAACCACTGGTACAAGTGCGATGATGCATGGATTACTCGAGTTAACGAGAGCATCGTACTTGCTGCACAAGGATACATGATGTTTTACGTACAGAAGATGCTATATTACAAAGCAAGTGAAAAGCAAGCTGCTTCGTGGTGTGATGTTCGGAAGTAAGTATTTGGGTGTTTTTTCGAATCAAAATCAAGTAGAGCTCAGAAGGAGAGCTGCTACATCAATTAAAGTTAAGGTTACCGTGGAGATACACATCAGATGTCATGGCTAATTTTGTATACCATGAAAACAAGTTTCATCAAGCTGCTCTGCTCGTTGGTAAAAAAGACTGGGGGCTGCTTGTTCTTTTCGAGCGCTTAATACTCGATCGGGTCAGAGAGTTAAGTGAGCCTAAATTTTTGAGGCACTACAATATTCCGGGGAATCAAAATTTTATAAGGTATGGATTCCTTAAATATGATTTCTGAATGAGTGTTGGCCAATTGATTTCTTTTTCCTTTTGGTCTTTCAAATCCTGTCTATGCATGAGTTGAAAGAATATTGGGGGCACAATCATAACAAGGGAACATATACGTATATACATGTGTGTATATATATATATATGTGTGTGTGGCATTCCCTAGTAAAATCAGGCATAATCATATACATGAAACCGACAAGATAAACAAAAGTTGCCAGAACACGAACACGACATAGATGCATGAACTATATCTATTCTGGTCTCTTCTCTGTCGTCTGTCTGATATTTCCCTCATTCAACAACGCAATTTGCACGAGGAAAGTGGCAAATCAAATGACAAGTCCAAGCTTTCATTCCTCTCTTTAAAAATTAAGAAATAAATAGTTTTAAAATTTTTTTAAAAAAAGAGATAATTTGTTTTAAGGTTTAATTCAATATGCAGTCCTTAAACTATATTGTTTTATCTTTTTGAGTTAGGTACCTAAATTATATTTTGATTGAATCAGGTATTAAAACTATAATTTCATAACCATTTTGGGTGAGTTTTGTCATTATCTCTGTTAAAAAAAGCTATTTCAATCCAATGTTTTTATTAAATTGGATCATATCGTTCAATGAAAAAATTATTAAAATTTTAAAAATTTTAAAAACAATAATAAAATAAAAGTACGAATTTAGTATTTCATCGAGATAAAAAGATAATTATATAAATACATTTATTAAAACAAAAAATTAAAAAGTAAATTAAACATGTGATATTTTTAAAAAAACCTCACTTAAAAGAAATTAAACTTTTAATTTCACTATCCGTATATGCGATGAAATAAATTTTTTTTTTTTAGGTTTCACAAATTTATGGACGTGGAATGTTTTTATTTTAAAAGTTGAAAGTTATGGCTAGGAAGTTTGAGGTCAAATTGATAGAATTTGTTAATATAAAGGGTTAAATTATTGAATTATTTAGAATTGGGATTAAATTGATAGGATATGTAAGTATTATAGAAAATGTGTTATTATACCAGTTAAAAAGGTCACATAATTATTTCATTATCAATTTAACGGTAAATGATCAAAATAGGAACAAATAAAAGTTTAATGCTTAAATTAAAAATTTTAAAATTAAGTAATCAAAATAGAAACACAAGTATAATTGAGTGACCATGTATATAGTTTACCTTAATTTTATATATTCACAATAAAATTATTTTCATTCTTGCATAAATAGATTTAAGTAAATTCTCATAATTCAAATGATATGATTAATGCAAATATTCTAAAAAGTCCAAAATAAGTTATTTAATTTAGATTTAAGAAACTTAATTTAATTGTTAACAAAAAAAGAAAGAAAAGAAAGTTTATTAGGGACTTAAAATTTCAATTTAATTGCATAAGATGTAAAATATATTTCTTGGCATATAATGTATAATATATTATATTTGATATTTTGGATCTTTTATTTTATTTTATTTTATAATGTAATAGTTGTATTGACAAAAGGCATTAAAAGTAATATATATAATATATATATATGATATTTAGAATTTTAAAATAAAAATAATTAAATACATGGAATTAAAGATGGCGAAATTTCGAGACATGAATGTGTCAAAATTTTAGGCTTTGGTTTTAATATATGTATATATAAGATGAGTAAATTCGTTATATGCTAAAATTTTGTATTCCATACTAATAATTTAATTTAATTTTCTTGTAAATTACAATAATAGGGTAAAGTCTGAATAATAAACGTAACTAACGCAACTTGAATTCAAGTCATACCTGAGACGGGAAACACCCTTGACTATTATACTTTTCACATGATGCTCCAATAACCTAATTTTAATACATGTATATTTAAGAAGTAAAATTTTATTATATCCTACAATTTAGTATTCAATGTGGATAATCTCAAAAAAGAGATTTTATTTCTGTTTTATTTAAAATGTTAAATTAAACCATACCATATACCAAATATTAAATAAATTCATTAAATAAAGAATTTAGTCATTATCAACTATTCTATTAATCATACCTGTACAAGCCCAAATATGCTCGGGCCCAAACCAATAAACAGGCCCAATTAACAGCCCAAACCCAAATTAACCTAGCCCAAACATTAACCCAAAACTCAGCCCAAAAAGAAAATATTAGCAGAAACCCTAAAGCGACCACCAGCGGCTTACGCCAAGAATATTTACCTCTTTACGCCTCTCACATTACACTCACCACCAGTAAATGTCGCAAGACGACCCTCCCAGTGAGTCGCCAAGTCATCGAAACCGTTTTTTGAAAACAAAAATTTTGGTTGTCGACTTAAAAAAACAAAAACTGGAGTCGCCACCGATCCTTTATTAAGGTATGACCGGCCCACCTTAAAAAATGATTTTGGTCTACGAATTTTGAGAAAATAGGTTCGGGAGTTCAGTTACGCACGAGGAAGGGTTAGCACCCTCGTAACGCCCAAAATCGGTACCAAATTGATTCTGTAATGTCTTGGTGTCGAAAATTTGAAAAGATTTTAAAAGAGAACTTTTAACTCGTGAATGAATTAAAACGATAAGACATTCTTATTTCAAAGAAATAAAACACCACACCCAGTGAGTTAGGGCACAAAAGGAGATTCTGAGTCTGCAGCAGCGTCACTCATGCCATTGATATCTGGGGACCCATAGTAGGTACCAAAGAATATACTAAAGAATATATGAATAATATGAATGAATGAATGAATAATTTGACAGAAAAAATCTGAAAGAATGGAAAAAAAAAGGAGAAATGGAGAGGCCAAGGTGAAAACCCGCAAAGGGCACCTTAGACCAAAGGGGATTTGAGTTGAAAACCCAAAAATGGCGGCTCAAATGTTGATCAAAATGGCGCTTGAAGTTGAGAGCAGCTCAAATATGACCAGAATGGGGCATGCAGTGGTCTTGCTATACCTGAATCAACAGGAAAGGGTAGGCGACATCCTGGAGCATCGACGAAGTACTATAGATCTCCTAAACACGTGTTAAACTCAGAATGGTCTTCAGAAAGTCTGTACAGAGAAGTTCAAGCTGCGATATCTGGGGCACCTAATCCTTATACTTTGTTATGCTTGGAACGCTTCATTTATTTCCAAAAATACGCATTCCTGAACCAATGTCTTTGTTATCCATCTTTATCATCTTTGATAATTTATTTCATTTCGAGCTATGCTCAGAACCAATTCAATTTTATCCATCATTTTGTTCTATTTGCAAGTGTGTTGCATTAGAATAATAATTAATGGACCAATAAAACTTTCACAAGGGAAGTTTTGCATATTACTCTAGAAGCTTCTAAATAATATAGGAACCTCAAACAGGACTATTGTTTAGAATGCACCAGGTTGGAAATCTGATAAAGAAGAGTCTAAATTAAGACTATCCCTTTGAATTTTCTTGTCTAAAGTATTAATTTAACAAAATGGCAAGATGTCGTGTTGGTGACAAAGCTTCAATGAACAAGCAAGCAATGATCACCGAGTAATAAGAAGAAGTTGTTCTTGGACAAGATTTCTTCATTTGTGCATGAGCATTTGGTACAACACCCTGGGAATGGTGTAAGAGGCCAAAAAGTTCCACATCGTGTATCCTTGAATTATGATAATAGAGGACTGAGAAAAGGCCAAATCTTTTTACTCTTGGGTTACAACAGGAGAAAGATGGTACAAATTTTGCATCCCAGTGGATCAAACTTGGAGGTTTACCATGAGGGCAATTTGGTCAAGTGCTTATTGAGTTCGCCAGCCGAGCATAAAGGCGCTATAGTACAAGCGTTAAAATATCATTTTCATGACATTCTACATTCATTCAAATGTCTTTCATACATGTCTAGTTAGGAGCATTTGATTCATTTGATCATGACATCCTATTCACTAGGCATAATTAGGTTCATAAAATAAATCATGCAGGTCATGTTCCACAGAGAACAGATTGGTGAAATCATAAAAGCCTTATCTCCCTGAGTTACAGTGGAGCAGGTTGCAAAGATAGCAGATCTTGTCTTCATGGATTGGCGTGAAGTGGATCGAAGAAAGCAGATCTTGTCTTCATGTATTGGCGTGAAGTAGATCAGAAATAGCAGATCTTGTCTTCCCATACTGGTGGCGAAGTAGATTGAAGAAAACAGATCTTGCCTTCATGGATTGACGTGAAGTGGATCGAAGAAAGCAGATCTTGTCTTCATGTATTGGCGTGAAGTAGATAAAAAATAGCAGATCTTGTCTTCCCATACTGGTGGCGAAGTAGATTGAAGAAAACAGATCTTGTCTTCATGTATTGGCATGAAGTAGATCGAAGAAAGCAGATCTTGTCCTCATGTATTGGCGTGAAGTAGATCAAAAATAGCAGATCTTGTCTTCCCATACTGGTGGCGAAGTAGATTGAAGAAAACGGATCTTGTCTTCATGTATTGGCATGAAGTAGATCAAAGAAAGCCGATCTTGTCTTCATGTATTGGCGTGAAGTAGATCAAAGATAGCAAGTCTTGTCTTCATGTATTAGTGTGAAGTAGATCGAAGATATAAGTCTTATCTCCTTGAAGTTGCAGTGGAGCAGACATAAATAACCAATCCGATCTCCTTGAAGTTGCAATGGAGTGGATTAAGACCACAGATCTTATCTCTCTGAAGTTGCAGTAGAGCAGATCGCATCAGACTTATCTTTAAGTTGTAGCAGAACAAATTGAAGCTACAAGTGTTATCTCCCTTAAGTTGCAGTGGAACAGATTAAAGATAGCAAATTTTATTCTTTTTGAGAAGCTACAATGTATGAATTCTATCTCTTCGACATTTCAGTGGAGTAGATTGAAGCACCAGTTCCTATACCTCTGAAGATGTAGTGGGATGGAACGAGGCTACTTGAAGAAGAGAAGCATTGAAGGAGTTGAGGCTCAGTAAGACCAGGCACAATTGGGTCTTGTAGTCTTTGCTCTGTTCCCGTTACACGACAACGAGCAAAGAGGGGCAGCTGTACAAGCCCAAATATGCCCGGGCCCAAACCAATAAACAGGCCCAATTAACAGCCTAAATCCCAAATTAACCTAGCCCAAACATTAACCCAAAACTCAGCCCAAAAAGAAAACATTAGCAGAAACCCTAAAGCAGCCACCAGCAGTTTGGCGCCGCAACTGCTACCTCTTTGCGCGCCTCCGTCTGCACACTCACCGCCGTAAATGTCACAGCACGACCCTCCCCAGCGTGTGCCGTTCCGTATGCCACGTTTGTACCTGCAACAGCAAACAACAAATAAAGAAAAGGAAGCCAAACAAGATAGCAAAAATCGGGCAATATAATGCCAACAAATAACAGAATAGATTTGGTGGGATTTTATTTTATTTATTTCTTTTTCTTTTCCATTTTCGACTATAAAAAGGCCAATCTCAGGCACTGTAAGGGGGGGATTGAAAAATCAATAGAAAAACAGAGAGTAAATATCAGTTTTTTTAAGGTGAATCGTTTTTTATATATTCTATTTTTTTATTTTGTTCTTTAAATAAATAATACAAAAGGGAAAGGGGGATCTTACCTCTTTCGTCGAGGACGCCGGATTGTGGCCATCTCCGTCGCGATCGGAGCGTTGGCACAGGCGAACGGCGGCGCAAGAGGGGTTAAGAAGAAACCCAAGCAGAGCTTTTGCTCTCTTTTTGTTTTTTTTCTTCTTTTCTCTATGCTACAAATGAAACTTTAAAAAAAAAATTGTTTTAAATTGTATTAGTGAAACGGCGCCGTTTGGGTATTGGGGAAGGGGGTCCGCGCATATCAACCTAAATGGGAGATTTGCGCTATTAGTCCCCCCTTTTTGCGACGCACTTCAATTAAACTCATTTTGTTATTTTTTAAAATTAGCCGCATATTTTATTTCCGTTCCAATTTGGCCCCTCGCTGCGCAGTGTTTTGGAGGGTGGGATTAATTTCCCTTTTAGTCCCCCATAGTTATTCGCGTGTTCAAGTTTGTCCTTTTTTATTTATTTTCGAATTTACCCATTTTTTTCCTTTTTAAGTTCAATTTTTTTATTATAAATATGTTTTATTATTATTATTATTATTTATTCATACATGCGACGTTCTTTTATTTAATACATATATATGCATGTTTTTTTTATCTAGTATACTTGCATGTTTTTTATAATATATATATGCATTTTATAAATATTTTTACTATTCTGTTCCATTTTTTTATGTACATATCATACAAATATATAAGTATTTTAATTTACATATACATATTTTCATGTTTTACCAATACATATATGCTTATACATTTTTATTTCGTAAATATATACACATATACATTTTTTATCTTTATTTTATTTTCATGATTTTCATATACATATATACATGCATTTTTTTATTAGTTTTTTGGTTTGATGTATTTCATTCCTTCGTTTTTGTTTACAAATTTACTTGTATATTGTACTTATATATATATATATATATATTTGTAAATATTTATTCATATTGGTCTTAAATTAAAGTTCTGTTTCACACTATACATTAACTTT
This sequence comes from Gossypium raimondii, assembly GCF_025698545.1. NCBI lineage: Eukaryota > Viridiplantae > Streptophyta > Magnoliopsida > Malvales > Malvaceae > Gossypium > Gossypium raimondii. The sequence continues at coordinate 55,841,367 of NC_068577.1, read as the reverse complement.
AACATACCTTTCGGGAAATATATTTTGGTTTTGTCAAAATCATCATATTTTATAAGTTTTCAAGGTATTTGGCGTTCATGATTCTCGAGAAAGACCGTGTCCTAACTTACTGGATTGCGATTATTCTTCGATGAATTTAGAACGCTAAGTATTCATTTTGCATTAAATTCGCAAATTTTAAATAAAAGCTTATTCTTGGGAGTTCAAAAATGTTGGGTCCTAACTTACTGGTCCTGATATTTTGACTTCTTGAAATAAGAATTTTCAAAAGTAAAAGGCAATATTCGGGTATTTTGAAGATTTAAAAATATTGTGCCCTAACTCACTGGGTGTAGTGTTTTATTTCTTTGAAATAAGAATGTCTTATCGTTTTAATTCATTCACGAGTTAAAAGTTCTCTTTTAAAATCTTTTCAAATTTTCGACACCAAGACATTACAGAATCAATTTGGTACCGATTTTGGGCGTTACGAGGGTGCTAATTCTTCCTCGTGCGTAACTGAACTCCCGAACCTATTTTCTCAAAATTTGTAGACCAAAATCATTTTTTAAGGTGGGCCGGTCACACCTTAATAAAGGATCGGTGGCGACTCCAGTTTTTGTTTTTCTAAGTCGACAACCAAAATTTTTGTTTTCAAAAAACGGTTTTGACAGTACCATATAAGAAATATTGATTAAAAATATTTAATAAATAATTTAATTATTATCAACTATTAATTTAAATTTTCTATATAAGCACATATTAAAAATTATAAATTGAATTAAAATTTATAAACTGCAAAAAAAAATTATAAATTGAATTAAAATCTCTGAACAATATAAAAAAAATATATGGAAATTAAATTAATAAGAGACTTTATTTAATTTGTTAAATTATATTTTTTTGGGTGAAAAATTAAGATTATAAAGTAATTAAACTAGATCAACAAAGGAGGATACTCAAACAATCTTAAACCGAACAATCTTAAACCGAGGCTTCTAGTGCAAACTGACTTAGCCAAACTATCTGCAATTGAGTTCTCTTCTCTAGGCAAATGTTGAATCTTCCACTGCTTAAACATATTCAGGACTTGAAATATTCTCCTGATTAGAGTAGAATTAGAGTTTCTGTAAGAGCCATCTTGAATAATGTTAACGGCCTCAATACTGTCAGTTTGGATTGAGACCCTATCGAATCGTTTTTCCAAAAGAAGGTTTAACCCATCCAAGATCCTCCTAAGCTCAGCCTCCGTGCAATTACCTAAATTATATTATTGAAACTAATGTATTAACATTTGATATATATATTGTAAATTAATGTTTTAGATAAAAAGAAGTTAAGTAGGCATTATATTTATATATGGCAGATGTTAATTTTATGTGAATAATTTTATGTAATGTTTTAATGTAGAAATGGAAAAATAATATTTTGTGTCACAATGTTTGACTATTATACTAGTCCGACCTCGAAGATTTGCTTGAAAAGTAGAAGGGTTTGGGTAAAAAAAATAAAATCAGTTTAGAAAACAGGTCAAGCCTTGAGTAAGGTTTTTCGGACCCAGGCCCGGTCTGGTCCGAATTTGCAAAAAGGGAAAAAAATTGTTGTTTTCTTGCTATTTTTTTCATTATTTTGCTGCCATTTTCACTATATATTACTACTATTTTGTTTTTATTGTTTGGATACTATATAACTATTATTTTATTGTTATTTTTGCCACTATTTTAAAGGTATTTGCTTGTTACGTTGTACATATCTTAGTGTTATTTAAGTATAAATATTTTTTTAAAATTTACTTTTAATTTGTTGAAAAATTTTATTTTAATATTTTTAGTGTATTCATAAATTATTCACTAATGCCTATATGAAAATGCACATTAAAATTATTCAAAATAACTAATATTTATAAAATGAGAGTGAGGCAAGACGAGTCGATTATAAAGATATTTAATAGTAGCAAGTGATAATGATTTTCAAATTTTAACATCCACGAACAAGCGAGAAGAGAGGGTTTATAAAAATATATTCTATTCAAAATTTTTTAAAAATTGTTTAAGCTTTGTTTCAGAATTAATTGGGTTTTGAAGTTAAGATCCATGAAATAAGGAGGAGATTTTTAGGCATTGATGATAAACACGAAGAGTATAGATTCTAAACTCGAACTACTTTTGATGAAGATTTAGGGCCAGTTCTTCATTGCTTGAAAAAAGCACTTCTCACTCTAAAGCTGTGCAGAACAAGCTGTTTTTGACTGAAATTTTTAGCTTTTCAAAAGTGTTTTTGAAAATCACTTCTAAAAAGGAGAAGCTAAAAATTTTAGCTTTTTCTCGCCCAAAAGCACTTTTGATACTTAATTACTTTTTCACCCCTCCAATAACATAGTATTTTCCTTTTTTTTTCTTGGTGCTTAATTACAAATATGTTAAAATCATTAATTAAAAATAAAAAAATATTTTTTAAAATACTAATTAAAAATATTTAATGGTTATATTTAAATATTTAAAATATAGTTTATATAATCTAATTAAATTTTATAAATAATTAATATTTATTGATTAAAAATATTTAAAATTTATATTTTATATATTAAAATATTAACAACAAGTTATAATCAATTTTTTATATTCTTACTAAAATATAATAATATTAACTAATTTAAATATTATTTAAATGCATATTTGTTACTTGATAATAACATGTCTAAAATGGACATTTTATTTCTCAAAAGTACTTTTTGACAGCAATGCTAAACACTCAAATTTTAAACCAAACTTTTCAAAAGTACTTCTCAAAAATATTTTTTCACAGCACTTTTTAAAAATATTTTTCAAAAGTAATGAAGAACTGACATTTAAAGATGTTTCTCTAAGAGTTGAACTTTGTTCTTTGGTTCTATTAATATTCATAGTTCAATATGACGATTTCATCTATCCAATGATTATATTCAAGCATTGTTGATATATAAAATAATATTTATCATTGAATTTGTAAAATCATATGATTTTAAGTTTAGATTATAAGAAAATGAGATTAATCGTACTCGAGCTCATAATCCCATGATTGTTATTCAGCAAGGTATTAACTAAATTAAAATTCAATTAATAAAATTATTAAAATTAATTATTAATCCAACAGTAAATAGTTAAAATCATTCTACCAATGCCATAAAAAGTAATTCCAAAAATATATATTCTAACCCAAAAAAAACGACAATAAAACAATCTGTCTTAATCAAGATCAACAACCGTCAAATCAACCAATAAAAGTTCGCCACGTATACAATCTTAGCCAACCAGAACAATGTTTTTAGACAAGAAGAACAATGTTTTGTTAAGACAACGCAAACTACGACCAATACGACAGATCTACTCCCCTACACTAACGTACGCTACCTCGACCCATTACGGTCCCCACTAACTTACACCGTCCCCCATATCCATAACCCATTATTTAAGATGAAAGACAATGCAATCCCATTCATTGCCTCTCAAAGTTAGTTATTTTCCAAAAGGTACTTCCTTTTTCATTCTCCCTTATTTTTGTTTTATTAAAAAAAAAATTACAATTTTCATTGGTGATGATGTTTTCCATTCTGGGATTTGGTTAAAACTTCAAATAAATTATTTTTCAGTTTAAATAGATGAGCTGAATCTTGGGTTTTTTTTTTTTGCATTAAATTTTATTCAGATTGATGGTATCCATATTGTTTCCAACATTCATTAATGGGTTGTTTTTCAAGTATATATTACTGTGATAATTCTTTGCAAACGGTCCGTAAAAACTAATCTTTTTGAGTAATTTGTAGCTGTTTGAGCGATGGTAGAATAGAGACAATGGATTTTGGACAATACATAGTCAGGAAGACAGTTGTTAAGGATTAGGGGACTATGTAGTTAGCAGATACACTTATGGTTCCTGGTTCCATTTTGTGTTTCATGTAAAGCTTTAGCTTAATGGTAAACTTGAGTGGAACATATATATACATATTGGAAATTGTCATGTTTTTTCATGTAATAATGTTTTACTCTTTTTTTGTAAATTGTTTCATGAATTTGTGACAATTTGGTGTTTTTTTTTATCCTAAATGCAGAAACTGCATGGTTCTTGATTGATTGATCAAGAATCATCTAAGGGTCATTAAGATGAAATCTTTGCTGTTTCAATTCATATTGGTACCATTTGTTATCTTGAACTTTGTCAACAATGTGAATGCCGGTATCACGAGTAGATTCGTTCGAGAGGAGTGGCCATCGGTCGATATCCCTCTTGATCATGAAGTATTTGCAGTTCCCAAAGGATACAATGCACCTCAACAAGTGAGATTTTCCCCCTTTTTAGCAGTAAATGTACAAAGCTTCCTACACTGAGATTCGAGTTTGAGTGTCTGATACAGTATTGAGTAGTTTTCTGGTTACTAGAGAACGATATCTCGGTATGGATATGGGAATATGACCTCCAAAAACCCTCTAAAATACACGAAAATCGTGAAAAACATTGAAAACAGAACACTCACACACGATTCCGAGCAACACAGGGGACTATGATATTCCTAACATGCATGTTTTTTCGACTGTAGGTGCATATAACACAAGGGAACTATGACGGAAATGCTGTAATAATCTCATGGATTACATTTGATGAACCAGGGTCCAGCAAAGTACAATATGGTAAATCTGATAAGAACTATGAATTCAGTGCAGAAGGGAAAATGACAAACTACACCTTTTATAAATACAATTCTGGCTATATTCATCATGTTCTCGTTGATGGCCTTGAGGTACACTAATGGCTTAACTATTATATGATATGAAGATATTGGTTGCTTAATCATTTGTTTATTGTTTCTCAGTATGATACCAAGTACTATTACAAGACTGGGGATGGTGATTCCGCACGAGAGTTTTGGTTTCAAACACCTCCGATGATCGGTCCAGATGTTCCTTACAAATTTGGAATCATCGGTGAGTGTTTGTGAGTACCGTGTTGAACATTTACAAGCATTCAAGTTCAAATAACATGTATACATTGCAGGTGATTTGGGACAGACGTATAACTCGCTGTCCACACTTGAGCATTACATGGAGAGTGGAGCACAGAGTGTGTTGTTTGTGGGAGATCTTTCTTATGCCGATAGATACAAGTACAATGATGTTGGTATACGGTGGGATTCATGGGGTAGATTCGTGGAGAAAAGTACTGCTTATCAGCCATGGATATGGTCTGCTGGGAATCATGAAATAGAATACATGCCTTATATGGTAATTACAAAATCATATTGTAGAATCATTTTTGTTTTTATTGTTTTTAACTTCAAGAAAAAACATATGCAGAATGAAGTTACTCCATTCAAATCGTATCTACATCGATATCCTACGCCTTATTTGGCTTCTAAAAGCAGTAGTCCTATGTGGTATGCTATTAGGCGTGCATCCGCTCATATAATCGTGCTATCAAGCTACTCTCCGTTTGGTATGTTACTCATGTTCGACATCCATGTCTGATGCATATATGAAAAAGAAGTTGAATACCCGAGTTTGAGTAACATAGTTGTTTCTTGTTGTTGTAATAGTGAAATATACACCTCAATGGAAATGGCTCGAGGAAGAATTAAACAGGGTTGACAGGAAGAAGACCCCATGGCTCATTGTTCTTGTGCATGTTCCGATCTACAACAGTAACGAAGCACATTTCATGGAAGGTGAAAGTATGCGAGCAGTGTTCGAAGAATGGTTCATCCATCACAAAGTTGATGTAATCTTTGCTGGTCATGTCCATGCTTATGAAAGATCCGTATGTTTCTTTCCCTTAAATCTTTTTCATGCTGCCATACTTGAGAGCTCAAAGCTTGAATCCGAATATCTACAACCCTTCATAGAACCCTTACACGAATACTAATATAGTAAAATCAGGTCTTATGAATACTATGTTTTCACAAGATTTGGGTCTATGTCGTTACGATTGTTGATATCTTTTCCGGGATAAACACTCATATGTTTTCCCTATGAACTTTCAGTATCGAATCTCAAATATAAGGTACAATGTATCAAGTGGTGAACGTTTCCCTGTACCGGACGAATCAGCTCCTGTTTACATCACTGTTGGAGATGGTGGAAATCAAGAAGGTTTAGCAGGAAAGTAAGTACAAAGTCCGAAATCCGTCTTTGATACATACCAGTATAACATTCAATCTATAAGAAACGGCATTTTCTTATTGTTTTTAGCAAATGTTATATCGATGGTGTAGGTTTAGAGATCCCCAACCGGATTATTCAGCATTCCGGGAAGCCAGTTACGGCCATTCGACACTGGAGATCATGAACAGAACACATGCAGTCTATCACTGGAACCGAAATGATGATGGGAAAAAAGTGGCAATTGACTCATTTGTATTGAACAATCAGTACTGGTGCGTAAACATAGGTTTTAGAGCCGAATATTTTTCTAAAAAAGTCCGGATAATATAGTCGAGACTTGGTTCCTTGCAGGTCAAGTAACGTGCGAGAAAGGAAACTGAAGAGGCATTATTTGACTGGGATGAGGATGATTGCTTCTTAATGAAAAGATAATATGAAGATATATCATCTCTGGTAGTGCTTGATGAAGTTTCATTGCAAGAGATGAAAATGCCAACAATGATAAGAATAAGAATATATATATATATATATATATATCCTACACCTTGTTTGGCTTCTCTTGCAGTCATCTTTTGTTGTCATATATATATATATATATATATATATATATCTACACCTTGTTTGCAAGAGATGAAGTTTCATTGCTTGGAAATGCAATATCTCGAAGTGATTAATAAAATTATCATTGTTCAGTAATCAGGGTGGATTGCCATTATAATTCATCTATTTTTAGTTTTGTTATTGGAGTTAGTGTTACTTAGGGTTAAGGGTATTTTGTATAGTCCTCAATTATATAAATTAATATTTATTTAGATAATTTTAATTATTTTGAAATTTTTGTTTGTTAAAATAATTATGTTTTTAACTCTACTGCAAATAAAACTAAATAGTTCAAAGAAATAATTTAGGATTTAAGATTTTGTGTTAAAAATAAAAGGAGTGGATCATTTATTGAAGGAACTCGATCCGTATGGGTGTTAAGGTTCCTTTCATTTATATCGGGTAGTTAGGTAATCCAACAAGTTGCATCGATGTATTTTGAATTTTGATGTTGGGCTAGTTAGGTAATCCAATAAATTGCATCGATGGTTTTATTTTTTTGAAATAAAATCTTAAATTACCTGACAAAATCGATATTACCATAAATATGAATAATATTATCTGTTTCAAAAGAAAATCAACCCTAGTAACATAAAGGTTGGAGGTTTATATTATGAATTTTGGTTTCGCTTCTCTTTTCATATTAAAAGTAAACTAAATTCTGTAGAATAAACAATTATAAACCATATAAAATAGTTGCTCAATTCAAATATTCATATTCTACTCAACGTTATCGAGAAATTATTTTGTGGACTCTTCCCACCACATCATCAATGACCTTTTTCCAATTATTTAATGATATTTCAGTAATTTTTTTCCATACCATTGATACATAATTTGAATAATTATTTTATCCTGAACCCAAAATCTTGAACCTTGAAGCTCAAACCCTGAATCAATTTTTTTTACCTTAATTCTAAATCTCAAACCTCAAACCCTAAACTCTGGTTCAGGGATTAAGATTTTGGCTTCGGGATTTAAGGTAAAAAAATAAAATTATGTATAAATAATATGAAAAAATTGATTGAAATGTTATTTAATAATTAAAAAACCGTAAATAATGTGATGGGAAAGGTCCATAAGATAATATCTCCAACATTATCTAATCTAATTGACCATATTCAAATAATACTTAATTTGGCGGCACATATCAAATTATGATTGAAGTTATGTGACAATATTCAAATAACTCTTAATTATCTGAATTATCATAGTATGAAATAATGGCTTCACTCATTTTTATTGGTTTTATTTTTTTGGCCATCAATTTCTTTTTTGTTTGATAAGATAAGGATCAAATTGTAAGGATTTGAGACTATTGATTAATCTAATCAAGCTTCAATATGATTTTTTTCAATACTATTAAAATGATTGTTTCTTTTATAAAAAAAATTTGAAGTTTTATTATTAAAATTAATATTTTTAAAATAAAATAAAGAAAAAATACTATATTTATTATTTAGTACCTAAATTTAGTTTTAATGTTCAATTTAATATTAGGATTTTTTTCTCAATTTAATACTGGAGCTTGGCTTCATTATCTCAAGGTTTTCAATTTGATACTCGTATTTTTCTTTCTCAATTAAGCATCTGAGTTTAGTTGTGATGTTTAATTTGATCCTGACTTTTTTTTCTCTTACTTAAGTGCTTATGTTTTTTTTTTTTACTATAGCTCATACGTCAAATATTCATTGGGTCACATCATACGGTTTAATCTAGATATCAAATTGAACATTGAAGTCAAATTCATGATGATTCAATCTATAATTAAATTAAATGTTTTCAATCAAGTATTGTAGGTTTAATTAGAGATACAACTCGAAATTAATGTTGATTCAATCTATAATTAAATTCTCGTGACATCAATTTTATTGATTAAATAGTCTTTAAAATTTAAATTTGATGGTTTCGAAATATAAAAAAAATACATCTCAAATTGGATTAAATCTAAATTAGACTAGTCGATTGAGGACGTAGATTTGAGTACGTTGACGCGCATTTATTCTTTTATTTATGAGTCGGGAAGAAATCATGGGTAGTTCTAGGTATTATTCCAACCAAAAAAAAAAATAATCGGAACCTATAATAAATATATTCATTTAAAAAAATTTAAATCCATAAATTTAAAAAAAAATTAAAACTTATATTTTAAATCGACCCAAATTTAAAAAATTATACATAAATTTAATCCGATCCCATCTCAGCCGACCATGAATTCCTCTAAATAAAGACATCGTCAACCATATAATTAACGTTTCATTGAAACAAGATTAAAATAAAATAAAGCATAGTACGATTTTATAAATAATTAATACTAATAATCTGACACGTACATATGCCAACGTTCCATATTGAAACAAATATAATAATTAATCATCAGAGCAGTTTATGCCATAAATATTGTTTTTAATTGGATACGTATGCATTATATCATTTGATTAGGCCAGTTGGTCTGGACTTTTCTAGGAAATAAAACACCTTCTATTATTTGATTTGACAGCAGAATTTTCTCCTTTGTCAAAAAAGTAAATTAATTAGAAATTAATGAATCTGATTAAGGATATAAACTTAATATATATATATATATATTTAAAAATAGTTTACTAAATAATATTATAGAGATTAATTTTGTCTAAAATCATTAAAATTGAATAAGTAAAGTAATTACAAAATGTTTCAAACATATTCAAATAATTTAGAAATTAAAACAATATAAAAACTATCACGATTTCATTTTTAACAATTTAAAAATATTATTAATAATTTTTATAGGTTATATTTTATATACATTTTAAAATTAATCTATTTTAATGTTAAAATTAATAATATTTGATTTTTTATAATTTTATATTTATCTTTACTCTTCTTAATCCATGAATGTAATTGTCTCTTATATTATTTGAAAACTATAAATTTAATTTAATAATTATTATTAATATGTGTTTTTATAAAAAAACTATATTAAAGCTTAATAATTTAATATTCACCTATTTTAATATTTAAAATATAAAAATTCTAAAAAAATAAATTTAAGGTAAGGAGTAAAAGAGTAATTTATCTAAATTGAAAATAAGAATTTCAAATGAAAAGTCTTACACATTAGAAAATGTAAATAAATATGGTTATCTATTTTTTTTATATAGAACCTTGTAATATATAATATATGATATGATGAGACTCGAATATAATTTTATTGATTTAAAAAATAATAATTATGAATTGAATTAATTTTAAGTTTATAATATAAATTAAACTCCATGTGATGGCCTGATGGTCAAGAGTATTCATAGCTTTAAATGTGATTTGGATTTGAGTTGTTCTAATCGCGTTGGTTGTTCGGGTTTTATCCTGTTATTGTAATTGTAATTAAAAAAGAAAAAGTGAATGTTTGCATTTGAAGTTTTCAACCTTTTAATTGAACTATTTGGTAATGATTTTTTTCACTTCCTTTTTAAAAAGTGTGGTCTCTTTTATTTACTTTTAAAAATTTTGGGTAAAGTTAGAAAAGGAAAAATTTGTCATAAATGCTATAAAAATCCATCCCTAAAACAACATTTTCTTTTTTTTTTTTTTAACCTATAATAATATTATTTAATATATTTTAACCCAGTGAGATTTAAAATTATTAAATACTTCATTTTTAAATTTTTTCATAATTAGGGGTCGAGGGGTTCGGTCCTCTAAAATGTAAAATTTTACTTTAATTCTCTAAAATAATAATAATTTAATTTAATTTTTTGACTTCATTTAATAAAATATTATTTAGTAAAAGTAAATTACAATTATTAGGGATTTTTTGTTCTTATGAAAATCTCTATATACAAAATTGACAACAATATATATATATTTATATAATCAAATTAAAATTTCATTATATGACAAAGACTGCGTTTAAACCGTAAAAAAGAAAGAAAAAACTTAATATTCCTTTGCTCCTAGTCCTAGATTCACTCTGGAGATTGTGCATAGCCATTACTATTTCAGCTTTTTTTGCAACAGTGTTCTTATCGTGTAAGCAAGAAACAAATTCCATTAACTAATCCATCATCATCTTCAATTTCCTGTAACACACACAAACACAAAAAGAAATACCCATCACCTTGTTTCAGCTTCTCTTTCATTCAATCTATCACTGTTCTTCTTCCCTTCAAGGAAATGGCGGGTAATGATTGGATAAATAGTTACTTGGAGGCGATTTTGGATGTGGGTCCTAACTTAGACGATGCTAAATCGTCGTTGTTGCTCCGGGAACGAGGTAGGTTCAGCCCCACCCGTTATTTCGTGGAGGAGGTCATTACTGGGTTCGATGAAACTGATCTACATCGTTCTTGGGTTAAGGTGCTCTTTGATTTGTTATGTTTGGTGGATTGTGTTATGTTTTTTTTTACACTATGGGTTTTAGCTGAATTTTTTTAAAATGGTTGCTATAGGCTCAAGCAACGAGGAGTCCTCAAGAGAGAAACACTAGATTGGAGAATATGTGTTGGAGGATTTGGAATTTGGCTCGGCAGAAGAAGCAGGTTCTTTGGTTTCTTTCTTTCTTTTTGGATGGCCTTTTGTTTTTATTCACCATGTTTGGATTGTGATTTAAGATGTTCAAATGTGGAGTGATCACGGTTTGTGGCTGGAATGGAATGTGAAGCATAATATGATCGGGAGTTTTTTTTTGTTTATATATATTTATTTTTGATATTTTGGGTTGAATTGGTCTACTTATAAAGTTAGTGAAAAATGTGAGATAAAAATGGTGAGTCTAGCTGATTTGTTGAAGGGGTTGATGCCTTGATGGAATGTTATTTAATGGGTTTATATAGGTTTTTTCAATTCTCTAACAATTGATACTCAGTAAATATAACCTTGTTAAGAAGATTTTGTTTGCATCATTTGTTTGTTTGCCTTTTGCTTCCACAAGCGAAAGGCAAAAAAAGTGAGTTTGCACGAAAAAATAGTAATGTTTTAAGTAATTCGTATGATTTGTAAAGCCACAAGGAAACAGAGCCTTTTTTTTATCTAGCTTTACTGTGGTTGAATTAGCAGGCTTAAGCTGGTGTTTTGGCAACCTAAGCTTAATCCTTCCTCAATGCTTAATCGCTAAACATAAATGGCTTTTTCTTTGAATTCAACTTAACACGTTGCGGAGAAAACAAAATGCTAATTTAATTCAAATTAACACGTTTCGGAGAAAACAAAATGCTAATTTAATTCAACTTAACATGTTTTGGAGAAAACAAAATGCTAATTTCATTCAACTTAACACGTTTCGGAGAAAACAAAAAGCACTTTGGCTTTATCCATAAAATAACTTTTCAGTGTTCTTCATGTGCAGTGTTGATATGCTGTCTAATTTGTTTTTCTTTCTTCAAAATTAAGTTGCTATCTGAGTTGGAGTTGTTTTGACTTTTTTAACAAAATGAGAGTTTCCTGTCCATTGCTTAACTAATGAAGAAATTTTTTACGGGACTTCGTTTGCCTTCAGAGTTAAATGTATAATTTTTCCCTTCACAGGGTTGTGGTTGACATGATTAATAATAATTGGTAAACTTGAAAATTTGATTTTTCACCATCTTAATATGGTAAAAGATTTTTTGGTCTTTGTGATTAAGTGCTAAGCTTTTTTATATTTCTTTCTTTTGTAGCTTGAGTCTCAGTTGGCTCAAAGAAAGGCTAAACGCCGTCTTGAACGTGAAAGAGGCCGCAGAGAAGCAACTGCTGATATGTCTGAAGACTTATCTGAAGGGGAGAAAGGAGATATTGTTAGTGATGTATCGGCTCACGGAGAGACCCACAAAGGCAGATTGCCTAGAATCAATTCTGTTGATGCAATGGAGACTTGGGCTAGTCAACAGAAGGGGAAAAAGCTATACATTGTACTAATAAGGCATGAACTGAACTCTAGTGGTTTAGTTTTTTAACGTGGATGTAACTTTGTGTTCCAATATTTCTAGCATTTTGATAACTTTAGTTTTTTAACATAAATTCCGGTATAATTTAGCATAAAATCAACCAATTAGTTTCTGAAAGGAAATCTAGTAAAGGAAGGGAGGCGGGGGTGGGGTGGGGGGGAACCCAATTTTGACAGTTCATACAGTCTTGATGATATTCAATGTTCTTAACTACTAGTTTCCATGCAGCCTTCATGGTCTAATTCGAGGTGAAAATATGGAGCTTGGTCGGGATTCTGATACCGGTGGTCAGGTAATTAGGTTGTCGAAACTTTTCTCTCTAATTCCGGTCATAGAAAACTCATCCTATCGCATATGCTGATAAGTGATGAAACTTTTGTTGTCTATAGGTTAAGTATGTTGTGGAACTTGCAAGGGCATTGGGTTCAATGCCAGGAGTTTATCGGGTTGATTTGCTTACTAGGCAAGTTGCGTCACCAGATGTAGATTGGAGCTATGGTGAACCCACAGAGATGCTGACACCAAGAAATTCAGAAGATTTCATGGATGAGATGGGAGAGAGCAGCGGTGCGTATATTGTACGAATACCATTTGGTCCAAAGGATAAATATATTCCCAAAGAACTTCTGTGGCCTCACATCCCTGAATTTGTTGATGGTGCACTTAGCCACATAATACAGATGTCTCATGTTCTCGGTGAGCAAATTGGTAGCGGGAAACCAGTCTGGCCTGTTGCCATCCATGGACATTACGCTGATGCAGGCGACTCTGCTGCTCTTCTATCTGGTGCTTTAAATGTACCAATGCTTTTTACTGGCCACTCACTTGGACGAGATAAGTTGGAACAACTTTTAAAGCAGGGCCGCTTATCAAAGGATGAAATAAATACAACATACAAAATTATGCGTCGAATAGAGGCTGAAGAATTATCTCTTGATGCCTCTGAAATAGTCATAACCAGTACTAGACAGGAAATAGATGAACAATGGCGTTTATATGATGGTTTTGATCCAGTCCTGGAACGTAAACTGCGTGCAAGGATCAGACGTAATGTCAGCTGCTATGGAAGGTTCATGCCTCGCATGGTTGTAAGTTCCAAAACATTAAACTTTGCAAGGTGGTTTCTTAAATGTCAAAGAGTGCTGTTCAGCTTTGAGCTTGGCTTATGGACAGTATTGCATGTGTAGTATGTTACTTCTTTGAGCTTGGCTGGGCCAGGCACATTGTTTGATGCTTGCTTCACTCTGATAAACATGCAAACATGATTTTTCTCTTGCTAGTTCAGGGGATGTTGATTATGTATCTGTCTTTTTGTTCAGATAATTCCTCCTGGAATGGAATTCCATCATATTGTTCCACAAGATGGTGATATGGATGGTGAGGTAGAAGGAAATGAAGAATATCCATCTTCCCCTGATCCGCCTATCTGGTCCGAGGTTCTAATAATTCCTTATACATTTATTACGAAGTGCTTTGTTTTAATGTGCCCAAACCCAAAGATAATACTACTATATCTCTTGCTACCGTCAAATTGAAACTAGTTTTGAACTTGGTATTTTGTAGATAATGCGCTTCTTCAGCAATCCTCGGAAGCCTATGATACTTGCCCTTGCTAGACCAGATCCCAAAAAGAACATCACTACGTTGGTCAAAGCTTTCGGTGAATGTCGTCCACTACGGGAGCTTGCAAACCTTGTATGTTTGAATAACTAATGAGCCTTCCTCTTACTGCCAGTTTTGGGAAAGCTGAAGCACTTTTATTGCTGCTTTCATTTAATTCTACATTTTTCTTTCTTTGGTGCTCTATAGACTCTAATCATGGGAAACCGAGATGGAATTGATGAAATGTCAAGCACAAATGCTTCTGTTCTTCTCTCAGTGCTTAAGCTTATTGACAAATATGATCTTTACGGACAAGTGGCATATCCTAAACACCATAAACAGTTTGAGGTTCCTGATATCTACCGACTAGCAGCAAAGACAAAGGTAATATTTTATTTCTTCCTTTAGTGTATTTTCAACTCGTAGATGGCTTGATATTCTGGGCTACTTCCATTGCAGTGTGCATGCTTTGAACTTACCTTTTCTGTTTGGTCTCTTGTTACAAAACTCTTATCCGGTTCCCAGTGCCAAATTGTTGTAATAACTGCATTCTACTTCTATTATCTTATTTGTGAAAGGACTATGTCATTGCAGTTGTTATCCATGCCAATTTATATATATTATTTAGAGAATTTATATTTAGATTGTGGAATTTCTGTCTTTTGTTGAGAAGGGATGTGACTTGGATTGTTTTGTTATTCGATCACTGAGACACTTGGTTTGGGTATCTTAGTATTCTTGTTGATTCTTTGGCCTCAATATCTTATAAAGTTGTTATGAGCTCTCATAACTCTCTCTGTATAGTATTTGCCTACCTCTTTTTCTTATCCAATCTTCTTGTGCAGGGTGTTTTCATCAATCCAGCTTTTATCGAACCGTTTGGGCTTACTTTGATCGAGGTGTTCTGCAAAATAAGTTATAAATAGTGTTTATTTCATCTTATTTCCGAACCATATATGACTTTGCTCTTTTGTTGCAGGCTGCAGCTCATGGTTTGCCTATTGTTGCCACCAAAAATGGAGGTCCTGTTGACATACATCGGGTATGACTCATCAAATATTTTGTTTTTTACTTGACATCAGAGAATCACAAGCATTTGCAAGAATCCGAAGTTTGAATCACAGCGGTGATAATCAATACGACATGTTTCGCAGGTGCTTGACAATGGTCTTCTTGTGGATCCTCATGACCAGCAGTCTATTGCTGGTGCTCTTCTGAAGCTTGTTGCAGACAAGCATCTCTGGGCAAGATGCCGTCAAAATGGTTTGAAGAACATTCACCTATTTTCATGGCCAGAGCACTGTAAAACTTACTTATCTCGAATTGCCAGTTGCAAAACAAGGCATCCACAGTGGCAAAGGAGTGATGATGGAGGTGAAAGTTCAGAAACAGATTCACCGAGTGATTCATTGAGAGATATACATGATATTTCTTTGAACCTAAAGTTTTCAATGGATGGAGATAGGAGTGGAGCTAGTGGAAATGATAATTCTTTAGATTCCGAAGGGAATGACCGAAATAGTAAGTTGGAGAATGCCGTTTTATCATGGTCAAAAGGTGTTTTAAAAGATCAAAGGAAAGCTGGATCCGGAGACAGAATTGACCATGGTTCCAGCACAGGTAAGTTTCCAGCATTAAGGAGGAGGAAACATATTTTTGTCATTGCTGTGGACTCCGACTCCAATGAAGACCTTCTTGATGCTATCAGAAAGGTTTTTGAGGCTGTCGAAAAAGAAAGGATTGAAGGCTCTATAGGTTTTATATTGTCAACATACATGACCATATCTGAGATACAGTCTTTTCTAGTCTCTGGAGGCTTGAATGCTAATGATTTTGATGCTTTCATCTGCAATAGCGGTAGTGATCTCTTCTATTCAACTATTAACCCTGAAGATGGTCCCTTTGTAATTGACTTCTATTATCACTCACACATCGAGCACCGTTGGGGTGGGGAAGGGTTGAGAAAGACTTTGGTCCGTTGGGCTGGATCGGTTACTGATAAGATGGAAGGGAATGAGGAGCATATTGTCACTGTAGCTGAACACCTTTCGACCAATTACTGCTACACTTTTGAAGTGAAAAATGCAGGAAGGGTAAGTTTTCTTTCATTAAGGATGAATTCGACTTTACATTTCTAACTTGTCTAGCATGTGATCATATGTTCACATATGTTTATGATTTTCTTTATGATATCATGGGAAACATCTATTTTATGTTTATGTTCTTCTCAGGTTCCCCCTGTTAAAGAGCTCCGAAAGTCGCTGAGAATTCAAGCTCTCCGTTGTAATGTTATTTATTGTCGAAATGGAACCAGGATAAATGTTATTCCAGTTTTGGCATCTCGTTCTCAAGCCCTCAGGTAGAGTTTTTATGTTTCTTTTATTAATGCTGCTGGGTTTGATCCCTGGTTACCGGAACTAAGAGTCCGAAACTCTACCAACGGACCATGTTGCTTGAATATCCATGTTTGACACACGTGTCCAAAACATATTCAGATATGGGTAGGGGATATGACCCTCAAAGACTCTCCAAATACATAGAAAAAATTGAACAACCCATGAAGGCCATTTATCCATGCCTGACACTCTCAGTCACAACCGAGTCTGAGTTTGTTTCGATCAATATTTTCTCAATGTGTAGTCAACAAAGCAATGCAATTTTCTCTTTTTCTTTCTCCGTCCCTTTTCTTCATGGGGAAATTTTTCGGGTTTTATTGAGTCAACAAAAACAGCTTTGAAATGTTAATGCTTGAACTTCTTTCTCGTCTCCGATCTTCCTCAGGCCGTCAGTTGCTTTTTATCTTTAAATGGTTGTTTTCATGTTTGCTCATTGGGATTTTTTCTTTTGATTGTTCTTAAACTTATCCTATTTAACTCTGTATCAATCCAATGACACCCCAAACACACATTTCAGGTATTTATACGTTCGGTGGGGCATCGACCTGTCGAAAATGGTGGTTTTTGTTGGAGATTCTGGGGACACTGATTATGAAGGTTTGCTTGGTGGGGTGCATAAAAGCATAATATTGAAAGGAATTTGCTGCAACACAAGCAATCAACTGCTCGCCAACAGAAATTATCCGCTCTCTGATGTCATGCCCGTCGACAGTCCCAACATTCTTCAGACATCCCAAGATTGCACGAGCACAGACGTTCGAGAATCCTTGGAGAATTTACTCAAAAGCTAAGAAACATTAAGGCCAGGCCTCCATTCAAGATTCTCAGCAAACTCTGGTCACCTACCGTACTTTCTCCAGCACCTGCTCGGGACTAGTAAAACATACCTTTAAGCCATGGACTTCACAGGGCTGATAGCTTTTCCTTTTTCTTTATTACCCTGAAACATAAAAATAAAAAATAAAAAAAATCTAAATATATATCCCTGATATTTGTACATTCCTTAAAAAATGTCCTTTTTCTGTTTGGTTTTGCAGCAAATAAAGTTTGAATACCAGCTGTTGAACTTGAATTTATATATGGCTGTTGTATCATTAAAAATGTTTGGAATTGGACTACCTTCAAGCCTGCATTTGGCTTTGTTCTTATCATAATAGTCCAATACCAATGTGGATATTATTTAGTCCCTGGACTCTTCAAATCGGTCAATTTTAATCCCTATGCTTTTTAAATTTTAAAATTTTAGCCCTAACCCAAACAGTAGCAGTTAAATATGTTTGGTTAAATCCAATACTAATTTTGTACTATGTGTTCAGATGTAGATTTGGTCTATATTTTCCAATTGGACCATTCTAGGATCTTATACTTTTAAAAATTTGAAATTTTAGTCTCTGTGCAAATGATGGCAGCTAATCTGTTAATTGTAATTTTAGTAAGTGATAAGTGAAAATAACAAAATAGTCAAATTAAAGTGAAGAGATAAAATGATAAATTTCCAGTTTTCATCCCTTTACTATAATCAAATTTAGGATTTAATCTTTATATTTTAATTTTTAATTTAACATAATAATTTGGATCTCTACTTTTTAAAATGACATTAGTTAATTCAAATAGTCATTATCCTCCAATATTTCGATTAAAATGCAGACATAAATTGTTCTTAAAAACTCTTTTCTAATACAAAACTCTATCTCGATATGACAAGTCAAGTTATATAACAATGGTCAAATTGTAATTTTGATCCCTCTCTATACTTTAACTTTTATATAATTTAATACATAACTTTTATAATTTAAGACCTTCCTTACATCATACACGTCCATCTCTCTCTCTCTACATTATAACATAATGGTTAAATTTCAATTCTTATCCCTCTATTTTTAAAAGATTATATAACAATGGTCAAATTTTAGTTTTTGATCCTTATATTATGCTCAAATTTGAGATTTAATCTCTATACTTCAATTTTTACATAATTTGATGCACTAACTTTTACAATGTTATTAGTTAGCCTAAATGTTTTATTCTAATTAAAATGCTTATGTGAATTTTAATAATTTTTACCATTGTTAAAGTTCTTTGTTAAATTTAGGTCCATTACAAATATCATTTTTTTGTCACATGGATACCAAGCGAGTTTTTTCTTTTTAAATTCCACATGTCAATCAGTGAATTTAATAGAAGAAATTTCACAAGAACAACTAGACCCAATTTTTAAATTTAGAAAGTAGAGATGTTAAATTCTTGAAAATAAAATTAGATTATTAAATTCCAAATATATAAAAAGTACAATAACTTGGAGCATATTGTAATTTTTAAAATTCTACTTTATAATTTAACTAAAAAAAAATCCCGGTGTGAAACTTAAGAAAATTATACTAATATATGTAAAATTCAAATAGAATCGAATCGAAAAATAAATTCATAAATATTTTGGTGTTCTTTGACATTTTTTTTTACTTTAAATGGTCGACACAATGTTGACTGGGCAAGTGGAGACTGCAACTTAGTGAGGTGGTCCAATTGATAGGTCGATTTTGGATAGTTTACTGTCGGCCAATTACTTTTTAGTTTTTAATCATGCATTGTTAATTTCTCAAAGTCATACATTCAAATTTGTTGAGCTAAAATTCTAAAAGAAAAAAAAAATTGTTGAGCTAAAAATTCTAAATATAAAATGACATAAAACATGATGCAAATCTAAAAATATATTATAATAAGAAAAAGCTAGAAATCTTATTTTACGCGTATGTGTGTGAAAATTACAAATTTAGTGTAAGAGTGTTCAAATAGTTAACTGAACCGAACTAGTATTAATTGAATTAATCGAACTTTTTAATCCTTTAACCGTTAACCAAATCGATTTTTTTTCAAAAAAATTAACTGAACCGAAATTTTTATGTTTTTTTATTTTTTTGGTTAAAACAAGTATAAACTATATCACAATAAATAAATTGATAATGTTCATTTGATAGAATTATCGGAATTAAAACATCATATAAATTGTAATATTAATTATTAAGTTCGGTTAATTACCCAATTTTGAACTGAATTAACCGATAACCGACCTCCGACCGAATTAGATCGGTTAACCGACCGATTAATCGAATTAGATCTGTTCGGCCGGTTAATTTGGTTTTAACTGAAAGTTGAATATCCCTCATTTAAAGTACAAATGTATGTTTAAAAATAACATACAATAAATGCTGAAATGTATGATTTGAAATTACCTAATAATAATAACATATGAAATATGTACATTATTAAAATGACAAAATTAGATTAATTTTTTTTTATCATCATCAATCTTGAGTCGGTATCAAGTTAACTTTTGACACCAAATTAATCAAATACAATATTAAGAAATACAACTTACGGAGGTAAATTAAAAGTTTTATTAATGCAATTGGCGTGAGTTCAAATTTTACTATATACTTAGTTTTATTAGTTTTTTTTAAAATGAAAAGATTAAAATACCCTCAAATAATATTACTTATTTTAATTACGAAAGGACATTCTCGTAATTTCTTAACTAAGTTGGTATTTGGTTGGCTCGTGCCACTAACTCAGTCAGGAGTTTTAAAATTTTAACGGTCAAATTACTTTTCTATTTAAAAAAGCAAAATGGCTAAGTTTTAAAGATTGGATGCCAAAGTGATAAAAAAATAATTAGGATCAGAGTGATAAAAAAGAGTAAACATTATAGACTAAATTTATTATTATACCACATGAAACCCCGTGGTTAATTTATTATTTAATTAATTAACACAAATATTTAATATATGAGGGAAAAAACAAAAAAAACACAAAGCATAATACCAATTAAGAGTTTTACTTAATAAAGGTCTAAAATTATATTTTCTTTCGATACGATCCTCAAACATCTTTTATTCCCGATAGTATAAATTTGTATTTGAGATAACGAGTAAATTAAGAAATCTTAAATAATAATTCAAATAGAGTTAATTGTACTAGATGACCTTTATTTTAAATCAGTCCCTAAACCCTAAAATGTTCTAATTGCATCCCTAAACTATCAATATTATATCAATCAAGTCCTTTCATTATTGGAACCATTAACTTAACCATAAAACGACACGTAAAATCGAACGTGACATATTTAAAATGAAAATTTAAAAAGAGTAAAATATTGTGGGATAATTTTAAAATTAAAACTAAAAATAAAGTAAAAACAAAAAGAGAGAGAGAGAGAACGATAGTTTCTTTAAAATCTTTGAAAATTTCAAAATCAAGATTTTTATAATATTCATTTTCTTAAAATTATGTTTTATAACATTTTAGCAATAGAAGGACATTATTGATATGACATTGATAGTTTAAGGATGTAATTAGAATGCTCTAAAATTTGAGGACTAAGTTAGAATGAAAGTCATAATTTTAAGATGTTTCGAATATGAAAATAAAATGAAAACCCTTTTAATCAAGCAAATAAATCAACCAACAAATTGACCAAATTTAACGTAAAATTAAATTAAGCAAACTCCATACTCAATAAAACTTGGAAGTTAAAACTTTAAAACAGGGAAACCTCTTTCTTGCGGGTTAAACCAAGCCATCTATTGCCTAAACTTCAATTTCTTAATTTTAAGTCTCTCTTTTTTATTTCGAAAAAAAAAGTCTTGCTTTTTTAATTCCTTAATTTTTTAGATTAACATGTTTATTCTTTGCTTAAGAAAAAATATGAGAAATTTTAAGGTTAAATTATGGTTTTGACCCAAAATCAATGGTAGTATTTTAATAAGAATATTTAAAGGTGTTGATTATTTGAATTGATTCATGGCATTATAAAAGTAGAGGTATCAAATCATGTCAAATCAGAATATAAAGATTGATTCTCGATTTTAAGCAAAGTGGAAGGATTAAAACAATAATTTCATTCTTAATTTTTGTCTTTTGCATTGACCAAAGTTCTTTCTTGATTATTTTTAATTGAGTTTATGTTTGATTAATTCATAATATTAACTTAATCAAACATTTTCAACATAAATGTTTTAAAGTGATTATGATAGGATAAAATATACAAAACTTATCATGAATGCATAAATTATGTATGGATGGCTATTGGTGAAATATCTACAAAATTTTATAAAACCCAAATCCCCAAATTGTTTTGAAAATTGAATTCGTTTTATAATTATTATATTCGAATATGATTTTGTTAAAATTACAATTGGGTTAATTAAAAAATTAAAATAAAAAAGGTAGATAATGGGTCGTAGTATAGTAGATTCAAATAATACATTCGAATATTGTTGATTGGGTTTTAGTTGGATTTGTATGAATATTGTTGTCAATGTAGGAGGACGTGGGTTCGAGTGTGTTGAAGCGTATTATCTTTCTATTTATGGGTAGGGGTGGGGCTATGAGTAGTTCTAAACATTGTGTCAGAAAAGAGCAGATATGATCAGACCCTATAATGAGATTGTTCAACCAATATATGTAAAAAATCAAAATGATACTATCTATTTTCCTTCCTAAAAGGCTAAATGCTTTTCAAAATGATCTTATAAAGACCAGACCTTTATAAAAGTGCTTAAATGAAGGTTTTTCACACACTTTATCCCAGTTTGTAGTGAAAATTAGGTGAATACTGACATGTTTAGAATATAATATATGATTGATAAATTAGATATTACTAGAAAAGAAAAGAAAAAAACATAACTTAAAACCTGGTATACGACATTTGAAAAGCTCTTATTTGAGCACTTTTGAAAAAAGTTTGGCCCTTATTTAACCATTTTGAAAAGTTTAATCCTTATACGAACAACCCTTAAAATGTTAAATCCTAATTTGAGCATTTAGCCTTTCTAAAACGATTAGGCATAATAAAAAACAGTTACCTAGTTTTTTACATAATGTATGGGAGGGATGAAGTTACATGAGTGTGAATCTAAGGCTGACAATAGAATATAATAGTTGAATTTATCAATATAATTGATGTAAAGCAACTGCACTAACACCAACTTATGAACGTAGGAGAAGAGAAGGGGCAGGCAGGGCCATGTGCCCCACCCGGAAATAGAAAATTTTCTATATAGACTTTTAACTTTTAAAAAAATCATTAGTATAGTAATAAAATTATATTTTGACCCCTCAATTCTTTATACATTTCTACCCTTAAAATAATTTTTTGATTTCACCCTGCAAGAATAAATTCTTCAAATAGGTATCAACCATGTAACCATGCGCATAATCAACTTAGCAGTTCTATTAACTGTTTGATTAGTTTCTCTATAAATATGAACAATACGAACACTGATAATTGCATAAATCACATACGTCGTGAACCAACAAAAAAGAGATATAAAAACGCCATGCTATCATTTGCCAAATTCATAATTTCACTATTATCACAATAAAACTACTTTAATTTTACATTATCGTAAACCACTTCCTTTATAATCTATATATATATAAGTTCCGCAAGGAAAGTGGCAAGTTTCTTTTACGAGTCAAAGCAAGAAATTAGTTTATAAGTATAGCTTTGCATATTTAGGAAGGATATTTTCCTTCTAAAGAAGATGCATAAAATTCTGAATTGCTATAAATTCTTATTTTCACACACAAATATAAGAAATTATTTTATTCCTTTTCAATAAGTTAATAAAATTAACAAAATAAAAGAGCACAAAAACTTTCCTTCTTTTAAGTGATATACTATTAATGATAAATTTTAGTTTCATAGGTTGAAATATTTTCACCTTTTTCACGTAATTTAGAAAAATATATGTTTTGATTGGGTCTTGGCTTGATTGGTATAAGTATTGTTGTCAAGGTAAGAGGACGTGGGTTCGAGTGCGCTGAAGCACATTGTCTTTGTCTCTTATTTATGGGTTAGAGATGAATTATTGGTATCTATAATTTCAAAATTTTCATTCCCTTAATTTTTTTTATCAATTCAATTAAATCCACATTTAATTTTAATTTTAATTTTAAAAAAAATAAATTATATATATATTTATCCACATAATCAGTATCGTAATCTAATATATGTATAATTATATGTTTGCTATATAAAAATTCTAAAAATTACGTCTACAATTACTTAAAAGGTATTCCTTTCAATTAAGACATGAGGTGTCATTTGAACCCCAAGAAAGGTGCCATGCCTTTTTATTTAGGATTAATGTTTTAAAAGGTCCTTGAACGTTTTCGAAAAAATTAATTAAGTCCTTGTGATCTTTTTGCATCCAATTGAGACCCTGAATTAAAAAAAGAAAAAGAAGACTAAATAAGCCATTTGACTAACATTGACCGTTACAATACTAATGTGGTCATTAATAGTGCTAACATGGCAATGCCATGTCAGCAAAAAATAAAAATAAAAATAAAAGATAAAAATTCAAAATTAAAAGGAATGTTTAATTTTTATTGAAACGAACCTAGAAAACCATTGTTTAGGTTCATTCATTTCAAAGCTTTTAAAAATTATTCTTGAAAATATTTTTATAAATTAGTAAAACATTATTAAAATTTATAAAAAATTTTAAAAAATTTTAAAAAATTAAAAATTAAAACCATTTAAAAGTTAAGTTCAAAATGTCAATTTGGCCAAATTCATTTAAGATGATTTTTAAAATTATATAAAGTTTAAAAATATTGAAAATTAATTTTCTTTAAAAATTGATATGTGTATTGGTGTTTTAATTTTATTGGTACCTTTTAGTATGTATAAAAATAAAAAATATTTTAATTTCATTAATCGTACCTTTAAATTTCTTTTTAATGTATGGATAATCCAATTAAAAAGTGTATCAATTATTTTATTACATGTGTATCCTAAAAGATGTATCAATTATTTTATAGTCTAACATTTTTAAATAATTGGATATATTCATACGTTAAAAAAACTTTACACATATGATTAATAAAATTAAAATTATTTTTATTTATTTATTTTATTTTTATACATCCTAAAAGGTACCAATAGAATTAAAACATTGATACACATATCAATTTTTTAAATAAAATAATTTTAATATATTTAAAATTGATATAATTTAGAAAAATCATCTTGAATGAATGTGAACATAACATTGTCCAGGTTCACATTGAATCTGGACAACCATATGTCTAGATTTATTACGGACTTAGCTTTTAAATCATTTTTATTTTTATTTTTGAACTTTATTTAATATTTTTATAAATTTTAATAACGTTTTACAAATTTATAATTTTTAAAAATTAAATTTTTAAAAGAAATTAAGCTTTGAAATGAAGTCCAAGTTCATTTCGATAAAAATAAATATTTCTTTAAATTTTTTATTTTTTAAAAATATTTTTTTTATTTTTTACTGACGTGGCAGTACCATGTCAGCAACTGTTGGTGACATGGAGCGCCACATTAACATCATTAATGATCATATTAGCGCTGTAACGATCAGCGTTAGTCAAAGAGTCTATTTGCTAGTTTTGTTAGTTTAGAGGCTCAATTGGGTACAAAAAGATTGCAAGTGTTTAATTGATTTTTTGATAACAATTTGAGTTTTATTTACTAAATAGCAGTCATGATTCCATATAATAAGTATTGTTTATTTTTCAAAAACTATTTGATAATTTTTTACATTAATCTATATTATTATTAAATTATTGATTGGACTGATGTTATGGGTTAATCCAACAATAACTTAATTAAAATATTTATTTAAAAATAAGAAATATTATTATAAAATTATTTTTTAATATTTTTATTCAAAATCTATAAAAATCATTTAAATCCAAAAAAAAAACTTGAAATACCTACGTAGTGAGATTTGAAACTAGTACACTAAGGTCCTCAAAATTCTAGCATGGAGTGTTGTATATTTTGATAGTTCGTTCTACATATAATTTATACAATTTAAGGACATTAAAGCATATTTTGTTACTTAATATACTTCTATAATTTCAAATTTTATTTAAGTGTTTTTTTAAGCATTTTTCAACCGGTTTCTGAGCATAAGATCGATACCTCTAGGGTATAGTATCGATCCTCCCTCAAGTCAATAATCACATGCTTATTTAGAGGGGTAAGGGCTTAATCCCCCTACTTAACGAGTAGTTTTTCTACGTTGCTATAAAATACAGTTTTTGTATGTTCAACGATTTCATCCTTAACGAGTCTAAATGGTTATAAATAAATTCCGTAGTATAAATATACTTCAAAATCACTCTAAGAAGCAAGAGATACATATCCTATAGAGAGATATTTCTTACTTAAATTCACCTCTGTAAAAAGTACATGTTCCTAATTGAACCTTAAAAGTTAGAGGTTACCAGTTGATCCTTGAAAGTCAGAATGGTTCTATCTTAATCATCGTAAAAGATTGTCAGAGAGATTTCTATCTTAGTCTTAAAAAACCGGGAGTTGTAAAAATTATACATTTCTTAGTCCTTGACAATTGACGTTGAACCTTTATAAATCGGTTGTTTTCTACCCTTTCAACCTTAGAAAAAAATTGAAGTGTCAATTCACCTCTCTTGATTAAATCCAATCTACCGAGACTTTTTAATTTTGTTATCGAATAATTAAAATCAATATTAAATAGTAAAATTTAATTAAAAATCAAAATTAATGACAAAAATTAATCATATAAAAATTGTAGGTCAAATTTAATCATATTCTCAAAATACAATATCAATTTCGATATTCACTAAATTTACATTTTAATCCTTTATTTAGTATAAGAAATTCTGATATCAATAAATCCTAAAAAGTTACTACTCAAATCAAATTAATGCTTGAAAGGGCACACGGATCAAAGGAAAAAAATATTTATTTAATGTTCAAAAGATGAAAAATTCTCACTTAAAAACTATTTGTTTTCAAGTCTAGCGAAAGCCCAAATCTTCTCCAAATTTGATCTAAAAGCAGGTTTTTGGCAACTTGGAATAAGCCCGTAAGATGTGCCCAAAACAGGTTCAGATTCCAAATAAGCATTTTCAATGGAAAGTCATGCCGTTTGGTTTGAAAACTGCCCCATCACTATTCCAAAAGGCGATGATAAAGATTTTCCAGCCCATCATGGACCAGGCCCTGATTTATATCGATGGTATTCTGCTTTACAGTCCAGATGAAGAAAACCATGTAATGCTTCTTGAAAAGTTTACAAGAATCATTGAAGAAAAGGGAATTATGCTCTCTGCAAGAAAGATGCAGACAAATAAGAAAGACATTGAGTTTCTTGGTATGACTATCAAGAATGGAAAGTATCAACCACTTCCACACATTGCAGAAGAATTGAAAAGATTCCCAGACAGTAACCTCTCTCAGAAACAAGTCCAGCAATTCTTAGGGATTGTTAATTATCTCAGAGACTTTGTCTCCAAGATTGTAAAATTGATAAATCCTCTGAGAAAAATGCTGAAAAAAGATCCACCACCATGGGGTCCAAAACAAACCAAAGCAGTCCAGCAACTAAAAGAGAAAACCACTAATTTACCACCATTGCAGATTCCTTCTGAAGGAAGAAGAATTTTACAGACAGATGCAAGTGACAAATATTGGGGTGCAATACTGTTTAAAGAAGAGGATGGAAAAAGACGTCTTTGTGGATACAAAAGTGGAAGATTCACAGATGCTGAAATCCACTATCACTCCACCTTCAAGGAAATTTTAGCAGTCAAGTATGGAATTTCTAAATTCTAATTTCATCTAACAAGCTATCATTTTCTTGTAGAAATGGATATGTCCTCATTCCCAAAGATGCTGAAATTCAAACAAAAAGAAGTTCCTCATCCTCAACTTCTCCGGTGGGCAGAAAATACAAAACTTGAAAGAAATCAGATTCCTGAAAGAAAATGGTAAGATACCACCACCACAACCGGCGGCAAGAAATGGGATTGAGTTATTTCCATCAATCAGGCAACTAGATAAACCGACGCCCTCTGGAACAACTCGATTAAACATTCCTCCACTAGAACCTAACAAGAAGCCTACTATTCATGATTTGTATGCCCAAATCAAAGCTCAAAAGGAGGAAGAGAAGCAAAAGGCAACAGAAGAAAAGAAAAAGAAAGAAAAAGCTCTGGGAAAAAGACCAGTAGAAAAACAAGAAGATGAATAGGAAAGCCCATACTCCTCACCATCTTCATCTCCACCTAGACAGATATCAAAATCTTTGATGATGCAACAAGAAGAACAATCTCAACCCTCAAATCCTTTAACAACGTTCTTAAGGGATTATAGTAGAGAAGTTCTTCCTAAAATATCTGTCCTTCATGAGCCTGAAATACCTTCAAACACTCCAGCAAATTCATCAGAAACAGAATCTGTCTCAGAAGATTTAGAGACATCAGAAAATCATGACTTTTCTGAAGAAGTCTCAGATTCTCCCCCAGAAATTATGGCCACATCCTCTGGTATAAAAGTAGAAGAAGCCTCAGAAGAAGAAATGACAGAGGAACCATCAAATGCAAGAACAACACCCCATGTTTCTACGGGAAAGATGGTTTTCACTCTTGATGACATTCCTATAACCAGATGGCCAGAAAGATTACAAGAATTCCACTCATGGCTTGACACCAGAAAATCAACAGAAGAGAGCCATTATAACATCCTGATAGAATTTGTTTCAAGATTCACAGGAATGTTAAAAGACTGGTGGAATTCCGTTTCTCAAGGTGATCAGTTACAGTTTCTTGTTTTAACAGACTTTTCTCAGGCAATCAGAATTATCCACAGTTTCTTCATTGGAGATCCTGATGATCAGTTAACTTTAAAAAGAAGAGAGTTTTTTAAGCGCAAATGCTGTTCTTATCAGAAGAAGGATCTAACTAAGCATTTATATGCTATGATGAAGTTGTTCTATGCTCTTGGTGCAGATCCAAGCCTAAAACAAGCTGTTATTGCATCTATTCCAGATCCTCTTCAGGTGGCAATAAACCAGAATTTACACAGGCAGAATAAAAATGTTCTCAATCTAACTATGGGACAGATCCAACAAAAAGTTTTTATAGCCCTAGAAGACTTATGTAACAGGAAAAAGGTCTTCAAGGATTATCTTCATAGTGATCGAAGGTTAGAAAAAGCCTGTGATGATTCCCATTTAAAGATTAAATGTGGAAAAGATAAATCATGCTATTGTCCCACAAGAAAGAAGAAACACTTCCGAAAGTTGAAGCAATTTGTTCCAAAACCTTCTAGAAAGAAGTACAAATGGAGACATCTCAGAAAAAAGAAGAAATTCTCCAAAGGAACAAAATCCACTCGATGTTACATCTGCAACAAAAAAGGTCATTATGCAAAATCATGTCCAAACAATAAGAAGAATGCAAAGATGATCCAGCAGATCCAGCAACAAGCAGGAATCAAGATTGCAGAAAATGATGACATTGAGTCTCTATTCTCTATTGATGATGAGCCAAATGAACGATCGATATGTGCAATTCAGGCAATTGAATCCAGCGATTCAGAATCTTCATCCAGTGAAATCTTTATGGCTCAACCACAGTCTCTCGTAAAACTCTGTCTGAGTTGATTTTTTCTTGTTTTTCTTCCTGCGGGATCGTCTGATTTCTTCATCAAGATCTTCAAAAGCATCATTTTGACATCCTTGACAGGAACAATTAATATCCCAGGGACAATGTCCTGTGGGATCTTTAAAAAGATACAAAGGCTTTCCATTGGGCTGAAAGCTTTGTATAAGCGGTGTTTCTGGACCTGAATTTGGTGCTTCAAAAGGTACCGGTTGTAGCATCATTTGTGTGGAGAAAATCAGAGGAGCTGGTAACTACTTTAGATGACTATGATCAAACCTGATCTCACTAGTGCCATCTGCCTTAGTAATTATCTGGCTTTTAGTGGATCTGATTGGCTGATCATGTTGATGGATCTGTTCATAATTTGTCACCCACTTTTCTGGTAGAAGCTTCAAAAGCTCCTGTTTAGGGATTTGCTTTGGGATATGTACACAGTGGGGTTCCTCCCTTGTATTCACTGAAATAAGGAGGGAATCTTCTGATCCTTGGTTTGTCAATTTGAAAGCATGGTCCTGAACTCTATACACTATTTGGTAGTGTAGAGTGGCTGTAACAGCAGATTCGACCATTTCTACGCCAATTATCTGGATCTGAACTTTAAGGGTATCCAGAAGATTGCGATCTTGGAGAGACATCGTAAAATTTGGAAACAAGGTTACCATAGCCATTCCTGAACTTAATGTGGCTTCAACAGTTCCAATGCAAGCATCCTGGTATCTCTTATACCTGGAATCTAGCAAAGCAATTCGAAACTACGGTTTTCAAAGTTCCGTGGTAGTTTAACTAAGTCCGATCGCTCCAAAGTGGATATGTGAATATCCATGTTGGATCCAGTCCTGTGGAAAGTTGGAGGGGATTTCCAAAGTCACAAATTGCTCTTCCTGGCCGCCATAGATAAGATGCTTATCGAATTTAGATGACTGTACATATTCTTTAACATTTTTCCTACTAGTAGTAATAAGAGCTTTAATACTTCTAAGAGGAGAAAAAGAGGGTCTTTGATAAGTAGAATAAGGATTTACAAGAGGCAGGTCCGTAGCTTGGACCTTTTCTTCTTCAGTGAAATACTCTATTTCATATAAAGATGAAATCTTTTTTGCAGAGTGTGATCGTAAAGGAAAACTAGGTAAGGAAACTGGTGCTTTAGAAGTAGATAGTCTGGAACTTGAACTCATGATTGAAAATATCTCTTCCTTTCTAAAACTGGGTTTTCTAATGAAAGAAAGTCTAAGAGTTACTGTATTCTGTACAGAAATACAGGCTCTTTTTGGTTCTGATACCAATAGGGGGCTGATGAGTATGAAGACGGGATATCGCAGGTTAAAGGATCATAACAGTAGGTATGCTATGCCAAAATACAGGCCTTTCCTCACGGCCATTCAACA
This sequence comes from Gossypium raimondii, assembly GCF_025698545.1. Lineage (NCBI taxonomy): Eukaryota > Viridiplantae > Streptophyta > Magnoliopsida > Malvales > Malvaceae > Gossypium > Gossypium raimondii. Next base: position 55,810,891 of record NC_068577.1, on the reverse strand, counting down.
GTAATCGCTTTTTAGTCATTAATACCTTTAAACTGGACTACTTCTTCAAACTCACCAGATTCTAATAGTATCTTTTTCCCAAGTTTAATTTCTGATGTGCAGGATCCATATGATAATGGCAAGCACAGAGCATACTTTTAAACTCATGAGAGACTTTCTTACATAGATAGACCATTTTCAGTCAGGAAGAGAGGATAAGAGATTTAGAGAGACATGATTTATAAACACACTCGTATTTTTTTTTTCAAACCATTCTGCCTCACAACTGAGAGACTTTCATCCTTATATAGGGAAAGATCATTCCTATGCAGATAAGAAGGAATCTGCTTTTACACCTGTTTTTACATAGACTCATTATTAGACATGACTAAAAGGCAGTGACTCAGTAGTCTAAGTAAAAGGACAACAATAATTTACATAAGGACAAAGCAGATAAGAGGGAATCAAAATCTTTATCATCGCCTTTTGGAATAGTGATGGGGCAGTTTTCAAACCAAACGGCATGACTTTCCATTGAAAATGCTTATTTGGAATACAGAACCCTGTTTTGGGCCTGTCTTCTGGGCTTATTCCAAGTTGCCAAAAACCTGCTTTTAGATCAAATTTGGAGAAGATTTGGGCTTTCGCTAGACTTGAAAACATATAGTTTTTATTCGGTAGAGGAAACTTGTCATCCTGAAGGAAATCATTAAGAGGTTGGTAGTTTATTACCAATCTTAATTTCCCTCGTGTTTGCTCAGATCTCTTGTTAACATAAAATGCTTCACATGCCCATTGAGAATCTGATGCTTCAATCAAGTCTTCTTGCTGCAACTGTTGACATTCTTGTTCAGCAAGTTTTTGATGTTCTGGATTCATTCCTACATGACTGCCTTTTGTAGGATTGATATCTTCATTCTTCTTGAAAGGCAATTTGATAAAAAACTCAGAGTTTTGCCATAACGGATGATTGCATTTCTGAAGAAACTCTGAATGAGATTCTGCACATGCCTTTTGTTTTAATTCTTCAACAATCTCTTGAATTTTTTCAGCACAGATCAAGAATAACCGAGGAATAGGTACATATGGCTTGAACATCTGTTTGTACCTTATTCCATCAGGTAAAATTCTTAATTGTTTGGCTTTGGTGTAAAGATCAAAGCCAACAATCATTTATTATTCCCAAATGGAAAAACGTCACCATTAATGCAATATTTATGATTACCTACCAGCAACTGTTTTCCCTTCACATTGGTTTTTTTTTTTCTAATATCCACACACTTTGCTTTTGCTTTTACATGCAAATAAAATACACCTCACACTTCTTTCACCCACAATATGGCCGAAGCTTTGAGAAACAAAAAACAAAAACAAAAAATGGCGATTTTTAAATCTTAGAGGGGGCTAAAATGACCGTCAAACAATTTAAAATTTTGCAATTTTAAAAGGTTTAAAAGAATAATTTCCCATTTGTTGCCGGGAGGCCCCTACGCCCCTCATGTTGCCCTTGGTCATAATAAATAAATAGAAAATTATTTGACAAGATTTTATGAGTTCAAAGAATAGTATAATAATAAAAAAAATCTTAAAAATGGAGTTTAAATTTTGTTTTAAAATAAATAATTTTTATTAATAATGTATCAAATATTAATCTTAAAAAGTAATATTTTTATAATTTATAATTTAAATAATCCATGGACGGTGTGTAAGTTTTTGTGTGATCTAATTAATCCATTTATTTTAATTTGACATGATTTTATCTCTCTTTATTTTTATTTTATTTTTATAATAATATTGTTGTTAACATAATAACATCGAAAATCCCAAATTATAATTTATTAGCCTATTTTAGGAATTCGAATTTTCGTTACACCAAAAATTGATAATATAAATAACCCATACAAATACTTTATAATGAAAATCTATATCATCAATCAAGTTGCACATAACATTATAATTGAAATGGGATTAAATTGTAATTTTAGTATAATAATTGTAAATTTTAGAATAAATAAAGGGACTAAAACCATAAATAAACCTTCAACCATTATTATTTTCTCTCCCTTCCATAAATGTATGCAGTTGGTGTAGTTAAGCTATCTGCCTTCCTCCGAACTACACCTAAAATAAACCCTTTTTCAATCAATCAACGAAACGCCAAAACGAAATCTCTTGTTGCTTTCTTTTTCGTCCATCATTCCATCATTCAATCTCTCTATTGCAATATAAATATCTCTCCTTCTCTAAGTGTTTTTCGTCATTAGCGTTGTTCTTCTATATCATCATCATCATCATCATCATCATCATCATCATCATCATCATCGACCTGTTGTTGTTTTGAAGAAAAAGAAAAAGAAACCCAGAAATATGGATCCGACCCTCGATTCCAAGCTTGTTTCTGAACCTGTTGAGGCGGAGAAAGGGAAGAAAAGAGTACAGTCGCCGCCATCGTCGCCGTCGTATGGTTTGGTGTCGTTCAAGGAGTTGCCGGAGTACATGAAGGACAACGAGTTCATTCTGAATTATTATAGAGCTAATTGGCCTCTCAAGGAAGCTCTCTTTAGCATCTTTCGTTGGCATAATGAAACACTTAATGTTTGGACGTATGTTGAAGAAGATAAACCAAAAACCCAGTTTCATTTATTATTTTTAATGGTTTTTGTTTTTGATTTCTGGGTTTTCCTTTTTTTCTAATTTGGTTTTGGTTTTTTGTGATGAACTGTGTAGGCATTTACTTGGGTTTGTTCTATTTTTGGGATTAACAATGGCGAATTTGATTGAAGTCCCACAAGTATCGGATCTCATTGCCTTCTTAACCAGGTTCGTTTACAGGTTTTAGTACTTAAATTTAACGAATTTTATAATCCTTTTCAGTAATTGCTAAAAATTAATCACTACTTTTTTCTTAATTTGTTAGTTATTAATCTGAGATTACTTATTATGAACTAAAACAAGAGCTGGTTTATATGAATGAATGTATGCATATATGTATGTATGTATGTATCTATGTATGTATCTATATACGTATTTATGCTACTTAATTGATGCAGTTCTTTTCCTATTAGTGGCGACAGCAATGTTTCTCAAGATCCCTTGCTGGTGAGTATGGCATTTATTCATAGATAATTACATTGATCACTGTTGGTGTTGGTATAAGTTTAGTTTTGGTTATGCCATGGAGCTGATTTAGAAGAATTCCAGGGAACAACGACGAATCTCGTCGATTTAAAGCAAATAACGGCTTCGGAACCTGACGTTTCGCCGGTGACGCGGTGGCCGTTCTACGTATTCTTAGCCGGCTCCATGTTCTGCCTCCTATCAAGTAGCATTTGCCACCTCTTTTCGTGCCACTCGCACCATCTGAACCTCTCGTTGTTGCGGCTCGACTATGCCGGGATCACTACCATGATCATCACATCGTTTTTCCCACCGATTTATTACATTTTCCAGTGTGATCCACAATGGCACTTCATCTACCTCGGTGGGATCACGGTCCTAGGCTTGTTCACCATCGTGACACTTTTATCACCGGCCTTATCGACCAAGAAATTCCGCGCGTTCCGAGCCATGCTCTTTTCTTCCATGGGACTCTTCGGCATCATCCCCGGTGTCCACGCCATGATTGTCAACTGGTCTAACCCGCGCCGCAACATCACCCTCGCCTACGAGTCTGCGATGGCTATATTCTACTTGACAGGGACCCTGTTCTACGTTAGCCGAGTCCCGGAACGGTTCAAGCCCGGATGGTTCGACTTAACCGGCCATAGTCATCAAATATTTCACGTCTTGGTAGTGATGGGTGCATTGGCTCATTATGGTGCTTCACTTGTATTCCTGGACTGGCGCGACCACCATGGCTGTTAATCCCTTCATGCATCATCATATAATTCTTTAACATTGTAACTGTGAGTAATATTCATTTATTTGTAGCTTTTGGTTTCATCAATTATTTGCAAAATTGGAGGTATTTGGATTTGTATTATTTTTCTATTTGTTGGTTCATCCTAAACTTGTAATTTATTCAATCATATTTATTTTCTATTAATATTATAGTTGAATTATAATTTTTTAAAGGGAGTAAAATGTAATTTTATATTAAATTATCGAGGTGTTTTGATTTCATGGCCTACATCTTATCTAACGCACACAATTCATTTCGCAATTAAATTGGTTGTCACTCATTTATTTCGTTCACAGTTTGAGCATATGAGAATGACTTTGTCTGATCTAATTTTCATGCTCAGAATTTCCAAGTGCACCACTCGTCGAGACGCATGTACATTCTAATTTCAATAGTTTTTTTCAATTGCAACTCATACTACAACTAAATCAATAACTCCACGTTGAAATTCGGTGAAGGTTTTGCTGTTGATCTCTAGACCCTTTATGCTTAATGGGAAGACATAGATAAGAGCATTTATTAACTTTATACGTTAAAAATCCATTAATTGCCTTCTTACAACTTCCATAATGTATGAGTTTGATTATGAGAAGGTAAAGCATGGATGGAAATAACGAGTCTGTCAATGGCAACGATGGCGATAGATTCTACCGACAACAGACTAAAATGTATATATGCACAAAGAAAATTTTAATTTATTTTATTTTATAAACTTAATAAAGAATACAAATTTATTAAAATATATATTATTGGCACATTTGAAAGCAAAGTTTATTTAGGGCTGAAACAGTGTCCACAACTTTTAGGCATTGTGTCATTACCCTACTTACCTATTTGAAGAGTTAATAAAATTTAGAGCAAAAGTGTTGGATTATTTATTTTTGAAGATATTTGGACGAATAAAGCCCAAAACATGAGGCCCGATTGAGTTGAAATTGAAGACTTGAAGAGAGGTTTTTTTGCAGATTAAATCGAGCTACTTGCGAAACAAGTCACTTGCTATAGTCGAAGACATTAAATTCCATCAAGACTCTTATAGAAGTATTATGATCTTATGCTGATTTTTAGCTTTACTTTACAGAAAAGTGATCAAATTATAACTCATATGTAAACAAAACTTGAGTACTATATCAACTTAAGTTTCGCCTTAGTTAAAAAAGACAAAGAGTAATCAAAAGATTGAGAGTTTGATGGAGCACAAAGCTAAGCTTTTGAGGAGGAAGCTTAGTGGGAAAGTGATATGATCTTTATACAACGATGAGGTCGTTGAATTGGTGAGTGTTAGGCTAGTTTTATGACTTAAATCATTGATTGTACTATGAGAAAGATAGTCGATCATTGCTCTAGGCAAGGCCTCGCAGATGTAGATTAAAGTCGAACTGCGTAAGCAATCTCAATGTTTATCTTTATCTTTTGCGCACTTTTAAGTTTCGTGGTTAAAACCATGGTTAAAGTTCCAAGTACTATTTTAGCCACAATTTTTGTTTTGCACAAGTACCCTCCGTTTCTACATAAATATTCATGTCAAAAAATAATTTTAATAATAATTTAAAATAAATAATTTTTAGTATTATTTGTTGAATCATTTATTTTAATTAATAAATATTAATTTTCTAACGATAATATATAATTTATTATTTTGAAAGATTTGTCATTGATACTTTTTGTCAAGGTCTGTATTGGTTCCCTAGTCAACCGATTCGATGCCCTTCTCCAAATCGGTATCCTAATGATTCTCCATCCGATCTGATTCAAACAATCTTGATTTTTGCGGTAAAAGATGCTGTATATAATATATAATATTTATAATATTACAACAATCATAAATATACGTTTATATAATGGAAGAGAAAGAAAGAAAGTAATTGAAGAGAGGTGTTTCTATATAAACAAACATAACTATTTATAAATCTTTCTAAAGGAAAGTTGTGTCCTTTCAAAGAGTCATGTAGGTTCCTCTTAGTACTCTATATATAGACACCAAAAATAAGAATTGACATATGTGGAATTGAGTTATGAGCGAAAGATGTCATTAAATTTATATTCTTTCTTCTGTGCCTCTGAATTTTATTCCGGTTTAAAACAATTCGTAGTACAGTACAAATTATTTCATTCGAGTAAAGACATTTATCCTGAGAATAGTATTTCTTGATCGTTTTGCACACGAAAGAGAAATAACTATTTTAAAGATAATTTCTTGAAAACACCTTACCTTTACAAAATATTGATTTCGGATCCAACCAATTTTTTATACAATAGAAGATGAAAACACTTGTATATATCCTTTACTCAAGGTTAGAACTTCTATAAGCTTCATTTTATCAATTGCTCTCGAGGATACTGAGAGGGAAAGTATAGAAGATACTGAAGAGAGAGAGGAGGAAGAAGAGGAAGAAAAAGATGATGATGATGAAAGAAAAAAAACTACAAGGAGAGGAGAGAAAGAAAGAAAATAGTAAACTTCATAATTTTATTGAATAAAGATTTTTTTTTATTCGAACCAGACGGTTGAATAAAAATAAAAACGGAATTAAGTGCCTAAACGCAAAAATATCATAATTTAAGGGTCAAAATTTCAATTATTTATATATTTATTTGTGCTTGTTCAAAAGTTGAAAATTCTGACTTAAAACGTTGAAAATTCCCATTCATTCTAACTTGTGTAGTGCAATGTTTATGATTACCTAACAACAATCCTTTTCTCGCACGCTTTGGTTTTGCTTTTACGTGCAAATATTAAATGCACTCCCACACATTTTTCATGTCAAAATTTAAATTATAAATTTTGAGATTTATTATTATATTAATGTAAAAAAGAATTTATAAATTAAATAATATAAATTTTTTAGAGACCAAATTTTGAGTTTTAATTTCTTAAGAGTTAAAATAAATTTTATCAGGATTAAACAAATAAATTTTCATTTGAGGTTGCCCGTTCAAACTAAAAAATAAAAATTAAGTATTAAAGAATATACGCGACAACATTTGAATTCTTGCTTAAATTAAAATTTTCACTAACGATACAATTAGTTTTTTCTATAATAACTAAATTCGTTGTAAAATCGATTTTTATGTAACTTTATCTTAACAACGAAAATAACCATAAAGTATGAAGTGCACTCTTCACTAATTATTTCTCTATAACAACCTCTTATTTTAATTTTTGTAAACATATTATTTCAATAAAATATTTAAATTTTTATATAAAATATATTAATCATATTTTATTAAATAAAAATAATCTTTGCTCACTAATTCATAATATTGTTAATATATTTGAAATCAAATGTTGCCATAGGTGTATAAGTGCATTTCTCTATAACATCTAAAATTTTAGTAGACAAATGAAACTTTTATAGAGAAGGTTGATGTATATCGAATTCTAACCGTAAACAAAATGATTTATATTCAAATCTTATAATTCTCATCTTGCTAGATTTATCAAAATATAAAAAGACGTAAATGCCGTCAAAATAATATCCGTTGCTTTGCAAAAGGAATGAGCGTTTGGTAATGATGGGTGAGGCCGACTCGATCAAACATAGTATAAATTAAGATAATAAAGGGATTAAATCGTAAAAATTAGTATAATAAAGTGACTAAAACTGAATTAGACCTTTAAGTTTTTCTCTCCCATCCATAAATATTCCCGTTGGTGTAATTAAGGCATCTGCCATTCTCCGAACTACGAACCTCAATAACTCCTGTCAGTCAACAAAGGAATACCAAAACGAAATTCTCTTATTGCTTTCAATTTCATCCACCATTCCCGCATTCAAATCCCTATTCTCTTGCAATATAAATGTCTCAACTTTCTCCTAGGGTCATTACATTCATTGTTAATTATGGATTCGACCCTGGATTCTAAGCTCGTTACTAAACCTGTCGAGGCGGGAAAATTGAAGAAAAGAGTACGGTCGCCGTCGCTGCTGCTGCCATCATCGTCATATGGTTTGGTGTCGTACAAGGAGTTGCCGGAGTACATGAAGGACAATGAGTTTATTGTGAATTATTATAGGGCTAACTGGCCTCTCAGAGAAGCTCTCTTTAGCATCTTTCGTTGGCACAACGAAACACTTAATGTTTGGACGTATGTTGAAGAAAAACAAAAACCCTGTTTTGTTAATTATTTTTAATAATCTTTTGTTTTTTAGGGATTTTTTATTTCAAAATTTGCAAAGTATTGTCAGAAAATTTTATTAAAAAATATCTTAGATATTAAGGTATTGGTTCAAATCTAACCAAATATAAATATGGAGATTTTAATGTGCACCTCGACTCTCATAAAGTTAGGAAACGAAACATCAAAAACAATATCAATCGAGGAATTTATAACCATCGCAAATTTTTTTTGAAAGGGTCTACCTTTTCTTGGTTTATGATTTTTTTGAAATTTTTAGTTTTGATTTTTCTTATGATGAATTGTGTAGGCACTTATTTGGGTTTGTTCTATTTCTGGGATTAACAATGGCGAGTTTGATTGAAGTCCCACAGGTATTGGATCTCATTGCCTTCATAACCAGGTTCGTTTACAGGTCTTAGTCCTTAATTTTAACGAATTTTACCTTTTTTTCAGTAATACTTATGAGTTAATTGCTGTAATTATGGGAGAAATTTTAAATTGGTCTCTAGACGTTCTAATTAAATTTGGGTTGGTATTTAAAATATTAGCAGTGGATTTTTTTTATTTCACAAATAATTTTAGAAAATTGTCATGTGTTGTCAATTGAGTTTTAGCGCTATTGGCATGACATTGTTGTCAATGTAAGAGAACATGAGTTTGAGTGCGTTGAAACGTATTATTCTCCTATTTATAAATTTGAGAGTAGACATAAAAAGAAGAAAATTGTTATTTTTTTAATATATACTATACAATATTTACCAATACTCTAATACTTATCATGGAGTCTAAAAATTCCACTCGCACTATATCAAATATTATTTCATTAAATTTCTAAACTATTATATTATTCGGTTAATTTTTCTGCTACAGGCCTATTGGTGACATGTGTCACCATCTAATTATGGCATATATATTTTTATACTTTATTTTTTATTACAAGTACTGATAATAATTAATCACTGTTTTTTTGGCTTAATTTGTTAAGATTTTGGTAAGCAGAAGTGATAGTTCTTTATCTTTGCATAATTTTGAATTCCTTTTTTTCTTTATTAACTTGTTTAAGAAAATTAAATAAATTCTATATACTCGAAGATAGAAAAGTCATATTGTTTATGGATGGATGGATGGATGGATGGACTTAAATCAAGAATTTATGTTATACAATATTAATGCAGGTCATTTCCTGTTAGTGGCAACATCAATGTTTCTCAAGACCTTGTTCTGGTGAGTGGCATTTATTCATTGATTAATTATTTTGATCACTGTAAGAAGCTCAATTTTGATTATGCCATTGCACTGGTTTCGGAGAATTGCAGGGAACGGCGTCGAATCTCATCGATTTGAAGCCAATAACTGCTTCGGAATCAGACATTACCCTCACGGAGACGCCCGTAACACGGTGGCCGTTCTACGTATTGTTAGCCGGCTCCATGTTCTGTCTTCTATCGAGCAGCATTTGCCATCTCTTTTCTTGCCACTCGCACCGGCTAAACATCATGTTGATGCGAATGGACTACACCGGGATCGCCATCATGATCATCGCGACGTTTTTCCCACCGGTCTATTACAGTTTTCCATGTGATCCGCAATGGCAGTTCATCTACCTTGGTGGGATCACGGTTCTAGGCTTGTTCACCATTGTGACACTGCTATCACCAGCCATGTCGACCAACAAATTCCGACCCTTTCGAGCGTTACTCTTCGCTTCTATGGGGCTCTTCGGCATCGTTCCCGGAACTCACGCCGCGATTGCCAACTGGTCTAATCCGCGCCGCAACATCGCCCTCGCCTACGAATTCGCCACATCTATATTCTACATAACCGGGGTCATGTTCTACGTTAGCAGAGTCCCGGAGCGGTTCAAGCCCGGATGGTTCGACTTAGCCGGCCATAGTCATCAAATATTTCACGTCATGGTGGTCATGGGTGCATTGGCTCATTATGGCGCTTCTCTTGTATTCCTGGACTGGCGTAATCACCAAAGCTGTTAATTGCTTCATGCATGATCACAATTTAAAGAAAGTTTTTGAAGCATATCATTAATGAGTTGTTAAAATATATTATGGGTTAGTACTTGATACATTAATATATATTTTTTTTAATTTTATAATTTATAACTTTTTTTATATATTTTAGTTTTTAACATTTTATTTTATCTACTTGCAATTATGAAAAATTATTTGATACATTACGAACATAGTTTTTAAGTATTCACAAGCGGGTTGAGTGTTTGACAAGTGTATTATAAGGTGTAGTATAAGAAAATTAATTATTTAAATAAATGTGACACTTGTTACACCCTCAACCCGCATGTGGAGTCTAAAAAACTTCTATCACAATATATCAAATAATCACCCTTTAATTTATGAATTAATATTTTGTATAGTGACAGTTTACATTTTTTTTTTGGTTACAAAAGAAGTATTAAATCGAAGATAAATTAGATAAGACAATGCCCTTCATCTTAATCATCATGCAATATCTGAAACACTTCATCAACCTTATTCCCCTCTCTAAACACATGTGGTTGCATGTAAATATGTCTCTACAAAGGTCTTGTAAACTCTATCTTTTGCTAAGCCATCCGCAATCTTAATCTTTGAAATTCAAATAATAATAAAAAAGTTGTTTTGAAATCCTACATTATCCTGAAAATGTGAAATTATTTAAACCAAGCACCAGTGTTTTTATCTTTTTCTTTGTTAAATCCAAACTTTGCATTTGCTTTTATATTTTTGCTCCAAAACTGTCCCCCATAATTACCTAGCTAATCTTGATGGAGTTTGCTTTCGGGAAAAAAATGTCTTGATGGATTCAAGATAAAGCTTGACTTCTTAGTTAGCTAAGATCAATGAAGTTTGAATTAAGCCGGATTAGATTAGTTAATCAGATCGAGAATCGATTAGGTATCGATCCATAGAATAATATTGGATCGGTTGAATCACAAATCTATATAGATAAGTTGAACTGGATTTTAATATTTTTATTTTTAATGATTTCTTAATAGAATTGGTCAGACGGATTAAACAGAACAAACTAACAAATCATCTGTACAATTCTAAAAATATTGGCTAATATTGCAAATAAAGAAGTAAAGATCACTGTCAGCAATGGGGACAGAATGAAGTGATTTCAGAATTAATAATGTTTGAGAATGTAAAATTTGTGGGATTTTCTGATAGGGCTTTGAGAAATTTGGGAATTTTAGAGTTGAATTAAAGATCATGGGTTGAATAAAATGGTTTTTCATTTTGTTAGTATTATTATATTTTTAAAAAATAATTTTCAGTATTAAAAATATATCATAGTAGCCCAAATTTGTAGGTCCTCAAATGTAGTTGGTGTGTATTTCAAATATCGTTAATTTTATTATAAGTTTTATTATATCTATTTCTTTTTATATAATACTAGAATTATCCTTTGTTCTTCCCAATCCTTAAATAGAAGGATAATACGTTGTGAATGCAGAATGACGTGAGCACAGTCGAACTCACGTCCTCTTGCATTGACAACAATGTCGATGCAAGTCGACTCAATATCTGAAAAAGTTTTTAACTGGACACATTCGAAAATATTTTACTCTTGGACCCTTGGCTTTGTGATGATAATGATTTTAACTGGACACATTCGAAAAACCTCACCGCTAATTCTCTTTTAAATGACTAAGGGGAGGATTAGGATGTTGATCTGATTGGGGAATTGTTGGCGCCAACTGATGTTCGGAATATTTTACGCATCCTTATCGGCGTGAGTAAGCCGCCTGACAAATGGATATGGCGTTTTGAAAAGAATGGTACCTACACGGTTAAACCAGGGTATCGAGTTGCTGTCGAGATGTTTACACATATTGCTAAATATTTAACAATGGTGGGGTGTTGGCTTTTGGTTTGGAATAATGAGCTACCTCCAAAGGTGAAGGATTTTTGTTGTAGAGTGCTGCGAAATTTCATCCCATGTAAGGTTGTATTAGCAGCGCGGGGTGGTGAGATTGAAACAATAGATCATGCTTTACCTCACTGTTTTAAGGCTCGGGAGGTGCGGAATTATTTGAGTGTTACAGACGATAGTATCTCGATTGCGAGCTTCATTGAAGATTGTTCTGAGAGGAGGCATGGTACGGTTAGTCACCGTCTGCTTGCCTGTTGTGGTGTTTGTGGTTCCGTCACAACTTGGTCGTAAACATTCAACTTAAGAGGTACATGAAACTACCTTGAAATATATCTAATATTAAGTTACAATTTGTTCTTGAATTATCTAATAATACTGTTGGATCATTCTAAAATGAACTACCGGCCATTACTCTCAAGATTCCCCAGTCAACGAGCTTCGTGTTTCCATCATCGTCCTTGTGGATCTCTAATCTCGGAAAACACTGCCTTTGACAAGTGTTTATCAGAACCCTTTCTAATAAAACTTTGTTCATCACTTGTTAAACTGAACGAAGTAGTGCTCCTGGAATTCATGACATGGTCGCCGATGCTACTGAACACTTCCCCACTCTCATCTTCCATTGCATAGGCTATGATGGGGCTCTCCTCATCGATATCTTTCTCAATGCCAGCAATGGCATTAGGCTTAAGCCCCTCCTCCTCTGCAGTTTCTTGCAATTGCAGTGCGAACTGTAAGCCCCACACCACAGCATCCATCGATGGCCTTTCCATTCCGTTATCATGCAAGCAACTCATTACCACTTCAGTGAATTTTTTCAAACACTCCACCGCAATTTTACCGTTCAAAAATGGATCAATCATATTATAAAGTGTTCCATTTCGATGGCATTCTTGTGCCTGTGCTGCTAAGTTTACCAGAGCCTTCTCGGCCGAGCGATGAATTGCTGGCCTAGCGCATAATATTTCACAAAGGACCACTCCGAATGAATATACATCAGATTTCTCAGTCAATTGTCCTCTACGGGAATATTCTGGATCCAAGTACCCAAAGCTGCCTTTCACTACCGTGCTAACATGGGTTTGGGACATGTTCGTGGGACCGATTCTAGACAACCCAAAGTCTGAAACCTTAGCCACCCATTTCTCATCCAACAAGATATTTGTTGTCTTTACATCTCGATGAATGATGGTGTGTTTTGCACCTGAGTGAAGATACTGCAACCCTTGCGCAGCACCAAGACAAATCTCTATCCGTTGTTTCCATGGAAGAGGAGGGTTTTTGGAGTTGTAAAGATGATCACGAAGTGTTCCATTGGCCATGTAATCATATATAAGAATCATCTCTCCGCCATCGTTGCAATAGCCTATCAATGAGACCAAATGGAGGTGGCGTAGCTGGGAGAGCATCTCGATCTCGGTCCTGAATTCGTGAGCACCTTGCTGAGACTCAGGGTTCAACCGTTTGATAGCAACTTGGGTAGCCCCACCATCGATGAATCCTTTGTAGACGTTGCCGAAACCACCAACACCAATAATGAAAACATTGTCCAAGTTGTTGGTTGCTTGTTTGATCTCAGCCAGTGAAAAGTAGCGACAAAGCTCGGAAGGCAGAGATGAGCTACCACACTTGGTTAACTCCATTACTGGAACTCCTTTACTGGAAGCAGTATCTTTGACTCTCCTCTTTCGACGATAAACGAAGAAACAAAGAAGAGAAAGAAGAACAAAGCCCGATATTACGCCTCCCACAATGCCGAATACTACTTTGTTGTTGCTGGGCTTGTTTGAGGTTGGTGGTGAATATCCTGGTTGATTTATCGTGTCTGGATCAGGATTTGGCCCGAAAAGATTAACACCGTTGCTCAATTTGAAGATTTCTAGCCCATTCAAGATTGCATCAGAATAACGAGTTCTCCACTCTGGCGTAGGATGCATAGCAATGGAGAGATTTTGCTGCTTTTCCTTTCCTATCTTTCCTATTGCGACGACATAATCCCGATATACCGGAATCCCATTTCCACCACTCCAGTTTACAACATCTGCTTGAGTTTCCGCACTTGCATTAGCCAAGATGATCTCAAACACTCTATCACCTGGTTTGGTTATCTCAGTCTGGAACTCACAAAAATGTAACCTTACGAAGTAACTGAACGCAGAATCAACAGGAAACTCCCATGTCAGCTGATAGTTCTCATTCTTGGTCTTGTTCGTCCCCATGGTCCTGGCAGTTGCATAAGCTTCCTTTGGAGCAGCGTAGGATTTTATAGTACTGCTGAAGTTGAGATCAGTAGTGGTATTAAAAGGAATAGCACTTGGATTTGCTTTTGTCAAATATTCTTGATCATCATTTAACCATCTCCGGAACATCCCAATGTCGTCTTTCGGCGAGATTTCCCTCCCACTACCAACATTGATTCGATACATGTTCTCAAGGGCAGTGTTGTTTTCTAGGCGGTAAGTCTTTCCTTGGGCCTGGCCTACAAAACGTGGTACCCCTTCATCACTCGCTGGTGTATAATATAGATTGGTCGGCATGGAAACAACTTCGATTCCGTTGATGAAAGCATAAGTCAGTGATATAAGGACTTGGGGTGAAAGTTAAGTTTAACCTTTGACCTTCATCAAGGTTCACACAAAATTCTTTGAAAAATGTAACTTCACGATGAGCATGAAGTGAAGCGCTGAAATTGCTGAGAAGGATAAAATTGCCAGCTTTAACAGAGAAGAAAGCTTTCTTAGAAGGGTCGCCAAAGTCTGGATATTTAGTTGGACAGAAGTGCAAGCGAATGAACTTTTGGCCATCAGTGAGCGGAATTGAATAGGTGAACTGTGAGTAAGAAAGACGAGCTGTGTAGTAGGGGAACGGATCTACTGATGAGGGCAGAGAATCGTGAGATGCAGCTTTAACAACTGAAGGTTTGTTGTTATTGTTTTGCTGCTCTATGAGGCTGAATTTTCCATTGCCATCTCCGACCCAAGGACGGTCATCCCAAGATTTGCCACCCACGGAAGAACCACAGTCAATTGCGATGTTTTCTATGGGGTTGTAACGGGTAACATTGAAATCTGCTGTAACAGGAACCACAAGGTATTGAACGAAGAAGAAGAGACGGAGAAAGGAGTGAAATAAGAGGTTTTGAACGGAAAAAGCTGTTTTGCTTGGAATCTCCATTGCAAAGGAAAGACAGAGAACCAGAGAGAAATATGCATATGGAGAAAAGGATAAGAGGTGAACAAAGCTTGAAAATGAATACTAAAGTGGACAATCAGTACAGGGAAGAGTCACTGTTACATTTGAATTTTCAAATTCCCATTTTTCCTAATTTATCTGCATCTGTTTAGGGTGGATTTTGATGGGCGATTAGGTGCGGTACGGTGCGTTTAGTTTACTTTTTGTCTCACGCTACAGTATTGCTACAGTATCTAATCTCACCGTCACCGTTATTTTTACACTAACAGCAAGTAAACGCACCGCACATACACTAACAGCAAGTAAACGCACCGCACGTCCAAACTCACCTTTAGTCAAGTTACTACTTTACCGCTTGCATCATCTGTCATCATCACTAATCTACTCTACTGCATATGGGTCATGGAAGACTTGGTCAAAGAAGAATTGACTTTTTGGCACACCTTTTTGAAATTTTATTCGTTGAATATTCAAATTAATACGAATTTGACTATTCTCACCAGTCATCAATTTGGAATCTTGTGTTAAAACATATTTTCGTTTCTATTATTATATCAACACGAGTTACAAGTGACTAGACCTGTCCATGGGCCGGGCCGGGTTTGGGCCGGGCCTACAAAAAATTTCAGCCCGTTTACTAGGCCCGGCCCCGGCCCGAAATATGGGCTTGAGATTTTGCCCAGGCCCAGCCCGAAGAAAAAATATGGGGCTCGAGCCCGGCTCGGCCCGGCCTGTTTTTAATTAAAATTAAAATTAAAATTATTTTTTAATAAAATTAAAACTAATTGATATTAAAATTAATTGTTAGTAAAATTATCAAATTATTAATTGTTAATTGTATTAATTGTTGTAATAAAATCTAACATTTGATTAGTAAATTTATCAAATTATTAATTGTATTAATTGTTGTAATAAAATCTAACATTTGATTAGTAAATTTATCAAATTATTAATTGTATTAATTGTATTAATTGTTGTAACAAAATCTAACATTTGATTAGTAAAACAAACTTGATGTTTTATTATTATTATTTTGTAACACTAGTCAAGGAAATGAAAGTAAATAAACTTAAAATAAAAAACTATTATATTTTAAAAATAAAAAATATATATTTAATATTTTTCGGGCCGGGCCGGGCCCGGACCAAAAAAATCTTGCCCGAGGCCTGGCCCATTTTTTAAACGGGCCTAAAATTTTGCCCAAGCCCATATTTCGGGCCTATATTTTTACCCAAACCCTCCCATATTTCGGGCGGGCCGTCGGGCCGGGCCGAGCCGCCCGGCCCATGGACAGGTCTACACGTGACACGTCAATATTATTATTTAATTATTTTATCACCAAATTTTCATAGTACAAATTAATATTTTTTAACAGAAATAATTAATTTGCTCTTTGATTTAATATACAAAGACTAATTTGCCAGTATTTTTAAATAAAAGGAGCAAAATATAATTTGACTCTTAGTACAAGAGCCTTCATGATATTTTTACCAATGTTATATTAATTTGGGTATGCATTAATGTTTAGGAGAATATTTGATGCACTATCAATGCATAAGTCTCACGCACTAACAAAGTGCATAATAACATTTCATCATTAAATAAAACAAAAAATAGTGAACTTAAAAATAAATACTAATAATTTTATTTAAATATAATTAAATAATAATTAATTACAAATAAATGCTAAAATCTTAAATTTGAGACCCTAAATCTTATACTCAAGATTCAATACCTTATACCTTAAACACTTAAACCTAATACCCTCAATTCAAAATTATTAATATTTATTTATAATAATTATATTCAATGTTTAATTATATTTAAATTTAAATAATTAGTGTACCTTAACTGCGTCATGTTAAAATATTTTCTTTAATTATGATTTTAAATTGCTATAGTATATATTTGATTTCAATTGTCGGGCGTGGAAACAATTTGGATCCCATTTATAAAAAGCATATGAGGATTTGGGATGAACAACAACTTGAGTTTAGGGATGACAAAATCTCAACAGCTCGACGATGGATTCTACACTGGTCTATTTTGAATGGAGTGAATTTTTTCTTTTGAAAAGTGGATGCGGAGTGGGTGAATTTTTCCTTTTCGATAGTGGGTATAGAGTAGTTATGGTAACTACTTGTCCCATCCCGACCCGCTCCACTATATGAAATTACCATTTTATTCTTATATATAAACTATTAAAGGGGTAAAAATATAATAACATAATATAGAAAAAAAATTAATTTATTTTATATTTAAATAATTTTTGAAGAATTATATTTAAATATTTACTTGATTTTAAAAAGATTGGAAATATTTAAGATGATTAACAAAATTTTAAATTAAAGTGGAGTGGAGTGGAGTGAGGTGGGAATGCATCCATGAAGGCGGTAGTACTTTTCAAAATTATTCATTCATAGTGGAGAAGAACAGATGGCAACTATAAAACAATGACAGATTTAATAATATTTGCCTCTGTCCTGCTCGACTACTATTCCTAGAGATATTAGTCGTCAATATATAAGGTTGGAGAAGGATGTATGATTGAAAGCTTTATCAAGAAAGAAATAATTTACCTTTTGGATGAAGAAACACTTGTTAGTACTAACAGTTGCTTTTTTATTTTTTGGGTAAGTAGTAACAATTCGATACATAAATTTTGATTTGGTGCAATTATATACACACAACTTTAATTGTAATTCAAATATATACATAAATCTTTAATGTACAATTTTGAGATTTATGTCTTATTAAATGTGTTTATTATTAATTTTGTTCAACTTAAAATGTGATTATTAATTTAGTGTAAATGATTTTGTATTTGTCATAAATCATTAGTATAATTATTTTTTGGTTCTAATCGTATCTTATTTTTTTGACACAATGCCTAAAATTATTTATAACTCCAGCCTAACTCATAAATAAAAGGATAATCTGCTTCAACTCATTCGAACTTACGTTTTCCTACATTGACAACAATGTTCAAAGTGACTCTATTTCATTATATTTCATCCAGATCCCAATTTCATTTTTATATTGTCATTGACATGACATAAGAGATGTACATATGTATAAGAAAAGTTCAAAATCACCATATAATAATCCAAAAGAAAAAAGAAAAAATGAAAATGATGATGATAATCAATTAGGTCATTATGGTCATATAAAATATTAAAATTAAATATAATTTTTAATATTCTAAAAATATATAAATATTAATTGAGTTAAACACTCAATATTATTAGATGTTTACTATTTTTATTTTTAATTTAATATTACGACTTACTTTTATTTATTTTTGGTTACTAAGCAAATCATACTTTGATATACATTCATCATCAATCATAAATGTAAAGATTTTAAAAAAAAATCTTATCTTATCGGAATGTATCAATCGTGTAAAAAAAACCTTTGGAATCTTAAATTAATAAATCTTTTCTTACCAGAAACAAAATGATGCCATTAAAGAGTTGGGGAAAGCTTAGTGGCCAACTTCTTACATACCAAAAAGGAAAATAAATAAATAAATAAACCCTTTTTTTTCCTCATTAATTAAATATTAAAATTACATTTAAACTGAAAAAGATGGGTATATTAAGCATCAAATAAAAGAAGTGAAACAAGTGAAGCAGCCATGGAAGGGTTTAGAAGATCATCAACACTTGTTATTGTTCCAACATTCCTTGTTTTGGTTATTGTGTTATGTTTATGTTCATTTTCCTCAATGAACCCTAAAAACTTATCATCCACCAATTTTCTCTCTTCGTTTCCCACCAAACAACCTTCCTTGCTTTCTGCAACAAGTGACCGTGATGTTGTTAGCCATGTCAAAGTAAGCTTCATATGTATGTATGTGTGTATGTATGTACGTGGATTATTTGACACTAATTCATTTGGTTTTTTGATGGGAGAGTAGAGGGTGAGTAATGTTGAAGCAGGTTTGGCCAAAGCACGAGCGGCAATAAGCGAAGCGATAAGAACAAAGAGTTATACGTCGGACAGAGAGGAAACCTTCGTCCCCAGAGGCTCCGTTTATCGGAATCCGTACGGTTTCCATCAGTTAAGAAAAAAAACTTCAAACGTTTTTATTTTGGCATAAAGATAAATTTAGTCCCTAATGTCTACTCATTTTATCATTTTGGTCCTTATTCTTTTTTGGGTTCACATATGTATTTAGAAGTCACATAGAAATGGTGAAGAGATTCAAGATATGGACCTATAAAGAAGGAGAAAGGCCCTTAGTCCACAACGGACCAATGAAAAACATATATGCAATCGAGGGCCAATTCATAGACGAAATAGAGAGTCGAAAAAGCCAATTTAAGGTCCAAGATCCCAATGAGGCCCATGTGTTGTTCTTGCCGATCAGCGTAGGGCACATTGTGAAATACATTTATATGCCAATCACCACATATGATCGTGATCGTTTGGTGAGGATCTTCACTGACTACATCAAAGTTGTGTCCCACAAATACCCATTTTGGAATAGGACCAATGGTGCTGATCATTTCATGCTCTCTTGCCATGATTGGGTACGTATGTTAATCATTTTATACACATATATATATATTGAATAATCTTGTTATATTCGTTCAAAAAAAAAAAGAATAATCTTGTTATAGTTTTTGATTATATCTGCTTTTTTTGATATAATACTTAAAGTTACTTATATTCCTTTTTTAATTTATAAATAGGAGGATAATATGTTTCAGTACACTCGAACCTACGTCCTAACAATACTCATGCCAATCGAGCTAAGACTCAATCGACTTAATCGATTTATATATATACTAAAGACAAAAACATTTTAATATTTAAAATAAATTTGAATGATTTGATATTTTATGATTTTGCTTTTACTCTTAAAATTGATTTAAAATGTAATTTAAATATTAAATATATATAAAAATTAAGTTATTAAACAAAATTACATAATGAAAAGATGTATAGAAAAAAATTACACAATTGATAACTAAATTAATAAATTAATCTGTACGATTCCAATAACATATTTAATATCTGTCTCATTTATCTATTAAAGAAAGAAATATTTTATATATATTATATATGAAATTTAAATTTTAATAATTAAAAAAATGAGTAAAATTTAAATTATAGAGACTTGAAGTACATAGTTCTACTTTTCTATATAAATTGGATACTAATAATCATACGTAAAGAATTAATATTAAGAATAAATTAAAATTGGACTAACGGTTCACATATTTAAAAAAATTTCGTAATCTATGATTAATCAATTATAACAAAGATTATTGACATATATAATCCTTGTTATATGAATTGGTATTCAATGTTGATAGATTTTATAAAGAAATTAGATTGAAATAATATTAATTTTAAATTTTAATCAATAAAACACATGGCAAATAATTAGTATACCAAATGGTAAATTTTAGGTGTGCCACGTAGGAATTGTTTCCTTTTATTGTAACCTCAAATTGCTATAGTATATACATATTAGATTACCCGAAATTAATGTCGGGTATGAGTATATATCTGATATTAATATTGTTATTTTATTTGTTTAAAGATTTATAATTTTGCATTCATATTTGAATATGCGTTGGATATATAAATATTTTATTTAAAAATAAGGATAATTAATGGTTTTTGATCTTTGTTTAGGTTTAAATTATAACTTACATATCAGCTATGGGTATATATTTGATATCGATTAGGTTATATTACTTAAATTAAATCTGAATTTGTGTATAATAATCAAGTTTAAAGTTTCGAGACCTGAATCCCGAGATATCATATATATAACTTTGTTTGAGTGGCAACATTGTAGGCACCGGATGTCTCTATGAAGGACCCTCAACTTTACAGGAATTTAATAAAGGTCCTATGCAATGCCAATAGCTCCGAAGGATTCCATCCCAACAGAGACGTTACATTGCCGGAAATAAAGGTGCCTCCTCAAGGGTTTAGTGGTGAACGGCGGTTCATCCAACCGCCCGAAAACCGAACCATCCTGGCCTTCTTCGCCGGCGGTGGCCACGGAAACATCCGTAAAATCTTGCTTCACCATTGGAAGGACAAAGATGAGGAAGTCCGAGTCCACAAGTACCTTCCAGACGGCCAAGATTACAATGAATTGATGGGGAAGAGCAAGTATTGCTTGTGCCCAAGTGGGTTCGAAGTGGCGAGTCCTAGAGTGGTGGAGTCGTTTTACGCCGGATGCGTGCCGGTGATCATTTCGGATAGTTACGTGCTACCGTTTAGTGATGTGCTTGATTGGAGAGAATTCTCAGTTAAGATATCGCCGGAGAAGATAACGGAGATTAAGAGGATACTGAAAGGGATACCAGAAAAGGAGTACCGGAAAATGCAGAAGAGGGTGGTGAAATTGAGACGGCATTTTGAGTTGAATAGACCGGCTAAACCTTTTGATATTCTTCATATGGTGCTTCACTCAATATGGCTTAGAAGGCTAAACACTTTATTGTTATAATTTGGTCTTATATGTGTGTATATATATATATTCTTCCATTTCATTGAGACAAATCAGTGTAGTTTAGAGCTACTAATTAGCTCTCAAATTCGAACATGCATGCATGCATTGATTTCATTAACAAAAATTCCACAAAAACTATCAAAGATGTTACCATCCATGGCTTCAAATCTTCAATTTCAATGAATATGCACCTTATCGAATCCATGAACAGTCATCTCCGACTTCGAAAAAAACAAAACAAAACAGAAGAACCAACAAAACATCAAAAACACAAGGTGAATGAACAGCAAGAATGTCCGAGATAAAGATACAAGGGTTACATAAACATGCATGCAACGACAGCAAGGTTAGTTTTTACTAGGGTTACACAGGGAGCCGAGACAAACCACATAAAACGGACATATCGAGCAACCACAACAGCCACAAGCTAAGCGATCGAATCACTTCCACAGTTTAACACAGGGAGCCGAGACAAACCACATAAAACGGACATATCGAGCAACCACAACAGCCACAAGCTAAGCGATCGAATCACTTCCACAGTTTAACGAACTTGTCATGACTTGCGGAAGAAACCAACCTTGTCACCGGTGATACAGCCAAGGCAGCGATGAATCCTTGCCTGGTAACAGCCAATAACGAGCCATGATTGAAACGAAGGATGGAAACACAAGAGAGGAACTTGTTGCCATTACAGCTCAATTCGTGAACACATTCCCCTTCACTGCCTGACGCAAAGGACCAAACTCGGACAGAGTCCGCACTAACGGATGCTAGAAGCTCACCTGAAGGGTCCCAGCATACAAAATGGATCGGTTTAGTATGTCCCTGCTTTTACAAATCGGAAGACAAAACATAAGTCAGTCATGTTACAAAGGGGAAAATGCTTAAAATACATATAAATGAGATCACTATTTTTGGATCTTTTCACTCGACTACTCAAGTCACCAGAAAACAAACAACGGCTCGGCTAGCCTTATTTGGTTATCTTAATAAGAAGTTTTCAAACTACGCCGATCTAGTTGTAATATAATAAAACCTGAGTTAAAACCAAACCGAACACTACAGTCCGAATAACCATGGCTATAATTGGCTAGTCCAAAAATATTTTTGTAGTAATCATTGAAATGCACCTTTGAGTCAGCTAGTTCCTTAGGATTTCTTTTATATAATTTATAATCCACGTAGACTAATTGACCTGTAATGAGTGCCGGCAAGTTTGAGTCTCGGTGTCCAGTATAGATACAACATTCTCAGCAGCTGCTGCAAGATATTTTCCGAGGCGAGGTTGAAATCTCAAATACCAGGGGCCGTACCACCCTGATCCACACAAAGGAAACAATATCAATACCTGTGCATCAACCTCGAAGAGAGATGCCTGAATTCGATATAGATTTGCATTGCAATGAAACCCGAAGCAAGATCATACCTTGAAAGCTCTTGTACAGCTCCTGTTGTTGATACTCCAGAATCGTATTTCACCATCACCATCACAAGAGCAGATAAGATCATCCTTAGTTGGATGGAAGTCAAGTGACATAACGTTACCAGAATGTCCCATATATGTACGAATCGAATAACCAGGCTGCAGTAAAATTGAAAGACAGATCCATCAAACAGTATAGAAAGACATTAGAAGCAAGCATGACAAAGAAAAAAGCAGAAACCAAACCAGTACCCTTTCGATCACTGTTTTGGAACATAGTATACATCATCGATATGAAAATGCTAATACAGTAAAGTACATGCATAAGGATTCAGCATAATGTCTAATTGTATTTTGATGACAACAGCATATGTCAATGCAGATTAAATGACAATATCATGAACATAACCAGGACTAAAATTGAAAGGAAATGTCCACTAACACTGTCAGCATCCCAGACTCTGACGGTTTTGTCAAATGAAGATGTTGCAAGGCGTGACATGCTTGGACTGAAACGAACATCAGTAATCAAACCTGAATGTTCTTCAAGCGTAGACTTCGGCTTCAAAGTGTCCGTATACCATAATACAGCCTGCGATGCAAAAAAAAAAAAAAAAGTGCACATGACTGCACTCTTATCTAAAATTTCAAAAGAATGAAAATTTCCGGCCAACAGCATCTATAGGATCAGTATCATCATGGGATGAAAAAGACTAAACGTTATCGTCAAGAGGTCCATCCTCCACAAATCCTTCCATTTTAGCCTGCAATTCAAGATCTTTATCTTCCCACTGTGACATGTAACATAAATGGTTTTTTTTTTTTTTGTTGTTGAAAACTTGTAGGGTTGTGAGGAAGAAGAAGAGTGGATGAAAGAAAGAAAACACAGTGAATAAAATAAAAATAACTAAATATACCATTTTTTTTAGTGGAGCAATCGGTTGAATCAAATTGACAATGGAATCAAAGTTTAGGTAATACTTTTGATAAAGAAAAACAGTTTTAGGTACTTAAATGGAAAAAGTTCTATAGTTTAGGGTTAATTTTTCACTTAAGGGTTTTTAAGTTAAATTTGACCTCAAGTTTTTAAAAGAGTCAAATTTAAAATTGTCAAATTATTATTATTTTAATTGAAATAGTGAATAAAATGTTAGATTTTTTAATTTTATGAATTTTTGAATTTTGAGTCATTTTATTTTTAAATATTTTTATAATTATCAAATTATTGTTGATATAGCATATAAGACAAATAGTATCATGTTAGCATGAAACATACGTGGACCACGCAGATACTCCGCCAACATCATTAAAAATTAATGTTTTAATTAATATTTCCGTTAAAAAACGATTGAACTACTTTTTGAAAGGTTAATGGTTAAATTTAGCCTTAAAAAATAAGAGTTAAATTGACAAAAGAAGTAAATATTGAGGGTTGAATTTATCATTATATTTTTAATATATGATATATCATATGATAAACAAAGCAATCAATTCATAAACAAACTTATTTTGGTCACCCCAAAGTCCAATTTTTTTTTTAATTTGGTCACCCAAAAAATAAATTGATCAAATTGATCACTCTGTCATTAAATGGTAACGAAAGATTAACGGGGCATTTGTAAGCAAAAAAATTAGGACGATTAAAATATGAACGATCCCTATTTAAAGTGAGTGGGAAATTGTTTACCCTAATTTTAAAGTGACTAACATTGAAATGCACCATTAATCAGGGGCTTAGAGTCAAGGGGCTGGCAAGGGCCTCGATCTTTCCTAAAATGAAAATTTTCCCTTTTAACCCATTTATAATTTTTAAATTTTAAGTTAATAATGATTGGTCCCAAAATGATAAAATTTTGAATTAGTCATTTAAAAACTATAAATATATAGATTATTAAAATGATAAAATTACATTTTATTATCATAAAAATATACAATTTAATTCTGACCATTTAATATTTACTAAAGTGATCAATTTAATTAATTTTTATTTTGAATTAACAAATTAACAAAAAAAAACTTTGATAATTCGTTCCAATGCTAACCAAAGAGACTGCCATACAATTTTTATTTAATAGTGAAAAAAAGTCCTCTTACACTGTTGATCTTTTCAAAATGGGTAACTAAAAGAAAAATGTTTCATTCTTACTTTTGGATTTTTGGATTTTTCATGATAATTCGTTTTATTTTCAATTTTTTATATGTATTTTGGATTTTTGAATTTATTTTAATAAAATGAATTTTATTTTAAGACTTTGAGATAAACTCTTTCTAATAAATATTTCTTTTAAGTTTTAAATAAATAAAAAATTTAAATATAAAATTAGTACTTAAATTTGTTCACTTCTCTCAGATTGGTACTTATAGTTTTTTTGTCTCAAATTGGTACCCAATTTTTTTTCCTTCAACTAAATTAGTACTTAAGTCTAACGTCGTTAAGTTTAGGACACGTGGCATAAATAACGTTATGGTGATATCATAATTTAAAAATAAAAATAAAAATAAAAAAAGATGGGTTGAATAGAGCAATGGCTGGCTTTAATGCAACCTTTAACTAGACTCTTTACTTGCACCTCTTTCAACTTATTGCTCTTGTCTCCCTCATGATATGAATAGATATGGAGGACAACAAGTCCCTGGTCGCAAACCCAGTAAAAACTAAAACCATGAGTCTCCTGTGCAGCTTCAACAACATCTCAATATTTAATCCATCATCATACCATATCTATGGCCAATATTTAAAACTGCCACACAAATGTTGTCACTTACCTGTCTACATTCCACAAAGGGATTTTGATAAGGTGACAGTAATAGGAGTAAAATGTTGAATACACACTCACATTGCCCAGCATTTGATTTCAGGCATTCCCACATTTCCATTCTACTATTAATAACAGGAATAGCCATGAATGCACTTGAGCCAGAAGGCTGCACCCACCTCATCATACACACACAAAATAACATGCTTACTATGTTTTTAGTATACTATAATGGTAGTGAGTTAATTATTAGTGTTTTTCTTATCATTCAATAATGGAAAAATACAAAATGATCAGTCAATTATTTAGTTAACAATAACAGCGTTAAAAGTATCATGTAGGCCCTTATACTAGGAGTCAAATTACATTTTGCTCTCTTTACTCAAAAAATGACAAATTAATCCATATACATTAGATCAAAGAGCAAACCAGTCCTTTTTGTTAAAATTTTTTCATTTGTAATGTTAAAAACTGGCGTGACTAATAGAATAATTAATAAATAACACGTGACATGTCAAGTGTACCTCATGCTGACGTATAGGGACCAGTTTTTAACAGCAAAAATAAATAAAATTTTTAAGAAGACCAGTTTTCCCTTTGGTGCGACTAATTTGCCCATTTTTTAGTAAAGACGACAAAGTGTAATCTAACTCCTAATACAGGTACCTCCATGATACATTTACCTAGTAGCAACTTTTAAAATTGACATAATAACAACTTTAACTCTTATATTTATAAATCATGTCAATTTAACATTGATTCTAAAATAATTTAACTTTCAACATTAAACATTGTGTAATTTCTTTTACAGTTTTGTATCTTTGGGTTAATGTTAAAAGATTGAGAAAAATAACAGTTACCATCTTAGAGTTTTTTATGTTTCTATTTTTATTTTTATTTTTATATACGATAAAAGTGAAAGTATCACAAAAAGAACAAAATTGTAAAAAGAACCAAATCAAACAATATATAAATACTGAAGATTAAATTTTTAAAATTAAAATTAAATTAACACAATGTATAAAGCTTAAAGGTTAAATTTACTATTATGTCATTTTTAAAAACTGCCGTTATAGCTTGGTTGACAACAAAAATCACAATTAGTGTGAAATTTTAATCATGATACGGAGATTATAACATGTTTTGATTTTTTTTGTACATATACATTTTCGAGTTCGCCTCAACAATTAGTGTATGCGAGTAATTTCAAGGGACGTAAGTGAACAAAAATGAAAGTTCAAAAGCAAGGTTAAAAAACAACCGAATGATGAGAAATGATTTGGAAGTCAAAATCCAAAATGAACGAAAAATCTATTCCATTTTTCAATGTCAATGTCAAGAGTAAACCCTAAACACAGTAAAACCCTGAATTAGAACTACAATCTCAAGTTCAAAGGTGGGCTTCAGCACTTTTACCAAAACAATCAGCCTCACCAATGAAATATGAACCCTAGATATTTGGAAAATTGAATTTAAAAAGTTAAGAAAAAAACACTTATTATGTGAATTGAACTATATCATATGATACAAATCCTCTAAAAGGATTGTTGATCTACCCTGCTAACTAGCAACTGAATGATGAAGGCCATTTTGGGTTCTTTTTTTTCTTGAATTAGAACCCACCCACACAAAAGAACAAACATTAGGAGGATTTATTTGACTGTAGATTGCTTGAAAGGAACCTAACATGACTACAACGTTTTAACTTGGATAGAGCTTCTTGTGACTTACCGAGCACGAGATCGATGTAAATTGCGGTCATGGTGGCTTCAGTACTGTTGGGTAGTAGCGATAATGCTTGTGTCGTGAATTGGTGGGCACGATCTAGTTCGCCTTGTGTTGCGTACAAGGCGGCAAGATTTGCGTAAAGTGTTCCACATGCTTCTTCTGGCTTAAGAAACATGAATTCCTGCATGCCCTCGGGGGAAGGGTTCTTGGCAGCTGTTGCTGCTCCTCCTCCTCCTCCGTTTGGTTCTTCACAATCGATGGGTTTTTCTGTTAGCCACTGCTCACAGTCTTCTTGACTGAATGGAGATTCAACCTTATTGGGGCCGGACAAATAAATGGACAAATGCTCCACGGCTTCCTTAGGCTTGTTAAGCAAGCAGAGGGCCTCTGCTGCATAGACATGACCTAGAAAGATGTAGATTCTTGAACAACCAGGTAGTTCTAAGAGAGATCGTGCCGCTGAAAGAGCCTTCAATGGATTCTCCAGTTCTAACTCTACGTATGCCAGGTTAGCTAGAAGAGCTTGCTTCATCATCTGATTTTCTTTTCTGCAAATATCTGCAAAATAGGCAACGGAATTATGAATCATCTCCTGATTAGTTCCTGCCTTTGGCTCTTTGAAATCCCCATTCGAGTTCACCAGACCTACTGACAGAGTTGAAGGTTTGGAATCTATGCCAACTAAGCTCTTATGGTTTGGGTTCTTGGAAGACGCCCCATCACTAGATTCATTTTCCTCCAAGGATGAATTTGAAGGTAGAAGACACTTTAAATGGCTCGAATCAGAACAATTCAACAAGTGCAATGCATTATAGAGACACTGCCGAGCAAGGGGTAAGGAAAGCTTAGGCTCCTCATCACCACCTAAAGCCCAATCATCCTTTCCAACAGAATCTACAAGTCCGCTTCGGGATATTCCGTCCTCAATTAGAAGTTTCCTCCACCTACCCTTTCCGATAACATCAACCCTAATTTCTGATCTGTTTGATGGAGGCCGACTTCCTTCTACAAGTCCTTTTTCTACAGCCATTAGACAGCATTCAGCAAGCCGAAGCCACAAGAGAGGTCTTTTGTAGAAAATCAAACTTGCCTTCTGGAAACAGCGTGCGGCAATTATTGGTTTCCCACAGGCCAAATATTGCAATCCGCAATTATATGTTATGTGGAGAGATTTATCCTGCGAGAATGTAAATAGCTTTAGAGGTTTCTCCTTCTGAAGAGATGAACAATTACTAAGCGCCTTGGAAAAGAACACTGCAGACGTATGATACTTCCCGAGTTTATAGTAAATGCAGCCAAGATTATTGTTAAACATGCTCGAAATTGCTGTATCTGTCCGGTTAGTTGATGCCATCAACAACTTGATGGCTTTTCTGTGGTTTCCACGAGCATACTCAAGCTGGGCTTTCAAGAGGAGGGCCGTAGATGACTCTCTCCCTCGAGCAATATTCGTAGCATGCTTGACTTCACGCTTTGCTAGCTTTATATTTCGAGTTAGAAGCAGAAATCGGACCTTGTAAAGTTGCAGCTTAAGCTTCAAATCAACACCAAAGATAGATCTATCAACTCTGGTCCTAGGAAGTTCTTTTGGAGATGTAAGATCAGCAGACCGTGATAAGTTCTGTCCAGCAATATCCAGTGTTGAAAACATTTCATCCAGTGGGTCCTCTGATAGAGTTCTGGATAGTGGATTCTCGGAAGCATTCACACTAGCAGCTAAGTCCGGAGTAGAAGCATCTGAGACCAATGAGCTGCTCGGAACTGAGGATAATTTTCCAACTAGATTCGTGGATTGTTGTAACAAAATGTTACCATTGTCCCCTTGGCTCACATTGCCAACACCAAATGCTTTTTCCAAATAATTTAACACATCCTGAGCATAATTAAAGTTGTTTTAGCATATTAAAAGATACAAACAATAATTGTAAATAAAACAAAATATGGTGAAACCTGCCACTAAAAACATGTATGCCAACAGTGGCTGGCATAAATATGATACACTGAAAGTTCCGTGATAGAGTTAAGAATTATCCATTACTTCTACGGACATTTTAAGCAGGGCTGGGAAAAAAAAAAAGTAAGCATAAACAGTTTTTTGCCAAGTTAAGATATAAATATGATCGTTTGGAATGTGAGGTTAAAAGTAGAAAAAAAAAATAAGTCATAAAATAAGAGCATTCGCATATCATTTAAGACAAAGGTCACCAGCTGTTTCTTTTGTCCAATGAATTGTGACATATTTTATGCTTGCCTCAGCACCAAGCACTTTGAAACACTAATAACTAAAGAGGCATTTGCAGCCATTTTCTGGATATTCAGCCAGAAAATGCTGAAAAGGTTTTAAGTGCTGCAAGATGGATGGAAACAAAGGAGAAGAGCATGGTAAGAACAAGTGTTTAAATGAACATGTTCCTTATAATGCAGCAATTATAGAAGAATTTGTATCTGAATTGCAGCAAAGTTTAGACATAGAATCTTCATATGGTATATTTAATAACAATTATAGTAGCAAAGGCACAATTTCAACCAAATTATAAAAATATCACGAGGAGAACATATTTTTATGGTTTTTTTCAATCCCAATAAAACATTTCAAATCATCCAATCACACCTGAACAAAACGAAGATGGTTACCTTTTTGATGGGTGTGTCCAATGGAACAAAAGAACCTTTAAATAAATTAGTTCCCCTTATCTATATGTTCTTAACTGGCAAGCACTTTGATATCCTCTAGCAACAGTGCTTGCTTAAAAGAATTGTGCAGACACAAGACAGAAGCTAGCTTTTATAATTTTATTCTTACAGTGAACTCTACAGTAATTGCAAGGAAAATTAGCAAGGAGTTTTTCAGTTTGGAAACATATCTATGTAATTACAGCACAAATTTTTAGAACTTACTGCAGATTTTGAAGCATCGCAGCTAGCTAGCACAACATCCAGCAACAAGAGGCAGATATGAAGAGCTGTTGTCTGTAAATAAATAAAAAAGGGAACATTAATACAATCCAACAATAATTAAAAGAAAATTTAACGAAAAAGAAATATAAAGATAAGATACCTCATCTATTGGTTCAATATTTTTATATAGAGGTTCAAGAACTGATAATGCCTTTGCGTATTCATGAAGGTGGAACCAAATAACTGCCTATAGATCAATTCAGAACAAATATGTTACTCCAAGCCATCAATGAAAAGATTTTTGCTTTTGAACTATGGAAAGTACAGAAAGAGGCATACTATGTTTAGAGAAATGACAGAGGTATCAAATTCAGCAGTATAAATAGTACTGGCACTATGTGAAGCAGAAACTTGATGTGTAGTTGAACTGCTTTCTTTTGAACCTGAAGTAACTTTATTTCCAACATCGCTACCAGACTCCACCTGTTCCTCAGATGCATGAGCAAGCTCCTCACTCCTCTTCTGAATCAACACATACAAATAAAACATATCATACTGTGTAAATCAATACAACAAAACTTTTATCTCCAGAGTTCAGACAGCAATCAAGCTCCTCAAAGTTACTTTTTCCTAGTTAGAGCAACTGGAAGAAAGAAAACAAATTAATGACAGGAACCTGATACTAGATGTGAAATACAAATACACAAAACAAAAGTGAGACTCAAAAAGTCTCTGGACCAAATTAAATAGGGTCAGATGCATAAATAAATCTCTCCACTATATTTACCATGGTACAAAGCATAATTAAAAGTGATTTCATACTAAGTTTAATCATTGTTCAAATTGCCAAATTACTACCATAAATGACATCAGTTGATCGCAAAACACAAACAGACACAAATGACTTTTGATTTAAGCAGAGCAGATTTGTTTCAGCAAAAACATTTCATTCTAGTAATATAAGATAATATTTTTATTTTTCTCTATCTTTTTAAAGTTTTCCCATAATATATGTAGTAGTTCACCCCTCCACCCACCATCCAATCAGGGGAAATCCAGTATTGTCAAGGGTGTAAGATGCTATAATCCTTATAGTGCCTAAGGTGCAAGGTGCAAAAAAAGCACCCACACAAATGTCATATGGAGCTGTGCGCTTTTTATATTTGTGTATGTATTATATATACTAAACTCTAAAGAGTGGTCAAGTTTATCTACAAAACATGCAATTTGTGTTGCCTGTATGCATAATTTCCTTATGGTCATTGTCTATTGTTGAATGGTCATTATCTTGCAAGTAAAATATATCTAATGAAAAAAGTTAAAAATTATAGAAATTAAAGTGAACTTCAATCAGGTGGGCCTTTTTAGGCCTATTGCCCTGCAAAAAAGCACACCTAGGCGCACCAGGAGTGCACCTGATCAAATGCCTCTTGCTCAAAAGGGGTTTGAGGTGCTTTTGTTGTCTACCACTAAGGCACAGGTGTGCCTAGGCACACACTTAGACAACACTGGGAGAAACAACACCTCAAAGTTATTAAAATTGATGAACAGATCAGGACTATCTTTCTTTCCAGAAGGTATAAGATTAATAATGAGAAATTTGGTGGGTGTGCACAGCCATTTAAAACCAGAGGAGGAGGAAGGGAGAGAACATTGTACCTTGATATTGTTAAGGACTTCAAGCATCTTCTTTGGATCAGAGCAACCATCCCGAAGAAACTCTGCTATTGCAATATTATGAAGAACCTGTTGAATCATCAATTGGTCCAAAAATATCTTAAGACTGCACCAACAGAATGGATAAAATCATAATAGACGTCAAAGCCACTGCAGTGAAGCTATTGGTAACTAGCACATTTTGTACTTTATGAAAGAAATAGAACTCCTACAAACAGGTCCATAAGAAAGTACAATCATAATCAGCCTCATGAGATTAAAATCAGTTCTAATTTCACCAGGCATAGATAATTGAAATAACCTCTAATTAGGTGGCCATAAGGCCTAAAGTTTCAACCAAAACAAAGTTTTCATCAAAAAGAAGATTGATGTTACCAGAGGTTCAGTCTAAAAACCCTGCAGCAGCTAAACTTATTAATAGCGACACAATTTATGTACTATTTGATAAAGCTAAAAAATGCATTATGATATATTAAATGCTGCACTCTACTACTGAATGTTAAAAGTACCAATTTGCACTATAGCAATTATATTTGTATGCTACCAAAACGATTACACGACGATGCAGCTAAAAACTCCACAAGTGACTTCTATACATTTGCTACACGGTGATTAACTATAAGATAATTATCCTATATACTATACACCAGATAGTGCAGTTCAGAAACACCACAAGCAAGTTAACTGATTACCACGTATCAAAAATAGAACTATTAACTTGAATAGTGAAATTGCAAGATAAAAATAATTAATAGTTATGGAGTCAACATTGGATTATTAAGTTAATCGTTTTATGGAATTACACAATCAAAACAGCTGATAATCAAGTAGTAGTGAGCCAGAAAATACAGAACAAAACACTAGAAAACAAACTTCAAATTCCAACTTAAAATAAATAAATAAACGAAACAGAAAAGAGCTAGGAATGAATGGAGGCAATCGCATCCACTAACGAATCAAATTTGAAATTAACTCACCTTGGGATCACCTTCTTTCTTCGTCTTAAGCTGAGTCAAGACATCAACACACTCGGCGAACTTTCTAGACTGGAAGTAAAGAGCGGCATCTTTAGCGAGTGCAGCAGTGACGGAGAGGACTCCGTCGTCATCGCCTGCGGTGCCATCTCGATTCGGAACCGACGACGATGATGAATCTCGCGAATCCATGACCAGATCAGACCAATCGGACTGACTAATAAAATTGAAAATTAACAAGAGAAATCTGACTTCGAGTATTTAAAAAAAAAAAACTAGTTTCTTGTGACAAGAAAATGTCGTATACTTTCAATAAAATCTCATCTGGGAGAATCTTTTTCGTAAAAAAATCGTCAAAAAAATCGGAGAAATTGCGAAAGGGTACAATCGACGAACGTTATATGCAGAAATGAGAAAAAAAAATTGGAAACGAAAAGAACAAAAAAATTTAAAACCTAGGCGACCGAATTGGGGGAAGGAGGGTTTTTTTTCCTTTCTTTTTTTAATTCTAAAAATGATTAAACTTACGAAGTGGGCAGTGATACGGTGGTCTGGTGGAGTATAAAAGATGATGAAGTTGCGGTTTATGATTTTATATTATAATAATATTCTTTTGGGTCAATCATCACATTGGATCCTACATAACTAGGAGGTTTGATTAGATATATTGAATCGAAAATCGATAATTCGAGTATATAATTTGAATTGATTGTTCAACTGATTATCAATTTTTAATAGTTTTTATCTATTTTTATTTAATTATTATTGAATCGATAATTTAATCATTAATCAAAAAATTAACCTCCGATCTATCCGACTAGAGATCTCCATGAGTCGGGCTGAAACCCGATTCTAGAAAAATTAAGCCTAGGTTCAAGCTTAACCTGCCCAAAAAACTCATATCACTATTCAAAAATAATATATATTAAAATATATTATTTTATATTAATATTTACATATACCGAGTAGGGAATTAATATGTGAAACTATCATACAACATCACTTAATAGAAAACAGTCATCCAAACGGACCTCCCCAGAAGGTAATTTTAATGTGGCCGATTTCCCCTCCTTTACAATCAGTTTCGCAACAGCACCCGCTGCTCTAGCTAATTGTCTCTTCTCAACATCTCCAACATGGCTTCCGAATCTCGAATGTCCTGACTGTCTTGCAACTCTTGGTTTCCCTGCGAAAAGTCGAGACTTGTATAAGTTCGGACCCCAGGACCGTGTCCATTGCAGTCCCTCTCCCTTCCTTGCTGCGCTCGTCTTACTTCCTTTTGATGCTCCGTTAGTTCCACTCTCTTTCGTTTTGAATTCGATGGTGGCTTATTGTTTTGGTTAGATCCGGGAATCATACCCTCCTCTGTTAACTCGACTCTTTTAGAGCTCTTCTGTGTTGGGGTGATCTTGCAATACCGTGGGGTGATGACGGTGTCATTTTCTAGCGTGGAGCATCTTGCCAAAAATGATTTGCTTCGATTGTAGAGGCTTATTCTTCCATTTCTTGACAACTTGTGTAGAACATGAAGTAGATTTTGGGGGTAATCCAAGCTGATTTGCTTGCCATATGTGGAGTTCCAAAAGATTATGGTCGGATCAGAAACGGAGGTATTCGGATGATCCAGAGTTTTCTCGAGGAGGGATGCTTGAAGTTTGAGGAAAGAAGAATCGAAAGTTAGCGGTGGCTGACTCCTCTGTAAACAATTGAGGCTCTCAGCCAATAGGATTCCGAGTTGATCTTTGGCATTTTCATCCTTTATCTCTAGATGTGATAACCATTGAAGCAGCAGACCGGATATTATCTGCAGTATAAGTATCAGCCAATATTAAAACAACTAAATGCCAATTCCATGAGATAAAACAGTTCAAGAAATAGAAGTCATGCTGAGGAGGGGAAGAGAGCCAGGAAAAGCAATATGTTCATTGTTAAACTAGGACTTCAAACCATCATTTTTCATTCTGAACCATTATGTTGCTCAGATTTGGGCAAGTGTCAAATATGAGTATATGTCTAACACGAGCATGTTCATTGTTCTAAGCTTTCCATGAATTTCGAGGACCCTTGGAGGATCATATTCTTATCTCCATGTCCAAATATGTGTCAAGCATGAGTGTCAAACACTAATACTCAAAGAAAAATGAAACGGCAAAGCAATATACTCAAAGCGTACGTACTTCTCTCATTCATGTGTTCCATCAGAATTTGTTAAAAGAAAATGAAAATAATACCTGCTCAACTTCAGAATTAAAAGGCTTACATCGATTTAAGTAATGTGTTTGTGCATTATGTTGGGTCTTTATAATTTATCAAAATATTGAGAGCATAAAAGAAGTTTTTCCTCAGCATGCTAGAGGTCAAATGATAAACATAAAGCAAAAATACAAACCTCGAAAAATGAAAGAATATCTTGCTTTGAGTGAAGGCAACTAATGAAGCGTGTCAACGTAGAGAATACCCTGAAAAACCCACTCCCATAAGAGAAATATAAACATGTAAAATATTTATAAAAGAAAATTTCGATAAGAAGAATAGGCAAGAGGAATGATCTACCTTGAACTCACAAGACCAGAAGCTGGTTCCCTTCCCATGTTTATGTACATGAATTTCATGACTCTGCAACATATTAAGCAACGAGGGAAAGCACCCTAGTCAGTAATAGTTTAGGGGGAAAAAATGCGCATCGTTGATAATAGAATAAGCAACAAGCACAATTCTGATTTTTTGTCACAAAAATTGGATAAAATACTTGGCTAAATTCTATTGTAGATCATAGTCTGGTTGGATTATTCTAGTGTAGCCACTCCAGATTTGAACATTTCATCCATAAAAATGATGCACTCTTTAATTTGAAAAGGAAAATCGGGATGGAAAACATGAGACAAAATCTCCCAAAAGAGCTATCTGAAGATCCAGCAAAATTGCTGAGAAATTCAACTACAAAAGAAGTTAGAATGTGAAGTTAGTGCAGGTTAATGAAGGCTTTAGGAACATCAACAGTTTTAAATGTTCTAATTTACCTGGAAGCAAATTCGAAAATATTATTAATGCCACTGGATCCATTGCAGACGCCAACACATTCTCTGCCGATCGTATCTGAAGTCAGTTTCTGTTCCAAAATACATACCAAAACCTTGCCAGAGAAAGAAAGGCAAGCAAGCTCCAGATCCTTGTAACCAAGCTCACTATTATACTGAAACATGCTACTGTTTTCATCGAAACATGAATTTAACATTGCACACAGATCATGACTGAGAGTGTTTGTAGCAGAAGACTTCAAGCATGCAACACAAACAGAACCAAATAAGGACTTCCAAACCTCAATAACCTGTTCAAGTTTTCTCTCTGATAAAACAAAAGATTCTTTCAGGGAATTGCTAGCTTTTGACAGGGTTATATCTTTCTTAGCACAAGAGAACAAAATGAATGGATATGATAAGAGATGGCATATGGCCCTATAAAACGAATTGTCAGAATCTGTTCTGAATAGAGAGAGATCCTTCATACCATCAATATAGCCATTCAGACATGTCACCATCACCATCCATATCTCCATGTACTTAAAACCCTTGTGCGCATACAAAAAACCAACAGAAGCAAGAAAACTTTCCAGGGGATCATCAGAAGACAGTACAAATTTATAAAATCTTTGAAGCCTCTGTAAAATCAATTCCATCTCAGGTGTATTTATAGTTAATTGAACCACCAAACCAAGGTAGAGTACAGTTAGATAGACCATAGGTGAAAACATATCCATAAAAGAACATCGATGCGGTATTTTTGAATGTTTAACTGAATCCAGACTGCCAACATAACTGATGTCTAAAGCCACCTTGTAAAGAGGGGATTCCATAATAGACGGTTCTAACTCCTCCACAGCGGCCTCTATTAAATAAAGGGAAGTATTAAATAAGTCACCACCACCATCTGAACTAGCATCTTCGCCTAATTTCTTCATGAAACTTAATATTGTGTTCAAACAGAACATTATGTTATCATAATTATTTGATGGATTTCTAAACTCCATTTGCACACCCTTTAAAACAGATCTAAATATCCTGACAGCTGCATCACACACTGATTTTTTACTTTCAGGGGCAGCTGTTGCTGTTGCCACATGAGTAATGATAATACTAATCATCTTTAAGTAGAAATCCAACTGACTAAGATCCCAAGGCAACCATTTAATAGGATATTGATTCCATGAATACCTGCCCGACCCAGAAATGAAGGTTCTAGCAGAAAGATGAAGGTTTACCTGGTCCTTTGGATCAGAGTTCAAATCTGAACACTTTGTTGATATAGAATCTTCAAGCAAATCAAGGCACAAATTCCATAACCGAATACTTTTACTATCAGGTCCTATCTTAAAAATTGCTTGAAACATAGGATCCAGTACCACGTTAATTACTGACGGAGAGTTGATGAAGGTATCAAGTTTATGTAGAAGATAACACCATGTGTTTAGGCAGGACAAGAGAACAGAAACGTCACATTTACTTGAAATGATTCCTATTAGAGGTGCCATAGCGAGCTTTAAGCTTTTTGAAAATCCATTTAACACCAATTCACTACTTTTTCCTGGTGACGTTTGCAACTGTTGAATTCCATTCTTCTTGCAAGACAGTATTTGAGGATGAACCAGGGCATCAATAAGACCTTGCCAAGCAACCTGCAAAATTAAGACACAATCATTGCAATGATGTTCAACAAGCCACAAATACTTCCAAAAAGAATTTATTTTTAAAGCCATCAGTAAAAAGGCAATAAACACAGTTGCTTGATCCTGAATTACCCCAAATCATGCTTAAGGACACATCGCACATTAATATTATACAATTCAATCCCCTTCAAACTTTGAACATCTTAAAACTTCGAATTGGCCCAGTCACAAAAGAGCCAGCATATAGGAATTGGGCTGAACAATTATCTGCACATGTATTGTTTAGTTGTTCAACCCTAGAGTTAGACCTTCCTGATCTCTAGAAGAATTCAGTCCAAGATTTCTCATATTAAGCACCCACAAAGAATAAAAGAAGGGCAATCACTCATTCTTAAAACCAGTATTCTTAAGACCAAAGAGTCAAAAGGGGGAATCTGTCTATATCATGCAATCACAAGTGAATTGTGAACCAACAAATCAAGAGAAGGAACACATTCATATTTGAGTTATAAGGCGTTCTGAAAAAGATTGTCAAATAGACAGGATAGTTTAAATATGTCATAAGTCACGTAGCTGAATAGTGTTTCTTGTCCTGCTTCTGTACTCCGCAATTTACTGATAAAATATTATTAGCCTTTCAAAGAAAACATTTTAAAGTAAACTTTTATCAGTAATACCAGAGAAGCAATCTGGACTTGTGGGTTGTGATCTGAAAATGTTTGCTCAAGAACTTTCAACATATCATTCACCAGATGTCTGTTCTTCAAGGCACCAGATCCTAGGAAGCAGATGAACCACCCCCACGCCTGGACAGTTTGAACCTTCATACCCTTGTCTGACCAGTCCTTCATCCCTGTCAGCAATTTTTCCCTCATGTCTTCAATAATAGCCTGCTTGAGAAAGATGAAGCACAGTGATCTAACATAATAGAATAATAATCATGCAATGTTGCAAAATACCTTGAAATAAGTTTTATGATATTATATCTTGAAACTGCAGGAAAGTGAACTGATGATATTTGACCTAAACATGTTGTCAGTTTCTTTAAATTAAACGAATTTGAAGCCTAACATCAATGTTTTCGTAAATATGGAATGAATTAAAATTTGTGTTTACTCTTGTAAAATGCAGTTCAAGTGCAAACTAAAATGCAGCTTTTATCATAAAAGCCCACTCCACATATTCACTTCAGAAAATAGTTAATGGACCATAGTAAAGAATACAATGCAAAAAATTGGTCTAAAGGGCAAAAGCACAAAAGCTGTTAACCTCTGTCAATAAAGCATAAGGGGGGAAAATACCAAGATATGGGTAAAAATTTTCATGTCACTATGTAAAGCTTGTCATATGCACTCTTTGAATAAATAGGGCAACATTAGAAGAAAAAAAAAGTACAGTAAAAATGCCAAGACCAGTAGAACACAATACCAGTTAGATGTACCTTGGAAAGACTTATTGGAGGAGGAAGTATTGTAGACCTAATTTTCAAAAGACACCTCTCAGACATATCCCGCTCTCTCTTATCAATGCTGAGAAGTCTTCTATATATAGGAGGAGCCCATAAGTGCGATGATTCTCGCATCATTTCACTCATTTGGGCCACTAGCTTTGCCACAGCCTAATACAGGTAACATTGACGAGTTAGTACATACGACAAACTCAGTTAAAGTAGACCAAAAATTACCCATCATGCTTTCAAGTTTGAACTAAAGTATCATTAATGCCATGCTGTTTCCCACAACAGATATCATAGATCGTTCTGATACATTCTATGAAGGACAATTTACCTACAAATCCAGGATGTTACCAAAATAATAAATAAGTAAATCTCTTGAGTAACTCTGATAATAAATCAATGTAATACGAAAAACCCGCCTTGATGAATCATCAAACCACCAAAGAAATAACAATACCTGCATGGCCTCGAACGTTGTTGACAATGAACCAATAGGATTGTCAAGGGCATGAACAACCGCCTGCAACAATGTATCAAAGCAGGCAGCTAAAAGTGTCGCATCGAATTGTTGCATCGATATACACCACACGCCTAAATTGCAAACTGACTGAAATTAAGAGATAAATAACTAAAAAGTTACTTAAAAAAAGTGACAAAAGAGTTTAATAAAACAAAAAATTTGGAACCCTACCAAATACCAATACCATTGTTCTAATGATAAATCATTTACCTTCATTTTTGTAAACGTGATGAGTTTAGCCAATGACTCTAAAACTCGTTTACCATCTCCAGCTATAACAGTAACAGCATCAAAAACAAAAGGAACCAAATAAATCAACAATAAACTAAAACTTCAAAAATATTTAAAAATAAAAATAATTACCAGGAATTGTAGCAACGAGAGAAGGGTGATAGATCATAAATCCCAAGCACTTCAAAGCTTGAGCAGCTCTGCAATCAATGTAAAAAATAGTATAATATTATTATTTTTAAAGTTCAATTTGGGGGGGGGGGGGAGGACTGTGATTAAGTTTTACATTTCTTCATCTTCATTGTGGATATCGGAGACGATTGAATTAATAAGACATCGAGAACTTTGAATTAGGGCTTGGATTGAAGGAGGACTGTCACAGGACTGTTCTTGGAAGTGTAAAAGAGTTGAATAACCTAACGATTGGTCTGTTTTTGAATTAGATGATATGAGAATTTTGATTTCTTCCATCTGACTGCTGATGATACTCGACATTGTCAAAACGATTGTCGATTGTGAAATCGAAGGAGGTGAGAAAAGTAAAAATAAACCCTAAAAGGTTACTATTTGGGGATTTTTACACTCACTTCAATTTTCGCGCCAAATGGTGGTACTGTGTTCGCGCGACAGGCAATGGACTTCTTGGGATGCGAATTTCAATTGGTCTAATTGTGAATTTTATCCTTTTACTATACCAATATTAAAAATTTAGTCTCAATATTTAATTTGTCATAATTAGGTCCTTATATTTTACAAAACTGATAAATCAGTCCAATTGTTAGTAAATGCATGGACTAAACTGTTGATTTTTGCTAATTTGCTGTATATAAATTGTTGAATTACTTATTTTTTCCACTTCCTAGTAAATAAAATGTTGATTTGTTTATTTCAAGTCATCAATTTTACAGCAAGGTTTAATAATGTTACCTAATTAAATTAACTTCACGGTTTTTATAAAAATATGAGGATCAAATTCTAACAATTTAAAGTGAATAGACTGATTTCTTGATTTTCTTAAAGTAAAGAGATGAAATCTAGAATTAAACCATTTGAATTATAGGCCCAAAATATGGGTTTGGGCAAAAAAGAGGCCCATTTAGAAATTGGGCCGGGCCTCGGGTAAAACTTTTTTGGCTCGGGCCAGGCCCGACCCTGCCCAAATTATATATTAAATATTTTTTTTATTTTTAATCAAATATACTTTTGTTTTATTATTAATTTGGCTATTATTTTAGTTCTAATTTGTTTCAATTTTAATATAACTACTTTTTATTATATTTTTAATTTGTGTATTGTTTTAAGAATTGTTTTAGTCTCATTTTTTATTTGTTTTTGTTAATATTTGTTTTAATAATTTTTATTTGATGAAATAAGCTAAAAAAAATTAATATGGGTCGGGCCGGGCCGGGCTCAGGCTTAGCAATTTTCTTTCGGGCCGGGCTTGGACAAAATTTTAGGCCCGTTTTCTAGGCCGAAGCTCCGCCCGGCCTATTATCACCTCTAGAAAACACTACTTGAACCATTTTTTTAAAAATTTTATATTGAATTTTTTATATATGTTACTTATTTTATATCTTAAGAAAAGTAAAATATATAGATTTGTAATATAAATATTAAAAATCATGTTAAATTATCTATTTTTAAATTTTTTAATAAAATGATATTATATATGTATAAAATTACCAAATATAAAAAATATTATTTAAAAAACATGAAATGGACAAAGCTAAATAGGGTTCGGCCAAACCTATTGATATATATGGGTAAATTTTAAAGTCCATATTTCGGGGTGGGCTGGGGAAAATATGAATAGTGTTGATGTTATACAAAGGCTCAAATTTATATTACATTTGTGTATTGACATTCACATGTCAATGAGGCCAATGAAAAGCAATGCTCTCATGCTTGAATTTAAATTGTCACGTTGCTCCTAAACATGAGTATAAATTCTTCCAAAAAGATGATGATATTCCTAAATACGAGCTTAAACTGTTCATCAAAAAATGTTGATCCTTATAAGCACAAGCTTAAACTATTTATCGAAAACATGATGCTTCTAAGTATGAGCTTAAATTGCTATGTTTCTAAGCATGAACTTAACGGTTCATCCAAGAAACAATGCTTCCGAACAAGAGATTAAACTACACATCGAAAGGGATTTTGAACTACTTTATGACTTAATCCTTCAAAATATAAGAGTATGTAGGTAACATGATTTCATCGCCAAGTTTAGTCCAAATGAAGAAAGAAAATTCTTAATGGCATCATTTGAAGCTTCTAAAGTTGGTCATAACAGTTTCAAAGATGAATTTCGGCATTAGAAGCAAATCAAACTTCAAGAATCGATAAAAAATTTTACACTCAACAAAAGTCGTGTACACAATTAAGTCTTGAAGGGGCATTTATAGAAGAAAAAAATTGGACCAATCAGAATTCATGATGTACCATTATCGTTTATCTATAATTGAATCAAATTAAATTAAGTGGAAATACAATAAATTAAGTTATTTTAGAACTCCATTATATAGAAACCATATTCATTGATGATTATTTTATCTCTAAACAAAATAGTTTAGTCATTGTAGATCACTAAAATAAAAAGATTAC
This sequence comes from Gossypium raimondii, assembly GCF_025698545.1. Classification (NCBI taxonomy): domain Eukaryota; kingdom Viridiplantae; phylum Streptophyta; class Magnoliopsida; order Malvales; family Malvaceae; genus Gossypium; species Gossypium raimondii. The sequence goes on along the minus strand of NC_068577.1, from coordinate 55,768,391 downwards.
ATTGTACCATCTCTCGTTCACTTGATTATTTGTTACTATAAAACGAGATCACCTCCAAATCATTTAACACAACTTCAAAAGCTCACAACATCACAAGTTTAAGGATCTAAACACGAAGAGAAGATTTTGAAAACTATAAGCTCTTTTCAATTCTTTGAAATCTTTGAACAAATTAGAAAACACGAAAAAATACAAAATAATGTTAGATCAAATTTGAATAACTTTGCTCAGATCAGTTTTGAAGAAAATTTACTCTCCAATCTTATTAAATCAAAAAAAAAAAAAGAAAGAGGCTAAACCATTTTTAAGATCAAGTTTGGAAGTCTAAGTAAAACCATCCATTCGATATCAAGTCTAAGAAACCTTTGGATCAAACCAAATGTGTCAACAAAAATGAGATAAAGTTTACTATTCAAAATCAAGTCTCGGAAGACCCTTGGATCCAAACTGTCTCTAAACATGATTTCAATATCAAGTTTCGATAACTTTGAAGCAGACTTTATCGATTCAAGAGCAATTCTCAAAGACCATTAAATCCAAATTAAATAAAAAAATTAAAGCAAGCATCTTCTAAACCGAATTTTAAGATTAACTTTTAAAAACCCTTAAAACGATTCACATCCATCCAATATCAAATTCAAAAGACTCTTGAATCAAATCTCTTTTAAACGAACTAATCAAATGATTTATCTAAAAATTGCAACCCAAAATTATAAAAAATTATTTGTCTCAAAAAATTTTATATTTAACTCGAAATTATGCGCGTAAAATAAATTTTTCATCTTTGGTTGAATTCACATATCCATATATATTTTTGGCATCACAACATATTTTAATTATTTTTTACATTATATTTGTATTTTGTATCTTATGATCTTATTATTTCTAAAAGGTAAAAAGTTAAATGTAAAAAATTATAAAATTTATTTAAAAAAAAAAAGAAGAAGAAGAATGAGGATAGAGAAAAGGACAAGAAATTTGGAAAAGGGTGAAAGACACAGTTGTGGGTCAAATCAAATGGACAAAGGAACTTCAATCGTGTCGGGCATGTTTTCTTGATTTATGTGTTGAGAACAATTACATAGCGTCAGTGTTATACTGACAACGCAGTACATACTTTTTCCATGCAATTGTCCCCATCCTCTTACACGTGTGAACCAACCTTTCCTTTTCTTCTTCCTCCTCGTTGGACGTTGGTCCCCCTATCTTTGCTATGGTATAACACTAAAAAACAGAACATCAAAGGTTAAATTATGATCATATAAAATAGGAGAATGAATTTCAATTTATATATAATATAAAAGAAGATGCGAGAGCATATATAGGAATTTCGACTTATATGTTAATTCTTTAAATTTCAAAATATTTTTTAATTATATTTAAAGTAAGTCTATTTTTAAAATATATATATTTTATAAAAATAATAATATTTTAAATAATAATCAAATTTAAACCTCATGTATTAAATCATAATTAAAATTGAAAATTAAAATCTCTAACATAAATAAAAAAACAATATAATAACATGCAACAGTAAGGTATAACAACGTATTTTAAAAAGTAAATTCTTATAAAAACATCTTTTATATATAAAATTATTTTGATACCATCTAAATTTTAATATTTTTCTTGCAAAAATTATGCATGTAATATGTTTAAAATATTACAAATATATTATATTCCAAATAATTTATGTAAATAGTAAAAAATAATATTTATATGTATTTGAAATTTGAACTTAATAAATATTATCTTTTAAAATTATTACTAAAAGGGATAAAGTTCAAAACTATACATGAATTTTGGGCTAATATGTAATGTTGTACATTGTAATTTTATACACTAAACGTTGATTTGATTCGATTTTCACAAATAGCTAACCCGTTATCACATATGCATATTGCATACTTGAACAGTTATACTTACCCAATATAAAATAACAAAATAATGTCTTTATTTCTTTAAACATGTACAATTGAGTTAAAATCAAAGTTTCATGTACACATTTGCACTGTAATCAAAGTTTATGTATCAAATTACACATTAAATCAAAGTTCATATATGATTTTGATATTTATCCCTTAGAAAAATTAACTAAGGTGTTGTTTAGTAAGTGATAAATAGATCTTATCTCCTTGTTATTTTTAATACTTTTATTGAAAAATCTTGCAAATACTTTTTATTTTTAATTATCAAATACTATAATTTTCTTTAATGGCTAATCAAACAGACCTTAATTGAAAATATTTCAAAAATTAACTATGCTAAGTGAAACCCCAAAAAAGTGGGACTAATATGGGGCTCACCAATAATTTAACCATTTTCTATAACAACTGGAAGATAATGAAAGACAAAGTCCTTAAAATGCATGAACCTTAATACATGCCAAATGACGAGGCTATATAAAATCAAATTCCAATAACTTTGAAATAAAGCTACCACTTTATATTATCTTTTGTATGGGTTCCAAATGATTAATTCGATTTGGGTATTAACTAAATCGAATAAATTTTTTTAAATATTTAATTGTTAATTAAATTGATTTTTAGATATTTTATACTTTATTTAAATTTTTATATGTTTATTTTTGGTCCATTATCATATTCAATTTGGATTCAAAATTTATAAGTTCATTGGCCTTATATATTTAATATAATTAACATATGGTTTAAGTTTTCGTGTTTTATATACATTTGAAATTTAGTCTATTTACTTTTATTTCAACGAAACTAATCCTTCTACTTTTTGAATTAAAATGCAAGTCTAATTGTTAACACAATTTAAATGAATCGATAAATTAAAATTCATTAAAATACCATTCTTTTTCTCATTACATGGTTACTAGGCAAGTATTTCTTTAATTTCAAAATGTCACACTAATAAATTTAATGTAAGGATTTTAACGATGTTAACAATCTGGAAAATTTGGAATCTAAAAAGTAGAATGGCTTAATTCACGAAAATAAAAGTCAATGGACTAAATTCCAAATGTACTAATAGTACAAGGATTGGAGCATATTTTAACCACTTAATATTTAGAGATAAGTATCAAAATTATACATCAACTTTGATCTAACGTGTAATATCATATATGAACTTTGATTTTGTGTGATTTTATATATGAAACACTGATTTGATTCAATTTTCACAATTTACTAATAATATTATCAAATTAGCACTACTTTATGTTGATATATTTCATACACTAATTATATTAATCCGATATGAAAATAAATTTATGTATTTATTTTTTTAAATGTGTACAATTGAATCAAAATTAAAGTTTCATGTATATATACATATGAACCATGATTTAAGTTTGGGATAATATCTAATTGGGCCCCTGAATTTGTCCATTTGTACCTAGTTGGTCCTTTATCCTTGAATTTGTATTCCGTCAACCAAATTGGTACCTCCGCCCTAACACCATTAGTTTGTGCTGACATGGCACTATTAGCCAATCTTTTGGTACCACGTGGTATCTTGAGAGGTTGCCACATGGCAAACACAAATTAAAAAAATTAAAAATTATATTTATGTTTTTCATGTGGTGTTCTAAGAGGCTATCACATTGCATCATTAGATTGGCTAGCAGTGCTTCATTAGCACAAACTAACAATGTATCATCAGATGGAATACAAATTTAGGGACCAATTAGGTCCAAAGAAAAAGTTTAGGGACCAGCTATGTATAAATGGACAAATGAGGGGCCAAATCATATATTATTCCTTTAAGTTGCACCAAACCAAAATTCATATACCAAATCACAAATTGGACCATAATTCATATATAAATTTAATTTTTATTCCTAACATTTACTATTAATTACTTCGACATTTTAAAAATCATTTAACAAACCTTGATTGATCTAACTTCAATAATCAACCCAACTAATTGAATAATTCCATTTTAACCAAACTTTGCATAACCCAATATTTTCAAAATGCATGGAATCATATTGCCGACATTAATGTGGAGGGATTTTGGGTGGTGTCCATTCCTTGATTTTATGTATACAACATTTAGTAAAAAAGTGTTTTGGACTCAATTATATCGTCTTTTATGGATAAGGATTTGTGTGATTGTTATCAAGCTTGAGAAATAAAAAACCCAATTCTCTAATAATATAAATAATTAATTTACAGTTAAATGAGTCTTAGCTCGATTGATATGAGTATTATTGTTAATGTAAGAAAACGTGGGTTCGAATACGCTAAAACACATTATTTATGGGTTGAGGAGAAATTATGGGTAATTCTAAACATTGTATAAAAAATATACATGATCTAAACCGATAATAAAATTATTAACATAATAATAATTTAGAGTTAATTACTATTTTATATATATACTATTTTTCCCACTAACTTTAAGGACCATCTTTTTCATTCTTTTATAGTAACCAATCCCACTTAGTCACCGAAAGCTGCATATCCTCTCTTCCACAACATTAATTATAAGGGTGTCAAACAAGCAATTAAAAAAGCAAGTGATTATATTGGTCAAATATCAAATCACAAATAAAAATGGAAATGAAAAGCATATGTTTAATTGAAAAAAGATGGGGCCTAAAATTGTTTAATTGGAGTTTGCCACCTAATTCAAACATGTACCCACTCACCGATGTATAATGTGTGTTGAGAAATGTTAATCTATATCACCTCCCTTCTCTTTCTATAAATCAGGGATCCTTTAAATTTCTAATGCGACGCGTACATTACAATATTATTATAATATTTAATCTTACTGTTACTGTTATTTTTATACTAACCGTAAGTAAACGGATTGTCCATTCAAATGGGTCCTTTAGTCATTACATTTAACATTTCTTTTTAAATTTAATTATTGCAAGTTTTTTTATCCAAAACTTGATAAATTTTCTCTGTTTTTGTCCATGTAATAATGTGACACTATGATATTGCGTCACGTTATAACCTAAAAAGTTATATTTGTACATAAAATATTAGGTATTGACGTGGCATAATCTTAAAGTGTCATGTCATTATATGGATTAAAAATAGGAAAACCTGCCAAGTTTAGGGACTAACGTGGACAAAAAAAATTTAGAAACCAAGTTGGGAAATTTTGACAAGTTCAAGGACTAAATGTTGTCTTATCTCTCCTTTTTTTTAATCAATATAACATAATGGTGAAATTGTAGTTTTGATCCTTACTATGATCACATTTGGTATTTAATCTTTATAACATAGTGGTGAAATTGCATTATTTAGTCCAAACAGTTAACATCGTTAACTATTTCGGCAAAACGATGACATGAATTTCTCTTAAAAATGACTTTCTAACACTAATTTTTTTTGGCATGATAAATTGGAATAGGTAATTTTTTTAAAACTGAATCTCAATATTTTAATTGGAATAATTAAGGGTGTTAACTATCTCGACTAACTAGTGATATTATGTACATAAACCAATTTATGTTAATTTAAAGTGTAGAGAGACATAACTATATTTTGACCGAAATAATTTATACCTAGCACATCCATTTGTCATTTGATTTATTAAAAGTTTGATATTTTCTTTAAACAAGATTGTTTTTAATTTAATTTAATTTGTACAAATGATTATCTGTTTACTCGAAGTGTAGAGGGGATAACTAGTTTCTCTTACTAGAAGTCTACATAGATTATAATTAGGTCAGTCAATTGGACGAGTCAAATTGATTTAGAACGAACTAACATAGGTTGGATAAATTCAGATTTAAAAGTTATTCAATTAATTTAGGTCTGGATCATTCAAGTTTATTAGGTTAATGAGTTGGGTTATCTCTGTTAAACTCATTTTGAGTACGAGTATACAAGTCATTTAGGGTTTTGATTATTTTGAATTTAGATCATTCCAAGTTTAAATTTAAATAATTTATTGTTCGATTCATTTTTTAGATTTAGTTTATTAACTTTTATGATTGTGTCAAATTCAAGTTTTCAAGTTACGAATCAAAATCCATTTCAACCATTGTTGCCATTTTCTTGTTACCAAACTTTGAAAATATTTGCAAACATTGATATTTACACTCAAATCCCTAAACATGATAACACGAATCTGCTCGATTGGTGTTTGTACAAATTCATTTATATAGTATAAAATTATATTTTTATGAAATATATTTATTTAATTTACTAAAATTATTTAAAAATCATAATAAATTTAATAAAATCTATCATTACAAATATAGTGAATTAAATAATTAACTCAAAAAGTAATTTATCTCGGACTAACAACCCTTGCAAAGGGATTAAATCTTTGTTGATATCATTTAAATTATTTTTGATTTTCCAACCAAATCCATCAATTATGATTTTTAAAGAAATTACAATTACAATTAATAAATTTAAATAATTATAATCAGAATTGACAATACAAAGTATGATTAGATTAATAATCAGAATATATCTAAACTTATATTAAAAGTAATCTGAACAAAATCCACATAAAACAATATTTAAACTATAATAAATTTAGACCAAAAATCCACACAAGGGTGGCACTTAGGCCAATAACCACGTCCGCTGAATAGAAACATTAAATTAAAAGCCCATACAAAATGAGCACCTAAGAAAAGAAGGTCATATGCAGATAATGAAGAACCATAAGACTGAATTACCTGGGATGCTTGTGCCCATAAGAAATCGCGTAGCCACCAATTAATAGTAATAGAACTCTACGCAAAATTTCCTCATGTGATATGACTTACCACCCCTTGATCACTTATAGTACCCTAAACATCTGACTGCATTTTCCAATTGAAATGGAATATTACTACTGAAATTGAATTGTACATCCAGAATAGTCCTAAGAAGACATGATCCCAAGCGGATACTTGACACGTCCCCCCTCTTTCAGTCCGGTCACAAGGGAAACAAAAATCGAGATTTACTTTATCTGGTATGAAACGCGAGCTGCGAGCAAATAGAACACCTTTCAGGAGTATTAATACTGTCACATGAATTGTAAATGCATAAATGTGATGGACCAAAAAATCTACGGTTCCTAATGGAATAGGTAACAAAGCAACTTTGCCCCCTACTGCCACTAAATTACCGCCTCCCCAGGTCAAACTAGTGCTCGTTGTTTCACCAGAACCGTTGCACCGGGTGCTAAAGTATGGGTGTTTTGTATGCATTGAGCAAAGACGGGTTATAATTGTATAGCGGTATCTAAAAACATATCTTGTGGACGCCCTAAAGCACTCATGGTATCATTATGAATATACAAACCAAAACTATGAAAGCCTAGAAATATACATACCCAGTTGAGATGTGATATGATTGCATCACGATGCCTAAGGACACGATCTAATAGATCGTTGTATTAAGTAGTTGGAATATAGTCTCTTACCATAAAAATGGTTGCATGTGCAGCGACACCCACTATAAGAAATCCACTAAACCACATGTGATGTGTGAACAATGACAGTTGTGTACCATAGTCAGTAGCTTCCACCGCCGTTGACCAAAATGAGGATCCTAAATTGCATGAGCAATCGGCCTTACATGTAAATGATCCTGTACCCATGCCTCAAAAATTTTCTCGCCAAGCTACATGAAATGATTTCTAAGTCCACGTAAAAATTATTGCTAATTGCCAAGTGAGAAGCAAAATATTCGATAAAGACGTTCTCAAGAATATCATCATGACTCTCGAAGTCATGCGCGATAGCAATACCAAACCAAATACAACGAGTAGTGGGGTCCTGAGCTAAACCTTGGCTAAACCTTGGAAATCTTAATGCCATAATGCCTTTCAAATCCTCCTAGCCATTATCCTACTGCAATAATTCTTGATAAGAATAATGCCCATGTTGTGGCAATTCCACCAAAAAGGTAATGGGTTACCCCTACAGCACGTCATTGTACAATGCTCAAGGCTCTAGGCTGAGTAGCAAGAGTAACTTTTAATTTATTATGAGCCCAAACGATGGATTCAATAAGTTCTTGCCAATAACCATGTCCACTGAATAGAAACATTAAACTAAAAGCCTATACAAAATGAGCACCTAAGAAAAGAATGTCGTATGTAGATAATGAAGAACCATAAGACTGAATTACCTGGGATGCATGTGCACATAAGAAATCGCATGCCACCTATTAATAGTAATAGAACTCTGCTCAAAATTTCCTCCTGTGATATGAGTTGCCACCCCTTGATCATGGGTCAGGCCATCCGCTTAGATCTAAAGGCTCGCTCAAAAAGTGGGAAGATTTGGGCAAATAGGCCCGAAAAATAGATTTGGACAAAAAAAGACTCGTTTTCTAAACGAGTCGGGCTTCGAGTAGGCTTTTTTTGGCCTGGGCCCGACCCTAATCAACCTAAACTACTGTTTGTTGCTTTTTACTGCTATTTTGCTATTATATTGTTACTATTTTATTGTTATTGTTTCGATATTTTATAACTCTTGTTTTATTGTTAATTTTGCTACTACTTTAGAGGTATTTTCTTGCTAAGTTGTAACTATCTTAGTGTTATTTAACTATAAAGATTTTTTAATGTGTTTTCAATTTGTTGGGGAACATTTATTTTAATATTTTTAGTGTATTTGATGTATTATATTTTTATATAAAAATATTATAGAAAATTTATTACAGACGGGCCAAGTCGAGCACAGGTTTAGCAATTTTAATCTGGTTTAGGCTTGGATAGATTTTAGGCCCATTTTTGGATTGTGTCGGGCCTGGGCCCAGAAAATAAGCTTAAAATTTTACGTTGGCCTAGCCAATGATCAAGTCTAGTGGCATTAAGAGTGTGTTTGGATGAATAATTTTAAAAGTTTTAAGATTTTTAAAATACTAGTATTTCAGAATTCATCAATTCAAAATTTTAAGATTTGTAGTTGCTTTGTTTGGATACATAATTAGTTTAGGAAAAATTAGGTTATTGAAATTTTACAAATTAAAAATAATTATATTAAATATAAACAATATAAAAATATTCAATATGGATGTCATTATATTTGTAAAAGTTTATAAATAATTATAATAAATAAAATATATTTATAATTAAATAAAATGATTTTTGAAGTTTAAGCTTTTTATTTTATAGTGAGACCATGTTTATTGAATCAAATAAAATTACGAGGAATTTTGAAAGACCTCCTATTTAGGTGGAATTTGGAAAAAAAAATTGAGTTATTAAAATCCTCTCTTATTTAAAATTCTCCAATATGTTTACCCAAACACACCATAAGAGGGTTGGGAATGGCTTTGGATCCTTTATATTTAGTGATATTGCCTTTTACACCCTTAATTTTACAATGTTATAATTAATAAAGGGTTAAAATATGTCATAAGTCCCTGTTCGATACACAAATTTGAAATTTAGCCTTTGTACTTTTATTTTTAGGAATTTAGCTCTTTTATTTTTAGATTTCAAAATTCAAGTTTAGTTGTTAAAATCGTTATTTTTTTTATAAAATTGTTGATGTGACGTGTTGAAGTAAAAAAAAAAAAACTCACATGGTAGCCACATAGCTCTAAAAATTGACGTTGTAATAAACCTGAATTTAACAGAATAATTTTAACAATATTAATAAATTGAGCTGAATTTTGAAATTTGAAAAGCAGATAAATAGCTTAAATAGTTCTACATATTTTAACCTTAATAAAATGGTAAAATTTCTATTTTAACCCTCCAAAAGTTCAGAACTCAATTTCGATCCCACCATAAAATCTCTAAACTTCACCCTTACATTACAAAAGAAGAAACTTGAAAAAGCTGAAATTCCAAAGTTCCGAAAGTTGAATCTTGCCATTAAACATAAGCCTCGAAAACCACAATTGTCTAAAGATTGAATGTTCCAGGAAGTTGGCAAATGGTTACAAATAGAAAATGTCGGGTACCCGACAAAGTGAGCTCTCCCCCCAGGAAAAACGGGCTCTATTGTCATTTACCACCACCACCACCACCACCGTTTTGCAAAATTGCTACGGTGGTCGGTGGGGTCGGTCTCACATGCCTCCATGTGATCCTTCTTTTTTCCCTCTTTGTTCATCAACCTAATTCTTTCTCATTTCGCCCTTAATTTCATTTTTAATTTCTCATTTGATTCTTGCTTTATCTTTCATTCCACCCCCCAACTTTGCATGCTTCATCATGTGCATCTCACGCTCCCTCTTTTTGGAATTAATCATAAAAACTGTGAAATTACTTGGTAGGTCTCTTGTATTATTGAACTGATCTATTTAGTCCTTGTATTCTATTTTTGAGAGTTTACTAAGTACAAACACGATATAACCACAAGGACATGTCCAAGCAACTAAAGTTGAATCAAAAACTAATATAGAACACAAACGGACGAATAATTAAGGACAAAAATCCACACATGACAACAATGTATAATGAGACTTAAACTTGGACACTCAATGACTTTAAGCTTCGTATTTTGCCAACAACGATAATGCCTGAGTGACATAAATTAGAAAGAATTAAATAGTAAATGTCAATTTTTAAAACAATATATGTTAAATTTATTTGTGATTTTGTAAATTTTGAGGGCTAAATTTATTAATTTTTTTAGAATTTTAACTAAAATGATAAATTTTATAGACATTGAGGATTAAATTTATTATTAATTAGACCAATAAAAAAGTCCACGTCAGCTTACCATTACGCAACTAACAACAACTAAAGGGAGAATTAACTAAAATATATAATTTCAAAAAGTTTAGTGATTAAATTAAAAATAATAATAGTTGAGTGATCGAAATAGAATAAAGTCAATAGTTTGGTAACCATTTTTATACTTTACCCTTTGTAATAAATCCCGATGACTTTGTCACCGGATTCGGAATTGGAAACAGAAACCTTAGTAGCCGTCAAAGCGCGTGGGCGATTAATTAGTCCCAAATGTGTGGACAGATCTAAAGTGGGCCCACGTGTTTGCCCCCACTAGGGTAACATCCACCGTTAGATCCGGCAATATGCATCCCAGCCGCTCATTAATTTAACAAAAAATATACAACAATAATGTTAAGATAATTCTCCACGTTATGGTAAAGCGTAATCAAACAAATCGTTTTCGGCTTTCTAACTATACAAAGGTTTACAAATTACTTTCAGCCGCGGAGTTAATTTTTTTATTTTTATGATAGTAAAAATATAATTTAATTATTTTTATAATTTATATTTTTATTTTTAAAATATTACTATTTGGTATATTGATGATAAAATGTGTTTTTATTTGATAAGAAATTATCATGTGTTCTGTTTCTTTATATTTTATTTTAGAAGGTATAATGATTTTTTGACTTTTCAACTTTATATAAAAAGTTATTTTAGTCTTCCATTTAATTTTTCGCCTTTTTAGTCATTGAACTTTCGTTTTTGTCAAATCACTCCAAAATGAGTGAAAAACTAACGCTTATTAACTTTCCTAACATGCCAAAAAATCATTATACCTTTTAAAATTCTATACTATAAAAACACACATCAACCCAATTGATAAAATAAAAATAAAAACGTAAACTATACGTGAAAAATAAACCTAGTCACAAAATCTAGAATTTAAAAAGGTCAAAATTTGATTTTAGTCCTTATATTATATGTAAGCTATGGATTTAGTTTCTATAATCAATTTTTGGCTATGTGCTTTGCAAATTTTGAAATTTCAGTCATGAACAAAACGATAATAGTTATATCAAATTCTACTGTTAATCATATACTATGCGTAAAGTGCAGATTTAGCCTTTATACTCTAAGTTGATCATTTTTCACCCTATACTTTTCAAAATTTTGAAAATTCAGTTTTGACTCGAGCACTAGTTGTTAAATAAATGACATGACATTTTTGTAAGTATTATGTGAAAATAGTAAGTTGACATGTTATTACACATTCGATAATAAATTTGCCACTATAAGATTTTGAAAATAGAAAAAAATAATTTTAAAAAAATTAATGACTAGTACCATTTAGTGAAGATTGAAATTTTAAAATTCAAAACTCCATATTCTCACATTGATGTCTGAATTTTTTGTCTAAGTTAGTCCTTAAACTTAGCAACCATTCCCATATTGGGGTATGAAGTTAACAATTATTCCCATATTGTGACATGAATTTTAGGATTTTCAAAGAAATATCGGGGACTAATTTAGACAAAAAAAATAATTTTCAATATAAAAAAATGGTCAAATTCAAAAATTAACTTAGACAAAAAAAATTCAAATCCCGAAGATAATTGGCAAATTTATGCCCTAATAAATAGATTTAACCCTATAAATAATTATCCAAAAAAAACTAGGGTTGAGTAAAATATTAAGAGCACCCCCTCTTCTCTCCGTTCTCTCCCAATATTCTTTCTCGGGATTGGTGGCCAAAGAGAAACTGACTCGTTTCCCCTATAAATAAACCCTTCTTTCCTTCATTACCTACACGACCCTATGAAATGAAAACTCACCCTTTTTCCCATTTCTTTCTCTCTCTTTTTGTCCTTTTGGATTTTGCAGCCATGGCTGCCTATGAAGCTTTAGGGTTTTCCCTTTCTTTTCCTCTTTTGCAGAAAAAGGTTGGTAGCGATAAGAGGAAAAAGAAAAGAAAGAACAAAAAACATGGCTCTCTTCGTATTCTTCCACAGCTTTCTTGAACTGCAATTTCATGTAATCAGATCATTCATTCATTCATTGTCGTTGATGGTGCTGCATACATACGAGCACGTTGTTGCGGTTCAATAAAGCTGTGGGAAGATACAAACAGGGTCAAAGTCAAAGTAAAAAGTCAGTGATTTAATAAATTCAATGTTCATTTCTTCTTTACATTATCTGAATATGTTTATCTCTGTATTCTTTTATATACAATTACAGCTTACGCTACAATTTAGAGCATGTTAATCCTAAGACTCGAACTTGGTCTCTAGATTCTTGTCTTCGCTGTGTTTAGCTTTGGATCTTAATTGTGTTCGGTCTTAATTTTGGTTTTGGACCGATCTGATCTTACATTGAATACCATTCATTTATAAGTTTTACAATCATATATAAATGCCATTTAAAATATTCTGTTTTGACTGGTTGGAAAAAAAAAATTATTTTAACCATATTATAGAGTTTGCTAGGGCTCAAATAATGAGCCATTAAAGTTCTTGTTATATTGAATGCTACCTTAAGGACCACTTGCATTAGCCTTTGGCCTAGCTTTTCTGATTTGAAAAATCCCCACCCAATTCATCAAAGTTTACCCTAAATCCATTAATATTTTTAGGGTTTGTAACTGTTATATTCATCTTTTAAGATTTCGAATTTAAGTTCTCAAATGCAATGCCATCAATCTGCTCGTGCCTTAACATTTCATCCAATACTGATTACTATAAAACCCCACTTTGATTTTGCTTACATTAGGGTTTTTTCTTCTTCATATACATTTATATGACAAAGGACAACTCAGCTGTAAGAAAAAGGGTTCTAGAGTATCTTTAAAACATGCTGTCTTGTCGTGAGGGTATATTTGCAAAAATAAAAAATAAAAAACCAGATCTGAATGTTGGTGCCTTCCTTTTAGGTGGATCTAGCTACTACCATAGACAAATTAGTGTTTTTTTTTTAATAAAAAAAACTCTAAATGAAGGGATAATGTTTTGTACTAATTTTGACAGCCATTAAACAATGAGAAGAAAGTACAATGATCTGAATTATATATATATGTGTATTAAATTAGCTGTATTCTGATATATATTCACGAGAAAATGTTAATGATCCAGTTAAAAAGGCTAAGTGTTTTGTTCGTTTGTTGACGTTGTTGTACAGATCATCCCATCTAACTACTTTAATTATGTGATCCATGCATGTCTTAATTGCCCCCCAACTAATCCTGGCTCACATATATGTATGTATGTATCTATAATTATATTAATAACAGTACTTATATAAATGCCGATTGAGTACTAGATTAGATCGCATCAATGTTATTTAGAGATTGCAATTTCAAAAGAATCTTATTCTAATAAGTTTCTTTTTTGATGTTTTTTGTGTTTGTTTTACGGTTCGTGTTCGCCCCTTACAATAATGTCATCTTCAAGATTCTACTAAGTTGATTAGATGATTATTAGCTTTAAAATTACATTAAGAATCTCAAAATTAATATATATATATATGGGTGATATTTAAATAAAATTTAATCTCAAAATTAAAATTTTTTAGTGCATATATATATATATTGTTAGTAAAATTAAGGCATAATGAATTATTTGACCTTTCAACTTTACAAAAAAATCATTTTAGCCATCAATTTAATTTTTCACCTTTTTTAGCCATTAAACAATTGTATTTTTTTATTTATCAAATTACCCCAAAATACATGAAAAACTTAACCTTTTTTAACTTTGCTGATGGGACATACACATGGATTGCCACATGGATGACACATCATCATTTAATTAATTTTTAAATTTTAAAAAATTCAAAAAATTATAAAGTTTGATTAAATGCTAACATGTCATCCACGTGGCAATTCACGTATATGCCATGTCAGAAAAATTAACAGATATTAACTTTTCCTTCCATTTTGAAGTGATTTGACAAAAATGTAAGTTTAAAGACTAAAAGAGTTGAAAAATTAAATAAAAGATTTTTTTATAAAATTGGAGGACTAAAAAATATTATGCTAAATTAAAAGAATGACACATGTTCTATTTAGGGTGTAATAAAGAAATAGACATGTAAGAATATTTAAATTTTGCTTTTGAAATTATAGGTATATGAAATATTAACACATATTTGAGTATAAAAGTAACCATGTTAATAAATTTACAAATAAATTTTATCTCATCCCTTAATAAAATAATTGGAAAATTTTCATATAATTCTTTTAAAATTTACCTATTTATTATTTATAATAAAAATAAAAATAAATAAATAACTACAAGCATGTATATCATTGGAGAACCTAGCTAGAACTTAAGAATATTGCATTGATAAGGTTAAAAGGAAGGAAATGATTTAAGATATGATCATTAATATAATTATAATAATTATTGATTGTTATTATTAGATATTTCTAAAAAGCTGTGATTGCCTTGTGTTTTGTGAATGTCTGGTTGAATAATCTTGGTCTTAAAAGACACTGCAACCATTTGTCTTGTTGTCTGTATTATTTGCCTGTAATATGGTAATAATTATAATAATATTAATCTCAATTTTCATTTCCATCACTTTCTCTTTAAAGAAACTTACACAAGTTGAGAATGCTGATTTGAACAAAAATAAATCTTATGTGATATTTCCCTTTGCATGTGCATGTGCATGTGCATGTGCATGTGTCTCAGTACCTAATTTTACACACATATGCAAAGAACTGATACACTTAATTTCTGTAACACACATTGCTGCTTTTCTTCCTTGCATGTTTTGCTGTTTGTATGCAGGCAAAATTAGGTTTATGTCTGGATATCTTTTTTCCATACTATATATACACGGATTTGATTGAGTCGGTGTTATAAATCAATTCAATATTAACTCGATTAAGAAAATCAGTTAAATAAAACAACTTAATATTAATTTTTCTTTCCCTCGCAAAAACCAATTATATATAATGGAAAAGGGACGTGGATATGAGGATTTAATTCTCATCTTATTGAAATGTGACATAAGCTCGAGTTCTTAATTTCGAAAAATATTTATAAAACTGTCGTAACCTCGAAATATGTAATTGAAAGCTTAGCTATTGTCATGAGTCATGATGATGGTTGACCATACTTTTTCGGGTCAAGATCTTTTGTTACATGATCGTCACATTGAACCATAATTACTATGAAATCGAGTCGAAAGAAAACTTAAACAAAAACAAAACTCTCCTTATTACTTACTTGTATTTTACCAACAAAATTCAAACTCGAAACTATTATTTACATATTACTTTTCATCTTGGTAGTCAGCACAAGGTTGGCAATTTGTCATTCTTGGGCGCACTTCCCACATCGGATAAAAGGGCAGGCCCCTGCTTTGTTTCAGTTTCACTTGCTGTCCTAATGCTCCAATGGTTGGAACAAAGAGTTATGCCTTAAAAGCGACGTGACTGAATTTTTTTTTCCCCACGACACATGGGGGCGCCATTATTGCTTTGCCTTGCCATTTCCCTTTCAGTTTGTTCACAGGCGCCAGTTGTATGGAATATTAATTGTTTAGTTACTGGTGTTTGTTCAACCGAGAATGGTAACAAGTTTGATGCCTCTTTAGAAGAAAGATTACGATTTTGAATGTGATATTTAAGTAAAACTTTTTCAAATAGAGACTTAGTTAGGAGTAAGTAGGATGTAGAAATTTAGGGTTGAGTAAATCGAGAAATTAAAAATTGGTCCAAAATAAAGTGTTTGATCGGTTTATAAAGCACAAATTAAAAGATCATCGTTATCTTAGTTGAATTGAAATCTATTTTTATTTAATTTAATTTTTATTATGTAAAATAAATATTTTATATTTAAAATAGTTAAAACGGGTAATGATCTATACACCGCTAATGGGGTAAAAAACTTCACAAGTGGGTCAGGATTGATTCATTTGTTTTTAGAGTATAATAAAATAATAATTAAATAATTTAAAAACACTTGGCATCATCTTAAACCCATTTGTGGAGTTTTTTACTCCAGAATAATTATCCTAGTTAGAATGCCTCGAAAATTATATATAATATATAAAAAATCCATATAAGAGTTCTTGATTATTTTTTTATTTACTTGTCCAAATGTCTTAAAATAAACCTCATTTTGTCAAATTCAAAACCTCAAAACTCAAAATTAATACGAAAAACTCGGATTCGAATTGAATCAAATTAGTATAAATGGTTCAAAAAACCCAATTGAACCGAACCAAACTCGATCCTTCATTGAATCCCTTTTGTTGAATGGAGAAATATCGACTTTAAACTCTTTGAATTAGCAAATATTAAATTTAAACTTTTTCAAAACAAAATCTTCACATTTACCTCTCAACTTTTCAACATTTTATTTGGACCACCAACATCGGATTCAATAGCAAGAATACAACAACAAAGTGAAACTACAACGAATGGATGTATGTATCGATTCAAATGTGTACAAAAACATGAACGGCTGCCCTCCCTTCATCCTTCCCCCACAAAATCTCACTTGTGGATTTAGTACTTGCATTGTTTGCTTAATTGCGTAGAATAGTTTGAAAGGGATAAAAAAGAAAAAGAAGGAAAAACTTAAAAGAAAATTTTCCACTATTGCTTTCTTTTAATGACAATAATAATTAACTTGAAAAAGGGTATGATTTTCTTTTGAGGGTGTTGATGTGCCACCACTAGTCTATTTTCATTGCCCCTCTATAAAAAAAACCCAAAAAGAAAATTCAACTTGTATTCCAATGGATGGGAAATTTCGTCCACACTCTTTGTTTCTTGGATTTGAGATACTTTATAACACTTTCAAGTGTTTGGGAGGTATGTGCCTATGGATGCTCAAAGCTAAAATGTATGTATTAAGGTGGTTTAAATTGATTTTTCGACTCCTAAGAGGAGCTAAAAATGAAAATTCTCCATTCAATAAAGAGTCTAAAAGGATTAAATTGAAATATAGATTAAAGTTGCAATTACACCATTCAACCAAGGAATGCACAATAAGAATCATGATGATGAGAAATCATTAAAATCTCCCTGATCACATGAGATCTCTCAACTTTAAAAATAAAAAATAAACAAAAACATATGATCTTTATTTAATTCTAAAAGCTACAATGTGAGTATATAGCAGCTTGAAATGGTAAATTGCAGATGCATAAAAGTGTTTGAATTATTGTCACCTTTTCCCCATGCTTTCTCAATAATTGAATTCATTCTGAATAATAATAAAAAAATTAAAAATAAAATAAAAGCTGCACTGCAGCAATTCATGAAAGCTAGATAATATCTAATATTAGCAAAATTATATATATAAAATAAAAGTCATATACCATTGCTTTTATTTTCTTGTTAACTATTTCCTACTGTGCTCACCATCACCCTCTGTCTTCCCAATTACACTTACTTCTTTATATAAATATAAAATAAAATTTAAACATAAATTTTTTCAAGCTCCAAAAAAATCCCAATTTATAGATCAACAGGAGTAGCTAAACATTTCAAAATTACGTATGTTTCAAAGCCTTCTTTGAATTAGGTAAAGATTCCTTATCATACTCAATTATGATCTTTTTTTTTTCTTTCAAAATGGTCCCTTATTCAATCTTGATTACACCTTAATTATAGCCCCCCTTTCTTTTCTTTTTTGGGGTTTTCTATATCTTGTTAGATTCTTCTCACCCTTCTCTTTAATTGTAGATCACTGCTTTATTTACTAAATTTCCTTCGCCTAAAAGGATATACGTGCTAATTAACAACAATAAATTTAATAGTTCAATTTAATCCTTGGTACCCATTGATCTACTCGTTGGAATAAAATTAGATGAAACCTAAACACGAAATGAAAAAGAAAAAGAGACAAATGAAAACAAAGGGAAGAAAAAGTAGGTGGGAAGAAGAGGTAGATAAACTTTATGCATGTCCCTTACCTATTCTTTTGTCCACCAATGTTGGTTTTTTGGATGAATATTCAATAAACTTAAAATTGGAATAGGGTATTCAAAAAAAATTAAAAATAAAAAAAATCCGCCACCATTTCAAGAATGTACGAAATGTTGTGTAAATTATGATATCATAGTGATAACATTAAATGCTATCATGTGTTTAAACATGTTTGAGGTCGGAATTTTAAAATTTTGGTGATAGTAATGGTGTTACTCAAATACAGTGAACATATTATATGAGAAATTCGATATGAATTAATGCATGGTTTATCGTTATAAAAGAAAAAAAGGGTCTTAGAGGATTAATCCTATATAAGATATGTAGGTTAAACAATCCGAGAGAGCAAGAAGAACCCAAGAAACTCATTGTAGGAGAAGATAAATTATTAAAAATGAGAAAATTATATAAAATATAAACACGATATTTATATGGATCGAAAGAGAGTGAAACCAAAGGTTGACTATTTTTTCCCACATAGTAATTAGAGTGAAAGAGCAAAGGACAAACAGTAAGAACTATCAACTTTGTTGATTGTCAAAAAAGAAAACAATTTGAATCAATTAAAATGCTGGAAATAACAAAGATTAGTGTTTAAAAATTTTTAAAGAAGAAGATGATTTAGCTCAATTTCACATAAATTAAAGTCTAGTTATTGTCTCCATGTTCATGCATGGCAAGAAATGTATAAAATCATCATGAAAAACATATATATATATATATATAATATTCATGAAAAGATGGAAAACCCACCTTGTAATTCAGCATCAGAAACCTTTATTCTGAGAAAAGCTGCAAGAATTATGAATCATAATTTATATAAGCAAAAAAAAGAAGAAGAAGAGAACTGGTAATAATTTTGAGAGCTTAAAAAAGCTTACCTTGTTCGTCTTCAGTGTGTATATATCTAACTTAAACCAGAAAAAAAGCAAGTCCTGAATTGTCATCATGTTCTCCCACAGCTTTCTTGAGCTTCCATGGTATATACATACACATATATATACATGTATCTAGCTATTAGCTAATTCTTTTATGATGGAAAACAAAGAAAGTTCAAGAAAGCTGTGGAAAAGCATGATCAGAACTTTAAAAGAAGAAAAAAGAAGGGGAAAAAAATCACTAAATTTGGTCTCACAAAAGCTCTAAAAAAACACAGATAGTGATGAAGATGAAGAAGAAGGGTGTTCCAAAAACTTTCAAGGACCACTCTACCAATATATAATATGTACACCAGCTTTATAGAGGGAAAAACTGGGGTTGGTAGGGTTTATTTTCACTCACCAATTACAATTTACTTCAATATATATATATATATATATATATGAAAATTGGTTGCTTTACTGGTGAGTGAGTGCGCAGTGGGGTATATACATATAATACAGCCAGATAGGTGAAGGAAAGCAAAATTAAACTCAAGCTCAACATTGAATAAAATTTTAAGGACAAATTTAAACATGAAAGAGAATTTAAAAGATACCCTGCCCCCATAATCAAAGGGATAAAATTTATGGGTTAATTGCATTTTCATCTTCAAACTATTTTTTTCTAGATT
Organism: Gossypium raimondii; assembly: GCF_025698545.1. Classification (NCBI taxonomy): domain Eukaryota; kingdom Viridiplantae; phylum Streptophyta; class Magnoliopsida; order Malvales; family Malvaceae; genus Gossypium; species Gossypium raimondii. Next base: position 55,748,322 of record NC_068577.1, on the reverse strand, counting down.
TTAGATTGATCTCAACTCACTTTAAAGTATTATTATCATATCAATTAGATTATTATGTTGTTAGGTTGGGCATTAAATGTTAAGTTAGATATGATGTGAAGTACTTGGATTAAACATATATTTTTTCATTTTGGGGGTAAACTATAAATTTACCATATATTAACTTAAAATTTCATTATTCATAAAGGAACTAAATTGTATGATTTTCAATTTTGGGCCTTAAAATCCCCATTGTGTGTGGTAAAAATGCTTTTATATCATATCCGGACTGACATTTAGTGGCTAAACTAATAACTAGGCTGATAGAAAAACTTGATTGCCACTAAAGTAATACTTTCAAGACTCGAATAAAATATTTTGAAATTAGGGGTCAATTTAGAACTTAACCATAACTCCAGAACATTTGATGCAATTAATTCTTTAAAAAAAAAAATCCCATTCGAATCACATGCAACCATGTGAGTTGTGATTTTGATTATAATTATTGGAAATTATAGGTATGGGTTGTTTATGGTCCCCAATCTTTGATGTTTTGTTTTTTTAAACCCAAACCTATATATAATATATAGAGGTGATCATCAATCATGAGTATGTAAAATATTTCTTCTTTATTTTTTTTATTTTTATTTTTGTCCAGATGGTTCTGGAAAAATAAATAAATAAATTTGGTTATTTCAAATAAGAGCAAAAACAAAGATGAGTTTATACATATACCTGTTACTTGATGTTGATGGGATGGCCCTACACTTGGCCCATTTGATTCGGCCCGTATCAGGTTTGAAAAAACTTTTTATTCCAATTTAATTTATTTTTATATTTAAATATTAATTAAAATATATAATAATATTTTAAAAATGAACCAAATGAAAGCTTGAGCTTAGAAAAGTGGAATAATAAAATAAAATAAAAATTAAATTATGAAAGTTGAAAATAAATAAATAAAAACTATTAAAAGAATAAGTTATTGTTGGTTAAATGTATGAGTAGTTTTAAATTGAAATTTATTTTTACTTTCAATATAGTAAAAAATATAAATATTATTATAATTATATAATTTTAAATTTTATTTTTATAATTTTATTAAATAAATTAATGTGTGTGATTATCTTGTAATATCAAACTCGAAAAATTATATCAGCAAATAAAAATAGTACAAGTAAATTTATTTATAGAATTTAATGTGAGTGATGTTCTTGTATAATTGAATTGATAATTAAAATATATTTTGATCAAATATAAATTTTATTTTAATTTATTTTTATATTTTAAAATTTCTTATTTTCATCTTCAAACTATCAATATTATATTGATCGTGTCTTTTAATTATTAAAGCATTAATTTAACCATAAAATGACATGTCAATTCTTATATGGCATAATTTAAAGTAAAACCGAAAAGAGAAAGTGACAAATAAATCTTTTGTAAAAGATTCAAAAGCCTCGAAACAAATATTTTTACAATATTCATTTTAAACGATACTTATAAGGTTTCTTATTTGACAGTCAAATTAACAATTTCAATAATTGAAGGATCTGATTGATATAACATCGATGATTTAAAGATGTCTAGTGCAATTAACTTTAGAATTACAAGTATATATTTGAAACCAAAGAATATATTGAGAAGCCATTGTTCAAATATACGTATATAAAAGTCGATGAAGTCTTAGTTCAATTAGCGTGAGCGTTGTTACTAATACAAGGAGATTGTGAGTTTGAGTGTGTTGAAGCACATTATCTTCTAATTGTGACAAGAAGAGTAGATATGATCAAAACTTATAATGAGATAATTCAATACATATATAAAACCGAGAACCTAAATTTGAAAACCAAAGAAAATTCACCCACCCCAACCATATAAATTAAGTCAGTGTGATGTAAGTACCGTTTTAATGTTAGGCATACAATAAAAACTAAAGAGACAAATTATGGCACCAATAAATGTCTTTTATTATTATCATTTGTACATCATCATTGATGTACATAATTTCCAAGCATGGTAAATTTCATTTAACCACCAACCTCAGGGATCAATATACTCTTCATCAATTCAATTATATTTTCTTTTTTTTTTAAATATTTTTATTATTATTTAAGATTGATTTAATGGAGAAATAATTTATACACTTTTGAAATTTTTATATTTTTATAAAATTATAATAAATAAATAAACCCTAAACTACAAAAAAAGGTATCTTTGGGGGGGTTTTTTTAAAAAAAATAGAATGGGGTTTATTTATTTATTTTATTTTGATATGAATTTAATTTTATTCAGTGTAAACGTCTATGGGCCACCATTGTACTAGCCCATACTGAAACCACCTGATTCATGGGCCTGCTTTTTAATTAGACCTGACAAAGTATTATATTAGTGTCATTTTCGTATTTCTGTAATTTCTCGTCTTATAATCATACTTAAATTTTTTTTATATTTATAGTTTTTGTTTAGGATACATTAAAATTCGATTAATTATGCAAAATATAATATATTTTCAAGTCTTTCACAATTTAATCTTTTTAAATTTCGAAAGTGATTAATCACAATGTTAATGTTTATATATTCTGCAAATGTGTAGTATTTTGCGGGTTAAATTTGTTAAACCAATGACTGAATTGACAAAAAAGTGTAAATGTTGTGGGCTAAATTTGTTAAATTAAGACCAATTTGGCAGAATGTGTCACTGTAACCTATGAAGACTAAATTTGTTATCGTATCAATAAAAAAATGTAGAATTGACGAAAATCATTAATGTTGTAAATAATTACCCTTAGTTACTCACTTCCAAAATTGACAAAGATTACCAATTTGTTCAATATTGAAATTGAAAGGGACTAAAAATGTAGTTTTACCAATATAATACAAAAATCGATTTAAATTTCAGTGCAATTGTATATATCAAACTTTGATTTTGATTTTAGTTTATTACATGTCACTCTTTTATATTTAATCGGTATATATACAGATAATTATATTTATTCAGTTAAAAAGTTATATTTAATATTTTAAAGACTCATCTCTTTTTAGGATAAATATACTTTTTGGTACTTAAACTTAAATTTAATGTTCGAGTTAGTACCTATAATTTTTTTGTTTCAAATTGATACCCAAATTTGGTTTTGGTCACACATGTTAGCCCATATGTTTGTAACTCCATTCAGCTAAATAACGTGGACAAATAAGGTTGTTATATATGGCAAGTGCATCAGTTGATGGCATGGTATGTATATCGCGTGTCTAAACATGATTGATTTATACCATCTCGATTTTAACATATTTATAAAAATAAACTAAAATATGTGATGAAAATTAAATTTGAATATCAATTTTAATCCAAACTCAAAAGATAAAATGTGTATTTACCACAGTCAAATACAAATACGAATAATGTATTTTTATTTTCGAAAATAATAAATGAAAACTTAAAATGTTGCACCAATGTTGGGTATTACCATATTTGTAGCAGCAGTAGATGGCCTAGAAGGGAAGGAATCGACCGACCATGTGAATTCACTGAAAAATGTACTGCTTAAATAAATAAATTTTATGAACTTCAATCAATGTCAACCTCTATAATCCGGTTTGGTCCGATTTTTTAGATTATTTATTATAATTTCATTTCATTTGATTTTGAATTTTTAAATTTATTTTGCATTAAAAAAGTAATTAGAGAAATATAATTAAAGAGTGGCGGTCCATGTTTACGCAACATCAGCAAGTTAATAAATGCTAATTTCTTTATATATCTTGAGTGATTTGACAAACAATACAATTTTAAAAATTAAAAAAGGACGAAAAATAAAATAAATGACTAAAATGATTTTTTATAAAATTTGAGGATCAAATAAATCATTATACCAAATATTTATTTTTATATAATACGTGGTTTTCAGAACATGCACGTGGATCTCATTTTAGCCGTACTATATCTTACCAAATTGTTTCAACCAAAATTCGTCCCATTATTTTACTTTAGGGTTAATTGTAAATATATACGTACAAATTAGAGCTATAGTTTGGATTTTACGTTTTGGGGCTTGCGGTAAATATATATATATATATATATATATATGCGCTTATAAATTAATTTACGTGTTTTAAATATATTTAATGTCGTATCAAAATTAGTTCGTAATGTTCAAGTTAGTGATTAGATTAATTGAATGACTTAATTAATACAATGTTAATACTTTGAGAACTTAGTTAGAATACTCTAAAACCTATGAACCATTTTAGAATATTAACAATGGAAGATTTGCATGTTCGAATAACTAAAACTATAATTAAATTATTATAACGGTCCGAAAAATTTGAAATATATTTAGACAAAGCCCACAATAATAGGCATGAGATTTAAACTAAAATCAAATCTGGAAAGAGCTCGCATAAATTAAACGAAATGCTATGGTTCTATAATATGATTTTAAAAATTTATTCAGACGTAATTCACGGGATCATGCACTCTTTTCTTTCCTAGTTATAATGAAAAAAAGTACAACTGAGTGAATCCAGTCTATTCTTGAAATAAACAACTCGCACACACTCCCTTTCCAAAAAAGATCAATACACCAAGGACTACACTTAGATTTATTGGATTTGTTGCTAAATTGTCAGTATTAACCTCGAAACTCCTGGCGGATGGCCAGTGACCCAAGGAAACGAAAGAATCGGCTACATTTTTCATATGATCTCCTATTTTGTTTTAGATAGACTAAAAAAAGGAACTCGGTTCTTTTTTTTTTGTATTATATCACTTTGACTCCTTCTCATTTATTCTATTCTATCCTATTTGTATTATTTTAATTATTCTAATTCTATGTATTTCTTTTTTTAATAAATTATTAAATTTATTATAAAATTATTCATTATTATGATTATGAATTTTCATTTACCTACGTCTAAACAGAGTCAAAAATATATTCTATTTATCTAGTTAGCTAGAAATGTTTTTTTTTTTTCAATTGAAAATTCCCAATAATAATTCTTATTAGAATTAGGGGTAGGTTTCATGTCTTTAAACTGAAATCAAATCTGGAAAGAACTCGCAGAAATTAAACTATCGGGGTTTAAGACTCCAATCTTACAATTAAGTCATAATATTATCGGGGTTTAAGGTTTATTGGTTAATTCCCTTGTTTGGCATCGAATGATCATTGCTCAAAGTTCAAACCCTATCGATGTAATCCCCTCTCCCAATTTATAATGTACTTGAAAATCAGATAATTTTGAGATTTTCATGTTTGTTTTACGATCCATAGAAGCTAATCCTTCCAGGGTTCGTGGCTACTTCTCCCAATAATGTTGTCTTCGATGTTCAAACTCAATTCCTTCTCTTAGAAGTGTAATATGCCTTACCGTTAGACCCAACAATTGTAGCTTATTGGTCGGATGTTCACCTTCCCCCAAGAATAACTAAAGTTCGATTCATCATTGTACCATATATATATATATATATATATATATATATATATATATATATATATATAACCAACAGTTGTTGGTGACTCCATTATAAATCTCAAAATTTTACAAGAACTTTGGTTGTGGTTCAAATGTATACATGAAATTTTAATTTTATTCAATCATAAACATTTAAAGAAAAAACACATCAATTTATGTTTATATCGGGTAAATATAATTATTTATCTATGCAATATCAAAATTTCATGTATAAAAATGCACAAAATTAAAGTTTATATATAAAATTGCACATTAGACCAAAATTCATGTATACTTTTGAGGTTTATCCCTATTATCTATAATAGGAGCAGAGGCGTAGTTAGGGGGGCTGGCAAGGGTCCCAACCCCTCCTAAAATGGAAATTTTTTCATTTTAAATGAGTAAAAGTAAAATTACACTTTGACATCCCTTAAAATTGATAAAATTTGATTTAATCATTTAAAAATGATAAAGATATATACTATTAAAATGATGAAATTATATTTTTACTATTATAAAAATTATAATTTAATTTCGATCTTATTAAAAAAATTATTATTATTTTACTAAGTTAGGAGGTTGAAGAAAGTAATTACTAAAATTTTTGTGGGGGTGACGTTCTCATTGGTGGGGATAGTCAGAAAATGTACCATGGCTGTGCCAAGTCACTATTATCAAAACTGTTTCTTGACTGCATTTTCGGGCCATTAAATGTTGCTAATCCACTGTTGTTATTCCCTATACTTAAGGCAACGTGTAAAGTTTAGGGTGGGTTTGGGTAAAAGAGAAATTAGGGTGGATTTTGACGATGGTATATTTATTTGCGATTAGTGTAAAAATAGCAGTGACAATAAAATTAGATACTGTAACGATATTGTAATGTGAGATAAAATAAAAACAAAATACACCGCACTAAAAATAAACACCAGTCTAAAAGGGCCTTTCCCCTTATGTTTGCTATTATCGTGCATATTTACAGGCCTTTTATTGTTGGCCTCGGGTTGATCGGGTAGATGCCTAGATCTAATGATTTTGGTGTTTGGCTCTCCCACATACATAGAATTATTAGATCTCTCATTCGTTTTTTCTGAGCGTTGATAAAGAGAAAGGTTATAAAAGTTTTTAGCACAGTAAAAGAAGAGGATGCTTTTGAGAGAGAAGCATAGGTGCTCTTGCGAGGGAAACTCCTTAAAACGCCTCCATGGTCTGCCCATTGTGTGCCCATTGTGTATGTAAGTTGTTTATCCTTGATGGCTTAAATTTGCTTGATGAATGGTTTATGTTTATTTGAGCTTGAGTTTAGATCCATTGTTTTGAATTGGAATTCAAAAATATAAAATATTAATTAATTTATTTATTTAGAAGCACAATATCTTCAACAATCTATATTGAAAAAATATATAAATTTTAATTTGAGGTTAATCACATATAACTGAGTTTGAGGATAGAATTTATTTTTCAATAGATCAAAACCCTATTTAAACAATTATTATCTTGAACTAAAAATATTTTAAAATAAATTTGATGTAGCTTGAGTTTATTAGTTTCAAGCACGATTTTCATGATAAGTTCACTTCTGTTTAATTCGATTATCACCCTAAACTTGATAGCATGATCATGAAAGCAAAATGCAAACTTTAAGCCATATCTTCTATACCATATATATACACATGTTCGAATTTAGAAAATTGGGATCGAAATTGAATTATAAATTTTGAAATGTCAAAATATAATTTTATCATATATTAATTTATGATTTCATCATTTTAAAAAGGGTTAAACATTTTTCTTCTATTTTGGAGATCAAGGTGCAAATTTATCATATATAAAATTATAATTTAATAAATTTTAAAGGGATTGAAATGTAGTTTTCTGTTTTGGGCAAATGCCTACCGGTTTACATTTGCATTGTATATATAAAAATTGGATTAAACCAATCAGTTGAACAAGTTCTTTTAACTGAAAATCAATACTTTGTCTGATTCGATACATATAAAAGATGTGAAAGCTAATCAACAGATACAAAACCAATCAATGTGGTAAAAAAAAAAAGGTATAAAACTAAAAGAAAATTAATTTCAATTTTTTATTAAAATTATTTTATAAGTCACCATATCATTACGTCAAATTAATTCTTAACTTGATTGACATGAGCATTGTTGCCAATGCAAGAAAACGTGGACTCGAGTGTGTTAAAACGCATTATCTCCTATTTATGGATTGAGGAGGAACTATGAGTAATTCTAGGTATTGTGTCAGAAAGAATAAATATGATCAGAACCTATAATCATTGATCAAGTTTTTAGAACCGAATGAAATTGGATCTAATTTTTAATTCATTGAATGTATGTGTAACACAAATAAAAGGTTGTGACAAAAAAACACAAACAAAGGTTAAACTCCATGCATATAAAGCCTACAAATGTTTTCTACTATCAAATATCCACTTCAAGTATATAATTGGGAAAATAAACTACCATTCATGTATTTTTTTTTTTTGTTTATAAAAAAATCGAAGGCATATCTTTTAACTGCAGCCTATACCATTCTGCAAAGAGAACAATACAAACTTTAAAATTAAAATAGCTAAAGATTGAAGCACAGATTTCACACCAAGTTATCAGCAAAAACACTTACTAGAAAACATCAGGGTTGAAACGCCCTGGGATGTTACTACTTTGCTGTGCTTGCTTCAAGTGCATTGTCAATGCATAGTTGTTTATCTGTTAGGAGAGGATGATCAAACAATTTTCATCAGATTACCGAAAGATCTAAAGTACTTGTGTCTGATACTGTATATGATGCATCTGTGAAGATTGATTATAAGAATATGGGGTTAATCCATTTTTTGGCCTAAACTTGGTAATTGTTTCCACATTGGGGTTTGATCTTTTATGTTTTTTGTTCAGGTTAATCCTTGAGCTAGGTAATTGTTCCCACATTAGGGTTTGAACTTTTTTTTCTCAAGTTAGTCCTGAATTTGGCAATTGTTCTCGGAGTCTGAATTGTTTTTTAAAGGAAAATCAAGGATTAATTTAGACCAAAAAAAAGTTCAAACCCCATTGTGAGAACACTTGGAAGTTCAAACCCCAAATAATACATTAACCCTAAGGATATGACCTTCCGAAGACTCAAAAAATTAAGCATGTTTGTATCTAACACATATCCGTAGCCAACACTCCAACTGATAATTGAGTAACATAGTATGCATATATGCTTCCGGTGAATGAAGCCAAACCTCAAGGGTTCTCAACTGCTCCTGATATTGAGATATTACTTGCTTCAGATGCTGTAATTCTTGACTTTGATTTTCATATTCTTTCTGGCGCTCATGTTGAACAGCAACAGCTCGCTTGAGAATAGTATTTTCCTGAATTAGTGTTTCCAGTTGTTCTTTCAGCATCATATTTTCCTACAAACAACAAAAGTAGCAATTTGTGCAATTTAATCCCTATATTACATAACCAATAGCAACTGTAACAGCCATAATAAGCACCAACCTGGTGATAGTTTTGGGCCACCTCTGCTCCGGCACGAGCATGGATGGACTTATCGAAAACCTCCAGTGCTCTAGAAGCACGAGCTCTGGCATCATCGATGTTGGAAGCATTCAACATTTCTCTAACAAAAAGCTCCACCCAATCTGAACCATCCATTGAGAAGGCTTCTGGAGATGTTTGTTCCTTAGTTGGAACATCTCCATTAGCTGTTATACCTACAAACAGAACAATGTTATTCTCGCCAAGAAACTATCAATGCTCCATTAGTTCCGTAGTTAGTTAAATGAGTTTGTTCCGAACATTAAACATGTTTATGATCGTATAAGAAGATATATTTGCAAAAAATTTAAAACGTTGCTAAACCTCCTTTGCTTCATAGTCAAAAAGGGGTCTAAAGATTGAATCAAAAGGGTTTTCCATTCATACCTTGGGTTTGAATTTGAACATTTCCTTCTAACTCGACACCAGTTTTATCAGCAGCAGCTGCATTTCTATCGGCAGATCCTAAACAAAGCTCATTCAAGCTTCTAATGGCTGAATCCAGATCATCTCCACATTCTTCAAGTGCTCTCTCAAGGACCTATAAATTGATAGATTATTTCATCAAATCATCTGTTTTCAATACAGTTTCTTAAAGTAGTATTTGGGAACTTGGATGTGGATTTAGAAAGTAGTGTAAGTAGTATCACACAACAATATAAATATAGTTATTTCTCAGATGCTTATTTAGTAGTGAATTTGAAATCGATGTTTTAAAATTTTCAAATATATAATCATTGAACTTCAACTGACTTATACATAAGTTATGCATATTTTCGCACAATTTATATATAAATTAAATCCAAATCTTCAAATTCATCTGTTCAAACATAACATAACTCAGTTTCATTTTCCATTATAGGATTAAATTTTCATTCATACAAGATTATGATATTTTTTGAAATCATTTACCTAAAATAAATATAACATGAAATTTAATTTTAGAACCTGGAATTAGATCAATTAATTAAGAAAATTCACAAGAAAAATCGCAAATTTTACTAGATTCCGATTCTAGCTCCAAACTCTTTCACCATAAAAAGTAAAATAAGTTATTGCTTTCAAAGTTTTATCACAATAAACTAACGAAAATTAAAAACAAAAAAGAAAACTCTAATAAATAAAAATTATCATAATTTTCCATTTCATGATATATGCATATAAAAGGAAGGCAAAAGTACCTGCTTATCCATGTGAGGAAAAATAGAAATCAATTGATCGATCAAAAACGACGGAGGCGATGGAGGCGAAGAAGAAGGAGAGAAAGAAGAAGTAAAACGAGAAGAGCAACGGATTCTCTTAGAAGCAGGAGGTGTCGAACTCAATTCCTCAAAGAAAGATCTCTTCCCTGAAACTATTGCAGACATGTTTCAGCCAAATTGCCTGCACTTTCGGCCCTTCTTTTTAATTTTTGTTCTCCCCTCTCCAATCCCCTCCTACCTTTTGAATTTATATACAAATTCAAATCTAAAAACAAAAAAAAAAAACTAAAAAGAACTCCGATTCAATCGATCGATCTCGAATCTTAAAAAGAAAAGGAATGAAAATAATTTTAGAAGATTAAGATTTCTTTTTGTTTCTCCCTATCGATCGAAATTGGATAGAAAGGAGTTGTTGATGGTGGTGGTGGTGGTGGAGGTGGTGTTCTTGAAGCATTTCAGGAAATTGAACAATTTGATTTTCTTGGCTAAAGCAGGCAAAAATAGCGAGAAAATTAAATTAAATTAGAAAAAGAAAAGGGGGGGGGGGGTGGAGGGTTAACGCCGATGATTGGACATTGGAGAACCCACCACTTAGAATTTTACGCACGTCCGTTATTACGAATTGAAATTTAACACGTGTTCTACATCCACTTAGCTATTCGAGGACTTCAATGGATGTACCAAAGTTTTAGATTCCCGTGAATCGGTTAGATCATATTCATTCGTCCTTTGTCCCACCTGTTGAATAAATTATTAAAAAATATATAAAAAAATTGTTTCCATTATTTTGTTTCGATTTAAATTTTTGATTCAGTCAATTTGATCAATCAATTTAATGTTATGGTGCCCAATTCTAGAAGAATTGCTATGTTGTCACACGTCGTGCTAGTCTGTGCACTATATGGGTGAGTGGATGGTGTCTATGCTCATGAGTAAGATGTGTGGTTGCGCGTATCGCCTTGATGTCTGTGAGGATGGGCTGAAGTTTCCAATGGATTTGAACTTGGCCCTCAAAGATTGGCTGCCATTTTTGGGTGTGGTGTAGAATGCAAGCGTGTTGTATTCATAACCGATTGTGATCACTGCACCGTACGTTGATGTGTCACAGTTGTGCATTAGGGATATTATGATTGTGAACTGTGTATTTATTAGGGTAGAGGAGGGTCGAGCATTGGATCAGAGGGTGTTGTGGTTTCTGAGTAATAGTGATACTGAAATTTCGATGCTAGTTTCCGGATTGGAACCAGAAAAGAGATTGCATTCATGTGTTTCCATATCTGCCAAAGAGTGAGGATCCAGCCATGAATTGCTAGTTTGTGTTCTGGCACTGCGTTGGGGTACTCTTGTATCCAGGTGGTTATCCATGCATGGATGTCCGTTAAAGCTTGCATGTCCATCCGTATGACCCATGGAATGGCTAACCAGATTGCCCTGAAGAATGAGTAGGTTCTAAATAGGTGGTCTGTGTCTTCTAGTGTCTCGTTGCAAATATGATTATTATGATAATTAAATTAAAAGATAAATAAGTGTTTATATGATATTATCTAGGTTTGTTGGTCGAGTAGTGAAAAGTTCAATTTTTTAAAGTAAAGTTTCGGATTCAAGTCTTGTAAATGTAAAAAAAAAAAAATACTACGAAAATTTTACCCCGTTAAACCCAACTCGATTTTAAATTTAATTGTCAAGCAAATATGTTAGTAAAGAGGAAGAGGATAGAAAGTCAATTTTATTTATTTAAAGGACATTGGAAAATTGATTTGCCAATTATTTCAATACTTTACTTTTATATTACTTAAAAAACCCCAACACTTTTCCTTTTCACATCCAACCCTCCAACTCTTTTTTATATATATAATAACTCAAAATTTTCAACTTTAGACAACTTCCCTCCACATGACAATTTTTTATGATTATACAATAAAAAGAAATTAAAATATTTATGTAGATTTTTTAAAGTGATTAAATTATTCAGTGACTTGATATGTAAATTTTTTATTTTGATTGACAACTGAAAAAAAAGGCTTTATGGTGTGGTCTGACAGTGTCGCGACACCAAACTTTAAATGGGTAAATTGTTTCATTTCCTTTTTTTATATTATTTTTATATTATTTCGGTAAAAAATTCTAGAAAAACTTTAATTTAGTCTTTTGCACCGTAAAATCCAGTAATTTATTTATTTATTTATTTTGTGTTTTATATTAATGTAAAGGGATAAATATTAAAACTATACATAAACTTTGATTTTGTGTAATTATAGACATGAAATTTTGATTATGATTTAAATGTATACACGAAACATTAATTTTGATTCGTTATACACATTTAAAAATTAATATATTAATTTATTTTATAGTCAATAAATATAATTATTTGTATATGTAATATAAAATGTAAAATGGTATTATATCTCTCTTTTAATTTTATATATTTTAATTATTTTTTCAAAATTTTATAAACTTTTTAACTATTTTTATAATTTTATTTAGATGATGGTAAAATTTAAAGGGCATGTAACTTCTTATCACTCGACTCTTAAATAAGGGCAAAATTCTTCATCAATAAGACTTGAATTCGAAACTTTGCTTAAGGGGTATTGAGTTCCTCACTACTCGACCCACGAATGTTTATAATAAATAAATTATTGGTCAATTTATGCTATTAATCAAAGTACTATGAGTAGGTTGCGAATTAAGTTCATATACCTTAATTTGATCATTTTAGTCTTTCTACTTTTCAAATTTTGAAATTTCATTAATAGTTTGTTAAATTTTGTTATTTCAAATCTTATGCAATGATATATTGCTAGATTGTATATCATATTAGCTTTCTACTTCCATGTAATACTTAAAGAAAATCATTTTATTTTAGTTAACGAATTTAACGATTATTGTTTTGACTTACGAGCCAAAACTAAAATTTCAAAATTCAAAAGTGAAAGAATTTAAAATGATAAAAATTGGAGAATAATGACTCAATCTACAACTTATGCATAGTATGTGATTAATCAAAATGTGACCTAATAGATTTAATGGTAAACTACACAAAAGGTCACTAAACTACTAGTTAGTTTACGTTTTGGTCACTCTTCAAAAAGTTACAAAATGGTTATTGAACTATTTGAAAGTTTTCACTTAAGTCACTAAACTATTCTAAAGTCTTTATTTAAGTTATTGTAGCGAACTCCAAGTGACGATTCAATGATTAGTACGGTGGATCAGTACCCATCGATGAATAGAAAAATATACCTTAGATCCAAGTTTATCTAACAATCAGTGTCGAAGATAAAAAAAAAAGTTGTTTGGATTTTGGTTAATAGATTCATGACGTTAAAATTTGTTTTTGAAAAAAAATTAAACTATAAATGAGAAAGGGAATGAGAGCTTTCGGTCTGTGTAGCCGGTGTGAATAGGGATGGCTATACAGCAACGATCTTAATAGGTCAATAATTTAAATGAAAACTGAAATTTAATTTCAAATTTAACAATAATTAAATAAATAATTATAAAATTATAAAACAAGCTTTTTTTTTTAAATTTTCAAATTTTTACCGGTTTCGAATAATTTACTTAAAATATCAATTAAATTTTTATGTTTAGACCGATGTATATATCAATTCGTGTCCAACCGAACCGATTTAACAAACCGAACTGGTTGAATTGCAAAGTGAGAAGTGAAAAAAGAAGGGAAAAAGTACAAATCTACTCTCTCACTGTTAAAACCTTGTACATCTCCCCCTCCCTTGTTCTGTCTCTGGCTCTCTTCATACAACTCTACTTTTTTTTCTTCGTGTTTCTCCATTAAAGAAGTATAGAAAAAGATGCCAAGGCCAGGTCCTAGACCTTACGAGTGTGTAAAAAGAGCTTGGCATAGCGAAACACATCAACTCATAAGAGGTTCCATGGTTCAGCAGATTTTAAGGTTTCTGGGTCTTCTTCTTCATTCATTTTCATCAATTTCCTTACATTTTCTGCACCTTTTCGTGTTTATCTATTTTGGGTTTTTAATTCCTTTGCACACCATGTGTTTGATTTTAGGCTAGCTATTCAAACCCATAGCTCAGCTACTAAAAAGAACATGGAATGGCGAGATAAAATACTTATTGTCATCGTTAAAGCTGAGGAGATTATGTATTCCAAAGCCAATTCTGAGGTTCTTTTCTGCTCTTAATTTTGAATTTACTTTTCTGGATTTAAAAATAAAATAAAATTATTGCTTTTTAGAATGAATATATGAACCCTGAAACGTTATGGGACCGAGTTAATGATGCCATCGACACGATTATCCGTAGAGATGAGAGTACTGAAACAGGAGAGCTTTTGCCACCTTGTGTTGAAGGTACGTTGTTTTTTTTTTTCTTCTCATTTATACACTCTAGCTTAAAAGCTTTATGAAAATTTCAATTCGAGAGTAGTTTCAAGAACAAGTTGGACGGAGAGATTGTAATGTGTGTATATATGTTGTTTTAGCTTAATCTGGGGTGCTATCCAGTGAGATATTCGAGGAGCCAACAGCATTGTAATCCTAGGACTTACCTTACGCCGAGAGCTCCCGAACATGTTTCTTTGGCTCCTAGGATTTTCGATGAAGGTAGTGAGGAAAGTTGTCCTTGGTTGCCGCCAGTTCAATCTGTAAGAATAGCCACTGATGTGAATTCCAACATTTCGGTTTCACAAGCTTACCATCGTTGGAGTCATTTTCTCTCTGAAGATTGTCCATACGACTGTGACCAGTCGACGAGGATAGAAACTAAGACCTCTCCGATTGGTCAAGTTTATCCCCTTTATCATGGAATTCACCATCAAAACACTCAGCCCCTGACGGGTTCTCCAGTTTGCGAAAATATAATGTCTGATACCATATTTGTTAGGAGCCCTATTGGTACATCACTTGCTGAGCTGGGGGTAAACGGTTCCTCACTGAATCTCTTTTCCTCTTCAGATATTGGTGGTAAGGGAGACGGACTGCAAGATATGAAGCGCACTAATGAGAAATCATTTCTGGCGGAGTGTGATTTGTCCTTACGGTTGGGTCTATTTTCTGACCCTCGTGTACAAGTAGAAAAGGATTCAATAGTTGAAACCGGAGATGTTGGTCAAAGTAGCCCTTGTGATGGGGGCAAAGTTAATGAGGTTTTCCAACAAAAGAGTAAAGAGTTCTGTTTTTCCCTCGAGGGGACTGTTAATGGCCATTTTGAACCAATTTCTTGAAAGCTGTTTATAGAAAGTGAAGGCAACGATTTAGGGGCAACAGTGGGAAAGCGGAAGGCAATATTTCGAAGTGATTTGGAAGATCAATTTTTTTTTGCCAACCAGGGCCTTCGTCTAATAATTAAAGAAACGACCAGGTATGTAGGCAATAGGTTGGTGTTGTAGTTCGTCCTTCAACTTGATTTAGTTTTCATGACACATCTCATTACTTAAATGTTTTAATAAATAATAGTTGACATGAATGTTTCTTTATTTAGCCAAAGGAGGGCACTTTTTATTTCTTGGCATTAGGTTCCATTACATTTTGTCAATTCTGTGATGCAGATAAGATTTAGTAAATCACTTGTAGATCTGGATGGCAAGAGGCATCTGTGTGTTGTAAGAAACGGATGTAATTTGCAGCAAGGAGACCGATACAGGTGCAGGGTATATGAGACAGATGGGAGCTAATGGTCTCGTGTATAGCTTTGTGGTTTCATACACTTCCGAGATTAGATGACTTGGCATAACATGGTTCCTCGGGAATGACCTTGTTAGCACTTATAACGTTTTCAGGTGGTACTGATACACGCAAGAAGAATCAAATTATCATGGAGTGGCTTGCAAGAAGAATGGCTCAGTTATTATCCCAAGGATGACGAAGGGTCCCTTAAGCCTCGAAGATGGATATTTGCTTCGAGGATTTACTTCATTTTGGGTCCTGATTTTCAGGACAAGGGAAATGTTAACTAAGCACCATTCATCCGTGTTCATCGAACCCTTGGAATCTGAAGCTGTAATTGGCGGTGGTTGACATTACTTTCTCAGCTAAGGTACGTCACAACTCCTTTTTCCTTTTTTTAACTTGTAAACTTAAAATTTTTTGGTGATTCATCTCAAACCTGGGCAGAGTCTGAGTCTGAGTCCAAGTCTGAATCCAATTCTTCCCATGATATCTGTGGTGGGGTGACTCCACCAAGCATTAAACTTCTTGTTGGTAAGCCATCTCATTCCTTAGTGTGAATCCCAGTTTTTACTTCACCTTATACACTGTCACCACCGCCTGTTAGTTTCGAACAGACATTGACTGTTATAATTGTATGGCACTTTGATTAAGCATTGTATTTTTTTTAGTTAAATAACATGAACATGATGGTGTTTAAGGTTTCAACCTAATTTTCCCCGGCCCACCATAAACCCAAAAAAAACAACCAAAAATAAATAAAAGTCCATTTACAAAATATGCTAGCCAAAATTACAAGCCTGAATATAAACAAAACCCCAAAGGCCCAAATAACCCAAAGCCCACAACCTAAACTCTTTCAAAAAAACTAAAAAAACCTTAGACCCTTTGAGCTGCCACTCCTTGCCAAGTTAGCGGGCACTTCGCTCGAAGACACCCGTGCCCCGAGGCATGCCGCTCTGTCATTGTTTCACCGAAATCGCTAAGGAGCGACTCCCATCGTCGCTGTTGACCCCCCAAATACTTGCAAAGAGAGCAGAAAGCAGAAATGGTAGAGAAAAAAGAAAAATAAAGGATTTTGTAATATATGGCTATAAAAGCCATAACAATGGCATGTAAACTTTACACAGAAAATACGAAGAACAAAAAAAAACATTAAAAAGAAAAACAAAGGTGATTCTTTTATTTTTGTTTTTTATTTCGAAAAAATAATAAATAAAAAGATAAAAAATTGTTTTTCTACCTGAGTCGTTTCACCTCCTTCTGTTGTTGGAGGTCTTCTTCGACATCGAAAACCCTAGAACCCTTTAGGGTTTGGCTTGGGGTTCGATGGAATAAGGTGTGAAAGGCGCGTTGGCCAGGTGAAAGGGTCGAAAGTTTCCTTCTTCTTTTTTTTTTTTTTTTTGCGAATGAAGGGCTTTGCCTTTAGATCTGGCTAAAAAGGGGTTGAAAAGGCTTGTTTTTGTGTAACTCCGGCCACCGAAGGACCGTCGCCGATGATCGGTGGCCATGACTGGCTTTCGACGGCTCTGTGGTCAGACCTAGGGCATGTTTCATAGAAAAAATGGGAAAGAAGAATTTTTTTAAAAACATGGCTAAAATGATTTTTTTTTGAAATTTTTAACTTATATGAGACTTCGGTACGACGTCGTTTTGGCCTGGCTTTAGAAGCCTGAAAACGACGTTTTGAAGCGGGACACGATTGCTCGACCAGAACTGCACAGGATTCGCGTGTTTTTATATGAGGGGTTTGTTTTTTTCCCTAGTCCTTCCCTTTTTTAATTACTTTTCAATCCAATCATGTTTCTTTTTTTTTTCTTTTTTAAAATTTATACCATGTGATTTTGGATATTTTCGTTCTAGTCCCTCTTGGAACAGGGTGTTTAAGGGGTCTCAAAATAATTTCCCATTTGATCCTTGCTCCTTTTCGCACGTTCGGTTTTGGTCCCTTATTTTGTTTTATTAGTTTATTTATTTATTTTATTACAATTCATGCTCTTGATTTCATTTAAATTTCGATTTAGTCCTTTATTTATTTAATTTCAAACTTTTATGAACTTTTTATTATTATTATTGTAATACCCAATTTTAGCCCGGGCTCACATATGGAAACATAAATTTTGAGGATATGCAATCTTAGATATGATATGCAATCCTAGATATGATATGCAATCTTAGATATGATATATGCAATCTTAGATATGATATATAATCTTAGATATGATATGCAATCTTAGAATATATGATTTTATAATCTTAGAGATTTAATTTGTAGATACCCTTTAATCTCAGCCGTTGATGTAATTGATCTGTACCGTTGGATTTGGGGAGGCTCAACTATAAATAGAGGCCCCTCCCTTCGAGGAAGGGAGGAAAAGAGAGGAAGAGGAATAAAAAAGAGAACGATTGGCAATTTTTTAAAGGTGGCTTACTATTTTTTTTTCTTTCGATTATTTTACTTATTTATGATTTTAAAGAGGGGAGAATGTGATACCACTGCGAATTTTATTTATTTTATTTAGCCCCTCCGCCTTTTAATGTTTTTGTAATTAAGTTTTTTTTATTTTTCTTGATTTACCCTTTTATTTATTTTTATTTCAATTGGGTCTAAGTTGAACGGCGTCGTTTTAGAGGAGAAGGGAAAATTTCCCTTCCAGCATCTCTATGTAATTCACGCGTTCAAATTAATCCTTTTACTTTTATTTATTTGCGGATTTACCCCAGTTTTTTATTGCAATTCAATTTAGTTTTTCTTTTCCTTTTTGTTCTTTTCATTTATTTTATTAATTAATAACATAATCATTTTTTATTTTTATTTTTTAAAATCTATACATGTATATTTTATGCACATATTTTTAACTTATATTTTCTCACATTTATATATGTATATATATGTATATATATTTTAAAAAATTAATTTTGATAATGTACTCATTATTTAATTTTTTATCCATGTATATTCCTTTTATATGTACATGTATATATATTTTTAAAACGAATATTATCCTATATTTTTTAATGAATATTTTCATATTTATATGTATATATTTATGTTTTTTAATGATTAAATACTCATTTTTTCTTTTTTAAAATATACCTATTTTTATTATTTTATATATGTACGTATAATTATATTTTTCTTTATTTGCATAAGTATATTATGTATTGTATTTATATATAAATTCTATAACCCAAAATTTTATTTGTAAATTATATGTATATTTTAATCTTCATAATTTTCATGTGTATATTATCGTCTTTTGATCCTTATTTATTTGTTTGCTATCCCATCCATTGTATAATTGTGTTTACATTTAATATTTTGCATGTCATGGATTACCTTTTTTTATTATTTCGTTTATTCATTTGCTTATATTATTTTTATGTCGATGATGTATTTATTATTATTATTATTATTATAGCATTTGTATGTATAAAATCACGTTACATCATTTTTTTACTCAAATTTAAAGATAGAAATTTTTTTAAATTGAGATAATATTCGTATTTAGGATTTTCAAGGGAATTGAGCCCTAACGTATTGGGTTCCGATTTTTTTTGTTAAATCCAACAATCGAGCATTTCTCTTCAATCAAAAAAAATAAAAACTCATTATTGGGAATTCAACACGTTGTGTCCTAACGTATTGGATGTGACGCATTAATTTCTCGAAATGAAGATTTTTTTTTTTTTAAATCATAAAGGAAATATTCCGAGTTTGAGATTCTAAAGGAATTGTGCCCTAACGTATTGGGTGTGATTTCTTAAATCTTGGATAAGTGGATGTTCTTTTAAAGTAAAGGAAATATTCCGAGTTTGGGATTCTACAGGAATCGTGCCCTAACGTATTGGGTGTGATTTCTTAAATCTTGGATGAGTGGATGTTCTTTTAAAGTTTTATTATATAAATATTTTGACCTAATTCATTTTGGGGGAAATTAGAATGTTGTGCCCTAATGTATTGGGTGTGGCATTTTTGCTTCTCTGAATTGAAAAGGGTCTTAATATGCAACTTTTTAAGTTTTTAAAGATTATATTTTTAAAATTTTCGACCTTAAGACATTAATTAATTAACTAGGTACCAATTTTTGGGCGTAATGAGGGTGCTAATCCTTCCTCATACGTAACCGACTTTCGAACCCGTTTTTCTAAAATTCGTAAACCAAAGTCGTTTTAGGTGATCTAATCACACCTCAATAAAAGATTGGTGGCGACTCCCAATTTTCTTTTTTTTTTAAGTTGACAACCTTAAAATTTTTTATTTTTCAAAAATAGTTTCGACAATTATTATTTTCTTATTACTTCTTTACCCTTTTATATATTTCAAAATTTATATTGTTTAAATTTCTTTTTATTTGTGCATTATTTTACCCATATTGTTATTATTATTAGTATTATTATTATTATTTTTATCGTTCATGTTATGATGATAATCATGACATGATTACCGCTATTATTCTTATAAATAGGTGTATTTTTATTATCGTTATAGTTGCTTATTATAATTCACGAGCATAACTTCTTTATTTTCTTATTTCGTTTATTTATTTATTTATCATTTTGATATTATTATTTCATTCTCTTTACACTCTACCATTTTACCTTATTTAGCTAATCACTATGCTATCATGTTAAAATCTATTTATCGGTTTTTACGCCATGCCTAAATAAATTAAATATATATAATTTAAAAATTTACCTTCGTTTTATCTAACGAATAGAAAATACTTAAAACCGAGGCAATGTTCATTATTTTTGGAATTCGAGGAGTTGCGTTCCTAACTTACGGAGTATGACATCTTCCTAAAATCGAAGTAATCGAATATCCTATTTAAAATAACAAAAAAAAAGAATTAAGTAACGATCAAACGACGATTATTCTGGTTTTTGAGAATTAAAGGCATTGTGTCCTAACTTACGGGGCATGATCTTTTTTCTTGATTAACTCGGAGACGGTGTAGATTGAGATGAAATGATATTCTACTCTCCTATGTTGATTAAGATTTATGAGTGTAATTCAGTTGAACTTTAAAATCTTTTTGACAATAGGATTATCATAGGTAAATCTTTTCACTTATAGAAGCTGAGGCGGTGTCGTTCCTGAAAATTGACTTTTTTTTATTTGAATTTAGTAATTTTAAATGAAAAATACATGAGAGTATGGGTGGGTTTGGATGGGCGATTGGGTGCGGTGCGGTACAGTGCGTTTAGTTTACTTTTTGTCTCACGCTACAGTATCGTTACAGTATTTAATCTCACCGCCACCGCAGTTTTTACACTAACTGCAGATCGCCTATCTAAAATCACCCTATGTACATTTAGTGATTGTTTGGAAATCCATCTAGTAATTGTATTTGGGGATAATTGTTTGTAATTACATAAGGGTGGCAAAGTATTTCGGGCTAATTGCTTGTAATTATATAATGGTGGCATGGCTGGATAACTATTATAATTTGTGGGTCTTATTGATTTGAGCGTAATTGGAGCACTTCAATTACACTTTTCAATTCTTAAGAGAAGTACGCAGATAATGACACCCAAATTCGATTTTGTAGAGACAAAAAAATTATATTATAAATTTTAAAAAATTATATTACAAAAATAATTTTATAAAGTTATGACAAAAATTATATTTTTAAATACTAAAACTTTCTAAAATTATCGTAAAATTTATTATAAAATTATTTACATATTGTAAAAGTGTTATAATATATTTAATTTTAAAAGTTATAACTTCAAATGTTATATATTATAAAAATAATATATTTATTAAAAATGTTGTACTTTTTTATCTTAACTTATTTATAAAAAGTAACTTTTTAAATTGTGGCAAAGAATTATATTATTTATATGGAATGTTATGAAAATTTTGGATAATTATATATAAATTATTACATATTATAAATTTTATTATATTTTTACTTAATTTACGTATTATAAAAGAGATAAAACTTGGTATAAGTTTTTCTCAAAATTAAGTTTATATAATTAAAACTATAGACTATTCGGATTGTAAACTGAAATATTATTAGGTAGTTGTTAATTATGCAAATATAAAAAGTTTTTTGCACCATATCGTGAGGTATGATATCATTTGAGAGAATGATGTCGGACACAAGTACCATAGACAACTCGCAAATTCTTTAATTTGAGATATTAAAGGTTCCAAAATGTGGTTGAGAAGATATTTGTTATTATAAAAAAATATTTCTTGTATTAACACCTTAATAGAGCATAAAAAAACAAAATCGATTGTACTAGCATGTTGTATATTTCATAACTTTAACCATAGGTGTAATTGAAATGATTCATACTTAGAGAGTACATGGAAGAAAGAGATTTTAATAATCTTAACGAAGTAGATTCAAATTCAGATGATGATGAATCCGGTTAAGGATCAACAAATGATGATAAAGAACATATATTAAATATTAAATAGAGAATAACCTAACAAATATGCATTAGAACAATTAGATAAAATTGCATATTATGTTTATTTTTCTTACTATTATTATTAGTAATCGTGTTATCAACTATTTTTTTAGACTAACATAATGCACATGATGATTTTATTTTAATTTTATTACTTGGCTTAGAAATTATTTTGGTCATTCTAATAATTTTTTAGCAATTAAAGTTTTTTGAAAATATAAATTATATAATTGTGTAATTACAATTTGTACCACCACACATGACATAGAGAATTCGATGTAATGGTGTAATAATTATATTTTCATTCAATTGCTTAACCTTTTATAAGTATTTTTTAATGAAAAATTAATTTTAAGTGAAGAATAATATTATAAAAAATTTAAGAGATACAGTGAGTTATAAGTATAATCAATTTTGTAAAAAATATATAAAAATTAAAAATATCATAAAATAAAATATATGAAATTTATAAAAGATATATTTTAATTTGTTTTAAATTTTGCAATTTGTGATAGATCATGTCGTTTAATACTAAAACTATAAAGAAACTTTCCTATTTTCACAATATTCATTATGATTAGATTACGATTGTATTTAATAATTTTCTCATTATTTTGGTAGCTTTTATCTTTTTAATAAATATCAAATAATTAAGCCATCGTTTTACATGTTAATTTTAAGAATGCAATGAGGATAACACGATACGCCATCATTAAATTAAACAAATAATATGGAAGACTTGTAAATAAATATTCATATTTTTATTTAAACATAATTAAATATTAATTATAACAATTATAAATAAATATTAATAACTCTCAGATTTAGTATATTGAATTTGAGAGTTTAAGGTTTAGAGTCTCAATTTGGATTTTAGAGTTGTAATATTTATTTATAATTAATTATTATTTAATCCTGTATTAAATATATAGAAAAGGTAATTAAAATAAAGGTTGGAAGGAAATTAATTTAAAATTTTAATAGCGTGCAAATCAAGTAATTAAGCTCACGTAATCTTGGGGTTGACCCTTTAATCACGGCATAAATTTTATTACGTTATCGAAAAATTATTTTCTCTTTTGGGGCCAAAATTCTCGATCTTGTTATTTATAGTGATATATGAATATCTTAATTATGACAAATAAAATATACAAAAAAACCTAAATATATTAAATAGCAAATAAAAGAATTTAACTAATCTTTGACCATATAGTTTCTAAGGGTTTTGGGTAACCTAAAACGTAACTAATCCTACACCATAAATGCTAGTAAAACAGGAGGAGATATTGTAATTGTGATATGTGAATTTTAATTTTGTTTGTTCCAGATTTTTGGTTTTATTTTATGTTATGATTGTTTCCATATATATTTCGCATTTGTGATAATAAAATTTATAAAAATCAACTGAGAATTAATTAAATGGTAAATATTAAAAATTTATGTAATTGTGACGCGCAAAT
The DNA here is from genome assembly GCF_025698545.1 of Gossypium raimondii. Taxonomy (NCBI): domain Eukaryota; kingdom Viridiplantae; phylum Streptophyta; class Magnoliopsida; order Malvales; family Malvaceae; genus Gossypium; species Gossypium raimondii. Next base: position 55,724,603 of record NC_068577.1, on the reverse strand, counting down.
AAAAAAAATCTCAAACCTAAAACTTTTATGGCAAAGAACAATGGCAAACTATTAATCCTAGTTTTTTAATCACATTAAGAAAGCTACAATGAGACATGGCAAAGTAGCTGTGAGACTTGCAACACTCAAAGATGTTGCCGAGTTGCCTGCCGTCGATGGGGTGTTGTTATTATCTCCAGCGGGAGATGGCGTCGACGGGTTAGGGGGAGTGGCTGTGGAGGAAGGGGGTGGCGCCGTTGAAGGTGATGGTGAGGAAGAGGATGGTGGTGTTGCCGTCGATGGTGATGGTGAAGGTGTAGGTGAAGGTGACGGTGGGGTTGCTGTTGAGCTACCAGTGACGTTGATGGCCAGTTTTTGACCGGCGGCGCAGTGACCGGGGACGGCGCAGATATAAAAATGCTCGCCGGCGGTTTGAAGAGTGATTCTTGTCGGACCGGTGGTGAAGTTTGAAAGTAGGTTGCTTGTATTACATGGTTGATAAGCTGCTCTTGTAACCTCGGCTACGTCGTGTGTTCCAGTGACATAATTGAAAACTGCATAATTGAGATGAAAATGGATTAATTACTCAAAAAGGACATGCAATTTCAGTTGTTTTGTTCAAGATCAAAAGTCTCGCCGGATTTCAACTAAATTCAATGATTCTATAACCGGAACAGTGGCGACCTATGAGACCACCAATTGGTCCAGTTTGACTAGTTCGGTTTAATTGATTCGTACTAATTTATGGGTCGAAACTTCTTTCAACAAACTAATATATCGATTGATCTAATCTAATTGCAGAAACCTTGACTAAATTCAAAATCGAGTCAAGTAGGACTTAAAGGAAAACAAGTTCTATTCTATCTATACACAAAACTCAAATCTGAAACCCAATAATAACTCTAAATTCCTTACCTAAAATGTCCCCAACCATGAAGTTTTTGCCATTAGCCCATGTTTGGTACGTTGAAGCACCACTCGTAGGAACAGTCCAACCCAAGTTATCTCCAACAGTGTAAGTAGTCGGAGAACGAGTTGGCCCTGAGACAGGCGCCGGAGAAGGTGAAGACGGCAAAGGAGCCGGAGAAGAACCCCGAGGGGGAGCGGCTGACGGCTGAGGAGCCGGAGACGAACCCGCAGCACTAACATTTACCGCCAGTTTTTGCCCAGCACCACAATGGCCGGAAAACCCACAGATAAAATAATGACTCCCGGTCTCATTGAGTGTAACATTGGCAGGGCTATTCGTAAGTAAAAGAAGCGCGTTCCCACCATTACAAGAATCGAAATTAGCCTTCGTCACCTTCGCCACATCGTGCGATCCATTAAGGAAATTAAAAACTGCCCAAAAATCACACACACAAAAAACCCATCATTTATTTCAGCCTTTTGATCGCTCAAAATCATTAAAAAAAAACAGAGGAAAAAAGTGACTATACCGAGAGTGTCGCCCGCTGTGAAAGTCTTGTTGGCGGCCCAAGTGGCGTAAACAGAGGGACCTGGTGGTATAACCCAACCTAAAGCATCCCCGACAACGTAATCCCTTTGTGCTAACGAGATTTGAAACAAAGCTGCAATGGCAACAGTTACAAGAAAAATTGTGTTCAATGTTCTCCCCATGTTATTTGCTCTATTCTTTTGTTTTGTGTTCTTAATAAATTTCAGGTCGCCCCTGTTTTTCACTTACCCTGTTTTGTTCAGACCCTGTTTTTATTTTTGCACTAATATTTATAGGCAAACACTCTGTAAGTAGAGCGAGTAGACTAATAGCAATGGGGCCACGTGACATACAATCCGATTTATATATTTTATTCTGATTTTCGTTGCAAATTTTATTTTATTTTATTTTATTTTAAAATTTTAATTCAACTTTAATTTTTTAAAAGTCAATGAATTAATATTATTGGCAAAAGATGAAGTTTTGGAATTTTGAATGTTTCGTATTTAAATCCGATACTCTAAAAATTATGGGTGAAATTGATATCGAGTTTAAACTTGAGTTCTGTCCGAATTATTATAATTTAAAATATGTTATGTTTAATTTGTATTTTGTAATGTGTTTATAATTAAAAAAAGTAACCATCTCACAAAATATTAAATAGAATAAATTTTATAAAAAATTAGAATATTTAGTAAAAAGAAGCATAAAAAAAATTATAAAGTCTAAAGTCAAAAGAGGAGTTTTTTGACAAAAGTTTCAAAACAAGATTGTGCAGGATCCCAACTCAACTTTTAAGTGTTACTCTGCCTGTCCTGCCCTTACTTTTTAAGTAATATTTTAATAATCAGATTATTAATTTTTTATTTAATCAAATAATAAACCCGATTTTCAAAGTAAAAACCTATTCCTATAAGGTCAAACTGAAACCCGACAGGTTTGGATTATTTTGTTGTCATCTTGAACTAGAAGGGATATTAACCGTTAGATAAAGGACACGTGTAAATGTTGGTCAACAAACTGAACGCGTAGATTTTAGTTGGAAAGTAGTGTTAGTCCGCGGGGTTTTGGGACTTTATAATTTCGCCGCGTGAAATCTTAGCTAAAACCTAAGACTTTCCCAAAAAAATAATTTATAATTTTTACGATAATAAAAATATAATTTTTAAATAATTATATTAAATTTTTATCATTTTTAAGGAGGGTTAAAGCATAATTTTATTTTTATTAATTTAAATTTTTTAAAACCTAAATTAAAATTTTTTAATTTTAGGAAGTGGGCAACTACACCCTTAATTATTATTTTATTTGTTTGATTTGTTAAAAGTCTCTTTACAGCTTCAGCCAATAGTAAACAATTATATAGACTTTATACTTTTTTCTTTTCTTTTTAAATAAAATATAAAGTAAATTATTATTATTATTATTATTAGGTAAAGAAAATAACAGAATAAAGACTTTGTGGGAATAAAGTAAACGAAAGTGCAGTGAGGATGTTTCCATAGAATTTTCCTATGGAATTTTAAAAGAGAACGGAAATTCTAGATAAAAAAATATTGAGAAGGTTTCGCTTATGGTTGGAGCTGTGTTCATGTATGATAATAATATTATATATATAAATTTTAAAAATTTGAATTGATCCGAAATATGAACTTAAATTTTGTATAAATTTATTTATTTATATATAATTAATTTAAACTTATATTATTTATAAAAGATAAATTTGTAAATGTAAACAATTAATATATATTTTAAAACTTATGTTATGATATTATATATTTAGTTTCATATGATATAAATCGCTATGCACAAATAAATAAGCATATTTTAAAGTTGAAAAATGAGTCGGGTTCGGATTTTTAATCTTAAAACTTATTTTTAAACATTTTTTGTGTGTGTAAACCTATTTTTAAAATTAATATTAAAATTCAAAATTTAGAGAATAGTCAATTATATAATTCAATTTAGGTAAAAATATATTTTAAAATTAGTATTATGCTAAGAAGAATGAGTACCCTACTTTTGAATAAGTCTATATGTGGAAAACAATTTAGGGTAAATTGCAATATTATAATGATTTGAAGTGATGAAGTCAAATAATAAGTGCAAATTGTATTTCCTTTCATTATGTAATTAAAAGAATTGATGAGTAAAGGCTAAGAACTTTGCAAGTAAATGCTGGAAGGAAGAAAAAAGGTCATGGAATTTGGGAGGAAAGCTCATCTTTTAATTTAGGGTAAATTATATTGCTAGTCACCTGATTATTAGAAATTTTCTTTTTTTATCGCCACCGTTAAATTATTAATGGGAAAATAACTTGGCAACTTTTTAAATTAGTATAATAGTAACTTTAACCCTCAATATTTATATATTATGTAATTTGGTCTCTTAGTTTTTTGCGTTTTACTTTTATTGGTAACATTGAGGCTAATTTTAAAAGAATGAAAAATATAAAATTATTATATTGAAATTTTGGGTGTTTTCATTTTTGGTATATATCCGATCAAATTTAGTTTATAGATATGTTTTTCTTTAGCTTTTTAGATGAAAGTGTCACAAAGAATAACAAATTGGAAAAAAAAAAGACCAAATTACACGATATGTAAATGTTTAGGTAATGTGTAATTATTAGTTTGTATAAAAGTTGAAAAAGAATTAAAAATTTCAACCGTAGACCAACCATGGTCTTGTCTGGTTCACTTGACTATAAACTTATATATATATATATAGAGAGAGAGAGAGTTTGATTTATATTAATGTAAAATTATTTGGTTTTATAATTTTTTTATATTTGTGTACGATTAATATTTTAGTGATTCAATCGTTAAAATTATCGATACAATTATACTTATTAAGTATGTAAATTTTTAACCGGTCCAATATATTTATCATATTAATCTAAAATATTATATATATTAATATTTATTAAACGATTAAATTTTTTCACATAATATAAATTCACATCAAATTGTTAAACATGACATATCTGAATGAAATATAAAATATGGTAGCTGAATCATTAAAATATTAATCGTACAAAGTGGGTGTATATATTCTCCGTTTCATATGTTGACAAGTTGGATAGTAATTTGAAGTGTGAATATACCTAACAGGCCTCTCTATTATTGGGATGGGATCAATTTAGCCATTCCATTATTAAGTGGATCAATTTAGCCTTTATATTATTAAGAAGAATCAAATAAGTCCAAATTTCAACGGACTTAATATTTACTATTTAAAAATGTAATTTGATTTTTGGTTCTATAAATGAGATATTTTGTTTGGAGTTGAACTGCAAATGAAAAATAATTTATCTTTTTTCTTTAACCGTAAATGTTAATTATGTTATAATTTGACCTTATTTGGTTCTTTTTAATAGTATAGAGATTAAATTGATACCTTTAATGGTAAATGTATTAATTTGATCCAATTGCTATAATAAAGGAACTTGGCAGGTACTTTCACTTTATTTAAAGTTTTTTAGAGGACTAATTTGTTCAATATCAAAATTGAGAGGGAGTAGAGAAATTTTTAGCAAAATTTAAAGCTTAATGATATCATAAATCATTGTATTATTTAAAAAACCAATTAAATCTCTCATAATATTTTAACTTTATCATTACTTAATTAATATTAAATTTAATTATGTTAATTAGTTATTATTTTGAATAATGTTAATTTGCTTTAATTTAGTGCCAGCCCTCCCAAAATGAAATTTTTTCATTTAGCCCTTTTATAATTTATAAAATTTTAAAATTAGTAATGGTAAAATTGCACTTTCCCCAAAATGATAAAATTTGATTTAATTATTTTAAAAATATAAATATATAAGCTATTAAAATGGTAAAATTGTACTTTTTACGATCGCAAAAATGTACAATTTAATTCTAGCCTCTCCCTCCAAAAAATTTCGGCTTCGCCCTACCTTAATTACATAAAGTAAAACTATATTGTATGTTGAATATAATAAAAATACTTTAATTATCATTTGAAAATTTTATATTATAATATTTGAGATGATAAGTTAATATTTTTAATTATATTTAAATATTCAAGTAAGAAATAATATTTTACGTTAAATAGAATATTTAAAAGATTAATTAAATATTAAATTTGAAAATAGAAGCTAATTATTTGAAAAGAAACATTGGAACCCTAAAATTAAATCAACAAATAGAAAAACAACACACTTTGAACCCTAAATTATATAAAAAGATTTGATTTGGTAGATGTGGCCACAACCTACAACTCTAGTTTTCAAAGAGTTTTGGTAGATGTGGTTTAGTGGTTAAAAATTAAGTAAACCAAAAAAATAAAAAAGAAAATCTAATGTCAAGGCACAAGATTTGATTTTTCTTGAGAAAAAAGTCCCACTCATTGTGAATAAAGATTTTAAATTTTATCAACATATACGTAATGGTAAGGTATATTGTATGTTTAAAGAGAGACGCATGCTCATTTTAGAGAAGACATTATAAAAAACGATAATCATGAACTCTAAATATAAACCATAAAACAAAGTTGAATGATACAAAAAAATGATAATACGTACTTTGATATTTAAAAGGTAAAATGAATAATTAAAGATATAAAACATGATTGTTTGATAAATTATTAAAGTTAAAGGAGCCCATCAACAATTATGTGATTTGTTGATAGAATATTGAATTTTTTGATATTATGCGTATCTAATCTATGTTCGGAGTTTGTGATTGCTCTTCCAGCATTATTGCCACCAAGATTCAAACTTATATTTTCCACTTGAAAATGCATGGAATTTTATTAAACTTAGACTTTGGATCAAATTATAATTTCAAAGTTGGAATCAATCACTTAGTTTTGGTGTTTTTTCTGGGTTTTCTGCATTAATTTCTACAATAAAAGACATTTAGTGCCTTCACCTGCCAATATTGTCTCCATTCACTAACATCAGCATTACTATAACCAGACGTTTGATTTTAGTGAACGAAATACCTAAGAAATTTCATGTTTGTTTTTATTAACTATATTTTTTTCATCCTTTTATAAGAATATAAATTGATCACTTAATTATTTAAATTTATTTTGTTAGTCATCAACAGACTATCGTAAAAATAAAAACACCAAAAAATTTAATACAATCAGATGACCAAAAAGAGAAAATTGAATAATTTGGTCACTATTTTATAATTTACCTTTGTTACAATGGCTTCAATATTCTAAGAGTGGGTTTGGATGGACGGTGCGTTTATCTGCGATTAGTATAAAAATAACGATAAATGTGAGATTAGATATTGATTACTGAAACAATAGTATAACATAAGACAAAAAATAAATGAAACGCACCACATCGACCATCTAAATCCTCTTCTTCAAAAAATCTGTTTTGGGTTTATTATCTATACTCTATATAGAGCTTTAAAGAATTCAAATATGAGAGTGAAAATATAAAATTTTAATATATATATATATATATATATATATATATATATATATATATATATATATATATGGTCTATTTTATTAAACTCTTTCAATACAAAGTATTTAATTTAAACTATATATAGTTGGTCTATTTTATTCAAAATCTCTAAACCCTTAAATTAGATTGTATTTTGCTCATTTTACTAAAAATGGACAAATTAATGTTTGTAAATTAGATTCAAGAATAAATTGGTCATTCTATTAATAAATTTATCCATTTTTGTTAATTAAAACTGATTCTTATAGGTCAACATGAGGTATATGAGACACATACATGTCACTAATTGTTTATTTTGTTAGCCATATCAATTTTAATAGTCCAAATAGATAAAATTTTAACAAAAAAATAATTTGCTCTTTGATCTTGCATATAGAAAAAACAAGATGTAATCCAATTTTTAATATAAAAACCACTACGATAATTTTACAAAGAGATGTACGTAGAAAAATGAATCAAAATTTATTCAAACAACATTACAAATATGATTATCACTACCATAGTAAAACAATGGATCTCATCTCACATAACACCAAATAACAAAAAGTGCAAAATGGAATTAATAACATAATCAGCACATCAAAACTAAGGCAATGGCCATGAAGAAGACAGGAGACAGATTAGAAACAGGGGAAGAAGCTGAGTTGGTCCCAGGAGGAGGACTTGAAGTTCCAGGCGAGGTGGGCGTGGCAGCGGTCGGAGGCGTACTGGTGGTGGGGCTGGTAGCTACAGGCGTGGTGGTGGGACTCGGTCCAGGTGCGGGAACAGCAGCGGTACCGTTGTTCCCATTTCTGACATCGACGTTGAGCTTTTGCCCGCCGGAACAGTGACCGGGGACAGTACAAATGAAGTAAAATTCGCCGGTCCTGTTAAGAGTTATCCTTGCCGGACCGGTGCTGACGGTTGATATAGTATTGGCAGTGGTGCACGCATCGTAAGCAGTTTCCGTCACCTCTGCAACATCATGCTGTCCGGTAGTGAAATTGAACACTGCAAAACCACACGCATAAAAATATCAAATTCCGAATCAACAAGCTCAATTAACAAAGATTTTAAAGCTCAAAAACTCACCGAGAACATCCCCAACAACGAAGGCTTTGTTATCAGCCCAATCATCGTAGAAATCATTATTGGCAGGGACTCTCCAGCCAGTAGAGTCACCCACTGTATAAGTTGCACCATTTGTACTCTGCAACACATTTGCAGCTAGAACTACAAAAAGTGCAGCCATGGCCATGGTGATTTTCCCACTCATTGAAAATTTGCTGTGTTCTCACTTCTCAGTCGCCCCTCTCTTAGATCTGTGCCTCTAGTTTTCAAATGTAATGTGTAATTTGTATATCTTCATCTTCACCAATGGAACATATATATATAGAAATAATGGGTCTGTGTGACTTTCTTGGAAGATGATGAAAAAAGCTCATGCTTATGGGTCAATTAATTAAAAGTCGTTTCCCATGTGTGAAGAGAGACCATAATTGAGTTATTTAGGGTCGTGGGTGGGGGCAGTTATTGAATGGCATCCATATTGGCAAAAGTACACTTAGAAAATTCGTACAAATTTTAAAATTTCATAAATAGTAAAATAAAAAAAATATTTATTTATACGATCAAAATCATATTTTAATCTATTAAAAACGTAATTAAAGTAGGATTAAAACCTTAACTTTAACATTGCAAAGGGACTACAACAGTAGGCACACCATCCTATAATGCTTGGACTTTCAACACGGGAACCACCGATTGGAGTCAGTTCAACTATGGCCGCTTCCTATATATTTTCCTTATACGCCCCCGGCAACCACGATTAAAGAAAGGTCAATGGTTCTTTTCAGGACAAGTGTTACATCCGTACCAACTTTTTTAAACACGGTCTCATCAATTCCTTCCGAAAAGATATGGCTCTTTTTTTTCGTCTCAAATAATATAATATTATCTAAGGCTTAGTTTGGATGAGCGGTGTGTTTAGCTCCGGTGAGGTTAAAAATAGCGGTGGCGGTGAGATTAGTTACTGTAGCGGTGAGATTGGGTACTGTAACAGTGAGATTAGAAACAGCGGTGGAGTGTGTGTTTAGATTCAAACGCAGCTGTAGCGGTGAGGTGAAAATAGAAAATAACTTTTAAGGACATTAGATTAAAAATGATATATAATAGAAATTTTTAAAATTATTTAACAATTACAAAATAAATTATTAAAAATTATTACAATTATATTTATTTTCAATAATAAATAATTAGAAATGAATTATTACAATTACATAAATATACTACTTCTTTGGTTTTACTAATTCCTAGTGCAGTGTTACTCAATTGGACTAATTTAGTTATCTATGTTTGTATGAAATTTTGCCTACATACCAAATCCTTTAAAATGTTTTACTAATTTGAACAATATTATAAGACATTGGGGTGATAAAATTAACTTAAACTTTAAGTTTGATTTAGTTTAACATTGGAGTTATAATATAAGATTAAAGACGTCAAAATATGACTTTATAACATTAGCATTGTTAAATCCTGTTTAACCTACAATCAATCAAAACATTATTTCAACAGAAATTGGATAAAATATATTTAAAATGTAACATTCATATTTTCAAAATATTTTTATACTTTTCATTTCATTCTTACTATTTATATAATAAATCAAATTTAAATATATAATTTCTGCTTCATTTATATTGAAACCCAAGGCATACAATTCAAATCTAGATCCATGTTTCCAACATCACACTAGTGTATTTGTCCAATAGATTGGAATATTCATCAGAAGAGAAAATGCAAAATGATTCACATTTGAGCTAAAGATGAAGCAATGCAATGATGAATGAAAAATGATTCATTTCTTAATTTCAGAAGAAATCCAATAGAAACCACATGTTCAATTCTTCATCAACATATCTGATTCATTTCTTATTGTTCATGGTTCAAAAACCATCAAAAGCTTGAACGAGTCAAGTATAAGATACATGACTAAAGCCTAGATAGAATTACAAACAAAATGTAGCTGACATACCAGCTATAACATCAAACATAAATCAACAACTACTCCTACTAATTTTAAGTATAAATTACATTGCAACTAAATCAAGTTAAAAATGAACAAAATAAACAAAATGCTGCTGCTTATCTGGTTCAGCTTGGATGCTGGTCTGCACGCTGGTTTGCTGCTGGTTTCCTATTGCATTGCAGGCCAAAGTTCAACAACATCCTGTGCACCATCCTTTGCAACAAAAGACATGGACAACCTCAAGAGGGTTCCTTGTACTGCATTTTTTGGTTAATGGGTACCACCAGAGATGCAATAGACAGCAGTAGGTATCTCAATTTTTAGATAGAACTTTATCTAAGCACAAACAGGTCTAAACCAATGTGCATATGTGCACACATGACACATGCCATACAAACACCATTGCATTAACCATATGACATAAAGTGGTATGTAGTTATATGAGATTCAATTATTTCTAACAATTTGAAGTGACTACCAAAACCTAAATATAGTAAATACTAACCAGTTGGGCCTTGATTTCTTCTTGTAAGCTCTCCATGTCAGATTTTAGCCGGTTGACAATGCTTCTCTGGGGAGAAAAGTAAATGTAAGATAATTAAGAGATTTTTAAGAAGGATTGAGAATACAAATTAGGATAATGAAATGACAGAAAGTGCTGCAATGGAGAAGCACGATGAACTGATAAAAAAAACATGTCATGACCATGACAGCCGGTAATGCTGCTAATCTAATATTTGGAAACAAACCTGTTGGTTATAACTATCAGTCAAAGATGAATTTTCAGCAGCCAAAGATTCTGCTAATGTACGTGAGGCCTCAAGAGCTCGTTGCAGTGAAAACTTTTCCTGAGTCAAGTCTTCAATATGCTGCAGAATAAGGATGAATAGATTAGAAAAGCCAAGACAATGAACAGAGAAAACATTAATAAACAAAACCGTTAACAAATTTGTAACAAGCTCCCTAACAATTTGAACATCACCAGACAAAGAACACAAGAGAATAAAATGCAGATCAGCATACATACAGCATAGCATTTTAAAATACAGCATAAAACTGAATTCATCTTGTGCACCATCCTTTGCAACAAAAGAAAACCATTCAAAACAAAGACTTTATTGATCAGACTATTGAAGAGTCATAAAAGAAGTCACAGGAGTCTAACAACAAAAATTCCCACTGCAAGCATCTTTAGAAGCAAAAGTTTGCAACATTGATCATAAGAACAACTCCGATTCTACAGAATAGCAAATAAACTCACCGATTCTACAGAATAGCAAGGAACCATAAGAACAACTCCGATCAAGAACTTTTGCTCCTGTCAATCCAAGAACACAGAATTTTAAAAAAAATGCAAAACCAAATAAGGAAAAATTATGTTACTATTATTTTATTGTTAATTTTGTTACTATTTTAGGAGCATTTACTTGTTAAACTGCACCTATTTTAGTGTTATTTAACTCTACACATCTACTTTGAGATTTTTAGAATTTTTTTATATATTATTTTTTAAAATAATATAAAAATTAATACGGACTTAAATTTTAATATTTTTATCTGAATTAAATTTAATTAAAATTTTAAAATTATTTTTCAAACCGAAGCAAACCTAAAATTTTAATTGGACCAACCTGCCATGGACGCCTCTAAAACCAAGATTAAAGTAACTCGTTGCCTTGTCACATACCGACACCAACTTCTCACGATTGAATTTAGCTATAGCTGGTTACATCAAGTCAGCTCAGATGGCATCTTTCCAATCAATTACTACTCTACTCTTGAATATATGTAATAGCGCATATTAGATTACACACTTTATATAAATCCCCTCCTCCATCTGAACTATACTCGACTTCAAGCTTATTCAACTCACTTCCTTGTGGCTCTCGGTATAATTATTGTGTGAATCACTTCCATAGAATTAGACTGAACAAAAAATCAGTTAAACTAATTTTATATTTTTTTAAAAAATTTTAATAATTTTAATCCGACTTTTAAAATTCAAATTTTGTTTCAACAATAAATGTAATTAAAAGGATAAGTATAATGGCAAGTAGTAAATAGCCTAAATCAAATTATTACAATGCATGAATGAATAGAAAACTAGCATATATCTAAAACATGCATGAATGATTTACATAACGTTTGAATCTTATAAAGGTTCAAATGCTATTAAGCCAATGTCTCTTTGACAAGAAAATGTAAAATTTAGATGAATATTGTTTATGGATATTTATATGACAATATTTATATTTGGATTTTTTTAGTGATTTTCATTTGAATTTTTTACATGAATTAGTTGATAATTGTAAGATATATGAACAAAAGTGATTGCGGAGGTGAACACCTTTTCAAACCTTGCGAAAAACAAAACAAAATAGAGGACAACAAATTGATTACAGAATTCGATTTTTTTATATTTGTGAAGCCTAACTCAATCAGTCCCGGCCTTGGGGGTCATCTGGAGGTGCAGCCACCCAGGGCTCAGGGCTGAAAGGGGTTCAAAATATTGTTTTCCAGTTTTTAAAAGGCCCAAAAAAGTTTAGCATTTAAGGGCCCAAAATTTTTTTACCAACTTTTATGGGGCTTAAAAAAAATTTTCTCCAACTTTTAAGGAACCTAAAACCCTATTTTATTATTTTGCCTAAGGCCCCAAAAATGTCAAGAACTGGCCTGAGCTCAATGAGATGAATCCACTATCTTTGAAACAAATACAACTAATGAAGCTAGTTTTAACACATACCCAAGAAGAATCTTCACTATTGTATCTTAAAAACTAGACCTTTCATCACTAAATTCTCCCCATTAGAACTTTGTAAAACTAACAACAAAAGGTTTTAAATGCACTTACAAAATGATGTTCCTCTATGAACTGGAAGTGTTTTCTCTACATCATTCTAACTTACACAAGCCTCTAAATATATAAGAGTTTGTGGCCGGCTAAGATAAAGATAAATAACAATCAAGACCCCACTAAAATAGACTCAAAAAAAGGCTTTACAAATATCCTCATAGAGTCCAAAGTAAATCAAAGAGATCTTTAGGATAAGTCTTCAAATCAGTCTTGATTCAATCTCCATATTTCACGGGACTTGATTGTTTGATTTGACCCGATCTTCAAAGATTTATTGCTCCACAAGATGAATCTTCAAATATGATCTAGCACACATCCAAAAAATCATTTAGGTCGTTGTCCAACTAAATTAGTTGAACAGATTTCCAACTCCAAATAAGGTAAATTATATTGCCTGTCGATTTGCTGACAGAAGTGGTCACTTCAATTGACACATTGACAGCCACTTAAAAAAAACACTTTCCTTAACAACAAAACCTCTATTAATGTTGAACAAGCATTCCATATTTAGAGTATGAATCCATCTTCACAAGGTAATCTTTAATTCATCTTAATCTGCCAAAATCTTATCAAATCAATTATCCTTAATATAAAGATACAAAATATCATAAAATCAACTCAAATCTTCATTAATTGCATATTTAATATATGATCAGTAAACTACATAAGAATCTTTGGAAAATAATATTGTTTGATTCAATCTATTATCCAATGATAAACACGAACTACGAGATCCTCAAAAGATACAAGCACATTATCAAAATATTTTGATCAGATTAGTGATACTGGAAGTGGATACTTCTATTGAATATGAAATATGTTCCATTTTTATGAACGACGGATCATATTATTAAGAGAGGAGGTAAAAGATAAAAAGATAATATACCAGTATGCATAATTTCAGAAAATGAACCGAGATTTATTCAAATAATAAATGTCACTACAAATATGATCAGAATCATAATGGTTATAACATAGAATCAGTATCAGCACAACAAAACTAAGGCAATGGACAAGTACAAGATAGGGGAGAGAGTAGCAACAAGGAGAGAAGCTGAGTTGGCCTCGGGAGGAGGACTTGAAGTTCCACGCGAGCTGGAGCTCGGAGTTCCAGGCGTAGCGGCGCTCGGAGGAGGAGGACTTGAAGTTCCAGGCGGGGTAGCGCTCGGAGGAGGAGGACTTGAAGTTCCAGGCGGGGTAGCTCTCGGAGGAGGAGGACTTGAAGTTCCACGAGGGGTGGCGCTCGGACGAGGACTTGAAGTTCCATGCGGGGTGGGGCTCGGCGTGGCGGTGCTCGGAGGCCTATTATTGGGCATTGGTCCAGGTGCCGGAGCAGCAGCGTGGCGGTTCCCATTTTTGACTTTGACCCTGACCTTTTGCCCGGCTGAACAGTGACCGGGGACAGAACATATGAAGTAAAAATCGCCGGTCCTGTTAAGGGTAATCCTTGCCGGTCCGTTGCACATGATGGTTATAGTATCGGTGGTGTTGCACGCCTCGTAAGCAGCTTCGGTCACCACTGCAACATCATGCTTTCCAGTAGTGAAGTTGAAAACTGCAAAAAGAAAAGAACAACATATACATATCAAATTTCAATTAAAATGTTTAATCAACAAGCTCAGAAACTCACCAAGAACATCCCCAACAACGAAGATTCTATCATCAGCCCAATCTTGGTAAAAATCAATATTGGTAGGGACTCGCCAGCCAGTGGAGTCACCCACCTTATAAGTTGCACCATCCGTACTCTGCAACACATTTGCAGCCAAAACTACAAAAAATGCAGCCATGCTAATTTTCCCACCCATTTTTTAAAAAAATTTGCTGTGTTCTCTGCTTACAGTCAGTCACCTCCTCTTTGATCTCTGTACCTACTTTTCAGCTGTAATGTGTAATCTGTTTATCATCGTCCCCAGCAGAGAATTTATATAAGAGAATATATAGAGCTGTGTGACCACTTCGGAAGATGGTGAAAAAGCTGATGGGTGCAATTAATTGAAAGTCGTTTCCCATGTGTGAATAATGACGGTAAATTTTAATGTATGGTGAAATGTGGTTGTTGCTTACCTTTCTTTTTTATCACTAATCATTGATCTCTTAAGTGCACCTATGTTGCTGATAATGGATATTCTAATTACAACCAAAATCAGTAATGGCTCTAAATTTTTTGAGTTATTTAGGACTTTTCTTAATATTATTATTAAGTTCAAATTGAGAATATTATTAATGAGGTGGCGGGATATTTACAATCAAAATCTTGTTAAAGCGGAAGCGTTAAAATTGTATAAAAAAAAACACGTAGAAGTCAATAATAAATTTACATGTCAACTGCATTGCTTATTGTTGTTTCAGAACTAATATATCATCACTCTTTTGTTACTACAAATGTGTCTTTTATATCTTTTTACTTTCTTCAAGATTCAAATTTAAGTTCTCTTTCGACCCTTAAATAGAAAGATTAAGGCATTTGAGCATGCTTGAACTTATATCCTTCTACACTGATAACAATATTATGGATGCCAATCGAATTAAGGTTGAAAATAAATTATATTAAATGAAAGTAAAATTTTTGAAATCCTTAATTTTAACATTTTAAAGGACTACAACAATAGACACACCATCCTTTAATGCTTGGACATTCAACACCGGAATCTATTGGACTATGTTCAACATTTTAAATCAATAATCAATGTTTATTACTATGCTCCCAAAAGATTATTTGGGTTTGAATTATGGTTATATTAAAAATATATTAATTTTAATAAAAATTAATATTTAAAATTATTGAATATTTATGTTGGAAAGAAATTATTTAGTTTCAAATTTTTATTTTAATATTTAAAAGATGAAATCTGGAAAAAAATAATAAGTGGAGTGAACAAATTAATATTTAAGAAAAACAGGAAAAATATATTTAGTTCCAAATTTTAAAGTTAAAATCCGAAATAAAAAACGTGGAGTGAAAAATTAATGTTTAAAAGTTGAAATTTTAATATTAAAAAACAGAAAAAACTACGTTTAGTTTCAAATTTTTGTTTCATATTTGAAAGTTAAAATCCAGAAAAACGTGGAATTTTTAAAGTTGGAAAAAATGTGAAATAAAAAAAGTGGAGTGAAAAATTAATAATTAAAAAAGGGAAAAATACGTTTGGTTTCAATTTTTTTAATAAATGAAAGTTAAAATCCCAAAAGAAACGTGGAATGTAAAAATGTGAAATTACCGTTTTAATATTTAATTTTAAAATTATTAAGATATATTAGAAATTTAATCGCACGTGTATTTGTGTGAAAATAGTAAATTTAGAGCACAATTTTGTGTTTAAAAATAATGAAAGAGACGTTAAAATGGAAAAAAAATAGATTAAATTGTTTATCATGATGATGTCATCAACCTTGAGTACGTATATATGTCATTGGTTATTTACGATTTTGAAGTTGGTGTTTTAATATAGGCTTAAGTACTAAAAGAGCCCTTGAAAAATAATTTAAAAAAACCAATTGAACCCCTTGTTGAAAAGTGTAGTTGATTGGGTCCATAATCGAAAGCTAAAAATCAATTGAACCCCTCAGATATGTTTTTCTTTTGAAGTCATTAACAGAACATTAAATGTTGATGTGACAAACAATGTTGGCGCTTTTCGACAGTTTTAGAAGTTTTTTAGTACTTCAGCTTATATATAAAATATAAAGTATACAATAGAATATATTAAATATAAATGGATATTATGGATATTATAAAATTAGAGTAAGCAAAAATATGTTGAATAAAATTAAAAGGATTTTAATGTTGCCTCCCTCCCCATGCTTTGTACTTTCAACAATTGGACTATTTTCAACATTGCCCCCCCTTCCTATACATTTTTCCTTATAGCACCCCGACAACCCCGTTTAAAGAAAGGTCAATTTTTGTAAAACAAAAATGTAAAGTTTAATTGTTACACATACAAATTTCTTTAATTTATTTAAAGAAGACATGATTTTTGGCTTCGTAAAATAGAAAATGACATTGCCTAAGCAAAAAGTTGCTTGACGACGTAGTTATTGTATGAACCATCTTATATTCTAAATCTCAAATCTTATTTCAATAATAAGTATAATTAAAATTATAACTATAATCATGGGTTAAATTAGTCATATATACCGATTTTGAAACATATTTGAGGGAGTAGGCTGATTTTTGTGATATTTATCGAAATAGCCTGATTTTGGAGAGAGAAGGCAAAAATGTGTTCAACTGGACGCATTTTTAGTTGAAAATGCATTCAGCAGGATGAGATTCTCTGTCACCTTCTGACTTTTTTTTACAAATGTTAGAGATTATGTGACCCGAATCTCATCACTTGTTGAAGAACAAAACAAGAGGAACAATGTTTTTCAACCGTTAAATAGATGTAGCTGAAACTCCTATTGTATCATTCGTTTTTCAACATTAGTGAATTTCTCTTCCTCTAGTTTTTTCCTGAAAGGGTTTCCACGTAAAATCTGTATGTTCTTATTTTTTATGTTCTTATTACTTTGCGATCGTTTTACCACCATTATCGACGTTAATTATAACAAGAAATCATCTTCTTTGGTCATATGGGTAAATGTTAGTACTTTTATCCTTGAATCTCAAGTTCTATTATTTTTATAAGCATATTAATATATTTTTATTTCATTTTGTTTCAAGTTTTTTATAAGCATATAAGGCAATATTATTTTCAAGTTTTTATTATTTTTATAATAATAAAAAATTATTTAATACATTGTCAGTAAAATTAAAAACTTCAAAAGTAAACGTGAAATGTTGCCATATATGAATATAAAAAAAAATTACTAAACTCTACTAAAATACAGTAAGGAGCGTAGGGTAGTAATTGTTAGAGGTAACTTTGTGGGAAGTAGCTGGAGCAGGCTGTAGGTGAATTAACTATAAATCCACGTGTGAAGAATTACCGCCTTGTTTTCTTGATTTACCTTAAACTTAATAATAATAATAATTAATATCATATATAAACTTAATAATAAATAATATTTATTATGGCTTTTATTATGGGAGCGTTTGTGTAAAAATATAGACCCGAAATATGGGTTTGGGCAAAAAATGAGGCCCGTTTATAAAATGGGCCGGGCCTCGGGCAGTACTTTTTTGGCCTGGGCCTGGGCCCTGCCCTAATATAATAAATTTTTTATTTTTTATTTTTAAAATATTTTTTTATTTTTAAAATACTTTTTTTATTTTTAAAATTTTTTTGGTGTTTATTTAAAAAAGGGGCTTGGCCGGGCCGGGCTCAGGCTTATGAATTTTTTCCCGGGCTGGGCATGGATAAAATTTTAGGCCCATATTTTGGGCCAGGTCAGGCCCGAGCCTAAGACACAAGCCAAAATTTTTTTGGGCCCGGCTCATGAGCACCTCTAGCAGGGCCTCGATCCTCCTAAAATAGAAAATTTTTTATTTAAGTCTTTTACTTTTTTTTAAAATTTTAAATTAGTAAAAATAAAATTGTATTTTAACCCTTTTGAAAATGATAAAATTTTAATTTAATTATTTAAAAATAATAAAATATTCAAATAGTAAAATTATATTTTTATTATCGTAAAAATTATAATTTAATTTCCAACCCTAAAACAATTTTCTGATTCTAACCTTTTAACTCTAAATATTAATGGGAGATGAGGATTGTCTTTTCAAGCTTATACTTTTCTTACTATTTCTTTTTAATACTAAAGGATATATATTTATATATTATAATTAAATTTAAATAAAACGTATATTTATTATATAACAAATTCAACAAAATCACAAAGAAAATCAATAATGATTTTATTAAAATGTGATCTTTTCGTATTTGAATTTTATTGTTCTAATTCGGTATTTGAGTTTAGTTTAGATATATATTTTTTCAATTTAACAATACAATTTCTTTTTATCTTAGTTAAATACGTGTTTGATTTTAATGTTTAATTTAATACTTAAAATTTTATTTTTTGAACACTCGTGTTAAACATTTATTAGGCGACACAATATTGCTTATTTTGAGTATCAAAATCAAACAGTAAAACCCAAATTTATACTAAATTGAGACAAAAAAACTCAAGTACTAAATTAAACTTTAGAGACAAATTTAAGTAGGAAATGATATTTTAATATTTTTCTTTTTCATTTTGAAGAAATAAAATTTGTAAATAGCTGGAAATTGGTCCCCTAAAAAACAACTATTTATGAAAGGACCATATTATCCCATCCCATGAAAAACATTTGTTTTTCCCCTATGTCGTGTAGCACTAAAGTTAATAAAAAAGAAATGTGGAACAAAATTAAATCCCGTTTCAGATGACGGTGTACTATATTCACCGACATCATCATCCACAATGAAATAGATATTCTTAATTAATAAAATATTTTAATAAATATGTTCATATTTAAATATAAATATAAATATTGATAATTAAATCTAATTAAATTTTAATTGAGTAAGTTTTTGTTTTAATCCATTATTAAAATTCCTTTTAATATTTTAGATTATCTAATAATTAATATCGGAAAAAAAAATTTATTCAATCACGAAAAATATCACTACATATTTCATCACTACTATCATAAAACCAATGAAATCTCAAATCTGATCTCACATGATATCACATAAAAAGGGAAAAAACGCAAAAATGGTTAATGACATAATCAACAGAACAAAGTCAAGGCAATAGACATGAAGAAGACGAGAGACAGAGTAGCAACATGGGAGGAAGCTGAGTTGGTCCCGGGTGAACTCGAAGTTCCAGGCGCGGCGGCGCTTGGGGTTCCAGGTGTGGGGGAAGTACTGGTGCGGTTGCCATTTCGGACTTCGACCTTGAGTTTTTGGCCGGCGGAACAATGACCGGGGATACTGCAAATGAAGTAGTGGTCACCGGTCCTGTTGAGGGTAATCCTTGCCGGGCCGGTGGTCAAAGTAGATATGGCATTTGCAGCGTTGCAGTCGTCGTAACCATCTTCAGTCACCTCTGCAACATTATGCTGTCCGGTCGTAAAATTAAACACTGCAAGAAAAGAAGAAAAAATCAAACAGTTAGATCAAACAGCATTTACATATCATAATTAATATCAAAATTTTTAAATTTAAAAGCTGACCTAAAACATCCCCAACAACGAAGTCTTTATGATCAGCCCAATCCTCATAAAAATCATCATTATTGGTAGGGACACGCCAACCGGTAGAGTCACCCACCGTAAAAGTGGTGGTGCTTGGAGTTACAGGCGGCGACGGAGCAACGCCACCGGTGGTGTTACCAGTTCGAACTTCAACCTTGAGCTTTTGGCCGGCTGAACAATGACCGGGGACACTGCAAATGAAGTAATGGTCACCGGTCTTGTTAAGGGTAATCCTTGCCGGACCGGTGGTCAAAGTAGATATGGCATTTGCAGTGTTGCAGTCATCGTAAGCATCTTCCGTCACTTCTGCAACATTATGCTGTCCGGTCGTAAAATTAAACACTGCAAGAAAAGAAGAAAAAATCAAACAGTTAGATCAAAAAACATTTACATATCATAATTAATATCAAAATTTTTAAATTTAAAAGCTGACCTAAAACATCCCCAACAACGAAGTGTTTATGATCAGCCCAATCCTCATAAAAATCATCATTGGTAGGGACACGCCAACCAGTAGAGTCACCCACTGTAAAAGTGGTGGTGCTTGGAGTTACAGGCGGCGACGGAGCAACGCCACCGGTGGTGTTACCAGTTCGAACTTCAACCTTGAGCTTTTGGCCGGCGGAACAATGACCGGGGACACTGCAAATGAAGTAATGGTCACCGGTCTTGTTAAGGGTAATCCTTGCCGGACCGGTGGTCAAAGTAGATATGGCATTTGCAGTGTTGCAGTCATCGTAAGCATCTTCCGTCACCTCTGCAACATTATGCTGTCCGGTCGTAAAATTAAACACTGCAAAAAGAAAAGAAAAAAATCAAACAGTTGGATAAAAAAAGCATCAAATTTCGATTCAAATGTTGACTTAAGAAACTGACCTAAAACATCTCCGACAACGAAGTGTTTATTATCAGCCCAATCCTCATAAAAATCATCATTATTAGTAGGGACTCGCCAACCAGTGGAGTCACCCACCGTATAAGTGGTGGTGGTTGGAGTTACAGGCGTCGACGGAGTAACACCGCCGGTGGTGTTACCATTTCGTACTTCCACGTTTAGCTTCTGGCCGGCAGAACAGTGACCAGGGATACCACAAATAAAGTAGTACTCCCCTGTCCTGTTAAGCGTAATCCTCGCCGGTCCGGTGCTCCCCGTAGATACAGGATTTGCAGCGTTGCAAGCATCGTAACCAGCTTCGGTCACTTCGACAACATTATGTTGCCCATTAGTAAAGTTGAACACTGCAAAACGAGAAGAAAAAAGAAGGAAAAAAAAACAGTAAACAAGAAGTTCCGGTTCAAATCATCAGTTGAAGTTCAGATTTTGAGCTTAAAAAACACTGACCTAGAACATCCCCAACAAGGAAATCTTTATTGTCAGCCCAATCATCATAAAAATCATCGTTATTATTAGCAGGGATTCCCCAACCGGTGGAGTCTCCCACTGTGTAAGTTCTGCCATAAGTACTCTGCAACAGATTTGCAGCTAAAATTACTAAAAGAGCAGCCATGGTACTTTTCCCACCCATTTTTTTTCTCTGAAAAATTGGTGTGTTCTCTGGTTACAGTCGCCCCCTCCTAGATCTCTCTACTTTTCTTTCTTTTTTCCTGTAATGTGTGACTGTATGTTTATCCTTATCTTAAGGCAAGAGAGTATATTTATAAAGAGAGAGTGACAAGTGTTTTGGAAGATGATGAAGAAGCTTCTGGGTATGACTTTTATTCATTATTATTACGCCCTTAAATTTTGACAAATGATCGTCAACAATTCAAACTAGAAAAAATGGAAGAGATGGGAGTCGGAACCGGACGGGAGTCTGCAGAGTGGTTGAATTGAGACTAGATAGGCTTTTCGGATCGGAAAAAAAATCGAAAATCAACCCCGACGAATTTGGATGGTTAATGAAATGTAAGTTTAAAAATCGCAATCCTTCAACTTGACCCGAATTCTTTTTTATTTAATATATAATTAATTTTCATTTTTATAATGTAAAAAATAAATATTTTATATCTAAAATAGTAAAAATAACTTAAAAGTTATTGAAAAGTTATTTTTTTTAATATTTATGAAAAAGATTTTGAAGTTTTGTCAAATGATATATAAAAAGTCATAAAACAAAACTCATTTTGTCAAAATAAAGTCTAAAATTTCAAAACAAAAAATTAATATCGAAAAAACGAGAACCAATCAAGCCAAACTTAATTATGATGGATGCTTCAAAAAATCCAAAAAAATTCAACCAAATCGAGTCGATATCACCCTAAATCGTCACTATACAAGTTTCATACATCATAAGTGAATAATAACATGACGTTTAATCGTTGAATAAAATAAAAAATCGTGAAGAATGTATAAATAAATATTAATAATTGTATTCAAATATAATTAATTATTAATGGATTATAACTATTATAACTAAATATTAGAATAATTTCACAAGACATTCTTAAACTATAAATCTCATTTTAAATTGGTCATTAAACTTTAAAACATTTTAATTACATCCAAAACTATTGAGGTTAAGTTGGTAAGGTGCTTACATTTCTAAAGCATTAATTTAACTGTTAAATTACATGTCATGTCACATGTGTCCGATTTAAAATGAAATTTAAAGAAAACGTAAAACAAGAAATAATGTAGAACTGAAAATATAGAGATTGTGCGATAAAGCTTTATTAAAAGCTTGAAAACCTCAAAATCAATATTTTTACATCCATTTTCATAATATTCATTTTATTTAAAATTTACATTTTAAATTATGTCTCATGAAATCGATGTCTAATTTAAGTGTTGAATTAATGATTTTAGTAACAAAAGGACCTTATTGATATAGCTTTGATATTTTAAGAATGCAATTAGAATATTTTAAAGTCTAGGGACTAATTAAAATGAGGGTTGTTGTTTAAAGATGCCTAATGTAATTATCTCTAAAATACTAATAACTTTAAGATTTAGGACTTAGTGTTTAGAATTTTAATATTACTTACAATAATTATTTAAATAAAATTATTAATATTTATTTACAAGTCTACTTTTTTTTTTTTGTTTTATTCAATGGTAAACTGCATCGTTAATAGTATGGGTTAGTTTTGGCTTTGGTCATTTAATGGAAAAAAGTTACGATTTAGTCACTAAACTTTTTAAAATTATTTTTTTGTCACTCTGTTGTAGAGGTGCTCATGGGTTGGGCTGGGCCCAAAAAATTTTCGACCCGCATCCTAGGCTCGGGCCCGGCCCGGCCCGGCCCAAAAAAATTCCTAAGCACTAGCCCGGCTCAACCTATTTTTTTAATAAACACCAAAAATTTATTTTAAAAATAAAAAATAAAAAAAGTATTTTAAAAATATTTTAAAATTAAACATATATATATTTATTATATTTGGGCCGGGCCAGGCCAAAAAAGTGATGCCCGAGGCCCGGCCCGTTTTCTAAATGGGCCTCATTTTTTTTGTCCAAACCCATATTTCGGGCGGGCCGTAGGGCTGGGCCGCCCGGCCCATGGGCACCTCTAGTCTGTTGTGTGAAGTGACACTTTTTAGTTGGTATAATAATAATTTCAGTTCTCAACTTTTACCTTTTTTCAATTGGACCTTGGTTCTATATAACAATTATAAAAAAAAATAGAAAATTCTATACAAAAAATCTAGAAAAATAAAATCTAAAAATGTTGTTATTGAAGAACCAATATGTATGGGAAACAAAGAAAATTATCATTCAATAGAATCCAATAACAAATTAAAAGCAGAACAAAACCTAAAAAAGTTAAATCAATAATAGTGCAGTTTAGTTAAGTGACCAAAAACGAAAATTTACTCATAGTTTAGCAATTAATGATGTAGTTTACCCTTTTGGTTATTATTTATTAACGGTGCATAGAACATGCATAGAATATTCTCTCCGTATAAAATTTGAGTATGAAAATCGTAAATTAAATAAATTATAAATTACAAAAGCAAGTCCCATGTGTGAAGAATGAAAAAAATTGTTTAGTGGCCAAAGATAGAGAATCCAACGAAAAGGGGTCCTCATTCACATGCTTGACCACTATAGTTTTAACTTTTAAATCATAAAGGGACTAAAAAAACAAATATCCCTCAGGTGTGCCAAAAAAAGGCACACCCTTTTTTAACGTTTAAACTTTCAACAAAGTTGGATTTTTCTTAATTAAATAATAATTGGAGCTAAATGAATCAGGATTCCCAAAAATTTTATTAAAAGTCTCACCGATTTCACATCAATTCCACTAAGTCCATCATTAAACAAGTTTAAATTAAATTATCAAAACATTATTTCAAACATGGTCTCTTTTGAGAAATAATATATGAGACCTAATTAAAACTTTTAAAAATTTGAAGGTCTAATTTAAAATTTTAAAAGTTTAAGAGATTTAGTTAGTATTAAAAATAATAATTTAAGGACTTGATTAAAATTGCGAAAAACCTCCAATGAAAAATTACCCTTTAATTTTTTTGAGTATTTGTAAAGTTTTAAATTAATTTAATAAAAAATTGTATTTTGGCCTCTGACCGCTATCTCCAAATGTAAAAATTTATAGTTTAAACCCTTAAAATTGTAAAATTTTACATTAATACTGACGAAAAAATTACATTTTAGCTCTCTCAAAAATTATAATTCAAATTCGATTTTAAAATTTTGACTTCTCTAATGCCTATATGTACAAATTTATTACTTTCTTTTATTAATTTTAATAATCCAAATAGAATATAAATACATTTTTTTACATTTTATTAATTTTAATCTCATTATAGGTTCCGATCATATCGGTTTTTTTTTTACACAATGCATAGAACTATCCATAGCCTCTTCCTAACCCATAAATAAGAAGATAATACGTTTCAACACGCTCGAACCTGCATTGAGAATTAATAATAATTAATTGAAATGTGATGTTTCCCCACCTTTAAAAAAAAAAGGGAAAAATATTTATGGAAAGGCATCCAACACACCTAACAAAAAGCAGTCCATTTAAAAATATAAATAAATACTCGTATAGCAGCCCATGATTCTTTTATAAAAAAAAACTATTTAAGTTGTTTTAATTATATTAGAGCTTTGGGATCAGTATTGTTGCCAATGTAAGAGAATATGGATTTGACTGTACTAAAATACATTATCCTCCTATTTAAGAGTTGAGTAAAGGCTATAGATAGTTCTAGATATTGTATAAAAAAAATACAGATATGATAAGAACCTATATAAATAAATAAAACTTTTAACAGAATAATTAATTTGTTTTATAAGACAAAATGTAATCCGAATTTTAATATAAAAACTTCATGCTCTACATTTAAAAAAAACAAAAAGAAATTAAAAAAAAAAAAAGGAGAAATTGCTCGAAATGTGAAAAAAATAGGCATAGATTGGTTTAAAGTTTGGAGTATATGCACGTGCTCTCTTCCTCCCACATTTGCTTTTTATAGCACACCCCGACATTGGTCAAAGAAATTACCTATTTTATATTTTATATTTTATATTTAATTGAGCTTAGATGAATGTAACAAGTTATAAACAACGTTAGAGCGCAATTGCAGAATTAAACAATTTATATATTTTTCTCCAATTTATATGCAAAATATTTTACTATCTTTCGAATTTCGATGTGGTTCAATAAAAAATTTCCACAATAACAACGTGACACACACTCGTTTATACTTTATACATACAGAGTAAATTAAAGGAATGTATATATATATATATATATATATTATAAAATTTAAGAAATTAGGATATTTGTCGATTGAATTTTAGTTCAATTGGCATGCATTATTATTAATACAGGAGAATATGAGTTCGAGTATGCCGAATCACATTATCATCCTCCTATTTATAGATTAGGAGGGGTTATGGGTAGTTCTAGGCATCATATTAAAAATATTAGTTTCACGCATATTACAGTGTGTGTTTTTAACCACGTCAGCTAAAAATGAGCATTATAGAATGTGTTTTCATTGAAAATTAATAATGTAACTTCTTTGGTTAGATAGTTAAATAATAATGTTTTTATCCATGAGTCTTGGGTTCGGTTCTTTTTCTACTTGTATTTGTATTTTTTATTTAATGTTGTTTTAAGTTTTTTTAAAATAATATTTTATTACATTAACTCATTTAGTTAGATGGTTAGATAATTGTGATTTTATCTTTGAGTCCCAAGTTTAATTCCTTTATAAGCATTTTAATATGTATTTTTATTCCATTTCGTTTCAAGCTTTTTATTATTATTTTTAGTTAATGTATATAATTAATAAATATATTGTTTTCAAATTTTATTTTTATTTTTAATTCATCTTTTTAACTAATAATTATTTTATTTATAAAATCAAATAATTATTGCAAATATAATTATTTTTAGTAAATATAATTTTAATATATGTAATATTTAATTTACAATTCATATTAGAAATCGCCATACCCACAATATAGGTGGAGAAAATAAATAAAAGAGTTAGTTGATGTTTATTATTTGATTTTATAAATTAAATAATTATTAATTAAAAATAAAAATTTAAAATAATATATTTATTAATTATAAAAATTAATTAAAATAAAATTTTGTTAAACAATATGAAATAAAAAATGCAAAAATTACTTATAGAAGGAATTAAACCTAGGATTCAAAGACGACATCGTAAATATCTAACCATAATTATCAATTTTTAATGAAAACTCGTTCTGTAAAGCACATTTTCAACTGACATGATTGAAAGCATACACTGTAGGACGCGTTTTTCTTTCTACAACATATCCTAGTAAATATATATTAAAAAGAAAAACAGCTTAAAGGGGCATTTGAAAGTGGAGAAAGAGTTTTTGTTTTTATTATTTTTAAGTGAAGCCCAAAGGACTTTCAATTACAACTTGTATAAGAGGAATTTGGCCCAAGCATTTGAATGAGTAATTGGGCTACAAGATTGGTGGGCTCTTTTTAAGAAAATTGTTTATTTATATCATATCAGAAAATTTAGTTTTATTGTTAAATAAACTGTAATGGATTTTTATTTTATTATGATTTTTAGATTTTTTTTCTAATTATTGTTGAATTTTTATGATTATTTAAATTATCGTGTTATAATGGAATTAATCGATTAAATTAAGAATTAATGATTTGAATAGTTTAACTATCAGTGCGATTCTTGGTAATATTTTTTAATTTTATATTTTAATTATTTATTTATTTTCTATGAAAGAAACAAATTGCTAGTAATTCATATGGCCCAGTACTCCTCACTGCGAATCGAAAGTTACCTAAATTTCTTTTAAGAATGGAATTATATGATTTGAGTAAAAAAAAATATTTATTTGCGGTGAAGGATAAGCTCCATCAACACAATAAAGGCTTTAACCTCAGCATCAATAAAACATTACGACACATTGAAAATTAACTTTATCACAACTCAAGTATGACATATCTAGAATGATTGTAAGCAACTATTACGATAAGAAAATCAGTCTCAGATGGTCCAAAGTGGTGGGCAAAATCGATTGTGTGGCCACCTAATTGGAGAAGACATCAACAAAACCATCCCGAAAAATCATTTGCAAAAGCAAGTCTAAAAAACGTGTTGAAAGAGCAGACAAAAACTTCTAAAAGTGGAGACTTATAAGCAAGGGAAAACAATATATATATATAACTAAAGAGAACACGAGTTCAAACCGACTCATGAAATCATTTATAATTCTGAAATGCTCTCAAAACAAAAACAGATTAAGAAGCCGACGAAGAGCCATTCACTTTCTAAGAGAAATTGTTCGTGGCCGATGGAGTTTCAATGACGATAGACACCGTTGTCCATTACAACTTGTGAAGACAACAGACAAAATAGATCTATAAACTGAAAAGAGAGAAGACACATGGTGCAAATAAGGACAAAAAAAAGGAAGAGAGAGTTGGTAGGAGAGAGAAAAAAGCAGGTGGTAGCTAGCCCGAACGCTGGCAACACTATTGGGCAAATCAAGGGAGAAGAAGCTAAGGTTTGAAGAAAAAAGAAATTAGGGTTTATTATAAAATAATCTTCCAAAAATTACCTAAATTCAAACAACGAAATCAAATGTCACGTAATTCGTTAGTCTATTATATCTCACTCTAATTATTTTTTTAAAAAGACTATAAATAACTTAAAATTACAAATACAAATAAAAATACATTTCAAGGAACCAGAAGTATCAAATTATTATAGCATAGATTGTCTAAGACATCACAAAGTATAATCATACCATTCGGCACAACTAGAACAAAAATTAATTCAATTCAGACTAAAGCCAACAAATTGAACTAAAACTTACAAACGACAACAAAAACTCGAAACTCATATATATAATATACGATAATAAATTTTAAACTTAAATACTCAAAATTAAATAATTTTACATGGATTATTCAAAGATTTTATTTTAAAAAAATCGAAATGTTAGTTTTTCTTGTAACAAAAGAAAAGTGATTAATTGTGGTTATCATATCTTAATAAAAAGATTGAATTAAGTGTGCAAAATTCCAAAAATTGTTATTACTTTGGAAGTAAAAAGTAACAGGTCATATTTTACCTTTTGATTACCATCATTGGCCCTCTTCTTAAATGACATCTTATCAATTTTAGTTTTTTCTCTTTTATTTGTCAAATATTTAGCTTAAATTGTTTTTCAACATAATTTTTATTTTAATCTCTCAAAATTTTATAATTTTATTTTAAATTTTAAAATCGAATTTTTAACTTTGCCCTAATTTCTAACTTTGCTCATGAAAAGCATCAATAAAAGCTTAGTACTAAAGCCATTTGCTCCATATTTCTTTTGCTAGTGTTGTTGTCGCTATCATGAGTGTGAAATTCTAAGGAAAACTTGATGATAGCTTTGCTTTCTTTTTTTCTAAAAGATAATTGTTTTATAAAAATTAAGATATTAATTTCTCTATTTTAAATTGTTAATTTATCGGGATTTGATATATATGCTTTATGAAAAGTTAATCCATTTAGTTTTGAATCGTATGAAATGGTTATTAAAGTCCTTTTCAAACATTCATTTGTTATAGGTTCAAAAAGTTAACCGGTTATTGTTGGAAAGATTTTAATTGAACACCACCCGACCCGAACAAAACTAGGTTCATATCGTAAAATGGATGAAGACACCTGTAATTGTACCCAAAAAAAATGATAATACGATTAAACCATATCATTGAATAGATGGCTTGAAAATCAACAATTTAATAATTTATATTCAAGAAATTAGTAAAAATTAGTAATTCAAACAATTTATACATAATATGTTAGCAAAAACCAGTAATTTTAGTTAATGTACTATGATCAAATTCACCAAAGAAGTGGTTGATTCTGGAAAGCACAAATTCATGGTTTGACTGTGTTTATGTGTCTCTCATTTATCAGCTCCCTCAAAGTAAAAATACATATATAGGCGGAAAGTGGTGAAGATGAGAGGGAATAATAGTTCAAAACAACACATACGATGATGGAATCAAGTTCCTGCAGATGGATGGCTAATTACTACATCAACTGTCCAAACATACTCCAATTAATTGCACCAAACGTTTCTATTAAATGGTTCAGAATTTCAAAATGTTCTAATTGAGTCTTCAAAAAATATGATAGAGCATATTTAAAACATGTATATACTTTATTTTTAAGGTATCAAATTCAAATGATCAAATACAATAGGCATAAAAATAGGCAGACATTGAACCTTTTTTATGTTACTCGAACTTGAATGAGTGTCTGCCTTCGAAGATCACATCCTTATATCCATACGAGTACCGAGAATAAATGTTTGCAAGTTGTGAAATGATCATCTCACGAGGCTACTGAAATATGCCATTGCCAGCCCCCCCTAGTCCTTCAGGTAAGATTCTGATTATTAACCTGAAAAGACCAATGGCATGTTAACCCATGGGCAGTGGTAGCAGAAAAGCAATGACAAAAGAAAAGGTATTTCAACCTCTTGCCATCCATTACCGTCCCCACAAACAGCGCATATTTTCTAACAAGCATGAGCCCCCCATTGGTTCCAAAATCCCAAACCCATCAATCAAATCCCATCATCAAGTGGCTCCAGCTTGCCCTCCCATGGTTAGTCAAGCTGGTTCAACTAAACCAATTTCACAAAGGCAGCTAGCTAAGCTATATTGCATTACAAATACCATTTAAGCCTCTTTGCTATTGACTAGCTTAAGCTGCTACTCTCTGTTAGGCTCAGTTTAGCTTTGTTTATATGCCATTCTAATCAACAAGTCAATTAATCAATTCTCTAGAACAACCTTATACCTTATTGGCAACCTTAAATTCCAGCCAAAGTACTGCACTTGCACTCTTGTAAGTGCAGGATATGCAAGAAATGGAAAACCCAAAGGCTTCAACAGGTCATCAGCTTGAGCCAAGGGATACTTACAGAGTTGCTTATGTAATCCATTTCTTGCTTGGTGCAGGCAATTTGCTTCCGTGGAATGCTTTCATCACGGCTGTTGATTACTTCGGTTATCTCTACCCTTCCAAGCATGTCGAAAAGGTTTTCTCCGTGGGTTACATGAGCACCTCGGTGCTGGTTTTAGTTGTTATGATAAGTTCGAGTTCATGCTGCCGGACAAATCTGGCTCTGACTCGTAGGTTTAGACTGAACATGGGGTTTTCCATGTTTCTTCTCTCCCTAATGGTGGCTCCGACTATAGACTGGGTGTGGCAGGGTGGTTGGTCTGAAGAGAAACAGAATGCAGCCTATTTCGTGACGGTCACAGCCGTTGTAATATGCGGTTTAGCGGATGGATTGATAGCAGGGAGCTTGATAGGATCAGCTGGAAAGCTTCCAAAACAGTACATGCAGGCTATTTTTGCTGGAACTGCCTCTTCAGGTAACACTTTCACTGTTTAGTTCCCATCATGATTCTCCTATTGCTTTTCTGAATCAAGCAATCATCTAAGAGTAGTTTTAAACTATATCAATGACAAGAATGAAGTGACTTTTACATAAACCATATACAAGAAAACATGCCAAAAGCTAATATCAGACCTAGTGACCTTCACTGCGTGTCTTGAAAGGATTTTTCAGAGTATGAAATTTATTCCATGAAAGTGCAACCTTTATTCCTCTAATCTCCATATTTCCTGTAAGAATGACCATAACAGTTGCTGTGTGATCTGCAATGTTATGTGACTCCAATATCTAACTAAATTCGACATACAGGTGTGCTGGTTTCACTCCTGCGAATAACAACTAAGGCTTCACTTCCACAAACCCCAGAGGGCCTGCGAGCAAGTGCTCACTTCTACTTTATAGTCAGTGCAACTATCCAGCTTTGTTGCATTCTTTGCTGCAATTTGCTATACAAGTTACCAGTTATGCAACAACATTACAGGATTCTTGGAGATGACCCATTTTGCTCCAGGCCACAGTTTTGGACCGTGGCAAGAAAGATCTGCTGGCCAGCACTTGGGATTCTCATGATTTACGTAGTGACCCTGTCGATTTTCCCTGGATTTATAGCCGAGAACCTGGAGTCAAAATTTCTACAGGACTGGTATCCTGTTTTACTAATCACAGTGTATAATGTGGCAGATTTCATGGGAAAGTCTCTGACTGCAATATATGTTCTACAGAGCATTAAGAAAGCTACATGGGCTTGCATATCCAGGCTTTTATTTTATCCGCTTTTCACAGCTTGCCTCCATGGACCGAAGTGGCTTAAGGGTGAAATACCAGTAGTGGTGCTTACATTTATGCTCGGACTGACTAATGGATACCTAACAAGCGTGTTGATGATCCTAGCCCCCAAGACCGTACCAGTGTCAGAAGCAGAATTATCTGCAATCGTGCTGGTCGTGTTCCTGGGGATCGGTTTGGTCAGTGGCTCAGTTCTTGGTTGGTTTTGGATCATTTGATCCCCTTCCTCAGCTCCCCTTGTCTCCCAACAGCTTGTTTTCCTTGCAAAAGGAAAAAAGCTTTGCCTTCATGTGCTCCCCAATCTGTGAAAAACACCAGAAGGAAAAAATCCAAGATCTATCAAAAAAATCTGGGTGTTATCTTCTTTAGCTACACCATACATGAGTAATTAATTTGATCACAGTTTTCCTTCATTTTTTTTTTCTGCAAAGAAAAGAAAGAACTCATAAAGTTGGATTAAGGCACAATCTTTGATTAATTAAGTCAAAAAGATAACGTGAAAAGAATTGAATATTCTCGCCTGCACAAAGTTTATTACCATCCAAAGGCAATGAATAATAACAAAACAACCAAAAAGGAAAATACAAATAAAAAACAGTGGTTTTTGTCTTTTAATCTTTTGATAAGATCAACAACAGGGAATCTTTTTACAAATGATAATCATCAATAACCTGAATTCACAAAAAGGAATCAAAATAGATGGATTGAAAAGAAAGAAACAAGAACATTCACTGGAAGATTTATTTTTCATATATTATTTATATTTCCTTTTACATTATATGGTATTACCAAGGATGAGAAAAGGCAAAACAGAGTTCTCAATAACTACACATAATTCACTCATATCATTTCTACTTAAAAACAAAGAAAAAGGTAACATGAACAAAAAAAGTCAGAAAAATAGCTAAATATACAAGCCATGTCAGAGAAGGCTCTTAAGAAGCAGCAGTCAAAGGTGGAGGCATTGAAGAAACTCCATGGATAAAGCTTGGCTCTGGTACTTCACTCAAATTTTCCCCATCTTCTTCTTCCTCAGCATCCCAAAGAAACCTTGCATATGATGCTAGCACAAAACTGCAAATTTTCATCAAAACAAAGATGACAATATTCAATCAATCATTGTGTGGTTGAACATAAACGATTAAACCCATTGTTTAGAATTTAGTTTTTTTGGGGAAGGAGGGATTTACCAGTCATCAGGAGCTGCTTTAACAGCTTGATCGAAGTAAGTTTCAGCTCTGGAACTATCTTTGTGAGTTTCCCAGATTAAATCAGCATACATAGATAGAACATTCCCGTCATTTGGATTAGCCAAGATCGCCCTCCCGCAGTATTCCTCGGCTTTCACGAAATCCCCACGAACCTGTCCGGTTTTCCCACATTAGATAAACTCAAAAACTCGTTTTATTTTACCCTTCATTTATTTTTTTTTAAACTTAATTGCGTATCCTTAAATAACGACTTAAAATTTAAGTTAGTCTCAAGTTTGCTAATCAAATGTCCTTCTAACCATTAGTTTGAAAAAGAAAAAAACACAGAGATCAGATATCAGCTCAAATTTAAGGTAAAAGATATGTATCTAGGCAGTTTAAATCTAATCTAATGCAAAAACAACTCTTATTTACAATTTAATCACGAATTTTAAATATAGTTCATAGTGGATTCAACCTGACTGACACAATAGGATTCGATTAAAATGTTTTGAGATTTAAGGATCAATTTAAAATGAAGTAACAGTTTGGGATGTTTGATGTAATTAAGCATTAAAAAGAATCCAAGTTACCTCTTTTAAGAATCTAGCGTAATTGCTGAGGAGAAGTGAATTTCCAGGATTAGCCTCGATCATTTTCTGATAATACAACTCGGTACCATCGTTTCCGTTATTCGAATCCCACGAGCTCCATTCGTTATCACCACCACTGTCCGATCTACCACCACCATCAGCCCCGCCAATTTCACACTCTTCCTCCACCGCGAGCGACGCCGTTCTCCGCCACTGAAATCCAGCTTCTTCTCTCTCCACCTCCTCTTCTTCCTCAACAAAGATCGTATTCAAGATCCCATTGTTTCGCTTAACTTCTCTCATCTTAGGGACCACCATCTCCCTCAGATCCGTCTCCGACACCGCCCTCGTCATCCTCCTGCTTGGGTCATCGCCCGACCCAACAGAAATCGAGCTCGAGCTCGAGCTCGAACACAAAATCCTGAGCGAAACGGATCGGGTTCGGCCAATCAGGTGCAACGAATCGAGCTCCGGCGACGGCTCCTTCGAGTGTGGGACCCATGAATTAAGTAACGGCATCGATGCGCTCCTTAAAAGCATGTTGGACTAAATTGAAAAGTTAAGAAAATTAAAGGGTGAATATGTAGAAATAAGCCAAAGATTTGGGGTATCTAATGCTTCTCAGCTGCAATTGCAGCGTTAAAAGAGAAGTTGAGAAAGAAGGGAATAGGCGGTGCTGGATTTTTATCGGGAGAATAAGTGGATGTACGGAAATCATTTGGGCCGCTGATCTGATTGAACCTTTCATGGTGATGATCAGCACGTGGGTTTTTCCTCAGCTGTTTGGTTTCCGAGAAAGTAAAAGAAAGTAGATTTTTAGCGTTTCTACCTTATCACTATATTCATTATTTATTGATATTCATATAATCTTTTTATATATATAAATCTTAAAAATTATTTTCCTAATTAATATGGGCAAAATACCAATGAAAGCCTTTTTTTTTAATTACTGAAATTGGCCCATTAAAAAATTAATTACAGGAATGGTCAAATTCCCCGAAAACGCATCCACGTCAGCACGTTGTCAGGTGACAAGGTAGGAAAACGCTTCCTCAAGGGAGCGCTTTGCCTACGTGGACATAAAGCGCGCCCTCAAGAATGCGTTTTGCCCGTATCTCCTGCTGGTTAGAGTTTTGGGTTTTTGTTTTAAGGTTTAGAGTTAGGGTTTTAAAGAAAAAATTAAATAAATAAAGGATTAGGGTTTAAGGTTTATTAATTAAATTAATTATAAATTTTTCAAAATTATATTAGGTTTCGTGTTTATGGTTTTAAAAAAAATCAATTAAATTAGGGTTTAGGATTACTTGAGTAAATTAATTGAAAATTTTTAAAAAATTAAATTAGGGTTTAGTGTTAATTTAAAAAAGCTCCCACGTGGACGCTCTTTTGCTACAGTAGCTCTTGAAAAAATAATTTCAAGAAGACGTTTCTGAGCAAATAGTGTCAAAAACGCTTTAAGCAGGATGCTTTGTCAATAAAAGTACTGAAAGAAGCTCCCACGTGGAAGCACTTTTGCTACAGTAGCTCCTGAAAAAATAATTTCGAGTATACGTTTCTGAGCAAATAGTGTCAAAAACGCTTTAAGCATTATGCTTTGTCAGCAAAAGTACTGAAAGAAGCTCCCACGTGAACGCGTTTTTGCTACAGTAGCTCCTAAAACAATAATTTTGAGTAGACGTTTGGGAGCAAATAGTGTCAAAACGCTTTAAGCAGGATGCTTTTTCAGCAAAAGTACTGAAAGAAGCTCCCATATGGACGCGCTTTTGCTATAGTAGCTCCTGTTTGGCCTGAGGCTATAAATGAGGCAAATTTTTTCTCAGATTGCATAAGTTACAGCAAAAAAAAAAAGAGTCTAAGAAGGATAGAAATTAAAGATGAATGAACGTATTAGTGCTGTTATTTACTATGATGGTGAGGTTCGTCACACCGAGAACGGTGTTATTTTTTATCGGAGAATACAGTGCGACTGATTTTTAACCAGAACATAGATTTGACAGAACTTCGTAAAAGAATTAGGCGTAAAATATTCGGAATGACGTCAATAAAAGTTCTGTCTATTATTTATCGGTTTTGTTCTTCTGTTGATCCAGTGACATATGACTCGTTCGACGTAAAATGTGCTTGTAGCTTGGAAGTAATGGTGCAAACTCATCTCGCTAGTGGAGCACCCTATACGAAGTTATATGTGCAATTTACATCGCCAAATGATGCACTTGCGACTGCTGTTCGAGAGGTATACACGACCCCTGACCGACACTTGGTTAGTGGGTTACAAAATACGGAACAACTCATGTTTGGTAGCGGTATGGAATACACATCCCCTGCACGACACTCTGTCAGTGGATGGGACATGCACCTTGATGGGTCGATGTTTGATGCTGGAAATACGTATTGGAGAACGGCATCAACTTGTAGTGGTTGGCAATCCACATCCAATTGGGGACGTTATGAAATGCCCAGAAGAATGGATGATGTACTCCCTACGACGTCCACCGGTGAGGGGACCTCGTATGTTACAGATGATGGTGGGTTAAAAGATGACTCCGATGTGGATCCACCTTAAGAGCCCGGGTCCGATGGTGTAGAAGTTGTATTATTTTCTGAACTAGAGCCTATTCCAACCGAACCTGAAAATGTCGAAGGGGGTTCAGATGAATAAGAAGATCCAAGATTCAGGACATACTCACCTCCAGCCCATATGCATAATGTCGATCTGTCTGTAAATGATGCGTTGGAGTTTCCAGATCTACCACATAGGTTGCATGATCGCACAAGTTTGATACTAGATTCCGGTGAATTTGAAGTTGGTAATGAGTTTTCCAACAATGATAGTTTTATTGGTGCATTGAAACAACATTTTTATTGTAAAATGACTTACCCTTTTGAAAAGAGTAAGTCATTTTTCGGAAAAGAGCTCCTCAATATATAATTTTGCTTTTATATAAAAATTAACTTAAATCAAGTTTAATATTATTATATTGATAATAAATTTTATTTTTATTTTTGAAAATATTTAAAATATTAATATAAAATATTATATTTTTAATATTATTAAACATACGTATTTAATTATTTATATTTAGTCATATAATAAATTATTAATATAATTAATATAATTTATTATTTTTAATAAATTATTTAATATTTAAATTTTATTTTAATATTAAATTTTAAAATAACAATTTTAAATAATATTATTCACATATTATTGAAAATATCAATATTAATTTTTAATACTAAATATTTATTACAATTATAAATATATTAATAATAAATGTTTTGTAGTATAAATGTTAAAATATGTCTTAAGTCTATATACTCTTCACAAATTTGCAATTTAGTTTCGTACTTCTATTTTCAAAAATTTAGTCCCTCTACTTTTCAGATTTGAAAATCAAGTCCAACTGTTGACATTGTTGATTTTTTTGTCAATTTTGTTAATGTCACATTTTAAATAAAAAATACTCAATTGATAGTAATGTAACTAAAAAATAATCGTTGCAATGAACCTAAATTTAATAAAATATTTTTAATATATGTAAAATATAAAATTATAGATGTAAAATAAACTCAATTAAACAATGAAAAATAAAAAAATCTTAAATGTATGTTTGTTTAATTGAAAATAACTTTTATGAAATATTTTTAAAGAACTCGCCAAATAAAAGAAAATATTTTATATAGATTCGTCCAAACACCAAAAAATATTAACTTTTTTAGAAAAATAAGTCATTTTTTAAAAACTATTTTTCGAAAGTCATTTTCAATGAAAACGGAGCCTAAAATTAAAAAAACATGTTTAAATTTTAAAACACATATAAATGCCGGCGCGTAGCGGGAAGGATGGTGTTGACCAAGTTGGGACCGTGGTGCGCAAGTGGTGGAGCCACACGGTGGGTGGCTGGGTGGGTCCATACCATAGTCCATGGCTCTAAATGAGGTGGGCTGTCGTTCATTGGTTAAAGTGGGATCTTCTTTCCCTAGATTTTTTTTTTTTATTCTGCCTACCCTAATCCCCCATCTTTTGCTTTCTAGAGACCAGCAAATCAAAAGGATAATATCGTCTTTTGACCTCTCTCAATTATTGATTTATTTCTTAGATATTTTCTTTCGCCTTTTTTTTTTCACACAGCAAATCAAATCATATTTTTAGAAAGCATATTTTTAAGAGGTAAGATATGGTTGTGGGGATGATGGGAATATAAATCATAATTTCTAAAGATTGCTAAACTTTTTAATTTATCACATCTCATATTGAAAGTTATTATGTGTCACTATTTGATTGGCTGATAGTGTCGCATCAGCACAAATTAAGGTGTTAGAATAGAAGTACCAACTCGATAAAAAATTCAGACATTAATTTAATACTTTTGGACAAGTTTAGGGGACAAATTACAAATTATAAATTTATATGTCGTTAGAGAATATAAGTTTTATTATTATACAGTTTTAAGTTTTAAACAGTTTTGTAAGTTAATTTAAAATATCCGTTAAGCTCACAAGAAAAATTATATTCAATTAAAATTTCAATCAAAAGTTAGCAATGAATCGAGTCCTTTCAAATTAATATTTTCATTGAAGCTCGCATGGCTTGAGCCCTTGAATTTAATTTTACATCAAATCTTTGATGATACGTTAAGTAATGATGTGATGAATAACGTAGTGATTGACATAAAAAATGGTGGTTATATTTTTATTAGGGTTAAATTAATTTGTAATTCTTTTCCACGAGAGAGTTTTTCAATGTTTCGCCTGAAATTTATAATTTTTGTTTTCAATCCTAAGAATCTAAATAATATGAAAATTAATAAGACATGAATTTTAAAATATTCTCAAAAAATATTAAAAAATTTATTTACATATAAATCAAATATCTATAAAATACTCCACTTATTATTTGCATTCAATATTATCCAAATTGAAGTGTCGAATACGGGCGTTGATTGAGTTTTAGTTCGATTAGTATCGACATTGTTGTCAATGTAGGAGGGCGTACCTACTTAAGGGCTGAGAGAGACTATGAATAGTTCTAAACATTGTATCAAAAACATGTGTAAATATCAAACACAAATACTTTTAAAAAAATTCCTACTCGAAGCCACCATACAAATAGATATGAACGTCGTAGAATCCAAAGAGAGAATTTGATAGTCAAGTTATTATAAAAGCATGAAGAACCCAGAAAATAATCTCAAGTGCAAGTCCCTATCAAATTTATCATACATAAAATTCCAGCCAAACACTATCTTTTTCACAAGTGAGAAAAAAATATCAACTTGGTTTACATCCCTCCAATCAAATCCTCCTTCCTGGTAGGTCATAATTTTTCTGACCATTTTAAATAAATAAATGTCGTTTGTAGAAATGATTAACTAGTGGATAGTGATGTTTTTGTCCATAATTTCTAATGTTTCATGATATTTATATATATCATAAAAAATATAATATCTATTTTAAATACTTTTATTTAGATTTAACAATTAAACTATTATGACAAATTTATATGGAACATAATTAAAATATCAACATAAACACTTGTAAAAAATTTAATTAGGCATAAAATAGTGCTCTCAAAATTCATATTAAACAAATTATTAACATTTAATGTTTTGTATAATTTTATATCATTTTAAACACGTAAAATATAACACAAAAATATTTATAAATGATATGCCTAATGTAGAAACTATAATTTTGTTTCAATTATATATATATAATTTTAATTTTGATTTAATTGTAAATATTTTAAAAACTAAATAAATCCAATAATTTTCATGTTAGGTATATAAAATTTTTCCTAAATGATGCTACATCGAGTACGATGTTAATTATTTGTGAAAATTGAGCTAAATTTAATATTTATGTATTAAATTGTATAAAATCAAAGTTCGTATATCAAATTGAATATTGCATCATAATTGTACAAATAATCTTCTAAATTTAATCCCGAACTTTTAATTTTTTTTTGAACATTAATATCATTTGCTATTTTGGATACAATATCTAAAACTACTCATAACCCCTTCCTAATCTTTAAATAGGAGGATAATGCTCTAAAGCACACTCGAACCCACATCCTTTCCCACTGACAACAACACTAATACTAATCTAATTAAGACTCAATCGTCCCGATACTTAATTTAATAACATTGCATTGTTGTCTAATAATCCAATCCTTTATTTTTATTTTTTTTTTCTGAAAAGCCTTTAAAAGTAAATTCTCAACTTCAATACTTTAAATTATATTTTATATCTATGCTTAGGTGTCATCAAAACAAACCCTTTAAATTCTAAATAAAGATATAGTTATAGATATGATTGATTGTTAATGTCCAAAACAACAAGTCAAATCTCAAACAATCATGTAGCATGTTGAATTTTTTTAATGGATATGTTTTGGATTCATTCATAATGCTAAAGTTTAAAAGTATTTTTTGTGGATTAAGTCTTAATTTGATTAGTATGGTATTATTGTTAATATAAGAAGATGTGAGTTTGAGTGCGTTGAAATGCATTATCTTCCTATTTATAGGTTAGAGAGGACTATAGATGGTTTTAAGTATTGTGTTAAAAATAACAGATATGATAAGAACATATAATAATAAAATTATTAAAATAAATTTGAATTTTTTTCTAAAATAATATTTCAAAGTAAATAAAAACCATTAATAACTTTTAAAAATGGTATTTTTTAAAAATACTTTTATATAAAATTTTAAGTTATTTTTAAAAAATCAACCAAAATGAAGGTGGTTAGGGGTATATGTGCAAATCCATTGCCATTAGCCCATTATCAAAGCCCACCAACCCTATGTTACCAACATTTTATTTATTCTTTTAAATATGTATTCGAAACTCGTATTCAACTCATTCGTAAATATGAAAATTATTGAATAAAATAATTGTAAATATGAAACTATGATATATATATATATATATATATATATATGACTCCCGAATACATAAAATCCTAAAAAAATTTAGTATATCTACGTTGACAAGTATTTATATTCAATAATCACACTAAAACTCGAATAATATAATACGATATATGACATCTAAACATAGAATTACTCAAAGCAACCGCTAATAGACTATACGACTTGTGTAGGAGTTACAAACAAGGTAGTTAATATTACACTGATGGCTCAACGGTTACAACATATTTACGAGCTAAGTTGAGTTATGGTCCAATTCTTAAAAAGAAAAAAAAAACCAAGGTTGAATTTAACTCAACTTGATCCATTCAAATAACTACGGGTAAGTAAAACTTGATTCAATTTAAAAAATAAAAATAAAAAATTGTTTGAATTTCAAGTTAATTGAATTGCATTATTTGAGTTATTCAATTTTTTTTTCAAATCAATTTGAACAAGTATTAGAAATTGTGTGACCCAAATTCCTGTTAAAAATAAAATACAAATGGCAAGATAGGGGGATCTATTAGGGCGAAGGCTGCACAAAGTTTTTAATCTTACTGCATCACTTCTATTTGACTTTGATTAGAATAAGATTTTTAAACTTATAAATAGACGTAATCGTCTCTCATCTTGTATCATTTGAATTTGACATGGAGAATTTTCTTCCCTCTGCCTGTGATTTTTTCTCGAAAGGGTTTCCACGTAAAATTTTGTGTGTTTTATTTTTCTCTCTTGCTTTGCGATTCATTGTCATTATTGACGTTCAATTTTACAATAAGCAATTCAATTTTTTGGAGTTTAATTCGAGTTGTAAAATTCAATTAGAATAATAAATTGATGTAAATACTCTTTGGATAATTTTTACTCGTTAGTTTTATAAAATATTTTTCAAATTTCTTTATAAAATATATTAAAATTAAATTATTTTTAAAATCTTTAAAATATATAAAATGCTAAATTATATGATGTCTTGAACAAATAAATTATTAAAATAAGTTTATCATACTAATTATCATATTTTCTTTTAAAAGTGTTCAAATATATATGATATTTGCGTTTTTTAACTTGAATTTTAGTCATATCGTCAACAAGATTTCAATATGACCAGTTTATTTATTTTTAATTTGACTTGAATAAATTTATTTGACTCGACTAATTTGGAAAATATTTAAAACGAGTTAAGATGATAAAATAAGACTCATTAACTGAACTAAATCAAATATTTTTCATTCGATTTGATAAAATGCTCACCCCTAAAAATAACTCATTTTATTATTTATAAAATTTTAAAAAACCGAAATTTAATTGCACACTATTATTTATTTATTTTATAAATTAATTTAAAAAACAATTTATTTAATATAAAATTTGGGTCTAAACCTAACTCCAGAACAATGAGCCCATTTAATCGAGGCCAGGCCACCAGGCCGTAGACCGGTCTAGTGTACAATGTACATCCAAGATTCATTTGTACTTATGAGCTATTTTAGTTGCTTTTAGCCCTTTACACGTTTGAGTTAGAGATTCCTTGAAGAAAAGAATTGATGAATGAACACGCAATTTAAGAAATATACAATAAATTAGATTATATTTTCGAGAAAATTAATTTTTGTATGTTAAATTAAAGAGTAAATTAATTATTTCTGTTAAAATTTTTATTAATTTTTATTATTAAAAATTTACGTGTCACCAACATTTGATGTTGATATATAAGAATTTGTTTTTATTTTCTGAATAAAAAAGATAGAATACAACTTTATGATATGTTTACGGTAGTGTGAGGTTACAATACATTCCAAAGGCTAATACCAATATTTGGAGGGTTAGTTCGAGACTTATTATAAGCAATTATATGTATAGGTCTCTAAATTTTATCATGCGAGTTTTAATCCTGTTAGTTCGGATTATACCCATTTTTAGTCCATTTGTATTATATTTATATTTATAATTGTGTTACTTGTTACATTTAAGAAAACAAAAAATACTTCAAAATTAAATTAATGATATTATCGTAATATCCAATGAGACGACAGCAGTTTGGCGGATTTTGATTTAAAATTATAAAAACTGGAGATATCCAATGATGCAACAATGGCAGATTTCTCCTAGATAATATAAGCAATCCATAAAACTTGCACTTCTCATTACACCCAATTTTTAAAGCAATTTATTTTCCATCGCTTCATCTTCAAGATCAAGAGTAATCCAACCGCCAATTCAATCCCCCCCCCCCTTTTTTTAATATTTTTCTTTTCATTATTATATCCTTGTTGAATCCTCAATTGTTTTCTTCTTCACAACCCAAAACCAAATTTCAGTATAAAGAAACTCTTTCAATGGCGTCTCTGACCTCAATTTCCCAATCCCACACTCTTCTCAAAAAACCCAACTTCACACCCTCTATTCCTCACAATTTGTCTTCCAGTTTCACCCCTCGGGACTTCCTGTTTTCCAAAACGCAGTCGTTTAAACTCCCCCAGATGGCTTCCCGGAGCTACGTCGTGTCGGCCTCGACGACGGAGACACCACGGAAGAGGTATCCTGGAGAGGCTAAAGGGTTCGTGGAGGAGATGAGGTTCGTGGCTATGAAATTGCATACCAAAGAGCAAGCTAAGGAAGGTGAAAAGGAAGTGAAACAGCCCGAAGAACATTCCGTACGGAAATGGGAGCCAAGCATCGATGGGTACTTGAAATTCCTTGTGGATAGTAAGCTGGTTTATGATACTCTTGAATCTATCATTGACAAGGCTGCTTTTCCTATCTGTAAGTTTCCTTTTTCTCTTTGTAGCTAATTTTTGTTCTTCTTTATGTTAATGACGTCTTTTTTGAATGGTTTGTGTACATGTTTATCTTTGTGTGTGTATATACCATAGCTGTTAATGTTTTATAGTTGGTTGAATATATGATTTTAAGATGGGTTTACAAGGGAGATTTGATTTTGATTTGATGGAGTTTTGGTTGAATATATGTCGATGCTGTACCAAATTTTCTTTACTTTTTTCTCTGTTTCTTTGATCCAATGGTCCGATGTAGGTACATTGTTGGCCTTTTACAGAGCCTTCGAAGCACGTTAGCATCTAAAACTAGATCATTTTATTCCTTGAAACGAATGCCCTTTAAAGCATCAATGGTGCTAAGCTAACTCCAGGTTTATGGTTTATCATGCATCACACAGTTCATAGCTTGCTCATGTTATGTATGTCCAATGATTCTTCACTATGGTTTTCCTACTGCTAGAAAACTAACTTGATATGCCCGGGTCTGCTGCAGATGCTGAATTCCGAAATACCGGATTGGAAAGGTCTGAAAAACTGGCAAAAGATTTACAGTGGTTCGAAGAGCAAGGTTATGCCATTCCCAAACCATCTTCTCCCGGTATTACCTATGCTGAGTATCTTAAAGAAATATCCGACAAGGATCCTCAAGCGTTCATATGCCATTTCTACAACACGTATTTTGCCCACTCAGCTGGTGGTCGGATGATTGGAAAGAAGGTAAAC
This sequence comes from Gossypium raimondii, assembly GCF_025698545.1. Classification (NCBI taxonomy): domain Eukaryota; kingdom Viridiplantae; phylum Streptophyta; class Magnoliopsida; order Malvales; family Malvaceae; genus Gossypium; species Gossypium raimondii. Next base: position 55,680,855 of record NC_068577.1, on the reverse strand, counting down.
TAACTAGTATATTACTCGGTCCTGACCTTATGAGTTTCGATCTAGTCAATACCCTATAGTTGTGCTTTTCTTTAAAACGAAGGCACTTCCTCCAATCCACATGGACCTTCCTCCCCCCTTATCTCGATTTAAGAACTAGTATACTCAAGCTCTCCTATTCCCTCCCTCTATATCAGGTAGCTCAGCAGATACTTAACAACAGGGAGTTGGAATTTTATAAATGGGACGGTGACCTTTCTCAACTGTTACAGAATGTCCGGGATAAGCTGAATAAAGTAGCTGAGGTATGTTATATCGAGTCATTGCAGAACTCTCTTTCCCTTTTAAGGCCGTGGTCTATAAGTTCATAGTAAATTTCATCACTTTTAACACCTATGTTCATCTTTGGTAATGCAGAGCTGGACTAGAGACGAGAAGAACCATTGTTTGGAAGAAACGGAGAAATCTTTCAAGCATTCAGGGGAGATCCTTCGACTGATATTGTCTTAATGTTCGTAACCACATGGTTGTTCTTGTTGTTTGTAAGTATGGGCGTAAGCCAATGTAAGTTAACTCTGGGTCAAACCCTGCATATATCATCATTTGGTTCAAGAACAAGATGACTATCCATTGTGTCTATCACAATTTGAATGAAGTTACAAAAGAATGAATCTTTGGCTAAGCTAGCATGACGGAAGTGCTTGATCTATTCTTGGCCTGAATTGCATAGATTTCATTATAAGTTAGGATGCTATAATTTGGTCATTTAGTTTTTTTTCGATATCTTTCATGTTTATGTTTATTTTATGGTTCGTGTTTGTACTTCCTAATAATGTCGTTTTTAAAGTTCGAATCTGCATTATTTCATTAAAAGTGCAATGTGCCTTACCTACGAATCAGTGGATACTAATTCATCGTACCAATTATTAAATAAAAGCTTATTAGCCAAACTTAAAAAAAAAACACTTAACAATTAGTGATTTAATAAAAACTTATCAATAGTCCAGTGACTTCAATAAAATTTTTTGCCTAGTTCAATTATAATTTTGCAAGCTTTTAAAATTAAGTGATCAAAACATGAACTTGCTAATAGCTTAGTAAGATCGAGCGACTTATATTTACTTTGATGGTATCATCTCAATCCAAGGATGGTAAAAAAATCTAGACTCAACAAGTTTCGAACTGACCCGATCAAATAAGGTAAGTGTTTTTTCTTTTTTGAAATCGAATTTCAAGACAAGTTGAGTCTAATCATAGTTTTGATTTTTCGGGTCAGATTTAAGGTGGATAAATAACAATTTAATTTCGGGTCAAAGTTAAGTTTTGTTGGGAACATATTAGGTGGAGTGAGGCAAAAACCACCCTACCCTGTTCCATTGCCATTGCTACATATCTCGCGCCTCCTTAGATTATAAATGTATTGAGCATACATCTGTATCAAAAAATCATATCTGGGAAAAAATACTGATGAATGAAGCAAAGGGTATCGTTCATCTAAGAAACAAAACAGAAGTTACAAAAGATTATTATAGTAAACATCCATGAAAAAAACTGATTCAAAAAGACTGAGCCTCTTTTACATTCAGTCATCAAATGTGCTCATAAATCCACCAATGAAACCAGCTCCATTGCAGTCTCCACATAAAATCTCCCTTTTCCCCCTGCAACAAACAAATTTTGCTTGTTTACGTTATGTTTGATACACTTAAAAACTACGTTACTCAGACTCGAGTATGTTGCTAACACTGGTATTGTTAGATTTTCTTCCGTGCATTTGGAAGATCTTTCGAGGTCATATCCTCACACTCATGTGCGGAGCACAAGGGTTAAACACGGATATTTCAAGAATTTAAGAGTCAGAGCAACATAGCTTAGAAGAAAAAAACTTCCAAGGATTTGTCCTTAAATCTAGTTGTTACTCGGACTCCAGTTTCAGTGTTGGATACGAGTATGTCTCTGACATGGGTATGTTCAATTTTTTCTTTTAAAGATTTTCAATGTATTTAGAGGGTCAAATCTCATAACCATGTATGAATATGCGTTAAACACGAGTGTTGGACATCATAGAACTTAAAAGAAAAACAAAGAGTCGAAGCATTATAGATTTCTACAACTGGAAATGATGGATTGAATAGGATAGGTCCCAAAATATCAATTACTTAACATTTACGGAATCCGGTCCGGCCTAAACATAAAACTAACAGAGAGAGTTCTATGATTTGTAGCCACTTGACCAGTTCATAGATTAATATTTTTTTCTTCTTTTACAACAAAATTTGCAACATGAACAAATCAAACTTCATTCCTTGATTTATATACCAAATATTGCAGACAAGTAAAGTAGGAAAACTGACTAATTAACTCCGAATGCTATAAGTTAACTCGTGATGACAGAAATGACATTTACGAAAGCTAATGGAATGGTGACGGATAAAAGGGGAAGGAGAAGGAGGAAAAGAAGATGTCACACCTGCAAAGCCAACACAATCCACCAGCTTTAAATCGTCCATTGTAGTGATCAACGGAATTCACTCCGGTACCTTTGCATTGAGAACACTGTTTGGCACCTGGTAATCGAGTGCATAAACAAGTTTTTTTGTTTAGGTGATGAAACGTTACAAACAAGTTTACTATATTGTTTAAGATACCATATACAACATTAACAGCAAAAAGTCTTAAAATTTTTCAACAGTTCACTTTGATAAACTACCTCATTGCAGGCTAGGGACTGCATAAAAAGCATTATCATAATCAATGAAATATCTAGTCATAAGAAACAAAGAAACCTAATCTCGGACGAAAAGACCAGTCCAAAGATAAAAATCATTAGCCACGGTTTTGCTTACCATTTCCGTCACAATCAGCGCAAACAATGCTCTTCGGTTTAGCTCTTTGATTATCATCTACAGCCTGTCAAACCAAATGCTAAGGTAAACTTACAAGCAGAAAATTACAGAATATTAAGAAAAAAACGAAGAAGATTATAACAAAACCGAAAACATCCCCCCTCCCCTTTCCACCCTTCTCATTCCAAGTTACATACAAAGATACAATGAAGTCTTTTACATGGACCTCAACCCGTAACCATGATAATTCCGATTCATACCATGAATCGATAACCCGCCCATGAATCGATTCCTTACTCATAACCTGTTTTTACTTTCATTGCGAAATACCGATACATTAACTATCTATGCCTGGTCTGATAACCATAAAGTTGAATGTTACATAGTTTTTTTTCCCAGTTAGCCTTAGCCATTTTCAGAAATCATTCTATTTAATATCTTAGTTCTTGACCTTCATTTTTTTTCTCAAAAAACGAAAAAGTATCCTATATCCACACACGAGTCCGAATAACAAGAATTCCTTACTTTATACTCTATCTTCTCACCAAAAAAAAAAAAAAGTACAAAAAATACAATCCAATTCCAAAATTCCAATTTACAGATGAATTTGAAGCAATTTGCAACAATTGAGCAATTATCAGACTTCAAGTTCCGCAATTCCACTAATAAAATGCAAAATTAAGATGATTTATGAGATGGGTGGTTAAAAAAACTCACCTTGGCCTCTAAAGATTGAAATCTGGCACCTTTGGAGCTCTTAAACACTTCATTTACCCCAATAACCTTCCTTGGGATAGAATCATTAATAATTATCCCTAAAAACCAATGAAGAACAATATGAAAATTAAAAAAATGGGGTTTAATCCAATATCACTAAAGCATAAACTTTTAAACGTACCTGGTTTATTGGGAGTGCTGAAGGAACAAACTGAAGTGAAACATACAGAGTTAGCCATCCTTTATTTTCTTTATTCTTGAGTGAGTTTTTCAGTAGGGGTGATGTTTTTTCACTTTCTCTTAGACTGCTTAGTGTGTTATAAATAAAGCTTTGAACTTTGAGAGAAGCAAAATGATAACAAGGGTAAGGTGTTTCTTAGCGATCAATAATTCAACTGGATAAGAGGCCTCAGGCTCCACAATTAGATATTGGTTAAATTATAGTTTTGGTCCTTTTATTATGTTAGAACTTTAAATTTAACTCATATTTTTATCTTATTAATTTTATAATATTCTTGGTTAATCCCAATTACTTTGCATCCATATTTTTTCCGGTCAATATTAAAAAGATAATAAAAACATGTTAACATTTATCTAATGTGATTTTATTTATTTCTTCCTTTTGCCAATAATTTGTTGTATATATATATGTATGTTTGTAATGCAAAATCAAGCAGAAAGATTATATCAACGAAATTTGAATTATAAAGATTAAAGCATTAACAAGGGACCTTAATTATTACCCTTTGCATTTTGGTTTGGTAATTTACCAAAAGTATATATTTAATATTTATATTACATAATTAAAAATAAGATCAATTAAACTCAAGTTCAAAAGTCAAACCATCACTTAACAAGTTTTATAAAGATAAATTCTCATGTCCAGTTCTGTAGTAGAGATAAACCCGTTACGGTAAGACCTACAGAAACACGTATGGGTTCGGGGAAAGGATCTCCTGAGTAGATATTTATTTTTTGCTTAAGCTCATTTCTTAAAAATATTATTTTTGTCTATATTTTCTCATCACTCAATAAGTTTTGTTTAAGTCCATATCTCAAAAATATTATTTGTCTATATTTTCTCAAATATCGAACGGAATAATGAATATCAAACAAAATTTACTCTCAGAAATACCAAATGAACTTCTGGACTTGAACAAATAATTAACCATAAGACAAGCCCATTCAAAATCAGAAACACCATGATTATTTGAACTGAATCAATTAATCGGACCAATTAAAGTACGAATCCAAAAAAAGTCATTTGACCGATTAATTCGAAAATTAATATAAAGTTAGATTATAATTTTTTAATGAATTTTTAATAATTTATTTAGTTAAACTAAACAAATTGATCGAATGATCAAACCAGCGAACCAAAAGTTTGACCCCCTGTCCAGATTTAGAAAACACTTTTGCTCTGAAAGTTCTGAAAACCCCAGAAAATGTCCCAACACAACATCTAAAACACAATCCATTGTTCACATTTCATGATAGAAAAACAAGAAATGAAGACAGTTTTATCGGTCAATATAGCTTAATTAACATCAAAATGGGATGGTCTGCATATGCAATATGAGTCCAGATAAATATTCTGGACAAGCATCAATCTTGATATATAGCATCTTACATTAAACAATGTCAAGAAACAAAATTAGTATGTGGTCTAATGCTCTCTTAGCAAACTTTAGAACCCCATATACAGGATCTGGAAACCTTAAAAATTATGGAAATTGCAAAGATTTAGTGTTTTTTTTTTGCCATGTCATGAGTACTGTCCAAAACAGAGTGCAGTTGCGTGTGTTTGCATAGCATGGGCAGAAAGCAGAGAGTGCAATGCGACAATTCACGACCTTTTTCGTTCAGTCTATCGCCTGCATCACAAATGGACATTGTTAGCGTATTAAGACGAAGGGGGGAAGTCACTCTTTCTCAACACCTTCATCAGCACAAGCAAGCGATGACAAAAGGTATTTTCATCTCCGGTGATACCTGCTCAAATGACAGATTATATCCAATTCATTCATTAGGATTACTGTTAACGAAAAATACCACCTCACACTGGGTGCCATGAAAACCCCACAGGTGATAAATGAAGCTCAAATTTATGTTTAACAACAGTAAATGACTGTTGAAATACGAAAATCAGCATGCTACAAACAGAAGGAAATCATTGTTGCATGGTCAAATGACATCGTAGATCAAAAGACATACAAAAAAATCCAAGAGTATAGATATGCCTAAAAAAAAGGAGCGATTCAAGTTGTCCTTACTCAAACTCCTTCATAAGAATCCTCAAGCAGTACACCAAAAGAACATGCAACCACTAGACCTAGCTAAGCTCCAGCATTGTAGATGATGTAACTATGTATGCACTTTAGCTTAAACACCGTATTTGGTGTTTAGAAAGGAACAATTTGAAAAAGCCAAACTTTTTGTCATGTTTCAGCTGCATAGATAAAGTGTATGCATGTACCCGCTAGCAGGAGAAACTTGTCTCTTACTGCAAATGAGCATAACAATGTCAAGCACTGCCAAAATTAAAAAGAGACATTGCTTTCCATAATTTGTTGAAATCAAAGCAAGGTAATAAGTCCCCGGTAGCATCTATATATAAAGCTGCATGTAGTCTTGAATAGGGGGCACATGACATCAGGAGTTCTGATGAGGGTGAGTATTAGTTATGAATATGTATTTTAGCTTATTATTGTGTATCCTAGGTTGTTTGAGTTTGGAGGTCACATCAGTCGGTTTGATGGCACGGTTTTAAATGGTCAAAAAAGTTCCAAGACCTCATCACTAGTAACAACAACAAACATAATTCTAGAACATATACAAGTACTAGCATAGAGTGCCAATAAACTGCTTTAAGAACTATTTTCAATGGGAGCAGAGTGGCTAAGAACAATTAGAGCATATTAAAGGAACAAAAATGAAATAGGTTTCAACTCTAACTAAACCACATTTAATTTTGATCATCATGAAGCTAATAACACAGGCATACTATCATCATGCTTGACGAATAAACATATCATTCAGACATAGATGAGGTTATATTAATAAAGTCAATATCAAATGAATAACAAGCTATCAAACTATATACTCCGAACCCCGATATCTACATGTCAGTATTATACCCATGCTTAATGGTCACAATCATTGCACTCAAAACTTAATGGAACAAGAAAATATTACAGGAGCATGGAAAAGACCTTAATAGAAGCCATTAAGCTGCCGCCGCAGCAGACTGAAACTTCTCCAACAAATCACAATGCGGCGTCTCGCGGATAAATCCCCATTGCTGCCGCTGAAGCTCAAACCTACAATTCTGAGCCAAAACAGAGTAATAATCTCTCTCAACACGCTCCTCGATCCTTACACGCTCGACACTATTAGTCGGATAATCCTGCTCAAATTTTGTGGACCTCACATAATAGTTCACACCATTCTTTGTTGTGAACTTGTACTCATAAGGATACGACCTGGACAGTGAAAAAACAGGCTCAGATGATGGTAAAAAGCTAAACAAGAGGATTAAAAGAACCGGCAACAACTGAATCAACATTCGGATGTTGAATCCAGTGGAGCCTTGATCCCCCATTCTAGCTCCCATTCCAGGCCCAAAATTGAAACTTCGAAATTGGGTCGTCGCCGGAGGCATCCCACCGAAGAAGAAGTTTCTAAATATCTCATCGGCATCAAAATCAGTATCGTAAAAGCCGCTGAATCCATTGCCCCCGCCACGGAACGGTGAAGCTCTCCTTTCATAAACAGGTTCATCTGATCCAACAAGATCGTACTTTTTCCTACTTTCTTCATTGCTTAGGCACTGAAACGCTTTCGAAACCGCCTTAAAAGCTTCCTCAGCACCGGGAGCTTTGTTCTTATCGGGATGAACTTTCAAAGACAGTTTCCGATAAGCTTTTCGAATATCATCAACGGAACACGATTTCTCTAACCCCAAAATCTCATAATAATCCTTCTTTTTCCTGATTTGCTTCACGATTACGAATTGTTCTTCGGTGTAGGTACCCCCAGCCGCCGACGCCGGAGAAGAAGCAGAAGCAGACGCAGCCGATCCATTCGGTATATTCCTCCGACGAATCGAGGGTTGATCAGAAGATTTAGATGGAGAAGACCCAGACGGATCTTTAGCAGACCCAACAGGTTCCGAAGCCGGCTGATCGTCAGATTTCCCTCCTTCCGCAGCAGATAAGAGATTCTCGATAGGAAGCGATGGGTCAAGACGACGAGCTTTGGTGAGGAATTTGAGGGCACGGGCTCGATCTCCGGCGTCCAAAGCATCTTTGCCGATTTTCAAGCATTTCAAAGCATCGTCTTTGTTGCCATCCATGATTGAATTAGAAAAAAAAAAGAATCAAATTCCAGAGATAAAGGATCGAAATTGAAGGGAAATCGGGGGATCTTTGCCCTAGAAGAACTAGGGGGTAAAAAGGGGAAAGGGGGAATAGGCTAATAAGGGTTCATATGCTATTGATAGTGAAAATAAGGGGCTGAAATTCTGGAAATAGGAAGAAGAAGAAGAAGCCGAAGGGAAGAGGAAATTGTGAAAAGGAAGAGAGTTTCCGTGAAATTGTTGATCTTTGGGGATAAAAGATATTTATCATTAAAATCTATTTTTATATTATTTAAATAATATAATTAATTTAGAATTTAATAATTTATATCAATATCTCTCAAAAAAATAATTTATATTAATTAGGCTTTTTGAGTTGATTTAAAAGTTTTGTATGTACTGAATTTTTAAATTTATTAATTTATGAATAATTCTAATAAAATAATAAAAATATTTAGCCTGAAGATAGATTAAAGAAAATGATTAATTTAGTTTAAAATATGGGTTAGATTTGAGTTTTTATATCTAAAATTGAGTTTGATTTAATCTGGTTAAATTTACCTTTTAATATTTAAAGTTTGAGTTTGATTTAATGTAAAATGTTTTGTATATAATTTTAAGTATTTAATAATTAATTATTTTTAAATGTTATGTTTTTAGGGTTTTTTATTAAAATAATATAAAAAATTAAAAAAATACTATAGTATACTTTTTTTTATTTACCAAAATGGTACAAAAATAATAAAAAAAGAAAAAATATGGGCCTGCCACAGGCGGCACCGAAGGTGCCTGTGGCAGAGACGGCACCAATATGTTCGTATTTTAGCCCTTTGTTCGTATTTTTTCCCCGGATTTTATTACTTAAAAAAATACTATTTTCTAATTTTATTATTTTATATTATTTTAGTACATTATGTTTGAAATGTATTCATTTAGTGTGTTTTTTAAATAAATTAAAAAAAACTCTTATTTCGCCCTTTGTTCGTATTTTTTCCCAAATTTTATTACTTTCAATAAAAATATATTATTTCCGTATTTTATTATTTTACATTATTTTAGTACATTATGTTTGAAATGTATTAATTTACTGTGTTTTTAAATAAATTAAAAAACCCTTATTTCGCCCTTTGTTCGTATTTTTTCCCGAATTTATTACTTTTAAAAATATTCTATTTTCTAATTTTATTGTTTTACATTATTTTAGAACATTATGTTTGAAATGTATTCATTTAGTGTTTTTTAAATAATTTTTTAAAAAACTCTTATTTCGCCATTTATTCGTATTTTTTCATGGATTTTATTACTTTCAATAAAATATATTATTTTCGTATTTTATTATTTTACATTATTTTAGTATATTATGTTTGAAATGTATTAATTTACTGTGTTTTTAAATAAATTAAAAAACCTTATTTGCCCTTTGTTCATATTTTTCCCAGATTTTATTACTTTAAAAAATATACTATTTTATAATTTTATTATTTTACATTATTTTAGTACATTATGTTTGAAATGTATTAATTTACTGTGTTTTTAAATAAATTAAAAAACCCTTATTTAAATCCCTCTGTTCATATTTTTTCCCAATTTTATTACTTTTAAAAATATACTATTTTCTAATTTTTTATTTTACATTATTTTAGTACATTATGTTTGAAATGTATTCATTTAGTGTATTTTTAAATAAATTAAAAAATCCTAATTTTGGCCCTTTGTTCGTATTTTTCCGGATTTTATTACTTTCAATAAAAACACACTAAACGAACACATTTCAAACATGATGTACTAAAATAATGTAAAATAATAAAATTAAAAAATAATATATTTCTTTAAAGTAATAAAATCCGAAAAAAATACGAACAAATGACCGAAATACGAACATGTTGGTGCCGCCTCTGCCACAGGCACCTTTAGTGTCGCCTGTGGCAGGCCCATATTTCTGCTTTTTTTTTTAACTGTTTTTTGTACCATTTTGGTAAATAAAAAAAAGTGTACTATTTTGGTATTATTTTAGTAAAAAAACCTTATGTTTTTATCTACAATAGCTAGCATAAAATAATATTTTTTATTTAAATTATTGTATATAATTAAATTATATTAACTTATCAATTCAAATATTATATTATTTTAAAATATTCAATAAATTAACATAATTAACTCTAATATTAATTAGGTAAAATTAATATGCTTAGAATTCTATTTTACATCAATAAAATTAACATTCTTAGGTCAATTTTTAACTAATAATTATAATTATAATTCTAAATGTTTTAAATTATAATTATTTTTAAATATAAATTTAATAATATTATAAAAATAAAAAGCATCGTCGTATGATTTTATGTATATTATAGATATAATTTGAACACATCATGTAAACATAAAATACTATAATATAAATATTAAAAGAATATGTTAAGTGCTTTATATGTGTAAATTTAATTAAGAAAATTTTAAAATTAATATTAACAAGCCTAAATATAAACTTTAGGTCGACAATTTATAAATACAATCAAACTAGAATAAAAATTTAAATATGTTGGTATTATGTTAATTTTATTCATCTATTTTCCTTTTTCATCAGTCTTTTCTTTTTTTCTCATTCTCATTCATTATACATCACTTTTTTTTTTTGTTTGCAGATCTATTTTGTGAATATTTTTGTTGTTTTCACAAATTGTGGTGGACAGATGAAAGTGTCTATTATTCGCTAAAATTTCACCGGCCACCAATAGTTTTTCTTAAACAGTGGGTGGCTCTTCATCGATTTCTTAATATGTTTCTGTTTTGAGAGTATTTCAGAATAATAAATGATTTCACAAGTTGATTTGGACTCGTATTGTTTAAGTTTTATATATTTTTTTGGTTTGTTTTTCCATTTTTTAATAAGACTTCAATTTTAGAAATTTTTGTCTGCTCTTGTAGCACGATTTTAGTCTTGTTTATAGATATAATCTTTAGTTTTACAAGTAATTTTAGGGATGATTTTGTTGTTATCCTCTCCAGTTTGGTGAATGCTTGATTCTTTTGTCGATTTTTGCTCGCCACTTTGAACCATTCGGGGTTTATTTCCTTATTGTAATCACACCAGATATGTCGTATTTGAGTTGTGAAAAAACCAATTGTCAACTTGTCATAATATTCTATAGATGCTGAAGTTAAACTTTTGTTTTGTTGATAAAGCTTATCCTTCATCATTTACGAAAAGTGTTTGTTATTTTTTTCTTTGAATTATATGATTCCATTTATTGAATGAATTAATAAATTTACCTATTACATTTGGATCCAACTGACCCTTTTATAAAACTTTTTAATTATATTAGCAAAATTAATTACCAAATGTAATTATGTTGAATATGTGAAGAAGGTTAAACCATAATTGTCATTAAGGCATACTTCATAATGATACCAACATGGCACCAACATATTTAAAGATGATATAAGCCCCCAAGAAAAGGAAAAAGAAAATCAGTAAATAGAATGGAAGATTGAAAAAGTAAACAAATATTCTTTTTAATTTAATTTAATTTAGCATCCAAGTACCACCAAGATAAACTCAAAATACCTACAATGTGTAAAAATGCCCAAGTGCCTTAAAAGCCAATATAAGGCTAACAAATAAATAAAGCTTATTTCAAGTTTCAAGTCTGTTGCTCTTCTTCAACCACCACACCATCTCTTTCTTCGGCAGCTGCCGCCATTAATTCGTCGAAGTTTTCAGTCTTTCCCAACAATATCTCAATCTGAGAAACAACATAAAACCATAGATATATGTATGTATGTATATCAGTATTCAAGCTAAGAGGAAGAACAAAAGTCAGCACTACAATGGCTATATGACATTAGAGTTAAATAAGAATCGATGACGGGGGACGACAGAATATGAAATTTGATACTGTTTTTTTCCCTAGATTATCTTATAAGGACAGAGAACATGTTTCACAGCTTGTGAATATGACTTTTGCATAAACCATGTCATGTGTGAAAGGAAGAATGAAGAACTAATACGCTGATCTTTTACCTTTGCTTTTTGGACCGGACGCCCTCTAGAGTCCTCCTTCATGTCAACAGTTGTGGTTGTGATCTCTACACAGGTGCAGGTTGATTCACAATATTATCAGGATTCAATGGTTGCATTAATCGGGTTTTATCTTTTCAAATATGTATAAGAAAGGTGAAAGATAGCTTACTCTTCTCAACAGCCAAACCATTGTTTTTCAGAATTTCTGCAATCGTGACGACCGTCGCAATAGCTGTGCATATACGAAATGATCAATGAAAAGACCGGTTCACGACAATTCTCAACAATGTAGAATAAACAATTGTTTATAGGTTCATCAATGAATAATACAGTACAATACCACTTTGCACTCAAGAAAAAGCTTTACTACATCAAACCCAGAGCTTTGTGCAACCATCCTTAAGATGTGGCATAGCCCGGGTCTAGGATTCGAATAAACATTAGCAAACCCTCCCTTTATCCCCAACTTACAACCTCTTTTTTACCATAAAATTAAAGCTTTACCACATCTAAATTCACAATATCCAACCATAAACAAGCATATCATTAAATCCTAAAGTCAAAGCAAGGGTATTGGAGATTAGCACCATTGCCTTAAGGGCAATATTTATAAAGGAAAAAAAAATACTAAAACCAAACCACAAAGCTACAATGCTGTATACAGTTAAAACAATCTAAACATAAACAACTTCAGTAAGGGAATATTAAATTAAAATTATATAATGATAATAAACAATTAATATTATTAAAAAAAGCATTAAAAATGGAGGATTGAAGAGGTCAATCGTACCCATGCCAAGGGCAGATAACTCCACCTCATTGTACTGTTGCATATATCTCTGCAAAAAGAAAAAAAAGGTTATCTCATTAATGTTTAAGAAAAATACCCAGATCGGAAAAACCCAAAAAAAATCACTAAAAGTTTACTGGGATTATTCAAATTCAACACTTTATAGGACTTGGAAAAGGAAAAGGGGGGGAAACCTTGGCGAGATTAACGTAGAAAAATAAGGGCTTTTTCGTATTGGAGACTTGAATCCGGTTCTTCTTGTGGGAATCGGCGGCCAAGTTGATGTTGTTGACTCCTTGGGTGATTTCTTCCATTTCTTTTTCTTGAGACCTTTGCAACTCAAATACTAAAACCCTAAACCTTAAAACACAGCAGATTTCCGCTGAGCTCTGTGTGTTTTTGATTTGGGTTGAATCTTGTGGTTGTGGGTGGCTATGACTGGCTAGGGTTTCTCTTTCTCACTGTTCGGGAACTGAGGTGACCTGAAAAGATAATAATTTTTTTTTATATACACTTTGAAAATAATTTTTAATTATTATGATTACGTTGTAAATATTTTATTATCAAGTAATATTTCTATTAGGATAAGAAAGAACACTTATCTCCATTAATATTGGAATTTTAAATATTTTGTTACCGGTGAAATTATATGGTTGGTCCCTCTATTACAGGAATGGGATCAAATTAATCCTTTTATTGTTAAATGAATCAATTTAATATTTGTACTATTAAAGAGGATCAAATAAGGCCAAATTTTCACAAAGTTAATATTTATTGTTTAAAAATTATATTATTAATTTACAGTTCAACTCCAAGTAAAAAAACAATAAAAGATATTTTTTAACAATAAATGTTAATTTTGTTCAAATTTAGTCTTATTTAATTTTTTTAGGATAAACTATCAAAATAGTCATTTTTGCTTGTCTCACATTACATTTTAGTCACTTATGTTTGAAATGTTACGTTTTAGTCACTTACGTTATTGTGTTGTAACATTTTAGTCATTGAGCTGTTAATTGCCGTTAACGATGTGACGGTAAGCTGATGTGGCACGTTAAATCATCATTCCAAACAAAATTTTAAGTTAAATTCTACAATTGTTTCCTATATATTTTTCATTTTGAGCAATTTAATTTTTTTTCTTTTATGTTATTTTAACTTCTTCTTTTTCATTCTCTTCTGCTTCTCCTCTATTTTCTTCTTTTTTAAAAAAAAATTCTTTTAGACAAACAAAAGTGATTATTTTAATAGTTTACCTTTCTTTTTAATAGTGAGAGGATTAAATTGATTGATTTAACAGAGAGAGACTAACTTGATAAGACTCGTATAATACTTTAACTAAATATTATATATTATTATTCAAGTGTTTGACCGAGTTTGTGCGACAATAATGCAACACCTGTCCAATCAATAAAAGTACTAAAATCCAAAATTTAAACTATTAATAAAGATTGTCATACTTTTTTTTTTTTTTAATCTTTTGATATGATGACGAGATTTGAATCTAGAACAAAAGGCATATTAAAACTTTAACTTTACCTTATCAACCAAAATATCATTATTATCTTATATAGATTTTTTACTTCAAAATTTATTTTGGTTGATATAAAAGTGTCAACAAGGGAGGACAAAGGCAACTAGACAGGCAAGGGCTTTGGGCTCACTTAAAATTGATAAATTACTTTTTTTACTCTTTAAAATATATAAAATTATAAATTAATAGCAGTAAAATTACATTTTACCTCCCAAAAATAATAAGCTTTTAGTTTAGTCCTTTAAAAAAACATGAAGATATTAACTAATACAAAGTGAAATTGCTTTTTAACTATTATTAAAATTTATAACTTCATTCCGCCATAAAGGATTTTTTTTCGGTTCACCCCTGAGGGAGGAGATGAGAAAAAGATGATAGAGATGAGAAAGTCAGTTCACCTGTGACAAACAGAGATTTGGAGTAAGAGATTGAAGAGAGGAAGAATACTTGGGTATTTCTTGAGAAAGAAAGAGATCTTGTGTCTCTCCTGCTCTGCAATATATATAGGAGTTATCTCTTTATCTTAGGGTAGCACAACAGGATTGTGCAACTTCCCATTTAACTGTTCAGATTTTGTACATAATCCAATATTTCTATTTGATTCATAATCTACTTACCAATGAATCAAATGCTGGAATGCAAATACACCCTTGCATTTGGAGAAAGACCACTGAAAGACAACACACAGAACTTTGTAACATAGAAAGGGCTGGACAAATTCTTGTTTAACTAGTTTAACTGGTTAACCATTGCAGTTATACGCAGAGAAAAGGTAATTTTTAATGTACTTCTCAAAATGATATGCAAGAAAATATTGTATCCTGAATATTCATAGAAAACTCTATACAAGAAACCAGGATGAACTTCCGGGTAATGAAAGTCTACAAAGGATATGCTAACAACTTGCCTGTTTCTGGGGTTAAGTTCCATTCCCTATGGTCAGGGGTATCCGATAGAAGAAATATCAAAAGACTCCAACACTTCATACCATCCTGTAGGTTGACTCCTTCAAGTTTTCCTCGTCTTTATCGGTAATAAGAGAAAAATGTTGGGACCAACATTTTTGAAACTTCAGAGAATATGGCAAGAGGTTGAATCTAAGATCTAAAGGTAACTTTTTTCTTCTTCTTTTTTTTGGTAAGAATGGAAAGAGCTAAGGTCCTTAATTTGAATCAACTTAAGAAATTTGTTCCTTTCTTGGCTAGCCGCTCCTTGTCCTTGAGGATTTCACTCAATGGTTTTGGACCCTGGAAGTCTGCTGATGCAGTTACAATTGAATGCCTCATTTTCCCGCCGTTTTCTTCAGTTTTCCTCTTCTCTTCTCTAATCTGGGCGAGGGTCTTGGGACCTGTAAAAGCAGTAGATGCATCTTCGTATTTCCTCTCCCTTGAAATCAGATTTCTAGAAACCTCAGATGAAACAGACTTCCGCTTAGGCAGCCTTTTTTCCCTATAAGGCCGCCTGATGGAGCGGTTAGGCTCCAAGTGCTTGAGCCAGCCACGCCGGTTGGTACCATTGCCAAAACCACCTTGGCCTCCTGTTGATTCAATATAATGCTTCCCCACTTTTGATGCCAGTCTTCCACTTAATTTCCGACCCATACTACGCCTTCGTGGCCTTTCCAGACTACGACTGATCAGATGAGAATATTCAGACCTCGACAAACACTTGAGAGGATTGCCCTTGACTACCCTGCGTTTACTCAAATAGTCTCTAAGATCCACATCAATTGACCGTTTGATGGGCAAGAGTCTCCTTCTCTTTTGGGAAAACATGGAATCCAGCCTTCTTTTATCTCCGGGGTGGGCAAAAGGATTCCTTGGATTATTGAAAATATACTCATTGTCTGAACCCTCATAAGCATCATACACATCTCGATCATACGAAAATTCTAAATCCGGGTACCTGGTCTCATGCTGAACTGAATCTTCATAATCATAACTAAAGAAGTAATCTGTCTGCTCCTCTTCAGGGTCCTTCTGATATTCCGAATCATTCCCATAATCCAAATCCTCTGATTTGTTATCCACGAGAACATCGAAACCTTCGGAGGACTCCCACCTCTCCTCTGGCTCCTCTGGCTCAAAGGGGTCATCCAATTGCTCCTCCAAACTTTCATCTGTGCAGATCGGAGATCCGGTTTGAGTGATGCCTTCTTTTAGAAGCAAGGACTGTGAACTAACAAAACCAGCTTGTTCTAATTCAAAAACAGATGTTTTTGGAGAGACACTCCTCTTTATCATAGTTTTGGGCACTGGTTCTTCGAGGTCCGTTTTAAGCTGCACACCGGTGTCCTTGATAGAATTTGGGGCAGTTTTAGAAGGATTGGGATGTGTTTCTGTCTGAACTGCTCCAACATCATTTTCGACGAATGTCTTATGGTCCAAGGGAAGAGCACCAGTTTTTAAAGAATTTACAGTAATAGTACTCTCATCAGGGCCAT
This sequence comes from Gossypium raimondii, assembly GCF_025698545.1. Classification (NCBI taxonomy): domain Eukaryota; kingdom Viridiplantae; phylum Streptophyta; class Magnoliopsida; order Malvales; family Malvaceae; genus Gossypium; species Gossypium raimondii. The sequence goes on along the minus strand of NC_068577.1, from coordinate 55,664,168 downwards.
GCAGAAAAGAGCATCTGTCACCTTTATTGCAGAAACCGTTGAAGTAAAAGTAACAAGGCAAATTTGTCTTGTTCGCTGCTGTAGAACATTGGTATGGCAATGCAGCAGATTCAGATGGAACTTGAGAATGCACATCCAATGGCTGTGAAAACAAAGAATTTAGTTCATATGACCACATCGAGCAGCCAAGCAATAACTAAAAAAAGCCAAGAATATCAATTAATAGCTCATTCGAAAAGGACAATTATATATAGGGGAAAGAAGTTCCATTACAGTCACTCAAAAGGCAAATGCATTAAATGGGTCGTTTAGATGCCAAATACACCAGTACCAGTTGCGAAGGCATTCATACTTTACCCTTTTTAACATATAATTGCTTCTAATGCTCTGCGTTTAATGTTCCTAGTTAGCCAAACATGATGAGAATCAAAAACAGACGTCGGATAATAAAATCAAGGAACCCCATAATTCTAGTAAATTCACAGCACGTGAGCGATAAAGGACCCACCAAAGTATTTTAAGCATTTTCTTTTTTCCTTAAAATGAATATATGATCAAATATTTTAAATGTACAGGTGAAACCAAGGCAACATAGAGGAAGCTGTAACAAACATAGATACGCCATAAATGCAAGTGCGATATCCAGGCAACATATCAAGTAACCTATCCAAATATTACAATCCTATTATGATGGCCTTTCGAGTTGTGTACATGCAATATTTTGTTCTAAAGCTACAATTCATGATAGATTCAACTGTAAAATTTCCAGAACATGTAAAAAGATCTGAATCGTTCACAATATATCATTCCAATAATCGGTATGAACTTTTCAAAATAGAAAACGAGCTCACAGGATGCCGAAAACCACAAGTCGGATTAATACAATTCCCAGCCAACCAATACCAGCAGTCCCTCGGGTTGAGCCTGGCAACTTCACTATGCCGGTACTCGCAATCTAGTCCCTGATTTAAAAAAAAACAAACAAACAAGAATTAAACAAATTAAGAACAGGGTCATCCTAAAACAATGGAAAACATCAATCCATAAACCCAAACAGAATGAATAAAATAATTAGATTTCTCCAGATAATAATTTCATGTCTATACTTTATATGTACACATCAAGTTATTCATATTAATTTTCCTTTTACCTTTGGTTTTCACGTTTAATATTTTGAGAACGCAAATGGTTAACTGTAAGTAATACCCAGAAAAAAATCCAAACAGACTCTTATTACATTAGAATTCGCAGCTATTGAAAGAGAAAATATATGCAATAAATTAAACAAACGCAAAAAAAAAAAAAAAAAGAAGAAGAAGAAGAAGAAGAAGAAAGAAACATATATATACACACCATCTTTCCTATGGAATCTTAATTTTTTAAAAACAAAAACAAAAATTAACCCTAAATATCCAGATCCTTGAGATGCAGTGACAGAAGCATACAAATAAAAAAAATTAATCGGAAAAAAAAAAGCAAAAACACAAAATGCGAGCTGAAAACCGGAAAGCGTGAAAGAAAAAATATACCTTCTTGCAAGTGAAAGGAGATGCTAAGAAATAAACGCAATCGGTGTTGCGTTTGAGCAATTGTTCCTCCATTTTTTATTTTATTTTTGCTATTTTATGCTTTTCATGAAAAATGAGAAGAAAAGAATTATGAAAAAAGACTGACACACCGAGAGCACTGCTTGGGTTTACAAATTTACATGGCGGAAAAGTGAAAACTGACGAACACGAAATAAAGAAACAAAAAATGAAAACAGTGCTAATAACGGGAGCGGGTTTAAATTTATTATAAAATATAACTACACCCAAAGTCACTAAACTATCACTAAGTTTACGTTTTGGTTACTTAACTTCAAAAAGTTACAAAATGGTCACTGAACCATTCAAAAGTTTTTATTTAAGTCACTGAAGTATTGAAAGTTTACAGATTCGTAACGTTCAAAGTTGTTTCATAGAAAAATTGAAAGGCATAAAAGAAGGGGAAGGAGAGTTTCGATTGGTGTAAACGGTGTGAATAGAGAAGAACATATTGTAGCAATTTTAACAACTCAATGACTTAAATCAAAACTTTTAAATAGTTCAATGACCATTTTGTAACTTTTTAAATTGAACTAAGTACATTTTGCCTTTTTTTGAGGATTTTTTTTTTGAATAATATCTACTCTTTTTGAGTTGAATTACCCATAGTCGCTGTCCAACCCATAAATAGGCGGACAATGCACTTCAGCGCACTCGAACCTACGTCCTCCTATATTGACAACAATATCCATGCCAATCGAATTAAGACTCAATCAACTTTTTTGAGAAAATTTAATATCTTGTTTTTATTTAAACAATAAAACGGGTCAAATTGATCCGATTCAAATTTGGACATAATTTATAGGTCAAATCTTATTGTTAGTCCTATATTATGTATAAGTTACAATTTGAGTCTCTATATTCTAATTTACTTATTTTTAATCCGTATATTTTTTAAATATAGAAATTTCACTATTGACTAAACGATAATCAAATATAAATTCAACTATTTCCAAAATATTAACGTCAAACATATTATAATATTTGTAATATCATGTATCATCCCTACTTGCTATCTCGTATAATACTCGTAAAAGGCCTAATCATGAATTTAATGGCTACCATTTGAGTCAATATTAACATTTTAAAATGAAAAAGTGTAGAGATTATGATCATATTAGAGACAATGAACTATATCTACAACATACACAGATATACACGACTAATAGAAGATTTTGACCTAATGAATTTAAGTGATATCATTTGGGTCGAGACTAAAATTTCAAAATTCAAAAATTCAAAGATTAAGATTAATCAAATCAGAGAATAGAGATTGAAATCCATAACTTGCACATAATATAGGACTAATAACAAAATTCCATAATTTATTGGGGTTAAAATATGTCATAAATCCTTGTACTTTTCATAAATTTGGAATTTAGTCCTCGACTTCTATTTCTAGGAATTTAATCCATTTGCTTTTTAAATTTCAAAATTCAGGTCAATTTGTTAACACAATTAAAAATATTTTTTAAATTCAAGTTTATTACAATGTCATTTTTAGTTATAATGCTACTTGAGTGAGTTTTCTTCTTCTTCTTCTTTTAATTTCAAAATGTCATACCAACAAATTTAATAAAAATAAACAATGTTAACAATTAGACCTAAATTTTGAAATATGAAAAGTAGATGGTCTAAATTCTTGAAAATAAAAGCATAAGGATTAAATTTCAAAATTGTGAAAAGTATAAGAACCTATAGCATATTTTATCCTTTTTTTCTCTAAAATCCAACCATAATTCAATTTGAGCAGGGTTAGCATGTAGTTTGCCTCTTGCACCTGACGGATATAAATTTTAAAATCTTTAAAATATATAAATTAATTTAAAAGTATAATTTTTTTCAAATCAAGAATGAACCTTGACAAAAATTTATATTTTTATTAATTAATTTACTTTTAAAATTTTAATTTTACATCTACCACATGACATATTGATAGGTTGTCATGTGTCACCAACAAATTAGTTTTTAGTGCTACGTCAGATGAACCTAAGTGAAAGAATACAAATTCAAGTACCAACTAAGTATTTTTGAATAAATTTAAGGAGCAAACTACATATTAATCCATTTAATTTTAATGCATTCTAAGAAACTCTGTATAATCTTATACCATTTCTATAGGGTAAACACTAATTTTTTTTCAATTTTGTCATGAATGTTTTTGATGTTTTGATTTGGTCATCTTAAATGGTTAACAAAATAACGAGATTAACGATTTAATCCTCAATACTTACACATTCTATCAATTTGATTCTATTTTTAAATATTTCAATAAACTTAACCTTCCATATTTACATTTTCTATCAATTTAACCCTCAAACACATATGATTAAATTATTATATATTGTGAAAACGCATAGAATATAATTTACATCACATTACGCGAAAGTACAAAATATACTAATATTTATATATATTCTAACAATATCATCTTCAATGTCATAACTACATCTAATACTTGTTCCCAGAAACATGGCAACCATGAAAGAACATTCTAACTCCTGCAAATTGAATCATTGAAGCAAAACATAAATCAATTAATCAGTACTAACCAAGTATTTATTTGTAAATTCCCATGTTGGAATTATGCTAGAAAGCGTGTACATAAATGAATCAGTGTTTGAGCATTGAATCCGATTGTTGATTACACAAACCAAAATGGCAAACTTTACAGAGTAATACCCTAAGAAGGAGAAAAAAGGTGAATTACTTTCATTCATATTTTTTTAATGATTATTGATATATTTATAGTAGAAGATGAAGAGCTATAGATTCGAAATGGAACTGCTAGGCTGTTTTGAGCTGGCTTCGACACCGTCAGTCGGTACACCTTGATTAGCCCAGGTAGAGATGAGGTGATGGGCAATCGCGAATGGACCGGGGAAAAACATGGGAGTGAGTTCCCCACTTTCGACGTTAAAATCTGCCGACAAACTCCGTCCCTTCTCGACTCCTTTGCACATTTGATCTACTTTGGCTGCGGTCGTTTTTTGCGCCTTCTTGTATTCTGCAACCGCCAATGCTTTCCTCACGACTTCTCTACTGTGCCACTGTGCGTCTAGACATACAAAAAGTATCACCATTATTGCTATTTTTGAACTGCAGCGAATAGGTATGAGGACTTAAAACCGGAAAACAAAACTCGACTTGCATGCTTGAGGGAGAGACTGTCGTAGGGCTTTCAGGGTACGTGAGTGCAAACATGAAACACAAGCTGACACACGAGCTTACATGCGTGTTTGTACATCAATTATGATGCAATCCACTAACCATAACTTGTTTCTTTCTATGATTCTATGGCAAAATCTAGGGAACCTATTGAACATCAAATGCAATGGAAAGTCACCAATGGCACACAACGAGGCAAAAGCCACTGATAGCAGATGTATAGATTAAGCATGTTCTACACACCACAGATTTCTGGCAGTGAAGAAAAAGAATAGAAGAAATACATCGGAAAAGGACCAGAAATTATGTTTCCTACAGATTAAGCATGTTTTCAAAGCATAGATGTACCGATAAGTTTTCCGGGAGTGAAGAAAAATAATAGAATTATATGGCAAGAAATTATGTTCTCGAAGATAAAGCCACCTAGAAAGGAAAACTGTAAATGAGAATACATTTACGTGCATTCAAGTACCTTCTAGTTCTTCCTTATCCACGTTTATTTCAAGAGATTTAGCGTATGCAAAGAACCCGACCATCAACTGGCATGGTATGCTACTCGGACCAACTGACCAAAAAAAATCAGATTAGTGATTTTAAAAAGTAATAGATGTAAATATCTTACATAACATGGATAGAAAATACAAAATAGAACTTTCGAGCCAAATGATAAGCAAGAAGCTAGTCAAGGATAATAGAATGCTAGAAAAATACAGACAGTTACAAGTAGTAAGCGCAGGCTGCAAAATTTATGTCTAAACCTATGTAGCTCCGATTTTTAAATTTTCTTTTCAAGTACCTATGTCCAACACATATCCAAATACAAGTATGAGGATATGATCCTCCAAGGAGTTCAAGTAAGCATATAGTTCTAAAAAATCAAGATATAAATTTATTATGAAGTATTATTGCTACATAAACCACAAGCACAACATAGCAAAACATGTTATTCTTCTAAACAATCATTCGAAGAATGTTTACCCGGCCATGGCTGAGAACTATGATAAACAACTTCTCCGACTTCAATACCGGCCTCTTCATATGTTTCTCTCCTCACTGCTTCTTCTAAGCTTTCCCCTGGCTAATGGAAAAAAGAAGATAATCCCACAATGAAACTGCGGAAACAAACATCGATCATATTGGCTAAGATATCGGAAATGAAGGCGAGTTACCTCTATGAATCCGGCTAAACAACTCCACATTCGAGGTACGAATCTAGACTGTCTACCTAAAAGTGCACGATCATTTTCTCTATCAATGACCAACATAATGACAACCTAGAGAAAAACATTAGTTAAAGATAATAAAAGAGACACACCCCTATTCAAAAATTCAATTGCAGAACATAAAAAAGAGAAAACTGGTTTTCTTACAGGATCAACACGAGGGTAAATCCTCTTTTTGCAGGATTCATTGGAGCATTGTTTCCTTCTTCCAGCTTCTTTGGGAATTGTTTTTTCTCCACAATGGCCACAAAATCGTGATAGGTTGTGCCATTCAAGCAACGCTCGAGCCTAAATCAAATGGTTTCAGTTCAATGCATAAATCAAAGATTAAAAACACAAAATAACTGCTTTTTTCACTTACATGACCAGCAATAGCCAATTCACCCATGGCAATAGAATCAGACCAATCAGTAGCCACCATTAGTGTTCTAAGCTCCACAAAGCAAAACTGATTGTCACCCAATTCAGGGACCAATCTACTTTCCCCAGAAACATCAACAGCCCAATAAACAACATCGTCTTCAACCTTTGAACCCAAATAAACCAAAGAGTCTTCAGTCAAGTCCACCCCACATTTCCCCAGAAAGTACTTACAATCAGGTAAACTGATCCACCCCAGATGCCAACTGGGCACATCATCATCATTATTCCCTGTGATAGACGAAGAAGCTAAAGGTCTGCCCTTTCTAAAAGGCAAGACCTTGAAAAGAGGGGACTTTGGAGGAGGTGGAAGGGATGTGGTTTCTGGGTTTTGGAGGAGATGGGTTTTGAGGGACTGGAAAGCTGAAGAAGGCGAGAGTGGGTCATGGGCTTTAGGGGTTTTGGATCTTATGGGGTTACCAGCAAATGCATGGGCGTTAAGGTTGATGGACATGGTAACTAGGGAAGAAAAACAGGTCCTTTTTGTTAGGGTTTTAGAAAGGAAGAGCAGATGAGAGGAAGAAGAAGAAGAAAAGAAGAGAGAAACAGAGAGCATGGCTGCCCTTTTGACCATTGGTGTGGTTGATACTTAATCAGAGAGTAGAAGGGGGTAGGTGATGACTAAGGCGATTGGTGTTGTGACACGTGTCCCATTTGAGGGCCTGTCGTTTTCTTGTGGATGGGTCCCGTTGTTTGATCGGCCGACCACTCCCATCAGTTTTTTCCCCCAGCTATTTAATTACGAAAACTGAGAAATTAGTTTTAACTATTAATTTTATTAATTTGTTGCAATTGTAAATTTAATTTAATGATAAAAGTTTAATAAAATTATTTGATTGGACTAACATTTCAATTTTCAAAAAAAAAAACAAAATAATCAAATTCTATCTTATTTAAGTGGATATGCAAACTAGAACTATTTATAAGTCGGGTTATTTATCAAAGTCTGAAGTTTTTCTCGAATTTAAAAGGATTTAGAAAAAATTAAGTTCAGAAAATGAGTTTCTATAAAAAATTTAAACCTTTTAAAATATGGGTTGAATTCGAGCTTGAACATTTAAAGTTTAAACTGGTCTAATTCGTTTTTAAAGTTTGTAGTTTTTTTATTTTAAGTTATTTTATATACTATGTGATTTATAACAAATAAAAATTAAATCTATATTCATATTACTATAATGTAAACTTTAAAAAAATTAAGGTGACTAAATATAAATTTTAATAAATAGAAATATATAAAATTAATGAATATTAAATTAAAATAATATAAGCGGACCTAAAATAAATTTAGGTTAGTCATTTATAAATGTAAGTGGATTTGAACAAAATTTTAAATTATATTTTGAGCCGAACTAAACTTTTTTTTTAAATAAATTGGGCTGGACTTTATAATAAAATAAATCAAAGTATAAGCTAACCCATTGAAGATGGGCCTACGAGAGTGAAGAAACAAACAGAATTAAAAAAAAGAATCAAAATAAAAGCCGGTTTAGACTTAATTGGCACCCACTCTCCAAAAGTAAACCCTAGAAACTTGTGCCAGTGTTAGATTCCTAAAAGCCAAATGTTCCCAAAAGGTTGATCTTTTGCATTTCTTTGCCTTTCCTTCTATCCAAATGTTCTCTTTTCTGCTATCAATCTGGTTATCTTGGTTTGTGGAGCAAAGATCCCGCTCCGATGTGGTTTATCGTTCCTAAGTCCATGTAACTTTCTTTCCCTGTTCATTGACCTATAAACTATTTTAACTATTACTCAGCAATCTTTTTTTTTTCTCACCATTCATCTTATATTTTTTTCCAGATTAATTTTGGTGAATTATAAGAGAAGGTAAAGCTCTAACAACAATACGATTAGCATGACTCAAACTCAAACCACATCTGGAGTAACGAACACCCTAACTATTAGACTAACACACGAGATTTTCCCCCTAAATTTTGAATCCTAAACAATTTAAATAAAGTTAACTATATACTAGAGGTGTTCATGGGCCGGGCGGCCCGGCCTGGCCCGACGGCTCCTCCAAAATATGGGAGCGTTTGGGTAAAAATATAGGCCCGAAATATGGGCTTGGGCAAAAAAACGAGACCTGTTTAGAAAATGGGCCGGGCCTCGGGCACAGCCCGATATAATAAATATATTTATTTTTTTAATTTTAAAATATTTTTAAAATATATTTTTTAATTTTTTTAATTTTAAAATATTTTTAAAATGCTTTTTTTAATTTTAAAAATAAATTTTTGGTATTTATTAAAAAATAGGCCGAGCCAGACCCGGGCTTATGATTTTTTCTCGGGCCGGGCCTGGGCAAAATTTTAGGCCCATATTTCTGGACGGGCTGAATTTTTTATGGGCCCAGCCCAAACCCGGCCCGGCCCATGAGCACCTCTATTATATACTGCAATAAACTGGTTTATCACTTAAACATATCATGTAAGCTTAATGAAACCGCAAATTTCTTTTTTCTAGATTTTGAAACCCAAACAAGGTTAATTCCTTTTTTCTCTGCCTCTGTTGCTGGTTTTTTCATGGTTGAAATGAAATGTTAACTTATCCAAAATATTATTCATAAATATTATAATAATAAATTTCTCTGTAACTTAAATTATTATAATAAGTTCATAAACATAAAAACTAAATTGTATTGTAATTAAAATATTTATAACATCACTTAAATTTAATTAAAAGGTTTTAAATGTCAACTTGGGATTAAAACATGTTTTAATTAAATAAATTAAATTTGGACTGACGTTAGAGAGGTGACGGAGTTTTAAGTTTGTAACAGAACGATAACGTTTTAAACAAAAGTAACTAAAATGTAAGCTGAGATAAATAAAAGTGACTATTGTTAAAATTGTAACAATAAAATTAACAAAATTGGAGCACGATTTTGATAAAATTTGAGTGATAAGTTATTTCCATTTTGGAGTTTTTTAGCAATAAAATATAAATATAAAATGACAACAAAGTTGGCTCTTTTGCCAATAAATAAATTAAAATCATAAAATAATTACAATTAAAAACATGCATAACATTTATAAATAACATATTTTCCTTTTAGTGTTATAATAACATTTTAATTATTTTTTTTAGAGGAAAATACTTACTAAAGTTTCCTATTTAAAGCAACTATAATAATTAATCTCTAACTCACCCTTATTTTTAACTTTCGCTCCTTAGTTTATTTTCATCTCCCATAAATTTAATCTGAATTAGTTTAAAGAAAGAAAAATGAGCTGGTGGTGGGCTGATGCTATCGGAGCTGCTAAGGCAACTCTCGTTTTTCATTTGGCTTGCTGGATTTCTGTTTACCCTTCACGAAATTGATTTTATTTTATTTTATTTTATTTTTGCAGAAGAAATTTGAGGAAGATGAGACACCGAAAAGCTTCAAGAGCGTTGGGCTGGTCATTGGAGTCACCGGCATGGTGGGCAATAGCTTGGCTGAAATCCTCCCGTTGTCCGATACCCCCGGCGGCCCATGGAAAGTATACGGGGTGGCTCGTCGGCCCAGACCCAATTGAAATGCCGACCATCCAATAGAGTACATTCAATGCGATGTATCTAACCCGAATGACACCAAATCGAAGCTCTCTCAACTTACTGACGTCACCCATATCTTCTACGTCAGCTGGACCATGCGAACTTCCGAAGCCGAGAATTGTGAAACCAACGGTTCCATGCTCCGCAATGTTTTGCGTTCCGTGATCCCAAACGCACCCAATCTCCGCCACATCTGTCTACAAACAGGATCCAAACATTATCTTGGATCGTTCGAGTTGTTTGGTAAAATCCAACTGCATGATCCGCCTTTCACAGAAGATTTACCGCGGTTGAACGCTCTCAATTTTTACTACCATCAAGAAGACATCCTCTTTGAAGAAATCGAGAAAAAAGAAGGATTAACCTGGTCTGTGCACCGACCCGCAATCATATTCGGGCTTTCGCCTTACAGTTTAATGAACCTCGTTGGAAGTCTTTGCGTTTACGCCGCCATTTGCAAACACGAAGGCAAACCGTTACACTTTCCTGGGAGCAAAGCCGCTTGGAACTGTTACTATGAAGCTTCGGGTGCGGATTTGATTGCGGAGCAACATATATGGGCGGCGGTGGATCCGTACGCCAAAAACGAACCCTTTAACGTGACCAATGGGGACGTTTTCAAGTGGAAGCAGTTGTGGACCGTTTTGGCAGAGCAATTTGGGATAGAAGAATATGGGTTCGTGGAAGGGGAGAATCGGGGGTTGGAGGAGATGATGAAAGGGAAGGAAGGAGTGTGGGAAGAAATAGTGAAGGAGAAGCAGTTGCAGAAGAGGAGTTTGGAGGAGGTGGGAAATTGGTGGTTTGTAGATCTGGCTTTTTCGGCGGAAGTGCCGCTACTCAATACGAATAAGAGCAAGGAGCATGGGTTTTTGGGGTTTAGGAATTCCCAGAAGTCGTTTGTTACTTGGATTGATAAGATGAAGGCTTACAAGATTGTGCCTTGATCTCATTCAATCTCTTGTTCCAAGTTGCCTCCTGGGTTTTTCAGATGAAATTTCTGTTGTTGTACTTGTAAAATAAGCACATAAGGTCAGCTATTATGGCAGTGGCGTGGAACCGTACGATGTTAGAAACACTGACTTACCTTCAAATGTTGATGCATTCTATTTTATCCTATTTTAATCTTTGAATTATACAATAAAAACTTGTTCCATTAGACAAAATCCCTGGCCGGAAATTTATTGTATATCAGTTCGATATTAGACCTCTTCGTGGCCGATTGGTTCAAAATTTTAGGCTCAACTTCGGATTTAGTTCAGTTTAAATTATAAATTAACAATAATAAAAAATTATACAATATTTAAAAATAATAATAAAATAGTAATATAATATTAGTAAATTTATAACAAAACAATAACAAACAACAATAGAAAAAAGTTGTTCTGAATAAAAAAACTTACTTGAGACTTGATTTATTTAAAAAGACTTTATTTTTATCTAAGCCTATTTTAACTTATAATTAGTCTATGTGCACAAACTTTATTACGAGTTGTGTCTAGTACAAAAACCTTCTTCACCAATGTTTATGATAAATGTTGTTATTTTTTTAGTACACATCATTTTCTAACCTACGTTTTTCATTTTTGCAGCTCAACTACGAATATTTTGTAAACACTAATTGCAAATAGAATTTTACATGGTTTTTGTGCACAAACAATATCAAGGACTGTCTTGTAGAGAGACAAATCCAATATTTTATTCTTAGTGGGCGAAACTTCTAAATTCGAACTACTTTTTTTAACGTAAAAAAATGTGAATTTTCTCGGATATTTTTTCTTATTAAACAAATTAATTTAACGTTTTTAAAAAATATAAACGATTTAACTGTAAAATAATTAAAAGAAAAAACCACACGGTATAAAATTAAATATTTCTTCCCAATTTGCAAAAAAAGAATAACTAATATTATACTAAAATTTTCATAAATATCATTATAATTCCAAAAATTAAATTAAAAAAAATTTGGCCTTAAACCTATTTCTCATTACTAGGCATCCTAAATTGCACCATCCGCTTTTTCATAAAATTGAACTCATCACCGATAGAATTTGTTAAAAATTCTCGAGAGCTCTTTTGCGTAAGGAGCTGGGAGGAAGATAATTTGTATTTTTTTGCTCTGTGCTCTTAGAGTCTTAGTCTCGGCATCAAACTCTCTCTTTTTTTTTTCCTTCTCATGGCACCTTACTAAAGGAAGATAATTCCTTAACAAAACATGCATATCAAAATACAAGAAAATCACTCACATAATATGTATGGGTATGGGTTAAATCAATTAATTCTTGAATTCTATTTTAAAATTCACATTGGACCTCTAAGTTTAGTCTTACAAGGCCCTTCATACATTAATATTCGATTATTATTAAAGTTATATAATTAAAACTAAAAAATATTTTGTTAATATAAAGTATAACCTTATGACTTAATGTGGCAAATTATATGAAATACAATTTGGCTAAGGGGACAAATATTATATAATGTAGACATCAAATCTAAAATACACAATAATATTTATATATAAAATTTAAAAATCTGAAAATTCAAAAAATTTACTCCAATTTTTATTTTGCTGAACTTATTTGAATTCGACAATAAAATATTAAATAAATTTAAAACATTCTACATATTTAGAAGGATCTATGTTTTTGATACGACAAAATAATTACTAATTTCAGTGTTTTTAAAAAAATTCTGGAATTTTTATAAATAGTTTTAAAATAATTTGAGATTCGTGGAAAATTAATTTCACAGTAAAAAAGGAATTGATATTATATATATATACATGCCAATTCTGAAATTAAAATATTTAATATATTAAGAAAAACTATATATTTTATATTCAAACCTTACACGATGTATTTGATCTATAGAAATTTTAAACAGTTGGTAAAGATAGATATTTAAGAAAATTAAAAAATTCACCAAAAAAATATTAAGTTAATTAATTTTGATGAAGAAAACTTGATATCAATGAAATTTGTTAAAGTATCTCAATGGGAGACGGCAACAAGGAATTGCTCTAAATTTTATTCTGTTGAACTTATTTGAATTCTATATTATGATGGTAAAATATTTAATAAATTTAAAACATTTAATCTAGACTTTCAGATAAAGGCAAAGAAATTATTGATGAAACACCTCATATTCTATTTGATTGTCGGGTTTGAGTTATGAAATGTCATATTCGTTGATGGAGTATGCCAAAATCAATTATATGTCATATTCGTTTCAGGAAATATGTCAAAATCTTCAAATATCTAAAAAAAAAAAATTGTAACTTTAGGTGTATGTGCATCCAACCATAACGAGTTTTAGATAGAATTATCATATTTTATTGCTCATAAATAGATCTTTCACAGTCAAATATTTTGTTTTCAATCCCTTAATGGGGATGATGATAAAAGAATATCACAAAGATTATAAAATAAACATAAATTAATATCCCAATCCTCACAAAGATTATAAAATAAATATAAATTAATAACCTAATCCTCTCTTTTCATTCTTTCAAAATGGATATTTATCGCAATAGTGATTTATATGAAATATAATATTTTCCTCATTTACAATCTCAATATAAGATCCATTATAAAAATATTTTAAAACCAATGGATTAATCATCACAAGATATTAACATATTAGCTCTTCTAGAGCTTTCGACTAATTTTGTACCATCAAATATTGGAATAATATTTGTTTGTTTTAGTACCAAATAAGATAAATACTTTCTATCTATGATGATAAAATTTATTACTCCATTCTCATATCTTTCCTTAAAGAATATTAATGAAACAAAATATTTAGGCATATGTGTAACAACCCAATTTTTAGTAGTGTCGAACAGTTATTTGAGATCACTAAATTCGATGAAAATTTAGAAAAACTTATTAATTAATAATTATAAGTTAAGCGTGATTTTATAAATATTTTTGAATTAGTGAATTTTGTGATTTAAAAGAAATTATTAGGTAAATTAGGTAAAAAACGAGGTGTCGAGACCTCGGAGATTTTAAACCGAGCCATAAATAGTTTTATAAATATTTATGGAGTGTTAAAAATTTAGTATTAAAGTGTGGTCAAGAAATTCTAAAGTCCCGATAATTAATTGAACAAAAAGGACTAAATTGTAACAAATGCAAAATTATGAGAAATAATTAAATAACTTAAATGATAAAAGAAAGAAGACTTAAAGGGTAAATAGACCCAAGGTCTATTTGGGCTGGACGGCAAAGGCATGAAATCAACAAGAAAGTAAGGAGAATTAAGGACAAAATTGAAATATTGCAAAATTTACTTAATAAAGCTAGGATCAAAGTGGAATTATCTAGAATTATCTAGAATTCTCTTTATTTTTCTGCATTCTCATCACCAAAAACACCATAGAAGGGTTTCCTTAAGCTGGTGGTTTTTCATATTTTTACTGCAAGTAAGTTCAATTCTTGATTATTTCTTAAAATTTTTGTGACTTTTATAACTAGACCCACTTGTTGAATTCATTAGTTTTTGATTCTATGAAAGAATTTGAAAGTTGCTAGGAATATGTGCTGGAAGTATATGATGATTTAGCATGGAATTAGAGATTTAAATTGTTTATATGCTGATTTTATTGAAAGAATTGAATAGAAAGTGAATGTTTGGGACCTAATAGTAAAAGAGTTTGAAGTTAAGGTTTTATGTGAAAATTTTGAATTTCAATAGTTGTGAAATAACTTATAATGTCTAGGTAAAGTACTAATTGAGAAAAAATTGCTTAATTTAGGGGTTAATTGAGTAAGGACTGAATTGTATGAACTGTGAAATTTGGGGCAAAATGGAAATCAACATTTTGCACTAAAACAGTTTTGGATAGCAGCAGTAGTCTAACTTTGAAAAATCACCAAAAATTGTGGGAATCAAATTAGAGGATAAAATATGAAATTAAAGCTTGTTGAGTCTAGTTTCTCATAGAAGAAACGATGTAAGCAATGGAATTGTAAATCATGAGATATAATGAATTTTGTGAGACAAGGTCAGAATGATTTCAGGTTCCCCTGTTCTGAATTTGGAAAATCATCAAAAATTGAAGAAAAATAATTATGGGATAAAGTTTATATGTTTAGAATCCTCAGTAAATCTATTTTCAAGAGAAACAAATGGAAACAATATTCGAATTCTGTACAATGAGATAATTAATTTTTAGTGAAGAGTGGTCAGAACTGTTGAGCAGTGAAACAGGGGGAACTTTAAAGAATAAACCGTACTATTTGGCTACACAAAAAATTATGAAAATTTTATGGTAAGAAGATATATGAGTCTAGTTTCTGGGAAAATTAACGAATCTTAATTTGGAGCTTCGTAGCTTGAGATATAAATAATTTAGTGACTCTGACTCGGATAGACAGCTTTGAATTTACTTATAAGTAAATAGTGAAAATATAGTTAATGTTATTTAAGTGTGTTATATACATTAAGGATGTGGAATGGAAAGAAGGAAAGAAAAAAAAGGAAAATTGTGGTTTTGAAGTTCCAAGCTTAATTTGGTAAGTCAAATTAGTCCATTTTCTTGTAATTTTGATATTTTGGAATCCTAGAACAAAATGCTACTTGATTTAAGTTGAAATTTTGAAACTTAGTTAATTTTTAGATGTTGTTCATGTTGAATTAATTGATGAATTAGGGTTAAATTGATTGAATTTCAAGTTAGAAGTTAGTAAAAGGTTGATTTGTAAAATAAAACATAAGTTTTGAATTAATAGGACTAAATTGAGAGAATTTAGAAATTAGGGATTTATGGTGAAAATGAAGAGTTAAAATGAGTTTATAGTAAGAATTAAGATAGAATATGGAGTTAGATTAGGAAAATAAAATTAGTATTGATAAGGGGTTAAATTACAATTTAGGTAAAGTTTAGGTATAAATGGAAATATTTTAATGAAATTGTGTATTAATGATTTTTAATTGTTTAATTATGTAGCTAATGTCGTGCAAGAGTCATTGTTCGAGAAAGGAAAGGAGAAGGTGAACAAGGAGTGACTCGAGAAAATTACGGTTAGTATTACCATAATTCAAATTTAATTATTAATTGTTAAAATTTAAATTAATATACATGATAAGCAAATTGAGGTAAGTATCATGATTGAATTGAATGAAAAATACGTATTGGTATTGAATTTATTAATAGTAATTGTTGAATTTTGAATAATATGTTTAATAAATAAAAATAAGGTGAATATCGATATTGAATTAAATAATATTTAATTGTATGTGAATTGAATGGAAATTACTAGTGATATGATTTGAATTAAAAGACTTAATGTGGTATTGAAATGCATATTGGATTGAAAAATTGATTTGAATTGTGAACATGAGAAATTGTGAATTGAATGAAATTAAAATGAAGTATGAATATGTATGAGCATTTGATGGTATACTGATTGGAAAGTGAAAAATGTATTGAATTAAATTGTGATTAAATTGGAATGATTTGAATTGAAAGTATGAGAAAGTGATTGAATTGAAATGTGATTCGAAAACCCTATTAACTAGTCGGGCTGAGTCGGATATAGTTGGCATGCCATAGGATTGGAAGAGTTCAGGGATACGTCGACCTCGAGTCGATGAGACACTGGGTGTCATACTGTTACTTCGGATAGATTTGATGAGGTACTGGGTACCAAGTTACTTCGGCTTGGCCGATGAGACACTGGGTGTCAATTATTGCTTCGAACTATCCGATGAGGCACTGGGTGCCATTCTGGTGTGTTTGGTTGGATCCGTGTATCCGTCAAGGTCCGAGTCTTGTTAATAGGGGTAAATAATTGAAATGAGAAAATTTGAATAACTGTGATTGATTGAGCTATGGAAAGAAATGAGAAAGTGAAATTGTGAATTGATATGTGAATTGGAAATCGAGATATGAGATTTAAAGATATGAACCCAAAGTTCATGATGTGATTAAGAGTAAATTTTGTTATATGATATTAGTGAGTACAAATTGCAATAGAATTGTTACTGAATATAAATTAAATGGAATGAATTGAAATGAACTATTGGAATGAGATGTGAAAAATCCAACGAAAATTTAGATAGTGAAATATAGCTTATTGTTATTAATTATCAAGTTGATTTAAAGTATGAAATAATTAATGAATAATTGTAGACATAAATTAAATGTATATAATTTATCGATTAATGTTATAAATTTGAATTATGGTAATACTACTGAGTATACCTATACTCAACGTACGGTTGTTTCCCTGCGCAGGTTAGTAGAAAGCCAGTGTCCGGTCCAGCATCCAGAGCAATCCTGACCTCAGAGAAATTTTAGTGATGTACCTTTGTTTTGATAATGCGGCATGTACCTAGGTGATGTATAGGTTAAGTATAAGAGTTTTGTGATTACGGCTGTAGAATGATGTTTAAATTGGTTATAAGTATGAAATGGAACTAAAATGACATAATTTATACAAATATGAAATGAAAATGATTAAAGTATGCTATAGAGGTGCTCATGGGCCAGGCAAAAATATAGGCCCAAAATATGGGTTTGGGCAAAAAAACGAGGCCTGTTTAGAAAATGGGCCGGGCCAGGCTCGGGCTTAGGAATTTTTCCCCGGCCCAGGCTTGGACAAAATTTCAGGCCCATATCGGGCCCGGCCCGGGCCTAGGACGCGGGCCGAATTTTTTTTCTGTGAGCACCTCTAGTATGCTATGTTTGTTATTTATTTGTGAATTAGTTATAAGTTATCCGATATGTCTGGTAATGCTCCCTAACCTTGTTCGGTGACGGTTGGGGTTAGGGGGTGTTATAATATGCCAATAATCTTTCATATCACATTGATAACATAAGTTATCTTTACCCTTTGAAGAGTTATCTTGAGAACTCTCATTGTTCTCTTATTTATTACTATGTTCCCACTTTTAGTGGTCCATGATTATATTTTTTATTTTCTTTATTTTTTCATTCACTTCAAAGAATGCAATAAATCTAGTAGGATAGACTTCTAAACACCTCCATTGATTCTTTATTTCATAATCACCATTGCAAAACATGCGTGGATTTCAAATCAAAATCTATCTATTCATGTTGTCATGATTAGTCTCCAATCACATCCTCAATTACAACAACAATCACGATTTCTATATTTCTATTTTTTCATAATTGTTATGTATTGCAACATTCACTTCAGGGAATGAAACCAAACTAGCAGGAAGAATTTCATAGTTTTTCATTAGTAACTTATTATTTTGCTTAGCCACTAAAAGGTATGAGATCATTCGAAAATACTGTTAAAAGTCATTTTCACAATATTGCTACTGCAGGAGCACATTAGATATGTCAATCATATAGTGTAATGTATTTCTTCGGGGAATATATATAATGCAAATACATGAGCATCTCATGTTATTTATATATATGGTTTTAATGTAAAACACATGAAAGTTTTATTCAACATATATCTTCTTGATCGAAAAACAATATTATATTTTATAAAATTTTGCATCACAATGAGCTAAAATATAAGCTCTTAAAGAGCTTTTACAGTTTGATGCAATATTAGCTCTTCATGAGCATATAATCATTTTATTGCATAACCTTAATGAATGCTTAATTGATTTAAATAAAATCTTATTTATTCAAATAAAAATAAAATAAATAGATATAAATAAAACATATATTAAACGTAAGAAATAATAAATTCATGTTACTAATAAATCAATGTGGTTAGATAATATTATATTTTATATATCATACCACAACAAAATGAAAAATATTATAATGTCAAATTAAAATAACTTTACAGCTATGAAAGTTTAAACATAAACATTTTCTAACCTCCACCTCTTATGACATAATTTCATCTCAAATTTTACAAGGATATGAAATTATCACGATGATTGAATATTCCAAAGTTCATGACAAGTAAGTATTTTTACTCACATTCCGCAATAATCATATATCTTAATCAAAATCAAAATTAAACCAATCAATTCTATTAAAATGAAAAAATATTTATGTCCACATAAAAGTCCCAATAACTAAATGCGTGAAGGGTTTTATAAATTCATAGAGATACGAATAGTGAATTATATAAATTGAACTTTTAATAGAAATCAAATCAAATTTCAAAAGAAGTTGATTAGATTGACTTACGTTACCATGGATGAGAAGCAATGATTATAAACATCCTTTGTAATGAAGAGAAAGAGATCATCCCCAAGCAAGTATCAAAAGTAAACTTTGAGAGTGAATCTTGCTTCTTAATTTCATATAGATAACGGTATCAAATCTTTCACCATCCTTAAGAACAAAAAGTAAAATAAGTTAATCAAAATAATGATAACGTATAATGAAAGAAGAATGAAAATAATAAACAGATATGAAATATTAAATAAAAGAAACTTCTTGTAAAAACTTTGCATCTTGCCGTCAAAGATATTGAAAATTATGAAGGATAAATTTGATTGACGAACTATCACTTTGAGAAAGATCGTGCTAATAATGTGTTATAAAATAAAGAGAGATAAAGAGAATAAAGAACCAAGAAAATATGAAAGCAATAGAGGATGTACTTTATTGATCAAATGAATGATTACAATGCTTCATCTGAGTCTCTATTTATAGCCATAAGAAGTATAAAAGAAGTTTAATAACTATTAGAATTTAAAGTATATTAAAACTTTATCTTGGTCATGATGGACATCCACTTAATAAGATATTCATAGCGAAGTCAATTAATTTTAATGAAGACAACTTGAGATCAAAGAAATTTCTTTAAGTATCTTAGTGGGAGACCACAACAAGGAATTGCTCCAATTTTTATTTTGCTAAACTTATTTGAATTCTATATTATGATAGTAAAATATTTAATAAATTTAAAACATTCAACATATTTAGAAAGATTTAGATTTTTGGGCAAAGGCAAATAAATTATTGATGAAACACCCTATACTCGATCTGATCTTCGGATCTGAGCTATGAAATGTCACATTCGTTGCTGCAGCAACTACAAATATAATTCCAATCAATTCAACATATTTATAGAAGTTATTAAGATTAATACATCAATATAACCTATAATATAATCTTATCAAGGGTTTATACAAACTTATGAAAGCTTTTATGATAACCTGAGACCATCTGAGGACCTAAGTGCAAAGTTTTCAAAGTTTATTGGGTTGGTGTCACAACCATGGAGGACTCACGTCGCGACATCAACGATAGAAGCTTGGTGTTGCAACTTCATCAGTGCAATGTCGCGAGTTTAAAGGCTGTAGGTTGATGTCGCGACTTCAATAAGGAATATCGCGATGCTGAGAGCTGATGTCGTGACATCCATAGAATGGTGTCGTGACTTTGAAGGTAGACACCCATAATGCCATACATCATTTGATTCTACCTACCAAATTGTATGATCCAACTGATTTAAAGGCCCCAAAATGCAATAAAACTCATCATATATGATCAAATACATGCATCAAATCATGTAGGCCTTAACATTCATGAACCATTCCATTAACTAACATCTAATACTCAAAATGCCAAGTTACTAATTTACAATTCAAACCCGGTTCAACCCTAGGTACATGCTATTCATCAAATCCAAAAGAACTATACAAACATTGTTGAGTCGATAATTTGTGGAGTGCTACTTCACCTCTTAAGGTTTTGAGATCCACTAATGCTTGCGCATGGAATAAACAAATTGTATGCTGAGTAATAAAACTCAGTGATACTTTCCTGATTCAAGTCATAAAAATGAAACATTAACAAGATAAATATAATCAGGTCATGATTAAGTTTTTAACCATTTCATTTTGAATCTGTTCATGTCATATGCTTTAAATTCATACTTATGACAATTAGTAAAAACCGAATGTTTTGCTCTTCGTCTAAGGCTCTCTCTTTTCCTTTCTCTCGCGACAACTTAGTGTCGTCTTTAACTACGTTTGATAATTCAATAAAAAAAAACAATATCGATTTACATCTAATTCACAACCAAATACATAGTCAAACATATTTTACATTTTATTCAGTTTAGTCCTTATACTCGGGATACACATATCTTTCTATATCCTATATTTGATTTCACATTCTTTCATTAGGAACCTTATACTTTTCATCCATAACATAATCTCATGAAAATTTTTAATTTCTTCAATTTAATCCCTAATGTTACAAAGTTACCTAACAAGCTTAATTCAATTCTCAATTTAGTCTTAACATAATTGAAATTCACTATCTAATAATATCTTCAATTTCAAGCCTACTTCATTAATTTCTCTTTAATGACAACTTGCTAAAACCTTAACAATTGAAAAAATTAATACACGGGCTAACTAATTCAAACTCCCATAATAAAAAAAAAAAATCAAAGAAAAATGGCTTAACAACCTTACTCAATTGAATGGCCGAATGCATGAGAAATTTTGAAGCTTTTCTTTCTTTTTCTTCAATGGTGGACGGTGGGATGAAAAAGATGAATGTATTCATCTTTCCATCCACTCACCTTAGTATATAACATAGTTTAAGGTTTAATTGATTAAGCTAATCTTAATTAGTTATTAATATATATTAATCATAATTAACATAATTAATAGTTTCCATCGTCACTTCCCACTAATTTAAAAAGGAAAAATGTTTTAATAACCATTTTGATACTTCGGATAATTGCTATCTAAATCCTAAAGTTTTTCTAAATTAAAATTCAATAGTGTTTGAACTTTTACAATTTAATCCTTAAGCTTGAATTAACGATTTTTCGGTTAAATTTCTAAACTGATTTTCAATATATTTTCTTAATAATTTCATTAATCTTTATATTCCATCTCGCGGGCTTGGTTTATAGAAATGAGGTTCCAAAACTGCGTTTTTGACACCATTTAAAATTAGGTCGTTACAACTGATTTTAGTTTTTTTTTAATTCTAACAAAAATTAAAAATAATTTTAAAATAATATGATATATGTTAGATTTGTGGAAAATTAATTTCATATTTCATATTTTAAAAACGAGAAAAAGGAATTGATATTATATATATACATGCCAATTTTGAAATAAACTTTAATATTTAATATTTTTAAAAATTACATATTTTATATTCAAACCTTACATGATCTATTAGATCTAAAGAAATTTGGTATAATTAGATCTAAATAATAGAAAACTGAAATTGTGTAAAAAAATTACAAATATCCATTTAAAAAAAAGAACACACTAAAATGAAATAAAAGGAAACAAAATTTTCTTTTATGCTATTGGCGGATGGGTAAATAGCAATAAAGATCCCTCTGCGTATTCTGATGTTGCAGAGATACCCTTTCGCAAATTAAAAATTCTTTATGAGTCCTCTATGTTTTAAATAGTTCATAAATTTATATCAATAACTTTATGTATTCATCACTTTGAATCATTCAAACATATTTAAACTCAAAAATCAATAATCGACTTGTACTTGTTTTTTAACGCGTGGATTCAAAAACTTATTGCAGGTGATCTTAGTGTTGTTACAGTCCTTGTTGGGTGGTTAAATGATTTAGTCGGAGAAGTGAAGCATCTATATTAGATGTGATTATAAGTCGGGTTACTTATTTAGTCCCAAAAGCTTGTCTGAAAAGCGAAAGAATTTAAGTAAAAATATAGACTTAAAAAATTGAGATTCGACAAAAATATGCATATAAACTTTATTTTTCATTTTCATAATATTACACCATGTCAACTACCAACAATAAAAATAGTCCCTTCTCCATAGAATATTGAAAGAAGGATTATTTTATTATTATATGGTACAACATCATCAACCTTGCTTTTGAAACTTCTGAATTTCACTTAATTTTTCAAAAGAGGTATAACACGAAGAGGTATTTTCTTGTGGCACGTGACACCGTAGAGTTCAGTCACATACAAATATTCAGGAATTTCACCAGCAGGCAACTTCCGGTCAAACCAATAGAGAAGATTGGCCACCACATACTCAGTAGCGACAACTCCAAATGGCATCCCAGGACATGCCCTTCTTCCTAAACCAAATGGAATGAAGTGGGAAATCTTGACCTTGAAAATCAATATTGGAGCTATCCTCAAACCTCTCCGGGATGAACCCTTCTGGATTTTCCCACCAGTTGGGGTCTCTATGAATGGCCCATCCATTGATAATGATTGTGGTATCAGAAGGGATGTCATAACCCCCTAGTTTTACACTTGCAGATGTTCGTCGAGGGGCTAGAAGAGGAGCTGCCGGATGCAGTCTTAAAGTTTCTTTAACTACACATTTTAAGTAATCCATTTTGTTGATATCCTCTATAACAACCTTGGATTTGTTCCCCACCACAGTTCTTACCTCTTGTTGGACTCTTTTCATGACATTTGGATGCTTTAAAAGCTCAGCCATCATCCACTCTATTGTCGCCGTAGTGGTATAACTTCCTGCCACAAACATGTCCTGACATTACCAAAATAAAGACACTTTAGTTCAAGGCATAAAAAAAAGGGTTAAAAAAGGAAAATAAAGGGGAAAATAGTGTTGAATGACCAGTAAGATAGCTCTGATGTTGTCTCGAGTGAGGTCCATCTCATACATGCCATCCTTTTGGAGTTGCATGATGATAGAAACGAAGTCCTTTTTATTGGAAACTTGGCCATCAACTTCAAGAGCTCTATGCTCTTCAAGTACATGGTCAAGGAATGCATCGAATTCCGCAGATATGCCTTCATACTTGGAATTTATCCAGTAAGCGCATCAACCCACCTCAAGTAAGGAAACATATCACCAATACAGAAACCGGTGAAGAGAACCAACAGCTTTTTACCCAACTGCCCAAACTTGCTGCACCCATCTTCTTCTTCACTTTTATGACTAAGAATACATCGAGAAGCTATGTTACTTGAAACCGAGATTAGCATCTCCGACAGATTAATGGACTCTCCTTTAAGACAAGCACCACGAACTTTGCTGATAAGAAGTTCAACTTCTTCTTCTCTAACAGACTGAAATGAGTTGACTCGTCGATGGCTGAAAAGCTCAAGAACACTGATCTTCTTAACTTGTCTCCAAAACTCGCCATAGGGTGCAAAAGCCATATCCCCGCAGTTATAGAACAACATATCTACAGCCGTAGTCCTTGGTCTGTTGGAGAAAATAATTTCATGGTTTTTCACAATTTCTTTAACCAATTCAGGTGATGAAATCAGTACTGTTTGATTATACCCCAATTGTAGAAGCAAGAGAGAACCATAGTTCCTTGAGAGGTCTCTGAGAGAGCGGTGAGGAAGCATGCCAAGTTGGTGTATGTTGCCGATAATAGGTAGCTTTGGGGGTGATGGAGGCAGATTCAGGTTTTTCTTTTTTGCTGGTTTAAGCCAAATCAAAAGAGAAAAAAGGAGAACCAGAGATAGAAACAATGGATTGATGTAAACTTGGACTACATTCAAGAGATCCATTTGCAAGATCATAAATCAAACGATATGGTTAAACGTATGGCCAGCTATTTCTCTACTCAACAGATTGAACATTCAAAACTACATATATATCATGAATATTTGTTATTTTATTTATTTTTAAACATATTATATTATATTATATTATAATATAAGGATAAAGTTAGAGAATAAAAATGATAAGATTAACAATAAGGATTTTATTCTAATAAATCTGTTTTATATTTTACAAATCTTAAAAACCAAAACTTAATTACAAATATTTCATAGACATTAATCGCAAATTAAATCATACATGATTTTTGTGCACAAACAATATTAAGAATTGCGTCTCGTAGAAAAACTTCATTCATCAATGTTTATGACAAATATTATTATTTTTTTAGTGCAAATGATTTTGCAATGTGTTTTTCATTTTTGTAGCTCAACTACAAATATTTTGTGGACACTGTACATGGTTTTTGGGCACAAACAATATTAAGGGTTGTGTTTAGTGAGCAAAAAACCTTATTCCCCATGATTTCTTTTTAAATCAAGCAAAATCAAAATTACAAATATTGTTTCTTTTTAAGTGCAAATAATTTTCTAAAATATTTTTATTTTTTAACTCAACTACAAATATTTCGTAGACACTAATTGCAAATCAAATCATTTATCAACTAAAATCAAAATGACAAATGTTGTTTTTTTTAGTGCAAATAATTTTCTAATGTGTTGCCATTTTTACAACTATGAAAGGTTCAAATTTTGAAGAAGACATTAATATCAAAGAAATTTTTGAAAGTGTCTCACTCAGAGACCACAACAAGTAATGAATTGCTCCAATTTTTATTTTATTGAACTTAGTTGATGTAACACCCCGATACACGACCTGATCGTTGGGTTCGAATTATAATATATCATATTTATTGCCGGAGCAACTACGATTAAATTAATACAAATTCACATCATCAAGCATGTAATCATAGGGATTATAAGCAAACAACACAATAAATATTCATTATCGGGTCTTATATGAGCTTACAAACACCCTAAAGTCAGCCCAAGGTCGAATCATGATAACACTCTAGAATAACATATTTTTATGTATTAATTAGGTATTTATTCTGAGTATGATCCTACTAATTTGAGCTATTTATGATCTTTTATCTCATAGGGACTAAATTTGAGGCAAAAGCAAAATTAAGGGCCAAAAGCGTGAATTTAGAGATAAAATGGGCCAATGTGCGACACAAGGAAAAGTTGGTGTCAAAAGTGCAAGCATGGAGGACACAAGGGTTGAAATGCAAAAAGAAGAGATTTTATTCTATTAAACTCTATTTTAATTATATTAGGATAATTAATATTGAGATAATTATTAAGGATTATTTTTAGGATTTTATTTTATCTTTATTTATCTTTAATTAAATGTATTTATCTTTTAGGAATTTAAGTAGGATTAGAATATCTCCCCTAGCACTATAAATAGGGGGTGAAGTGACTCAAAAGGGGATCCCATCTTTCTTTTTCTGTAAACACTCTCTCCCCAAAAGTCTAGGCTTTTGTTTTTTTCATATTTCCTTTCAATAAAATCTTTATTTTTATTTTATTTATTTTCTTTTCTACCACAACCATGAGCCACTAAACCCATCTAGCCGAAGGTTGTCAAAAATTCCCAAAAGGGTTCATGAGGCTTAGAATCCGTACTTAGCCTCCTCGCTGAGTATTCATCGTTTCTCTGCACTACGGGGCTGACGCTTCCGTCCAAGTCCCTTAAGAAGTAAGTTTTTCAACGTATGCAAAGGCGGCCTTTTTGTATGTTTTGGGAAGGTTGCACAGTCAGTTCGTTAGCTTACTGCGTCAGAGGTTGGCGAGCCCAAGAGACAAAATGGCATGAAATTCGCCATTGAGAAGCGTTGATCTAGCATAAGACGATCTCACAGAAGCGATTGTTGGCTAGAGTCAGGTTCCACTAAATTGTAAGTCTAAATTCTTGGAGTTGGTGGTCGTAGGCGTCCTCTTCCACTATAACTGGCTTATTCGGTTTGGGAAGGATCATCTAAAAGCCGAGGATTGAACCCAAGGCGGAACGAGACAACTGGAGGCTGGAATCTCCTATAAGAATTTTCTTTCTCTTAACTCTATTTTTAATTTCTCGTATTTTCAATTCAATATTCTTAATTCTGTTTTTATTTTATTTATTGTTTCTAGATCTAATGGCTCAAATGATTCGGCAACCAAGGGTGCGATGATTATTGATTTTCAGAATAAGAGTGTTCAGAACAAAGGGAATCTGCAAATTGCATCAGGTGTGTAACCATCCCACTGTAACTGTAGAACAGCAAAAGCCAAAAAGCCAAAATACGTCGTTGAGACCACACGAGTGTGCAATCGCTCGTGTGGAAAGCCAAACCTGTGAATTATGGGCGAAATATTGTAGGGGCCTCTATGGGCATTTTTATGGGCTTAGGCCGTAATGGGCCACGTTAGGCAGAAATGGGCCGTGTGGGCTCAATAGAATTGTGGGCCTCACACGGATGAAATCCAAGATTTGTGGCAAATACTGGACTGGGCTATGTAGATCTCATAGCCATGGCGAAATCTGGGCTGAACGGGCTATACGAGCATGTGGGCCCACTTGGGCCGAGTAATAGAACTTGGGCCCATTTATACTGTTATGACCATTTAGATTACCTGAGTCACTCGAGGCGACTGCAGACCTTTCGAGAGGTTGATAAATGACTAAAATACCCCCATAGGATAAAATGACCGAAACACTCCCGAAGGGTAAAATGGCCGAAATACCCCCAAATGGTAAAATGACCAAAATACCCTCGAAGGGTAAAATGACTTCAATACCCTTAAAGGGTAAAATGACCAAAATACCCCTAGAGGATAAAATGACCGAAATACCCACGAAGGGTAAAATGATAGAAATACCCTCGTAGGGTAAAATGTCTGATATACCCTTATGAGTCGAAATATATGTATGGCCTATGTATGTATGACCGATTTGCTCTATGATATATATATGATTGTTACTGAGTATGACGTACTACATACACGTATGATTTATGACATGACATACTGCATGGGGTTGGGATACTATTTTGGAGGAAATGTACTGTACTGATAAGGTTGCACGGGTCGTCCAAGACGACTGTGGACCTACTGGTGGCTTTACTACATATACTGTTACTGGAAGCTTTGTTGCGATTCTATTACTGGTAGCTCTGCTGTGATATTGGTGTGTTGGCTGGGTGGGTCAATTTTATCCCCACATGGTGTGTTGGTGGTACAGAGTGGTGTGTTGGTTGGATTAGGTTGGGTTGGGTTGGGTTGCATCATTGCACTGTACTGTTACTGTATTGGGCTAGGCCCACACTGTTACTGTATTGGGCTAAAGCTCACACTGTTACTGTATTGGGCTAAGGCCAACATTACACAATTAATGCTTATGGCCCAGGCCCAAACTGTTACTGCATGTCGTATATCATTTGACTGATAGGAGATTACACACTGAGTTTTCGTAAACTCGCCCTTTCTTTTATTTACTTACAGGAAATCTTCGACCATAGGCGATTTGGTGCTGAGAGGGACTCGGAGGTGGCCACACTACTGCAGCTGTTTATCATTAGTTTTTATTTAAATTTAAAGTTTGTGTTGGGTTTGTTCATGTAATAAGGGCCTTTTAAGTTTGTTTAAGTTTTTAATTGGGCTTTTGCTTATTTGCTTTAAATTGCTAGTTTAGGGAAGATGAATTTTCAAAATAATAATTATTTTCAAAGTCACAAACTTTAAACGATTGGAGTTTTCAAATGCTTTCGCGTTTTAAAAATAACTATTATAACAGTAGCAAATAATAAGGCAAACATTTTAACTAGATAATTGTTAAATAATACTAAAGAGGTTTTAAGCTTAGAAATGATTTTTTTCCAACAAGACAAATTTGCAAACGACACTTCAATGTGGCACGCCAAATTCGGCTATAACATCTAGACTAGGTTTGGGGTGTTACATTAGATGTTATGATCGGTTTGTAATGCCCGTGACCTTAATCTGACGACGGAGAAGGGCAATGAGTGTTACAAAGCGATAAAACTCAGTCATATTTCTATAATTCAATCAATAAAATGCAAGTTAAAACAAATGAAACGTGTAATCAGTAACCATTCAAAATAGGTATTAGATATCATGTTATAATATGTTATCATACTATACAATTCATTTTATACATGTAACAACCCGTTTTTAGTGAAATCGAAACAGTGGTTTTGGGACCACAAATCTGAAGTGAAAAAATTATATTATTATATGGTCTATAGTATGATAGAAATACCGTATAAAAATTTTGTTAAGAAATTTTGTCGTTTACATACCTAATTTAATAAAAGGACTAAATTGCATTAAGTGCAAAAGTTGAGTTCTAATAGCTATTGGTATTAAATAGCAATAGAATTTGAAATTAGAGGTCCTTATATAGTAAATAAACCATTAAAATGCTTAGTGGTTAAGCTTGAATAGTCATCACTGGAAATTTCATGAAACATTAAGGTTAATTTTGGAAATTATCAATTAAAGTGATATTAAATAAAATAAAAAAATCTATTATCATCATCTACCACCAAAAAAAAGAAAAAAGAAAAAGAGAAAACCTAGCCATGGAAGCTTGAGATATTAGCAAGCTTGTTTTGCTTAATTATGTATGTATTATAGTCTCGTTTTGATGATTTCTATGTTTTCGAGATCGTAGTAGCTTAATCTAGCTAGCTCAGGGATTAATTGCAAAATCAATAAAGTATTAGTGTTTTTCCATTGATGAGTATGCTTGGATTTTGAAGCTTTATGATAGAAAATGAAAGGTTGTTGTTAGGTAAACAACTTTTGTAAAGAGAATTTTGATGAAATTATCAATTAGGGATTAAATTGAAAAGATGATAAATTTATGGTAAAATTGTGAAATTGTGAATTATGTGGGATTTTATTAATATTTATAAAAATTTGCTAGGCTTGAGTAAAGATTAAATTGCATGAAAGTCATTTTCCGAGCCTAAGGACTAAATTGCAATGAATTAAAAGTATAGGGGCAAAATAGTAATTTTTCCAAAAATGTGTTGTTGGACTAAATTGAATATGAATTATATTGAATTGAGTTAAATTCATTCGTATAGATCTAGTTAGATCTAGTACGGAGTTAGATCGAGGCAAAGGAAAAATATCGGATTAGTCGCCTTTGTATCTACGTACATTGTCAAGGTAAGTTCGTGTAATTAAATTGTACATTAATATGTGTTAAATTGAATTATTATTTTTGAATTATACAATTTCCATGAATAAATATCTGTTGTATATTCGATGATTACCGAGTCTTGTTTGATCCTTATGAAATTCGTAGGATACAAATGACATGTCATTAAGGTTACCGATTTGGTTGGGGTCCTGCATGTGTTGCGGATACACCACAGCTCATATGAGCTTCCTGTAATACAACTCGCATGAGCTTCTCGATATTCAACTCGCATGAGCTTCTCGATATTCAGCTCGCATGAGCTTTTTGTTATTCAGCTCACATGAGCTTCCTATTATTCATCTCGGAGGAGCTTCCTGTTTATAGCTCGTATGAGCATACATGTACATGAATTGACGGATTACGGTTCAATACACTTCATGTGTACTACCCGTGGATTCAACGATATTCTAAATGGTTCAACGGGCACAGTTTTGTAATGAAATCATATGAATTTGATATGAACTATTATTGGTATATACATGAAATACATGAAATATGATTATTTGATGAATTCAATCATGTGTGTTGGATTTTATATGTGATTTTCATGGCTAATATGTTGGTGATCATGTGTTTAGGCTATGTTATGTTTACTTACCTATTGTATGGATATATGGTAAGATAAATTCCGTATTATATGAACTTATTAAGCTTAAATGCTTAGTTTATGTTATTTTCCATGTTTTATAGTAGTTCGGAAGCTCATTTAGGTTCAAAGCTAGTCGGAGCTATTTCACACTATCCACCGGCTCTTTTGGTACTTTTAGTAAATTAATTCCGATTATAATGACATGTATAGGATATTTTGGTCAATGTTGGTATATAAATGTTTTGTTGGTATATAAACTTTTTTCTATGTTTCTTGGGTTTATTCAACAAATGAAATCCATCTCCTATTTATAGAATGTCTCATGTCACTTCATAAGGACATAACTACCCAAACGAATAGTCATATCTTTAACCACAAATGTAATTATTCAATAAACATAATTATTAAAGTTGATACGTGATATAATTTTTGGTGACAAGAGACATAACCGATCACTATGAATAGTGACAACTTTTGCTTAATTATTAAGTGATATTATTTTGGATCACTTGTAACTTTTCAATTATAACTATTGAAACATTATAAATATTTTAAAAATATTTCAACACATGAAAAATAAAAACACAAAAGATATAATAATAAAATATAAAATTAGCTTTATTAATTCATTCATCATTAAAATACATCAAAACAGTTATATATTTAGTACAATATAAACACCTTCGTTAACATCATCTACTCGGTAGAAATATAGAAAAGCTAACAACAAAAAAACCATCTCCACAAATACAGTGTCATATATTTTATTTTATTTTATTATTATATTGTACAACCGCCTGCAACCTTATCAACCTTGCTTCTAAAACTTTTGAATTTAACTTAATTTTTAAAGAGAGAAATAAGGTATAACACGAAGAGGTGTTTTCTTATGGCACGTGAGACCGTAGAGTTCAGCCATGTCCAAATTTTCGGAATTTCACCAGCAGGCAACTTCCAGTCAAACCAATAGAGAAGATTGGCCACCACATACTCAGTAGTAACAACTCCAAATTGCATCCCAGGACATGCCCTTCTTCCAAAACCAAATGGGATGAAGTGGAAATCTTGACCTTGAAAATCAGTATTGGAGCTATCCTCAAACCTCTCCGGGATGAACCCTTCTGGATTTTCCCACCATTTGGGGTCTCTATGAATGGCCCATCCATTGATAATGATTGTGGTATCAGAAGGGATGTCATAACCCCCTAGTTTTACACTTGCAGATGTTCGTCGAGGGGTTAGAAGAGGAGCTGCCGGATGCAGTCTTAAAGTTTCTTTAACTACACATTTTAAGTAATCCATTTTGTTGATATCCTCTATAACAACCTTGGATTTGTTCCCCACCACAGTTCTTACCTCTTGTTGGACTCTTTTCATGACATTTGGATGCTTTAAAAGCTCAGCCATCATCCATTCTATTGTCGCCGTAGTGGTATCGTTTCCTGCCACAAACATGTCCTGACATTACCAAAATAAAGACATTTTAGTTCAAGGCATAAAAAATGGGTCAAAAAAGGAAAATAAAGGGGAAAATAGTGTTGAATGACCAGTAAGATAGCTTTGATGTTGTCTCGAGTGAGGTCCATCTCATACATGCCATCCTTTTGGAGTTGCATGATGATAGAAACGAAGTCCTTTTTATTGGAAACTTGGCCATCAACTTCAAGAGCTCTATGCTCTTCAATTACATGGTCAAGGAATGCATCGAATTCCGCAGATAATGCCTTCATACTTGGAATATATCCAGTAAGCACATCCATCCACCTCAAGTAAGGAAACATATCACCAATACAGAAACCGGTGAAGAGAACCAACAGCCTTTTACCCAACTGCCCAAACTTGCTGCACCCATCTTCTTCTTCACTTTTATGACTAAGAATACATCGAGAAGCTATGTTACTTGAAACCGACATTAGCATCTCCGACAGATTAATGGACTCTCCTTTAAGACAAGCACCACGAATTTTGCTGATAAGAAGATCAACTTCTTCTTCTCTAACAAACTGAAATGAGTTGATTCGTCGATGGCTGAAAAGCTCAAGAACACTGATCTTCTTAACTTGTCTCCAAAACTCGCCATAGGGTGCAAAAGCCATATCCCCGCAGTTATAGAACAACATATCTACAGCCGTAGTCCTTGGTCTGTTGGAGAAAATAATGTCATGGTTTTTCACAATTTCTTTAACCAATTCAGGTGATGAAATCAGTACTGTTTGATTATACCCCAATTGTAGAAGCAAGAGAGAACCATAGTTCCTTGAGAGGTCTCTGAGAGAGCGGTGAGGAAGCATGCCAAGTTGGTGTATGTTGCCGATAACAGGTAGCTTTGGGGGTGATGGAGGCAGATTCAGGTTTTCTTTTTGCTGGTTTAAGCCAAATCAAAAGAGAAAAAAGGAGAACCAGAGATAGAAACAATGGATTGATGTAAACTTGGACTACATTCAAGAGATCCATTTGCAAGATCATAAATCAAACGATATGGTTAAACGTATGGCCAGCTATTTCTCTACTCAACAGATTGAACATTCAAAACTACATATATATCATGAATATTTGTTATTTTATTTATTTTAAACATATTATATTATATTATATTATATTATAAGGTTTAACACCGAATGTTAAATTCGACAAGATGTCATGTGAATTATTAAAATTTAAATTAATTAATTTTAGTGGTAATTTTTAAAAAAATTATATATTTGATGAAGTAGAGAATAAAAATGATAAGATTAACAATTAAAAATTTCTCATTTATATGGATTTTATTTTAGTAAACCTTTGTTTTATACTTTGTTAATTTTAAAGAACCAAAACTCAACTATAAATGTTTTGTGGAAACTAATTGCGCGCCATTTTATGAATCTGAAAGTAAAAAACACTCAAACAGAAAATTGATCAAGTAAAATCAAGTTTCACCGTTATGCACTCACAATAAAATAAACAATTTTAAAATGCCAAAAAAAAAAAGAAGTTGAGATTTTCTTGCTTGTAACTTTTAAAGAGTAATCAAACTAAATAATATCTGAAAATGATCTGGGATCACTCTCTAACAAAACTGACCTAAGATTTTAAGAAGCCAAAAAAAAAAAAAAACTCAACTCTAAAGGAAGTAAGTTGCGTAGAGAAATGAAAGACAACTCTTTTTGCACCTAATAACACAAGAAGCGAAAATGTATTTGAAGACGTAATAGAATAAAAAAAGTTAAAAACAAACAAAAACCTAAGGCTAGAATCAAAGAAAACAAACTACCCAACAAAAAACTCGTAACAATAAAAAAACAACTTAAATTTTTTGTTCAAGGTGTTCCCGATGTGCTAAAATCATGAAAATTAAACTAGAGCATCTTTATAGGTTAAATATAATATCTGGATTTTTTTTTTGGCATGAATTCAACCCACAAAATATATATTTTAAATTATTTCAACTATTTTAAAATTTTTTAGTGCAAATAAATTTTAATGAATTCTTAATTTTGCAGCTCAACTACAAATATTTCGTTGTCACTAATTATAAACCGACTCATACATGGCTTTTATGCAAATAATCTTCTAATGTGTTGCCATTTTACAACTATGAAAGGTTCAATTCCTTCTAAATGACTTTTATTAAATGTCTTGTTAAGTTAAAAGACCACATCAAGTAAGAAACTATTCTAATTTTTATTCAGTTAAGCTTATTTGAATTATATATTATGACAATAAAATATTAAATAAATTTAAAACATTCCATGACAAAGATGTAAATTTTTGGACAAGGCAAGGAAATTATTTATTTTAGGTGTTTTAAAAAATTTGAAAAAAATTTGAAATACCGGACAAACTGAAAGATATTGATTGGATTCGACGACTCCTTAAAAATCAAGAAGAAAACTACTTTTAAAAATTATAAGAAAAAAATCTTGCACGAAATAAATAACTCCCGAGTTGAAAATTTTATTAATGAAAACAATTATTTTTTAATACCAATGAAGATGCCTTTATATAAGCTAGCTCATTACATTCAAATAAAATTCTCAAATATAATGAAATTCTAATTAATCTAAATAAGAAGTAGTTTTAAACTAAACTTTCTTGTTCACTAAGAAACATAAAAACTCCTAGCCAAATATTCCAAAATTTGGAATAAATAATAAAATCTAATAAATACAACAATAGGCTCATCCATATAATAAAAATTAAGCCTAAAAGTCAAACTCAATATGATTTAAACTTGAATTAAACCTCAAAACTCGTAATTTCCCGTAATAATCCCGTCCAAAAATTTTGCTCGCGCAATCTTCAGTAAAATGGTCATAACTTAAGCTCTCGGGCTCGAAATCGAGTGATTCAAAGTGCATTTTGAAGATAAGAGATAGCTCTTCAAAGATTCTTGAATACTATCCAAAGATTTGTTGCAATTTTATTGATCATTTGAGCTTGAATATTGACATCTTGGTTGAATTGAATTTAATAAATTTCATCACATTCATGCATGTATCATTCCCTCTTTACTCGAAAAGATCCGTCCTCGAATATTGTCTTTGATCGAACAAGAAAGAATCTTTATCATAGGTGAATGGTTTATTGAGCTCCTTTCAAAAGATCAACAAATTCCTGAAAAAAATGAAACAAGTCCACTAGACAAATTCAAGGTAAGTTTAGTGAAAACATAATCATTCCTCTCTTCTTGATAGATTCTCTCTATCTTTGCAGTCTCTTTTTCAATGTGAATTGAACTCTCTAATTTTGCCTTGTAAGAATTTTCACTCACCAAAGTTGAACCATCAAATTGACTTTTATCACTTAATGCCTCTTTTCTCTTAGTCTTTTTACATGAATTATACCCACTTCTATAACTCCCCAAAAATGTATATTTTTGTTTGTAAAAATATGACACAAATATTTGTCTACTTCAATGGTTAAGTGTTTTACGTGTGTGTATGAGGTCCCAAGTTTAAGCCATGCCTTTGGAAAAATTTTGAAATTTTTTTTTTCTGATTAAAGCCTTATCCTTATTCAGTGGGCTTAAGTTTAATTATTTGTAAAACCATATCAAAATGAGCCTATTGGTCCAAGTGGTAAGGGAGTTGGAGTGTTGGAGGTTCTGTGTTCGAAGAATCTTTGTGCGAGCGAGAATGTTAATCTTTTTACTCGGTTTCCTAAAAGAGTTGTGCAGAAGATGGATTCTGAGTAGTGGATTGTTAGTGGGTAGGTAGTTAATTGATAGAAGATGGGGGAGAAGATAGTGGGTTGTTCCTGTTGGATTTTTCGCAGTCAATCATTGCTCTTGCGTTCGTGGCCTTTTTTCATCTGGTAGGTGATCTCTTTTGGCATTCTTCCTTTGATTTGGGGTCTAGCAACGTCAGTTTCCCAATCAGCACTTTAAACGTGCGGATTAACGTTGCTCGACCTAAGGTAAGATTTTAGTCAATTTAAGTGGGTTGTCCATCACTTTTGGTTCGGTTTAATGTCGTTCTAAGTTTTTAATTCTGGGTTCGTTTGGTTAATTTTAGGTATTGGAGTGCTCAGGAGTGTTTTTGCAAAGAAACAAAACCAGGTGTGTACCCGAAACACAAAAATAAGGGATTCGGTGAAAAACTGAAATTGTTTGCTGTTTGGACAGCAGTAGGCTAACTTTGAAAAATTTCCATAAATTGTGGAAACCAAATTAGAGGATGAAAAAAATATTAGATTAAAGCTTATTGAGTCTATTTTCTCATAGAATAAATGGTGTAAGTAATGGATTTTTAAATCGTGAGTTATAATAAACTTAGTGAGACAAGGTCAGAATGAATTCGGGTTCCCCTATTCTAACTTAAGAAAATTATCAAAAATTGGAGAAAAATAATTAAGAGTTAAATTTTAAATGATTAAACTATTAATGAGCCTATTTTCAATATAAATAAATGGAAACACCATCCAAATTTTTTACTAGGAGATAACTATTTTTAGCAAAGAAGAGTCGAAACCGTCAGACAATAGAACAGGGGTAAGTTTAAATATTTTACTGTACTTATTGGCTGAACCAAAAATTTTGGAAATTTTATGGTAGAAAGGTACTTGAGTCTAGTTTCAAAGACATCAAACGGATATTAATTTGAAATTCTGTAGCTCAAGATATAAATAATTTAGTAACAGTGACTCAAGTTGACAACTTTGAAAGATCATATAAGTAAATAGTGGAAACACATATAAACAATTAACTAGCACATGTTACAGTAAAATGGATCACGAGGCCAAGACCAATTTGGGCTATGTGGGCCACACGGGTGAACATCATGGGTTTGTAGGCCCATTTTCATTTTTTATTGCTAAGGTTGCACGGGTCGCTCGAGTCGACTGTGGACCTACTGTAGGGTCGGTAAGCTTACCTAGACCCCTAATTGACTGAAATGACTGTATGACTGATATGATTATGCATGATGATGTCCCACTGATTTGATACGGTATGCCCTGTTTACATGCATGATATTATGTTATAGCATGTCATATTTGTATATTGCATTGCATTAGGTTGGGGGATTATAATGTTCGGAGGAAGTGTACTGAAAGGCCTCGAGCCTAATTTACTGGCAGCTCAGCTGCAAACTACTATCTAGTGCCGCATTCGGTACTACTTGGAGTGTAGGGATGGGTGGGTTGATTATATCCCCACATGGAGTGTAAGGTTGGACGGAGATGGTATGTAGAGGTTGGATGGGTAGGATTTTTGTGACTGCATATCTGTTACTGCTACTGATACTGTGATGGGTTAAGGCCCTACTGCATGACTGTTTTTGTACTGAGATGGGCTAAGGCCCAAACTAGACTGATACTGATACTGAAAAGTGCTTAAGCCCAAACTATGATTGTAACACTCATAACCCGTATCCGTTGTCGGATTAAGGTTACGAGGCATTACCGAACATAGCATGATTTAGCACAATCATTAAACACCTTTTATGCACAAAAGAATAATGATACCTTTATAACATTATTAGACTTAACTATCCACGAATCAATCATTTAAAAATTCGTAAACATGAATCTTAGTTCAAATTTTAAATCAATCATATCTTACTAATCATAATTCATAAATCAACACTTTTCAAAATTTCCAACTAATACAATTCACACTTACATTAAAACAATTGAACATGTTCCATAATAACTCAATTCGAACCAAAATGTATACAACTTAAAGTTCAATCACATAGGCAACATTAGAAACATTATAATATAACTGTATATACCTTTAATGTCATTTGCTTTCTTTATATGCCTATAACCTAATTAATATATAACAACTCAAATCAACATATGCACAAGTTATAATCCCAATGACCTATTACTCACCTTCCATTAACCAAGCATATATACAACTTTGTTAACAAGTTACAAGACTAAACGTATCAAATTGGACAGCATATATTTATATGCATTACTGATTTATGTGCAATTTACCTACCACATCTTTAATCATTTTCGAACATCAAGACATTTCATAGCATCTATCTGCATGCACAAAACAACTAAACCATATACTTTGCCATTTAATTAATCAATTGACCAATTGTTTTAAACCATATTATATATCTAACGCATAACCGAATACACAAGCACATTATAACCCATTTTGTAGCAATTCCATAAAACTGAATATGCACATATTATTATACATCATATACCGAACTTAATTAATATTCCATCAATAATTTTCTTAGCATTTCAAGATTATATCCCATGGAACATACCTTACAACAATTTAAATCATAATTAAATACACCAAAATATTATCCATCACACGAAATTCATTCATTATCCCTACCTATTTCACTTAAGTTAAATTATAACAAATCACCATGGCTAAGCATACCAAACATATCACACTTATATACCTAACATGAGCTTATACCACAGCCAAACATGCATAAACATAAACTCCATTTCAGGCCATTATAACCATAAGCATAGAAACCAAGCTTAACCAAAAAGAGGCAAGCCATTTTCGCATGGCTCAATATTACATAACCCAAAACCAAACATTTTAGCTATGCTATACATGCCATAAGATTGAATTCAATTTTTACAAAATACCGAAAGAAATCGATAGTGTGATAGCCTTCTCTGACGATCCCCGAGCTCGTAACCAACTTCCAAAATCTATAAAACGAAGAGTAAACATACACACAGTAAGCTATTTAAGCTTAGTAAGTCATAAGCAAAATATATATCAATGATTGTATATTAATACTAAGCTAATAAAGCCAAATATACATATCCTCAAATACCAAGTTATCATTTTAATCATACGTTCATATATCATATGGGTAAATGCATAATTATATATGAACAAATATAATAATCTCACTACTGATAACACATATAGCTCATTTGGCCGAATATACACTACCACATATGCTTACACATCAATCACATTTATAATTTAAACATTTATGCAATCAATTTTAACATCCAACTTACCTTATTTCCACAACTTAGAATAAACACATACCTGAACCTTTTTATTCGATTTCATAATCGATCTTTACTTAACATTTCCCATTGAACAGTTCGGAATTAAAAAGGATACGCGGATAATCGAAAAGCTCGTACAATGCCAAAGTCCCAGACGTGGTCTTACATGTAATCACATATCGATGTCACTGTCCCAGACAGGGTCTTACACGTAAACACAAATCGATGCCAACGTCCCTGACGTGGTCTTACATGAAAACACATATCAAAAATACTATGGCATGACATATATATGCTAATTATTCCTCAGGTTCATACGGGGCTTTTGAACATTGAATCTCGATCGAATCAAACACGAAATAAAGCTTTCTGGCTTAATATATATTCGGCCAATACACATATAATCCAAAAAATTCAATTCAACAAATAACAATTATATATTTGCAAATTTAACATTATTTATAAGCTTATAGACTTACCTCGGATGTTGTCGGACGATATAATTGACTATTCGATAACTTTCGACTTCCCTCGATCTAATTCCATTTTCTTTCGTTCTTGATCTAAATAAATTCAAATTTAACTAATTTAATCACACATTCATTCAATTTAATCCAAAAACACATAAATGAAAAAATTACCATTTTGCCCCTGACTTTTTACACTTTTTGCAATTTAGCCACTCTTGCTTAAAACACAATATATGTAAAATTTAACTACACTATAGCTTGGACGAATCTTGCCCATGTTCATCTAAGTCCACACATTTTATTTATTTCACATTTTTAGTCCCTAAAAATATTATTTTTGCAATTTAGCCCTAATTACTCAATTTCATCAAAAATTCAAAAACAAACTATGTTAATCTAACACATATATTT
Source organism: Gossypium raimondii (assembly GCF_025698545.1). Lineage (NCBI taxonomy): Eukaryota > Viridiplantae > Streptophyta > Magnoliopsida > Malvales > Malvaceae > Gossypium > Gossypium raimondii. The sequence continues at coordinate 55,624,644 of NC_068577.1, read as the reverse complement.
CATATTTCACCTTCAAACATCATAAAACTCATGAATTCATAAATGACATATTTCAAAGTCATCATCAATTCACAAAATTGAAGCATGGGTTTTGAAGAACACGTAGCAACGATCTCAAAAACATAAAAATCATCAAAAACCAAAAAAAATTCATACCTTAATCAAGACTTGGAAGTGCCAAATGAAACAAAGCTTAAAACCCTTTTCTTTTTCTTTCAAATTCGGTAAAAAGATGAAGAACATGGCTTTTAATTTGATATATTATAACATATATTAACCTTATTATTTTACTAAATTAACCTTTACTAATTAATATATAAAACATATAATATAAGGTCATTCTTGAACATTGCCGTCCACTAACTTATATAGTGGGCTAATTGCATCATAAAACCTCTAAATTATAAAGACAACAACAATTAGGTTCTTTCATATTTAACCATTAAATTTCTATTTTACACGATTAAGCCCTTTTCTCAAATTAAGCACACAAACAATAAAATATATTCACGAAACTTTCACACATATAAATTCACACATAATTAACACAGAAAATAATATTAAAATATTTTCCAGATTTAGATTTGTGGTCCTGAAACCACTGTTCCGATTAGGGTCAAAATCGGGATGTTACAGTGATTATCTGTTTACTGTCTGTTCATTTGTATGGGGATTACACACTAAGTTTACATAAACTCACCACTTCTATTTAATTTGTACAGGTAATCTTCAGATATAAGCGGATCGGTGCGGCAGAGGACTCAGTGGTGGTCACATGACTTCTTTTACACTGTTTATTACCTATTTGTGATTTTACTTTTATTTGGGAGTATTTTGTTGTAATTATGGCCTTTACGGATTTTGGTTTAAATTTAGATTTTATACGATTTTATGATTTAAATATGCTAGTGTTAGGTAAAACTCGGGTTTCAAATGAAATTAATGTTTTATAAAAAATACCACGAATATGCAAATTGTTTAAAAGCTTCCGTAATAAAAAAAATGTTTTGAAATTGAATAACGATTTGTAAATGAATAAAATTTTGAAAACGAATAAAACAATTTGAAATTAACATAAGATATTGAAAAAAAATGGTTAAATAGAAAATGGGATTTAGCGACGGCATATTTTTCGAAAAGTGTAATAGCCTGATTTTGGGCCTAGTTGAAATAGTAGTTTCGGGACCACAAATTCGACGAGGAAAATTTTATTTTTATTATATTTTTATGATCTAAAATTTCATGGAATCATTTCGTGAAAATTTCGTTCAAAAATTTCGACGTTTGGGCACTCAATTTAGCCAAAAGGACTAAATTGTAAAAAGTGCAAAAGTTGAGTTCTACATGTTAGAAGTGTCCAATTGTTATAAAATTTTAAATTGGAGGTCCTTAGATGGTAATTAGATCATTTATTACATTGTGGACAAAAATGGACATTAGATAAGTGAAATAGGAAAATTTTAAGTTAGGGACATTTTGGTAATTTGGTAATTAAAATGTATTAAAAGGACAAAATAGGCCAAAAATCATCATCTTCAACCCCATGGCCGAATTTTACAAGGGGAGAAGCCATAGTTAGGGTTTCAAGCTTCCAAGCTCTATAGTAAGTCATTCCAAGCCCCATTTTTAATGTTCTTTACGTTTTTAAAGTCTCGGTAACTTGATTTAGCTTATTCTAGCAATAATTTAACCTAGGGTTTATATTTGGAAAAATACCCATAGGTGAAATGTGTTTATTTTGATGTTTTATGGTAGAATATGAAGCTTGAAATTATGTTAAACAACTTTTGCTAAGTGATTTTAAGTGAAAACGAGTAAAACGATATAATCGGTAAAAATACCTAAAGTTCATAATCAAGTGTTAGAGTGGGAATTTGATGTTGCCATAGAAGGGAAAAATGTTCAGAATTCCATAATACATAAGAATAAGGGTTGAAGTTTCATTTACGAGCTTTGGGGAAAAAGTATAAATATGCAAAAGTTTAGGGGCAAATTTGTAATTTTTCCAAATTTTGAGTCAAGGACTGTTTTGATAAATGTGAGTATTAAATAAGTCAAATGTGTTATTATAGATCAAGAAAGAAGTGGAATCGACCTTGATCGGAGAAAAAAAAAGATTAAAGACTAAATTGCTAAATTTTTATATTGTTGCACCAAAGTAAGTTACGTGTAAATAATAGCAATATATTATTATAAATTGTGAATTTATTTGATATGTGAATCAATATTGAATGTGGAAGGAAAATTGTTCATTAATTATTCAAGTGATAAAGTGTTTATAATAAAGTGTTAAGTGTAAATTCCCGATTGAACTTAGGAATAGAATTGGATACAAGTGACATGTCACTAGAGACCAGTGTTACAGTGAGTCCCGGGTGCTGGGTGATCTAGCATGTGTTGCAGACACCTGATAGGTTGTGTGAGCAGGCCCATGGACATTTCCAATGTTATTGATCAGTGGTAGCTTCGGCTACATATCAGTGGTAGCTACGGCTACATATTAGTGGTAGCTTCGGCTACATTTCAGTGGTAGCTTCGGCTACATATCAGTGGTAGCTACGGCTACATATTAGTGGTAGCTTCGGCTACGTATCAGTGGTAGCTTCGGCTACATATCAGTGTGGCACTTATGTGCTAATTCTCTACGTATCCATGTATATTTCGAGTGTTCAACGGGAAGTTGACTAAGTGTAATTGAATAATGAATATAGGTGTGGAATTGAATTGAATATCGACTTAGAAATGGAAAGTGAATTTTGAATTGAATTGTGATTGAAAATTAAAAAGTGAAATTATGAAAGAGTATATTTAGCAACAAAACAGTTTAGACAGCAACAGTTGTGTGACTTTAAAAAAATCACCAAAAATGGTGAAAATTGAATTAGAGGCTGAATAATATATGAAATTGAATCTGAATGAGTCTATTTTCACATAAAAGAAACAGAGTAAGCAAAAGAGTTATATATTTTGAGATATTTGAAGTTTAATTAGACAGAGTCAGAACGAGTTTGGAATCCCCTGGTCTGACTTTGAAAAATTGTCAAAATTTTACAAAAATAATTATTGGATAAATTTTATATGTTTAGAATTATAAGTGAATATATTTTCAATATAAATAAACGGAAACAATATCCAAAATTTTTATAGTGAGATAATTAATTTTAGTGAAGAGAGGTCAGAACTGTCAAACAGTGAAATAGGGTAAACTTTAAAGAATAAAATGTACTATTTGGATAAACCAAAATTCTAAAAATTTTATGGTAAGAAGATATGTGAATATAGTTTTGGGAAAAATTTACAGATCTTAATTTGGAGTTCTGTAGCTCTGAATAAAAATAATTTAGTGACTCTAACTTGAATAGACAGCTTTGAATATACATGTTAGTGAATAGTGAAATTATAGTTAATGTTGTTTAAGTGTATTATACACATTAAGGATGTGGAATGGAGAGGAGGAGGAGGAAAATGATATATACGAACGATTTGAGCATAATTAGTCATATGCTCGATTATAATCGATAGACGATGAAATAGAAGTGATGCTTATATTTGTGTATTATTGGTCATGGTTTAAGCTCATATGGGAAAATAAAGTTTCATAGTATGAGAGTGTGATATATTTGGTATATGATTTGGTATGAAGTAAGGCCATGAATGGTTTATGGATTAACTCATGTTGGTAAGTTTGATACATGAATAAATGTTGAACTCGGCCATACTTATAATGCTTAAGCTATATGTTTATTTGGCTAACATGTGTGGTGTACACGCTTAGGCCTTGGCCAAGTGGTGGCTAAATTATGCCACGTTAAATTTACAAGTTATGCATTAAAATGGTAAGTACCTAATTGAAATGAAATATATATTGGATTGAAAAATTGATATAAATTGTGAGCATGAGAAATTACGAATTGAATGAAATGGAAATGAAGCATTGAATTGCATGAGTGTGTATCGTGTCTCATAGGCCATATTTATTATGATTAAAATATTTTGAGGATATATTGTGAAGAGTTATAAAAGCATGTTAGTAATTTTGAAAGTTTTAATTTAGATGAAATTTTATGACTCGGTTAAATACGTTTACAAGTGTATGTGTTCTGGTAATGCCTCATACCCTATCCCGGCATTGAATACGGGTAAGGGGTGTTACAAAAAGCACTACCATGTGACATCGTCAGATTCGGCCATAACGTCTAGGCCGGGTTTGGGGTGTTACAACTTCCCTGTAACCTCTTACAAAAATTTTGAACGTTAAATTCATCATCACAACATTCTTTGTCTCTAGAGGAAATCTCAACAATAGCATATTATCACATAGAATTTCTTCACAAATGATATCGACAAATGTTTTTTGTTGATGAATATCATCATCTTCTTTGATGGCTGTAGAAGAAGGCTTCTCAATAGGCTTTGTGTCATACTTACATACCTAGATAAGTCATTCAAGCTCGTAAAACTTGCTATGTTTGCTCTAATGTTTTTCCTGACAAGTCCATAACAATAGAAAACTGAACAACATTGGAAACAACATGCTTATGCGGGTATTTTTACAAATATAAAATCTAAGCTTTACCTAAGGTTTATCATTCTCCTCTTTCATACTACGTGTGTGCCCCATTTTATGAATCTGAATGTAAAAAATACTCAAATAGAAAATTGATCAAGTAAAATCAAGCTTCACCGTTATGCACTCGCAATAAAATAAACAACTTTAAAATGCCAAAAAAAAAAAAGAAGTTGAGATTTTCTTGCTTGTAACTTTTAAAGAGTAATCAAACTAAATAATATCTAAAAATGATGTGGGATCACTCTCTAACAAAGCTGGCCTAAGATTCTAAGAAGCCAAAAAAAAAAAAAACTCAACTCTAAAGGAAGTAAGTTGCGTAGAGAAATGAAAGACAACTCTTTTCGCACCTACTAACACAAGAAGCAAAAATGTATTAAAATGCGTAATAGAATAAGAAAAGTTAAAAACAAACAAAAACCTAAGGCTAGAATCAAAGAAAAAAATACCCAACAGAAATCTCGTAACAATAAAAAACAAGTTGAATTTTTTGTTCAAGGTGTTCCCGGTGTGCTAAAATCACGAAAATTAAACTGGAGCATCTTTATATGTTAAATATAATATCTGGATTTTTTTGGCATGAATTCAACCCACAAAATATATATTTTTAAATTATTTCAACTTTTTTTCAAATTTTTTTAGGAAATATTTTCTTCAATGTACCAAAGTTCCAAGAAATATTATACAAAATTTCAGATCGATTTGAATTCATTTACCTATTGAAATAAAGATTTTTTCGAAAATTTTCAAGGAAAAATAGTTTTTAGAGGTTGTTTAAGAAAAATTGATGAAAACAATTTATTTAGCACAAGGAAATAACTAGACCTGATCATGGGTTGGGTTACTCAACTAGATCCGAAGGTCTGCCTTTAAAGTGGGAGGGTTTAAGCAAAAATATAGGCCTAAAAAATGAGTTTAGGCAAAAAACGATGCTTGTTTTCAAAATGAGTCAGGCCTTGTGTAAGGTTTTTTTGGCCCGACTCGAAGCACATGGCTTAACAAGTCTATAACCTATACTCGGCCCGGTCACCCAACCCGAGCTATAAGGTATTACAACTATAAAACATCAACTTATTAGCTACCCTTCCATAAATAACCAAATAATTCATTTCAGAATTCAATTACAATCATTTCCATGTTAATCAATCATATCTGGACCTAAATTGGACATACGAAACATTTAAAGAAAACTGGGAACAATTTTGGATTAAACTAAAACTTATATAAAAATTTAGGTAAAAAGTGAAAACAGGGGTTACACGGCCGTGTGGCTCAAAAACTTGGCCTTGTGGTCAAACCATGTAACAACTTAAGTCCGTGTTACTTAGGGTCACACGGTCGTGTCGCCAAACTATATAACTCTTAGAGATTGTGTGGACAAACCTGCACCAAAAATCAAATAGGTCACATGGCCATGTCATGCGATTGTGTGAGACACACGACCGTGTCACAGACCATGTGTACCTAAAATACCTTTAAACACAAGCCAATTCACCTACAATTTCCTAGACGTCAAGCCATACATTTACCATCACGTTAACTTATTCAAAGTGTACCAAAACAACAACATTTCAACACATTCAACCTATGCGCCTAACCAATATGCCCTCATTGTCACCACATTTCAACAAAAACAACAACCATCTAAAACAGGACATAATCAACATATTAACCTTATTCAATCATCCAATAATTTCCAACTAACATATGTTATAATCAACCATTTATACCAAGCCTTTTAATGCCAATTTATCACCAATTAACCTATCATGTATATACCAATTCAACAAACCAACAATGCATTAATTTTCAAGCACACAAATGTCATCAAATACCAAATCAGCCAAAATACCATTAAGGATTTAAATCAATACACATATTTCATAATTCAAATGATACAAAACATGACCAAATGATCACCAACATGCATAAACCAAAGCCATATTTACATGCCACTTATCACCGACCAAAATAAACGTATAGCTAACGGAAGAGTTGACGGATAGTGTGATCTCCACAAGCAATCCAATCAACAACTCGTATCCGAAGATCTACAAAGAAAAAAAAACAAATAGAGTAAGCTTAAGTAAAGGTTGGTAAGTTTGTATTAAACTTAACCTTTGACTTACCATAACAGTTGTAACTAAAACATTTTGCAATTAATTTCATAAACAAGGTCATGAGTTCATTTATTTCCTATACACACCACAAATCTCACAAGGTTAGTAAGTTCAAATATATGAACATATAACTTTATCATGTCAAAAACGTTACAAGTAAACACATTTAAAACTCAATTCAACCATCACCTATTCATTTAACAACTCACAATTTATTTCAAATGTCTATATCCAATGTTTCATTTAATATATCTATTTCCATAAAATCGATTCATATCACCAATTCATATATCTATTTCCATATAACCAATTCATATAAACACTTAATATAACCATTTCCATTTACTCTTTTCATTTTTCATTTTTACCCGATGAACCAAATGAAATAACGTCGGATACGCAAGAATGATGCTCACATAAGCTGTAAAACGAGTTTGCTCACATGGGTTATGGGTTGGGATGTTAGGCTACATGATACTGCTCACACGAACTGTAGAGAATCCGCAACAAATATAGGACCTCAGCCATCGGTAAAACATCCAAGACCAACACTCGAAACAGTAAATAACCCTAATGATATCTCATCTGTATCCTAAGCATTCACGAGGTTCATACGGGCCGTGTTTCACATGTATATAATTTAGCCATATACACATTATTTCATCACAAGAATTCATCCATATAATTTTCCATTTTCAAATATAACATTTAATTTAATTAACGTTACAACTTAGTCCATTTCATCCCTTACCATTTAACAAATAAATGAACTCAATCACAACATATATAGATAGATATTATATCACAAAAACAACTAATTATTTTAACCAAATTATGAACTTACCTAATCACAATAGCTACGAACACTTCAACGATGACTACTTGACGACTTTTCCTTTGTCATGATTATCAACCGACTAATCGTTTTTTTATCTAAATATAATATTTTCATTCAATTAACCAATTCAAATACTTTAAAACACTTAAATTCACATTTAGTCCCTAAATCGAAACCTTTACAATTACCACAATTAAGTTCAAAACCAAGCTAGCCAAATTTTTAATTTTAGATATACAACCCATAATTGTTTAAATTTCACAATAATTTCATGCTAAATTTATTATTTTATCAAATTAGTCCCTAAACTTAAAACTAACCAAAATTCCTTTGCAAAGTACTCATATTTAACTATCAAACTTATAAATCTATTATCAAACTTCAAAAATATTACAAATTCATCAATGACATAAATCAACACATTTAACAGTTTTATGAATTAGTCCCTGGATTAGCTAGATTAAGCTACAACGATCTCAAAAACATAAAAATTACTAAAAATTGACTAGAAAAACATACCATGCAATAGAAATTAACATTGGCTGAAGGTTGTATTCTCTAACAATGGTGTTCCTGAATGAAGGTAGAAGAAAAGTGAAAATGAAATGGTTGCATTTTGTTTTATTAATTGTTTCAATTTTATTATTTTAACATATATTATAAAATAAATAGAACTTAACATACAAAATACTTAAAAACAACCCATTAACCGTCCAAGATATCCTAACATGGTCTAATTTCAACATAAGACCTTCCAACCATGATTTTATAACCATTAAACATTAGTAAACTAATAGCAAATAACTTTTGCAATATTTACAATTTAGTCCTTTTTCCTTAATTAATTATCCAAACATCAAAATTTCTGAATCAAATTTCAATATTCCTATATTGTAACTTTGTAAATATTTAATAAAAATATTTACGATCTCCTTTTACTGAAATGAGGTCCCGATATCTTGTTTCCCAAAACCACTTGACTTTAGGAACAACCTACTTGTACTTAACTATTCATTCAATTAAAAAAATTATCATGTAAAAATTTAATAAATTTGACTTGTAAATATTAAATAATAATATTTACAAGCTTACTCGTTATATTTGTGGTCTCGAAACTACTATTTCTAACACCACTGAAAAACAAGGTGTTACATCTTTTCTTTTCCTGATTTCCTCAATCGACCCTTCCCCAAATTTCTAGTTCTAATCTCCAACAGTAGCAAATCTAAACCCCTTCTCCACTCCAACACCCATCGGCCACCACCATCATCGTTCACCACTCCGATCACCACCAGTCCATTATCGTTCACTACTGTTGCAACGGGACTGAGAACCTGAAGGTAACTCAAGTCAGGAATCTCCCTTTCCCTCTCATTTTTCCACTTTGGTTTCCTCCATTGCTCTGGTAAATGTTCTCTTCCTTTTTCTCAATTTTTATTTTGGACCCCAAAGACTTTGACTCAATTAACATTCTCCCTAAAGCATTCTAAACCTAAAGAAACCCTCATTGTAGATGAAATAGCTTTTGGGGTTCGGTAGAAGGGAGCCACAAATGTTAGGAAAAACATGGCAATTTATTACTACTGAGAACTAAAATCTTATCTCACCATCAACTCTTATTTGGTTATTACTTCTACCTTAAATTGTTGTTGGAATAATTTTGTAGGTCTCCTTTGTTTATATTGTTGTCAAAGTCCTCTTACCCCAATTTGATTTTTTTATTTAGTTTCATTGATTGCTTTTGGAATGAAATAGTTTATTAATTGCTTTATCTTTTTTCTGGATGATTCTGTATGCAGAGGTTTAGGTCCTTGGGGTCCAAAAATTGTATGCAAGTATACTGCCAATTGAGAAGGAATATTCTATAAGGTAAAGGTAGGTTTTATTCCTTTAATTTTAAGTTAACATGGTGTTTTTCACTTCTTTACAATACCACAATCTAGTTGGAATGAAACAAACTGTTGTTTTCCATATGAAAGTGGAACTAGGCAATTTGTTGTTACCCTTCTTGATTCACTCATGTATTCACGATTTTTTTAATTCAATTAATTTCACATATATCATCCAAATATTTGACCAACCTTGGTTGTTGTTATTTTCATAAATTTTGCTCAAGTTTTCTTAATCCATTTCATGTTTGTGAATTTGTTGTGTAAGTATTAATAACTTTATCATTTACTAGAAAACAACAAATTGGATAACAAAGAATTTCAAGTAAAACACACACTAAAATAGTGGGATGATATGCTGATTAACTTGAAAGTTGATGTTCAAGTTAAGTATTTGAACCACGGCAAATATTGGGACCTAACAGGGGCTTACAAATTTGTCCTTAAATTGTTAGGAAATTTTTAAAAAAAAATCTAATATGGGTCAGACTGGTTCGGGTCTGAGTTTAAAATCTATAATTCGAGTTGGACTTGGAAAAAATTTAGGCTCATTTTTCGGATCAAGCCCGAGCCTAAATTTTTTTTATGGTCCAGTCTGACCCATATCAGCTCTAGAAATAACTTAAAAGCACCCAAATCTGATACAAAATGATAAGAGGAAGTAGACCAAGATCGTATTCAAGTTGTTTGATGCGAGGGGACTCGGATCTAACATAAAAAGAAGAAACTAATTAGATTTAGGGAAACGAAGAAAACAAAAGCAACTAAAAAAATTTAAGAATAAATATTCAAAACAATAAAATTTATTGAGCAAAATCAAAATGAGAAATATTGTTATTTTCTTAGTGCAAAATAAGTTTCTAACGTATTGTCATGTTTACAACTATGAAAGGTTCAATTCCTTCTAAACCACTTTTGTTTGATGTCTCGTCAATAACACTTAATCCTGACGAAGACAAAAAGATATCAAAGAAATTTCTGAAAGCGATAAGAAATTAGGAATTGTTCCAATTTTTACTCCGCTGAACTTATTTGAATTCAATATTATGTCAATAAAATATTAAATAAATTTAAAACATTCTACATATTTAGAAGGTTCTATGTTTTTGATACGACAAAATAATTACTGATTTTGGGTTTTTTTAAATTCTGAAAAAATAAAATACTTTTAAAATAATTGCCATATGTTAGATTTGTGGAAAATTAATTTTACATTTCATTTTTAATATATTTTCAACTTGTTAAGAAGCATTTATTTCAATGTTTTTAGTGTACTTAATATATTATATTTTAAAAACTATTTTTATATAAAAATAAATAAAAATTTAATATCGGCAAATCGGATCAACTTATGTTTAATATTTTAATTTGGGACAAAATTTTAAGTCTATTTTTTGAGTCGAGTCAGAATCTAAAAAATAGATCTAAAATTTTATTTCGATCCAACTTAATTCGGTCCATAATCAAGAATAATCTAGATTTGAGTTGGATTTACATCTCCTCATGAGTTTTCTCCTTTTTTTTTACATTGGAGTTTCGTTATTTCATCGGTTTCTAAGTTTTGGTTTTGACTGTGATGAGTGAATTTGTTTTGTTTGAATGCGAAGTTGGATAGTTTTCATCGGTAAGGGTGTTTTTTTTGGTCGTTGGATCATTATGGGCAAGTCTCTCATGGTGCTTTGATTGTTTCGTTTTGGTTTTTGGTGATTTGTAAGTGTTTGAGGAGTCATGGACGATGTTTGATTTATATGGTTGCTGATTTTGTTTTGTATTTTTTTAGTAATAATTTTAAATATTTCACTTTTTACCCACAACACTATCCAAATCACAATAAAAAATATGATTCTTTTAATAAATTAAATTTACACTTTTACATTATTTAAAATTTAATTTGCTCCAAAATAAATTATTTTGTGGCCATAATATTTAAATTTAGTTAATAATCTACATTCACTAATTAATAATTAAATTAAGTTAACACAATCTATTATTATAATATTAATATTTTAAAAATTCAAAATGTTATTTTTAAATTCGTCTAATATCAATTATCATTTTAAAAAAAAATTAAACTTATATATTATTATATTTTAATTTTGTAATTGAATTATTGACGAAAACATTATAAATTTTATGAAATTTTTAAGAAATAATTAAATATATATATATGTACAGCCCAAATTTACCCGGGCCTCACCAAATAACAAGCCCAAAAATTTAAAACCTACCCAAGCCCAATTACAAAACCCATTACCCAAAACACAAATTAGAAAAAAGAAACCTTAACCCTTGGTGCGCCGCACCTAGGGCCTTCTGACATTGCCGCCGCAACTGCCACCACCGACTCACCCCACTTGCGCCGCGCACGTCCCATCGTCCTCACCTGCTCCACCTGCAAACACGCAAACAATAGAAACACGCAAAGAGAGAAATGAACAAGACAGAAGCAGTAACAAGAATGCTTTAAAAAGGGGGGGCTCGTTTTTTCTGTATTTTTCTATGAGATTTTGGGGGTTCTCTTCTTCCGTTTTTGTAACAAAAAAAACAGATATCAATAAAAAAAATTTTAAGTTTCAAGGTGATTTTCGTTTTGCATTTCTTTTCTTTTTTTTAATCTTTTTGTTATTATTTATTTTCTATAAAAACAGTTTACATTTAAAAAATATATATAAAGAGGAAAGTATAAAAAATTTTACCTTTTTTCTGAATTTTCCGGCCACGGTGTACGGTGGCCGGCGGCGGCGACGTGGCGGCCCTGTTCGTCGGTTTCTGGGCTCTGGTCGGAGGAAGGGAGAGAGACTTAAGAGAATTTTTTTGGTTTTTTTTCTGGAGAAGAAGGGAAGAATGAAAATTTTGAAAAAAACAATTAGTTTAAATAGGCTTCCAAAACGACATCGTTTTGGGCAGCCTTCTCAGACACCAAAACGACGCCTTTTTGACCTGACCCGTTGGCCGACCCGACCCGCTCCAGGGGGATCCGCTTTTTTGACGGAATGGCTAATTGCACGTTTAGCCCTTCCTCTTTTTAATGCTTTTAAAATTAGGTTCTTTTAATCTTTTGAATTGTACCCGGAAATTTTTTGCGTTTTCAATTTAATCCTTACCCGAACTACGTCATTTTAATGGAAGGGAAATTTCCTTTACTGGTCCCTCCATGTTTTATGAATGTTCAGAGTAGTCCCCCCACTTTTGTTTATTTGCGTTTTGAGCCCTGAATCTTGTTTTAATGTTTAATTTAGTCTTTTTGCTATTTTGTTTATTTTCCTAACAAATTTCATATTATTATTATTATTATTATTATTATTATTATTATTATTATTATTATTATTATTATTATTATTATTATTATTATTATTATACTCTTTTAATTTTAAAATTCTTGTTATATATTTACATATACAAACGCATACTTTTTATAATATATATGTGTACATATTTTATTTTATTTTATTTTTTGTGTGTGAATATATACATTTTCCTAATACATATACACATACATTTTAAAGTTATTATAAATATATTTTTATATTTCATCTTTCATACTTACATATACCTATATCTATTTCTATGTATTTTATTACACATAGATATACGTATACATATTTTACATATTTTCTATGTTTTCATAATTCTAAAATATATATATACATGTATTTATATATTTTATTTCTTTATGGTTTCGTTATTTAGCGTGGTGTTTACTTTCTTTTATTTATTTATGCCCACTTTCATTCGAATAGTTTATTTGCTTATTCTTTTGCATGTTTAATTCGTTTTTTATTTATCTTTTATTTGTTGTTACTCGTATTATTCATACTTACATTATCGAATTCATTATTGTTTTGTTACTAGCATTAACATCGTGTTTTATTTCTACTATTACGCGTTAAATTATTTTTCATTCAATGTATAAATTATGATTTTGAATAAACAAAATTTCATGTTTAGACTCGAGAAGGTCGTACCTAACTTCTGGTTTCGATTTTCACGATAAATCTAAATCTTGAGTTTTTTAACCAAAATTTTAAATGATCTCGAAATTAAGAAAAGATCGAGTCCTAACTTACTGGACTTGATCCCCTTTTTTTAAATTCGAGATAGTTAAACATCTTTTAAATAAGTAATTTTTTTACATTCATTCGCGTATCGGGAATTCGAGACATTGTGTCCTAACTTACTGGATATGATGTTTTCTTTCTCGATTAACGTGGAACGTACCCTCTTTTCCCAAAATTTTCAACATTTTAATACAAGGATCGTATTTTTAAATTTCTTTAAAGTTTTCAGTTTTTCGACACTAAGACATTAAGTAATCAACTAGGTACCAATTTTGGGCATATCGAGTGTGCTAATCCTTCCTCGTGCGTAACCGACTCCCGAACCCGTTTTTCTGAATTTCGTGGACCAAACTTGTTGTTTTAATAAAATCAAACTGTTTATTAAAAAACAACCCCTTTTCGAGGTGATCCAATCACACCTCATAAAAAAAAGGGATTGGTGGCGACTCCCGTTTCTTTTTTTCAAAACCCAAGTCGACCCCGTTTTTTCATCCAAAAAATGGTGTCAACAATATATAGAGAGAGAGAGTCAATGGAAAAAAGAAAATAGTATAAATAAATAAATAAATAAATATATATATATATATATATATATATATATATATATGATTTCAATTAGACTTCAAAAGTACAGATTACCAATTTTATTTGTTCTCAATAATACTAAAAAAAGATTAATTTATACTTTTTAACCATTGTATGGGAACAAGTCAGCATCCCATTTTTAGCAGTGGGAAGTAGTGAGCCACTCATATGATAAAACGGCAAATGAAAATGAAGTGAAAAAGCGGGATTCCACATTTTGCTTTCATATTTGGCATTGCATCTATGCTATTATAATTCAAACTAAAACGTAAATACTCATCAATGTTGGGTGTAGTGATAAGACACATTGTACTCTCAAGTAGAGAACACGATTCGAGCCTTAAAGACAACATTGTTGAGAAAAACAATCATGAACCCGAAGCATAAAAGGATCTGATCTATATATATTTAAACTTCAAAGTTTCAGTAACTTTAAGCATCTATGCTTTTAAAGTTGGAGCATTTGGTTCTTATCTTCATGTATATATACACACACATAATTCTACAGATTTTTATTTTTTTATGCTTAAAGGGTTCATAAATTATTAAAGCCTCCTTGAATGAATTTCTCTATTTTGAATTAATTGCATTGCATTGGTTTGGTTTGGTTGAATCCAAAGCTAAGGGCGATACTTTTAGTATGAATTTATTCATAATTTTTTTCGATCTTTAACTAGAAAAATAAATATAATTTAACACGTTTGAACTTATATATTTCTGTACAGATAAAAATATTGATACAAACGGAATTAAAATTTAATCGATAAAATAAAAATGTTGGTATTAGTAACTTGATTTCTAGGGCTAGCTGACATAATTACAATTTCACATTGAAGAAGAAAGTTTAAATTAAGATAACCAGAAAAATTATTACATTATTTTGTTTCCTAGAAAAGATTTCAGTGAGAGAAATGTTTAAATTTGAATTTTAAAATTTTTATTTTATTTATGTTCAAAGTTTAGAGTTATTTCTTTTAGTAATATTGTCTTTAAAATTCAAATATGTATTCTTTTTTAAAAATGTAATATATCTTATCATATAAAATTTTAAAATTATTTAATATTAAATCTTAATCATCCATCATCATTAAGGCTTGAACCATAGAAAAAGACAAAAAAAAATCATAACCCCATTAATCAAACCAGAAACCCTTTTTTGTTGATGATTACAATTACATTGATAAGCTTGAAAAAGGAAAAAGCTTTCACCTTTTTGGTCATCCTAAATGCTATATTTGTTGACACCAATATTACCAAACACAAACTGGTGAGTGAAGGATTAGATATATGAAAAGAAATTATTAACATTGGTTGCGCACAATATTCTTCTTAATTCCCTATGCACCACCTGAGAAACATCAACCAAAAAAAAAACTGAATAGCCTATTCATGCTAATAAATCATATTCTTTCATGTATTAAGAGTCGAATTGTATTTTTGCTTTCTCTACACAAAAAATTGGCAAATTAACCTTTGTATGTTAGATCAAAAAGCAAAGTGATCATTCTGTCAAAAACTTATCTCTATACGTCAATAGGTATAGGTTGCATGTCAAATTTATCTGTTTGATTATTCTATCAGTCACATGAGTTTTTAACAGTACAAATGAATGAAATTTTAAACAAAAAGGATTAATTTGCTCTTTGATCTAAAATATGAGGATTAATTTACCTATTTTTTGAGTAAAGAGAAAAAAAAATACAATTTAACTCTTAATACAAAAACCTCTATATAGTTTTACCCGTATTGTTTGCTATATATATATATTACCAAAATTCCTTGGGGTCTTGCACTTGAAGCACTCGATCCTGCTAGCATAATTGTGAACTCCACATCCATATCTGACCAAACAAATGTTTGCAGTCATATCAGATCAACGATAAGCATATATAAATGACAGTCTCCATAGATAACATACATGTGATAAGATGGGAATTCATTATCTGCTATATTGGGTGGATACCATGTTTGGAAGTCAAATGAATGCAATATCATAAACCAATGTCATAACCAGACACAATGCAGCTTATGTGTCCTACATTTTTATTCACAGGATACTATCTATATTACTCCAACTCGTATTTATGTGTCAAACACGAATAGTAACATTATCTTTCATTTTACTGACCTGGTGCAAATCCAGTCACCGGTTTTCCATCCAGGGGGAACAGTCCCATCACAGCCCATTGTATTATAATTACCAACAAAATCATTTTTCAACGAACCACAGCGATAGCAATTTGTTCTGCTAGCGTAGTTGACAACCCCACAGTTCATGGCGGAACAGTACCAGTCCCCGGCTAAAACTTCAGCACTATTGTAACTGTTGTTGTATAAGTAAGTCGACACATCGGGGCCGCCGTACTTGGGGTACCCGCAGCGTTGGCAAGATTCCCTCTTTTTAAAATTCTGGTGCTGGCAGGCGCCGCACATCCAGTCTCCTCCGACCCAGCAGCTCATTTTTATCTTTAAAACTATATAACAAAAAAGGGAATAAAATCAGACCCAGATTTTGATCCTCAAACCAAGCTTGTTTCATCATTAAATAAATTTAAAAGTGCAGAAAAAACAAGGTAGATTGGATTGGAGAAGCTTACGAGGGAGCTTGAAGAAACAGTAATGGTAAGTGCTATATAGATATCAGCTGAATCAACAAATTGTTTGTGCAAATGGTGATTTTTGGTGTTAGGGGTGGAAGGGCTATATATACTTGTTGATAGCTATGATGTAGCACGTAGACTTCTTTTCAGGAAGAGTTCCAAGTGTCAATAAAACTACCGTAAAAATCTTTATTATATCTACATTTTGATCCTTTATTAAATATTAGTTTTTATACGATAATTAAAAATAAATTAATATTTTCT
Organism: Gossypium raimondii; assembly: GCF_025698545.1. Lineage (NCBI taxonomy): Eukaryota > Viridiplantae > Streptophyta > Magnoliopsida > Malvales > Malvaceae > Gossypium > Gossypium raimondii. The sequence goes on along the minus strand of NC_068577.1, from coordinate 55,607,723 downwards.
GTTAAAAAATTTATCTATTTATACCGTTAAAAGTTAATTTTATTAATTAAATAATTAAATAATAACACATGACATGTTACGTATATTTTTATAGATATTTTTAATGATATTTAAAATATATATATATATATATATATATGTTTTTTGGTTGGAAGAGGATAGTGAATTCATGCATAGAAATGGAAATAGAAATCCAAACAAGCCTGATTCCTTTTATCGTTATTGCTGAAAAAAAACACGAATGTGAAATATTATTCTCTTCTCATCCCATATTGCCACCAGCCAGGTGTTACGAGGGGAAGATGTTATTTGGTGATCAAACCGATAGTGATGCCATCGCCTCTAATTTTATTTTATTATTTGAGTTTAATTCCCATTTTTTAACTATTTATTGGTAATTTTTTTTAAATTGAAAATAAATTCACTTCATTTTAATGAATTATTCTTAGACTGTCCGTACGTATATGTTTTTTCATGCAAATGTTAATAGTTTCAATATTAGCTCTTTCAATAAATGAATTACTTTTATGTTATTCGAATTATTATTTTTTTCTTAAAATATATTTTTTTTGAAGAATTTAATTATATATTCGATATTATATTTAATTTTTTTTTAAATATATCCATATTATATGTATAAATGTATTCAATATTCATCGAAATAAAATATTACAAAAGTTAGCCGCTCAACTTAAGTCTTCTCAACGGCAGCACCACATTTCGGGCTAGTTGCCAGCCACAGCCTTTTCAACAATTTTCTGTGTTTTTTTCCTTTTAGTTTTTAGTTTCGATCTATTTTGTTTTTCCTTAAACTTTAGGTGGTTGAATTCTGAGTTGAATCTATTTCTTTTGAAAGTTATGGTGGCTCTTGTTTACCATGTTTTCTCTAAAAATAGTAGTCGTATTTGTTAAGGTAAGAGCACCATCAAATTTACTGAAAACCATTCTTAGGGGAGAGTGTTCGCAAAATTAAACTCTAAAATGCTGAGCATCTAATGCAGCGATTCTCTTGGAGCTTTTGGTCATGGTTTCTTAATTGACTGATTTTTGTCATCAGGTTGTTCTTATTAGAGCTAGCAAAATAGGCCCGAGCTCGAAAGGCCGCCCGTGCTGATCTAAACTTGTAATGAACTGATCTTGAAAATGTTCGAGTCTATAACAGGTCCAAGCCCGAGTTCGAGACTGATCTGGCCCAAGCCTGAGATAAATTCAACTCAAAGCTCAACTTTATAACTGAACAGCCATAATAAGCATTAATAATTAATATAATTTTATGATATTACTTAAAATATAAATAAATGATAATTTTTTATTTTTTGAAAATGTATTCATAAGCCTTGCATTTTTATATTAAAATTTTATTAATAAGAAAGTAATTAATAATGATTTTATATTAAATTATAAAGTGAAATAAATTTTAAAAATATTAATTTAATATAAATATTTATTATACATATAAAATTAAACTTTAACGATAATATAATCATATATTATATAGCTATTACCAAAACCGATTACCTAACTTGACCTTAAACCGATAAACTAAATTAGTATATTACTAATACATAAAATAATATGATAATATATAACTATTACTAAAAATATTAATATATATATATAACTATTATTATAATATAGATTATAATAAAAGATATAGTATTACATGATATTATAATGTTTAATCATCGATGCATATATATAAACTATAAGTGTATTATATTATATGATATGATATAGTATTATATAATATAGTAGGAGGGCTAACTTTTAAATGTATGAAAAGTATAGGGACTTAGAGCATATTTTAACTAGTATAATAATAATATATAATATACAATAAGTAATATATAATGTACTACTATTATATATAACTGTTATTGTAATATAGATTATAATCAAAGATATAATATTACATTATATTATGATGTTTAATAATTAATGCCTATATATAAACTATTAGTATATGATATGATATGATATAACATTATTTAATATAGTAAGAAGGTTACCTTTCAAATATACTGAAAAGTATAGAGAGTTGGAGCATATTTCAACAGGTATAATAATAAACAATAATAAATAATAATGTAGTACTATTATATTATAGAATATAATAAATAATATAGAATTACATCATATTAAAATGTTTAATCATTGATGCATATATGTAGCTATAAATATATTATGTACTACTCTACTATGTTTTATTTGGGTTTTTTCTACTGATTGTGACATTTATACATCAACTTATATATTTTTTTATATCTTGTATACACTATGACATGTCTATGTATTTATTATTTATAATTATTTTTATGATAAATATTTTTAAAAATAATAATATTTTTCTAAATCCTAAAAGGGAAATGATTGTATAAAATAATGATGTCACGTCATCCGTATCTATTTTCCAATTTCATCCTGAATTTTAGCATTTATCCAAATGAAATTTCCTGAAATTACGGATAAAATTATTGATATGATATTAAACTATTTAAAAGAGATAATATCCTTATTTCATACCATTATTTCTCATCCGTCAAATATGTTCCCTAGCCGATGTGTGCATCCACGTGGATAGACACATCAAATGCCTTCTCCATCTATATTTATTTATAAATAGTATGTGGAATTTATGCTTAAATTATAATGCTCTATCTCCATTGCAAAATTCCTCTTTTTGGCAATAATTCAAAAGTCACATGAAGATTCATATCAATTGGAGAGAGACCTTTGCTCTCAATGCTCCTCCCAATAACTCTTTATATGCATATTCCAAATATGACTTCACCTCTGACTTTTTTTTTCTTACCCTATTTAAAGTTAGGATAAATTACATTTAAGTTCACTAAATTATTAATAAATTTATATTATGGTCATTCAACTTTAGAAAATTATAAAATGATCATTAGATTATACAAAAGGTTTTTTAAAAATTATTGAGCTGTTAAGTTCTTCTTTTTAAAGTCTGGCTAGTAAGCTCCAAGTGACAATTCGATGAGTGGTATAATAGATTAGTACCCATCGATGACTAGAAGAACATACTTTAGATCAAAGTCAATCTGACGATCAGTGTCGAAGATCAGACATTCAAAGTTGTTTTATAAAAAAAATGGACTTGTAGAAGAGAAGGTGAAGGAAAGCTTTCAATTGCTGCAAGCGGTGCGAATAGAGAAGGCCATACAACAACGATTTTAACAACCCAGTGACTTGAACGAAAACTTTCGAATAATTTCATGACTATTTTGTATCCTTTTGAAGTTGAGTGGTCAAAACATAAATTTACTAATAATTTAGTGACCTTGAGTGCAGTTTACCCTTAAATTTTTAACCAAACTGAATTTCTTCGTTTCAAATTCAATCGATTTATTTAAAAAAAATTATATACATATTAGAGTTATTTTTACTAATTTGCATGTATATTATGTAACGACCCAAAATTCATAGGCAATGGAAAAGTGTGTTATCGGGCCTCTGTCTTAGTAAACCGAGTTAGTAAATAATTATTAGGAGTAATTAAAATTATGAGTGTGGTAGTGTATTTAATTAGATTTCTTTTATTTAGTGAATTTAGTTTAATTTAAAGTAATTAGGAAAAGGATCAAATTGAATAAAGAGTGAAAGTCTAATTATAGATTAAAAGAAAGTAAAATGGCTAAAATGGCAATTAAGCCATTTGGCATAGTTGAGGCAGCATAAAGGGAATAAAATCTAAGATTTTATTTGTTTTAATTATATAATTAATGATATTATATTATTAAATAAATCAAAATATGTCAATTGTATGGATATGATAAAATACATGTGTAATATATGTATTTATATATTTGTAATATAATTGTATATTTTCTTAAATTTTAAGTAAAAGATATTATTAATTAAATTATTATATTAAAAGATTTTATTTATTTGATAAATTAGTTAGATTAAGACAAATGTAAGGTTATGATATAGCACAAATGTATTAATTATATTTGTTATTAAAATAGATATTTTATAATTATTAATTAATAGATATTTTATAATTATTAATTAACTTAATTATAAAATAAAGAAAATGAAATAAAAGAAAGAAAGAAACTGAAACATTAAGCAGGAACGAAACAGAGAAAGGATAGAAGAAGAAAAAAGGAAAGAAGAAAGGGAAAATTAGGCTTTTAAAGCTTAAAATTTAATTGGTAAGTTTAATCAAGTTCTTTTCTTATAAAATTGATTTTTGGAATTCTAGAGTGAAATACTATTGGATTTAAGTTGAAAATTTGAAAGTTAATAGATTTTTAGTAGGGTTTATGTTGAAAAAAATGATGGAATTGAGGGTTTATTTGATAGAAATTTTGATTGGAATTGAATAAAGGATTGAATTGTAAACAAAGCTATAAGTTTTGAATTTTAGGGATTAAATTGAAATAAATTCAAAATTATGAAAATATGATAAAAATTAGATAGTTAAATGTGAGTTTGGCAAGAAATTGAGTAGCAAAAAGGTATGAATTGAGAAAAAAAATATAGGTTTAGTTAGGATTCAAATTGGAATTAAAGTAAAAGTTAGATAAAAATTTCAGCAATTAAATTGTGTTGTGCTAATGATTGTGAAATTATTTTAATTGTTCGTAGCTAATATCAGCCTGAATCATTGGCCCAAAAAGGAAAAGAAAAGATCGTCGATGATTAAATCTGAAGAGAATTCTGGTTTGTATCACTACAATTCAAACTTTATCATTATTATGTGTTTAATTTACTAATTATGTATGGTAAGTATTTTAAGGTAAGTGTTTAGTAAAATGAAAATTTATGATTGGGTATTGAAATTGAGACTGATACTGAACTGAATTATGGAATACTGAATATTGTTTTTGAGTACTGAATTGAATTGTGAAGTTACTGAATATTGTTATGTGTACTGCATTGAACTGTGAAATTACTGAAGTAATGAATTACTGTAATACTGTGAAACTGATTGAAATAAGGAATTATAATTGATACTGAACTAAGATGGAAATTGTACTGAAAAGTGAATTAAATACCTATTAACTAGTCGGGCTAGTCGGATATAGTTGGCATGCCAGAGGATATGGAAGAGTACGGGTTTTTGCCGACTTACTGATCAGGCATTTATATGCCAACTACTGTTACTGTTATTGATTCAACACTTTGTGTGTTGAATACTATTACCGTTACAGTTACAGATTCAGCACTTTGTGTGTTGAATATTGTTATTGTTACTGTTACTGCTACCGTTACTGATTACTGTTTAGGTGTTGTGTACCGTTAAGGTACAATGTGTAGTATTGGTATGTTGGTTAGAAACTGTGTATCCGCTGAGTCCGAGTCAAGTTAATAGGGGCAAATGAAATAAACTTACTGATAAAACTAAATTTGAATGATATGACATATGTGAAAGGTGAGAATTGAAATAAAGAAATATGAATGGTATGTATATAATCAAATGATAATATAAAAGACTAAATTGTTCATTAAGTGATGATAATTGTAATGTAAAAGTACGTGTGTGTGTGTGTGATTTAATGTATTTAAATACAAATTGAATTATAGTAATACCACTGAGTATATGCATACTCAACGTACGATTGTTTCCGTGCGCAGGTTGTAGAAGTCAAGTACTGAACCAGCATCCAAAGCCAGACCCGACTTCAGCAAACTTTTGGTGACGTATATTTTCTTTTGGTAATGTGGCATATACATAGGATGTATATAAAGGTTATTATGTTTTGAATATAAATGGTTAAAAATGTTAGTAGTACAAGTCTAAGAATTATAATGAAAGAAGTTTATCCGTTTCAATTTAATTAGTACATTGATAAATTTTAAATTGATATTATATTGAATTGGTTGAATTGGTTATGTTTGGAAATGGATACGGTTTTAATTGCGGGGGTTTTATGTAAAAATAATCGAAATCTTGTCAAAATTTTTTTAAAAAATTTAAAATTTTTAGAATACTCGAACAAGTTTCATTCTACTTTTAATACATGTTTTGGGTTTCGAGAGTCCATTATAGGGATTTAATTATTAAATTATATTATGAATGTTATTTTAATTATGAATTATTCGTAAGTTGTCTGATAGGTCTGATAATGCCTCATAACCCTGTTTCGGCGACGGTTTGAGGTTAGGGGGTGTTACATATTATATTTATTTATATTATAAAAATAAAACAAATTATAAATTAAATTAAATAAAAGAGTTTGATTTAGTTCAGGTACTTTTTATTTATTTTATGAATTGAAAAATAAATTTAAATAATAACATAACTAAATTTAATAAAATCAAATCAAAACTAAAGCAAACACTAGTTCGAATCAATTTCTTTGCTTAGCCCTGCCTTAAGGCTTTCAACTTTAACTCCGACCTTGAAAATATTTTGTCCATTTTTGTTCTTATAAGCAATCCCAAAAAATTTATAAAATATTTTATATTATATTAATTTTATAAAATTAAGCCAAATCTATATTATTATTAGTCTCTCGTCACGAGTCAATCAGACACCAATTTAATTAAAGAAATTACAAAAATGTTCACTTGTAATTATAATAAGTTATATCATGCAAGGATATTTTGATTTTTTTTTTTAAAGATCTTTGCATGAGTTAGATTTACATCCGTGTTATTTACATCAATAAAACATTATCTTTATTACCAAGTCAAAGCTTTATTTTAATATATTATTTACATTTTAATTGTATTATGCATACTTTATTATCTCCATCAATCGTATATATTGATTATGTTGTTGATTAAGGGTGGATTTGGATGGGCGATTGGGTGTCGTGCGGTGTGTTTAGCTTACTTTTTATCTCACGCTACAGTATCTAATCTCACCGCTACTGCCGTTTTTACAATAACCGCAGGTAAACGCACCGCCCACTCACCCTAAGTTGGTATCACAAGCCAACTCGACATTAACTCAAAATTGATGACAACATCATTATAAACAATTTTCATGCATTTAGTATTTTTAATATGATGTACTTATGTGTTTAAATTTTATTTTACTCACAATTTAAGTTTTTATTTTAATATCATATATATTTAATGCGTTACAATTAATTAGTTTCGAACCGTACGTTTTATTTATTTATTATATATTATTTTAAACTAACATTTGTGTTTTAAGTATGTGGTTTCCACATACATACGCATGTGATAGAATTCTCAATATTAATAATGTTGTTGATTGAGCGAACAAATTAACTCGATATCAACTTAGGATTGATGACAACTATGATAAACAATTGTATTAATATAATATTTTTAATATTATGTATTTATATGTTTAAATTTTGTTTTACTTACAATCTAATTCAATTTTATTTTAATATCGTACATATTTCACGTATTATTATTAATTAGTTTCAAATCATACATTTCATTATTTATTATATGTTATTTTAAACACATATTTATATTTACATGTATTCTACGCACATACGCATATGCTTAAAAATTTCTATCATATGTTATAAAAGCTAGTAAAATTTTAAAATGTAATTAAAATTATAGAAAATATTTATAAAATCAATATATCTAAACTATCATTTATGAAATTACAAAACTTTTAAATGAGTTTGGTGGCTTCCACTAGAAAAATACAACAAAAAAATAACCAAACTATAAAATAAACATTATTTATTTAGAAGCTTGTATTAATAATTTAATTTTCTTTTTCCTAAATCTAATATATCCATCATTTATCCATCTTTTCTTTTTCACTCTTTTAAAAAATTTACTTATAGTTAACTTTTGGGCTTGCTATCGCCCGCCTTTTTCCATTCTCATCAACACTTTCTTTTTTTTTTTTTTCTCATTCACTATACACATATTCTCTCTTTTTAGTTTACAGATTTATTTTGTGGTTGCCGATTCTTTTGTCGATTTTTACTTGCCACTTTGGACCATTCGGGATTGATTTCATTATTGTATTAAGTGTTTGCAATCACTCCAGATATGTCGTGCTTAAGTTGTGACAAAATCAATTGTCAACGTATCATAATGTTCTATTGATGCTAAGGCTAAAGCCTTTGTTGTGTTGATGTAGCTTGTCCTTCATCATCTATGACGTGTGTTTGCTATTTTTTTTCTCTCTGAATTGTACGGTTCCATTCATTGAATGAATTAATGAATTTACCTTTCAAAAAATTTTACCTATAGTTATTTATTTCAGATAAATACTAAAATCATATATGAATTTTAATACAATGTGTAATGTTATACATCAATCCCAATTTAAGTCCTTAAACTCTAGATTTTTATCAATTAAGCTCCTAAATCTAATTTTAACGAAAAACCTAATATTTAAGGAATCAATTGGCCTTTTAAATTTTTTTTTTTAAATGTCAACATGATATGTTTGGAGTTTTGTTTTGTTTTTTTTTTTTTCTTTTGGCCACACCTACCAGCCTGCTGGTATAGCCTGAGTGGGGGTGGAAGACAAACAAGCATGGCTGACAAGGAAAAAAAAGAAGAAAGGAATGTTCTGGTAATCAATGTCTTAACTTGGAATATGGTTTGCGGCGGACCGACTATGGTGGGTTATCACCTAATTTGTTATCCGATAAAAGTAAGCATACGCACACTGAACTTGGTCTCCATTGCACCTCCAAATAGCTTTCACAAGTCGAATTTGATTTTATTTTTCTTACAAAATGTAATATATCTTCAATTACATCCAATAATTATTGATAAAACACAATAATTTTATAAATAAATACATGTTATGTGATGAGCTACATTAATTTTGACTTGTATAAAGGATTCAATATTGGCGTTTGTCTCATTATTAGAACTGTTAATGGGTCGAGAGGGTTTAAGTAAAACCAAAAAATGAATTTCGACCAAAAAAATTAGACCCATTTAAAATATGGGTCAAGCTTGGGCTTAAACATTCAAGGCCCAAGTCTGGCCTGACCCGGCCCATTTTTAAATTTATAATATTTTATATTATGTTATTTTTATATATTATATAACTTGGAACAAATTTTTTAAAAAAATCTATACTAAATATATAATACTATTTTAACTTAACTATTATAATAATGTTAAGATGACTATATAAAAAATGTATAAATTATTAAATATGAAATAACATAATATAAATATTTGTTTTAAAAATTTAAATAATATGAGCGAACTTAAAATGGGCTTGGGTTAATATTTTGCAAATATGGGTGAGTTTGGATAAAATTTTAAATTTATATTTCAAGTCGAGCTGAGCTTAAACGAATATAAAATATATTAATATCATGTTTAAACTCAACCCGGCCCATGAACACTTTTAATCACGAAGTATAAGTTCATTTTTGGTTCCATTGCACCTCAAAAAAACTTCCAAGCTGATGAGCTCTACGTTCATTTTGACTTGCATAAAGGATTCCCCCCAACGTAGCATGTCATGGAGATCACAGCCTATTATATTTCTTTTATTTTATTTAGTTCTTATTGTTTCAAAAATTTCAATCCATCATATTTTAATTTTTTTTAAAAAATTTAAAAACATATAATTTTAATTAATTTAAATAAAAATAAATTTATATTAATAAATAATAATTTGAACCTACTGATTTAAATTTTACCTTATCCAAATTCGACTCCGTTTTGTTTATTAGAAAAATGAATATTTTAATCCTTATTGTGAACCCTAATTTGCATGGGACAACCTTATGACTATGACATATGTGGTCCCTATTTGTTTACATGGCAAGCAAAATTTTAACTCCAGTTCTGGCGTGAAAACAAGTATCATATAATCATTTTTATGTCATACACATACATATATATGATTCAAGATAAAGTTATTAATGTGGTATATTTGTGTTTTATACAATTTTTTCTGGTAAATGAAAATGCTTGGGTTGTGAGCAATGGGTTGGATAAGGAAGAATGGTAATCACCATCTACATATATACTGAATATTCCTGATGGGAAGAAAAACCCTTTGAAGTTGAGCCACTCTTTGCTTTGTTACTGTTTTTGCAGAAAAGAGGAATGGCCCCTTCGATTATAGACTTCACAATAGCCGTTGCTTTTCAACTTTGAATATAACCTTCCCTTTCCTTGCCACTGGTTGATCTATCAACATTCTTTATCCTCTCTTTTTATAAAAATAAAAATGCTTTTTTTAGGGTTAAAAGATGAAATATAAATTTTTGAAAGAATTAAAATGTAATTAACTTAAAATTTTATAATTCTTAGAGGGGTTAAACTATAAGTTTACCATTTATGGGGTTTTCATGTGGGCAAAATTTTATAATTTCTAGAAGGGCTAAACTATAAACGTTAGTTTTTATTGGATTCAATTCTTAAAACAAAATCAAATCAACAAGAACATAACAGGGGAAATGAACGAACGCAACAGTAAGATGCTGATTGACAGATATAATTTGAATGATTGTAACAGTAAAACAAAACCCAATTTGAGAGAATGCTTTTCGTGATTTAACAGGTACTATAACAAAACCCATATCTAACTCATGTTTATGAACACTATAATTACCAGCAATTATTCGATTCATCAATGAAGCAACAGTGGTTTTTTATTTTGATTTACATTAATATTTGAGGGTTTCTTAGTAGAGAAAAAGGGAAATATTTTCTGGGGATTTTGGGGAATCTTTTTCGTTTTTATTTTGGGTTTCAGTTCAAAGTTAAAAAAAGAGAAATGGGGAAAGGGAAAGTCTCAAATTCCAGCCATAATGAGAGCAATGACAATGAAACCAAGCTGGTTTTGAATATCTATGATCTCACTCCTATGAACAATTACTCTTATTGGATTGGTTTTGGGATTTTCCATTCCGGCATTGAAGGTTTCCTTCTTCCCATTTCTGAATTTATTTTTCTGGGATTTTTTCTGCTATGGAAAATTTGTTGTGTCTTATGGTTTTGGGATTTGGGTATTGATTATTTCATCTCTTTATTGGTTCTAAAAGGTGGATTTCGTTTCCCATGATTGAAAATAGCTATGGGTTGGTTGACTTCTTTGTAATTGATTTCGTGATCATCTTCCATTTCTGTAGCTGAAATTTGATATTTACTTGGGGGGGAGTCTAAAAATGAAGTTTTATTTAGGGAGAAAATAGAAAAATATAATTTGAATTATGACGAAAATGATGGCATGCATTTGTTCTTTAATTGTTGAAAATCTTTTTAATTTAGGGTTCTATATGTTAATGAAGTATGTATTCTTTAAATTAGGCATTTCTGGTTAGTTTTGGTGGGATTGAAATCCAGCAAATCTCAAGGAAAATGAATGCTTGAAGTAGAAATTAATTGCTAATGCATCATTGCCATTCGTTTCGATCGATTCAATATTTTCGGAAATATGAAATGAAATTTGCTTCATGTGTTTATGATCTTGTTTTCAATTAGGAAACTGAAAGTATCTGTGTTTGAATGTGTATCAACAGTTCATGGTAAAGAGTACGGGTTCGGGGCTCATGATTTTTCAATCAGTGGCGTTTTTGAAGTGGAACCGAAGTGCTGCCCTGGTTTTTCTTATCGATGTTCGATCTCGTTGGGAAGGATAAACATGTCGTCCTCCGATTTCAGAGCGTTCATCGAGAACTTGGCTTCCGACTATCATGGAAATACCTATCACCTCATCTCCAAGAACTGCAACCACTTTTCAGATGACATTGTTTATAAACTAACCGGCAAACACATCCCCAGATGGGTGAACCGACTCGCTCGGCTAGGTTTGTCGATCCTTCCAACCGTTCATATATGCATTATATGTATGCAATGTATAAATGCAGCTATCTGTGTGCTTATATCAAATGTACATTCGCCTATGCATGCATGTACGCATGCAAGTATCGACTGTCGTCGTTAAACGACCATTTTGTCTGCTTTTCATCATCCACTGGAAATCACTAAGTTCATGCTTTGTCAAAACTACAGGTTCCTTATTCAGCTGCCTACTCCCAGAAAGCCTTCAAGCAACTAGAGTGAAGAAGGTGCCTGAATACCACCAAATTGGTATGCTTCCGATTTTTACTCAAAAAATACTAACTGCAATGAAATGCTCGTATTTTGATAGTTGTGTTTGCTCTCTTTTCTTTTCCAGAAGGAAACGAAACTCTGTCGACCACCACCCCCAGCGAAATCGACGAAACGGAACCGGAGAATCCCTTGCTGTCTCCAAAAGATGGAAGTGTAGATATAAATTTTGTTAAAGCAGCCCCGAGTGATTGCAAGGCCGAAATGCCTTAAAAAGAACAATGAACTTATATTCTTGGGGCTTTCTTTTTTTTTTTCCATTTAAATGTTTGTGTAATATTTTCCCATATTTGTCCCCAATTTTTTATCTTCATTTTTTCTTCTTTATCCAGCTTTTTTTAACTAGGCTGAAGAATTTGGCATTTGAAATATAGTTTGTTAATTTTTTTTTATTATGATATTTTGTGATTAAATGAAGCTTCAAAAGAAAAAAAAACTAGGGTTTAGGGTTAGAATCCAAAAATTCGAAAATCGATTAGAATCCTAATACTTGATTCGGATAATAGTTAAAACACTAGAAACCCATTGGCAAAACATAAAATTTACAATCCAAATTGCATTCAAATAATAATATTCAAAACCGCAAGTTGACGATTCGGATCGGTACATGTTCTCGTGTTCCATTGGAGTTCTAGCAAAGAACCGGAACCAATTAAGAAAACATCAACTACAACAAGGTATGCAAAATTATCACTATACCATGTATGACACCCACAACCAGAACAACTTTGCTTCAAGTAATGCATAAACATTTCCGCATTACATTCGTTATGTGGATCGACCGTCGAGCCCCAGTTTTGAAGTTAACCAAGCACATACCTCTTCCATCTCCTCTGGGATTGTATAGTGACCAAGCCTAAATTGTCAAACAAAGTATTCGGTTAAAGTCAATGATTGGTATATAAGAAATATGAAGTGTTTTGTTAGACTCATGAAAGATACATACCCATTGTAGGATTTGAAAGTCATGTCCTTAAATCCGTTTGAAGTCAATGCTCGAGACGATTTCTCGCCAAATTTATATGGAACCACATCATCACCTGCAACCGAACATGTAATATACGAATAACGTTTTTCTAATGAATATAATCTGTAACCTTGATGACAATCATGAAACTACACTTAATATATGAGTACAACTGAATTTGGTAACAACAATGGCAGCCACCAAGTGCACCAAGCATGAGCTTAGGCTTCACTAACGACGATATTTACTTAAATGTCGGGGGAAAATGATCTTTCATGCCCAGATATGTAAACAGCAAAAGAGATGTTCACTTCAGTCGGGTTTATTAGTCTATTGATATGTAAACAGCAAAAGAGATGTTCACTTCAGTCAGGTTTATTAGTCTATTGAGGACACAAAGGCACCTTTCAGTCAGCTATTTGTTTTCAATGTAAAATACGCAACAACTTATTCCTTGATTACTTCAAGACAAGCCTAATAAACCTACTAGGCCTTCACATAACATCAAAAGTACACAATTTAGAAAACAACAATCGCTAATTAAATGTGAAATACATTGCTACGACCACTAATCAGTAGAACTCATCGATGACCCCTAAGAAAAAGCAGTAATTTTAGAAGTTACGCCAGTAATTTCTATTAGTCCCCTTTAATACTTGTCCAATGTAGAACATGTATTTTCTTTTCTAGTTATGGAAAGCTAAACTCGGATTGACACTAAACATTTGGCTGGACAAATTCCTCAACTAGTATTCAGTACTATCTTTCAATACCAGTTACTATTTGCTAATCGAAATAATGGTGCTAATCGACATGGCAACCAGTTCAGTACCAGAGGATAAGATAACGCCAACAATCTGGCACCATGTCTAAACAGAATAACCAATCCATGATAATTTACATAGTGCAGGTAAAAACTAGATACCTTTTCCATGGCATAGCAAAATTGGCAAGGACTCAGCACGTCCTGCAGCTTCATTGTTTCCTTCTATTTTTCTTTTCAGAGTCCTGGAAAAGAACAGAAATTATAACAATAAACCAGACAAAACGGTGGTAAGAGAGAGAGTGTCAAGCTCGTATAAGAAGGTGCTAATATAGGAAACTAACTTTGAACACGGAAGCCATCCGCTAAGTCCTACAACTGCGCTCAAATTGGCAGGATATGTGTTTCCATTTCCGTATTTTCCATGAGTAAAACAGGTTGCAGAGTATAGTGAGGTAGCTGCACCCATACTGAAGCCTCCAACACCAAGTTTAACTGTAACCAGAAAAAACTACTATTAGAACAATGTCAAAAACAATGACAGAAAACAAAACTTCCATTGATAAAAGTGAAAAGCAAGGTAAATGCAACATTGCATTGGTTTTAAGCAAAACTAATCAAGCAACAGAAAACTACATGCATTTAAACTAACCCCAAAAGTTCAGTCACTCTTTAAATACATTAACGGGAATGATGGTTTAACCCAGAAAAAAAAAGTTATCAAAGAAACCATGATTGTCAAGATAGATAGAAACATAAATAAGAAGAGAAGACTAAAAGGAGCTCTTTAGGCCATTACAAACTTGAGAGGCAGCTTTTCTGCCACTCTTAAAACCAGCACTGCTTCTCATATTCTTACTTGACCAAAAATAGAAAAAGAAATTCACATTTAGTAGCCAAAAATGACAGGAAATAAACTTAAAAACTATAAACCCTGCAGAATGTAAAGCAAAAGATTGGCAGCTGTACGATGTAAAACTTTATGTCCCATGCATTCTCACTATTATACAAAAATAATGCATTGGTAGCAAAATATTTGGAAGAGAAATGGGAAAATAATGCCCCTGAAAAAAAATTTAGCATAATAAAACCTCATAAAAAGGAGCAATAGAAAACATACTGTCAGCAGGCTCTGCTGCCAGCAAATTTGCAACATGTGCTGCAGCAGCATCCAAACCCTCTATATCATCAGGAGCATCTTCTGAAAGCTCACCGACATTGAACCCTGATGTATTTCACATTAGAATTCAACAATTTGATTAGCATTCAATGAAACATCATCAAAAGGTTTAAGAAAATAAATTTAATGCATTTAGTTTCCATCATATGAGATTGCATCGTTACATAAATTTAAGAATATACTTACAAGCAGTTGATGGAAAGCCACCAAATATGCTTATTGGTTGAGTAGGCGCAGTTGGACATATCCATTTAATCTGTGCACCATAGGATGGATCATCACAAACATGGAAATTATGATGTAATCAAGAAAATTAAGTTCATTGGTTAATCATTAGAATATATTCTCGTAAACATCTTCGGCTACAGTCAGTCATCCTTACATTTGGAAGAGGGAGCGTCTCCAGGAGCTGGGACCAGCTGTCAAACAAGATGAAAAATATAAACAAGGATGAATAGATATTTGAAAAGCTATCAACAATTTTTTGTCTAATATCCGAAACAATTGATCACAAAGATAGGGAACACATAAGAAACATAGCTTGTAGGGAAAGTGGAAGTAGTGAAAAGAGTTGCCATTACCAAAATCATGAAAAGGAAAATAATAAAACACATGCAATTGCTATTTTCCTTGAAAGATTGTTTAACTGTTGAGGGAAAGGAACAAATAGAAATAAACTCCACATGCATATAATATACATAATATTTCTCCATCCAAAAAATTGAAAATTAACGAGTGATGAGGAACCTGAACTATCAATTGTCTCCTTTTCCTAGGAGAAAAAAAGTTAAACAAATGAGGCCATAGAGAAAATAATCTAAAACTTGTTCAACCAAAAGAGAACCAGTAACTACAAACACGAAACTTAGAAAGCAATGCAAAGTTTATCATACCTCGAACCATTATCACCAAGACCATGTAGCCAAACTATGGTAGCTTGGTGCCTACCTTTTGGCCTGACCACATAGGTTCTTCCAAACTCAAGTGCCCTTCTAGCAGTTCTACCACCTAAAATTTGTTACATTAAGTTATAAGTGTTACATTTCAATTGCCATAAAAACAATCGCAATATTTAATGCAAGCTCGCTAGTCAGCTCTCATTTTAGAAATTATTTATCACCATAGCAAGAGGGAAAGAAGCAGATAAACTAACCAGGGCCAACCGAAGGACCGGTGAAGCTCATAGTAATCCACAGAAAAGCGGCACTAACCAAACCCCGCCTATTACACGAGCAGAAGGCAACACTATCCTGCAACGAACAGAGACCCAGATTTATATTCGAAAATCAAAAGCCAGTTCCACAATGTAATTCAGTTTCACTACATCGATACATGATACTTATGATTTAAACAACTAGGCACCTGCCCAAGTTATTTAACTAAACTCAAAATCAAAACTTGCCAATAAAAAACAGGTACATTACAACAAAATAATCAAAGAGAAAATCCCTTTTTTTTCTAGCTAATCCAAATTACATATCTTTCAAAACCCTTCATAAGACTGGAACTTCAACTCTAACCAAATAATGGTATTCATTCAAAAACCTAAGATGGCAAATCATAAATAAATAAATAAATAAAGGAACCCCAAAAAAAGGAACAATAACGAAACTTTAAGTCAACTGTTTTCGAGGATCAATAGGTTGCAAAGAAGTGTAGATTGAACTGCAAAAAAATTAAACAAAAATTCTAAGAAATGAAGAAAGTGGGGAAAAGGACAGATCAAAAACGAAAAGGGGTTTTAGGGTTTTAGGCAGTTCACCTTTTTTTTTCAAGGATGACGTCGACTGGATGCGAAGACTGAAGACACTATGAAAGACTTTAAAGATACCAAGAAAATCTCGATTTCTTTTGGTCTTCAAATTCCAAAGGCCAAATTTTGTTTTTCTTTTTGTCCCCACTATTCTAATTCCTCTTGTTTGTATTTTGTCGTTTTTAGGATTTTTTTTCTCTCAAAAGATAATATAAAATAATGTTAAATGTTAAAATATAAAATTATAAAATAATTGAGTTTTAATTGAAAATTGTAATTAATTCAACCCTTAATTCAAATATTTTTTTGTCATATTAAGAGTACAAACGATAGCAATAAGATTAGATATTATAATAGTATTGTTTCGTGAGACAAAAAGAAGTAAATGCCCATCAAAAAATGCCCTAAGTTGATTGCAAAAAAATTGGTGATGTAGCTTAGGAGTGTATTCAAGTTGAATCGAACTGAAATCTTGTCAAGCTTGAGTTTGATACTTAGCTTAAGCTTGATCATATGTCTACTTTAAGTTCGAGATATAATCGAGTTCGATTATGTTCGTTTACTACTTTTTATATTCAAACTCGACTCAATAATTAAACTTAGGGTTAATAATATATATTAGAGCAATAACGTGATTTAATAATAATATAAAATTATGAAAAATTTAATAAGTGTAATATCCCGAAAATTACTACTGTAATACCCCAAAAATTTCTACAGTAAGAAAGTAAGTATCCTTGATAGTAAAATAAGGAAATAAAGTGACAAAGGGGAAATTTTGAGTTATGGCAACATTGGGAATTATATTATGACATATTAATTCAAGAAAGGATTAAATCGCAAAAGTGAGAAAATTTTTGTTGCCCAAGAGTAAATACTCGAAATTTGAGGGGTTAAAGTGTAATTACAAAATGTTGAAGGACCAATAGTGTAAATATTTTAAGGGTGGAATAATCTAGAAACTAAGGAAAATGGATGAATTAGGACCAACTTGAAAAGGTGAATAATTTTTAGGGACTAAATCACAATTTTACCAAATTAAGTGATGACTCGAGGATGGAATTTTTAAAGATTATAAAGGGTAAAATGGTCAGTTAGAAGAGAGAGAAATTTAGAAGGCAATTATGATATTGGTGATATTTTAGATTAATTAATTAATTAATTAATTAATAGTTTATTAATATTTTAATTTGATTTTTAAATGATATTTTATTATTTTATTATTATTCTATTTAGTATATATATATGGAAGGAAAGATGATGAATCTTCATCTTCTTCCCATGCATCCAACGTTAGAAGAGAAGAGAAGAAAAAAAATTTTGCTTTCTTTACAATTTGGTCCTTTTACCAAAAAAATCACTATTTTCACTTAGAAATCAAAAGAATTTCCATAGCTTCCAAAGAGAAAAATAATAAGGAGACTATGGGGAGATAGAATATCAAGTTAGATTCAAGAAATAGAAGCTGGAGAAGAGAGAAAATCAAGTTAAAGATTGAAATCATTAGCACAAGGTAAGAACATCAAGATTTCAATATATTTTTGAGTTTGATATTATTGAAAAAGTATGAAATTGATGTTAATGTAGGGTTTTATTATATATGGTCCTATGTTCTTGATATGTTAGTGAATAGAAAATAAAAGAAAGTGATGAGAAATAGTGTAGAGAAAGAAAATAAGGGTGTTATAAACATGGTAATAAACATATTGCACTAAAACAGTTTTGGACAGCAGCAATAGGCTAACTTTGAAAAATCACCATAAATTATGAAAATCAAAATTAGAGGATGAAAAAACATTTAATTAAATCTTATTAAGTCTAGTTTCTCATAGAATAAACGGTGTAAGTAATGAAATTGTAAATCATGAGATATAATAAATTATGCGAGACAATGTCAGAATGAATTCGGGTTCCCCTATTCTGACTTTGGAAAATTATAAAAAAATTGGAGAAAAATAATTATGGGCTTATATTTATATGTTTAAAATCCTTAATGAGTCTATTTTCAAGAGAAACAAACGAGAACATCATCCGAATCCTGTACGAGGAGATAATTAATTTTTAGCGAAGAAGGGTCAGAATTGTCAGGCAGCAGAATAGGGATGACTTTAAAGAATAACTGTACTTATTGGCTAAACCAAAAATTCTAAAAATTTTATATTAAGAATATATGTGAGTCTAGTTTCAGAGAAAATTAACGGATCTCAATTCGGAGTTACATAGCTCAAGATATAAATAATTTTGTGACAATGACTCAAGTGGACAGCTTTGAATGAACAAATAAATAAATAGTAAAATTATAGATAATGTTACATATAAACATGTTATATACAACAAGGATGTGGAATGGAGAGGAGGAGGAGGAAAATATATGATTATTCAACTAGCATGAGTTTTCATTAAAAATGGCTAATTTGAATGTTTTAGGTTCAGGGACTAAATTGAATAAAAGTAATATTTTAAGGGTAAATTTGTAAAATGTCAAAAAGTGACCAAATTGCATGAAATGAGTTGTTTTATTATTTAAATTAATAAATTGAATGAAATATTAATTTATATCAAGATTGGGTGGAAATTGAGGAAAATATAAAATTACCAAAATGTCCCTGAATTTAAGTATTTCTGCAATTTAGCCTGGTAAGTTCGTGTAACTTGAATTATATTCTTAGATGATTGAAATATATATATTGGATTGAGAAATTGATTTGATGTGAACATGAGAAATTGTGAATTGAATGAAATGGAAATAAAGCTTTGAATTACATGAGTAAATATTGGGTCTCGTAGGCACTATTTGTTATGAATATAATATTTCGAGGATATGTTTCTTGATAAAAGCATGTTAATAATTTAAAAGTTTTAATTCGGATAAAATTTTGCAACTCGTTTAATATGTATGCAAATGTATGTCTTCTAGTAATGCCTCGTACCCTATTTCAGCGTCGAATACGGGTAAGGGTGTTACAATGTGACATCGTCAGATTCGGTCATAACGTTTAGACCGAGTTTGGGGTGTTACAATAAGGGTCACGAGTGATTCGAGTCAAGTATTACTAAGCATGAATTTGGCTCGAGCTTGAGCTCAGCTTGATAATTATCGAATCAAAGTCGAATTCTTTTAGAGTCGAACTCAGATAACTTACGAACGCCAAGTCTCATTTACACTCTTAATGTAACTATCAACATAATATTTGACTTGAAAAATTATCGGAGGTTTAATAAAAATTTTAAATTATTTTATAATTATTAGTTGGTTTTTTTAATTTTTAAAAAATTAATTGAACCTTTTATATGTGAACATTTTTTACGTTAAACGTCGAGTCGTCATTTCTTGGCATCAACCATTGTTAGTGCCATTGGTAGCCTTTTATACGCTAGTAAACCTACAACACTTAGAAAGATTTTTGCTAAAATTTATAATACATGCACGGATAAAACGAAATTTATTAAATTAAGTTCACTAAATTTGTTAATTTTAAAATTTAAAAAATCAATTAACTTGTGATACATTTTTGAATGAGATCTAAATATTACTAAATCGAGATGTCTTTTAATTGGTGATAGAATTACGTGTTAACCTTGATTAGAGTGAAATCCGCTTCAATTTGCTTTTTCCCGTCTACTATTTTTAAAGAAGAGACAGGGTAAGGGAGTAGTTTTGAGGGGTAGCCCCTCTAATTCTTCACCATGTCCATACTTGTTTGGAATACAAAGGAAAGCATAGTAGGGTAAATCAATATCATATACAATGAGTAATCATCTATATTAGTATATATGGTATGTTTACTCAAGCCCATCCATTTGGGTTCTATCTTTTACTTAGTGAAATTAAATTTTAAAAAAAATCAATGAAATAAAAACTATCAACGATTTATTAAATACAACACTTGAGAATGTAACGTGTCTTATCGTTATATCCAACACTTATTGATTTATATAATTTTATTTAATATTTATTTAGATATGAATAAAAAATATGAATTATGCTTTATACTTGGAGGTTTACTGAATCAACTAAACAATCCAATCTTTTCATAGATTTAATTATGGTTTATTTTGTCTCAAATAAACCTGTTCATGTTCAAGCTATTTATTAAAGTCTAAAGGTTTGCTCGAAATTTGTGATGGTTTAGACAAAAGATTAGATTAAAAATAAACTTCAATAAAAAAATAAGTGTATTTAAAATATGGATCAAGCTTGAACTTGAATATTCATGAATATTCAAGGCCCAAACTTAATCCATCCGACTTGTTTTCTATATTTATAATATATTATGTTATTTCTTTATAAATTATATAATTTATAACACATAAAAACTAATTATATAATAATATACAATGCTATAATATAAAAAATTTGTTAAGATGCTTATATATAAATTTTTTAATAAATGAAAAAGTATATAAAATTATTAAATGTTAACAAATAATATAACTTTTTAAAAATAAAAAGAATTTGGACGACTTAAAATGGACTTAATTTAAGTGAAATTTTAAACTTATATTTCAGACCAACCAAACTTAAACAAGTATAAAATATATTTGATCCCAAACCAAGTCTTCCCTTAATAAGCTAAACCCAATACTATTTTTGATTTGCACGCGGGATCATACATGATAACAATATAATACACAATTACCTATGTTAGAAACATGAGCTTAAATTTTGTCCAAATCAGATTACGCTTACATATTATTTTTAAAAAAAGTTAACAAAATATGTTTGTTTTTATTTAATATTAGCATTATATTATTTATTTGGTGCACAATACAATCCCCACTTTTAGGCCAACTAAAGTAAAACTCATGTCCTCATCTTTCCTTTGCCCACTAATTAGCCTTCTTCATTGATTGCTTATCTCCATGTCTCATTCCAACTAAAATAAAATGTGTATACTATAACCAAGTTATTAATAAATTTATGTTTTGATCACTTAATTAAAAAAATTATAAAATTATTATTGAATCATTCAAAAACTTTCATTCAAGTCACTAAACTTTTCGAAATATTTTATTTAAGTCACTACATTGCTAAGTTTTTTTTTAAAATAAATCTTGCTAGCGAGCTCTAAGTGATTATTCGACGATCAATACAATAGATCAATACTCATCGATGAGTAGAATAACATACCTTAGATCCAAATCGACCCGACGGTTAGTGTTGATGATTAGAGAAAAAAGTTATTTGGATTTGAATTTGCAAATTCATAACAATTTAAAATTGTTTCATTAAAAAAACCTAGACTATCTTCTTCAGTTGGTGCAGACGATATAGACAAAAAAAAAAATTTAACAATCTAATAACTTAAATAAAAACTTTCAAATAATACTTACACCCATTTGTATCTTAGAATTTATGCATATGTCTTTTAAGTTGTCGGTTGCTTGGATTTAACGGGACATAGGAAACAGAAAACGAGTGGCTGCCTGCGGTGGTCTTGGACCACAGTTTCACAACACTTCACTTCCCTTAGCGTCTGCTTTTGCTTTCTTTATGACCACGTTTTTAATTTAATAACTATCCTCCTAATACTATCATACCTATGTACAATTAGATATGTTTATGGGCTGGACCAGAATGGATTCAACCAAAATTTTAGATACGTTTACTAAGTTCGAGTCCAATTCAATCTAAAAAATAGACTTAAAATTTTGCGTAAACTCGACCTGAATAAAAATGTTGAAACCCGGGCTCGGCTTACCTATATTAAAATTTTAAAAAATATGTAATACATCAAAAATACTAAAAATATTAAAATAAATATTTCCAACAAATTAAAAAAGTGTACTTAAATAAGAAATAGTAATAAAATTAACAATAAAATAAGAGTTTTACAACATCCAAACAATAACAATAAAATAGTAGCAACATAATAGTGAAATGTTAACAAAATAGAGAGAAAATAACAACAAAATAATAAAAAAACAGTATTTTTTGTTTTTATTTTTGTGAAATCGGGCCAGACCAGGCTGAGCTATGCTAGAGGCCAAAAAGGCCTTCCCTGAGCCCCGACCTGTTTTCTAAACGAGACTTATTTTTTTACTTAAGCTCATTTTTAGACTTATATTTTTACTTAAACTCTTGCACTTTTCGAGTAGATCTTTCCAACCCAACCCATAAATGAGTCTACATCCACTTTGCAAATAATATTATACATGATAAAGGTATACAATCTGAACACCAGATAAAAGTAATTAAAATATGGTCTAAAAAACATAAATATGATATGAATATATTAAAGAGCAAGCTAGTATCTCAATGTTCAAGAGTTAGATTCTATTGATGCCATCACTCTCTTTCGTTCTGTGAAGATCCAACAATAATTTAAAAGAGGTGAATAATTAGGCTGACGACGTAAAGTTCTCCTAATTGTTTTAATTTTGTCGGACAAGAAATTAGTTAAAAAGTATGGATCCAAGAGGTTAAATTGAATTTTAATTAATTTATTTAATTAAATCAATTAAATCAGATAAATTTGACCATCTTTAAAATAGTTGAATTTTCTATTCAATTTATTTAATATGATTGTAACATGATAAAATGCACAAATACGTGATAAATTTATGATTAATCTACTCCCAAATTCAAATATTTAATAGTCTTAAAAGAATAATTTGAAAAAAAACCTTAGAAACGGATAAAGAATCTATGACATGACTTGAATTTATCCATACAGAATAATTCTATCCTAACAAGATTATTAAGATTGACTCAAACTCAAAATCTTAGAAAAATCTTACCAATATCTAATAACATAAATTAGCACATAATCCTGTACGAACAATTATTATTTGATAACAATATTTAAAATGTATAATACAGATACTAGATCACTTGATTAGCAAATCAATATAATCTCAATTAAGCATATTCCTCTTTTAAGATTTTCTGATACAGTATATTCGTCAACTTGGAGAATTCCAGTATATTCCTTAAATGTTTAAATAATCAATCTAAGCTAAAACTAGTCAATCAACGGCGGAATCGAAACAAGATAAAACATGACATTAACAACTTTAATTTAAAGTTAAAATCAACTTTCAAGTGCTAATAAAATAAATATTTGAAAAATTATTTTATATACATCAACATTTGATTATTACATTTTTTTTTTTGGCCATCACTATCTTACATTGACATTAACAATACTATATTTTCTAACTTTTGAAAAAAGATTGAAAGATTCAAATATAGTACCGCATCACCGGCGATTCATAGATCGGAACAATCCTTGAAATCGGAGGCGAGTCTAGAAGCGATAGCTGAATGGTACATAGCGTCGTGAAACGATGACGTGTTCGTAGTCATCATACGGAGTTGCCTTGCCTTCTCCTCCGTGAAGCTTCCCGGAGAAAACTTCGATCTAATCGACTTTTGTGCCGTATCCGTTCCCGGTTCGACTTCTCTTTTCTCTTTGAAATCGGTTTTGTTATCGGAGTCGAAATAGTCGGGCTCTGATGACATTCCAAACAGCGGTCCCCACCAGTTCGTGGAAGAAGGCGACGGATTACTCTTCCGGCGGTTCGGGTCCTGTTTTGTATGACCGGGAATAGCACTGGCGTAAATTCCGGCGGGACGAAAAGTGAGAAGATTAGTAGCCATTGAAAACGCTTGATTTAAAGGGATTATCGAGAGGAAATTAGGGTTTCTGGAATTTGGGAAATTTCTGGAAAATAGTTGAAATGGAGATCGAGGAATTTATAGAGGTTGCACTGATGCAATAAAGGGTAAAGAGTGAGGGGAAGGTGGGGTAACGGATAAGATAGACACGTGGAGGTGAGTCGTTATGTACTTTTTTATCTTTTTTACCGAATGTTCCGGTCATTTTGGCCTAGGATAGTGGGCCCGGGATGATCACAAAACGTGGGATATATTATGACAAAGATATAATAAGTAACATACAATTTGTCCCAAAGAAATATCTAAAAATAATATTAGTTTATAATTTATAAACAATATTAAAATTAATTTATCTATTTTTATATTTTTTTCTTAAAAGACGTTAAATACCTTTAATTTAAAAATATTTAATTTGTGATACCTTTAATTTAAAAACATTTTTATAGTTTTTCTTAAAATATTTAATTTAAAAACATATAAAATTATTAAAAGACATTAATACCTTTAAATTTTTATTTTTTAAATGAATCTAGGCATATTTTTTTCTTTCAAATTTTGCTATTAGACCTTATACTTTATGTAAGTTGTGGATTTAGTATATATACTTTAATTTAATCAATTTCAATCCATACATTTTTGAATTGGTCAATTTTAGTCGTGACCAAACAAAGAACAATTAAATCTGTTAAGCTAAATTCGCTATTAGTCCTCTATTATGCGTAAATTTGTAGATTTAATCCATGTTTTCCATCAGTATTATTCTTAATTGTTATGTTTTTTGAATTTCGAAATTTCAGTCTTATTACAATAACAACCGTTAAATCTATTAACTGATGTTTTATGAGTAATATGTAAAAATAGCAATTTTGACATGATATTACACCTAGGGGCGTAACTAGGGGGCTAGCAAGGGCCTCGGCCCCCTAAAATGGAATTTTTTTTATTTACGCCCTTTAAAATTTTTTTTAATTTTAAAATAATAAAGATAAAATTACACTTTAACCCCTAAAAATGATAAAATTTTAATTTAGTCATTTTAAATTTTTAAAAATATAGGCCATTAAAATAGTAAAATAGTACCTTTACTATCCTAAAAATTACAATTTAATTTTGACCACTAAAATTTTTTTCTGATTTGGCCCCTAATTACAGATAATAATATATTTGGGGGCAAATTGATCCACCGTTGATTCGCATATTTTACGGAATATAACGGTAAGCAAAACAAAGACGAGTTGTATTGTTGTTTTTCGGGGTACAACTTGGGAGGGCCTTGAGCATGTGGAAATCCTTTTTATTGGAAACATTCAATGTAAACGCGTACTGCTAGTCTGTAGAGACATGCCGTAAGGTGCTGTCTTTGGATTCATCTATCTCCCCAGTGGTCCAGCCGGTGTCGTTATCTGCTTCTGTCTTTTTGTTTTAATTTCGCCAATTTTGAACAGTCGATGCGGCAGGCACCGCGTTGGACTGTCGTTGACCGCTCACCACTCCCACACTTCCGATCCGATGGCCGCCGCGTTGTTTATGGTTTCAAACTTTCAATCCAGGCTAAGCCAAAATATGTATTCAGCATTATCCGAGATGACGAACGTGTTTTAAATGTCAACATTTTTATTCTTGGGTAAATTATACCCAAGGTTATTAAACTATTAGTAAGTTTACAAATTGATTATTGAATTATTCAAAAGTTACGAGTGAGTCTCTGGCCCATTAAGTTCCTGAAAGACGTTAGATGTGGAGATGGATAAATTTATAATTTGTTCACTTTAACTATTAACTATTAGTAAATTTAAAATTTGATCACTCTACTATAATTTAATAATATTTTCATTGAAAAATTAATTTTTTAGAGCGACTAGGTCCAATTGTAAACTTACTAATTGTAAATTTACCAATCCTCACATCTAATGTACGTTAGAAGCTTAATAGGCTAGTGTACAATTTGTTACTTTTGAATAATTTAATGACTAAATTGTAAAATTACTAATAGTTTAGAGACTTTAAAGGTAGTTTACCTTTTATTTTTAAGGAAGGTTTGGTTTAAAGAAGATAACACTTGGGGGATAATGTGTGATATATCATAAAATTTTGATTGATACATTCTTATTGAAATATTTCTTTTATAAGAATTTACCCTTCTTCTTTTTATCATTGTAGTAAATTTTGTACATAAACCATAATAAATAACAGGCTTTAACAGGTTTGACATTTGGAACGTATTGGCTCTGATAATCGGCCGATATTATTGCTGCCTGGCAAGCTCATGAGAATTTCAAAGAGTTCCTTAATAATGTGTGGAGGACTGATGGTGAAATAATTGCTAATATCGACTTATTCCGGAATAATGTTATGGAGTCGAAAAATGAACTACATTCTAGCTCGAATTCGAGGGATTGAAGAGGCACTTGATCGGGCTAATTCGACTTTTCTGGTGGAGTTAGATAAAGAATAAAAGACGGAGTTGGACTTGGTTCTTGAGCAGGAGGAAAGTTTGTGGTTCCAAAAATCTCGAGCTCATGGATTGAGAGTGGTGATAGGAATGCAAGGCTCTTCCATGCTTCTACTGTCAAGCGGCATAGAGCAAATTGCATTAATGTGCTGAAAATAGAGGATGGAATGTGGTGTGGGGATCATAAGATATTGCAAAAGATGGCTATCGATTATCATAAAGCATTTTTTACAAGTGATGCTAGATATTCACGTGATTGGGGGACTAGGGCTGGTTTTGAAAGGCTGAGCAATTTAGAGATGCAAAGTTTAGAGTTACAAGTCACAGATGAGGAGGTGCATCATGTGGTTTCCGAAATGCATCCATTTAAAGCCTCGGGATTGACGACCTACATGCCGTTTTCTTTCAGAAGAATTGGGATATCGTAGGCCGTAGTGTCTGTGATTTTGTACGTTGTATCATGTCGGGAGGCACTTTAGTTGGTTGGATTAATCGAACACTGGTTGTGTTAATTCCCAAATTGAAGGCCCTAAAACTTTGTCATTTTCGACCCATCATCTTGTGCACTGTGTTGTATAAAATTGTCACTAAGGTCATAGTGAACAGATTGAAACCATTCTTGCCCAGATGGGTACTTCCTAATCAGACGAGCTTTGTACCAAGTAGGAGTATTGTGGAATAGATAATATCATTATGCCCAAGAAAATAAAAAGGGGCATAAAGGGTGGATGGCACTGAAAATTGACCTTGAGAAGGCTTACTATCGACTTGAGTGGAATTACATCGAGGATACCTTGATAGACGTTGAAATCCCAGAGGGCCTCCGAAAAGTGATTATGCACTGTGTGACTTCTGTAACGACACAAATATTGTGGAATGGTTCAATGACAAAGAGCTTTCAACCATCTAGAGGAATTCAACAAGGTGATCCTTTGTCCCCTTATTTATTTGTTTTGTATGAAACAACTGGCTCGATCTATAAGTTATGAGGTGAAGGAGGGTAGTTGGGAACCCATTTAGCAAGGAACGGACTGAGTGTTTCTCATATGTTTTTTGTTGATGATTTGGTGCTATTTGCTGAAGCTTGGAAGGAACAGAGGATGATCATAAAGCGTATTTTGGATGACATTTGCCAGTTCGGGGCACCGGGTAAGCCTTCAAAAAACTCGAAGTGTTTTTCTCTGCAAATGTTTCACCACATGATAAAAGGAACATTAGTGGGGGCCTTAGGTTTAGTTTTATGATGAACTTAGGTAAATATTTAGGGGTCTCATTACTTCAAAAGGATTATGACGGCGACATATCAATACCTGATTGAGAAGTTGAAGTCGAAATTAGTAGGGTGGAAAGCTAAAACTCTTTCGCTTGCGTGTCGTATTACTTCAGCTAAATCGGTTTTAGCCTCCTTGCCTATGTATACGATGCAGTCAACCTTATTACCTAAGGGAGAATGTCATGAGATGGAGAAGATAATCCGTCAGTTTGTGTGAGGTTCGTCAGAAGGTAAACATGGAGTGAGTCTTCTGAAATGGGAGGAGGTTTGCCGGCCGTTATCACAAGGAGGGCTTGGTGTCAAACGGATGGACTACCAAAATGGAGCATTTCTTATTAAATTGGGTTCCAATCTTATTCTCAAGGGGGACCAACTTTGGGCGAATGTATTAAAAGCGAAATACATGTGGGAAGGTAATATTCCATCAACGTTTAGAAGCAATAACTGTTCAAAATTATGGAAGGGGATTTGTAGAATTTGGAAGTGAAACGGGGTATTGTATGGAATGTAGGAAATGGTAGCAAAGTGGACTTTTGAAGGGATAATTGGCCTGGACTGGAGGGGACACTTATTCAATAGTGTCAAGCAAATCTCATATTTTCCCAACTGAAACCTAATCGAGACGAGTGTGGGAAGAAATTGATGTGAGAGACTAACGAGAACCTCAACACCAAACAAAACATCAACACCCTTGAGACGAAAACTCCTATTTTCTCCCCCATTATGTATATCTTTAATTCCACTTTTCTTTACAACAAAAAGATAGATAAATTTATTGATGATTGTTTTGCATTGCATGAGATAGAGTTTATATAAGCTTTGTGTAAGAAACAATGTGACATACTCCCTTATGTTCATGCTTTACCCATGAATATAACCCATTTATATACATACGAGGTAGACACTATCATGTGCTTCATTACAATTATGCTTGCAATATTAAAGAAATCAATTATCATGCCAAATTGTTCTGTCAATGGTCACATAAATTTGATTTAACGCCAAATAAAAAAAAGTTTAAATTAAATTGTGTGCTGAGATATTCTAATTATTTGAGTTCAATATATATATATATATATATATATATATATATGCATTTATAAATAAATAAATAATAATCAAATATATTATCTAACAAAGTAAAAAGGGAATTTTTTGTAAATTTAGTAGTTTAAATATGATAGCAACGTGAATAATATCAACGGGAATTTATTTTATTTTCATTTGTTTAGATAACTACAAATTTTCAAATAAGAGGAGAAAAGATTTGTAAATTAAGCCTAATTTATACATGATGATGAATGACAATAAAAGCCTACTTAAATGGACCAAAAATCTGGGCCAGAATAGGCCCAATAAAAACTGGATTTAGGCTTCTTAGTCCCATGCTAGGCTTTATAGATATTTAATTATTAATTTAAGATAACTTATTTGAAGATAATTTTTTTAAATAAAATGATATGTGAATTATTATTTATTTAAATTTAAGTTTTAATTTAAAAGTTCTTATTTTGAAGAAAAACAAATAATTATACTTATTTTCTATTTCACATTGCGAAATAATTAAACGAAAATGGCATATGAAAATTAAATATATAATTTGCATCAAATTTAAATTTATTTGTGATGTTACATGTTACAAATCTTAAATTTATTTTTGTATATATTTATTGAATATTGTATGCATAAATTCCTTGGGATTAGGTAAGAAATATGAGCCCATCCCAAATTCAAACATGCAGCATAGAACTTTTCGAATCACTACAATTCAACACTATGAAATGCAAATCTCTCTCTCTCTCTCTCTATATAAATATAATTAGAAAATGTAGCAACAACAACAACTTAGGATAAAAAATATAAAGGGAGAGAATCATTTTTGGGAATGGTGATATAATTATTCTATATTATTTTAAAATAATAACTTTAAATCAAAAAGTGTTGGGTGCAGTGGTAACTGGTAAGACACATTATATTTTTAAAAAAAAATGTATGTTCAAACATTGAAAACGATATTGTTATGAGGGATAGTCAGGAACCCCGAACATGAACAAAACAGATATGGAAAATACCAAAAAATGATAATTTTAATAATAATACCATAAAAACATAATTTTAAAAATAATATATATATAAAAGGCTATATAATTATGATTAATCCAGGGTGAAACTCTAGAATATATTGCTCTTAATTCCAAAATTAAAACTTTTGGAATCAATTGATGGAATTGAAATTTATGAATATGATTTGGATGTTTTGATTTTTGTGAATATTGAAAAGAGAAGGATAATATCTCAAATTTATATTTTGAAAGTTTTAATACAATATTATAAGATTAAAATATGTTGTTTGACTTGCAACCATATTATATATATTTGAAAGTCGGCATTTTAGTTGTAATATTTAATTATTTGAATTAAATAATAATATTATAAAATAGAATATTGATCCCAATATATTATTAAACATACATATTTATATTTAATAATACATAATAAATTATTAATATAATATTAATAAAATCATTTAATATTAGAAACTTTGTTTTATTAATAAATTTTAACGTTAAAATAATTTTATAGAAAATATGATTATTTTAATAATATAAATACAAATATTTTGCTTAAATCCTACTTAACTTCATTTATCCCTTATACATGTAACTTCAAATTAAGTTTTAACTAGACATTTAGTACTATTAAATCTAATAAAATAACATAAATATTATAAGATAAATCTCGATTATCAACAAGCAACGTTTCTATAATATTTTCTAACAAATATAATTTGTGTTGTATTTGTTTCATTGAAACTTAATTTCAGGAAAATTTTTCAAAAATAAAAAGTATTTAACGAAAAATCATCCAAATATCAAAAAAATATAATTTCTTTAATAAAATAAACATGACTTTAAGCTCAACTCGAGTCAAATCCAACCCAACCACTTAACACCTATATATGTAATAGGAAATTTGTGTTGGATAGTTATTTGACTTTGAGAAAGGTAGTATGTTGGATAGTTGAATTACATTAAATTACACATGGGCAACTAGGAGTGAGCATCAAGCAGCAATAACCCATATAGGTCCACTCCTGTCCTTCACCATTTTTGCCCCCACATTACAATGCCACATGCCATGGCAGCTATGTATTTGAAGTTTGAACCCTGTAATTAAAGACAATTGCTTGATTGGCCCTCCATATATGGACAAACTAGTAAGTGGACCCGATGATCAAATTTTTGTTTGTATTTTAAATAAGTTAAATGAAATTCAATTGTATTGTATTAAATAGGTGTTTTGACTTGGGAAAATTGTATACTATTTCTTCCTTCAAAATTTATTTTTTGAAATACATTTTTTAGGAGTAGTTCGATATTTGCAGGTGTCGAGTTTAGTATTAGGTTTTCATTATTGAATCTTTTCAGAATTGGAGAGGAGACAAAGAAAGAAAATGTCAGTTGATAAGTTTGTCGGATTTAACTTTACTCTCTCTATCAACTCCCATTAACGTCGATTTTCATAATCTAGTTTAGCGTATCTAGTTTTCTTAATTATATGTTTCTTTTATTTCTTTATATATTATATATAAAACACAAAATTTTAATTATAAGCTTGAGAAAATTGTTGAAAGCGTTGTTCTTTTTATAGATGAAAGCACAAGCACATAAAAAACCTAAAATGCTCTGCGCGAGTATTGAAAATTTTCAAATTTCATCGATCTAAAAACAAAGGGGGAAAGATGAAAACGTAACTTCCTTCCAAGTTCATTTGGATTTTTATTTTTTATTTTTGTTGACGTGGATCATCATGACATTGTTATAATGGTTGATTCAGCAGTCGTTAATTATCACATTAACGGCTAAAGGTCTTAATTGATGAACTTTGTGAGTGAAAAATCTCAAATTAGTGCAAAAAATTAGAAGAGACTTAATTGAATTTATGAAAATACTTCAAGAGCTTATTATACCATTAAGAATAATTTTTAGAAAGTGGCATTTTTTTCTCATATTTCTTCAATGAGTTCATACAATTATTCATATGAAATGTGTTTGAAATTACAATCTCAAAATCTAGAATATTATGTTATCTTCAGGCAATAATTCTTAAGAGGTCGACATCCAACGGATTCGTGATTTGAATATTAAAATTTATAACTTTTCCTTATCTCTTCATTTGATTCATACAATCATTTTATAAAGTGACATCCAATAATTACAGAATCCGAATCCCAAACTTTACAATCATTCTCTTATTCCTTCATTCTGTTAATACAAAATAACATTAAGCATATTTAGGATTCCAATCTCAAAACTTACAACATTCTATCATCTCTTTATTTCGTTCATACAATTTATTAATCTCTTTGTTGGGACCATCATTCATTCTTATGATGAAGTTACATCTAAGATGCGTTAGACACGAATTTCAACATCTACAATTATATTATCTCAAACTGCTAAAAAAGAAGAAGATAGTATAGAATCGATAAGCTATATGTATATATAATCTGCAATTGAAAGTCATAAGGTCCCCGACTAGTGTTAAATGCAATGAGAGTGGGCCTAATTATTGTGGTACCATCACTCCATCAAAGCCATGAGCATCAATTCAAGCACCAATATCCAACATTTTTTTAAACAATTTTATTATAAGTTTTCATCATATTCATTTTTTTTGACACGATATCTAAGACTACCCAAACCCCTCCCTAACCCATAAATAGGAGGATAATGCGTTTCAGAACATTCGAACCCACGTTCTCTTGCATGAGCATTACATGCCAATCGAGCTAAGACTCAATTAGCCAATATCCAACATTTTTACACACTGCTCGGGTAGGTTAGTATTATGTCATATATGAATGTGGAATTTGATTCGGTTGTTTGGTATAAGGGGTAATGATCAATTTAGTTTTTAATATTTATATTTTTGTTAAACTGGTTTTATTTTTTATTGAGCTAAATTTGACCTTCAATTAAAAAAAAGTTAAATTTGACAAATCTTTCAAAAGAGTTGAATTGTTGTGTTTTTAATGGAAATACTAATTAAAACATTAAACTTTTAAACATGACATCCTACATAGCAATCTATGTGTATTTCATTTTTTTATAATTTTTACTGAACTTTATATAATTTTTTTCTAAAATTTGATTTTATATTATTTGTTTACATATAAGAAAATAGTATCACGTCGGTATGCAATCCACATGGATTGTCATGCCAATATTGTTAAAAATTAATGTTTCAATTATTGTTTCGTTAAAAATCGATTTGAATAATTGATTAAAAATCTAAACTTAGAGAACTAAATTAATCATTACACGTTTGTATGATTATATATCCTTAAACGATGACATTCAATGCATATGTAATCCTTGCCTTTATGGTTCTATCCCTAAATTACGGACTGCAGCTTTGGTTAATTACATGTACGTATAGAATACCTTACCATCAAATGCAAACATGGTAAACGTCGATCATTACAAATATTGAAAGATCAAAAATGGATAAAGGATTTTTAGAAGACAAAAAGCAATTTATTATTATATTAAGTTGTGAATTTCTAAAAATTAAAGGAATTATATAAATATTTTTTATTTTTAAAAGTCAAAGTTACTGTTTGCCCCCTTCATCCCCTGCAATTTATTTATATAAGATGGGAGTATGGGATCTGTAGTAGGCGAGAAAATCACCTGTTTAATTGAATACGCTACCAATAACTTTTTACTTTTTATTCTAGTGTGTGCTTCTGGAGGAGCACGCATGCAAGAAGAAAGTTTGAGCTTGATACAAATGACTAAAATATCTTCAGCTGTATAATATTGTCAATCAAATAAGAAATTCTTACAGCTCCTACTATCGGTGGAGTGACCGCGAATTTTATATGTTGAGGGATATTATTATTGTTGAACCCAATACCTATATTGCATTTGCGGATAAAAGAATAATTGAGCAAACATTGAATAAAACATTAATACTAACTGAATATTTATTCCATAAAAGTTTATTCAATTTAGACTAACTCACTTTTTAATATATGGTTGATATCCATGATAGGGTATTGGCATCTATTACTTTAGCATTCTTCTGTTGTTATGAAATAATGTAAATGACAGTGTACGTATTAATTCTATATATATATTCTTCAAGCATGCCTATCTTTACCCATGTGAATAGCTATACCTTTTTTCCACATTAGATGGTTAAGACTTAAGCTTAACTTTCAATTAAACAAGAACTAGGGGATCACACATTTTATTATTTTAATTAATTTTAGGGTTTAGCTATAATATGCTAATTCAACCTTAGCACCCTCTACTTAAATATGGACACATAGCCATAATATGCTTTCATATCACTTTAAACATTTCTCTTTCGAGTTGATAACGGTTTTTTAATTTATTTAAAATTAAAATTAGATTAATACCCAAATTAACTAAACTAAATTTGAATCAAACCGAATATTACTATTTGAATAAATTTTTGATTTCCTTTCTCCTCTAAAACCCTATTTCCCTTGAAAAGAAAAATGGTGGACAGGAAGGAGAAGGAATCCATTTTCCAATAATTTGGTTGTCCATAATTAAACAAGGCACGAGTGAGTGTGTTGAGCAGCGGCAGCGGCAGCGGCAGAATGCATGCATTCTAATTTTTTATATGGCTTTTAGATTTTGTAGGCTTACCTTTATTGTTATTATTATTCTTTTTGGTGCATGAATTATGGGTTTGTTGGCTGCCTTCTTTTTGTGATTTCACATGCCTTTCTCCGTCGGCCAACCACCTCAAAAGGTTCTTTTTCTTTTTCTTTTTTTTTTTTTAAATATGCTCCTAATTTTTATATTTACGTATATTTAGATTTTTAGATTTTCTATTTTTGAATTTAAAATTTTATGATTAATTGTTAATATTATTAAAATTGTTCCGTTAACATTTTATGGTGTGACATTTTGAAATAAAAAATTTGATTTAGTAGTCATGTAACAAAAAATATGGTTATAATATATCTGAATTTAACTGAATTTTAATAGTATTGGCAATTGTACTTGCATTTTTAAATTTGAAAAGTAGAGGATTAAATTTCTAAAAATAAAAGTAGGAGGAATAAATTTCAAATATCTGAAGAGTATATGGACTTGAAGCATATTTTAACATTTTTAAAATGAGTTTACGAGTATAGTTATATATACAGCACAATCACAAATAATACATATCGAGCGACTATAATTGAACTAACTCGGTATAAAGCACAATCAGACTAAAAACTGGAATAAATCTGACAAGATCATATATAGCAAGACTTAAACATAGAATAAATCTGAGAGAAAACTCACACATAATATATATTTATGTACGATGGAATTCGAACTTGGAAAACTTTGTTCATAATACCTTAGTGGCATCACTGCACCATGGTTAAACAATAGTTTACCTTTTATATACAAAATTATTCACCCCTTGCATATACAAAATTATGTAGCGATACTTAAGCCAAAAATAAATTTGAGGGAAAACTCATACATGATAGATATTGACCCCTCGCAGAGTGTTGCCTAACCACTTGACGCCTATGTCGAAAGGCAAAACTCAACAAAGGGATAGCCTTAACCTTGCTAAAGCACCATGTAGATAAGGTGGGTTTTCCTAACCTAGTGGGTTATCTGTAAAGATGAAAATAAGGGGGGAGTGAGCTTAAGAAGCTTAGTGTGCGTCCAATCACAACATAATCAATGTGGAACAGTAAGCATAGCATAGAAGACAACAATTCTTAGGATAAACACATTCGTATAGCAATTCGCAATTCACAATTTCACTATATCGATTTATCAACATAACACATTGCTATAATATTTTTGAGTTCACAGTTTCATATGCACATGCTTATGAATGGCAATACAATTTCAGTTTATCAAAAAAGGTCCTACCCCACCGCTATACACCACACTATGAGTTCCTAAGAACTCATCCAGTCTTTTAACTCCAGGTTGTGGATTAACCACCGTTGATTTGCAGATAAATTGCCACTTGTTGTGGATACATAACATAATTGCAGATAAAAGCTGCCATTGAGTTTTGTAAAAATTATGGGTAAACCACTATTATTTTTAGATAAAAACATTTGTAGACAAGTTGTCACTTGTTCGTGATCAAACCACAAATTTGCAGTTACTGTCACTTGTTGTGGGTGCACAACATAATGGCAGAAAAAAACTGCCACTTGGTTCATGAGCGAACCACACAGTTTACAGATTATTAAACTGCCACTCTTCTTCCATACATATCATCCCACCCCCTACAATGCAATATGACATGCTTTGTAATAGAATAAATTAACACTAGCAGTAATCATGCTTAAAGAGGTATTCAATAGGGTGGTGACAATATTAACACTAATAGTTTATCTATTTCACAATAACAGTAGCATGTAATATACACTTCACATATGGTATAGCCATAACACTTCAATCATTAAATCACAAATTCTACAATGGCACAATATCATAGACTCAACTGAGCAAATAAAAACTCTAAAAACAATTCTGGGCATACACAGGGACTAAACTGAACATATCATAAAATTATGGGTAAAATTGTAAAATAGGGGACACACGACCGTGTGAGAGGCTATAGGTCGTGTGGCAAGGGTACACAGTTGTGTGTCCGGGCCGTGTAACAAACTGTCGCTGTGTGGCAAACGTAAAAATTAACCTACAAGGGGGACACAAACTATGTGGTAGGCCGTGTAACCCTATTCCTACACACGATCACCACCGATTCACTTGGGAAAAGACACACACCTTTCACCAGGAGACCAATCGACGTTTCTCACACCCGATTATGATCTTATTCACCTAAATTAGGTCCTTCAAACAACATTTACATATGAGTTAACGATTGATTTCAAGATTTATTAAGACTATCAAAAGATTTGTCAAGAATCGAAAAAAACGTTTAGATCGAACGAAAGATTAGTTTTGGATAGAAATACTACGAAAATTCGAGATCTAAACTTCAATACGAGATGTACTTACTATTTCTTGGAAAAGATCGGATACTATGGACGACAATTACCCAAAACTGATAGGAAGACAATTGAACGGGGGATGATGTAATTCGGGATAGCAATATAATTAATCAGTAATTACGTAGGAAATATGTTGTAATTTTGAAAGAAAAGAAGATGAGAAGAAAAGAAAGGGAGAAGAAATAAAGAGAAAAAAAAATAAATTCTAATAGAAATTGAAAAAAAAGGGGAAAGTGAAAACCCTTTAGGAGATAACCTAAAACTTCGACTGGAAAAAAATGCACTTAGGGAAAGAATAGTTCAAACTTAGGAACACAAGGGAAAGGGACTAACTCTTAACCATTGGGCTATTGCCCATTTCTTACTAAATTTCTATTCCCAACTGTATTTTTTTTAGTGTAACTTTTATCCTAGGTTGCTAAAAATTAAAAGGAAAAAGAATGGGAGGAATGGGGTTCAAACCTAGGACTTTTAAGATGAATGCACTATCATTTAACCATCCAACCTATGTCTTATTGCTTGTTTATCCATTACAATTAAACCCCTTATATTTTGGGGCATGACGAAGTTCTTCCTATTGGTCGTAATTTTACTCATCTTGTGTGATCAAAGTATATGAGTTACATACACATAGTCAATTACTTACTCTAGATTGAGGTAAGCCACACTAGTCACAAGTGAATTTATCCATAAACGGATAATGATTAATTAAACTTGGGTAATGTCTGTTACATTGTTAGATCAAACAATCACACCTATTTCTCTATATTTATGGGGACATGCACTATGATACCCAAGATAATGTATCTCCTCCAATTGAATTTGATAAACAACATAATAGTCTCTTGAATCAATTGCTCAATTTTGATCCCTTAGGCTATGGACCATTTAGATTACCCACTAATATAAGTTGTCTTCTTACATCATAATTTGACTTTATGATGCAGCTTAGTATTAGTAAGTTGTCTTCTTGCATCATAATCTGACCCTATGATGCAATTTAATAATAGTTAAACCTGGTAATCAGTGAGAATATATTTGTTTTATTCATTTTGCTTTTTGTGCTAAAACCAGTAAGGAGAAAATATGAAAGTTAGTAATTTAATTATGAAATTTTATTAACTAATTTGTTCAAATAAATATAAACATAAATGACGAAATAACTACACTAAGGAAATAAATTAATCCCCACAGCTTTAACAACTAAAAGAGTAAAATTAAAGATAGACACAGAAGTTGGTTATGCAACTTAGAAAAACTTTCTATGTCTACAGGGCTTACCCAAAAAGAGATCCACTATCAATATGCAATACAAGATGTGACCTAAGTTCAACTTGCTCACCAAGTTACACTTCTACACATCAATCTAATATCACTCTCTCCAGTAAGACTTTCCCTTGAAAGATTAATTATAAACTGAATATGAAGAACAATTTGTTTACAAAGTAATTGCATTAAAAACAAGTTTCAAACATTGAACAAATAAGTGCTCTCATGTTTTTTCTCCAAAATTCTAGAGCCAAATTCTTATACAAGCATTATAATACTTGGTAAATGAGCAAGTGTGGTCATAACAAATCTCTAAAATTTTCTCCAATCAAATCACTTATTATGAAATAAAGTAAAAAAGATATTTTTAGACTTAACTTCTTCAAATAGATCATCTTTACTTAATTCAGTATTTTCTTCAACTATAATCTTAAATATTACTACTTAAAATGTTCGAAAAGATAACACTAACAATTATATTAAAGATAAAAGAAGAAAGTCTGAAGCCCTTAAAAAAGGGAATCAAGACGTAAGAGAATACAAGAAAAGAAATGAAAATGAAGAAGAAA
Source organism: Gossypium raimondii (assembly GCF_025698545.1). Taxonomy (NCBI): domain Eukaryota; kingdom Viridiplantae; phylum Streptophyta; class Magnoliopsida; order Malvales; family Malvaceae; genus Gossypium; species Gossypium raimondii. Next base: position 55,568,839 of record NC_068577.1, on the reverse strand, counting down.
AAAAATATAAGATTCCATTTTCATAGAAAGGAAACAAAGAGAGGTAAAAGAAAACACTAGAGTTCCTTTTTTAAGAAATTCAAATGAAACCCAGAATTTCCGACGACATAAATTGAAAAAGATGTGGACAAGTATCCGATAATGCTTTTAATAGTTTGGAGACCAAAGCAATCATTACCTCCTTTAATTTTAGATGTCCCTACCACTGTTTTCCAACAATCAGGAAACCCTCTCCTGCTCATCCACTAGCCGACTCCCCCACTTTTACTTTTTCTCTTTCATCTCATTTACCTTACACTTTCATCTCACATTCATTTTTTTATCGAATATATATATATATATATATATATATATGAGAGAAGAAAATGAATATAAAATTTGAATATGTGTAATCTAAGGGTGGGTTTAGATGGACGGTATATTTATCTGCTGTTAGTATAAAAACAACGATGATGGTGAGATTAGATACTGTAGTGTGAGACAAAAAGTAAGCTAAACGCACCGCACCACCATCCAAACGCACCCTAAGTGTCAGACAAAAACTTTAATCATTACTATAAATTAGTTGCCCATAGGTTGGGTCGGTTTCAGGTTGGATCAAGTAAACATTTTAAGTCTGTTTTTTAGGCTTAATCCAAAAATTGGGCAAAAAATTTGCCCAAGCCCGACTCAGATAAAAATGCTAAAACAAGAGACCGACTCGGCCCGCCCGTATTAAAATTTTTATATAAAATAAATTTAAAAATATAACACATCAAATATATTACAAACATTAAAATAAATGTTTCTCGACAAATGGAAAACAAATTTTAAAAAATATATTTAATAACACTAACATAAATGCAACTTAGTAAGCAAATATCTCTAAATAGTAACAAAATTAATAATAAAACAAGAGTTATACAATATCCAAACAAAATAACAACAAAATAGTAGCAATATGATAGCGAAATAATAAGCAATAAAAAAAAACATTGGCAAAACAGTAGCAATTTTTTCTTTTGCAAATTCAGTCTGAGTCGGGTCCGGGTCGAAAAAAGCTTACTTGAGGCTTGATCTGTTTAGAAAATGAGCCTTATTTTTCTATTTAAGCCCATTTTCGAGGATATATTTTTACTCAAACCCTTTCACTTTTCGAACAAATTTTTGAGTATAAATAAATATTGACAAATATGAATATTTTAAAATTTGAGAATAATTATATAGAAGAAATGAAGATAAAACATATAAATGATAAAGTGAAAGACTATTTTATGCAGAATGAAAGTGAGGATATGATGATTTTGTTTTGCGACACTTTTGGCTTAAGTTAAGATTCACATGTTTTTTGTTGATTAAGTGGTAAAATACTATATAGACCATAGTTAATAATCTTTATTATCTTTTTAATTCTTTTTTCTTTTGCACTTCATATGTATTATGATTCCTTCTTTCACATTTAGTGGTAAACTAAACTGGTTCCTTCCTTCCAACTTTTTGCTCTTTTATTGTAGCTCTATCAATGGTGAGAAACATTGATTCTAAGTTCATTGAAGGCTACGACAGTTGATTTTGCTTCACAAAAAAATAAAGTTGGTATCAAAATCATTATGCCAATGCCATGGCCCAAGTTTTAGGATTTTATTTTATTTTCAAATATAATTTTTTTAATATAAAATCATGACGTGTTGCATTCCCAATGAACTCAAATTCAAATATTTATCATTGTGACCCAAATGCCTTATTATTTTTGTGCAATTTAATTATTGAATTAATTATAAAATGATAAAATAAGCTTCATTCATTATATTTAAATAGTTTAATGATAAATTTAATTTCTAACGTTTATTATTTTTATTATTTTGAGTTTTTATCACTGCGACCCAACCATTTTAAAATTGAACCAAATTGTTGATTTTTGGATAAAAGAATTGACTAAATTGTTTAACGATACTCATGTGATAGCTCACATGATAATACAATGCACTTTATTATTTTTAAAACTTTTAATGATTTTTGTTTTTAATTTTAGTAATTTTATGCATGTTTAAAACTTCATTTATAAAGTACAAAAATTTAAAAATTTAGTCGGCCTTGCTATTTAAAAATTAATAATACGAGTAAATGTGTCTTTAGATGAACAATAACTACGATGCGGTGTGGAAATAAATAGAACGTGTATCTAAAATTACACTAAATTTAAAGGGAAAGTCAAAATGATTAGAAAACAGAGACAAAATAAATTATTTTATCAACTACAAAAGCAAAATGAAGTAAAGATGTGATGGGAAGGTAAGGGGTAAGGCAATTAGTCAAAAGTCGGTAAAGCTTTGGAGGGATGGAGAGTTTGGCTCACAAAAGTCAATTACATGATTATTTAACTCAAATAGTATAGTTTTGCTAGGTGGCGGTTTAACATTAAAATCTTCCACTAATTCATGTTTTTATGCTTTACATATCTTGCGTTTTTAAGGTAAAGCCCCAAACCCTAGTAAAACCATTGTTAACTCCATACCCTTTAATCCAACCAATTTAGCAACTCTTTAATTTTAATCCACTCATATTTTACATTCGGTCAAAATCCATGACACGCTTTTACCTTAAATTGATAATCAAATATCATCACAATTACAATAAAAACATATATAAAAAAAGGGAAGAAAGTCTAATGATTCAATGAGCCCCAAATAAGACTTACAAAAGTAAAACGATGGTATAAAATCAGAAAAAAATGAATAAAAATATATAATAAAAAAAGACTTAATCCAAAAGGTTAAGGAGAAAGTCTCACTTAAAAGAGGAACATATCAAAGTCAATGACCATCCAATGGCAGTGGACGAAGATCAAAGAGCTTCTTCGTTAAGGCTTTAGGTTTAAATCAATAGAGTTTTAGGCCATTTCAAGGAGAATTAAACCATAAAGTTGAAATAGTAGGGCACAAGCTTTGGGTGTGTTTCTTTGCTAGAGGAGGAGGTTAAACGATGACGAAATTACTGAAATACAACTATGAAAGAGGTCTCTAAAACCCTAAAATTTTTTTTAATTTGTAGTTTTTTGAAATTGAGTCACCAAAGTGTGAACTTATTAATAATTGTCTTTGCCGGTAATTTTCCTCTCTTTTCTTAATTAATTATTCTCCAAGTTTAAATAAATAAGGGTTATTTAATAAGTTTTAAATGAGTAATATATGTGCGCCACAAAGATTTTTGTGATTAAAATGGTTGAACTTAATTTAGATGATTAATTATTTTATTTAAATACAAATATATGAAATGGCTTTCTAAGGCATTATTATTCATTAAAACAATTAGGTTGGATTGTGCGAAGAGAAACCAGTCATTGTTAGGAAAAAGGGAACATAAATTATATAAATATTCTGTAGCTTAGTCTAAACAGACAAACGAATAAATAAATAAAGTGTGCCCTTTGGTGATTTTTGACCTCAACATGTAGGTTCTAATTATATAATATAATAATAAATTTGGTCTATAAGTAAATAAAAACAAATTTTATTATGCATTGTATTTTATATATTAATAATGTATAAATTTAAGATTTGATTTATTTTACATGATTTTAATTGGGAATTATCGATATTATAATAGTCATAAATTTGTAATCATTTAATTGAATATAAAATTATTTAATTACAATTTAAAATTTTAACATTAAAAATTATACGGGTCTCTTAATTTTATTATGTGCATGTGTCATGTATAGATTTTGTTTAGTTTTTTTTAAAAAATTATTCGTTGTGCTTTATCTTGAATTGATTCTACGTTAAAATTACTAAGACATGTATTTACATTTTATATTATATTCATGCGTATACTTTATTTGTAGTAACTATTTGTAGAATTGTTGATTGAGTCTTAATTTGATTGGTATTGATATTATTGCTAGCGGAAAAAGACGTGAATTCGAGCGTGCTGAAATGTATTTTTTCTTCCTATTTATGAATTAAAAAGGAATTATATTTATAAATAATTTAAGACATTATATTAAAATTTATACGTTAAAACTTTTTCCTAATCTAAAATTTTCCCACATCAAATATTAAATTAATCCATAACTTTGTTTATACGTTAAAAGTCCACTCCAAAATTAGTGAACGTTTGAAGTACATAAGGCAAAATTGCCATTTGTAGCTCAAAAATTTTGACAAAATTAGGCCAATCTTTTACTTTTAAAAAATGTAATAATGGAAGGGGACGGGGACATGGAAACCGAGGCAGATTCAAAACAAGCGTCTATTACCAAATTGAGACAAAATTAAAGGGAAGGGGTCAAATTGCAAGCACGAGGTGGTAGTTAATGCAAAGCAAAAGTCTACGTCCATGGTTGGTTGAGACTTTACAACATTCATTTCACTCTCCATGCAACGATAATATTTAAAATATAATTTTTGAATTAAATAAAAATAATCATTTTTTAGATAATAATTGAATCCTAAGGGCTTTCTGTTTTTTGGATGAAAATTGAATCCTAAGGTTAATTAATACTTCATCAGCATAATTATGATGATTTTAAGATATGGTTGATGGTAGGGTATACATTGATGTTCCAACCGTTGACAAAAATGAGTGCATTCTACACATTTTAAGATTCACTTTCAACTTTATTAGATTCTGTGCCAAAACGTGGCATTATTTAATTTAAGTTGGTGCATCATTATATGAATGAAATTTAATGTTTTTGGAATTGAATTAGTTGAAGTTATTAAATTTTGATTTGATTAATATGTTCGGTTTAAATTAAATAAATTATTATAAAATTATAAAATTTAATTATTGTACAAGTTTTTTATTATTTTAAATTGATATATTAATCGGTTAAATCAACTATTTTGATTTTGAAAACACGGATCAAAATAATAAAATAAAATAAAAAGAATTATTTGTTACTATTATATATCTACCATGATCACAAAATTCAATGGAACTGATGTAATGAGTCAAATAAAATAAATTAGTTTATATTTTAATTAAACAATCAAAGTTGAATTGAATAATTAATCTTGCAAATCACTTTCAATTGAAATTTTTAGGGTCCACATTAATGGTAGAATACTAGTATCCTTTTGTGTTTAAACACAAGGGGGAAGTACAAATTTATTTACTGGATTTTATTTAACTATAAATATATTTAATTAACATGTAATTAAAGTTATTTAAATGTGTTGGTATAGTGTACAATAGAGGTGCTCATGGGCCGGGCCGGGCCAAAAAAAATTTCGGCCCGGCCCGAAATATGGGCCTAGAATTTTGCCCAGGCCCGACCCGGGAAAAAATTCATAAGCCCAGGCCCGGCCCGTTTTTTAAATAAATACCAAAATTTTTTTTAAAAACTTAAAATAAAAATTAAAAAAAGTATTTTAAAAATATTTTAAAATTAAAAAAATTTAAAAAGTATTTTAAAAATATTTTAAAATTAAAAAAATTTAATAAAAGTATTTTAAAATTAAAAAAATAAAAAATAATAAAAATATTTATTATATTCGAGTCGGGCCGGACTGGGCCCGGGCCAAAAAAGTTGTGCCCAAGGCCCGACCCGTTTTTAAATCGGGCCTCATTTTTTTGCCCAAGCCCATATTTCGGGCCTATATTTTTACCCAAATCCTTCCATATTTCGAGCGGGCTGTCGGGCCGGGCCGGGCCACCCGGCCCATGAGCACCTCTAGTGTACAATAAAGGGTGGGTTAAAGAGGAGGGAGTAGTGGTTGACAAAAAGGTCAATTCACTTATTAAAGCAGAGAGCCGGAAAAAGAAAAGGAGGATAAGCGGAGGATTTCAAGGGAAAATATTATGAAGATAGATTTTATAAGGTTGCTGGAGAGGCAAAATGATCCATTCTTCATTGTCTGGGTTGGTATATATAGTGGAGGTTCTTTTGTCTACCAGCGTGACATAACATGTCATTGTAAAAGGTTGCTATCAAGGAGTACATGCAGGTGAGTGAAAGACGTATATCGTGGGCCCTATTCTATTATGACAATATAATGTTGTTATGCCTAGATGCGGTCCAATGATCGAGGTGTGTTCACACCCAAAAAGTGAGTGTATAGCTAGGTAGGTAGATAGTTGATGAGTAGTATAGTCCCATTTTGAGATCGAAAGACTCGGGATGACTAATCATCAAAGCGCCTAGATAGGATCCAAAAACTGGCTATAGACACTTCTCAAATAGCCTATCATTAAGACTCGCATTTAAATTCAGAGAAAATATAACAAAATGAATAAATAAATAAATAAATGTAATTAAAAATGTGTTGCTAATATTAACAACAAATTGGAAATAATTATGGTCCCACTTAGCAATCATGCATGAAAACAACGAGACATGTTTCCATCTCTTTCCCTGTGCAGTCTGTCATTAAGGGTGCATTCCACAATCGTTATATGTGTCGGCTTTGCACTCCGGCGACGGTGAATGAAAGATAAAGACACATTCAACTAAAAACTAATTTGATTAGATCATCAATGATGTCTAAATTTATTTGTAAGATTGAGGTTTTAAGATTTTGATGATCCGGAATTGAATCTTAACATGTATAAATATCATACGTAAATTCTCTTTTAAATTTTATCATGTAACCAAATGCTAATTCAACGACGGAATCAAGCTAAAATAAAAATTTCTATTTAAACTTTTTATAATTTATAGAATTTTAAATTAATAATAGTAAAATTATACTTCAACCACCAAAAATAATAAAAAATTAATTTAATCATTTAAAATTATAAATATATAGATTATTAAAATAGTAAAATTACAATCTTACAATCATAAAAATATAAAATTAATTTTGGTCTGTAAAAGGAATTCTAATTCCTTATGGAATCAAGTGGTACAAAGTTTAATTTCCTTTAAACAAAATTTTAAGTTTAAATATTTCTAATTTAGTCTTAAAATAAAAATAAAATTTAATTTAATCTATAAGATAAATACATAATCTTTTAACATCAAAACGTGTGCGGCTTAAAATAGAAATATGAGCCACATAGCTTACTCGTATTTTCCTTTCACGTGACCATGCACGTGATCCTTTGAAAGTTCCAATCTAACATACACACGAAAATGGCGTCACGCACAGTGGGTGAGTTTGAACTTTGAAATTGAAAACAACATCCCACAAGTTTCTCTTTCTTTTTCTTTACGACTAAGTTTTAAAATTATAAGTGAATTTTAATTTAATATATAATTATATTTTTTTAATTTTGTGTAATTTGATTTATAAAATTATAATTTAATTTAATTTTTATAAATTATTAATATAATTATTGATATAACTTAATTTTATGTTTATATATTGCATACATATATAATTATATTTATTTAATATAAAAAATATATTTATTTCTTTAAATGTGCATGATTAAATCAAAATTAAAGTATAATGTATACATTTAAACCACGATCAAAGTTTCATGGGTATAATTACACCGAGTTAAAGTTCATGTATCAAATTACATATTGAATCAAAGTTGATGTATAATTTTGAGATTTATCCCTTTTCTTTAAGTTATTAAATTACATCCATTGTGTATTAAAATATTTAAAAATTTATAAAAATTAAATATATTTTGGTTTGAATAATAAAATCAAGACAATGGAATATATGATCCTTATGTATATACTATTTTCTTTTTTTATATAAAATTATTTTCAACATATATAATTTTTTATTTTGGAAATTTCATAATTAAATGATAAAGATAAGTAATTGATAGTAATGCATCTAAAAGAAATAACAAAATTAAGATAGAATGTGAAACATAATTTATTTAGGATCCATTTAATTATTGCGTTGTTAATTGTTGAGGATAAATTGTAAGCAACAAATAAATAAAATAATGAAAAAATAAAAAAAAAATCGAACAAACAAACTTTACATGAAAAAGACTCTTCAAAGAGGGTAAAAAATTATGGGTAAAAGAAGATTTCATTAATAAGATAAAAATACAAGATGGAGAGATCAGAAGAAAGAAAAATTGAAATCCTGAATGAAAAACCCTTCAAACTGAAACACATAATTCTCTCTTAATCGTGTTATTTTCTGCATCTAAGTTTAACTCACACACTAATCTCGATGGCTCTAAGGTGACTTATATAGGCTACATGTTACTTGGTGCCCACTTACCCTAGATGCACTTTAGATACTAATTAATGCAATATACTATTAAATGCTTAGGGTAATTTTCTTTTATTTTAAAAATAAATTATTAATGAAATATACTATTAAATGCTTAGTGTAATTTTCTTTTATTTTAAAAAATAAATTACTTATATGATTCTATTAATATAATATTTTATGGCATAATGTTAAATTTAACTTTTAATGTTCATATTTTTATCAAAATTCTTACTTTTTTAGTTAAACTTGACTCTCAACTTTTTAAAAGAGTGAACTTAAATCTAACATTAAAAAAAAACTAAAAGCATTAAATTTTAAGTATATCAATCGACATGACAATTCACGTGTACTTCATTTTAATAGTTTTGAATTTATGAACAATTTATAATTTTTCAATTTTTATTTTATGAATATTTGTATAATTTTAAATTATTTGTTGACAGTGACATATAAGATAAATATTATCATGTTAACACGAAGTACATATTGATTACCATGCGGATTGTCATGCCAACATCACTAGATAATTAATATTTTAGTTAAAATTTTATTTTAATAATATAATTTTATTTGAAATATTAATTTTCAAATTTAATTAAAAATTTAAATTAAAAAAACGTAAATATTGAAAAACAAATTTCAACAATATAACTATTTTTACTAAATAAATTTTATTTATGTATCCTTAACGAGACATTTTATTTATACTATAAAATGTACAGTTGAAAAGAACATTGAAACGGCAAAGATAGACGTTGACCAAAACGGGAAAAATGGAGAAAAAGGGTCTCCGTTATATAGGGGTAAAATTGCCAAAAAAACAACATCATTGAATCTTCTCTTAAAAATTAACTGTAACCACAACGAACCGAACCAAACGAGTTTTCATGTAAGTGAAGAAAAAAAAAAAAGAACTATTTGCACCATCCATCCATCCATACACACATACACATGTATATATAGATATGGAGAGCCAAAGAAGGAAAAGAAGGCGGGAGAAATAGAGAGAGAGAGAGAGAGTGTGTGTGTGTATTAACATAAGAAAGAAAAATAGCCAAATGTTTCGAGTTTCAGTATGTGGGCAAGAAGATATAGAACAAATATCGAGAGAAAGCAGCCATTACAGCTTATCAACTGGTATACTCCCTTCGCTTGGAGCAAGAAGTAACCGTAGAGTCAAGCTCAAGAGATTCATCGTTTCTCCTTATGATCGTCGTTACAGGTGAAATAGAGCAATAGGGTAGCTTTTTTTTTTTCTTGTTTTTCAACTGTGGGTTCTTTTTTTTTTTTTTGCTTTTCTAAAAAAAAATATTAACTCAAGCTTTTTCCTCATATTGGGGGTTGTCTGTGAACATGGTCAAAGGCTCATGAATGAGGCGGTGGTGGGTATTGGGGAAAACCCCACGCCATTGGATCTCGTGAGATATTTTGTTTTTTCGAAATGACAAAGTAAAATATATTTTTTCCTTTTTTGGTATTCTTTAATGTTAAACTTGTTCTTTACTTCGGTTCATAGCCCAGTGTTTTTTTTTTTTTGTTTATATATAAATCTTAAAACTCATCGGTTCAACACACCTTCAACGATAATATTTATAACACTAAAATTATCGGACTAGTTTACATAAGATTTCTGTTACCTAATAAAAAAATTTTCCCCTTGTTTTAATCTTTTTATTGGTATTTAGTTTCCCTGTTCTTTCTTCTGCTAATTCTCTGATGAATATATCTAGCTTTATTGTTATGAAGCAATATGTTAAAACTATTCATTTTTTATTGTTTATATTAGAAAAAGTGTGTGTGACTGTGTTTTTTAATTCCGTAATATGTTTATTATTCTTGTTACAATGTGTTTGTTGAATAGTCTGAACCCAAAGACTATAAAGCTGTTCTTGATTAGAGGGCTTGAGAATCCAAATGTTGACTGTCATGGGATCACTTTAAAGTTTCTGTTTCTCCAATAGTATCAGCTTTTGCCTTTCTGTTTTTTGCATTCAAAATAGACTTTTTGTTTGTTTTCCAAAATAATGATAATAATATCAAACTTGTGGGCGCATGGTATATAGAGACTTTAGACTTTTACAGTTCCTTGCTACTTTTGTCTTTCTTCTAGGATGGTAATATATAGAGACTTCTTTAAACCCTAATTTTCAATACAACAACGGGTCGAAGCATGCAATACCTTGCACTTGGTATGAACTGTGATATTTGGTATTAGACCGGCTTTGAATTAGATGTCCTAGAAAACATGAAACATTTTTTCGAGATAAAATTGTAAAGATCTAATGAACTAAAGCAGTCAATACCTTGTGAGTTGGTGTAGACCCTATTGTCTTCTGATACAAGGAACTTTGAATAGATTTGAAAAGGTTTTATGCAAATTCTAAGTCCACGAAAAGGAACACATGTTGCTTGAAATTGATACATTTGAATTGATTCATGCAGGGTATGGGAGACTTTTCTGGTTATTTTAGTCATCTATACAGCTTGGGTTTCACCATTGGAGTTTGGGTTCCTTAAGAAACCTGAATCACCACTCTCCATTACTGATAATGTTGTTAATGGATTCTTTGCCATGGATATTATCCTCACATTCTTTGTTGCATACCTTGATAAAACAACCTATCTACTCATCGATGATCACAAGAAGATCGCTTGGAAGTACAGCAGTTCGTGGCTGGCTTTCGACATTATATCGACGATACCATCGGAACTCGCTCAGAAAATCTCCCCTAAGCCGTTGCGTTCCTATGGCTTGTTCAATATGCTTCGCCTTTGGCGTCTGCGCAGAGTTAGTGCATTGTTTTCCAGGTACAAGAGTTGTTTTCACCTTCATCAACTAGTGATAACGGTTTGGTTTGAATTGACTTTCGGTATATTTATGACATGGCATTGTTTTATTACAACAGAATGGAGAAAGACAAGAACTACAACTACTTTTGGGTTCGATGTGCAAAGCTTATTTGTGTAAGTATAACAGAACATAATGGGAAAATTTACCTGAAAGTTTTGCTGTTTCTTGTGATGCAGCATTCATGGAACTCTGGGTGTTTTTGTAGGTTACACTTTTTGCAGTTCATTGTGCTGGATGTTTCTATTATTATATAGCTGCACGATATCATGATCCGGGAAGAACATGGATCGCACTCTCACTTGGAGACAATTTCCTCGAACAGAGCTTGTGGATACGATATGTTACATCGATGTACTGGTCTATCACTACACTGACCACTGTTGGCTATGGTGATTTGCATCCTGTGAATACTAGGGAGATGGTGTTTACCATTTTCTACATGCTCTTCAACCTTGGGTTGACAGCGTACTTGATCGGAAACATGACGAACTTGGTTGTCCATGGAACAAGCCGAACTAGAAGATTTGTGAGTGTATTTCTTATTACCTACTGCTTCTGTTCGCCCCGGTTTTCGATTTAGTCTTTTGATCAACTTCCCTTTGTTTATTTCTCAGAGGGATACCATTCAAGCAGCTTCAAGTTTTGCTCTGAGAAACCAGTTGCCTCATCGCCTACAAGATCAGATGCTTGCACATTTATGTTTGAAGTTCAGGACAGATTCCGAGGGACTGCAGCAGCAAGAGATTATTGATTCGCTTCCTAAAGCCATTCGGTCGAGCATTTCGCATTATCTTTTCTACTCTCTTATGGATAAAGTTTACTTATTCCGCGGTGTTTCCAATGACTTGCTGTTTCAGCTGGTAATCAACTCAAAACTTGCTAAAAGCTTTTATTTTGAAATCAACTCCAAACATGCCGAGTTACATCTTTGTCGATAAATGATTTAAGGTCTCAGAGATGAAAGCCGAATATTTTCCTCCAAAAGAAGATGTCATCCTGCAGAATGAAGCACCTACGGATTTCTACATCCTTGTCACTGGCGCCGTGGTAAAAACATTACTTCTTGTTCAAGTTTCCGCAACTCTTGTTCATGTTTTGGGTCCCTAATGTTTTGTATTGCTTTTCAGGATCTATTGGTTCTCAAAAATGGAGCTGAGCAGGCAAGTTCTAACACTCAAACACCAGCCTTAGCAATAAATAACCATGAAAGGATGCTAACTGAACTAATATCCGGACTGGTTTTCAGGTTGTTGGAGAGGCAAAAGCAGGTGATCTCTGTGGTGAGATCGGAGTACTTTGTTATAGGCCACAGCTCTTTACAGTACGTACAAAACGATTGTGCCAACTACTTCGGCTAAACAGGACCGCATTCCTTAATATCATTCAGGCCAATGTTGGAGATGGGACCATAATCATGAATAATCTCCTCCAGGTATACATGCTGCACTTAACCATACAACATACCGACTAATTTAATCCCTTGAAACCCTTTTAACCTTTTTGTTACCACGCGATATACACAGTAATATCATGAAATATGCAGAAAGAAAATCAACTGAAAATGTGAGAATAGGCTTATAGCCTTTATACATATTTAGTCTTGGAGTTCTTTGTTTGGGGCAGCATTTGAAAGACATGAATGACCCAATAATGGAAGGAGTTTTAATTGAGACCGAGAACATGCTAGCTCGAGGGAGAATGGACCTACCTCTCAACCTTTGCTTCGCCGCACTCAGGGGAGATGACTTGTTGCTGAATCAGCTATTGAAAAGGGGGCTTGATCCTAATGAATCAGACAACAATGGAAGAACAGCTTTGGTTAGTCAAAATCTTTAGGGTTTTTTTTTTTATTCGGCCAGGACCCCAGAGTTGCTCAGTGATTATTAATTTGTTTATATATGTATATATATACATACATGTATATATAACAATTTCTTTTATTTCCTTTTTTTTTTTTTGTGAAAAATTAGCATATAGCTGCATCAAAAGGAAGTGAGAACTGCATTCTTCTCTTACTGGATTATGGTGCAGATCCAAACGTTAAAGGTATTCTCCAGGCCTTTATGTTTATAACACTTTATCTTTCCTCATATATAAATTACCATATATTTAAGTTAGACCCTGCAATACGAAAAAAATAACATGAACAAGATTGCAAATACATTAATGTGTAAAGATTTATATAGCATGATTATAACAGAAAAAATAATATGAATATAACACGACTACTTGGCTTATTGTTATACTTTTATGATCTTAACCCGAACATGATTTACAATGCAATTGATTTGTTTAATTTTATGTTATGCAGATTCAGAAGGAAATGTACCATTATGGGAGGCAATGTTAGCTGGCCATGATCAAGTAGCTAAACTGCTAAAGGAAAACGGAGCAAGTATTAATGTTGGAGATGTAGGTCACTATGCTTGCACTGCCGCTGAGCAGAACAACTTAAACTTGCTGAAAGAAATCATTCGATATGGTGGAGATGTCACACGTCCAAGGCACAACGGAACCACAGCTCTTCATGTTGCGGTTTGTGAAGGCAACGTTGAAATAGTCAAGTACCTTGTGGATCAAGGTGCTGACATTGACAAACCTGATGTTCATGGTTGGACACCCAGGGAGCTAGCTGAGCAACAAGGACACGAAGAAATAAAGACAATGTTTGAATCAAGAAGAGAGATGAAAACTCAATCTATCATGTCAATCCCAGAGAAGGCTGAGACACGGTACCTCGGGAGGTTTACAAGTGAGCCGGTGATCCGTCCTGTGGCACCGGATGGTACAGATGGATCATGGAGCCAATCCCGGCAGAGACGTAGGACAAGTAACTTCCACAACTCACTGTTCGGGATAATGTCAGCCGCAAACAACATGGAGAAAGATTTGCTATTGTCAGTACATAAACCTAAGGGTGTGAAGGATTGTGTTGTCAACTCTGCTAGAGTTGTAATAAGTTGTCCAGAAAAGGGGCAAACCATTGGGAAGCTTGTTTCACTTCCAGGGAACTTTGAGGAATTGCTTGAGATGGGTGCTAAAAAATTTGGGATCATTGGTGGTAAAGTGGTGAGCAAAGAAGGAGCTGAAATTGATGGTATTGAAGTGATTAGAGATGGTGACCATCTTGTTTTTGTTAGTGATGGTCAAATGGTACATCAACAACATAGTCAAGTACCCCATTGCATTGGGTAAAACCCTTTTTTCTTTTACATTTTTCTTTGACTGTTTTTACAATAGAAATCCGGGAGAGGGAAAAAAAGAAGAAGCTGAGCTGATCCTGACCTCGAGCATTTTAATCAGATTGTAAATGTGTAATATTTATTCGTTAGTAGTTAAAAGAAAAATCAATAAAAATTGCACATTTACATTACCCTCGTAGTATTTTTAAGTTATTTCAGGTGGTTGATGAACTAATGATTTTGATGTCATACATCTTTTAGAATTTAATCCCTCTATTTTGCATGATTTTGATGTCCATACATCTTTTAAAATTTGATCCTCTATTTTGCACTTTTAAACCTGCAAAGGAACTTGTTACAATAAAAGTAGATCATAATTTAACCAAAGAATTAACCATCCAAATTCCAAAAGTATCAATCAAAATTTTTTATAAAGATGATAGAATGAGAATGGAAGGTACGTTAGGGTTTCAACTCAGATCTATTATACATCACTTTCTGAAGAATCCTGCATGAATTATTTATTTTAAATTCTGAATTTGGAACAATGTTTTGAAGTAATGATTTATATAAAATCTTAATAGGCAAAAGTATATTTGGTAGAACAATGTGGAGATAAGAACAATTTACCTACTCAATGGTTTTCGTAGGCAAAGTATGGTTTGTTATTAGACAAAACATCAAGAAAGAAGATACATATATATATAACTGCACAGATTATTATGCACCCCCGCCACCCCAGCACGGCTGGTTACCTTGTTCACTGTCAGCAATACCGATGTAAAGACTTCAAAGTGAGATTTAGGGACAAAAGGACATCACTCTCCCCCCTCCCCCTCCTCCTCAACTCTTTTTGACAAAAATGGCCAAGCAGCCGACCAAATTTTATCTTTTTGTATTCTGAATAATTTGGAAAGACTCAAATACCTCTTATGGCTTTCCTCACCACCTCCTTTACTTCATCTAACTACAAAAGCTTCATCATTTTCAAGCGCTCTTCGTGTTCCGGATCAAGTTTAGGTGGGGTATAAGAGCCGTGAAGGTCTTCAACAATGTACTCCTGTGAAAGACAAATGTAAGAGATTTAATCAGTGATAATAGGACCAAAGAAATAATTATTATTTTTCATACAAGTGAACAATTACATTACAATGGTGAAAGGGAAAAAGGGTTTACAAACATAGGGATCAAACCCTGAACCTCATGCCAATCAACATGGAACACACACAAGTTTGCCACTGAACCAGTGGCATGATTGGCCCAAAGAAATAATTATAAGGCTAGTGTTTCTCGATATTTACCTTAGTAAGCTCCCTCTTAGTAAGAATGTGGTAGTGTTTCTGCCAGATCCGCTGAATTGCCATTGTGGCAGCAAGGAAACCATAAGCTATCCCCAGAATGGCAAAGATTACAACGAAAACGACCACCAGTGCAAAGCATGCTTCCATAGATGCAGGAAAGCAATCCAATATACCCCACCCATAACAGCAATTCTGGCATCCAGCCATTCGTGGGTCATTGCTATTGAGAGAGGAGCAATGCAATATGAGCCCGAAAAATCCAAGCAACACAAAGAAGGCAAGCACCCCTAAGAAACATGGAAAAAATGGGTGAGTTTATCATCTTGCTACAACAGAAATTGGCATATGCTGCTAACTCATGCATTAAACACTATCAATGCACAAAGAATGCTTAGATGAGGTACCTGCAGTATACAATAGAAAAAGACGAGCAAAAAATCAGGGAAACTTACCTACGCAATAATAAAACGGTATAGGATGGTTTGACAGTATGCGATCCCAACCATCACTGAATGATTTCCGAAAAGCCCCATCTTTATCCATGACATATGCAAAGCCTCCCATTGCAGCAATGACCTGAAGAACAGATAAATACATCATAAGATAACCATCTCAAGGCAATTGAAAATGAATCAATCAGCTTAGTTTCGGTCCTCAATCTTCTAATTAAGCATGAATAAAGCCTTGGATAAGAAAGATCCTTATATCGGCCTCTTCCACTCTGCCAGAGCCCTCATTGGAATAAAATTTTCCCTTCTTTTTTCCATAAATAGGAAGGCAACAGAAATATTAAATGGATTTAATAGAATAAGAATAGAATTTAATAGTAATAGAATTTTCTAATTTGAATTTCGAATCATAAAATAATAATAAAAAATTAAACAGAGAGCCCTTGTTCTTATTCGAAACGCCACGTGATCTTTAGCCAATTCTGCGCTTCAATTTAATTACCAGGAGTAAGCGCTATAGCCGGTTGTCAGTGGCTTGATCAAACCAAGCCTCTGCTATTTCAGAATCCCCCTGTTGAATGAACTGTTCTCCTTGCTCAAAATAGGCAGTTCAATTCCTTCCCTTAGAACCGTACTTGGGTTAGGAATTTTGACAAAGTTCTCTTTTACAATGAATGTATCAGCAAAAAAGATATGGAATTGTTCTAAAGCATCCACACACTTGTGCTGAGATGAGGCTTCATGGATCCAACCATAAAAAATAGACCAAACTCAAATGCATAAAAGGCTGCAATTTCTTCTATGAGTAGGTGCAAACTTAACCCAACAAGTAAGCACCATACACACATATCAAAGTTAGCAATAACAGATGAATGCAAAGAATAAGAGGTTGTTAATTAAAAGGTATGTAACAATCATATTAGCCAGTTGAACGCACATATAGAAGAGTAAGAAAACTTACAGTTTGTACGGCCAAGAATACGAGAAAGACATCTCTTGCAACAAAAAGTCTGAACTTTATTTTACGCCAAGAGTTGTCCTCGAACAATTCAACACGAAGGTGAAACTGAGCCTTGCAAGTCGTGCAATGGGAGAAAGCAAACCCTTCCTATCAAAACAGAAGGAAGATCACATTAGATCAATTACTAAGTACCAAAACATAAATTCCATACGAAACTCTAGAACTTAGCCTTCGAATTCAGGTTGAATAAATCAGGTTTATTTACCTTTACCGAACGCCAATGATCAAGGCAAGCACGATGAACAAATTGTTGGGTGCCTTTGCACATACATGGAGATATCAATTCATCATCTGCAAAAACAAAACAAAAACACATAGGTCAAGTTTTGTATATAACATAAAATTTTTAAATTCAACAGTATGCCAAAACTCAACACGAAATATGTTGCCAAAGTATCAATGTCCGAATTGGTTTCCTACTCTGATTACACCTTAAAAATAATTTAATATCATCATATTCATAGTTCACAAACTCAAGCTAAAAACTTAAGATCGATAATTACAAACAAAAAAGAAAATCAAAGGAAAGAAGGAAAAAAATTCTACCTTCTTCACCATCGCACTCGAGGCAAATGCGGCAACAAGGAGCCGAACCATTCTCGATATCTTCACTCCGAATCTCACTCGAACTCGCCGGCGACGGCGAATCGATCTGGTTTCCTAAAAGAGGATCAGAATCACTAGGGTTTCGAGCACCTGCTGGCTCTAACTGCAATTCCCCCGACATTGATCGAATAATAAAACCCAAAAACAAACCTAGCCAAATATCAAATTCCAAAAATTCAGCAATCAAACGAATCGATCATTAAAAAAAATCAACGCTTTAAATCAACAAAAAGAAAATATAGAATTTCGCGAAATAAAAATTCATCTTCTTGCCCTGAAGGAACTGAAATTAGGTATAATTGTTGAAAGGGTCCAAAAATGGCGGATAATTAAAAAAAAAATTTGCGTACCTTGTATTTTCGTTTTCTTTGGGAATTTGATGGTTTTTTTTTTCATGTTTATCTCATTTTATAGTAAGATAGATTAATGGGTTTCAATATGGGCCAAATCGGATTAATGGGTTTCAATATGGGCCAAATCGGGTCCAACCAAAACTGTTATTTCCGGTCGTCACTTTTTTTTCTTGAATAAACCATTTTTTATTAGATTGGAGGGTGAGGACCTAGGATGTAAATGGGATATAAATACTAAAAGTGTAATTTCATCATTTTAATAAGCTATATTTTTATAATTTTTTAAATGATTAAATATTTTTTTATCATTTATGGGGACAAAGTGTAATTTTATCATTACTAATTTAAAATTTTATAAATCATAAAGGGACTTAAATGAAATTTTTTTCATTTTACAGGGGTCGGGGCTCCCACCAGACCCTTGGCTTCGCCACTGCTACTAAGTTATTTGAGTTAAACTCAACCAAGGTGTAATTTAATTTCATAATTATCGAGCCGAGCTCTAACAACTCGAATTATTAATTGAGTTGAATTTAAATTCCGTAATACTTAATTGGAACGAGTTGCGAACCTAATCAAGCTTTTTATTTTATTATATTATATTTTTATCTATAAGAAGATATTAAGTATGAACAAGTTCGAGCTCGAATAAGAATGATCTTAATCGAGTTCAAGCTAGAACTTGAGAACAAAAATTGAAAAATAAGCTTAAATAATAGATTAAAATTTACTATTAGTTCCTATAAGTTGCAAAAGTTGTAGATTTGATTCTTGTACTTTTATTTTGTCGTTTTAGTCCCTAACTCCCTACACTTTCTAAATTTTAAATTTTCAATCATACAAGAATTGTTAAATTCATCAAGTAAACTTATGCTATTTTCAAAATCTAATCGTCAAACATATTATCATATGCGTAATGCCATGTCAACTTATTATTTTCATAAATTACTCACAAAAATCCAATTAATGGGTTAATAATTGTCATTTACATCAATATTAAAATTTCAAAATTTGAAAAGTATGGGAACTTAGAATGATCCAATTGGAGAAAATGGACTAAATCTACAACCTGTATGCATAGCACATGACTAGTAATTCAATTTAACCAAAAAAAATTAACTGTTATTGTATAGGTTAGGACTAAATTCCAAAATTTGAAAAGTATAGAGACTAAAATTGACCAATTCGAAAGGCACAAGGATTAAAATTGATCAAATAAAAGTACAATGACTAAATTTACAACTTTTGTAAAGTACAAGGACTAATACCATAATTTAATCTAAATAATAATATGTATCATAATGTTTTTCTTTAATTTTAATATTGATGTAATTATTTATTATTTATTTTAACAATTATTTTATAAATAACATAGGTAATAAATAAAATTTTAATAATTCAAATTTACGTATTTATATAAACTAGTTTCTTTTTAAATAAATTAGTTATATATTTTATTTAATTTAGTTAATATAAATAATTATTATTTAAAATACATGATCAATTACTTTTATTTAATAATATATATTTTATTTTATGAAATATAAAATCATTAAAATATTTTGTAATAAGATATTACTTATTAAGTTAAGTCTTAATTTAATTAGTAAGTGATAATTAATCTAATCTATTTTTTTTTTATATTTACTACATTAGTTTATATGAATTTTAGTTTTTATTAGAAAAAATTAACATTATAATAATACTATAAGGTCGACGAGGGATCTTCGGCTGGTAGACTTCCTACTTAAGATAAAGAATTGTGTGACACCGGAGCCGAATCATATGAATCTGGAGATTTCGAAGTCGGGGGCTATAAATGGCTGGTTTATCCAATTATCTCAACATTTTCGATTCAGAATGAGTAGCATATGTTAGAATTGAACCTGTGTTTCTACTCGAAGGGGAAATGGAAAAACGACGAGAACGATCACATGCATCTCGCTTTATTTAAAATGGTTGATGCAACATTTTTACCCTTTGGTTGGAAAGTTAATGCACATTTCTGAGATAGACTTGATCAAGTGCCACCTGTATCGAAAAATGGAAGAGTTTAAATAAAAATATAAGCTCAAAAAAATGGGTTTGAACAAAAAAAAATAAAGTTTGTTTTCTAAATGTGTCGCCTTGACTAAGTTTTTCTGGCCTAGCCTTGACCTAATTTGAAGTTGCAAAACAAAACTTCTATTGTTTTGTCCTGTCATTCCGCTATTATACTACTACTATTTTGTTGTTATTATTCGCATATTGTATAACTCTTATTTTATTATTAATTTTGGTACTATTTTGAGACATTTTCTTGTTAAGTTGCACTCATCTTAGGATTATTTAAGTATAAAGATTTTTTAAATTTATTTTCAATTTGGTGGGAAACATTTATTTTAATATTTCTATTGTATTTTAAATTTATTTTTACATAAAAGAATTAATATGGTCGGGTCAAGCTCGGGTTTTAGCATTTTTTGCTGGAGTCGAGCTTGAGTAAAATCTTAAGTCCATTTTTTGGATCGAGCTAAACCCGAACCTAAAACAACAGGCTAAAAGTTTTACCTTAATCTGAATTGAACCTTACCCGACCCAACCCATGATGAAAATTCCGTGACAAATACTTGACCATTCAAGGTAACACACTATGCACAATTGCATGCATATATGATGAATGAACATTTTTATGTAAATTGTACTTGCAAAACCTATGCAGATGGAAGTGTACGGCGTTTTCATCAGTCAAAGACCGAATGGGGCGTGTCCCGGTTGCTCTCCCTCGACGTTTCCGACGATGTTTCTATGGGATATCTCGTTGATGACAGTTGCATATTCGGGGCAGAAGTTTTCGTCATCAAACATAGCGGTAGAATGGAATGCCTGTCCATGGTGAAGAAGCCATTGAATAAGTGGTGGAGCATAGTAGAGATCTAGGGGGATATGCCCCCTAAAATGGTAATTTTTGTAATTTAGGTTCTTTATAATTTACAAAATTTTAAAATAGTAATGGTAAAATTACACTTTAGCCCCCAAATGATAAAAAATTGATTTATCTCCCTTTAAAAATTATAAAAATATCGGCTATTAAAAAGATGAAATTGCATTTTTACTATCATAAAAATATACAATTTAATTCCGCCAAAAAAAAATTTCAGGCTTCGCAACTGCGTTGAACAATGTTTACATTTGGAAAATCGAAAAGTTTTCAGCATTGGATTAGTGTATCTACTCGCAAGGCTTCACCGTACAAGGGATTGTTTGGTAAATTATTTATAGATTATAATCCATAAAGTATAATCCGAATCGAGGAAGTTAGATGACAAGTGTCCTATAAATGTGATCAACAAATATTCTATAATAGTATAATAAAATATTAAAAATAAAATAAAAATTTAAAAGAGACATGTTAATTTTCTAAAGCTTTTTATGGAATAAATAAAATATACTATCAATGTACTAAATAGTAATCCTTTTATTTAATTGTAAGTTTTAAATTTAAAACAAGTTGTTATGTTTGTATTTATATTCATGTAAATTATGAAACAAAAAAATAATTTTTTAAAATTATTGAACTAATGTTGTAAAATAAAATTGTGAAACTTTTAATCATTGAAAATTTTATATTTCTAAGGATTATAAGGGTAAATTTAAAATATCGAAAACCATATAAGCAAATAGTAAAAGGTGGAAGATTTTATAATGTAATTTCCCATCCGATAATCCAATAAATTGTCCATATGAATCTTGAATTAGATTTGAACATAATATTTAAAAATATTAAAATTGATAAATGATGTTGTAAATAGATATTTAAGTTATACATCGAGAAGGTATTGATAATTATTTTATTAATAAGATATAGAAATGTTAATTACATAAACAGATAATTTTGTACAGAAATAATAAAAATAAACAATAAAAACAGGCTGAAATGCAATTTGCCACCAAAATATACAAGGACTGCTCTAGAAATTCCCCTTTTCTTCCTCCTTTCTCTTTGACACGTGAACCCCCTAATGGGTTTCTAGACTTCTTTATTAATTCAATTTTCCTTTTATTCCTAAAAACCCTAAAATTTCTTTTGGTTCTTGCTTCTTTTTTCTTGTTTTGCTCGGTGGCGGAGTCAGCCTTCGGGCTGGCTACCATCTGCCTTTTTCTCCATCCCATAAGTTTTCTTTTTCTTTTTGCTCCTTATTCGCCCCGTGTTTCTCTTTTTTCAGTTTATAGATCTTTTTTGTGAGCTCTCATTCACTCCAATTGTCTTTTCTCTTTTAAAGGCAAATTATGGTGTCGTCGTTGAATCTTCACCGGCCACCTGTAGTTTCTCTTGAAAAGTAAGTTGATTGTAGATACTCGAATAGTGGCTCTTTGTCGACTTTCTAATTTGTTTCTGTTTTGAAATAATAAATGATTTCACAAGTTAATTTAAACCCGTGTTGTCTTTCAAGGTTTATATATTATCTTGTTTGTTTTTCATTGTTTAATAAGTCTTCATTGTTGAAAGTTATTGTCCTGTCTTGTATAATTTTTTTTTAATCTTGCTTACTTTTGCAAATGATTTTAGGGGGTTCATCCTCCTCAATTTGGTTGATGCTCGATTCTTTTGTTGATTCTGCCTACCGCTTTGGACCATTCAACATTGATTTTCTTATAGTGATAATCGCTTGCAATTACTCCAATTTTGTTGTGCTTGAATTGTGACGATCACTTTAAAAAAAAAATCCAAATCAGAACCAAGTTTAACGTAAATTAATATTTTTTTTGAGTCTTTGTTTAAAAAAAGATAAATACAAAACTATATATGAACTATGGTTTAATGTGTAATTGTATAATGAACTTTGATTTTATGCAATTTTATAAATGAAATTTTAATTTGATTCAGTTCTTAGAAATTATTAACACAATTATTGATATAACATCATTTTATGTTTATAAATTGCATACGTAAATAATTATATTTATCCAATATAAAATAAATTGATGTAATTATTTCTTTAAGTATATATGATTAAATAAAATTAAAGTTTCAAGTATATATTTGAACCACAATTAGAGTTTCACGTTTATAATTATACCAAATTAAAGTTTATATATACAATTGCACATTAAATCAAAGTTTATGTAGAATAATAAGATTTATCTCTTTAAAAATGTGACCAATTTAAAAATTTTCACATAAGGATATAAAATATATCTTGGATTTCAGTGGTATTAATGGTGTATGATATGATTTGAATAGTTCTACATAATTTTATATTGAAAATAGAAAGTACAAAACAATAATTTTGTAGTAATAGTTTGGTATAATTATAGTAAAAATAATTCGACTCGGAATTTCACCCCATTAATTCTTTTATATAATAAAATTTAAAAATTCTTTTGAAGAGACGACATTCTAACCATCCCATTTTTTACTATCTTCTCTTTCTCTGTCTCCTCTTCATCTCCACATCTGTTGATATTGTATATAAATAGTTAGTAATTATAAATTAGAATTAAATTTGGTTGAATCAACATTCATAGTATAATTTGTGTAACAGTGAAATGATTATATTGAAATTAATATAAGAATAAAAAACTACAATAAATGTAAAGTAAGTTTATTAACCTTGAATGTGTTTTAGATGACTATTTAGCTTTTATTTTGCTTCACTGTTTTTTCGTATTTATTTAAATAAAATGTTAACAACGGTTAGATGTAATGGTAAGGCACATTGTATTTCAAGAAGAGATGTTGGTTCAAATATTGGAGTTAACATTGTTGAGAAGGGCAATGATGAATCCTGAACATGGACCGTAAAACGAATATGAAAAATACCAAAAAGAATATTTTTAAATAAATAAATTTTATTATTTATTTTATTTCATTAATATAAATAATTATTATTTAAAATGCATGATCAATTAATTTTATTTAATAATATTTTTATTTTATGAAATATAAAACAATTAAAATTGTTGAGTATGACTCATATTTCAGTCAAATTTTGAGATAATCTCCCGTTAAACCTTCTTTATTTGTTTTAGTACAACTTTAATTAGTCTAGATTATTTTTATTATTTAACCTACAATTTAGCCTATAAATAGACTCTTTTATAACCTTAGAAAATACATCTATTAAAAATTAGAACTCATAACACTTTTGGAGAAAGTTGTGTTTACGTTTTGAGGGTTCTTTCTTTTAGGGTTTTGGGGTTTAGTTTTTATATCTATCTTTTGTACTCTTCATTATTTTGCCATTATAGAAAATTTATCTTTACCCGTGGTTTTTTATCCTCTTTGGAGTAGTTTTTCCACATTAAATTTGTGTGTTCAATTTCTTAATTTCTTTCGTTATTTTTTACTTGCTCGTTGCTTACTCGGGTCGATCCCCAACAAGTGGCATCAAAGCTAGTTCAGTTTTCGTAGATTAACCCATTCAAAGATGGCAATAACAAGGTTTGACATTAAGAAGTTCAATGGTGTCACAAATTTCATTCTGTGATAAGTTCGGATAATGTCAATTCTAGTTCAAACCGGCTTGAATAAAGGTCGTTATTGGGAAAAAAATCTAAGAATTTAGATCAAGTAGAGTGAGAAAAGCTTACTGAGAAGACATCATCTGTAATCTAGTTGTGCCTCGCGAATAGAGTATTGTAGGAGGTATTGATCAAGTAAAATTTAAAACAAGGTGTTATGTTTGTATTTATATTCATGTAAATTATGAAAAAAAATTAAAAATTTTAAAATTATTGAACTAATGTTGTAAAATAAAATTGTGAAACTTTTAATCATTGAAAATTTATATTTGTAAGGATAGGTAAATTTTAAATGCCAAAAACCATAGAAGCAAATAGTAAAAGGTGAAAGATTTTATAAATTAATTTCCCCATCCGATGATCTTATACATTGTCCATATGAATCTTGAATTAGATTTAAACATAATATTTTAAAATAAAAATAAAATATTAAATTTCATAAATGATATTATTGAAACAAATGTAAAATAGATATTTCAATTATACATTGAGAAGATATCGATACTTAGGGTTCGCTCGCTTTTTGTTTTATAGAAAACATATTGGTCAATGGAAAACATCTTGTTTTTGTCAATTTTGTTGATGTCATATTTTAAATAAAAAATACTCACTTCGTGGTCATGTAACTAAAAAATGACGTTATAATGAACCTAAATTTAACAAAATATTTTTAATATATGCAAAAACAATGTAAAATAAACATTTATAGATATAAAATAAACTCAATTAAATAATAAAAGATAATAAAAACTCAAATGTATGTTTGTTTTATTAAAAACAATTTTATGAAATATTTTTATGATATCTCAAATAATAGAAAATATTTTACATAGATTCATCTAAACACTAGAAAATATTAACTTTTTCAAGAAAGTAAAGTCATTTTCTAAAAATTATTTTTCGAAGTCATTTTCAATGAAACAAAAGATCCTTAATTTATTAGTAAAATATAAAAATGTTAAATACATAAAAAGATAATTTTGTATGGAAACAATAAAAATAAACAATAAAAACAGGACGAAAAGTAATTTACCACCAAAATATATAAGGATCGCTCTAGAAATTCCCCTTTTCTTCCTCTTTTCTCTTTGACATATGAATCCACAAATGGGTTTCTAGACTTCTTTATTAATTCAATTTTCCTTTTATTCCTAAAAACCCTAAAAGTTTTTTTTCCCTTCAAGTCGTTTGCTTCTTTTTTCTTGTTTTACTCAGCGGCGGAGTCAGCCTTCGGGCTGGCTACCGTTCGCCTTTTTCTCCCTATCACAATTCTCTCTTTCTTTTTGTGAGCTCTCCTTCACCTCAATTGTCTTTTCAGTTTGCAGATTTATTTTGTGAGCTCTCATTCACCTCAATTATTCTGTAAGGTCCCCATTCACCTCATGTGTCTTTTTTTTCCCCATTTTGCTATAGATCTATTTTGCGAGCTCCCCATTCACCCCATGTGTCTGGACATCTTCATTGTCAACCCAAGTTGTGATGGACAAATTATGGTGTCGTCGTTGAACCTTCACCGACTATCAGTAGTTTCTCTTGAAAAGTAGGTTCACCGACTTCTTAATTTGATTTTATTTTGAAATAATAAATGATTTCATGAGTCGATTTGGACTCGTATTATCTTTTAAGGTTTATATATTTTCAAGTTTGTTTTCTATTATTTAATAAGTCTTTACTTTTAAAAGTTTTTGTTTGATCTTGTACAAGTTTTTTAATCTTGCTTATGCATATAGTATTGCTTTTGCAAGTAATTTAAGGGGTTTTCTCACCATCCTCTCTAATTTAGTGATGAAAGCTCGTTTATTTTGTTGATTGTGCCTGCCGCTTTGGACTATCTGGTACTAATTTCTTTATCGTGATAATTTCTTGCAATTACTCTAAATTTGTTGTATTTGAGTTTTGACAAAATTAATTGTCAATATGCCTTTGTCCTTGATCGAAATATGTTTATTTTTTTTTCAAATTGTATAATCCATTCATAAATAAATTAATAAATTTCCCCTTTAAAAAATCCTTCTATTCCTTATTTACTTCACTTTCTCATTTTTCTCTCCCATCTTTATTTTTTCTTCTCTGATGTAACTCTAGTCGCCGCCTTGAATTCAACCATGAAGGGCCACCTTTATTTGAATCCACCGCCAAAGTGGTCCTCTTGCTCCCCCTCCCATCTAACTCTTCTACCGGTTCTTCCTCCGAGCTCTTGCTCATCATAGATTTGTGACACCATAACAATGGTGTATGATATGGTTTGAATAGGTCTACATAATTTTATACTGAAAATAGAAATTACAAAACAACTTTAATTTTGTAGTAATGAGTTGGTAAATAAGTTAAAACTTATTAAGGTTTTCGTAACAATGGAATGTTAGTATTTACCAATTAGAATTAAACTTGCTTAAATCAATAATCTGTGTAACAGCGAAATGCTTATATAGAAATTAATATAGGAATAGAAAACTACAGTAAATGTAAAGTTATTAATCTTTACACTCTACAATTGCTTGGATGGTTATCTTAAACAGACTTTTTACTCGCGACAGATTGTTTATTCATGGTATGATTTTTTATTGCTGTTGTCTGTTGTGTTCTGATGTTTCTGAGTCTCGAAACCATATTTTCTTTGAGTATGTCTATTCTCGAGATTTGTGGTAATTTGTTCTGGTTTGTTGATATGGGGCTTCAAGCATTTAATTGGGCAACTTCTAATTATCTAAACATTTAGATCCAAAATGAGTAGCATTTGTTAGAATCGAACATGAATGTCGTGTTTGTTACAGGAACATGTGTTTCTACCCGAATGGAAACCGGAAAAATGATAGGAAGGATCAGTCGTTGATACGACATCTTTACCCTTTGGTTGGGAAGTTAATGCACAGTTCTCTCATTCTTGGTGTTGGATCAGCTCCGTGACAAATACTTGACCATTCAAGGTAAAATGTTATGCACAATTGCATGCATATATGATGAATGAACATTTTTACATAAATCGTACTTGCAAACCCAATGCAGATGGAACTATAAGGCGTTATCATGAGTCGAAGGCCGAATGGGGTGTTCTATGGGATATCTCGTTGATGACTGTTGCATATCCGGGTCAGAAGTTTTCGTCATTGAACAATATTTACATTTGGAAAATCGAAAAGTTTTCGGTATTGGATTAGGCTTCACCATACAAGGGATTGTTTGGTAAACTATTTATAAATCATAATCCAGAATGAATAATCTTTGCACTTGCTGTCTACCAGTGTTACTGTGAAAATGGATGTTTTGCATCTAATCTGAAAGTATATGCAGAGTTCAAATTAAGGGTAAAGCGTCAACTTGATATAGAGTATAATCGGGAATTTATATGTTTTTGTTTTTTGGTTAAAATTTTATATTTGTAAGGATTATAAGAGTAAATTTAAAATGTCCAAAACCATAGAAGCAAATAGTAAAAGGTGGAAGATTTTGTAATTTAATTTCCCATCCGATAATCCTATAATCTTGAATTAGATTTCAACATAATATTTTTAAAATAAAAATAAAACTATTAAAATTGATAAATGAGGTTGTTGAAACAAATGTAAAATAGATATTTAATTTATACATTGAGAAAATATTGATACTTATTTTATTAATAAGATATAAAAATATTAATTGCATAAAAGATAATTCCCTTTTCTTCCTCCTTTTCTTTGACATGTGAATCCCTAATGGGTTTCTAGTAGGGGTGAAGTTAGAAAAATTATTAGGAGTTGAAATTAAATTGTATTTTTTATGATAGTAAAAATATAAATTTTAAAAGATTAAATCAAAATTTTATCATTTTTAAGGAAGAGCAAAGTGTAATTTTATTTTTATTAATTTAAATTAAAATTTTAAAGGACCAAAATGAAAAATTTTTTAATTAGGGGGCCGGGGCCCTGCCACCCTACCTGGATTCGCCCATGGTTTCTAGACTTATTTATTAATTCAATTTCCTTTTATTCCTAAAACCCCTATAAGTTTTTTTTTTTTTTTACCTGTCAAGCCTTTTGCTTCTTTTGTCTTGTTTTGTTAGTGGCGGAGTCAGCCTTCATTTTTCTCTAATTTGGTAGATACTCAATTCTTTTGTCGATTTTGCCTACTGCTTTGGATTATTCAAGACCAATTTCTAATTATCATGATAATTTCTTGTACTTGAATTGTGACAAAATCAGTTGTCAGCATGCCATAATGTTTTATTGATGCTGAAACTGAAGCATTTGTTGTGTTGATGATGGTTGTCCTTTATTGCCAACGACGAATGTTTATTATTTTTTTTCCGAATTGTATGATCCATTCATGAAATAACTTAATAATTTTTCCCTAAAAACAATTCTTTTATTCCTTCGTTATTTCACTTTCTAATTTTACTCTCCTATCTTTAATTTTTCTTCTCCAATGAAACTCTAGTCGCCGCCTTGAATTCAAGCATTAAGGGCCACCTTTGTTTGAATTTGCCCCGCCTCCCATCTACTCTTCTACCGGTTCTTGCTTACCAGAGCGATGTCGGACAACATCGGACAGGTTTGTGATGCCATTCATAGCATCGCCTCAATCTCCTCTTAAAGTCAAGTTTTATTTTGCACGTGGCTTCCTCTTCTCCTAGAAATTTATTTTCCACATAATTTTGAAGGGTTTCTAACAATGTTGAGTGGTTTTTAACTTCCAAAATTCAATTTTTCTTAAAAAAATAAATCACTTTAGAATTCCAAATCAGGACCAAGTTGAACGTAAATTAATAAATTTTGTGTGTTTGTTTATTTTTTTAAAAATGTTACTAAAATTTTAAACTGAAAAGTTTAAACCAGTCAATAGATAGTAGGCAATCACATTCGATAACGAATCTCGTCTCGAAGGGGAAGCCCACCTTGACGCCTTAAAGACGAGAGTTGCCTCCTTTATATTGCACTTCTGGCCTTGACAGATTTAGAGAAAACGATTAGTCCAACTCCACGATTGTCGCGGTAAAGGCTACCAGTACCTACATAAGCTTGTTGTTTAGAAAAGGATCCATTTAAACTTGGTTCCGTTTAAACTTGGTTCCGTTTTTCTTAGATTTGACCCGAGGATGAAGATTTGAGGGTGATAAGAACAACTCCTGCACACTAACATAAACGGAAGGCCATTTAGCATGGCACCACCACCCCACTCTCTATTTCACCATATCTTGTTGTTCAAAAAAGTCAAAAGATTTTTTATTGAAGAGCAACAAGGACCAGCAAATAGCAAAGAAACCCATTCTCCATACAAGGATATTGCTGTAGTTCGGCTCGCATGATGCTAGAGCATAAAAGAACTCCTTGAGTCCCTCGGAAGGGCCAATTGGATTTCCTATTGTGAGCTCCAATGCATCCATAGTTTCCAAGCGAACTCACACGTGAAGAATAGATGTTCAGTTGTTTCTATTTCCACGTGACACAAGGTGCAAGCAGTGGATTCCAACGAGATAATGCCCCCTCTTTGCGAGTTCCACTTTTGTGGGGATCCAACCTTTTAGAAGTTGCCAAACAAAAAACTCGACCTTCGGAGGGACAAGGGCAGTCCATACCCTCTTCCAAATGTCTTCGACAACCATATTAGTTGAAAGAATCCATTCGATGAAAACTTTAGGAGAGTAAATGCCGGATTTTGCTTCGGTCCATACAAGGCAATCATGAGCATCTGAGCGAATTTGTACACTATCCAAAAGTTGGCAGAACCTATTCCACTGTTGCATTTCCCACCCGAGAGGATTGCGCCTAAGTTTTACTTCCCCATTTCCACAAGCCATTGTCAAAAGAATCCGAAGTTAGCAACACTTCCTTTCTTTGACAGAGCCAGCGCGTAAATTCTTGGGAATGCTTTTTTTAACGAGAACGGCCTCGCCCACTTATCAACCCAGAACCTTACTATCCTTTACCCACTTTGATCTCAATGGAAGAAGTATATGCCAAGCTGGTATGATCAGAAGCTCCACATCGAGGAGAATTTCCTTTGGTTATACAGAGGAGGGAAGAGCCCTATGAACGACTCTCCTCCATAAGCTATTGTTCTCATTCCCGTACCTCCATAGCCATTTGTTAAGCATGGCACAATTCTTAATCAAGAAATTGTCACACCCAAGCCCTCCTTGTAGCTTAGGCAAGCATACCTCGCTCCATTTAACCCAACGAGTCTTCTTCACCTCTTCAGTGCCTCCCCACAGAAAATTGGACAGAATTCTTTTATTGCAAGCTGTTACCAGCACCTCGAATAGCGACATATAGTACCTGGGCAAGCAGGATGATACGGATTTGATCATGGTGAGCCTACCTCCAGTCGACAACATTGAAGAGTTCCAGTTAGCAAGATGGATGTCTAACATCTAATAAGAAAGTATATGCAGAGTTCAAATTAAGGGTAAAGAGTCAGCTTGATCTCAAGTATAACCAGGAATTTACAGGTAAAACTACTTTCCTTTTATTGCTTTGATTTTTGCATTTTCTATATGGAATCATTTGATATCCCCGTGTCTCGACACTTATTTGGATGTGGATATAAAAATATGAACCATAAATAAAGAACTTTGAACATGAACAATTTTACTGTACCCGTGTCTCGACACTTATTACAGGTAAATGGCGGTTCTGCGGCCCAAGTAAGAATAGGGGTTTTAACCCCATAATAACATCGAAGGATCTCAAAGATACCTCGAAAGACTACATATTTGATGACAGCTTGATCTTGGAAGGAGAAACTGCTGTCATGTCTGTGACAAAGAGTGTCTTAAAACCATGTTAATTAGATTTATGCTATAATTTGGTGGCTTTTGAGTCTTTTAACTAACCTGCAAATAGTTGTGAACTTAACTTTTCTTGCCATTTATGGTTGGGTCAAAAAAGAAAAACTCAGTTCAAATTAAAAATTTAGAACCTTGAGAATTGCTCATGCTCCACTCGAAAATGATTAAATCCGAACCAAGCTTTTTTCATAAAAATCTAAGTCCTTTACCTGCAAATTTTGTAGGACAGGCTTTTGTCAAAGAAAACAGGCGTTCGGTATTCTAATGTCACTGTATAAGTCTAGTTTTACACGTTCCATCCACTTTTTGCCCATAACAAAGCACAATAATGAAAATAAAGCTTAATCACTTCCACAGCTTTCGTAAGGACATGTTTTTCTCGGTCTCCTTCTTCATCACCTTCGCTACTGCCATCTCAAAATCTTCCTGTGTTACGTGGACTCTCCTTTCCCTCAAAGCAAACATCCCTGCTTCTGTGCAAACCGCCTGCAAAAACAAGCACAAACAAACATGGCTATGTTGTCATAACATTCGATGAATCAAAACCATATGGTCTTGCAAAAGCAGAGCGTACAAATTATACAACTTATTGGCAAACATACCTTAAGCTCCGCACCAGAAGCACCGTTCATCTTCTCAGCAATCTTCTTTAGGTCAATCCCCCGCATCAAATTCATTCTTCTAGAATGTATTTTTAAGATGTCCTGACGAGACTGCATACAATTGAATAATAGATGACATAAGTACCCATGTAGCATCGCATACCACACTCTCTGAAAACAGAGAAACTATGGTACAACCGTGTAGCAGGAAAATACTGAAATTAAATGATTGCTCTATAATTGCAGGTTCTTCATAATACCCAAAAAGGGTTGATAACAGTGGCAGTAGAATCTGAACAAAACTACCTTACAGAAAATGTTGCCTTTACAACAAAGTCAGAAATGACAAAAAGGATGGCATTACAACAGATATTCACAAATCAAAACGCCAGGAATTACTTAATACCACAACATGAAAATGATTATTAGTCTCCCCTAGAGAGATTGACTACGCAATTTAGTTTAATAGGCACATAAACAATCAATGCCGCATAATCAAGAAGAAGAATTCATGAGCTTGTGGGTTTTGCAATTCAAAAACAATTCCCTGCATACCTTTTCTTCTTCAAACAAGTATTAAGAACAAGGTGGCAAAGAGGGAGTCACAATATATGCCCCTAACATGAGAGGATGAACAAAAGCACTAGAATGCTAGCAGGAACATAAAAATGACCACAAAAGCATGTACCTCCTCGTTCGGGTTTGGAAATTCAATCTTCCTGTCAATTCGGCCTGGCCTAAGAAGAGCTTGATCCAAGATATCAATCCGATTTGTAGCCATCAGAACCTGTCATCGATGCACCAAAGTAGGTAAAAGAAGCAAAAAAAAAATTAGCCGCAGGCAAACTAAAAGACAGCCTCCTAATTTGACAAATCACCATCCAGTAAAGTAATTAATACCTTGATCTTGTTAGATGCTTCAAATCCATCCAGCTGGTTGAGAAGCTCCAACATGGTCCTCTGCACCTCACTGTCACCATTGCCACTTCCAGATTCCATTCGAGCAGATCCAATACTGTCTATCTCATCCATAAATATGATTGATGGAGCATGCTCCCTAGAGAGGTGAGAGGAAGGAGAAGGAACCACTTAAGCAAACAAAGAAGTACAAAACCAAAGTATAACAGCATGGTAGATAATCAGACAGAAGTGGAAGTACTTTGTCTTTCAGGCTACATGTCTGGCTATTAGCTAACGACTAATCACGGATGACACACAACTATCCACATATATATTAAAAATATGTATTCTTTTCTTCAATACACTCAAAACCAAAAAGGGCTTTGAAATCAAATTTGTATATTAGTACCTCACTATAATATATAACACGGTTTACTATGCCTATGCATTTGTATTTATTTAAATGAACGAGGACAAGCAAGGAAGAAAAACAAACCTGGCCATGACGAAAAGCTCTCTAACCATCCGAGAGCCCTCACCAATGTATTTCTGAACTAATTCAGAACCAGAAACCCTGATGAAAGTACAATCAGTATGATGGGCCACAGCTCTAGCCAACAGAGTTTTTCCTGTACCAGGTGGTCCATACAGCAGAACACCCTATAATTTATAGCAGGGAGCAAGATTTAGCCTTAAGATGTTATCACATGAGAAGTAAATCCACAAAAGGCTATCAATTGCCAGCATGATAGTACCTTAGGCTGGGCTATTCCAAGACTTTCAAACAATTCAGGATGTTTAATAGGAAGTTCTATGACCTGCAAATTTTACCACATAGCAGGTGTAAAGGATTAACCAATCCACAGGCAAACATGATATTAATAACGGAGAATCATACCAGAAAAGGGAAAACCAAAAAATGATAAGCCGTTAATGAAAAACTTAAGAAAATGCAAGAGAAACCTCTTTTATCTCTTTAATTTGCTGGTCAAGCCCACCAATCATGTCATATGTAGAATCTGGAACTTTTTCAACTTTCATAAGATTAACCAAGGGATCAACTTTGCTTGGTAAGATCAGATGCAAGACATAGCTGTCATTGCGAAGAGCAACTCTTGTTGATGGAGTGATTTTTGTGATATCAATACTCTTATCAATATCGACAACATATTTTCCTTCAGGATGAACCTGGGGAAGACATGACCAAATTGCAAAATAACAGCAGAGTGAGATTGAAAGACACACTCCATAAATAACACCATGAATTGCAGAATAAGAAAAAGGATTATGAACTATCTCACGTTTTATGTACATTTTATAGCTACCAAATATTTAGTCCATAAAAAAAGGTTACTTCCATTAATGTAAAGTCAAAGAGAGAGCTACAAACTAAGTAGGGATAAAAAGATCACATACCTTGACTAAAACTTTGTTTTTACCCATAACTTTCACGACCTCACCAACATAGGATCCAGGCTCTTGAAGCAGCTGCAGTTCCTCTCTAAGCATTCTCACTGTCCACAATATGCAACATAGTAAGTACTTTACACAAGAAATAGAATAAAATAAAGAATACTCCAAGATGGAAAATAACACTCCCAAAAAGCATCTTCCCTACAAATTAAAGCTACATACATGCAAATGTTTCCCAGTAAAGACTATCATAAACAGAAGGCCCATAACCATTGGCGCAATCATGTGAGAAGCATTAGATGCACTATAGAAGAAAAGTAAAATGAAGTTCAAATAAATATCCCCCATCACTTTCTCTAATAAAAAAAATACAAAAACAGGTAAATAACGACAATAACAAGAGAAGATGATTACAGAGCAAATGACCATTCCATTCAAATCACACATAAACTTCCACCCATACAGAAAGAGATAACACATTGATCAATGCACATTCTATTCACAAGATCAAGTGATAACTTCTGATACTACTTTTTACTTACAAAAGTTGAATCCTTCAAAATTCAACAAATATTTTGCACAATCTACAATTAACTTTGGGTTGAGAGTTTTCCAGGAGTGTTGAATTACAATATGTAATGAAATTCCCAATTTACTTCCACTGCATCAACCACAAAGTTCTCAGATCTAGAACGAAGCCAAACAAAACTCAAACTCAGCTATTTGAACAACAACTGCACAGCCCAATTCTCAAAGTAATAAGCAGAGGTAATCACCGCCATCGCCTAAATTAATGTTTTCTTACGGATGAAAACATGAAAACACCAAGATAAAGAACTAACTACTATCTCTTCAAATAAATAAAAGTCCTGATCCCAAATCGGCAACCTAAACAAACCCAAAAATGAAAAAAAAAACAGAAAAAGGAAATGAATACAATAAATCAATGCAAGAAAAACAATATTAGGGTTAAAGGACCTCGAGAATTGAGCTCATTGCGCTGGGCTTCGAGACGATTGAGATTGTGGGTTTTTTGGCGGAGGTTGAGCTGGAGCTCGTGGATGTGTTGGAGATAGTATTGGCGGAGGCCTTCCCCTTGCTTGGCGCCGCTCTTGGCAGTGCACATCTCTTCCGCCGTTGCCGGTTGCTTCCTCTCGACACCCACCGTCGCCATGACTCTTGATTTCTTTTTGGTTCTTCCTTTTTGGCTACTAAAATCGCATTCAGGGACTTTATCAATGAGGTTTTCTTTAACAACAAGTTTTGATTTGGATTCCAATAAAAAAGATGTTTTCGGCTGTGTTTATTCTATGTATCCAAAATGGGCTAATTCTACAAATAGTCACTAAACAAAAGTTAAAATTAACTTTTGGTCATCTAACTATCAAAAATTACCTTTTAATTACTCGTGTTATCGAGTTGTCATTCTTTAACTTTTGTTACATTGAAATGATGACCTGACATGTTAATTCAACCTCACCTATAAGTAAATATCAATTTGATATTTTAAAATTTTAGTGATAATTCTAAAAAATTGAAAATTCATAATTTATTTCCTAAAATTAAAAAGTTTTTATAATTATAATAAAAATGAAATTTTTATGTGAATGATTAAGATGATAATTTCTAAATAAAATGTCGTTTAGATTTAATATAATAATCTCCAAACTCTCAAATTTCGAAAAGCAATTTTATAACCTAATGTTTAAACTCAATTCAATGTAAAAAAAAATAAATTAAATTTAGTTGATTATTAACCAAAAAATGTATACAAAATTTACTGGCTGTAAATTAAATTTTTATTTCTTACCTATTATTGAGTTTGATATTTTCTTAATATATTTTTCGAGTTTTGAAATTTTAATTTTGACTTAAGTAATACTTGTTAAATTCATTAACTAAAACAATGTGACTTATTGTGAACAACATATGTTTACTGCATAAGATTTTAAAAATAACAAAACTTAACGGTTATCTTTAACTTATGATTAAATTTTCAAAATTAGAATGTAGAATGCGAGATTAAATCCATAACTTTCACATAATATAAGGGCTAATTGTAAAATTGACAAAAATGGTTCTCTTAAATTTGATTGACACTTTTTTTTCAAAAGGCAAATCCAAGATATTAATATAGTAGATATTCAACACAAATATCTTCACAATTTAATCCACATGTTTTTAAATATGTTTAATATCTTATCCCAATCAGATTTAACATCTAAATTGACCCTTAAGTCGACGGAATGACTTGATTAACTTATTAAATGGATACTTTGAAAACTCAATTATAACATTTTTAAGTTTAGAGATCGGTTTAAATTATGTTTGATAATATTTTTTAAAAGTTTATATCACGATTTAACCCTCGAGTTATACATTTTCATATTAATACCTATTTTTTGGTCCTAAATCTGTACTTAAAGTATCTCTTAATTATGGAGTGTTACAATTGATTGACTCTCTTTCTAATGCTTTAAATTTTGGATTAAAAACTATAACGAAGAGATATTTTAAATACCAATATGATACAAGAAAAATTTAAATACTATTACAGGACACATGTAGTTATAAAAAATTCAATTAGACTGCAATTCTAATGTTAAAGTTAAATCATTTGAGTTCGAATTCCATTATATGTTGTAATTATTTCCAATGTTTCGATTCTTCTCTAGATTTAGTTTTTTCTTCGAATATATTTTGGTTTTCAATACGATTATACCCCAAACATTTTATAGCACTTGCAAAAACATCCTCCAAAAGAATCATAGAGAAAGAAATTAGCAGTATCGTAATTTTACAAAAACAGTAGGGTTTATTCAGTAAAGGAGCTCACTATAAATATCTATATTTCCACCCCTTTATTCCAAAGTAACCTGTTTCTTCGAACAAGGGCATTCCTTTTTCCCAATCCCTGAGAGACCCCAAAGCTTCGTCTTCCATTGTTTTTCCCCATTAAGCTTCTCTGTTTCTTTTAATTGTAATATTTAGGGTAAGTTTCGATTTTTGGCGGGGAAGTATGTCTGGGAAAGGAGCCAAAGGTTTGATAATGGGCAAAAACTCGGCTTCTAACAAGGACAAAGACAAGAAAAAACCCATCTCTCGTTCTTCTCGAGCTGGTCTCCAGGTATATATATCCTGTTTTTGCTAATGGATGTTGATTTTTTGCCTTTAAAACTTGTGGGCTGTTCTTTGATGAAAGATTGGTGTTGATCTAGTTAAGCTACATTATCAATATGATACGATCTTTGTTTTAGTGTTTGGTTTATTAAGTACTTTGAATGTTCATAGTGTTTTAAGGAACAAGTTAATTATAACACCTGAGTTCATGTTCCCCACTGTTATTTTCAGTGTTCTTCATTCATGATAGACATTAGGATGGCTTGTTAATAGTATTGTCTTAATACCATATCTATCCCTCTCCTTCAATGGAGTTTTACACACACACACACACACACACACACACACACACACACACACACACACACACACATATGTATGGATGGATGGATGGATGTGTAGCTATATTTCTCATATATGTGTTTGACAGAGTATGTTTAGATTTATTAAAATTTTCCATGGATTTGGAAGATATTTGGCCGTGTTATGGTAAAGTGTGAAATACGAGCATATGTTATATGTATAAGTAGGCACATGAGCATATGTGTCCGATATATTATTAGATATGAAAACTTCAAGAATTATGATTCGTGGTAACATAAATTGATTAGTAACTCTTCTGTCTATTATTGTTCATAAATCACTAATTTGGACATCAGTAGAAGTTGGAGTTTCATTCTATATAATATGCAACCTGCAGTTTCCGGTGGGTCGTATCCACCGTCTTCTAAAGTTAAGGACCACTGCACATGGGCGAGTGGGAGCCACCGCCGCAGTTTATTCCGCTGCTATTCTCGAATACTTGACTGCAGAGGTGTTGGAGTTGGCCGGTAATGCAAGCAAGGATCTCAAGGTGAAACGTATTACTCCCCGGCATTTGCAGCTCGCCATCCGTGGTGACGAGGAACTCGATACTCTGATCAAGGGAACCATTGCTGGTGGTGGTGTGATCCCTCATATCCATAAGTCGCTCATCAACAAAACATCCAAGGAGTAGACTATATAAGTGTGTATATATATATTGCTTGTTGAGATTTGCCTGGTCTCTGTTCTGAGCTTGCCTTAGTGAATTTGAAATTGTGGATTCATTAGGTTCAACTATGACAGTTTATATCAATGGATTTGTTTTTTTGGGATTATTTTCTAGAATATCTATTTTTGAAATTGAGTAAATTGATCTCTTTAAAAAAATTAATGCAATTTAATCCTTTTAAATTTTGAAACCAGTAAATTATAACATTAATGTCGGATTAATTTGCTTTGACTTTTTAAGATGAATAAATTTGTTTAATGTCAAAATTGAGGGTCAAAGAATTTTAAGGGTAAAATTAAAAGAGATAAATTTGTTTTATATATTTTTATATATTTATGAATTTTTAGAATTAGGATCAAATTGAGATCATTTGTAATTTTTAAGGGTTAATTTTAGAAAAATCATAACTAAATAGAAATGATATGTGAAAGTTAAAAGGTTAAATTTTTATTATACCAATTTTTAAACTGCTAATTTAGCATTTAATGGAAATGAAAAAAAAAACTCAATTAGTTAGGTGATTAATTGTAAAAACAAATCATAGTTGGGTGACCTGTGGTGAATTTACCCATATTATTTTAATCACAAAACATTATAAAAGTGGGACGTAGAGAAACAACCTCCGAAACACTATCGCTGAGCTGTCCCCTCTTACCGGTATTACCGAATCAAACACGTACGCCTCCATGGCCAACCCCGTACCTTTCATCTCTCCATAAAACCTCGTTTCAGCTCTTCCAACAGGCACTCATTTCGATCTCTGTTTCCATGTCGGTGACTACTCTGTTTCCATTATAGATCCCTTATAATTTCATCATTATGCTTTCAAATTTGCTTATTCTTTGATTTTCCTCGTCAAATGATATAAAATTCTCCACTATCCACATCCTATTATAATTCCCATTAATGCATTTGCCGTTGTCAATTTCGTTGAAGATCTGTTGCTTTTAACTTTAGGTGTTTGTTATTTTTTGAGAATAAATTTATAATCTTTCTGGGTTATCAAAATGTCAGCCATTAGATTTGAACCCACTAAACAATACTATGCTACAACCAGTTTAGTAGTTGGATATGCGCTTTGTTCAAGCTTTCTTGCTGTTATAAACAAATTTGCAATAACCAAATTCAATTACCCAGGTTTATTGACTGCATTAGAGTACATAACTTCTGCTTTAGGGGTCTGGGTCTTGGGCAAGTTTGGATTTTTACATCATGATCCTTTCAAATTGGATATTGCCAACAAGTTTTTGCCTGCTGCTGTTGTGTTTTACCTTGCAATCTTCACAAACACGAATCTTTTGCGCCATGCTAATGTGGATACTTTCATAGTGTTTAGATCCTTGACACCCCTTTTGGTTGCCTTAGCTGATACAATCTTTAGGAGGCAACCTTGTCCTTCAAAGCTCACATTTATGTCTCTTTTGATCATTTTGGGTGGGGCTGTTGGGTATGTAGCTACTGATTCGGCTTTTACTTTGACTGCATATTCATGGGCGTTTGCGTATTTGGTGACCATCACTACTGAAATGGTTTACATTAAGCATATGGTGATGAACCTTGGGTTGAATACTTGGGGTTTTGTGTTGTACAATAACTTCTTGTCCTTGATGATGGCACCTATATTTTGGGTTTTGACTGGAGAATACAATGAGGTGTTTGCAGCTTTGATAGCCAATGGTGGGAATTGGTTCGAACCTGTGGCATTTACTGGTGTATCGTTGTCATGCTTGTTTGGCATGCTCATTAGTTTCTTCGGATTCGCGACTAGGAAGGCGGTCTCTGCCACTGCATTTACTGTGACTGGTGTGGTTAACAAGTTCCTCACAGTTATGATCAATGTACTGATTTGGGATAAGCATGCCACACCTTTCGGTTTGGTTTGCCTCCTCTTTACGCTGTCTGGAGGGGTTCTTTATCAGCAGTCAGTTACCGGACCACCACCTCATGATTCAACAGCATCCAAGCAAACTGGTGATGCGAGTGATAATGATGACCATGAAGACAATCAAGATAAGAAAATGCCAGGTAAACATGCTTCTATTTGAGCCACACTGAAGAAAACTGTTGGGATTTATGATCTCTAGCATTCCCTAATTTTGAATGTACCTTTATGTAGATCTCACAATTCCCATATTAGAATTTAAAACATGGTTAGCCCTTTAGCATTTGGGTGATTTAGCATCACTGACAGTATCATGGCATTCTTTGTTGCTTCATGTACTAATCATTTTTCAATCATCGACAATTGAGGAATATGCATTTTCTTTGTTTCTGTATTGGTATAGCTATTGGATATTCGATCTCAGATTAGTTTCAGAGACTTGTCTAATTTAATGGCATTTTCATTCTTCATACTAACTAATGGAAAAAGGAGAAAAGAAAGTCAACTCTGGACTTATTTTGTAACTTGAATTCAGGCAAGCTTGATTTGTAATGGCATAGAGAACATTAGTTCATGCTCTAATTAGCTATGTCATTTGGACTATAGTATGAGTGTTGGATATGAGTATTTTCAGATCACTCATTGAAGTTAAAATAAGGTAATAGATTGAAAAATAAATGAAAGACAAGTGATAATAAACACAAACAAACCATGAAAATACATATCAAATAAATATTACATATAAAAAGTTATAAAGCAAAACTTTGAAATCTCTGAAGCAAACGCTCACTTATTAGAATTACAACTCACAACTTGAAATCTAAATGCAAATAAAGTAGAAACTCTTCTGTGGCCTGCCTCAAGCTTTGATTGATTCATCCATCTTCACATCTAATACATGTAATGTTTCAAAATTTGATCAAGTACTTCACAAACAAGAAACATGCAAAATTTCTAACCAAAACCCAGCTTTTTAAAGGAAGCAAAGAACAGGTCTCTACTCAAAAGGAAAAGAGAGATAATATGAAATAAAATGTTATAGAAATTTTAAAATTTTACTACATACCTCAATCTTCATCAGTAAATTCAGCATCTGTACTTGCCTCCTCATCAGCAGAAACATGATGAATATGAACCTTTAGGATGTGAGCAATTTTGTGCCAAACTTCACCCTCATTTTGTCTGTATCTTTTGCTCAACTGGACATCCCACAGTTGTAAGTTGTCTAAGGTTGGTGAGGCGGCCTATTCCTTCTGGTAGAGCTGACAGATTCTTGCAACCACCAATCCGAAGTTCCTGAAGAGAAGTGAGATTCAGTAGCCATGCTGGCAGAAAGGACAATTGTTGACACCACGTAATTTCTATTTGCTGCAAAGTGGAAGAAGATCCTTGAAGAAGCAATCGTGGCAAATCTCTTAAGGTATCTAATCTGAAGAGTGAGAAAGTTTTAAGGCTCAACTGAAGGTCATCTTCTTTCTCTTCTGGTTCCATTTTTAAATTAATTCTCCGGCAACTAGTTATTTTAAGGTTTTCTAACTTGGATAGGAATTTCAGGCTCCGTGGCAAAAAGACAAGTCTAGCACAACCAACCAGAACAAGTGTTCGAAGTGACTTGAGATACTGCATTCCGTCAGGTAAACATTCTAATTTGGAACAGCTATGCAGCTTCAAGTATTGAAGAGAAGTCCAACATCCTGCTTGTATTTCTTTCAAACGCTTAGCTTTAACGGTTATTTCTAGATGTCTAATCTCAATCAACCTTTGCACGCTGTCAGGCAACTGCTTCAAACCAGTACCTCCCAAATTTAACGATTGCAAGCTGCGAAGCTTATAGAAAGACCTCGGAAGTTCATGTATACCCTCACATTTGGCCAAGTCAAGGTCTCGTAAGTGCTTCAAGGTACCAATGGAATTCGGTAAAGCCCTTAATGGTGAATCCCTTAATTCTAATGCTCGTAGATACTTGAAATTGGAGACACATAGATTTATAAGTGATTCATGAATAGTCTTTGATTCCTTTGAAGCATCTTGGATGACTACTGTTTTAACATTTTTCATTTCCCCCAAAACACATGGAACTTCAACCAACTTCTCATCACATAATAATAAATGTCGAACATGTTCATCAACCATTTTTGTTTCGGGATTCACAATTTTACACTCTTTTTGAGACACATCTAATGCCAGATCATGTACCAAATCATGCATTGTGAAGGTAAAATACAAGCAAAAATCCTTCTCTTTTTGGATGAGACACCTTGACAGTAATTCATTCAAATATCGTTTGCCAACATCCTCCCACTCTTGATTTTGGTTTGGATACTCAAGGAGTCCATTTGCCATCCAGAGACGGATGACTTTGTCACTATAATAGATCTCATCCTTTTTGTACAAGGACAAAAAAGCAAGACATCGTTGCAAATGAGATGGCAAATGATTGTAACTCAATTTCAACACTGGTAAAATATCGTTTTCATTTTGCTGAAGTCTCCATATTTCATTCTCTCTTATATAGATCCAATCAGATTCATCAGTTTTCTGAAATAATAAGCTTCCCAATGTTCTTACCGCCAAGGGAACCCCTTTGCATTTTTTCACAATCTCCTCCCCGATTCTAAGGAGATTTGGATAATGTCTCTCATTACCATCATTAAAAGCCCATTTTATAAACAATGTTAAACAATCTTCAAGAGAGAGACCTTTCAATATATAAGGGGGAATCGAACTCATTATCGAGGCCACATTCAAACTCCGAGTGGTGACAATGATTTTGCTTGAAAGAAATCCATCGGTTGACCTCAACAAATTTCTTAACTCAACCCATTTTGCTTGATTTTCATTCCACACATCATCCAGGACGAGCAAGAACTTCTTATCATTCAAAAGGCTTCTCAAACGAGCTTGCAAGGCTTCAAGTGTTAAATCATCACATATTACTTCTGGATTTACAGACTGAATAATCAACTTGAGCAATCTAGAAAGATCAAATTCCTCAGAAACACAGATCCATATCTTCAAAGGAAAAAGGCTATTAACTCGATCATCATTGTAAACTAATTGAGCGAGCGTGGTTTTCCCTAAACCCCCAATTGCAACAATGGGAATGACAGGGACATTTCGATCCTCACTTGGTTTCATCAACATACTAATAATGTTCTTTTTATCCTCATCTCTACCAATAACATCAGAAGAATCCACAAAAGAGATGGTCTCTCTGGGAAAAACATGTCTACTGTCGTTACACTGACTTAGAGCAAAGCTGTTCCACTCAGTGGCAAGTTCACCTAGTCTCCGATTGATGTCTTTGACTTTATGACTCAGTTTTAAAGAGAATGAAAGAGGCAAACAACAGGAACCTAAAACTCGCACCTTTAAGTTGTTGATGTCGGGATGATTGATGGCGTCCTGTTTCCGGAGAGCTTCACACTTGAAATCGTCAATAACGTCCTCAGCATCATAAAAGATGTCTCTGAGTTTCCACATACAGAGGTGCAATTTCTCGTTGTGGTGCTGTTGGCGCTCAGCATCCAAGAGCACAGCTTTAATGTTGCTCATGGTGTCCTCCAGCGTTTCCAGTTCAGTTTTGACATTAAACGCCAAGCGAATTTCTTGTACAGAGAGATGGACTAGTTTTTCCAGAACC
This sequence comes from Gossypium raimondii, assembly GCF_025698545.1. Classification (NCBI taxonomy): domain Eukaryota; kingdom Viridiplantae; phylum Streptophyta; class Magnoliopsida; order Malvales; family Malvaceae; genus Gossypium; species Gossypium raimondii. The sequence continues at coordinate 55,525,102 of NC_068577.1, read as the reverse complement.
CTTTCTGCAATATTGAACAGAAACGTTTCCGCCATAATTGAATTTCTAGAGCAGAGCTTGAATGATTGAGTGGAAGGAAGGCAAATGAATGATTGAGGCACTCAATAATGATTTTATTTTTTCTTTTCTTATCGAAGTAGCCATTCATTAAATTTTGTGATTGTGGTTCAGCCAAATATCTGCTTTTGGTAGTTGACTAGGCTTCATAGTTGACTTGGCTGTAACTTAACTACGCTGTGTTGATAAATTTAGAAAAAAGAAAAAAGAGTAAACTATCAAAATAAACATTTTTATTTTTATTAGTTAGGTTACATTTTAGTTGTTTATATTTAAAATATTATGTTTTAATTACTTATGTTATCATTTTACGAAGAAAATGATCATTCTACCGTTAGCATTTAAAACTTATTTTAACTATCATACTTGGAATGTTGTTTGTAATGGCGAATGATAATTTCATTAAAAAATTATAACTTAAGTAATTAAAACGTAACATTTCAAACAAAAATAGCTAAAATGTAATTTGAGGTAAATAAAAGTAACTATTTTGATAGTTTATCTATTAAAAATATATGGATTAAAAATATTATTTAAATTAAATTCATAAATTATATATGGTAATATCATTTAAATATTTGTTTTGGATTGAGAAGGATTTTTTTAGATTAAATGGGGAATGTTCAAAAATAAAATTTAATATCATTTTATTTTCAATGCCAATTTACGAAAAAAGGTATGGGAAATAAAGAAAAAATTATACTAAAGATAACAGATGCTATAGTGTCATGATAGAAGATATATTTTTCTTCAAACTATTCGGTTTTATAACTTTGTCCACAAAAGTAACTTACAAGTTGATTTAAACATTTATATCTCAATATCAATTCTAATATACAGTTAATGTGTGATTCATGACTCTTCTTTAGAATCATGACATATAGTTTACTATAGATTTATCATTTATTTGGATATTTATTGAATGTTAATATAAATATCTAAAGAAAACTGAAGAGTAAGAGCAACTATTATTTCATGTTTAAATTTGAAAATTATCACATTCCCTGTTTGTTTTTCATATCTCTCTTAGAGAAATTAAATGGTGAAGCTTTGATGAATTAAAAAAAGGACAAATTGTTTAAAGGTTTGATGTGTAGGGGTAGGGGTAAGGGGTTCTACTACAGATTTTAGCACACTCTTTTGAATATCACAAATGTTTCTCTTTTTGTGTGTGTGGTTTTTTTGGTAGGCAAATGGCTCTCATGTTGTTATCACCTTCATTCCATCGTAGAACAAGGAAAAAAGGAAATTGCTTGAAATGAAAAATTCATTTGCGTTTGCCGGGAGTCGAACCCGGGTCTATTGCTTGGAAGGCAATTATCCTAACCGTTGGACTACAAACGCCTGGTGCTTCAGCTTACAAAGTAAACATAAATTGGTAAAAACATCTCTCCACTCCCTTTCAATTTTGATATTGAGAAAATTGGTCCTTTTCAAAATTTTTGAGCAATTTATACTCTATCAATTTTGAAAATCAGAAAATAAAAGCAATTAATTACAATAAATATTTTTTTGGTAATTATATATAATTTTGATTGATTAGTGTTGTTATACCCTCACCCGGCGCAATACATGGCACTACAAGAAGACACTAGAGGACGACTCAAGTTCATTTTAAATGTGTTTTTTATTAATTTTTTATAAATTATTAATATTTTTATTTTTTATCTTTTACATATTTGAATATTTTTATAATCTTTATTATTTTAAATTTTTATAGTTTTACACTCATATAGAATGAATTTGAATAAATGGTTGTCTAGATTTAAATGAACCGGACAATAATTTGGTTGTTCGAGTTCATTCTAGACGCAGATATATATATTTACCATTAATAGTTAAACCGATCAACTAACAATTTCTATTAATAGAAGAGTTTAATTAAATTTTTTCTTGCCATTAATAGCTCGATAAGGTAAATTTCTCTATAAACTTAATTGATTTTTATTTATTTACAAGATATTAAGCTTAAATTATATAAACTTTTGTCAACTCTAAAATTTCCTCCAAAATCTTAACAAATGCAGCTGCTACAAAATAGCTTAATATGTTTGATTTTATTTGGATTAATAATAAATTATTACTTTAACTAATTTCGGCATTATTTATTGAAAAAAATTAGTTTATAAAAAAATTGAAATAAAAAATATAATAAAATATATTTTTTAAAACTTTTAAATACTTTACATTATAATTAGGATAATTCTTCATTGAGTCCCTCCCCAAATTTTAGATTAGAAGATAAAGCGCTTTAGCGCCCTCAGATCCACGTCCTCTTACATTAACAACAATCAAATTAAGACTTAATCAATACATATTTATAAATTTTAGATATATTAATAATTCATATAATTTTGTGCTTTGCTGTATATTATTTAATTGACATTTATATTTTGTTAATTTGTTCTTAGGAATTAGATTGTTGACTGCTGTATCGTTGTCGTGCTTGTTCGCTTTGCTCATTAGTTTCTTCGGATTCGCGGCTAGGAAGGCCGTCTTCGCCACTGCATTTACTGTGACCATCGTGGTTAACAAGTTCCTCACAGTTATGATCAATGTATTGATTTGGGATAAGCATGCCACACCTTTCGGTTTGGTTTGCCTCCTCTTTACGCTGTCCGTAGGGGTTCTTTATCAGCTGTCGGTTACCAGACTACCACCTCGTGATTCAACAGCATCCAAGCAAACCGGTGATGCGAGTGATAACGATGAACATGAAGACAATCAAAGATAAGAAAATGCCAGGTAAACATCATTGACAGTATCATGACATTCTTTGTTGCTTCATGTACTAACCATTTATCAATCATTTACAATTGAGGAATATGCATTTTCTTGGTTTCTATATTGGTATAGCTATTGATTATTCGATCTCGGATTAGTTTCAGAGACTTATTCGGTTTAATGCCATTATCATTCTTCAAACCAACTAATGGTAAAAAGAGAAAATATACTTTATAACCATAATGTGAATGTTATTTATAACGATAAATCTTAAATTAAATTGATAATATAATTGTAAAACTATTTAAATGATAATTAATTTAAAATAATATATATAATTAATAATTAATATACTCAACTGTGTAACTCAAGCCAATAAGAACTCTATTATAAAAAATTATTGATATGATTTTATCTATATTTTTAACCATGTAGGTCAAATGAAGAAAAATTCTATTACTTTTTAAAAAAAATTATTTATTAATGGTTATTTAGTAATTAAATGAACATTAAATGATATTATCGTCGATTCAAAAAAATTAAAATTCTTACTTTTATATATACTATAGATTAAGACAATCTCAAAATAACAATTTGTTCCAAATAAACTAACTAAATTATGTTCAATCTTCAGAAAAAACCAATGCGAATGAGGATACTTTCATAGTGTTTAGATCCTTAGTACTTTTTTTGGAAAATTAATTCTTTCAAATTGGAATGGTGAATGGAGAAAAATGAAAGACATATGTGTATGCTAGTTCAAAATTATACAAATTTTTTCAAATATTTTATTTTCTTTCTTGTCATTTCTCAACTCTACTAAGCAATGGTTAGAAAGATAATTACTTCTTCTATCAAATTTTCTTTCCTACCAGAAAAATTATATTTTCAATTTTCCTACCACTTCAATTTTTTCCGGTCTACCAAGCAAGCATTGAGCAAAAAAAAAAAAAAAGAGAAACAATGTTGATGTCAATATTTAGGGTTAGAAATTTCAAGTTACAAACTATGTTTTAAAATTTTAAAAGAAATTACTAATATGTAAGAATAGCATTTTTTATTTTTTATTTATTTTGTAATTTGTATTTTGTAATTTTATAAATATATTTTAATTCTTTAGAATTATTTTTATAATCATGATCAAATAGATAAAATATGTAATTCTTAAAAATTAAATATGTTATGATATTAATTTTATAACAATCGCATCATTTCTACATCACAAAATAAACAAATAATAAAATTAAACTAAAAAATACAAACACAATGAGTTGATGCTAAACGGAAGGACGAGAAAAGATAAAAATGCATAAAGCTAAAAGTTGATACATATGCAAATAAACATCCCATGAAGCCATTTGATATATCCAAAGCAAAAGCTCACTTACTAGAATTACAACTGAAATCCAAATGCAAATAAAGTAAAAGTCTTCCCTGCCCTGCCTCAACCTCTGCTTCATTCTTCCATCACCATCTTCACATTTCATACATGCAAATTTTAAAACACAATGAGTACTTAATAAACTTTAAACATACAAAATTTCTAACCAAAACCATGCTAGTAGAACGGACTATTCTGGACAAAAGCCACGTCTCTACTCTACTCTAATATGGAATCGAATCTGATAGAGAAATTAAAATTTTACCACATACCTCATTCTTCATCCGTAATAACAACCTTTTGGATGTGAGCAATTTTGTGCCAATCTTCACCCCCATTTTCTCTGTATCTTTTGTTCAACTCCGGACATCCGTGAATTTTCAATTCTCTAAGGTTGGTGAGGCGGTCTATTCCCTCCGGTAGAGCTGACAATTTTCTGCAATCCACAATATCAAGTTTTTGAAGAGAAGTGAGATTCAGTAGCCATGCTGGTAGAACGGACAAATTTGGACACCTTATAATTCGTAATTGCTGCAAACTGGAAGAAGATCCTTGAAGAAGCAATCGAGGCAAATCTGTTAAGGCATCTAATCGCAAGAGTGAGAGAGTTTTAAGGCTCAACTGAAGATCATTGTCTTCTTCCTCTTCTGGTTCCATTTTCAAATTCATGCTCTTGCAACTCTTTATTGCAAGGTGTTCTAACTTGGTTAGGAGTTTCAGGCTCCGTGGCAATGGGACAAGTTCATAACAATAACTCAGGACAAGTGTCCGAAGTGACTTCAGATACTGCATTCCTTCAGGTAAACATTCTAATTCCATACAGCTCCTCAATCCCAAGTATTGAAGAGAAGTCCAACATCCTGCTCGTATTTCTTTCAAATGCGAAGCTTCAATGGTTATTACTAGATGTTTAAGCTCAATCAACCTTTGCACGCTGTCAGGCAACTGCTTCAAACTAGTACCTCCCAAATTTAACGATTGCAAGCTGCGAAGCTTATCGAAAGACCTCGGGAGTTCACGTATACTACTACATCCGACCAAGTCAAGGTCTCGTAAGTGCTTCAAGGTACCAATGGAATTTGGTAAAGCCATCAATGGTGACTTCCTTAATTCTAATGCTCGTAGATACTTGAAATTGGAAACACAAAGATTTAGAAGAGATTTATCAACAAACTCTGATCTCTTTGAAGCATCTTGGATGATTACCGTTCGAACATTTTTCATTTCCTCCAAAACACGTGGAACTCCAACCAACTTCTCATCACATAATAATAAATGTCGAACATTTTCATCAACCGTTTCTGTTTCGGAATTCACTGTTTTACATTCTTTTTGAGACACATCTAATGCAAGATCATGTACCAGATCATGCATTTTGAAGGTAAAAAAAAACAAATAATCCTGCTCCATTTGGATGAGGCACCTTGACAGTAATTCATTCAAATATCGTTTGCCAACAACCTCCCGCTCTTGATTTTGCTTTGAATGCTCAAGGAGTCCATTTGCCATCCAAAGACGGATGACTTTCTCACTATAATAGATCTCATCTTTCTTGTACAAGGACAGAAAAGCAAGACATCGTTGCAAATGAGATGGCAAATGATTGTAACTCAACTTCAACACTGGTAAAATATCGTTTTCATGTTGCTCAACTCTCCATATTTCACTCTCTCTTATATAGATCCAATCAGATTCATCCGTTTTCTGAAACAGTAGCCTTCCCAATGTTCTTACTGCCAAAGGAACCCCTTTGCATTTTTTCACAATCTCCTCCCCGATTCTAATGAGATTTGGATAATGTCTCTCATCACCATCATTAAAAGCCCATTTTGTAAACAAGGTCAAACAGTCTTCAAGAGGGAGACCTTCCAAAATATAAGGGGGAATTGAACTCATTATTGAGACCACGTTCAAACTCCGAGTGGTGACAATAATTTTGCTTGGAGAAAATCCATTCGTCGATCTCAACAAATTTCTTAACTCAACCCATTTTGCTTTATTTTCATTCCACACATCATCCAGGACGAGCAAGAACTTCTTATCAGTCAAAAGGCTTCTCAAACGAGCTTGCAAGGCGTCAAGTGTTGAATCATCACATCTTCTCCTGTACTTACAGACTGAATAATCAGCCTGAGCAATCTAGAAAGATCAAATTTCTCAGAAACACAGATCCATATCTTCAAAGGAAAAAGGCTAGTAACTCGATCATCATTGTAAACTAATTGAGCGAGCGTGGTTTTTCCTAAACCCCCAATTCCAACAATGGGAATGACAGGGACATTTCGATCCTCACTTGGTTTCATCAACATACTAATAATGTTCTCTTTATCCTCATCTCTACCAATAACATCAGAAGAATCCACAAAAGAGATGGTCTCTCTGCGAAAAACATGTCGGTTGTCGCTACACTGTCTTAGATCAAAGCTTTTCCACTCAGTGGCAAGTTCGCCTAGTCTCCCATTGATGTCTTTGATTTTATGACTCATTTTTAAAGAGAATGAAAGAGGCAAACAACAGGAACCTAAAAGTCGCACCTTTAAGTTGTTGATGTCGGGATGATTGATGGCGTCCTGTTTCCGGAGAGCTTCACACTTGAAATCGTCAATAACGTTCTCAGCATCGTAAAAGATGTCTCTGAGCTTCCACATACAGAGGCGCAGCTTTTCATTTTGGTGCTGTTGCCGCTCGGCATCCAAGAGCACAGCTTTAATGCTGATCATGGTGTCCTCCAGCTTTTTCAGATCGGTTTTGACATTAAACGCCAAGCGAACTTCGTCTACAGAGAGATTGCCAATTTTGGCGAGAACCCTTTCTGCAATATTGAACAGAAACGTTTCCGCCATAATTGAATTTCTAGAGCAAAGCTAGAATGATTGAGGGGAAGGAAGGCAAATGAATGATTGAGGCATTCAATAATGATTTTATTTTTTTCAACCAAATATCTGCTTTTGATTGTTGACTTGGCTGGAACTTAACTACGCTGTGTTGATAAATTAAAGAAAGAAAGAAGTAAACTATCAAAATAAACATTTTTATTTGATTTAGGTAGATTTTAATTATTATGTTTAAAATATTATTTTGGTTACTTTTGTTATCATTTTATAAAGAAAACAATCACTCTATTGTTACATTTAAAACCCATTTTAATTGTCATATTGGACTATTGTTTGAGAAATAACAAATCTTAACGGTAGAGTAATTATTTCAAAAAAATGTTAATGGTAACATTTCAAGTAATAGTGACTAAAATGTAACTTGAGGTAAACAAAAGTAATTATTTTGATAGTTTACCCATTAAAAGGTATATATAGATTAAAAATATTATTTAAATTAAATTCATAAATTATATATGGTAATATAATTTAAATCTTTGTTTTGGATTGAGAAAATATCTTTTTAGATTAAATGGTTGAAAAATAAAATTCAAGCCTCTTTTGAAACTTAAAAGATAAAGATGGGTTTGTTTGAAGTTTTAGGAATAAAGTAAATAAATATAAGTCTTCTTTTACCAAAATAAATATAAGTTAGATAAATAAATGGTTTGGTTTTAATGGGTATAAGAAGTATTTTATTTAGGGTTCATATATAACTAAATTTACGATAAGTATTTTAATAGCAAGTTTTCTTCTTTAATCGATAAGTCAATTATAATAATCGAGGATATATTGGACTATTAACCTTTTTATGTGTAAATTTATTGCAAGAATGTCCAACAACTAACCTTTATTGAATGAATAACTACGAAACACGAGTCTACGATTTAACTCCGATAACCTTGCGAACTAAAATGGCCCAACCGTTTCAAAACTGATTGCAATTTCCTCCTAACAAAATCTAACTAACTACTTAATATTGGACATGCCAATGTGTTCTTGAGTAGATTGAATACGATAAAAGATCAACTCGATATTTCCAACTGTATGCTTATCAATACTGAATCAACAAATTCTTTTTAACTTGATGTCAATATAATTTTGTGAGACTATGAAGTCTATCTCCTAAACCGAAAAAACAATAAACATTGGAACGAAAGTTTTGAAATGCAGGTTCATATCTCACAGCTATCTATAGGGTTATTTATCAGCTTAAAACAAAAAGGTAAATGATGCAATAATACACAAGTAAAGAAAAGAGTTATAACAGAATTGAGATCAGGGACGAAGTTCAATTCCCCATTCCATTCTCCCTCCCTTGTACCTCGCCTAAAACTACTTATACTCATCTATCTAATATTGAAGAGTTATTTAAAAATAAAATAAAATTAAAAGTATCCATTTTTCAAATAAATCCAAAAATAAAAGCTCAAAACTTTTACAACAGCTTGCATTTTTAACTTTTTTTAACTTTTCGAGTTTACTTTTGCACCTAATCAAAAATCAAATAATAAGTCCAAAATTAGTAGCATCTCATTCAAGAATTTATCAAAATTAAGCTTGATAAACATGTAAATTGGATGTATTATCACTTTTCATACTAATTAAGTTTAATATTATTTATCATTTATTATTTTATAAACTTTTCAGAATATTATATTAAATTAAAATAAACCATAAATCAAGTAATTTATGTAGAATTAATGATGTACAAGTAATTTAAAATATATGACTAATCGTAAAATCATTATTGAATCAATCGATATATGAATGTATATGTCATGGTGTATAAGTAATTTTAGGAGTATTTATCAGTTGTATATCTCTATATTGATGATTGTAATCTTGTAATTAATTGAATCATATACTTGAATTTGATTAAATTATAGAACTAATCAATTAATTATTGATATAATTAAATTATACCACTAATTTATTTTATATTGGATAGTGGGATTTTAAGGTGGGTAAGTGAACCATGCCACAGTTTATATAGTAAGTATTAGGTGAATTCTCTTTTCTTTTCTTCAATTTTTTTAGCACCATTGTTACTTTATTTTTTCAAACTAATGGTTAGTTTAGTTTTTACTCAAAACTTTTATGACAGCCCACATTTTTTATTTTTGGGTTTGCTTTTACACCTAATTAAAAATTAATTAATAGGTTTAAAATTAGTAACATCTCATTCAAGAATTTATCAAAATTAAACATAATAAACATGTAAATTAGACATATTATCACTTTGCATTCAAGGTTTAATATTATTTGAAATACCCAAAATATAAGGGTTAGAAGAATCAGATAATTAATCGTGGGGTTGAAACGGATATCAAAATTAAGGTTAAAAAATTAATTAAAGCATTAAAATAAAATAATCATGTATTATTATATTAATTAATCTAAAACAAAACTTGATTACGATATTTAATTTGAAAATAGTGTGTTTTAATTAAATTAAGACCTAATTGGAAAAGGGTAAAATAAATTAAAATATTAAGAATGAGATATGATTATGGGTATTAATTATTGTATCTAAACTAAAACAAGAATGTGTAAAAACTTATACAATTAAATAAGTTAATAATAATAATAAATTAAGTAAATATATAAACTAATAAAGAATATATAACACATCATACCCGACCTAGACGTTATGGTCAAATTTTGAGAAATTACATACGTTTGTTTTAAAACCATAACTAAAATTGAAAGTGTAACATAAAACAAAACTTTGTATAATATTTTCAATTTCTAGAGAAAAACGCCTTATTAAGTTACTTCATTTTTATTGCAAAACAACACTTATAAAATCATTTAGTTTTGCAACAGAAAATTTAAGTTGATCAGAGTTTCGAAAACCGTAGTTTGATTTTGAAATTTAACATCTTGCAATTTGGAATAAATATTCTAAATAGGATAAAGTAGTTCAAAAATAATAATTTAACTTAAACAAATTTAAAAACAATATTTTAATCCGAGCTCCTGCTACCCAACTCTTCCTAAGTTTGCTGATTACTTGAGAGGAACAAACAAAAGATAAGCTAATGAGCTTAGTGTGTAACACATTCTAAGCAAACAAAGAATATCTTTGTGGTAGAAAATCAAACAAAGAATTTCATGTTATAGCCCAAAATCGGAAAAAAAAAATAAAACAAACCTTCTTGTTCAGGTGAAAATAATTTTTTGAGCAAAATCGAAGTTTCTGCCAAATATCTGTCATTTTGATTGACTTTACTTGACTGAGCTGGGGCGCATATAATTCGAAAAACGGAAAAATCCTTCTTACATGAAAGAAATAAATACGGTAAATTACACCGATCATCACTCAATTTTAGAGTAATTGACAAAACAATCATTCAGGTTTCAACTTAGTCAATCAACTTTTAAAAAATAACAAAACAGTGACCACTAAACATTTTCTGTTACAGACCAATATATGGGCTAGGTCTTGTCTTATCCAAATTTTAGACTTATTTACTAGATCCAAGTTCAATTCGATCCGAAAAATGGGTTTAAATTTTTGCCTAAGTTCGAACAGGATAAAAGTACTAAAGCTCATGCTCGGTTCTGCTGAATTAATTTTTTATATTATTTTGTATATAAAAAATAAAAAATATAGTATATAAAAAATACTAAAAACATTAAAATAAATATTTCTTAACAAATTAAAAAATATATACTTAAATAACACTAAGATAGGTGTAACTTATCAAGCAAATGCCTCAAAAGTAGTAACATAATTAACAATAAACAAAGAGTTATACAATATATCCAAACAATAACAACAAAAATAGTAACATAATAGTGAAATTGTAACAAAATAATGAGAAAATAATAGGAAAAAAATAAGAAAATAGTAGATTTTTTTGTCTTTTTGCTAATTTGGGTCGGGTCTAAGCTAAAAAAGTCTTACCCGAGGCACAACTCACTTTTTAAAAGGAAGCACAAACAAATCAAATTAGTGCACAAAATGAAATTTTCATTTAACTTTCAGTTGGAAAGTTAATTCTTTCTATAAATTAAAAACTATGAGTACTCTTATGAAAAATAGAATTTATTCTTAAAAAATTATCACTATTTTTAGATAGAATATTGATGCTCAAAAGTGTATGCAAAGTATGTTCATAGGTTTACTCGTAGTTCTTATTTATAGAAAAATGATACAAGAGTTTTGTTTGAACAATGTCTAATTAAATAATAATATTTTAATAAAAATACGAGTTCTACATGAAGTAGAACTAGGGGGTGGCAACATGCCCTAGCATACACTAGGGTTTACCACCCCTTTGTATTATTTAGGTCTATTTGAGCTTTTTGTATATTGGATATAATTATATGTGTTATCGAACTTTTATCCAACATTTATAATTTATCCAATCAAATAACTATTTTCTATCATCTAAAATATTATTAATTTAATTTAATTAATTAACTTAACTAAAATAAATTTTCAATTAATTATTTTCTTAATTCAACTCTAATTTCATTAAAGTCATGACAATTTTACTGTCTTAGAATTTATAAGAAAATTAATTTAATTGTCTTATTCAAACCAAGTAATTTAATTCCTTCTTTGAACTTTAATTATTTAATTACAATTAATTAAAAATAATTTAAAAAAATAATTTCTAAGTTATCTTTTGTATTTAGTGGGAGAAAAGACATTTACTACGGATAGTGATATATACGATCTATTTCTTTACTTATCATTTTAGTTCATTCTACAATATATCAATTCTATATGTAATTAGCTTTGGGTTATCTCGAGCTAGAGAAGAGACTTATTAGACATATGTAATTAGAGCTCAAATAATTTGTAATTAAGTTTTAGCTCTTCACCTATTAATTACAACTTATTTAATCATGGGTCATTCCACTATAGTATAATGACTGAACTCTATCTTATTGTATATCATTACAAAACTACTTTATTTAGTGCCCGTCTAATAACCTTGTCATAAGTGTATTACCCTTATAGGATATCTTTAATCTTTTGAGATAAAATATGTTCTTCTTGTATGATTCTATCTTATCTCATACTTTCCATTACATCTTTTGATATAAAAAAAGTAATTATTAACATATAATAATTAAATCATTTGTCTTATGACAAATGACCCGTAGTCACGTTTTTTTTTATCAACAATGTAATGTTAATGAGAGAATATCGTTTGTCTTTAGAGGGCTATGAATTCCATTATTGTGGAATGGTGCTATATCATGTAGAAGTAGTATATCTGACATACTACCTTTCGGTTTTTTTATCAATTTAAACTCGGGCTTTCATTTATATTAAAGCATACAAGTCACGCATATATAATCTATCATCCACTCAGGATTAAGGTATAACACACTATGAATATCACAAATGAATAAATACATAAAAAGATTTATGATAAATTCAACTTGGATCATGTCCGACTATTGTCAATTCAGACAATGACATCTATGTCTATATCTTCAGGGAGTTATCCGCATCAATTTTGATTAGAACGCGGACTATTTAGATTATCTATTGATAAAAATTGTCTTTCTCATATTATGATCCGACCACATAATATAATTTAATATTAATTAAAATATTAAATTATTAATGAATTAATATTTGTTTATATTTTACTATCTTGATTATTAACGATACAAAATTACTAACATGTCTTGCAACTTGCTAACTCCAACATGCAATTCACCAAAAAGGAAAAAAAAAAACCTCGAAATCTTGCAGGACTAAAAATTTCAAATTTAATTGAGTGTGCATTGGGTATTAAATTATATGTTCAGAGACAATTTTCTCTACTTACATATGACTTTGCAATTGAATATCTTATACAAGTTAAAAGAAATGTAATTTTTTAATATTATTTGAACTCGAATTTAAATATCAAATTTAAGAATGTTTTAAATTGCCCTCGATTGATACTAATGAACAAAAAAGAAGAAGAAAGTATAGGAAATCATAAACACAAATAAAGCATGAGAAAACATAAATATGCATAAAACTAAAAGTTGATACATATCAAACAAACATTACAATCCATGGCATGAAGGCATTAAGCAAGAGTCTGAAATATCCAAAGCAAAAGCTCACTTATTAGAATTACAACTGAAATCCAAATGCAAATAAAGTAAAAGTCTTCCCTGCCCTGCCTCAACCTCTGCTTCATTCTTCCATCTCCATCTTCCCATTTCGTACATGCAATGTTTCCAAACACAATGAGTACTTAATTAACTTTAAACATACCAAATTTCTAACCAAAACCATGCTGGTAGAACGGACTATTCTGGACAAAAGGCACGTCTCTACTCTACTCTAAAGGGAAAGATAATCTGGAATCGAATCTGATAGAGAAATTAAAATTTTACCACATACCTCATTCTTCATCCGTAATAACAACCTTTTGGATGTGAGCAATTTTGTGCCAATCTTCACCCCCATTTTCTCTGTATCTTTTGCTCAACTCCGGACATAAGTGAATTGTCAATTCTCTAAGGTTGCTGAGGCGGTCTATTCCCTCTGGTTGAGCTGACAATTTTATGCAATTAACAATCTCAAGTTCTTGAAGAGAAGTGAGATTCGGTAGCCATGCTGGTAGAACGGACAAGTTTGGACACCCCCTAATTCGTAATTGCTGCAAAGTGCAAGAAGATCCTTGAAGAAGCAATCGTGGCAAATCTCTTAAGGCATCTAATCCGAAGAGCGAGAGAGTTTTAAGGATCAACTGAAGGTCTTTGTCTTCTTCCTCTTCTGGTTCCATTTTCAAATTCATGCTCGCGCAAAAATTTATATAAAGGTGTTCCAACTTGGTTAGGAGTTTCAGGCTCCGTGGCAATGAGACAAGTTTATCACAACCACCCAGGACAAGTGTCCGAAGTGACTTCAGATACTGCATTCCTTCAGGTAAACATTTTAATTCCATACAGCTCCTCAATTCCAAGTATTGAAGAGAAGTCCAACATCCTGCTCGTATTTCTTTCAAATGCGTAGCTTTAATGGTTATTACTAGATGTCTAAGCTCAATCAACCTTTGCACGCTGTCAGGCAACTGCTTCAAACTAGTACCTCCCAAATTTAACGATTGCAAGCTGCGAAGCTTATCGAAAGACCTCGGGAGTTCACGTATACTACTACATCCGACCAAGTCAAGGTCTCGTAAGTGCTTCAAGGTACCAATGGAATTTGGTAAAGCCATCAATGGTGACTTCCTTAATTCTAATGCTCGTAGATACTTGAAATTGGAGAGACATAGATTTATAAGTGATTCATGAGTAGTCTTTGATTCCTTCGAAGCATCTTGGATGATTACTGTTCGAACATTTTTCATTTCCTCCAAAACACGTGGAACTCCAACCAACTTCTCATCACATAATAATAAATGGCGAACATTTTCATCAACCGTTTCTGTTTCCGAATTCACTGTTTTACATTCTTTTTGAGACACATCTAATGCAAGATCATGTACCAGATCATGCATTTTGAAGGTAAAAATCAACCCATAATCCTGATCCATTTGGATGAGGCACCTTGACAGTAATTCATTCAAATACCGTTTGCCAACATCCTCCCACTCTTGGTTTTGCTTTGGATGCTCAAGGAGTCCATTTGCCATCCAAAGATTGATAACTCTATAACTAAAATAGATCTCATCCTTTTTGTACAAGGACAAAAAAGCAAGACATCGTTGCAAATGAGATGGCAAATGATTGTAACTCAACTTCAACACTGGTAAAATATCGTTTTCATGTTGCTCAACTCTCCATATTTCACTCTCTCTTATATAGATCCAATCAGATTCATCCGTTTTCTGAAACAGTAGGCTTCCCAATGTTCTTACTGCCAAAGGAACCCCTTTGCATTTTTTCACAATCTCCTCCCCGATTCTAATGAGATTTGGATAATGTCTCTCATCACCATCATTAAAAGCCCATTTTGTAAACAACGTCAAACAGTCTTCAAAAGAAAGACCTTTCAATTCATAAGGGCAAATTGAACTCATTATCGAGGAAACCTTCAAACTCCGAGTAGTCACGATTATTTTGCTTTGAGGCAAGCCATCTATTGATCTCAACAAATTTCTTAACTCAACCCATTTTGCTTTATTTTCATTCCACACATCATCCAGGACGAGCAAGAACTTCTTATCAGTCAAAAGGCTTCTCAAACGAGCTTGCAAGGCGTCAAGGGTTGAATCATCACATCTTTCTCCTGTATTTACAGACTGAATAATCAGCCTGAGCAATCTAGAAAGATCAAATTCCTCAGAAACACAGATCCATATCTTCAAAGGAAAAAGGCTAGTAACTCGATCATCATTGTAAACTAATTGAGCGAGCGTGGTTTTTCCTAAACCCCCAATTCCAACAATGGGAATGACAGGGACATTTCGAGCCTCACTTGGTTTCATCAACATACTAATAATGTTCTTTTTATCCTCATCTCTACCAATAACATCAGAAGAATCCACAAAAGAGATGGTCTCTCTGCGAAAAACATGTCGGTTGTCGCTACACTGTCTTAGATCAAAGCTTTTCCACTCAGTGGCAAGTTCGCCTAGTCTCCCATTGATGTCTTTGATTTTATGACTCATTTTTAAATAGAATGAAAGAGGCAAACAACAGGAACCTAAAAGTCGCACCTTTAAGTTGTTGATGTCGGGATGATTGATGGCGTCCTGTTTCCAGAGAGCTTCACACTTGAAATCGTCAATAACGTCCTCAGCATCGTAAAAGATGTCTCCGAGCTTCCACATACAGAGGCACAGCTTTTCATTTTGGTGCTGTTGCCGCTCGGCATCCAAGAGCACAGCTTTAATGCTGATCATGGTGTCCTCCAGCTTTTTCAGATCGGTTTTGACATTAAACGCCAAGCGAACTTCGTCTACAGAGAGATTGCCAATTTTGGCGAGAACCCTTTCTGCAATATTGAACAGAAACGTTTCCGCCATAATTGAATTTCTAGAGCAAAGCTTGAATGGTTGAGGGGAAGGAAGGCAAATGAATGATTGAGGCACTCAATAATGATTTTATTATTTTCAGCCAAATATCTGCTTTTGATTGTTGACTAGGCTTCATAGTTGACTTGGCTGGAACTTAACTACGGTGTGTTGATAAATTAAAAAAAAGAAATAAGGTAAACTATCCAAATAAACATTTTTATTTGATTTAGGCTACATTTTAATTACTTCCATTTAAAATGTTATTTTTAATTACTTTTGTTATCGTTTTATAAAGAAAATGGTCACTCTATCGTTAATATTTAAAACTCATTTTAACTGTCATATTGGCCTATCGTTTGAGAAATAACAAATTTTAACGGCAGAGCGATAATTTCGTAAAAAAATGTTAATGTAAGTGACTAAAATGTAACATTTCAAACAATAATGACTAACATGTAACTTGAGATAAATATTGTGGATTTTTGAGACACAGACTTATTTTCACGTTAAGCGAGAAAGAAAGTTATGTCCCGTAAGTTAGGACGCAATGTTTAAAATTCCCGATACGAGAATGAATGCCGAAATATTTATTTGAAAAAAATTTAATTATCTCGAGTTTTAGAAGAGACCATATTCCGTAAGTTAGAACACAATCTTTTATTAGTTCCCGAGATTATCAAAAAATGTTTGAGAAAATTCGTGTATTTGGATTTATTGAGGAAATCGAAACCCCCTAAGTTAGGGTACAACTTTCCCGAATCTCAAAACACGAAATGTTATTTATTCGAAACAAATTTTGATGTAACGAGTAAAATAAAACACGAAGTCATAAAAATGCGAAAATAAATTGTATCGTTGACGTGCAAGACAAGCAATGATAAATACAGTGATGCAAATGAGAGTAGCACGAGCAACAACCAATGAAAAATAAAAACAACTCAATAAGTAGACAAGCTATTTGAATAAAATGGACATAAAGACAAAGAAGTAAACCGTGCGAAACAACGAAATCGTGAAAGAAATAAAATATATATATATATGTATATACGTAAAATTATAAAAACAAGAAGAATATATATGTATATATGTTTTAAAATTAGGAAATATATATAAATATAAGTACATACATATGTGCACATAAGTATGTGTATGAGTTGAAATATATATATATATATATAAAATATAGAGTATGTGTATGCATGTATATTTTGAAGTTATGAAATATGTAAAAAACATATAGATATGAAAAACATGAAATGTACATACACATGTGTATATTAAAATATATGTATATGTATTTACAAAAATAAAAATGTATAAGTATAACATGTAAGGAAATTATGAAAATATGTATATATATGTATCAAAATACGCATGTATATAAGTATTTATATGTCTATAAAACATGAAATATGCAAAAAATGTATTTATAATAATTTTAAAAAGTGTACGTATATATATAAATTATAAAAATATGTACATAAATATTACAAAATGTATGCATGTATATATAATAAAATTTGGCATTAAAGATATACATGATGACGATGATGATGATGATGATGATGATGATGATGATGATGATGATGATGATGATGATGATGATGATGATGATGATGATGATGACGATGACGACGACGATGATGATGATGATGATGATGATGATAATAATAACAATAACAATAATAATAATAATAATAATAATAATAATAATAATAATAATACAAAAATAAAAAGAATGACTAATTTGAAATTCAGGCAAAAATTTAAGAGCAAATTCGAAATAAACACAAATATGCGAACCCCATTGAACACGCACATAACAGAGGGGGATCAAAAGGGAAATTACCCTTTTCCCCAAAATACTGCGTTTTAATAAGGATCGAAATGAAACAAAAATAAAGCATGCGGCCAAATTTAAAAGAAACAAAAAAATTGATTTAAACACGCTTCTAAAAATCGAAGGACCAATTGCGAAAATGGACCATTAAAAGTAAAAACACGGGATCCTGAGAAAACGAGTCGGGTCTCACGCGGGTAGCCTTACACGACATCGT
Source organism: Gossypium raimondii (assembly GCF_025698545.1). Taxonomy (NCBI): domain Eukaryota; kingdom Viridiplantae; phylum Streptophyta; class Magnoliopsida; order Malvales; family Malvaceae; genus Gossypium; species Gossypium raimondii. Next base: position 55,507,077 of record NC_068577.1, on the reverse strand, counting down.
TTTGGCACTGATGGCTTTACCTCAAAACGGTGCCGTTCTCCTTTAATACTTAAATCAAAATTTTTCTTGAAAAACCATTTCTATTTCATTGTTATGGCAGCAGCTAACGGTCATTTTATCTACATTTTCATTATAATTGTTTTAATTGTTTGAGTCTTAAACGCTGCGTTTTATAATTGTTTTAGTTTAGTTATACGGTGCATTTTATAATGTTTCTAAAACGATGTGTTTAGACCTTATTGTTGAATTCTGTTAGTTGGTTTCTATATACACCAAAACAGTATCGATTGGAGGTTATGAAATAAAAAAGCAAGTATTCTTCTGCTGACTTCTCTCTTCTATTTCTCTCAATTTCTTCTTCTTCCTCCCTATTTCTCTTTTGCTTTCTTTTCAGATCTCACTCCACAACAAAGGTATCAGAGCCGTCGATTCTCATGGCCGGGGATGGAGTAACCACCAGAATGCAGCGGGAATTAGGCACATTGCAAGGGGAGTTTTCGCAAATGCAAATAGAGCTCACTCAGTTGGATGCTCAAATTGATGCGCGATTAAAAGAATTTCAGGAAGGAATTAAAACAGAGGTACGTTCTGAAGTACGATCGGAGCTTCGTTCGGAGATCCAGTCTTTATTTGAACAATACTTTGGTCAGCATCTACCAGGGGCTGTCTCGGGTTCAGTGATCGGGAAGGGAAAAGGAGTTTTAGGTTCTCCTCCTGGGTTTCCAGCAAAGGAACCCTTAGTAGTGTCTCCTATGCATGATTTTGGTCATTCGAGCCTGTCTTCTCGGGGGGGTGTAGCTGAGGTTGAGCATTCTTCTTTTCGGGTTGATTGTCCTCATTTTGATGGAGATAATTTTAGGGGATGGTGGTCAAAATTGGAACAATATTTTGAGGCTGAGGGTGTGGGTGACCACGGAAAAATTAGGGTGGTTATGCTGCATCTTGAAGGGAGAGCACTAGATTGGCATCATTTCTTTGTACGTAGGCATGGAGGGTTACCATTGTTGACTTGGGAGGTGTATGCAAGGGGACTTAGAGAACGATTTAGATCTGAGACTTTTTTAGATCCTATGGCTGAACTAGTAACTTTCAAACAGCATGGATCAGTGGATCAGTTTCATGATGGATTCTTGAGTCTGCTAAATTAGTTGAATCTACCAGAACCTTATGCGTTAAGCATATTTATTAGTAATCTCAAAACTGAAATTGGCCAATATCTCCGTTTGTTTAAACCTCAAACATTGGTGGAGGCTTATAACTTAGCAAGACAAGTGGAGAACATTGTGTTAGGGTCTTTGAAAAAAGAGCCTCCTGTTAGTAGCGGAGTTCATACAGCAAGGTCTTTTTTCCCTACACCCAAATTGCAGCGTAATGGTGGAAACGTGGTTGCAGCAGGGGAACCTGTGAACAATAGTAAACCGGGGCAACGAATTCCTTCAAAATCCCTATCCCAGGCGGAGTTAGAAGATAGGAGGAAAAAGGGTTTGTGTTTTTGGTGTGGATTGAAGTATTCACCTGGCCACAAGTGTTCAAAATCTCAGGTGTACCAACTTGTAGTGGAGCTGTTAGGGGATTATAATGTTGATTCGAAGAGCCCTTCTCTTGAAGACTTCCAAGACTGTCCGTAGCAGTTAGATTCAGTGGACTAGGCTCTAGAGAGTCCTACTCATGTACTGTCGTTACATGCGCTGTAGGGGCTGCAAGGGCATAGCACTATGAAATTTCCTGCTGTTATTAATCATATGGAAGTGATCGTCTTGGTGGATTTGGGTAGTACCCACAATTTTATAGACTTCAAGGTGGCGAAACGGTTGGAGTTACCATTAGAATCGGGTCCTAATAAGAGAGTTATGGTGGCAAACGGAGTCCGACTATGTACTCAAGGGCTATGCAGGGCTGTTGGTTGGGAAGCACAAGGACATAAGTTCACAACGGATTTCTTAGTTCTATCTGTGAAGGGTTTTGATTTGGTACTTGGTATTCAGTGGGTATTATCTTTAGGTTCAATTGCGTGGAATTTTTCTAACTTGACTATGCAGTTTACTCATTTGGCACAGAGCTGTACTTTGCGTGGTACTGTACCGGGTTCTATGCACATTGTTCCTAGTCGAAAACTATCTAAATGCCTGAGCTTAGTGGGTAACGACCCTTGCCCAATGCTTTTAGCTTTTTGCGAGCAGACCACTTTGACCATGCGTCCAACGCAGTTGTCTTCCGATCTAAGTAGCCTGCTTATTGAATTTGAAGACGTTTTCCAAACTCCTACCAGTTTACCACCTCCACGGTTACACGATCACAAAAATCCTTTGATGGATGAATCCAAGGTGGTTAAGGTACGACCTTACAGATATCCTGTAATTCAAAAAACTGACATTGAGAAGCTCATACAGGAGATGTTGCAAGCTGGAATTATCCGAGACAGTAATAGTCCGTTTGCGTCTCCGGTGGTGATGGTTAAAAAGAAAGACGGTAGTTGGAGGCTGTGTGTAGACTATCGGCAGCTTAACCAATTGACGGTTAAAGACAGATTTCCTATTCTGATCATCGAGGAACTGTTGGATGAGTTGGGGGAGGCTCACTTCTTTTCCAAGTTAGATTTACGTTCGGGTTACCATCAAATTTGAATGTGTGAGCAGGATGTGCATAAAACAACTTTCAAAACTCATACCGGCCATTACGAATTTTTGGTAATGTCGTTTGGCTTGACCAACGCTCCATCAAGTTTTCAGTCACTTATGAATTCAATTTTTCGACCCTTTTTGAGAAAATCAGTACTGGTCTTTTTCGATGATATACTTGTGTATTCTCGGGGATGGAAAGACCATTTGACTCATTTACAGGAGGTATTACAGGTATTGAGGACCCATCAACTTTATGCTAAGCAATCGAAATGTATTTTTGGAGTTGTACAGGTGGAATATTTAGGGCATGTAATATCGAAAGGTACAGTTAGTATGGACCGAACTAAGGTAAATGGTGTGTTGGATTGGCCTATTCTGAAATCAGTTAAAGAGTTGCGGGGTTTTTTAGGGTTGTCGGGATACTATAGAAGGTTCATCAGAGGGTATGGACTTCTAGCCACATCCCTTACCACCTTACTTAAGAAGAATGTTCCATGGCAATGGTCAGAGGTGGAACAAATAGCTTTTGACCAACTAAAGGTAGCTGTGTGTCAAGCGCCTGTTTTAACTTTACCGAATTTTCAAGAACCCTTTTGTGTCGAAACGGATGCGAGCGGTCATGGGGTGGGAGCTGTCCTACAACAAAAGGGTAAACCGGTGGCATTTTTTAGCAAGGCATTAGGCGTCAAATATCAAGCTTTATCCATTTATGACAAGGAAATGCTTGCGGTAATTTTAGCTGTTAAAAAATGGCATTCTTATCTTATTGGAAGGCATTTTTTTATTAAAACAGACCACCAAAGCTTGAAGTTTCTGATTGATCAGCAGGCTATTACACCATTCCAACAGAAATGGGTCGCTAAGATGTTGGGTTATGATTACTCGATTGTTTACCGCAAGGGGGCTCAAAATACAGTGGCTGATGCGTTATCTAGGAAACCCCTTGACCCTGATTCTCAGTTGCTGCAATGTGTGGGGAATGTTGAGCCGGATTGGTCCACGATATGGGAGCGTATCATTGAGTCATACACAACAGATGAGAAGCTTTTTCAATTGTGTCAGGACGTTCGAAATCAGCCTCAAATGCACCCAAAATATTCATGGCATGGTACATTTCTTCGCCGGTTGGGCAAGGTCGTGGTCGGTAATGATTCTCAACTTCGAAGACATATTTTTAGTCTTTTCCATGACACAGCCTTAGGAGATCATTCAGGGGTCCATGCCACCCGTAATAGAATTTTAGCATATTTGTATTGGAAAGGGTTGTCGAAGGACGTTAAATAATGGGTACGTGAGTGTGTTATTTGTCAGCGTTGCAAAGCTAAAAATTCTGCTTCACCAGGATTATTGCAGCCCTTACCTATACCAGACCGGGCGTGGAGTGATGTCAGTATGGACTTTATTGAGGGTCTTCCACTATCACAGGGTAATTCGACCATCTTGGTCGTGGTAGATCGTTTGACCAAATATGGTCATTTTATTGCATTGGCTCACCCCTTCACTGCTCTTACTGTGGCTCACGCATATCTTACTCATGTTTATAAATTGCATGGAATTCCTGAGTCTATTGTGTCTAATAGGGACAAAATTTTCCTAAGTTCGTTCTGGCAGGAATTGTTCAAACAAATGGGCGCCAAATTGAAACGATCTACGGCATACCACCCTCAAACGGATGGCCAAACTGAAATTCTTAACAAAGGTCTCGAAGGGTATTTGAGATGTATGGTAGGTGAGAAACCTTCTACTTGGTCAGCTTGGTTGCCATTGGCTGAATGGTGGTACAATACTACCTATCATTCGGCTATCTACACTACTCCGTACGAGGCTATTTATGGGCAAGTACCACCTCTCCACTTACCATATGTGGCGGGGGCTTCTCCGGTGGCTACGGTGGATAGAACATTGCAAAATAGGGAGGCTATGCGCAAGGTTCTGAAGTTCCATCTCACTCGGGCACAAGATCGGATGAAACAGATGGCTGACAAACGAAGGTCTGAACGTGAATTCCAGGTAAGCGATTTGGTTTACTTGAAGCTGCAACCATATCGTCAACATTCCCTGCGTAAGTTTAAAAATCAAAAGTTAGCACCTCGATATTTTAGACCTTTTCCGGTAGAAGCTCGAGTCGGCTAGGTTGCTTACAAACTCTCGCTACGATCATCGGCTCGTATTCATCCTATTTTTCATGTTTCACAATTGAAGAAGCATATAGGCTCAGCGGTGAGTGCTTCAAATTTTCCACCGATTGGGTTTTATGGCACTCTTCTTAAGACACCCGTGCGAATTCTGGATAGGCTTTTAGTTAAACAGGGGAATCATGCTGCTGTGGAGGTCCTGGTCGAATGGGCGGACACCTTTCCGGAGGATGCTTCATGGGAGAAGCTTCAGGAGCTTCAACAACGCTTTCCAACGTTTGATCCTTGAGGACAAGGATATTTTTGCAGGAGGGGCAATTGTTATGGCAACAGCTAACGGTCATTTTATCTACATTTTCATTATAATTGTTTTAATTGTTTGAGTCTTAAACGCTGCATTTTATAATTGTTTTAGTTTAGTTATACGGTGCCTTTTATGATGTTTCTAAAACGATGTGTTTAGACCTTATTGTTGAATTCTGTTAGTTGGTTTCTATATACACCAAAACAGTATCGATGGGAGGTTATGAAATGAAAAAGCAAGTATTCTTCTGCTGACTTCTCTCTTCTATTTCTCTTAATTTCTTCTTCTTCCTCCCTATTTCTCTTTTGCTTTCTTTTCAGATCTCACTCCACAACATTCATTCTTTTAAGAGGAAAGCAGAGGAGAAATGGGGTTCTCTGCTAGGGTTTTATACCCTGCCCAGGCAGCCGCCATGCCCACCGTGGAGCCACCGCAAACGGTGCTCGAAGCCATGTAAGCCGTTCATTTTCTTTCTTTATTATTTTCTTTAAAAAATGAAACAAAAAGTATATATAAGTAGTAAGAAGAAAACTCGAAGAGCAAAATAAAAAACAAATCACCTCCAAAAATCTTTAGATTCTCTGTTTTTGTATTTTTAATACTCTTTTCGATACTACTCCTCTCCCTCTTTACAAAATCATCATTCGGTCTTTATAGCCGAATCTTAGAGAAAAAAATAAAAAAATCCCTTAATTCTTGCTATATTTTTTGTTATTATTTGCTATTCGTGGTTCGTTACAGTGCGTCTTTGGAGGAGAACGTCTTGCGACGTCTTGTGAGTGGGTGCTACGACGGAGGCGAGCAAAGGGGCGATTCTATGGCCGGTTTGTTGCCACTGCTTAGGGTTTCTGCTGTGTTGTGTTTTTGTTGAGGACCACATTGCAGTTGGGCTAGGGTTTAGGTTAGTGGGCTAGGTATTGGGTCATTTGGGTTTGGGTTATTTGTAAAAATAGACTGTTTATTGTTTTATTTTTTGATGTTTATTTATTTTGGGTTTTAGATTGGGCCCTGGGCAAAGTTGAGTATTACACATAGCATATTCATTCCAAGGAAATTACTAACACATATCATAAGTCAATAATACTTCCATCATTTTCCCCATTACTTAACCGTAATATAAGACTATTCATTTCATATTCAATCAAAACCAAATAATAGAAAATTATATCAACTTTTGAGACTACATTTTCATGCATATACTAAATACATCATATAACTATGATACACATATTGCTTTCAAATAGGCTCAAATATAGCTAATTTATACAACTATTAACAAATATGCCAAACACATCACACTTATATATCATAACCGAAATTTTGCATAAGCTTAAGCATCATATATATATATGTATATATATATATATATTCATTAGACCAAAAGCATAAAAACCAAGCTTAACCAAAATGAATAAGCCATTTTCGCATGACTCATATTTACATACCCAAAAATCAAGTATAATAACTAGCCTATCCATGCCATAAGTTCGAATTCAACTTAATAATATACCGAAAGGAGTCGATAGAGACTTCTCTGATGATCCCCGAGCTCATAACCAACCTTCAAAATCTAAAAAAAAAAACAAAGAGCAAATAGACACGGTAAGCTTTAACAGCCTAGTAAGTCATAAGCAATGGAAACGTTTAATCATATACAAAATTAATCTAGTCAAATCGAAATAATCTATTAATAATCCATGTACATTTCCAACTTATAATTTCCTAAGTCAAAATATATAAAATTTGCATAAATTCTCCTTTGGCCAAATACTCATTCAAATATTAGTACACTTAACCATTACTTTTTATAATACATTTACATCATTAGGCCAAATATATATATATATATATATATATATATATATATATATATATTCACATATACTATCACATAATTCACATTAACATATAACATTATACCACCAATTCAACATTCATCTTATCTTAATTTTTTTTATAACTTAGTATGAGTACGTACCTGATCCTTTCTAGCTCGATTTTACACTCGATCTTAACTTACTATTGCCCGTTGAACCATTCGAAATTAAAAAGGATACTCGGATAATCGAACATTTCGTACAACGCCATCGTCCCAGACGTGGTCTTCCATGTAATCACATATCGATGCGACTATCCCAGAAAAGGTCTTACACGTAAGTCACAAGTTGATGCCAACGTCCCAGACGTGGTCTTACACGATAACACATAACAAAATTCTATTTCATGACATATGTATCCTAAATATTCCTAAGGTTCGCATGGGACTTTCGGACGGTGTAACTCAATTGAATCAATCTCGTAACCATATTTCCTAAGCTTATACACTTTCTGCCAATACATATTTATATTCATAAAATTCAATTCAGCATATAAAATTTACATATATTCAAAATTAACAGCATTTATATGCTATAGACTTACCTTGGATATCGACGGACGGAAATAAACGACTATTCGATTATTTTTGTTTTTTCCCGATCCAAATCCAATTTCTTTGGTTCTTGATCTAAACATATTCAAATTAAACTCATTCAAATATTATTCCACTCAATTTCACCCAAAAACACATAAATGGACAAATTACCATTTTGCCCCTAACATTTAACACTTTTTACAATTTAGTCCAGATTGCACAAAACACAAAACATGCAAATTTTGCACACATCATGCTTAGCCCGAATCTTCACCATTCTCATAAAAGTCCATGCATTTCATTTATTTCACATTTTAATCCCTCAAAATATTATTTTCACAATTTAACCCAAATTACTCAAATTTATCAAAAATCCAAAGACAAAACATTATAATCTATCACATATCTTTTATTTTCTATCAACAAATAACAAAAATCACAAGCTATCATCAATAGAAAAACACAAAATCATCATCAAATTAAAAAATTACAACATGGGCTTTACAGATTTCATAGCAACGATCTCAAAAACGTAAAAATTATCAAAAACCGAGCAAAAACAAATCTTGAATTAAGCTTGATAGTAGCCAAAACCTAAAAAGCCATGGATGATTTTCTTTCTTTGCTATATTCGGCCAACAAAGATGATAATGGCTTTATTTTATGCTTTTGTTTTATTTAATTATCATATAATTATTTATTTTCATTTTTAACCTTTATAATTTTATTCCATTTCCACTAACTCATGTCCAAAAGTGTCCATGCATGAATTAAATGGTCTAATTGCATCATAAATACCTCATGCTATAAAGACATCAACAATTCGGCCCTTACATATTTAACTATCAACTTTTTCATCTTACGCAATTGAACATTTTTATTAAATCAGCACTCAAACGACAAAATTAAAACATGAAAATTTCATGGATATAAATTCACATAGTATAAACACAAATAATAATATTTAAATATTTTTCTGACTCGAATTTATGGTCCCAAAACTACTGTTCTGATTGTAAGGCCAAAAACTAAATAAAATAAAACCAAATAAAACTAATAAAAAAGTCCATTTACAAAAGAGGCCCAAATAGCCCAAAATAACAAAACCTTAAGCGGCCCGTTGGCCGACAACCTAAACTCATTCTCAGAAACCCTAGCTCCCATGTGCGCCGCTCCTCATTGGGCACTCCGCTCTCGTCTCGTCCCGAGGCCTGACCCTCTCTGTCGATGTTTCACCAAAATAGCAAGGGGATCTGCCCCTCCATCGTCATTGACTCCACCACCTGCAAGAAAAGAGAAAGACAAAAGCAGAGAAAGAAACAGAGAAAAAGCAGTAGCACAAGAACAATGTAATACGGCTATAAAAGCCAAACAAATGAATGTAATTGAGGGACATCAAGAATCAAATATTAAGAGAACAAACATCAGAAATAAAAGCAAAGGTTACTGTTTTTCGATTTTTTTATTTTATCATTTTTTTCTTCTTTTTAAATCAGTTTTTTCTTTTAAAAAAACTATTAATAAAATAAAAAAGGGAGAAGGTTAAGGGCCTTCCTTTTTAGTTTTGGGGGTCGAAAACCCGAATCTTCGGGTTTATTTTTGGACCCGGTCAAAAGGGGACCTTCTCGAGCCGCGTCGGCCCTTGGCCACGGTGGCCACACGGTGGACCGCCGTTGAGGTTGGCGCCGGAGTTCGGGGGGCCAAAAAGAGGTGGAGGCTCTCTGTCCTTTTTTTATTGTTGAGGCTGCTAAAATGTAATTAGGTTTTTTTTTAGGGTTTTTAAAGACTCTGAAACGGCGCTGTTTTGGCCTGTTTCATTCGGCCTCAAAACAATGTCGTTTTGAGGCCATTTGACTCGACCTGACCCGTTTACCAGGAAGATCCGCGTGTTTTGTGACTAGGGTATAATTGCTACCCTAGTCCTTCCGCTTTTCTTTGCGTTTTCAATTGAATATCTTTCACTTTTGCAATTTCACCCCGTTTTTTCCTTGTATTTTCAATTCGGTCCTTACTGAAACGCTATGTATAGAATGGACCGGGATATTTACTGTTTTGGTCCTTTCTTTTCTGTGCGTTTCCTGATTTGATCCCCAAACAATATTTAGTTTCGTTTTCTCACCCTTAAATTTATTTCTGATTTCTATTTAATCCCTTTCGTATTTTTTATTTCTTTTAACTATTAATTTTTGTTTTATTTATATTTTCATTTATCTTTATATATATACGTTATTTTAATATGCGCTATTATTTTTATTATCATATATTTTTATTAAAACTAATATATTATTATTATTATTATTATTATTATTATTATTATTATTATTATTAGTATTAGTATTAGTATTATTATCAATATTATTGTTATTATTGTTATATCTCCATTTATACTTATTTATGAAAATTGTAAATATATTTGTCTTATTATATTATTATTATTATAATTACTCATACATATATATATACGCACATATATTTTATGTTTTTATATTTATACAGACACATACGTTTTTTATTCTATAACTTTAAAATATATATACATAAATATATTCTTTTATATGTACTTTATAATCTTAAAATATACGTATACTTATATACATTTTATAATACACATATGTACATATATTATAATTTATATTTATACATATATATTTGTTATATTTCACAATTTTAAAATATGCATATGTATAACCTATTTATATACATGCATATATACATATTTTTATATTTTATATGTTTTATAATTTATACACACGACTATATATACCTACATACACATCTTCTTTTCATAAATATATATATACCTATTTATATATTTTTATATTTTGAAAAGTGCCCTTTTATATATTTTTTATTTTATAATTTATATACACATACATCATTTATATATTTTACGTATATCCTTGTTGTCTTGTTTTTATATTTTATAATTTCCACATACATATATATGTACATATTTATATTTTAATATTTTTATCACTTTGTTCATGTTCATTTTAATTATTTATTCATGTTTTCATTATTAGTTTTAAGAGAATATTTCAATCTAATTTGTTCATATGTTTGTTATTCTACATGTTATTAATTTGTCCTCTTTATCCATTCATTTTTATTGTTGTTGCTTGTATTATTTTTTACTATCGCATTTAATATTGCTTTGTACGCATATTTACCTCGTGTTTCATTTCCACTATTCCAAATTAGATTAATTTATCTCGACGCAAAAGTTTCAACTTTTGAATAAGCAAAATTTCGTGTTTAGATTCGAGAGGATTGAGCCCTAACGTATTGGGTTCCAATTTTCTTCGTTGAATCTAATAATCGAGAATGCTCTTTAATAATAATAATAATAACATAAAAAGCCCATTGTCGGGGATTCAATACGTTGTGTCCTAACGCATTGGATATGACACATTTTTTTTCGAGATGAGGATTTAAAAAAAAAAAAAAAGCAATATTCAATGTTTAGAATTTTGAGAAATTGTGCCCTAATGTATTGGGTTGCGATTTTTTCATCTGACTTAAACAATTGAATATCCTTTTAAATTTTATTGCGTGAGTTTTTTTGGACAAGCTCATTTTTGAGGAGGTGAAACATAATGCCCTAACTCATTGGGTGTGACATTTTCTCTCTCCGAAATGAGAGGGCCTTAACGGGTAATTTGATTTATACAGATTTTTTAGGATCGTATTTTTAAAACTCTTCAAAGTTTCAAATCTTCGACACTAAGACACCAATTAATCAACTAGGTACCAATTTTTGGGCGTTACGAGGGTGTTAATCCTTCCTCGTACGTAATCGACTCCCGACCATTTTTTTTCTGAATTTCGCAGACCAAAAGCATTGTTTTAATAAATCTAAACCGTTTATTAAAAGCAACTATTTTTCGAGGTGACCCAATCACACCTCATAAAAAAAGATTGATGGCGACTCCCATTTTCATTTTCGTTTTCAAAATCCAAGTCGACCCCGTTTTCACAAAAAAAATGGTGTCAACACTGATTAGGGTCAAAACCGGACTGTTACAATCAATATGTCAACTTCTTTTTCTAGATTTTCATAAGTTACATTTACTTTTATCAAAATTTTGATATATTTGGAAGGTCATTAAAGATTATAGTTCTATATTTGGGTATAGGATAGACGTTCTTGAAGAAAAATGAACATTTATACTTTTGCTTTGACCGCATATTCATGGGCATTTGCATCTTGCCTTCTCAAAGGGAGTACTTTATCAACTATTAGTTATCGGACTGTTATCTTGCGATTCAAGGTAAATTGAATGATAATGATGATTATGAAGAGAATTAAGATAAGAAAAATGTTTGATAAACATGTTTTTGTTTAAGCCACGTTAAAGAAGAATATCAGAGTTTACGAAATCTTTAGTATACTTCATACTTATGAAAGTACCTTAATCTAAAAACATGATTAGCCCTTTTCACTATTTAATAAAATCTGTGGTATTCTTTGTTGTTTCATTTCATATATGGCATTTGTCTGATTTAATATCATTTTCATTTTAATACCAATTTATGGAAAAATGTTATGGGAAATGAAGAAAAAATTATACTAAAGATAACCTTATGCTATAGTGTCATGATGGAAAATGTATTTTTTCTTCAAACTATTTGGTTTTACGATTTTGTCCATAAAAAGTAACTCATAAGTTGAAAGTGATTCGACATTTATATCTCAAGACTAATTCTAATATTCATGACTTTTCTCTAAAAACATGATACATAACTTACTATAAACTTATCATGTATCCGGATGCTAATATGAAGTACCTAAAGAAAACTTTAGAGTAAGAGCAACTATAGTTTGATGTTTAAATTTGAAAATTATTACGTAAATTATTCAGCCTTTTTTTCACATTCCCTATTTTTTTTTTCATCTTCCCTTAGAGAAATTTAATGGTGAAGCTTTGATGAATAAAAAAAAAAAAAGGGATAAATTGTTTAAAGGCTTGATATGTAGGGGTAGGGGGTTCTACCACGGATTTTAGCACACTCTTTTGAGTATCACAAATGTTTCTTTGTGTGTGATTGGTGTTGGTAGGCAAATGGCTCTCTCATCTTTTAATCCAACGAACACTCACCAGTTACCACCTTCATTCCATCGGAGAACAAGGAAAAAGGGAAATTGCTTAAAATGAAAAAATCCAATTGCGTTTGCCGGGAGTCGAACCCGGGTCTATTGCTTGGAAGGCAATTATCCTAACCGTTGGACTACAAACGCCTGGTGCTGCAGCTGTCAAGTAAACTTGAGTTTTAAATATCTTAATAGGCTTTCTATGTCCCCCAATTATATTGGTAATAACATTTCTCCAGTCCCTCTCAATTTTGATATTGAGAAAATTAGTCCTTCTAAAAGATTTTGAGCAATTTAATCCCTATCAATTTTGAAAAGCAACAAATAAAATCAATTAATCACAATAAATAGACTTTTCGCAATTATATATAATTTTGATTGATTAGTGTTGTTATATCCTCACCCAGCGCAACACGTGGCACTACAAGAAGACACCCGAGGACGGCTCAAGTTCATTCTATATGTGTTTTTTTATTAATTTTTTATAAATTATTAATATTTTATTTTTATTGTTTTGAATCTTTTACATATTTGAATCTTTTTTTAATATTTTTAATATTTATTTTTTTTATAATTTTACACTCATATAAAATAAATTTAAATAAATAATTATCTAAATTTAAATGAACCTGAACAATAATTTATCCACTATCAAAGTATCCTAACCGTTGGACTACAAACGCACTATCAAAGTATCCTAACCGTTGGACTACAAACGCCTATTGGCACAATCCACAGGTAAATTTAAATCTCAATATATAGAAAGGCTTCTTATGTATATTGTTAAAAGCATCTCTCCACTCTTTCTCAATAATTTTGACTAACTTAACTTCTATCAGTTTTAAAATTCAGCAAATAAAAGTAATTAATTATAATAAATATTTTTTTGTCAATTATATAAATTTTATTCAATTAGTGTTGTTATACCCTCATCCGACATAACACGTGGCATTACACGTGCCTCCTCTTTACGCTGTCCGTAGGGGTTCTTTATCAGCTGTCAATTACCGGACCACTACCTCGTGATTCAACAGCATCCAAGCAAACCGGTGATGCGAGTGATAACGATGAACATGAAGACAATCAAGATAAGAAAATGCCAGGTAAACATTACTGACAGTATCATGACATTCTTTGTTGCTTCGTGTACTAATCATTTATCAATCATTGACAACTGAGGAATATGCATTTTCTTGGTTTCTATATTGGTATAGCTATTGATTATTCGATCTCGGATTAGTTTCAGAGACTTATTCGGTTTAATGCCATTATCATTCTTCAAACCAACTAATGGAAAAAGGAGAAAAGAAACTTTATTATTTTTGAGACTTCAAATTTACTAATTTTAATATTCTCCCTTGAATGCTAATTATAATGATAAATTTAAGTTAAATTGATAATATAATTGTAACACTAATTAAATGGTAACTGATTTAATATAATATATATTATTAATAATTAATATACTCAACTGTAACTCAAACCAATAAGAACTCTATGATAAAAAATTATTGATATGATTTTATCTAATATTTTTAACCATATAGTTCAAATGAAGAAAAATTCTATTATTTTTAAAAAATAATTATTTATTTAATGCTTATTTAGTACTTAAATGAACATTAAAGGATATTATCGTCGATTCAAAAAAATTAAATTCTTACTTTTATATATATTATAGATTAAGACAAGCTTAAAAATAACGGCAATTTGTTCCATATAAACCAACTAAATTGTGTTTAATATTCACAAAAAACCAATGCGAATGTGGATACTTTCATAATGCTTAGATCCTTGGTACTTTTTATGGAAAATTAATTCTTTCAAATTGGAATGATGAATGGAGAGAAAATGAGAGAGATATGTGTATGTTAGTTTCAAAATTATACATTTTTTAAATATTTTGTTTTCTTTCTTGTTATTTCTCAACTCTACTAAGCAATGGTTAGAAAGATAATTACATTTTCTATCAAATTTTCTTTCCTACCAGAAAATTTATATTTTCAATTTTTCTACCACTTCAATTTTTATTTATTTTTGGTCTACCAAGCAAAGCATTGAGTAAAAAAAAAAAAGAAACAATGTTTTTTTTGAATTTCAAAAAAAAAAAAACAATGTTGATGTCAATATTCAGGGGTTAAAATTTCAAGTTACAAACTATGTTTTAAAATTTTAAAAGAAATTATTAATATGTAAGAATAACATTTTTTATTTTTTATTTTGTAATTTGTATTTTTAAATTTTATAAATATATTTTAATTCTTTAGAATTACTTTTTTTATAATCATGATCGAATCAATAAAGTATGTAATTTTTAAAAATTAAATATGTTATAATATTAATTTTATAACAACCGCATCATTTCTCCATCACAAAATAAACAATTAATAAAATTAAACTAAAAAATACAAACACAATTAGTTGATGCTAAACCATAAAGAGAAAAGATAAATATGCATAAAGCTAAAAGTTGATACATATCCAAAGCAACAGCTCACTTCTTAGAATTACAACTGAAATCCAAATGCAAATAAAGTAAATGTCTTCCCTGCCCTGCCTCAACCTCTGCTTCATTCTTCCATCTCTATCTTCATATTTCATTCATGCAATGTTTCCAAACACAATGAGTACTTAACAAACTTTAAACATACAAAATTTCCAACCAAAACCATGCTGTTAGAACGGACTATTCTGGACAAAAGCCACGTCTCTACTCTACTCTAAACGGAAAGATAATATGGAATCGAATCTGACAGAGAAATTAAAATTTTATCACACACCTCATTCTTCATTAACAAATAATAACCTTTTGGATGTGAGCAATTTTGTGCCAATCTTCACCCCCATTTTCTCTGTATCTTTTGCTCAACTCCGAACATCCGTGAATTCTCAATTCTCTAAGGTTGGTGAGGCAGTCTATTCCCTCTGGTAGAGCTGAAAAGTTTCTGCAACCCACAATCTCAAGTTTATGAAGAGAAGTGAGATTCAGTAGCCATGCTGGTAGAACGGACAAATTTCGACACTCCATAATTCGTAATTACTGCAAAGTGGAAGATCCTTGAAGAAGCAATCGTGGCAAATCTCCTAAGGCAAGTAATCCGATGAGTGAGAGAGTTTTAAGGCTCAACTGAAGGTCTTTGTCTTCTTCCTCTTCGGGTTCCATTTTCAAATTGATTCGATGGCACATCACTATTTCAAGGTGTTCTAACTTGGTTAGGAATTTCAGGCTCCGTGGCAATGAGACAAGTTTAACACAACCACCCAGGACAAGTGTCCGAAGTGACTTCAGATACTGCATTCCTTCAGGTAAACATTCTAATTCCATACAGTACCTCAATTCCAAGTATTGAAGAGAAGTCCAACATCCTGCTCGTATTTCTTTCAAATGAGTAGCTGTAATGGTTATTACTAGATGTCTAAGCTCAATCAACCTTTGCACGCTGTCAGGCAACTGCTTCAAACCAGTATCTCCCAAATTTAACGATTGCAAGCTGCGAAGCTTATCGAAAGATCTCGGGAGTTCATCTATAATCCAACATCCGACCAAGTCAAGTTCTCGTAAGTGCTTCAAGGTACCAATGGAATTCGGTAAAGCCGTCAATAGTGACTGCCTTATTTCTAATGCTCGTAGATACTTGAAATTGGAGACACACAGATTTATAAGTGATTCATGAGTAGTCCTTGATCCCTTTAAAGCATCTTGGATGATTACTGTTCGAACATTTTTCATTTCCTCCAAAACACGTGGAACTCCAACCAACTTCTCATCACATAATAATAAATGTCGAACATTTTCATCATCCGTTTCTGTTTCCGAATTCACTGTTTTACATTCTTTTTGAGACACATCTAATGCAAGATCATGTACCAGATCATGCATTTTGAAGGTAAAAACCAACCCAAAATCGTGCCCCATTTCGATGAGGCACCTTGACTGTAATTCATTCAAATATCGTTTGCCAACATCCTCCCACTCTTGATTTTGCTTTGGATGCTCAAGGAGTCCATTCGCCATCCAAAGACAGATAACTCTATCACTAGAATAGATCTCATCCTTTTTGTACAAGGACAAAAAAGCAAGACATCGTTGCAAATGAGATGGCAAATGATTGTAACTCAACTTCAACACTGGTAAAATATCGTTTTCATGTTGCTCAAGTCTCCATATTTCACTCTCTCCTATATAGATCCAATCAGATTCATCTGTTTTCTGAAACAGTAGGCTTCCCAATGTTCTTACTGCCAAAGGAACCCCTTTGCATTTTTTCACAATCTCCTCCCCGATTCTAATGAGATTTGGATAATGTCTCTCATCACCATCATTAAAAGCCCATTTTGTAAATAAGGTCAAACAGTCTTCAAGACGGAGACCTTTCAATTCATAAGGGGGAATTGAACTCATTATCGAGGCAACCTTCAAAGTCCGAGTAGTTACGATAATTTTGCTTGGAGAAAATCCATCCGTTGATCTCAACAAATTTCTTAACTCAACCCATTTTGCTTTATTTTCATTCCACACATCATCCAGGACGAGCAAGAACTTCTTATCATTCAAAAGGCTTCTCAAACGAGCTTGCAAGGCGTCAAGTGTTGAATCATCACATCTTTCTTCTTTATTTACAGACTGAATAATCAGCTTGAGCAATCTAGAAAGATCAAATTCCTCAGAAACACAGATCCATATCTTCAAAGGAAAAAGGCTAGTAACTCGATCATCATTGAATGCTAATTGATCGAGCGTGGTTTTTCCTAAACCCCCAAGTCCAACAATGGGAATGACAGGGACATTTTGATCCTCACTTGGTTTCATCAACATACTAATTATGTTCTCTTTATCCTCATCTCTACCAATAACATCAGAAGAATCCACAAAAGAGATGGTCTCTCTGCGAAAAACATGTCTACTGTCGTTACACTGACTTAGAGCAAAGCTGTTCCACTCAGTGGCCAGTTCGCCTAGTCTCCGATTGATGTCTTTGATTTTATGACTCATTTTTGAAGAGAATGAAAGAGGCAAACAACAGGAACCTAAAACTCGCACCTTTAAGTTGTTGATGACGGGATGACTGATGGCGTCCTGTTTCCGGAGAGCTTCACACTTGAAATTGTCAATAACGTCCTCAGCATCGTAAAAGATGTTTCTGAGCTTCCACATACAGAGGCGCAGCTTTTCATTTTGGTGCTGTTGCCGCTCGGCATCCAAGAGCACAGCTTTAATGCTGAACATGGTGTCCTCCAGCTTTTTCAGATCGGTTTTGACATTAAACGCCAAGCGAACTTCGTCTACAGTGAGACCGACAATTTGCTCGACAACCCTTTCTGCAATATTGAACAGAAACGTTTCCGCCATAATTGAATTTCTAGAGCAAAGCTTGAATGATTGAGGGGAAGGAAGGCAAATGAATGATTGAGGCACTCAATAATGATTTTATTTTTTTCAGCCAAATATCTGCTTTTGATTGTTGACTAGGCTTCACAGTTGACTTGGCTGTAACTTAACTACGCTGTGTTGATAAATTAAAAAAACAAAGAGGTAATCTATCAAAATAAACATTTTTATTTAATTTAGGTTACATTTTAATCACTTATGTTTAAAATATTATTTTTAGTTACTTTTGTTATCATTTTATAAAGAAAACGGTCACTCTATTGTTAACATTTAAAACTCATTTTAACTGTTATATTGGACTATCGTTTGAGAAATAACAAATTTTAACGGTAAAGTGATGATTTCGTTAAAAAATATTAATGTAAGTGGCTAAAATGTAACATTTCAAACAATAATAACTAAAATGTAACTTGAGGTAAACAAAATAACAATTTTGATAATTTATCCATTAAAAGGTATATGGATTAAAATATTATTTAAATTAAATTCATAAATTATATATGGTAATATAATTTAAATATTTGTTTTGGATTGAGAAAATGTTTTTTAGTAAAAATAAAATTTAAACCTCCTTTTGAAACTTAAAAGATAAAGATGGGGCTTCTTTGAAGTTTTAGGAATAAAGTAAATAAATATAAGTCTCCTTTTACCAAAATAAATATAAGTTAGATAAATACATGGTTTGGCTTTAATGGGTATAAGAAGTATTTTATTTAGAGTTCATAAATGATTAAATTTACGATAAGTATCTTAATAGCAAGTCTTCTCCTTTGATCGATAAGTCAATTATAATAATCGAGGATGCCTTGGACTATTAACCTTTCTATGTATAAATTTATTGCAAGAACGTCTAACAACTAACCTTTATTGAATGAATAACTACGAAACACGAGTCCACGATTTAACTCTGATAACCTTGTGAACTAGAATGGCTCAACTTAAACCAATGGCCTCAACCGTTTCAAAACTGATTGCTATTTCCTCCTAACAGAATCTAACTAACTACTTAATTAGACATGCCAATGTGTTCTTCAGTAGATTGAATACGATAAACGATCAACTCAGTATTTCTAACTGTATGCCTATCAATACTGAATCAACAAACTCTTTTTAACTTGATGCCAATATAATTTTGTGAGAAAATGAAGTTTATCTCCTAAACTGAAAAAATAATAAACACTGGAACGAAAGTTTTGAAATGCAAGTTTAGATCTCACCGCTATCTATAGGGTTATTTATTAGCTTAAAATAAAAAGGTAAATGGTGCAATACTACACAAGTAAAGAAAAGAGTTAAAACAGAATTGAGAACAAGGAAGTAAGTTCAATTCTCCATTCCATTCTCCCTTCCTTGTACCTAGCCTAAAACCTTAATTCTACTTATACTCATCAATCTAATATTGAAGAGTTATTTAAAATAAAATTAAAAGTATTTATTTTACAAATAAATCCAAAATAAAAGCTCACAACTTTTACAACAGCTTGCATTTTCGACTTTTTTAATTTTTCGAGTTTGCTTTACACCTAATCAAAAATCAAATAATAGGTCTAAAATTAGTAGCATCTCATTCAAGAATTTATCAAAATTAAGCGTGATAAACATGTAAATTGGATGTATTATCACTTTTCATATCAAGTTTAATATTATTTATCATTTATTATTTTATAAACTTTTCAGAATATTATATTAAATTAAAATAAATAGTAAATCAAGTAATTTATGTAGAATTAATGATGTACAAGTCATTTAAAAATATATGATGAATCGTAAAACCATTATTGAATCAATCGGATATATGAATGTATATGTCATGGTGTATAAGTAATTTTAGGAGCATTTATCAGTTGTATATTTCTCCATTGATGGTTATAATCTTGTAAATTCCTCTAATTATGAATTAAGTCGATACTTGAATTGATTAAATTATAGAACTTATCAATTAATTGTTGATTTAATTAAATTATACTATGTAAAAATGTAGACAAATAAACTTGTATATACATGTGTCTAACTACAAACATAATTGATTGAATTATCTAATTATCAATTAATAATTGATTTAATTGAATAGGTTATGTATAAATGTAATCTCATTCATTTGTATACACATGTTTCTAATTATGCCCTAATTTGGGCTAGAAAAAGTTGTAAGGACCAAAGTGAAAAAAAATAGTATATTTTAGAGATTAAATGATGCATTAAGCCAAATTGGTAATCATAAAGAGAAAGGAAGGATGAGAAAACATAAATATGCATAAAGTTAAGAGTTACAAGGCATAGCATGAAGCCATTTGAGATGTCAAACAAACATTACAATTAAGCCATTTGAAATCTCCAAAGCAAAAGCTAGAGTTACTAGAATTACAATTCTAAACTGTGAAATCTAAATGCAAATAAAGTAAAAGTCTTGGGTGGCCTGCCTCAACCTTGCCTTCATTCTTCCATCTTCATCTTCACATTTCATACATGCAATGTTTCAAAGCGAACTTCGTCTACAGAGAGATGGACAATTTTGGCGAGAACCCTTTCTGCAATATCGAAAAGAAACGTTTCCGCCATAATTGAATTTCAAGAGCAAAGAAAGAAGAGAGGCAGTACAGCATTCAAGAAAGACCCTTCCTTTTTTCTCTTTTTCTTCTTTTTTTGTGGTAAGAAATCAAACAAAGAACTTCTTGTTGTAGCCCGAAATTCGAAAAAAGAAAAAAACAAAAACAAGCCTTCCTGTTCGACGTGCCTGTGACTTAACCTGCTAACGCTAACATATTGTTCGGGTCCTTGAAATCTTGTAGGAAAGAAATTATCAAACCTATGAATATTTTATAGGGGGAAGTGTAACTTTGTAAAGATGTAACATCAACTATTCATGAATTTGAAATATAAATAGTAAAATTATTAAAGAAATAAACAAATTTGGGTTATAAAATTCTTAGGAAAAATAAGATTTTGCCTTATTAATACTCTTCATTTTGTTTTACAAAATTAATCTATTTAACTGTTCATAAATACTAATGCTTCAAGATCCTTGAATACTCTTAATAATATCTTAAGACTAATAATTATCAAATGTTACTTTAATTTTTAGTACTAGTATTAATATTTTATTTTTGAAGAAGAATAAAAAAATTGTTGTTGATGTGTATTTAATTAATTAACATTTACATTGGTGTATTTTATTAACTTTTGTTAAGATGTTAGATTCCTTTCCAACCACCTTCATTCTTTGTGTACTTCACCCTGTTATTGGCTTCATGAATTTCCACAAAAAGCTTCTCTAACTTAGATTACCATTTATCCTATATAATACAATTTCTCTCTCATAGGATGTGATTTGCTGGATTTATTTATTGCGTTAAGTTTTGTCAAAATTTTAAGCTCGATTTGAAAATTAGATTTAATATTTTATCTAAATTAACTTAAATAAAAATGTTAAAATTCAGGCTTAATCCAATGTGGCAAAATTAAAATTTTTCATATTAAAAAATCTAAACAATTAATACATTAAAGATACTAAAATAGTAAATTAAATGTTTCCTAAAAATTGGAAAATAAATTAAAAATATTTATACTTAAATAAAAAATACCTCTAAAATAGTAATAAAATTAGCAATAAAACAAGATTTCTTCTATCCAAAAAATGGTAACAAATCAATGCGATAACAAGAAAATAGTAGATTTCTTTTGTCTTTTTGCTAATTCAAATCAAACCGAGCTTGGGCTAAAAAAATTTTACTCGAGATCCAACCTAATTTTTAAACAATTTTTTTGTCTAAACTTATTTTTTGAACCTATATTTTTTCCAAACCCTCCCAATTTAGCTAGATTCATCCTTGCATTCATGTGAATCTTTCAACAATCATATTTTCAGTTTGTTGGCTCCGTACCTTGTATCAAAACTTTCATCTTTTTGTTAAAAGTCTAATAAAGAGTAACCCCAACACTCCCCCTCGCGTCATAATTTCATCAAAACTATCACTACCTTTATCGGATTAAAAATAATGGTTTGAGTCACAATGAAAATTTAATATTTTTTATTATAATCAAGTCATTATATTAATAAACTTTAATTGAAATTGTATTTATATTTTTTTACAATAGCAGTCTAATTTGTTTTTCGACTTTCAACCTATTGATCTTTTTCATTATGTTCAAACTCAAATTGTTTTTAAATTAATTGCGAGAATATTTAACAATCAATCCTTACTGAACGAACAATCATGAAACACGTCCACAATTTAGCTCTTTAGCCTTGCGAGCTAGAAGGGTCCAACTTTAACTAACGACCTCAACTGCTTCAAATCTAATTACTATTTCCTTTGACAGAATCCAACCAACTACTGAACTACACATGGCCATGTGTTTTTCGATAGATCAAATATGATAGACAATCAATACATATCTTAAATAATCAATATCTAGTATTAGAATAATTAAATATAAAATTTATAAAAATAAAATATTTTATTTCATTTATATTATACATAAATTTTAATGCATGAATTATTGTAATTTTTCAAGTTAACGAGAAATTACATTAGTCGAAAATATAATGATTTCATTAACTGAAAAATGATGTGCATTTCAACATCTTATTCAAGTTAAGACTAATGTAGTTTTTCACTCAAGAGTTAATTTTGGTATATGTCTAATATAAATGTTGACACTATTTTTTGGATGAAAAACGGGGTCGACTGGGATTTTAGAAAATGAAAACGAAAATGAGAGTCGCCACCGATCCTTTTTGATGAGGTATGATCGGATCACCTCAAAAAGTGGTTGTTTTTAATAAACGATTTAATTTTATTAAAACAACGATTTTGGTCCACGAAATTCAAAAAAATGGGTTCGGGAGTCGGTTACGCACGAGGAAGGATTAGCACCCTCGATACGCCCAAAATTGGTACCTAGTTGATTAATTAATGCCTTAGTGTCAAAAAACTGAAAACTTTAAAGAAATTTAAAATACGATCCAAAAAAAAAACTCGAATGGCATAAATTAAAATTCAAGAGGATATTTGGCAACTTGGTTAAACGAGAAATCGAAACCCAGCACCTTAGGGTACGTTCCTCGAATTTCCAAACGCAAAACATTGCCTTATTTTGAAAATTTTAAAAAGGATATTAAGCCATTTGGTTGAACGAGAAAAATCGATACCCAGCACCTTAGGGTATGTTTTCTCGAATTTCCAAATGCAAAACATTGCCATATTTTGAAATTTTTAAAAAAGATATTAAGCCATTTGGTTGAACGAAAAAAATCGATACCAAAGACCTTAGGACATGTTTTCTCGAATTTCTAAACGCAAAATATTGCCTTATTTTGAATTTTTTTAGAAAAATTCTTATATCGAGAAAACAATGTCATATCCAATGCGTTAGGACATAACATATTGAATTCCGATAATGAGCTTTTATTATTATTCTTAAAAGAGTAATCTCGATTATTTAGATTCAACGAAGAAAATCGAAACCCAATACGTTAGGGCTCGATTCTTTCAAGATTTAAAATATCGAATATTACTTATATTTTAAAATTTCTTTCTTGAAATCTAAAAAATTGGGTGTAATGAAATGATGATGATAATGTAAGTAAAATAATCATGCAAAACAAAATATAAATAAGTGATAAGACTAATATAAAAGCAATCAAGGCAGGCATCATGATGATGATAAACAGGCAAAAACTAAAGCAAGAAAAACAATAACAAACATGTACATAAATAAACGAACAAAATGATAAACAGATAAAAACTAAAGCAAGAAAAACAAACATGTACATAAATAAGCGAACAAGACTAACAAAATTATAAAAACAATAAAAGACATGTATACATGTATAAAATTATGAAAATATGAAAAAGCATATGCATGTACACATATTGAAACTATTATACATGAAAATACATAAGCACATATGCGCATACATGTATATAACCATAATCAAATATAAATATATATATATATATACATGTAAGTATAAGTATATATACAAATCACAAAGTATAAAGCATATAAACAATATATTTTTAAAATATGATGAATATATAAGAATATATATCTTTATATACATATAAATATACATTTATGAAGATGAGATATACATATATATAGATATACATATAAAAAAAGTATTTATGTATATATTAAAGAGGTTAAGAAAAACAAACAAAAGAAAACATACATATACATATACGTATGTACATATATAAGCAAATATATAATAATATCTAAAATTTACGTAAGTAAATGTAAGTGTAAATATAAATTAGTAATAATAATATTAGTAATAATACTAACAAATATAATAATAATAATAATAATAATAATAATAATAATAATAATAATAATAATAATAATAATAGAATTACTAAAAAAGGGACTAAATTGAAATAGAGATGAAGATACTGGGCGAATTTAAAAAAAACGAGAAGGATTAAGTTGCAACGTGCGCCGAAAGGAAAGGGACCAAAAAAGTAAATAAACCAAGACATCCAAAACGCAGCACTGCAATGGACTAAATTGAAACAACAATAAAACTTTGTGGCCAAATTAAAATAACAGAAAACAACGAAACAAGGGCCAAATTGCAACGCGTTGTAAAGTCTGAGGGACTGCGCGTGCAATTATACCATTTAAGGAAAACATGCGGATCCTCCCCCTGGGTCGGGTCACCGCGCGGGTCGAAGGGGCTAAAACGGTGTCGTTTTGTTTAGGATATTTAAACCCAATTTTCTTTAAAAAAAATCATTTCTAGGGTTTCTTTAAAAAAACTGCAGAAGAAAGAAAGAAAGAAACCATTCTTCTCTCAACTCCCCCCCGTCGCCGGCCAAATGGGCCACCGTCGACCCCGCCGTGAGCGGTGGTCAGAAGCCCAAATGTCGGGTTTTTAAACCCTGCTTCAAGGACCAACTGAAGACCAAGTCTTCATGGCCTCGGGGTCGCGAGAGAAAAATCAAATCGCCGCCTTCCCCGTCCAATTTCGGTGACCCGAAGTAGGACTCCGGCGACGACGCTTGCGAGACGATTCAGGTAAGGTTCTTTCTCCTTTTTTATTTCGTTTTTGTTGAGATAAATTCGTATATAAAAAAAACAAACAAATATAAAAACGAACAGAAAAAAAGAATAAAAAGTCTGAATCAACCTTTAAATGTTTTCTCTGCCTTTTTTCATTAACTATTGTGTTGTGAAAATGTTACAAAAGAAAAGGAAAAGACCCGATTACAGTGATGAAGCCTCCCCCCTTTCTTTGTTTTTACAATTTCGGCTTTATAGCCGAAAGAAAAGAAAATCACAATGAATCTCTGTTTTCCCTTATGTTGTTGATTTTTGTTGTGTATTTGCAGGAGACTGGCAGTAGCAGAGGGCAGGTGAGGACGGATGTGACCGTGGCGGTGCAAGTGGGCCATGTCGACAGAGGGCGGCGGCCAGTAGACTAAGAGTCAGAAGAGGCTTGCGGCGCCACTTAGTTAGGGGCTAGGGTTTCAGTTTCTGAAACCCTAGGCTGATTTGTTTTTTTCTGAAAATGGGCATTGGGCTTTTTAAATTTTGGGCTTATTGAGCTGGTGGGCGTAATTGGATAGTTAGGTCTATTTTGTTTTGTTTGTTGGGCCCGGGCAAATGGGCTTGTACAATAAATATATCAACTTCTTTTTCTAGATTTTCATAAAGATTATAGCTCTATATTTAGATATAGGATAGATGTTCTTGGAGAAAAATGAACACTTATACTTTTGCTTTGACCGCATATTCATGGACATTTGCATCTTGCGTTCTCAAAGGGAGTATTTTATGAACTATTAGTTATCAGACTGTTATCCAACGAACACTCACCAGTTACCACCTTCATTCCATCGGAGAACAAGGAAAAAAGGAAATTGCTTAAAATGAAAAATCCAACTGCGTTTGTCGGGAGTCAAACCCAGGTCTATTGCTTGGAAGGCAATTATCCTAACCGTTGGACTACAAACCCCTGATGCTGCATAAGTTAAACTTAAAATTTAAATATATTAATAGTCTCTATGTCCCCCATGATATATTGGTAAAAACATCTCTTCACCCCCTCTCAGTTTTGATATTGAGAAAATTGGTCCTTCTAAAAAATTTGAGCAATTTAATCCCTATCAATTTTGAAAAGTAACAAATAAAAGCAATTAATCACAATAAATATTATTTTGGCAATTATATATAATTTTGATTGATTAGTGTTGTTATATCCTCACCCAGCGCAACACGTGGCACTACAATAAGACACCCAAGGACGGCTCAAGCTCATTCTAAATGTGTTTTTTATTAAATTTTTTATAAATTATTAATATTAATATTTTTTTTGAATCTTTTACATATTTGAATCTTTTTATAAAATTTATAATTTTTAAATTTTTTATAATTTTACACTCATACAAAATAAATTTAGATAAATAATTATCTAAATTTAAATGAACTTGAACAATAATTTATCTGGTGTGAAAGTATCCTAACCGTTGGACTACAAACGCCTGTCGGCACAGCCCACAAGTAAATTTAAATCTCAATATATCAAAAGGCTTCTTATGTATATTGGTAAAAGCATCTCTCCACTCCTTCTCAATAATTTTGAGTAATTTAATTTCTATCAGTAATAAAAGTAATTAATCATAATAAATATTTTTTCAATTATATATAATTTTAATCAATTAGTGTTGTTATACTCTCACCCGACATAACATGTGGCATTACAAGAAGATACTCGAGGATGGCTAAAGTTCACTCTAAATGTGCATTTTATTAATTTTTATAAATTATTTTTATTTTTATTTTTTAATCTTTTACATATTTAAAACTTTTTATAATCTTTATAATTTTTAAATTTTTATAGTTTTACACTCATATAGAATGAATATGGACAAATTATTATCGATTCATTCTAGATGTATATATTTTATCAATTTTAAAATGATGTTTTAATTTTTTTCTTGTTAATAGTCAAACCGATCTACTAACAATTTCCATTAACGGAAGAGTTTAATTGATTGTTTTATTATCATTAATAGCTCAATAGGATAAATTTCAATTTTATGTAGATTGGTAAAACATCTCTCCACTCCTTTTCAATTCTAATATTGACAAAATTGATCATTCTCAAAAAATTTAGCAATTTAATCCTCATCAATTTTGAAAATCAAAGCTCACACTTACTCTATAAATAAGCGTTTATTTCTTCACTTTTCATTAAAATTTAATTTTAACCCACATTAATTAAAGAATATTCTCATAACTCATTTCTTTACTTTTATCATAAAAAAGTTAATTTTAGTACTATTTTTATTTAAAAGTTAATTTTAATATCGTATTAATTAAAATATATTTTTATATATCACTTTTATTCTCACACTAGCTAGAGAACTCTCTTATACTCACACTTACCCTCACATTTGCTAAAGAATACTCCCGTACTCACATTCACCTTATGAATGAATGTTCATTTCTTTACTATTTTACCATATAAATAAAAATATGTTTTTACTATTTTTATTAAAAATAATTTTATTTTATTTTATTAGAAATTTAAATTTAAATTTAATTAAATCTTAGCATATACACTAAAATTATAGTGCGTAAATATTTTTATATAAAAATATGAATTAATTAAATCTTTATATATGTACTAATTTATAATATATGTAAATATTTTATAAATACAAATATTTTAATTTAAATATAATAAACTCATACGTCTATATATAAGTATTAATTTACACTATTATTAATTAAAGGTGCAATGATTATTTTATAACCATAATCACTATTACCATTTGCACATTTAAATTGTTTAAATTTACTTATTAATTAATTTATTATATTTATTTTTTATAGAATTTTATAACTCTTAAAAATAATTAATTTATACCGTAAGTCTGTGAATCACACGGGTGAAAAAACTAGTTTTATATATTATTTACTAATTATATTTATATTTAATATAATATAATAATTTTATAAAATTATTTAATAATATTTAATTTAAATTATTTTTAGTTTGTCAAATTTACATTAATCCATTATTCTAAAAAACTATATATTTGGAATATACAAGGGAACAACTAAAGACTTCATTGAAAATTTAGCAAAAAGTATTGAAACTTCAACAAACAAGGGTCACATAACCATGTATCTAGACTATGTGAACTCATTGTAACCGTGTGGACCTAAATATAAGAATTCTCCAAAAATCACACGGCCGTGTGATTAAATTGTATAATTAATTGTGACCATGTACAAATTATATAACTTGACCTACAGTACCCAAACGGGCATGTCGTCAGCCCGTGCAACAAGCGAAAACTGTGTGGTTCAAAAGAATCTTAATTTCTATAGGTCACACGATCATATCATCAACCCATGTGTAACACACAGCTATGTGCTAAACTGTGTAGCTCAAAAATAAATCTTTTGATGGTCATTACAAAATCAAGATTTGGAAATGAGCTAAGATACATTTTGGTGATTATAAACCTGCTCAAAAACCTACCAATGCTATAGTTATAATTACCAAATCAAAATGTACTAATTTAGCACAACTTTTTTATAATTGGATAATCAATTTAGCACCTCCTACATTTTGTAACTTTTTTATAATTGGATAACCAATTTATTTATATACTAAATTATAAAGACAAACCAACCATGAGAATACATAAATATGCATAAAATTTTATACATTACAATCTATAGCATGAAGGCATTTGAAATATCCAAATAAAAAGCTCAACTGTGAAATCTGAATGCAAATAAAGTAAAAGCCTCACCCTTTGCTTCATTCATCCATCTCCATCTTCACATTTCATACATGCAATGTTTCCAAACACAATGAGTACTTCACGAACATTAAACATATAAAAGGGGAAGATACTATGAAATCAAATCTGATAGAGAAATTAAAATTTTACCACATACCTCATTCTTCATTCGTAAATATCAACCTTTTGGATGTGAGCAATTTCGTGCCAATCTTCACCCCCATTTTCTCTGTATCTTTTGCATAACTCCGGACATCCGTCAATTGTCAATTCTCTAAGGTTGGTGAAGCGGTCTATTCCCTCCGGTAGATCCCACAAATTAAAGCAACCCTTAATCTCAAGTTTTTGAAGAGAAGTGAGATTCAGTAGCCATGCTGGTAGAGCGGACAAGTCTGGACAAAACGCAATTCGTAATTGCTGCAAAGTGGAAGAAGATCCTTGAAGAAGCAATCGTGGCAAATCTCTTAAGGCATGTGATCCGAAGAGTGTGAGAGTTTTAAGGCTCAACTGAAGGTCTTTGTCTTCTTCCTCTTCTGGTTCCATTTTCAAATTCATACTACTGCAAAATTTTATATAAAGGTGTTCTAACTTGGTTAGGAATTTCAGGCTCCGTGGCAATGAGACAAGACTATCACAGTGCTTCAGGACAAGTGTCCGAAGTGACTTCAGATACTGCATTCCTTCAGGTAAACATTCTAATTCCATACACCACCTCAATTCCAAGTATTGAAGAGAAGTCCAACATCCTGCTCGTATTTCTTTCAAATGCGTAGCTTTAATGGTTATTTCTAGATGTCTAAGCTCAATCAACCTTTGCACGCTGTCAGGCAACTGCTTCAAACCAGTATCTCCCAAATTTAACGATTGCAAGCTGCGAAGCTTATCGAAAGACCTCGGGAGTTCACGTAGACTCCTACATCCGACCAAGTCAAGGTCTCGTAAGTGCTTCAAGGTACCAATGGAATTTGGTAAAGCCATCAATGGTGACTTCCTTAATTCTAATGCTCGAAGATACTTGAAGTTGGAGAGACACAGATTTATAAGTGATTCATGAGTAGTCTTTGATTCCTTTGAAGCATCTTGGATGATTACTGTTCGAACATTTTTCATTTCCTCCAAAACACGTGGAACTCCAACCAACTTCTCATCACAGAATAATAAATGTCGAACATTTTCATCAACCGTTTCTGTTTCCGAATTCACTGTTTTACATTCTTTTTGAGACACATCTAATGCAAGATCATGTACCAGATCATGCATTTTGAATGTAAAATACAACCAAAAATCCTGCTCCATTTGGATGAGGCACCTTGACAGTAATTCATTCAAATATCGTTTGCCAACATCCTCCCACTCTTGATTTTGCTTTGGACGCTCAAGGAGTCCATTTGCCATCCAAAGACAGATAACTCTATCACTATAATAGATCTCATCCTTTTTGTACAAGGACAAAAAAGCAAGACATCGTTGCAAATGAGATGGCAAATGATTGTAACTCAACTTCAACACTGGTAAAATATCGTGTTCATGTTGTTCAAGTCTCCATATTTCACTCTCTCGTATATAGATCCAATCAGATTCATCCGTTTTCTGAAACAGTAGGCTTCCCAATGTTCTTACTGCCAAAGGAACCCCTTTGCATTTTTTCACAATCTCCTCGCCGATTCTAATGAGATTTGGATAATGTCTCTCATCACCATCATCAAAAGCCCATTTTGTAAATAAGGTCAAACAGTCTTCAAGAGGGAGACCTTTCAAAATATACGGGGGAATTGAACTCATTATCGAGGCCACGTTCAAACTCCGAGTGGTGACAATAATTTTGCTTGGAGAAAATCCATCCGTCGATCTCAACAAATTTCTTAACTCAGCCCATTTTGCTTTATTTTCATTCCACACATCATCCAGGACGAGCAAGAACTTCTTATCATTCAAAAGGCTTCTCAAACGAGCTTGCAAGGCGTCAAGTGTTGAATCATCGCATCTTTCTCCTTTATTTACAGAATGAATAATCAGCTTAAGCAATCTAGAAAGATCAAATTCCTCAGAAACACAGATCCATATCTTCAAAGGAAAAAGGCTAGTAACTCGATCATCATTGAATGCTAATTGAGCGAGCGTGGTTTTTCCTAAACCCCCAAGTCCAACAATGGGAATGACAGGGACATTTTGATCCTCACTTGGTTTCATCAACATACTAATTATGTTCTCTTTATCCTCATCTCTACCAATAACATCAGAAGAATGCACAAAAGAGATAGTCTCTCTGCGAAAAACATGTCGGTTGTCGCTATACTGTCTTAGATCAAAGCTTTTCCACTCAGTGGCAAGTTCGCCTAGTCTCCCATTGATGTCTTTGATTTTATGACTCATTTTTAAAGAGAATGAAAGAGACAAACAACAGGAACCTAAAACTCGCACCTTTAAGTTGTTGATGTCGGGATGATTGATGGCGTCCTGTTTCCGGAGAGCTTCACACTTGAAATCGTCAATAACGTCCTCAGCATCGTAAAAGATGTCTCTGAGCTTCCGCATACAGAGGCGCAGCTTTTCATTTTGGTGCTGTTGCCGCTCGGCATCCAAGAGCACAGCTTTAATGCTGATCATGGTGTCCTCCAGCTTTTTCAGATCGGTTTTGACATTCAACGCCAAGCGAACTTCGTCTACAGTGAGACCGACAATTTTCTCGACAACCCTTTCTGCAATATTGAACAGAAACTCCGCCATAATTGAATTTATAGAGCAAAGCTTGAATGATTGAGGGGAAGGAAGGCAAATTAATGATTGTGGCACTCAATAATGATTTTATTTTTTTCTGTTCATATCGAAGCAGCAATGCACCAAATTTTGTGGTTGTGGTTCAGCCAAATATCTGCTTTTGATTGTTGACTAGGCTTTATAGTTGACTTGGGTGGAACTTAACTACGCTGTGTTGATAAATTAAAAATAAACATTTTTATTTGATTTAGGTTATATTTTAATTATTTATGTTTAAAATGTTATTTTTGGTTACTTTTGTTATCGTTTTATGAAGAAAATGGTCACTCTACCTTTGACATTTAAAATTTATTTTAACTGTCATATTGGACTCTTGTTTGGGAAATAACGAGTATTAACGGCAGAGTGATGATTTTGTAAAAAATATTAACGTAAGTGATTAAAATGTAACATTTCAAACAATAGTGACTAAAATGTAACTTGAAGTAAAAAAGGTAACTATTTTGATAGTTTACCCATTAAAAGGTATATGGATTAAAATATTATTTAAATGTAATGGCGAGTGATGATTTAAGTAAAAAATATTAACGTAAGTGACTAAAATGTAACTTGAAATAAAAAAGGTAACTATTTTAATAGTTTACCGATATGTGGATTAAAATATTATTTAAATTAAATTCATAAATTATATATGGTAATATAATTTGAATATTTGCATAGTTAAGCGTTTGTTTTGGATGGAGAAGGATTTTTTAGGTTAAATGGGGAATGGTTGAAAAATAAAATTTAAGACTCTTTTGAAACTTTGAAGTTTTAGGAATAAAGTAAATAAATATAAGTCTTCTTTTACCAAAATAAATATAAGTTGGATAAATAAATGGTTTGGCTTTAATATGTATAAGAAGTATTTTATTTAGGGTTTATATATGACTAAATTTACGATAAATATTTTAACAGCAAGTCTTCTCCTTTGATCGATAAGTTAATTATAATAATCGAGGATGCCTTGAACTATTAACCTTTGTATGTGTAAATTTATTGCAAGAACGTCTAACAACTAACCTTTATTGAATGAAGAACTACGAAACACGAATCCACGATTTAACTCTGATAACCTTGCGAACTAGAATGACCCAACTTGAACCAATGGCCTCAACAGTTTCAAAACTGACTGCTATTTCCTCCTAACAGAATCTAACTAACTACTTAATTGGATATGTCAATGTGTTCTTCAGTAGATTGAATATGATAAACGATCAACTCAGTATTTCTAACTGTATGCCTATCAATACTGAATCAACAAACTCTTTTTAATTTGATGCCAATATAATTTTGTGAGACTATGAAGTCTATCTCCTAAACCGCAAAAACAATAAACATTGAAACGAAAGTTTTGAAATGCGGGTTCAGATCTCACCGCTATCTATAGGGTTATTAATTATCAGTTTAAAACAAAAAGGTAAATGGTGCAATAATACACAAGTAAAGAAAAGAGTTAAAACAGAATTGAGAACAGGGAAGGAAGTTCAATTCCCCATTCCATTCTCCCTCCTTGTACCTCGCCTAAAACCCTAATTCTACTTATACTCATCAATCTAATATTGAAGAGTTATTTAAAAATAAAGTAAAATTAAAAGTATTTATTTTTCAAATAAATCCAAAAATAAAAGTTTTTAAAATAGATCATTATCCATTAATTCGTTCTTTGGCTCAAAACTTTTACAACCGCTTACATTTTTGACTCTTTTAACTTTTCGGGTTTGCTTTTGCACCTAATCAAAAATCAAAATAGGTCCAAAATTAGTAGCATCTCATTCAAGAATTTATCAAAATTAAGCGTGATAAACATGTAAATTGGATGTATTATCACTTTTCATACCAAGTTTAATATTATTTATCATTTATTATTTTTGAAACTTTTCAGAATATTATATTAAATTAAAATAAACTGTAAATCAAGTAATTTATGTAGAATTAATGTGATGTACAAGTAATTTAAAATATATGATTAATCATAAAACCATTATTGAATCGATCGGATATATGAATGTATATGTCATGGTGTATAAGTAATTTTAGGAGTATTTATCAGTTGTATATTTCTCTATTGATGATTGTAATCTTGTAAATTCCTCTCATTACAAATTGAGTCGAGATACTTGAATTGATTAAATTATAGAACTAATCAATTAATTATTGATTTAATTAAATTATTCTATGTAACCGTGTGATTAAACTGTATAATTAATTGTGACCGTGTACAAATTATATAACTTAACCTACAGTACCTACATAGGCATGCCGTTAGCCCGTGTGACAAGCGAAAACTGTGTGGTTCAAAAGAATCTTAATTTCTATAGCTCACATGATCGTATCATCAACCCATGTGTAACGAACAGCTATGTGCTAAACTGTGTAGCTCAAAAATAAATCTTTTGATGCTTATTACAAAATCAAGATTTGGAAGTGAGCTAAGATACATTTTGATGATTATAAACCTGCTCAAAAACCTACCAATGCTATAGTTATAATTACCAAATCAAAATGTACCAATTTAGCACCTCATACATTTTGTAACTTTTTTATAATTGGATAACCAATTTATCTATATACTAAATTATAAAGACAAACCAACCATGAGAATACATAAATATGCATAAAATTTTATACATTACAATCCATAGCATGAAGGCATTTGAAATATCCAAATAAAAAGCTCAGTAATTAGAATTACAACTCTCAACTGTGAAATCTGAATGCAAATAAAGTAAAAGCCTCACCCTTAGCTTCATTCATCCATCTCCATCTTCACATTTCACACATGCAATGTTTCCAAACACAATGAGTACTTAACGAACATTAAACATATAAAAGGGAGAGATAATATGAAATCAAATCTGATAGAGAAATTAAAATTTTACCACATACCTTATTCTTCAATAGTAAATATCAACCTTTTGGATGTGAGCAATTTTGTGCCAATCTTTACCCCCATTTTCTCTGTATCTTTTGCTCAACTCCGGACATCCGTAAATTCTCAATTCCTTAAGGTTGGTGAGGCGGTCTATTCCCTCCGGTAGAGCTGACAAATTTATGCAATTAGCAATCTCAAGTTTTTGAAGAGAAGTGAGATTCGGTAGCCATGCTGGTAGAAAGGACAAGTTTGGACACCCCCTAATTCGTAATTGCTGCAAAGTGGAAGAAGATCCTTGAAGAAGCAATCGTGGCAAATCTCTTAATTCATGTAATCCGAAGAGTGAGAAAGTTTTAAGGCTCAACTGAAGGTCTTTGTCTTCTTCCTCTTCTAGTTCCATTTTCATATTGATTCGAAGGCACCTCACTATTTCAAGGTGTTCTAACTTGGTTAGGAATTTCAGGCTCCGGGGCAATGAGACAAGACTATGACAGTAACTCACGAGAAGTGTTCGAAGTGACTTCAGATACTGCATTCCTTCAGGTAAACATTCTAATTCGAAACAGTTATACATTCCAAGTATTGAAGAGAAGTCCAACATCCTGCTCGTATTTCTTTCAAATGCTTAGCTTCAATGGTTATTACAAGATGTCTAAGCTCAATCAACCTTTGCACGCTGTCGGGCAACTGCTTCAAACTAGTAGCTCCCAAATTTAACGATTGCAAGCAGTAAAGCTTATAAAAAGACCTTGGAAGTTCACGTATATCCTCAGATCGGGCCAAGTCAAGCTCTCGTAAGTGCTTCAAGTTACCAATGGAATTCGGTAAAGCTGTCAGTAGTGAATCTCTTAATTCTAATGCTCGTAGATACTTGAAATTGGAGACACAAAGATTTATAAGAGATTTATCAAAAATCTTTGATCTTAGTGAACTATCTTGGACGATTACTGTTTGAACTTTTTCCAATTTCTCCAAAACACGCGGAACTTCAACCAACTTCTCATCACATAAAAACAGATGTCGAACATTTTCATCAACCGTTTTTGTTTTGGAATTCATTATTTTACACTCTCTTCGAGACACAGCTAATGCAAGATCATGTACCAGATCATGCATTTTGAAGGTAAACTTCAAGTGAAAATCCTCCTCCTTTTGGATGAGGCACCTTGATAGTAATTTATTCAAATATCGTTTGCCAACATCCTCCCACTCTTGATTTTGCTTTGGATGCTCAAGGAGTCCATTTGCCATCCAAAGACAGATAACTCTATCACTATAATAGATCTCATCCTTTTTGTACAAGGACAAAAAAGCAAGACATCGTTGCAAATGAGATGGCAAATGATTGTAACTCAACTTCAACACTGGTAAAATATCGTTTTCATGTTGCTCAAGTCTCCATATTTCACTCTCTCGTATATAGATCCAATCAGATTCATCCGTTTTCTGAAATAGTAGGCTTCCCAATGTTCTTACTGCCAAAGGAACCCCTTTGCATTTTTTCACAATCTCCTCCCCGATTCTAATGAGATTTGGATAATGTCTCTCATCACCATCATTAAAAGCCCATTTTGTAAATAAGGTCAAACAGTCTTCAAGGGGGAGACCTTTCAATATATAAGGGGGAATTGAACTCATTATCGAGGCCACGTTCAAACTCCGAGTGGTGACAATAATTTTGTTTGGAGAAAATCCATCCGTCGATCTCAACAAATTTCTTAACTCAACCCATTTTGCTTTATTTTCATTCCACACATCATCCAGGACGAGCAAGAACTTCTTATCATTCAAAAGGTTCTCAAACGAGCTTGCAAGGCGTCAAGTGTTGAATCATCACATCTTTCTCCTTTATTTACAGACTGAATAATCAGCTTGAGCAATCTAGAAAGATCAAATTCCTCAGAAACACAGATCCATATCTTCAAAGGAAAAAGGCTAGTAACTCGATCATCATTGAATGCTAATTGAGCGAGCGTGGTTTTTCCTAAACCCCCAAGTCCAACAATGGGAATGACAGGGACATTTTGATCCTCACTTTGTTTCATCAACATACTAATTATGTTCTCTTTATCCTCATCTCTACCAATAACATCAGAAGAATGCACAAAAGAGATAGTCTCTCTGCGAAAAACATGTCGGTTGTCGCTATACTGTCTTAGATCAAAGCTTTTCCACTCAGTGGCAAGTTCGCCTAGCCTCCCGTTGATGTATTTGATTTTAGGACTCATTTTTAAAGAGAATGAAAGAGGCAAACAACAGGACCCTAAAAGTCTAGTGTAACCGGTACCCGGTGAATTTAATTTCTTTAATTTCTTTGCTTTTCTCTCTTTTTTTCTTTCATAACCTTACCTATTACTCAAGTTTAGTGTTTTGAAAGCTGTACCAATCAGATACATCGAGAATCCATCGATATATAATAAATCTAATCATCGATTCGATTTCAATAAGTTGTTTTCATAAAAAAAAATGCATAAAAAATTTTAGCCAACTTTAATATTCTAATTTGAGGATATAAATTGAGGGGTGAACTACCGGTTTACATCTCAACAGCTACTATTGATTGGTGAAGTGCTTGATTTTTATGTTCTTGAACGTGAACCGTACGATGAAGGCGACAAAGTTGTGATTAAAGATGCTATAATCTAGGTGGTTACCGAGATTGACATTGCAATGGCAAGAAACTTTAATAAGATAAACGATATGATTATTCTATTGATTACATTAATTAATATAATAAAAAACCTTATCTTATTCAATATCAAACTTACTTCAAGGATTTATCTAATATTAATGTAAAAGGGAGAGAAAAAATATTATAAAAAACCTTATGTTATAACTTGATTGGTATTGACACGGTAAAGACGTTAATTCATGTTCTAATTAGTTACATTATTCAAGATTTGGATTTAAGTGTTGAATACTAATCCTTTCAAGTTTTCTCATGTATTCAGTAGGGTCTCTAGAGGATCATATTTCATCCTTCTTTTACAAGAACAAAATGGTAAGACATCGTAACAAATGAGATGAGAAATGATTGTAATTCAACTTCAATATTGCTATTAGTCTTGTACTATGTATAAGTTATAGATTTAGTTTCTTTTCTCCAATTTGATCATATTTAGTTTCTATACTTTTCGAATTTTGAAATTTTAATCATAGCTCAAACGATAGTTGTTAAATCCATAAAATTAAAATAATGACGTCTTTTGTGAGTATTATGTGAAAATAAGAAATTGGCATGATATTATACATCTTATAATATATTTGTCGCATAAAATTTTAGAAATAATAAATTTTAATTTAATAAATTTAATGATTTCAATCAAAACTGAAATTTCAAAAAAAAAGAAGAAGAAGAAGAAGAAAGATTAGCTAATGGATGGTACAGACAGGGGCGAAGCTAGAACAACTTTTTGGGGGCTGAATGAAATTTTAATTTTTTATAGTATCTTTACAATTTTTAAGAGATTAAATTGAATTTTTATAATTTT
Organism: Gossypium raimondii; assembly: GCF_025698545.1. Classification (NCBI taxonomy): domain Eukaryota; kingdom Viridiplantae; phylum Streptophyta; class Magnoliopsida; order Malvales; family Malvaceae; genus Gossypium; species Gossypium raimondii. Next base: position 55,469,228 of record NC_068577.1, on the reverse strand, counting down.
AGAGGGGTAAAGTGTAATTTTATCTTTACTAATTTAAAATTTTTAAAAATTAAGAGACTAAATAAAAATTTTACATTTTATGGGGCAAGTGCCTTGCCAACCTCCCTAGATTTGCCACTAGGTACACAGAGATTAGTAGTTACTTAAAAGAGCATAGTTGTATAGTTATATAAAGGATAGACGTACTCGAAGAAAAATGAAAACTTCTGCTTTTGCTTTGGCTGCATATTCATGGGCATTTGCATATTTGGCAAGAATCACTATCGAAACGATTTATTTGCCTTCTTTTCACGCTATCACAAGGGAGTTTTTATTTTTATCAATCATCAGTCATCGAACCGTCATCTTGCAATTCAACAATATTAGACAAATCGAATGGTAACAATGATTATGAAGGCAATTAAGATAGAGAAAATACCTTAGAAGCATATTTTTGTTTGAGCCACACTAGAGAAGAGTGCCAGGGTTTATGAAATCTCTACTATCCCTTAAACTTTGAAAGTATCTTAATCTAAAAACATAGGTAGCCCTTTTCACTATTAAACACAATTTGTGATATTCTTTATTGCTTCATTTCATATATGGTATTTGTCTGATTTAATGTCATTTTCATTCTTAATACCAACTTACCACAAAAGTATTGAAAATAGAGAAAAATTTATACTAAAGATAACTTTATTCTACAGTGTTATGATGGAAGATATATTTTTAGCTTTAAACTTTTTACTTTATAATTTTATCCATAAAAAGCAACTTATAAGTTGAAAGTGGTTTAAACACTTATATCTCAAAATCAACTCCATTCATGGCTCTTCTCTAAAACCATAACACATAACTTATTAAAGACTTATTACATATTTGAATATTTATTAAGATACTAAAGAAATATAAAGAGTAGGAGCAACTATTATTTTATTCATATGATGTTTACATTTAAAAATTATGACGTAAATCATTCAACCTTTTTCACACTCCCTACTTTTTTTTCATCTCTCTCCTTAGAGAAATTAAATGGTGAAGCTTTGATGAATAAAAAAAAGGAGAAATTGTTAAAAGGTTAGGTGTGTAGAGGTCGGGGGTCATACTACAGAATTTAGCAAACTCTGTTGAATATCACAAATGTCTCTTTTAGCAAACTCATCAGTTACCACCTTCATTCCATCGGAGGAAACGGAAAGAAGGTAAAAATTCAAATGCGTTTGCCGGGAGTCGAACCCGGGTCTATTGCTTGGAAGGCAATTATCCTAACCGTTGGACTACAAACGCCTGATGACCAAACTCACAAGTGAACATAAATTTCACTATACTGAAAGGCTTTATGTAGATTGGTAAAAACATCTCTCCACTCCCTCTCAATTTTGATATTAAGAAAATTGGTCCTTCTCAATAATTTTGAGCAATTTAGTCCCTATCAATTTTAAAAATCAGAAAATAAAAGAAATTAATCACAATAAAAATTTTTTGTCGATTATACATAATTTTAATTGATTAGTGTTGTTATACCCTCACCCGGCGCAACATGTAACACTACAAGAAGACACTCGAGGACGGCTCTGGTTCATTCTAAATGTGCGCTTTTATTAATTTTTTATAATTTTACATATTTGAACCTCTTTATAATTTTTAATTTTTTTATGGTTTTAACTTTTACGCTCATATCGAATGAATCTGGACAATGAGTTATCTAGATTTATATAAATGCAACTGCCACAAAACAGCTTTAACTAATTTCAGCATTATTTATTGAAAAAAATTTAGATTATAAAAGAACTTGAACTCATGCAGCCTTTCCCCAACTCTTAAACAAGGAGATAATATGCTTTAACGCACATTCTCTTATACTGACAACAATACCGATATCAATCGAATTAAGACTCAATCGACACATATTTATAAATTTTAAATATATTAATAATTCATATTAAACCGCTCTTCATTATTATTTTTTATATTTATGTCATATATTATATTAAGAAATGTAGTTAGCATCCAAATTCAAACAACTGAATAAAATAAAATCCAAATCCAATGAAAAGACAAATTGAGATTAATGGTTTAGGCTGTAATTTTGTGCTTTTTCTGTATATTAATTCATTCACATTTATATTTTATTAATTTGTTCTTAGGAATTAGATGATGTTCAACCACCTCCCTTTTTCAGTGTTTCACCTTATTATTGTTTCAATCAATCCCTCCACTCATTTTATTTGATTTAAATGAATTATCATAAATTACATCAAATATGAGATTGGTGAGATTTTCAATGACTCATATGGTCACATTCAATGTGTATTTATGGTAACATAATTATTCTAATATATTTTAAATATATGATTTTTGTAATGTTTATTCGGGTTACTATTGATATTGTAACAATTTGAAGGACGAGGGTTCAGATAGGGACGAAATCAGTAACTCATTATCGATAAGGGATTGAAACTGATCTACTTGCTCCCTCTAGTCACGTTCTTCAGCTCAAATGTGTTTAAACACGTGATATTTTTCATTTTTAAAGGTTTGAGATAAAATTATAAGTATTTTAAACATTGTACTAACAAAATTAACACAATAACCAACAACATGGAAAATTATTATTGAGTGTATACATGGCTGCAATTACATTAATATAAAATTAACATGGTTACACCCTTAAATAACTTTTTTTATGATTGATCATTTAAGAATCTAATTGTTGAATTTCATGTTATAATTATACTCGTCATACATATAAAATATTGAATTAATCCGATGTCTCTATCATAATAATCTAAAATAATGTTTATATTAATATATATTTAACGGATGAATTTTTTACATAAAACAAATAATTATTTACTTCAACCTTAAAATATTTATAAAATAGTGTATATATATATATATATATATATATATATATATATATGCCAAAGCCTAAGTTATATGGCACCTTAAAAGAGTTTAGGTGAAGTGTGTTTGTGGGGTGAAAAACACAAAGATTAGGTGAGTTGTAATGGGAATAAATTACCCAGTTGTATATGCAGAATACAATGCCCAATATGCCTATTTGGCTATTTTAGACAACTATTTATTTAAAAAAATTTTAAACAAGTTTTAATTTGGATAAAAATATTGTAAAAATAATATTAGAATTCGAAATGAAATTAAAATATATTCATTATAGATAAATGCATAAATATATTCATTATATATTTTGCTTGAAGACAAAATTTTGTTAACGATGAACCCTGTGTGATGGTCTAATAGTTAAAGGTGTTCACTACCTCAGATTAGTGAGGAGGTCTAGTCCCTCCTGTAGAGCCCACAAATTAAAGCAACCCTTAATCTCAAGTTAATGAAGAGAAGTGAGATTCGGTTGCCATGCTGGTAGAACGGACAAGTCTGGACACCCAGTAATTCGTAATTGCTGCAAAGTGGAAGAAGATCCTTGAAGAAGCAATCGTGGCAAATCTCTTAAGGCAAGTAATCCGACGAGTGAGAGAGTTTTAAGGCTCAACTGAAGGTCTTTGTCTTCTTCCTCTTCTGGTTCCATTTTCAAATTCATGCTCGAGCAAATATTTATATAAAGGTGTTCTAACTTGGTTAGGAATTTCAGGCTCCGTGACAATGAGACAAGTTTAACACAACCACCCAGGACAAGTGTCCGAAGTGACTTCAGATACTGCATTCCTTCAGGTAAACATTCTAATTCGGAACACTCATACAATACCAAGTATTGAAGAGAAATTTCTTTCAAATGCGTAGCTTTAATGGTTATTACTAGATGTCTAAGCTCAATCAACCTTTGCACGCTGTCAGGCAACTGCTACAAACCAGTATATCCCAAATATAACGATTGCAAGCTGCGAAGCTTATCGAAAGACCTCGGGAGTTCACGTAGACTCCTACATCCGCCCAAGTCAAGGTCTCGTAAGTGCTTTAAGGTACCAATGGAATTCGGTAAAGCCGTCAAGGGTGACTTCCTTAATTCTAATGCTCGTAGATACTTGAAATTGGAGAGACACAGATTTATAAGTGATTCATGAGTAGTCTTTGATTCCTTTGAAGCATCTTGGATGATTACTGTTCGAACATTTTTCATTTCCTCCAAAACACGTGGAACTCCAACCAACTTCTCATCACATAATAATAAATGTCGAACATTTTCATCAATCGTTTCTGTTTCGGAATTCACTGTTTTACATTCTTTTTGAGACACATCTAATGCAAGATCATGTACCAGATCATGCATTTTGAATGTAAAATACAACCAAAAATCCTTCTCCATTTGGATGAGGCACCTTGACAGTAATTCATTCAAATATCGTTTGCCAACATCCTCCCACTCTTGATTTTGCTTTGGATGCTCAAGGAGTCCATTTGCCATCCAAAGATAGATAACTCTATCACTATAATAGATCTCATCCTTTTTGTACAAGGACAAAAAAGCAAGACATCGTTGCAAATGAGATGGCAAATGATTGTAACTCAACTTCAACACTGGTAAAATATCGTTTTCATGTTGCTCAAGTCTTCATATTTCGCTCTCTCTTATATAGATCCAATCAGATTCATCCGTATTCTGAAATAGTAGGCTTCCCAATGTTCTTACTGGCAACAGCAGGAACCTAAAACTTGCACCTTTAAGTTGTTGATGTTGGGATGATTGATGGTCGTGGCGAATCTGGGGGCTGGCAGGGGCTCGGCCCTAAAATGTAAAATTGTCATTTAAGCTCTTGAGATTTTAAAAAAATAAAATAAAATTAGTAAAAATAAAATTACACTTTGGCCTCCCTAAAATTACAAAAATTCGATTTAATCCTTTAAAAATTATAAAAATATATATTATAAAAAATTAAAATTTCATCCTGCCGCTAAAAAATTGTTCTGGTTTGGCCCCTGATTGATGGCGTCCTGTTTGCGAAGAGCTTCACACTTGAAATCGTCAATAACGTCCTCAGCATCGTAAAAGATGTCTCTGAGTTTCCACATACAGAGGCGCAACTTCTCGTTGTGGTGCTATTGCCGCTCAGCATCCAAGAGCGCAGCTTTAATGCTGCTCATGGTGTCCTCCGACTTTTCAGTTCGGTTTTGACAATCAACGCCAAGCGAATTTCTTGTACAGAGAGATGGACTAGTTTTTCCAGAACCCTTTCTGCAATATTGAACAGAAAAGTTTCCGCCATAATTGAATTTCTAGAGCAAAGAACGAAGAAAGGTCGTACAGAGAGATTGACTAGTTTTTCTTCTTCTTTTTTTGTAGTAGGAAATCAAACAAAGAATTTCTTGTTGTAGCCCAAAATCTGAAAAAAATAAAACAAACCTTCTCGTTCTCGGGAAAATAATTTTTTGAACAAAATCGAAGTTTCAGCCAAATATCTGTCATTTTGATTGGCTTTACTTGACTGAGCTGGGGGTATATAATTCGGAAAAAGGAAAAATCCTTATTATATGAAAGAAATAAATAGGGTAAATTACACCAACCATTACTCAATTTTGGAGTAATTGGCAAAACAACCATTCAAGTTTCAATTTAGTCACTCAACTTTCAAAAAATAACAAAACAGTCACCACTAATCATTTTCTGTTACAGACCAATATATGAGCTAGGTCTTGTCTTCTCCAAAATTTAGGCTCATTTACTAGGTCCAAGCTCAATTCGATCCGAAAAATGGGCTTAAATTTTTGCCTAAGTTCGAATCGGATAAAAGTACTAAAACCCATGCTCGGTTCAGCTGAATTAATTTTTATATTATTTTGTATATAAAAATTAAAAATATAATACATCAAAAATACTAAAAACATTAAAATAAATATTTCTTAACAAATTAAAAAAATTTATACTTAAATAACACTAAGATGGGTGTAACTTATCAAGCAAATGCCTCAAAAGTAGTAACATAATTAACAATAAAATAAGAGTTATACAATATATCCAAACAATAACAAACAAATAGTAACATAATAGTGAAATGGTAGCAAAATAATGAGAAAACAATAGGAAAACAATAAGAAAATAGTAGATTTTTTTGTCTTTTTGCCAATCCGAGCCTGGCCGAGCTAAAAAAGTCTTACCTAAGGCACAATCCATTTTTTAAAAAAGAAGCACAAACAAATCAAATTAGTGCACAAAATGAAATTTTCATTTAACTTTCAATTGGAAAGTTAATTCTTTCTATAAATTAAAAACTAAGAGTACTCTTATTAAAAATAGAATTTATTCTTAAAAATTATCACTATTTTTAGATAGAATATCGATACTCAAAAGTGTATGCAAAGTATGTTCATAGGTTTACTCGTAGTTCTTATTTATAGAAAAATGATACAAGAGTTTTGTTTGAACAATGTCTAATTCAATAATAATATTTTAATAAAAATACGAGTTCTACTTGAAGTAGAACTAGGGGGTGGCGACATGCCCTAGCATACACTAGGGTTTACCACCCCTTTGTAGTATCTAGGTCTATTTGAGCTTTTTGTATATTGGATACAATTATATGTGTTAGTGAACTTTTATCCAGCATTTATAATTTATCCAATCAAATAACTATTTTTATCATCTAAAATATTTTTAATTTAATTTAATTAATTAATTTAACTAAATTAATTTTTCAATTAATTATTTTCTTAATTCAATTCTAATTTCATTAAAGTCTTGACAATTTTATTGTCTTAGAATTTATAAGAAAATTAATTTAATTGTCTTATTCAAACCAAGTAATTTAATTCCTTCTTTGAACTTTAATTATTTAATTACAATTAATTAAAATTAATTTCTAAGTTATCTTTTGTACTTAGTGAGAAAAGACATTTACTACAGATAATGATACATACGATCTATTTCTTTACTTATCATTTTCGTTCATTCTACAATCTATCAATTCTATATGCAATTCGTTTTGGGTTATCTCGAGCTAGCGAAGGGACTTATTGGACATATGTAATTAGAGCTCAAATAAGTTGTAATTAAGTTCCAACTCTTGACCTATTAATTACAACTTATTTAATCATGGGTCATTCCACTATAATATAATGACTGAACTCTCTCTTATTGTACATCATTACGGAAGCTGCTTTATTTAGTGTCCGTCTAATGACCTTGCCATAAGTGTATTACTCTTATAGGATATCTTTAATCTTTTTGAGATAAAATATGTTCTTCTTGTATGATTCTATCTTATCTCATACTTTCCATTACATCTTTTGATATAAAAAAAGTAATTATTAACGTATAGTAATTAAATCATTTGTCTTATGACAAATGACTCGTAGTCACTGTTTTTTTTTCATCGATCATGTAATGTCAATGAGAGAATATCATTTGTCTTTAGAGGACTATGAATTCCATTATTGTGGAATGGTGCTATATCATGCAGAAGTAGTATACTACCTTTCGGTTTTTTTATCTATTTAAACTCGGGCTTTCATTTATATCAAAGCATACAAGTTGTAATAGCCCGATTTTAGGCTTAGTCGGAACAGTGGTTTCGGGACCACAAATCCGACGAAAAAAAAATGTAATGGCTTGAATTTTCAGAGGTGTCGGAACGGTGATTCGAGATCACTAAATTCGACAAATGGGTAGAAAATATTATTAATTTAGTAAGTATAAGTTAAATATGAAGTTAGGAAAATTTTTGAAATAGTGAATAGTGCACTAGAAATAAATATTAAAATAATTAGAATCGAAATGAGGTATCAAGACCTCGGGGATTTTAAACTGAGCCATAAATATTTTTATAAATATTTATGGAGTGTTAAAAAGTTAGTATTAAAGTTTCGTTAAGAAATTTTAAAGTTCCGATAATTAATTGAACAAAAAGGACTAAATTGTAACAAATGCAAAATTTTGGAAAATGATTAAATAGCTTAAATGATAAAAGGAAGAGGGCTTAAAAGACAAATAGACCCAATGTCTATTTGGGCTGGACGGCAGAGGCATGAAATCAGCAAGAAAGTAAGGAGAATTAAGGGCAAAATTGGAAAATTGCAAAATTTGCTTAATAAAGTTAGGACCCAAGTGGAATTATCTAGATTTCTCTTCATTTTCTGAATTCTCATCAGCTAAAACACCATGGAAGGGCTTCTTCAAGCTGGTTCTTTATATTTTTATTACAAGTAAGTTCAATTCTTGACTATTTCTTGAAATTTTGTATTTTTATGACTTTTACAACTAGGCCCACTTGTTAAATTCATTAGTTTTGATTTTATGAAAGAAGTTGAAAGTTGATATGAATATGTGCTGGAAGTATATGATGATTTAGCATGAAATTAGAGCTTTAAATTGTTCATATGCTGATTTTATTGAAAGAATTGAATAGAAAGTGAATGTTTGGGACCTAAAAGTAAAAGAGTTTGAAGATAGAGTTATATGTGGAAATTCTGAATTTCAATAGTTGTGTAACAACTTATAATGTCTAGTAAAGTACTAATTGAGAAAATTAGATTAATTGAGGGTTAATTGAGAAAGGACCGAATTGTATAAACTGTGAAATTTGGGGCAAAATGGAAATCAACATTTTGCACTAAAGCAGTTTTGGACAGCAGCAGTAGTGTAACTTTGAAAAATCACCAAAATTGTAGAGATTGAATTAGAGGATGAATAAAATATGAAACTAAAGCTTATTGAGTCTAGTTTCTTATAAAAGAAATGATGTGAGCAATGGAATTGTAAATCATGAGATATAATAGATTTTGTGAGACAAGGTCAGAATGAATTCAGGTTCCCTGTTCTGACTTTGGAAAATCATTAAAATTGTAAAAAATGATTATGAGTTATAGTTTATATGGTTAGAATCCTTAATGAGTCTATTTTTAGAAGAAACAAGCTAAAACATCATCCGAATTCTGTACAATGAGATAATTAATTTTTAGTGAAGAGTGGTCGGAACTGTCAGACAGCGAAACAGGGGAAACTTTAAAGAATAAACTGTACTATTTGGCTGAACCAAAAATTATGAAAATTTTATGGTATGAAGATATGTGAGTCTAGTTTTAGGGAAAATTAACGGATCTTAATTTGGAGCTCTGTAGCTCCGGATAAAAATAATTTAGTGACTCTGACTCGGATAAACAGCTTTGAATATACATGTTAGTGAATATTGAAATTATGGTTAATGTTGTTTAAGTGTGTTATACACATTAAGGATGTGGAATGGAGAGGAGGAGGAGGAAAATTGGGAAATATATGAATGATTCGTGTATAAATGGTCATATGTTTGATTATAACTCATAAACGATGAAATTTTATAACTCGGTTAAATACGTTTACAAGTGTATGTGTTTTGGTAATGCCTCGTACCCTATTCCGGTGTTGGATACGGTTAAGGGGTGTTACACAAGTCGCGCATATATAATCCATCATCCACTCAGGATTAAGGTATAACACACTATGAATATCACAAATGAATAAATCCGTAAAAGAATTAATTATAAATTCAACTTGGGTCATGTTCGACTATTGTCAATCCAGACAATGACATCCATGTCAATATCTTCAGGGAGTTATCCACTTCAATTTTGATTAGAATGCGGACTATTTAGATTATCTATTGATAAAAATTGTCTTTCTCATATTATGATCCAACCACAGAATGTAATTTAATATTAATTAAAATATTAAAACATTAATGAATTAATATTTGCTTATACTTTACTATCTTGATTATTAATGATACAAAATTATTAACATGTGTTTCAACTTGCTAATTCACCAAAAGGAAAATCTTGCAGGACTAAAATTTCAAATTTAATTGAGTGTGCATTGAGTATTAAATTATATGTTCGGAGACAATTTTTCTCTACTTACATATGACTTTGCAATTGAAGATCTTATACAAGTTAGAGGAATGTAATTTTTTTATGTTATTTGAACTCAATTTAAATATCAGTTTTAAGTACGTGTCCGAGATAGATATATATATTTTAAATTTTCATATGTTTTAATTTACCCCAAGATTAATATCATAGCTCCACGATTGATACTAATGAACAAAAATAAGAAGAAAGTATACGAAATCATAAACACAAATAAACCATGAGAAACATAAATATTCATAAAGCTAAAAGTTGATGTACATGTCAAACAAACATTACAATCCATGGCATGAAGCCATTAAGCAAGAGTCTGAAATATCCAAAGCAAAAGCTCACCTATTAGAATTACAACTGAAACCCAAATGCAAATAAAGCAAAAGTCTTCCTTGTCCTGCCTCAACCTCTGCTTGATTCATCCATCTCCATCTTCACATTTCATACATGCAATGTTTCCAAACACAATGAGTACTTAACAGACTTTAAACATACCAAATTTCTAAGCAAAACCATAAATTATAGAACTAATCAATTAATTATTGATTTAATTAAATTATTCCATGTAAAAATGTAGACAAATAAACTTGTATATACATGTGTCTAACTACAAACATAATTGATTGAATTATCTAATTATCAATTAATACTTGATTTAATTGAATAGGTTTATGTATAAATGTAATCTCATTCATTTGTATACACATGTTTCTAATTATGCCCTAATTTGGGATAGAAAAAGCTGTAAGGACCAAAGTGAAAAAAAATTAGTATATTGTAGAGATTAAATGATGCATTAAGCTAAATTCGTAATCATAAAGAGAAAGGATGGATGAGAAAACATAAATATATGCATAAAGCTAAAAGTTGATACATATACAAAAGACGTTACAAGTTAAGAGTTAGAAGGCATAGCATGAAGGCATTTGAGATATCAAACAAACATTACAATCAAGCCATTTGAAATCTCCAAAGCAAAAGCTAGAGTTATTAGAATTACAATTCTAAACTGTGAAATCTAAATGCAATTTAAGTAAAAGTCTTGGGTGGCCTGCCTCAACCATGGAATGATGACCATTTTCTATTTTAACGAGTAAAAATTTATCCTTTTAAATTGGAATGATGATAGGAGAAAAAATGAGAGAGATGTGTACGTGTTAATTCTAAATTATACTTTTTTTCAAATGTTCTATTTTCTTTCATTTCAGTTTTCAAATATAATAAGCAATGAACGAGAAAAATATTACATTTTCTCTCAATTTTCTATTTTTCCTAGCAAGAACATTTATAGAAAGAAAATTATATTTTCCAATCTTTCTATTTTTCTGACCACTTTAATTCTTTTATTTTCCAATTTTCTTTCCACCTTACCAAACAAGAGATTATCTGAATAAAAAAAAGAAGTTCATCTCAATATTTGGGGATTAGAACTTTAAGTTACAAACAATGTTTTGAAGTTCTAAAAGTAATTATTAATTTGTAGTTATAATAAATTTATCTATTTTTATTTTTAAAATTTGGAAATATATTTTAATTTTTTAACTTTTTAAATTTTTAAAAATTATTTTTATAATTTTACTAAAATTAGAATTAAATTGAGACAATGTGTCAATGTTTAGGGTTTTAATAATCTCCTAATGATATTATTAGAATTGAGAAATCTGAGATGTATTCTACAAAACAAAGTATGAGAAGAGATTATAATGTAAGTGCGTGCATGGCATAGCGAATTGCATGCCATATGCCCCATTTTAATGGGTTGGTGAAAAGCCAAAGATTGGAGAATATAATAGTAAGAAGTTGGGTTTAAAGGGTGTTGGTGGAGCCTCAGTCACTGCATCAAACAAAAACAATTCTGCAATACCAAACACAAACCTTTCCGCCATATTTGAACTTTAAAGAAGGCCAATGAAGCATCTCTTTTTCTTTTTGGTGGAAACTTTTGTATCACAAAAATAAATTTAATAGATAAAAAAATAGCAAATACTCATTATAAAATTCCAAAAATTGGCATTCTTTGTTGCTTCATGTACTAATCATTTATCAATCATTGACAATTGAAGAATATGCATTTTCTTGGTTTCTATATTGGTATAGCTATTGATTATTCGGTTTAATGCCATTATCATTCTTCAAACCAACTAAAGGATGTTATCATCGATTCAAACAAATTTTAAATTCTTACTTTTATATATATTATAGATTAAGACAAGCTCAAAATAACGGTAATTTGTTCCAAATAAACTAACTAAATTGTGTTCAATCTTCATAAAAAACCAATGCAAATGTGGATACTTTCATAGTGTTTAGATCCTCGGTACTTTTTTTGAAAAATTAATACTTTCAAATTGGAATGGTGAATGGAGAGAAAATAAGAGAGTTATGTGTATGTTAGTTCAAAATTATACATTTTTTCAAATGTTTTTTTTCTTGTCATTTCTCAACTCTACTAAGCAATGGTGAGAAAGATAATTACTTTTTCTATCAAATTTTCTTTTCTACCAGAAAAATTATATTTTCAATTTTTTCCTGTCTACCAAGCAAAGCATTGAGCAAAAAAAGAAAAAGAAACAATGTTGATGTCAATATTTAGGGTTAGAAATTTCAAGTTACAAACTATGTTTTAAAATTTTAAAAGAAATTATTAATATTTAAGAATAACATTTTTTATTTTTTATTTTGTAATTTGTATTTTAAATTTTATAAATATATTTTAATTCTTTAGAATTACTTTTTTATAATCATGATCGAATCAATAAAGTATGTAATTCTTAAAATTAAATAGGTTATGATATTAATTTTATAACAACCGCATCATTTCTCCATCACAAAATAAACAATTAATAAAATTAAACTAAAAAATACAAACACAATTAGTTGATGCTAAACCATAAAGAGAAAAGGTAAATATGCATAAAGCTAAAAGTTGATACATATCCAAAGCAACAGCTCACTTCTTAGAATTACAACTGAAAGATAATATGGAATCGAATCTGATAGAGAAATTAAAATTTTACCACATACCTCATTCTTCATTAGCAAATAACAACCTTTTGGATGTGAGCAATTTTGTGCCAATCTTCACCCCCATTTTCTCTGTATCTTTTGCTCAACTCCGGACATCCGTAAATTCTCAATTCTCTAAGGTTGGTGAGGCGGTCTATTCCCTCCGGTAGATCCCACAAATTAAAGCAATTAAAAATCTCAAGTTTTTGAAGAGAAGTGAGATTCGGTAGCCATGCTGGTAGAACGGACAAGTTTTGACAAAACTGAATTCGTAATTGCTGCAAAGTGGAAGAAGATCCTTGAAGAAGCAATCGTGGCAAATCTCTTAAGGCAGGTAATACGAAGAGTGAGAGAGAGAGTTTTAAGGCTCAACTGAAGGTCTTTTTCTTCCTCTTCTAGTTCCATTTTCAAATTGATTCGAAGGCAACCAACTATTTCAAGGTGTTCTAACTTGCTTAGGAATTTCAGGCTCCGTGGCAATGAGACAAGACTATCACAGTGCTTCAGGACAAGTGTCCGAAGTGACTTCAGATACTGCATTCCTTCAGGTAAACATTCTAATTCCATACAGCACCTCAATTCCAAGTATTGAAGAGAAGTCCAACATCCTGCTCGTATTTCTTTCAAATGCGTAGTTTTAATGGTTATTACTAGATGTCTAAGCTCAATCAACCTTTGCACGCTGTCAGGCAACTGCTTCAAACCAGTACCTCCCAAATTTAACGATTGCAATCTGCGAAGCTTATCGAAAGACCTCGGGAGTTCACGTTTACTCCTACATCCGCCCAAGTCAAGGTCTCGTAAGTGCTTCAAGGTACCAATGGAATTTGGTAAAGCCATCAATGGTGACTTCCTTAATCCTAATGCTCGTAGATACTTGAAATTGGAGAGACAGATTTGTAAGTGATTCATAAGTAGTCTTTGATTCCACTGAAGCATCCTGGATGATTACTGTTCGAACATTTTTCATTTCCTCCAAAACACGTGGAACTCCAACCAACTTCCCATCACATAATAATAAATGTCGAACATTTTCATCAACCGTTTCTGCTTCGGAATTCACTGTTTTACATTCTTTTTGAGACACATCTAATGCAAGATCATGTACCAGATCATGCATTTTGAAGGTAAAATACGACCAAAAATCCTGCTCCATTTGGATGAGGCACCTTGACAGTAATTCATTCAAATATCGTTTGCCAACATCCTCCCACTCTTGATTTTGCTTTGGATGCTCAAGGAGTCCATTTGCCATCCAAAGACAGATAACTCTATCACTAACATAGAGCTCATCCTTTTTGTACAAGGACAAAAATGCAAGACATCGTTGCAAATGAGATGGCAAATGATTGTAACTCAACTTCAACACTGGTAAAATATCGTTTTCATGTTGCTCAACTCTCCATATTTCACTCTCTCGTATATAGATCCAATCAGATTCATCCGTTTTCTAAAACAGTAGGCTTCCCAATGTTCTTACTGCCAAAGGAACCCCTTTGCATTTTTTCACAATCTCCTCCCCGATTCTAATGAGATTTGGATAATGTCTCTCATCACCATCATTAAAAGCCCATTTTGTAAATAAGGTCAAACAGTCTTCAAGAGGGAGACCTTTCAAAATATAAGGGGGAATTGAACTCATCATCGGGGCCACGTTCAAACTCCGAGTGGTGACAATAATTTTGCTTGGAGAAAATCCATCCGTTGATCTCAACAAATTTCTTAACTCAACCCATTTTGCTTTATTTTCATTCCACACATCATCCCGGACGAGCAAGAACTTCTTATCATTCAAAAGGCTTCTCAAACGAGCTTGCAAGGCGTCAAGTGTTGAATCATCACATCTTTCTCCTTTATGTACAGACTGAATAATCAGCTTGAGCAATCTAGAAAGATCAAATTCATCAGAAACACAGATCCATATCTTCAAAGGAAAAAGGCTAGTAACTCGATCATCATTGAATGCTAATTGAGCGAGCGTGGTTTTTCCTAAACCCCCAAGTCCAACAATGGGAATGACAGGGACATTTTGATCCCCACTTGGTTTCATCAACATACTAATTATGTTCTCTTTATCCTCATCTCGACCAATAACATCAGAAGAATGCACAAAAGAGATAGTCTCTCTGCGAAAAACATGTCGGTTGTCGCTATACTGTCTTAGATCAAAGCTTTTCCACTCAGTGGCAAGTTCGCCTAGTCTCCGGTTGATATCTTTGATTTTAGGACTCATTTTTAAAGAGAATGAAAGAGGCAAACAACAGGATCCTAAAAGTCGCACCTTTAAGTTGTTGATGTTGGGATGATTGACGGCGTCCTGTTTGCGGAGAGCTTCACACTTGAAATCGTCAATAACGTTCAGATCGGTTTTCATTTTGGTGCTGTTGCCGCTCGGCATCCAAGAGCACAGCTTTAATGCTGATCATGGTGTCCTCCAGCTTTTTCAGATCGGTTTTGACATTAAACGCCAAGCGAACTTCGTCTACAGTGAGACCGACAATTTTCTCGACAACCCTTTCTGCAATATTGAACAGAAACGTTTCCGCCATAATTGAATTTCTAGATCAAAGCTTGAATGATTGAGGGGAAGGAAGGCAAATGAATGATTGAGGCACTCAATAATGCTTTTATTTTTTTCTATTCATATCGAAGTAGCCATGCATTAAATTTTGTAATTCTTAAATTATGTATGGTAATATAATTTGAATATTTGCATAGTTAAGCGTTTGTTCTGGATTGAGAAGGATTTTTTTAGGTTAAAGGGGGAATGTTTGAAAAATAAAATTTAAACCTCTTTTTGAAACTTAAAAGATAAAGATGGGGTTTCTTTGAAGTTTTAGGAATAAAGTAAATAAATATAAGTCTTCTTTTACCAAAATAAATATAAGTTAGATAAATAAATGGTTTGGCTTTATTGGGTATAAGGAGTATTTTATTTAGGGTTTATATATGACTAAATTTACGATAAGTATTTTAATAGCAAGTTTTTTCCTTTGATCGATAAGTCAATTATAATAATCGAGGATGCCTTGAACTATTAACCTCTCTATGTGTAAATTTATTGCAAGAACGTCCAACAACTAACCTTTATTGAATGAATAACTACAAAACATAAGTCCACGATTTAATCAACTCCGATAACCTTGCGAACTAGAATGGCCCAACTTGAACCAATGGCCTCAACCGTTTCAAAACTAATTGCTATTTCCTCCTAGCAGGATCTAACTAACTACTTAATTGGACATGTCAATGTGTTCTTTAGTAGATTGAATACGATAAACGATCAACTCGGTATTTCTAACTGTATGCCTATCAATACTGAATCAACAAATTCTTTTTAACTTGATGCCAACATAATTTTGTGAGGCGATGAAGTCTATCTCCTAAATAAAAAAAACAATAAACACTGAAACGAAAGTTTTGAAATGCGGATTCAAATCTCACCGCTATCTATAGGGTTATTTATCAGTTTAAAACAAAAAGGTAAATGATGCAATAATACACAAGTAAAGAAAAGAGTTATAACAGAATTGAGAACAAGGAAGGTTCAATTCCCCATTCCATTCTCCCTTCCTTGTACCTCGCCTAAAACCCTAATTCTACTTATACTCATCAATCTACTATTGAAGAGTTATTTAAAAATAAAGTAAAATTAAAAGTATTTATTTTACAAATAAATCCAAAATAAAAGTTCTTAAAATAGATCATTATCCATTAACTCGTTCTTTGGCTCAAAACTTTTACAACAGCTTGCATTTTCGACTTTTTAACTTTTCGGGTTTGCTTTTGCACCTAATCAAAAATCAAATAATAGGTCCAAAATTAGTAGCATCTCATTCAAGGATTTATCAAAATTAAGCGTGATAAACATGTAAATTGGATGCATTATCACTTTTCATACCAAGTTTAATATTATTTATCATTTATTATTTTATAAACTTTTCAGAATATTATATTAAATTAAAATAAACTGTAAATCAAGTAATTTATATAGAATTAATGATGTACAAGTAATTTAAAATATATGATTAATTGTAAAACCATTATTGAATCAATCGGATATATGAATGTATATGTCATGGTGTATAAGTAATTTTAGGAGTATTTATTAGTTGTATATTTCTCTATTGATGATTGTAATCTTGTAAATTCCTCTAATTACAAATTGAGTCGAGATACTTGAATGGATTAAATTATAGAACTAATCAATTAATTATTGATTTAGTTAAATTATTCTATGTAAAAATGTAGACAAATAAACTTGTATATACATGTGTCTAACTACAAACATAATTGATTGAATTATCTAATTATCAATTAATAATTGATCTAATTGAATAAGTTTATGTATAAATGTAATCTCATTCATTTGTATACACATGTTTCTAATTATGCCCTAATTTGGGATAGAAAAAGTTGTAAAGACCAAAGTGAAAAAAATTATTTTTAATTTTTAATTTTTTATAATTTTAGACTCATATAGAATGAATTTAGATAATTGATTATCTAGATTTAAATGAACCTGAACAATAATTTTGAGTAATTTAATTTCTATCAGTTTTGAAAATCAACAAATAAAAGTAATTAATCATAATAAATATTTTTTGTCAATTATATATAATTTTAATCGATTAGTGTTGTTATACCCTCACCTGACATAACACATGGCATTACAAGAAGATAGTCGAGGACGGCTCTAGGTCATTCTAAATGTGTTGTTTTTATTATTTTTTATAAATTTTTATTATTTTTTATTTTTTAATATTTTACATATTTAAAACTTTTTATAATATTTTTAATTTTTAATTTTTTTATAGTTTTACACTCATATAGAATGAATTTAGACAAATTATTATCCAAGTTCATTCTAGATGTATATATTTTTTTAATTTTAAAATGATGTTTTAATTTTTACTATTAATAGTCAAACCGATCAACTAACAATTTTCATTAACGAAAGATTTTAATTGATTGTTTTATTATCATTAATAGCTCAATAGGATAAATTTCAATTTTATGTAGATTGGTAAAAACATCTCCCCACTCCTTTTCAATTTTAATATTGAGAAAATTAGTCATTCTCAAAAAATTTAGTAATTTAATCCTATCAATTTTGAAAATCGAGCTCACACTTACTCTATAAATAAGCATTTATTTCTTTACTATTTTCTTTAAAATTTAATTTTAACCCACATTAATTAAAGAATATTCTCATAGCTCATTTCTTTACTTTTATCATTAAAAAAGTTAATTTTAGTACTATTTTATTTAAAAGTTAATTTTAATATCGTATTAACTAAAATATATTCTTATATATCACTTTTATTCTCACACTAGCTAGAGAACTCTCTCGTACTCACACTTACCCTTACATTTGTTAAAGAATACTCCCTACTTACCTTATATGAATGAATGTTCATTTCTTTACTATTTTACCATATAAATAGAGATAAATTTCTTCACTATTTTTATTAAAAATAATTTTAATTTAATTTAATTTTAATTTTATATTTATTTTTATTTTAATAAGAAATTTAAAATTAAAATTAAATTTAATTAAATCTTAGTATATACACTAAAATTATAGTGTATAAATATTTTTATATAAAATATATGAATTAATTAAATCTTTATATATGTACTAATTTATATATATATGAAAATATTTTATAAATAAAAATACAAATTAATTAAATAATATATTTTAATTTGAATATAATAAACTCATACGTCTATATATAAGTATTAATTTACACTATTATTAATTAAAGGTGCAATGATTATTTTATACCCATAATCACTATTACCATATGCACATTTAAATTGTTTAAATTTACTAATTAAATAATTTATTATTATATTTAATTTTTATATAATTTTATAACTCTTAAAATTAATTAATTTATACAGTAGGTCTTTGAATCACACGGTAAAAACTAGTTTTTATATATTATTCACTAATTATATTTATATTTAATATAATATAATAATTTTATAAAATTATTTAATAATATTTAATTTAAAATATTTTTAGTTTATCAAATTTACATTAATCCATTACTCTAAAAAAAACTGTATATTTGGAATATACATGGGAACAAATAAAGACTTAATTGAAAATTTAGCAAAAAACATTGAAACTTCAACAAACAGGAGTCACACAGCCATATATCCTGATTGTGTGAACTCATTGTAACCGTATGGACCAAAATATAAGAATTCCCCAAAAATCACACGGCCGTGTGATTAAACCGTATAATTAATACAAATTATATAACTTAACCTACAATACCCACACGGGCATGTCGTCAGCCCGTGTGACAAGCGAAAACTGTGTAGTTCAAAAGAATCTTAATTTTTAAAGGTCACATGGTCATATCATCAACCCATGCGTAACACACAGCTATGTGCTAATCTGTGTAGCTCAAAAATAAATCTTTTGATCTCATTACAAAATCAAGATTTGGAAGTGGCTCAAAAACCTACCAATGCTATAATTATAATTACCAAATCAAAATGTACCAATTTAGCACCTCATACATTTTGTAACTTTTTTATAATTGGATAACCAATTTATTTATGTACTAAATTATAAAGACAAACCAACCATGAGAATACATAAATATGCATAAAATTTTATACATTACAATCTATAGCATGAAGGCATTTGAAATATCCAAATAAAAAGCTCAGTTATTAGAATTACATCTCTCAACTGTGAAATCTGAATGCAAATAAAGTAAAAGCCTCACCCTTTGCTTCATTCATCCATCTCCATCTTCACATTCCATACATGCAATGTTTCCAAACACAATGAGTACTTAACGAACATTAAACATATAAAAGGGAGAGATACTATGAAATCAAATCTGATAGAGAAATTAAAATTTTACCACATACCTCATTCTTCATTCGTAAATATCAACCTTTTGGATGTGAGAAATTTTGTTCCAATCTTCACCCCCATTTTCTCTGTATCTTTTGCTCAACTCCGGACATCCGTAAATTCTCAATTCTCTAAGGTTGGTGAGGCGGTCTATTCCCTCCGGTAGATCCCACAAATTAACGCAATGCTCAATCTCAAGTTTTTGAAGAGAAGTGAGATTCGGTAGCCATGCTGGTAGAACGGACAAGTCTGGACAAAACGCAATTCGTAATTGCTGCAAAGTGGAAGAAGATCCTTGAAGAAGCAATCGTGGCAAATCTCTTAAGGCATGTAATCCGAGGAGTGAGAGAGTTTTAAGGCTCAACTGAAGGTCTTTGTCTTCTTCCTCTTCTAGTTCAATTTTCAAATTGATTTGAAAGCAACCAACTATTTCAAGGTGTTCTAACTTGGTTAGGAGTTTCAGGCTCCGTGGCAATGAGACAAGGCTAAGACAATAACTCAGGATAAGTGTCCGAAGTGACTTCAGATACTGCATTCCTTCAGGTAAACATTCTAATTCCATACAGTACCTCAATTCCAAGTATTGAAGAGAAGTCCAACATCCTGCTCGTATTTCTTTCAAATGCGTAGCTTGAATGGTTATTACTAGATGTCTAAGCTCAATCAACCTTTGCACGCTGTCAGGCAACTGCTTCAAACCAGTATCTCCCAAATTTAACGATTGCAAGCTGCGAAGCTTATCGAAAGACCTCGGGAGTTCACGTAGACTCATACATACGCCCAAGTCAAGGTCTCGTAAGTGCTTCAAGGTACCAATGGAATTCGGTAAAGCCGTCAAGGGTGACTTCCTTAATACTAATGCTCGTAGATACTTGAAATTGGACAGACACAGATTTATAAGTGATTCATGAGTAGTCTTTGATTCTTTTGAAGCATCTTGGATGATTACTGTTCGAACATTTTTCATTTCTCCAAAACACGTGGAACTCCAACCAACTTCCCATCACATAATAATAAATGTCGAACATTTTCATCAACCGTTTCTGTTTCGGAATTCACTGTTTTACATTCTTTTTGAGACACATCTAATGCAAGATCATGTACCAGATCATGCATTTTGAAGGTAAAATACAACCAATAATCCTCCTCCATTTGGATGAGGCACCTTGACAGTAATTCATTCAAATATCGTTTGCCAACATCCTCCCACTCTTGATTTTGCTTTGGATGCTCAAGGAGTCCATTTGCCATCCAAAGACGTATAACTCTATCACTATAATAGATCTCATCCTTTTTGTAAAAGGACAAAAAAGCAAGACATCGTTGCAAATGAGATGGCAAATGATTGTAACTCAACTTCAACACTGGTAAAATATCGTTTTCATGTTGCTCAAGTCTCCATATTTCACTCTCTCGTATATAGATCCAATCAGATTCATCCGTTTTCTGAAACAGTAGGCTTCCCAATGTTCTTACAGCCAAAGGAACCCCTTTGCATTTTTTCACAATCTCCTCTCCGATTCTAATGAGATTTGGATAATGTCTCTCATCACCATCATTAAAAGCCCATTTTGTAAATAAGGTCAAACAGTCTTCAAGAGGGAGACCTTTCAACATACAAGGGGGAATTGAACTCATTAGCGAGGCCACGTTCAAACTCCGAGTGGTGACAATAATTTTGCTTGGAGAAAATCCATCCGTCGATCTCAACAAATTTCTTAACTCAACCCATTTTGCTTGATTTTCATTCCACACGTCATCCAGGACGAGCAAGAACTTCTTATAATTCAAAAGGCTTCTCAAACGAGCTTGCAAGGCTTCAAGTGTTAAATCATCACATCTTACTTCTGCATTTACAGACTGAATAATCAGCTTGAGCAATCTAGAAAGATCAAATTCCTCAGAAACACAGATCCATATCCTCAAAGGAAAAAGGCTAGTAACTCGATCATCATTGAATGCTAATTGAGCGAGCGTGGTTTTTCCCAAACCCCCAAGTCCAACAATGGGAATGACAGGGACATTTTGATCCTCACTTGGTTTCATCAACATACTAATTATGTTCTCTTTATCCTCATCTCTACCAATAACATCAGAAGAATGCACAAAAGAGATAGTCTCTCTGCGAAAAACATGTCGATTGTCGCTACACTGTCTTAGATCAAAGCTGTTCCACTCAGTGGCAAGTTCTCCTAGTCTCCCATTGATGTCTTTGATTTTAGGACTCATTTTTGAAGAGAATGAAAGAGAAAATGAAGAGAATGAAAGAGGCAAACAACAGGATCCTAAAAGTCGCACCTTTAAGTTGTTGATGTTGGGATGATTGACGGCGTCCTGTTTGCGGAGAGCTTCACACTTGAAATCGTCAATAACGTTCTCAGCATCGTAGAAGATGCCTCTGAGCTTCCGCATACAGAGGCGCAGCTTTTCACTTTGATGCTGTTTGTGCTCGGCATCCAAGAGCACAGCTTTAATGCTAATCATGGTGTCCTCCAGCTTTTTCAGATCGGTTTTGACATTAAACGCCAAGCGAACTTCGTCTACAGTGAGACCGACAATTTTCTCGACAACCCTTTCTGCAATATTGAACAGAAACGTTTCCGCCATAAATGTAGGGGAAAGCAAGGCAATCAATAAAGCACTCACAAATGATTTTCTTTTTCTTTCTTTGAGCAAGATATCTTGGTGGCGGTAGATCGTATTTGATACTTGACTTTCCTTGGCTGGGACTTAAAATCTGTAAAATTCCAAGGAGCGGGTTTCTATAAGCTATAAAATATTTGTGCCAGTGGATCCGGGGTGGGTTTCTTCGTACCTATTACTCGAGTTTAGTGTTTTGAAAGCTGGACAAATCACATGGATAGAGAATCCATCGATTATATCAATTTAAAATAATCTAAACAATCAATTCAACTACAAATTGGTTAAAAAATCAATTAAATTAGATTTTATATATTTTTTTTAATTTTTATGAATTTAATTTCAACACGATAGACTGAAAATTAATGATGTAACTAATTTAATCATCCATTCGATTTCATAAAAAAATGCATAAAAAATTTAGCCAACTTTAATATTCTAATTTGAGGATATAAATTGGGGGGTGAACTACCGGTTTACATCTCAACGGCTACTATTGATTGGTGAAGTGCTTTATTTTTATGTTCTTGAACGTGAACCGTACGATGAAGGCGACAAAGTTGTGATTGAAGATGCTATAAATCTAGGTGGTTACAGAGATTGACGCTGCAATGGCGAGAAACTTTAATAAGACAAATGATATGATTATTCTATTGATTACATTAATTAACACAATAAAAAACCTTATCTTATTCAATATCAAGGATTTATCTAATATTAATTTTAAAGGGAGAGAAAAAATATAATAAAAAACCTTATGTTATGACTTGATTGGCAGTGACATGGTAAAGAAATTAATTCATGTTCTAATTAATTACATTATTCAAGATTTGGGATCATATTTCATCCTTTTTTACAAGAACAAAATGGTAAGACATCGTAACAAATGATCGTAATTCAACTTCAATATTGCTATTAGTCTTGTACTATGTATAAGTTATAGATTTAGTTTCTTTTTCCAATTCGATTATGTTTAGTCTCTATACTTTTCGAATTTTAAAATTTTAATCATAGCTCAAACGATAATTGTTAAATTCATAAAATTAAAAAATAACGTCTTTTGTGAGTATTATGTGAGAATAATAAATTGGCATGATATTATACATCTTACCATATATTTGTCGCATAAAATTTTAGAAATAATAAAATTAAATTTAATAAATTTAATTATTTCAATTAGAACTGTAATTTCAAACAAAAAGAAGAAGAAGAAAGATTAGCTAATGGATGGTACAGACATGAGCGAAACCGAACAGTTTTTGGGCTGAATGAAATTTTAATTTTTATAATCTATATATTTATAATTTTAAAGGATTAAATTAAATTTTATAATTTTAGAGGGTCAAAATGTAATTTTATTTTATTAATTTAAAATTTTTTAAAAAAAACTTAAAGGCCTAGATAACAATTTTACATTTTAGGGAGCAGGACCTTGCCAACCCCCCTAAATTCGCCACTGGATACAGAGATTAGTAGTTACTTAAAAGAGCATAGTTGTATAGTTATATATAGGATAGACGTACTCGAAGAAAAATGAAAATTTCAGCTTTTGCTTTGACTGCAGATTCATGGGCATTTGCATATTTGGCAACAATCATTATCGAAACGGTTTATTTGCCTTCTTTTCATGCTATCACAAGGGAGTTTTTTTTATCAATTATCAGTCATCGAACTGTCATCTTGCGGTTCAATAATATTAGACAAATCGAATGGTAACAATAATTATGAAGGCAATTAAGATAGAGAAAATACCTGATAAGCATATTCTTGTTTGAGCCACACTAGACAAGAGTGTCCGGGTTTATGAAATCTCTAATACCCCTTCAACTTTGACAGTATCTTAATCCAAAAACATGGGTAGCCCTTTTCACTATTAAGCAAAATTTGTGATATTCTTTGTTGCTTCATTTCATATATGGTATTTGTCTGATTTAATGTCATTTTCATTCTTAATACCAACTTACCAAAAAAGTATTGAAAATAGAGAAATTTTATACTAAAGATAACTTTATTCTACAGTGTTATGATGGAAGATGTATTTTTAACTTCAAACTTTTTACTTTATAATTTTGTCGATAAACAGTAACTTATAAGTTGAAAGTGGTTTAAACACTTCTATCTCAAAATCAACTCCAATACACAACTAATTCATGGCTCGTCTCTAAAACCATAACACATAACTTATTAAAGACTTATTATGGATTTGAATATTTATTGGGATACTAACGTCGAGCACCTAAAGAAATATAAAGAGTAAGAGCAACTATTATTTTATTCATATGATGTTTACATTTGAAAATTATTACGTAAATCATTCAACCATTTTCACACTCCCTACTCTTTTTTCATCTCTCTCCTTAGAGAAATTAAATGGTGAAGCTTTGATGAATAGAAAAAAGGAGAAATTGTTAGAAGGTTAGATGTGTAGAGGTGGGGGGTTATACTACAGAATTTAGCAAACTCTTTCGAATATCACAAATGCTTCTCTTTTTGTGTGTGTGTGATTTCGTTTTGGTAGGCAAATGGCCCTCATGTTTTCATCCACCAAACACTAACTCACCAGTTACCACCTTCATTCCATCGGAGAACAAGGAAAAAAGGTGAAAAATTTCAAATGCGTTTGCCGGGAGTCGAACCCGGGTCTATTGCTTGGAAGGCAATTATCCTAACCGTTGGACTACAAACGCCTGATGACACAATTTGCAAGTGAAATTAAATTTCAATATATTGAAGGGCTTTTTATGTAGATTGGTAAAAACATATCTCCGGTCCCTCTCAATTTTGATGGTGAGAAAATTGGTCCTTCTCAATAATTTTGAGCAATTTAGTCCCTATCAATTTTAAAAATCAGAAAATAAAAGAAATTAATCACAATAAATATTTTTTGTTGATTATACATAATTTTAATTGATTAGTGTTGTTATACCCTCACCCGACGCAGCACGTAGCACTACAAGAAGACACCCGAGGACGGCTCTGGTTCATTCTAAATGTGCGCTTTAATTAATTTTTTATAATTTTTTTAATCTTTTACATATTTGAATCTCTTTATAATTTTAAATTTTTTTTTATGGTTTTAACTTTTACACTCATATAGAATGAATCTGGACAATCAGTTATCTAAATTTAAATAAATCTGAATAATAATTTATTCAGATTCATTCCAAATGTATATATTTTTATTAATTTTAAAATAACTATATAAACTAAATAATATGTTTGTCAACTCTAAAAATGTAATGGCCCAAATTTGAGGTTATCGGAACAGTGGTTTCGGGACCACAAATCTGATGAGAAAAATTTTATTTTTCTTATATTTTTATGGTCTACAATTTCACAAAATGATTTCGTGAAAATTTTGTTCGAAAATTTCGACGTTTGGGCACTCAATTTAGTCAAAAGGACTAAATTGTAAAAGTGCAAAAGTTGAGTTCTACATGTTAGAGGTGTCCAATTGTTATGAAACTTTAAATTGGAGGTCCTTATATGGTAATTATACCATTGGTAACTTGGTAGACAAAATGGACATGAGATAAGTGAAATAGAAAATTTTTAAGTTAGGGCAATTTGGTAATCTAGTAATTAAAATGAATTAAAAGGGAAAAAGATGACAAATTATGCTCATCTTCTTCATATGAACGAAATCAGCAAGGGGGGAAGCCATAGTTAGGGTTTTCAAGCTTCCAAGCTCCATAGTAAGTGATCACAAGCCCGTTTTAATGTTCTTTACGTTTTGAGATCCCTAGCTTAATTTAGCTTATTCTAGCAATAATTTAGCCTAGGGTTTATATTTGGAAAAATACCCATAGGTGAAAAGTGTTTATTTTGATGTTTTATGATAGAATATGAAGCTATAAATTATGTTAAACAACTTTTGCTAAGCGATTTTAAGTGCAAACGAGTAAAACGACATAATCGGTAAAAATACCTAATGTTCATAAGTACATGTTAGAGTGGGAATTTGATGTTACCATAGAAGGGAAAAATGTTCAGAATGTTATAAAACATAAGAATAAGAGATGAAGTTTAATTTCCGAGCCTTGGGGCAAAAATGTAATTATGTAAAAGTTTAGGGGCAAAATTGTAATTTTAAAAATGTTAGAGTCGAGGGCTGTTTTGATGAATGTGATTATCAAATAAGTTAAATTTACTATTTTAGATCAAGAAGTACGAAACTCGAGGTTAGACAAAGGGAAGAATAAAGTTGAAGACTAAGTTGGTGAATTTGGCTATAATTGGTACCGAGGTAAGTTTACGGTAAATAAATGCAATATTTTAATATTTATTATCAATGATGTTAATTTCTAGCAATTATGAATTTATTTTATGAATTTATTTGATGATGATCCAAGCATGAGATGATAGAGAATTAAAATTTGAAAGTCCCGTTGATACATAAGGATGGTACTGGATACGAATGTCATGACATTTGGGTAAAGAGATCCCATATAAGACCATGTCTGGACATGGCATTGGCATCCTTAAGATCATGAGAGGTCTCTGTAAGACCATGTCAGGGACATGGCATGGGCACCAGACGAGAGGTCCCATGTAAGACCATGTCAGGACATGGCGTTAGCATCAGATGAGAGGTCCCTATAAGACCATGTCCGGGACATGGCATGGGCACTAACATGAGAACATCCCATGTAAGACCATGTCTGGGACATGGCTTTGGCATGTTATTATCGAAGAGACCCGAGTATCCTTATTATTCCAATGTAGCTCAACGGGCTTGTAAATGAATCATGTTCATGAAAGTTCGCTTTAAAGCATAAATGGCAAGCTCGGTAAGTTGTAAGACTTAAGAACTTATTATACTATCAATTGATGTTCAACGATGCAGCAAGGATTGAGTAAGTTATGCACACAAGTATTCTAAGTAAACAAGTAAGAGAACTAGTATGAGATTAACTAAAGAGTAAACTAGAGATATAGACATTGAGTTTAATTATTTAAGTTAAATATTGTTATTTATTTGCTAGTAAACTTACTAAGCTTTATGCTTACTTCTTTTATTTCTCTTTCTCTTATAGTATTGCAAAGCTACTTCAAGGATCCTAAAGAAGTCGGCGATCGTCCACACTATCAACTACAACTGCTCGGTATTTTATATCGAAACACGTTTGAGTTATGGCATGTATAGGGATTTAGTTATTTTGTATGTTTGTAATGATGATTTTGCTAATGAGTGATGTGTAAGTATTTGATGATGTATGGTCATTAAAATGGTTAAGGATGAAGGTGTTTGTTGTTATGAAAGATTAGGTGATAAATTATGCATGGAAATCATGAAAGGATAAAATTTTGCAAAGAAACAGAATTCAGGCAGCACAGTGACGTGAATTTGAAAAATCACCCAAGATAGTATAAAATGAATTAGAGGGTGAATGATATATGGAATTAAAGCTTGTTGAGTCTATTTTCTGTAGAAACAAGTAAGAACTTCATATGAAAATCCTACAGTGAGAAAACTTATTTTTAGTAACAAGAGGTCAGAATAGTCGAATGGTGAAACAGGGAGACTTTAACTAATAAACTGTACTAATTGGCTGAACCAAAATTCTAAAAATTTTATGGTGAGTAGATATATGAGTCTAGTTTCAGGGAAAATTTACGGAATTAAATTTCGAGTTCTGTAGCTCAAGTTATAATTAATTTAGTAACTGCTGCGCGATTGGACAGATTTGCTGTAAATAGTGAAATAAATTTTCAATCCTAGTTTTTATGCTCCGAATTGGTAAGATAAGCTAAGTAATGCCTCGTGCTCGACTCCGGAAACGGTCTCGGGTAAGGGGTGTTACATTTTATTGGTATCAGAGCAGGTTTAGTCTATTCTCGGAAATATGTAGTATGAATAAGAGTCTACCTATACATGCCATACTTATATATTTTGATAGTGTGACGACTCCTGACGATTTTAAAATGTTTTCTTTTATAGTTATGGATCCTGAACGAGCTAGTACAGATGAAGTAGAGAGTAATGCGCCTATTCCCGCAGAAGGGACGGTGCCATCAGATGTTAATGTTAGTGAAAGACCTGCATCAGATAGACAGGGAGGAGGAGCTAGAGAAGCCTTCTTCCAAGCCATGACTGATTGGTTTGCCGAGTTCGTTAAATGCGAATCCGGCTATAAGACCTCCACCCCCTCAAGAATCACAGGTTCCCCATGTAGCTTCCCCAACTGCAGGTATAGTTATCAGGGAGAGACCACCTGTTGATAAGATTAGGAAGCAAGGGGCTGAAGAATTTCGGGCTACCAAAGATGATGATGCGGAAAAAGCAGAATTCTGGCTTGAGAATACAATCAGGGTTTTTGAAGAATTATCTTGTACACCGGAAGAATGTATGAAGTGTGTTGTTTCACTTCTTCGAGATTCAGCTTACCATTGGTGGAAGACCCTCGTGTCAGTAGTACCAAGTGAGAGGGTTACATGGGATTTCTTTCAGGAGGAGTTCAAAGAAGTACATCACCGAGATTTATAGATCGAAAAGGAAGGAGTTTCTTGAACTAAAACAAGGTAAAATGTCGTGATGAATATGAACGCAATTTGTCGGACTTAGTAAGTATGCTCGAGAATTTGTATCCACCGAAGCCAACATGTGCAAGAGATTTGAAGATGGGCTTAATGATGACATCCGACTATCAGTGGGTGTATTGGAAATCAGAGAGTTTGTTGTTCTGGTAGAAAGAGCTTGTAAAGTAGAAGACTTGTTAAAAGAAAAAGAGAAGAGCAAAGCTGAAGCTGGAGCGCAGGATACAAAGAAGAGGCAAATGAGTAAATCATTTCAGTCTACATCTAAGAGGCCTAGGGAGCTCTCTAGCGGATCACATTTTCCACAGATATATTCTAGCCGAAGCAGAAGTAGAAGATTCGAGGGTTTTAGAGCTCAAACCACTACAGTTGCAAGTACAGGCAGTACTCGACCTCCTAGGCTTGAATGTTCTCAATGTGGGAGACGCCACCCCGGAGAGTGTAGAGCAGGTGAAAATGTTTGTTTTAGATGTGGAGCATCCGATCACTTTATTCGGGATTGTCTTGAAACAACTAAAAGAGAAGAAATAACGAGTGCGAGATCAGGTAATGCTCCTACCAGAGGTAGACCGCAGAGAAACCCAGGAGTGGGGGCGAGTAATAGGAGTTCATCCAGAGATTCAGCAGCGAGATCAGATGTTAGAGCACCCGCGAGAACGTATGCTATTCGTGCTCGTGAAGAGGCGTCCTCTCCTGATATAATTACGGGTACATTTTCTCTTTATGATACTAATGTTATTGCATTAATTGATCCTGGCTCTGCACATTCATATATATGCACGAAATTAGCATTTGTTAAAAATTTGTCTGTTGAACCTACTGAATTTATGGTTAAAGTCTCTAACCCCCTGGGCCAGTTTGTGATGGTGGATAAAGTTTGTAAAAATTGTCCACTGATGATAAAAGGTATTTGTTTCCGGTTGACTTGATGTTATTGCCTTTTGATGAGTTTGATGTGATATTGGGCATGGATTGGTTAACTCAAAGATGACGCAGAGTAAACTGAGATGTAAATATGTTGTCTTGAAGTGCGAATGGAGAATTACTTGGTTAAATCGATCGAACGATGAATTATCGATGTAATTTTAGTGATGTCACCGAGGTGTGTCGAAAAAGGGTATGATGTTTATTTGGCGTATGTGTTGGATACTAAAGTATCTCGAGTCAAAGATACTGACGATGCCGATTGTATGTGAATTTTCCGATGTGTTTCGGAGGAATTACGTGGTTGCCACCGAAAGAGAAGTGGAATTTTCTATAGATTTGATTCCTGAACGCCCCAATTTCTATAGCTCCGTATCGTATGGCTCCTCTGTAATTAAAAGAGTTAAAGGCACGATTCTGAGAACTTGTTGATAGAGGTTTTGTTCGTCCAGTCATTCACATTGGGGTGCTCGATTGCATTTGTGAAAAAGAAAGACGGGTCTTTGAGATTGTGTATTGACTATCGGCAGCTTAATAAGGTAACTATAAAGAATAAGTATCCGTTGCCTCGAATTGATGACTTATTTGATCAACTGAAAGGTGCCACAATATTTTCAAAGATTGATCTCCGATCGGGTTATTATCGATTCGGGTAAAAGAGCGGATGTGCCAAAGACGACTTTCGAACCGGTATGGGCATTATGAGTTTCGGTTATGCCGTTTGGGTTGACTAATGCACTGCAGATTCATGGATTTGATGAACCGGATATTCAGACCGTATCTAGATAGGTTTGTAGTAGTTTTTATTGATGACATTTTAGTTTATTTTCGGGATGAAACTGAGCATGCAGAACATTTGAAAATAGTGTTGCAAATTCTGCGTGAAAAGAAACTTTATGCTAAATTCAGTAAATGTGAATTTTGGCTTCGAGAGGTAGGTTTTCTCGGACATATTGTATCCGCAGAAGGCATCAAGGTAGATCCGAGTAAAATTTCAGCTATTGTCAATTGGAGTCCACCGAAGAATGTATCTGAAGTTAGAAGTTTCTTGGGTTTAGCTGGTTATTATCGGAGATTTGTACAAGGGTTTTCTATAATAGCTTCTCCAATGACCCGTTTATTACAGAAAGATGTTAAATTTGAATGGACAGAAAAATGCCAGCAAAGTTTCGACCGATTGAAGGAGGTGTTGACGAAAGCACCTGTGTTGGTACAGCCTGAATCGGGTAAGGAATTTATTATTTATAGTGATGCATCATTAAATGGTTTGGGTTGTGTCTTGATGCAAGAAGATAAAGTAATAGCCTATGCTTCAAGACAACTTAAGCCACATGAAAGAAACTACCCGGTACATGATCTCGAATTAGCTGCTATTGTATTTGCATTGAAAATATGGCGGCATTATTTGTATGGTGAAAAGTGTCATATTTGTACTGATCACAAAAGCTTGAAATATTTGATGACACAGAAAGATTTGAATCTGAGACAACGCAGGTGGCTTGAACTGATAAAGGATTATGATTTGGTTATTGAGTACCATCCGGGTAAGGCTAATGTGGTAGCTGATGCTTTGAGCCGGAAATCTCTATTTGCTTTACGAGCTATGAATACCCGGTTGTCACTGTCTAATGATGGTTCAATCATAGCTGAATTGAGAGCTAAATCGACATTTCGTCAACAAATATGTGAAGCTCAGAGGAATGATGAGAAATTACAGGCTAAACGGGTGCATTGTGAGTCAGGTAATGATTCAGAATTTCAGATTGGAACTGATGGTTGTTTATTATTCAGAGGCAGAGTATGTGTACCGAAGAATTCAGAACTTGTACAGAAGATTTTACACGAAGCACACAGTGGTATTATGTCCGTACATCCGGGAGGTAATAAAATGTATAATGACTTGAAAAAGAT
Organism: Gossypium raimondii; assembly: GCF_025698545.1. Taxonomy (NCBI): domain Eukaryota; kingdom Viridiplantae; phylum Streptophyta; class Magnoliopsida; order Malvales; family Malvaceae; genus Gossypium; species Gossypium raimondii. The sequence goes on along the minus strand of NC_068577.1, from coordinate 55,437,538 downwards.
GTATTGGTGGCCGGGTATGAAACGTGATATCTCTGAGTTTGTATCAAGATGTTTAGTATGTCAGCAGGTTAAAGCTGAACATCAGGTACCTTCGGGGTTGCTTCAGCCAATCACTATACCGGAATGGAAATGGAAAGAATCACTATGGATTTTGTATCTGGGTTGCCGATGTCTCCAAAGAAGAAAGATGCCATTTGGGTAATTGTCGATCGATTGACAAAGTCCGCGCACTTTATCCCAAGATGTATGGATTATTCTTTAGATAAATTGGTGAATTGTATATATCTCGAGATTGTTAGACTACATGGAGTGCCTGTCTCCATTATATCGCATGAGATCCCGATTTACGTCTCGCTTCGGAACAAATTACAATAAGCTTTGGGTACTCGGTTGTATTTCAAGATCGCATTTCATCCTCGACATGATGGCCAATCTGGCGCGTAATTCGGTATTGGAAGATATGTCTCGATGTTGCGTATTAGAGTTGCAAGGTAATTGGGAAAGATATCTACCTTTGATTGAATTTGCTTACAATAACAGTTATCAGTCTAGTATTAAAATGGCTCCGTATGACGCTTTGTATGGTAGAAAATGTAGAACACCGTTATATTGGACAGAGCTCAGTGAAAAGAAAATACACGGGGTTGATTTGATCCGGGAAACAGAAGAAAAAGTAAGGCTGATTCGAGATAGTTTAAAAGCAGCTTCCGATCGTCAGAAGTCATACGCCGATCTTAAACGAAGGGAGATTGAATTTCAGGTGGGTGATAAAGTATTCTTAAAAGTGTCTCCTTGGAAGAAAGTTCTCCGGTTCGGTCGAAAGGGTAAATTGAGTCCAAGATTTATCGGACCATATGAGATTATAGAAAGAATTGGACCAGTTGCTTACCGATTGGCTTTACCACCGGAATTCGACAAAATTCATAATGTATTTCATGTATCTATGCTACGACGGTATCGATCAGATCCTTCACATGTTATTACTCCAACAGAAGTAGAAATTCAGCCGGATATGACTTATAATGAAGAACCGGTTAAAGTATTAGCACGAGAAACAAAGGAGCTTAGAAACAAAAAGGTAACTGGTGAAAGTGCTATGGCAAAAGCACGGATTGAGGAAGCAACATGGGAACCGGAAGAGACAATGAGGAAGCAATACCGAATCTCTTTATCGGTAAGATTTTCGAGGACGAAAATCCTAAAAAGGGGAGAGTTGTAATGGCCCAAATTTGAGGTTATCGAACAAAGGTTTCGGGACCACAAATCTGATGAGAAAAATTTTATTTTTCTTATATTTTTATGGTCTACAATTTCACAAAATGATTTCGTGAAAATTTCGTTCGAAAATTTCGACGTTTGGCACTCAATTTAGTCAAAAGGACTAAATTGTAAAAGTGCAAAAGTTGAGTTCTACATGTTAGAGGTGTCCAATTGTTATGAAACTTTAAATTGGAGGTCCTTATATGGTAATTATACCATTGGTAACTTGGTAGACAAAATGGACATGAGATAAGTGAAATAGAAAATTTTTAAGTTAGGGCAATTTGGTAATCTAGTAATTAAAATGAATTAAAAGGAAAAAGATGACAAATTATGCTCATCTTCTTCATATGAACGAAATCAGCAAGGGGAAGACATAGTTAGGGTTTTCAAGCTTCCAAGCTCCATAGTAAGTGATCCCAAGCCCCGTTTTAATGTTCTTTACGTTTTGAGATCCCTGTAGCTTAATTTAGTTTATTCTAGCAATAATTTAGCCTAGGGTTTATATTTGGAAAAATACCCATAGGTGAAAAGTGTTTATTTTGATGTTTTATGATAGAATATGAAGCTATAAATTATGTTAAACAACTTTTGCTAAGCGATTTTAAGTGCAAACGAGTAAAACGACATAATCGGTAAAAATACCTAATGTTCATAAGTACATGTTAGAGTGGGAATTTGATGTTTCCATAGAAGGGAAAATGTTCAGAATGTTATAAAACATAAGAATAAGAGATGAAGTTTAATTTCCGAGCCTTGGGGCAAAAATGTAATTATGTAAAAGTTTAGGGGCAAAATTGTAATTTTGAAAATGTTAGAGTCGAGGGCTGTTTTGATGAATTTGATTATCAAATAAGTTAAATTTACTATTTTAGATCAAGAAGTACGAAACTCGAGGTTAGACAAAGGGAAGAATAAAGTTGAAGACTAAGTTGGTGAATTTGGCTATAATTGGTACCGAGGTAAGTTTACGGTAAATAAATGCAATATTTCAATATTTATTATCAATGATGTTAATTTCCAGCAATTATGAATTTATTTTATGAATTTATTTGATGATGATCCAAGCATGAGATGATAGAGAATTAAAATTTGAAAGTCCCGTTGATACATAAGGATGGTACTGGATACGAATGTCATGACATTTGGGTAAAGAGATCCCATATAAGACCATGTCTGGGACATGGCATTGGCATCCTTAAGATCATGAGAGGTCCCCTGTAAGACCATGTCTGGGACATGGCATGGGCACCGAGACGAGAGGTCCCATGTAAGACCATGTCTGGGACATGGCGTTGGCACCGAGATGAGAGGTCCCCTATAAGACCATGTCTGGGACATGGCATGGGCACCAACATGAGAACATCCCATGTAAGACCATGTCTGGGACATGGCTTTGGCATGTTATTATCAGAAGAGACCCGAGTATCCTTATTATTCCAATGTAGCTCAACGGGCTTGTAAATGAATCATGTTCATGAAAGTTCAGTTTAAAGCATAAATGGCAAGCTCAGGTAAGTTGTAAGACTTAAGAACTTATTATACTATCAATTGATGTTCAACGATGCAGCAAGGATTGAGTAAGTTATGCACACAAGTATTCTAAGTAAACAAGTAAGAGAACTAGTATGAGATTAACTAAAGAGTAAACTAGAGATATAGACATTGAGTTTAATTATTTAAGTTAAATATTGTTATTTATTTGCTAGTAAACTTACTAAGCTTTATGCTTACTTCTTTTATTTCTCTTTCTCTTATAGTATTGCAAATCTACTTCAAGGATCCTAAAGAAGTCGGAGACCGTCCACACTATCAACTACAACTGCTCGGTATTTTATATCGAAACACGTTTGAGTTATGGCATGTATAGGGATTTAGTTATTTTGTATGTTTGTAATGATGATTTTGCTAATGAGTGATGTGTAAGTATTTGATGATGTATGGTCATTAAAATGGTTAAGGATGAAGGTGTTTGTTGTTATGAAAGATTAGGTGATAAATTATGCATGGAAATCATGAAAGGATAAAATTTTGCAAAGAAACAGAATTCAGGCAGCACAGTGACGTGAATTTGAAAAATCACCCAAGATAGTATAAAATGAATTAGAGGGTGAATGATATATGGAATTAAAGCTTGTTGAGTCTATTTTCTGTGGAAACAAGTAAGAACTTCATATGAAAATCCTACAGTGAGAAAACTTATTTTTAGTAACAAGAGGTCAGAATAGTCGAATGGTGAAACAGGGGAGACTTTAACTAATAAACTGTACTAATTGGCTGAACCAAAAATTTTAAAAATTTTATGGTGAGTAGATATATGAGTCTAGTTTCAGGGAAAATTTACGGAATTAAATTTCGAGTTCTGTAGCTCAAGTTATAATTAATTTAGTAACTGCTGCGCGATTGGACAGATTTGCTGTAAATAGTGAAATAAATTTTCAATCCTAGTTTTTATGCTCCGAATTGGTAAGATAAGCTAAGTAATGCCTCGTGCTCGACTCCGGAAACGGTCTCGGGTAAGGGGTGTTACAAAAAATTTCTCCCAAACCTTAACAAATGCAGCTGCCACAGAACAGCTTAATACCTTTGATTATATTTGGATTAATAATAAATTAATGCTTTAACTAATTTCAGCTTTATTTATTGAAAAAAAATATATTATAAAACAACTCGAACTCATGGAGCCTTTCTCCAACTCTTAAATAAAAAGATAATGTGCTTTAACGCACATTCTCTTATACTGACAACAATACCGATATCAATCAAATTAAGACTCAATCTACATGTATTTATAAATTTTAAATATATTAATAATTCATATTACACCGCTCTTCATTATTATTATTTTCATATTTATGTCATATATTATATTAAGAAATGTAGTTAGCATCCAAATTCAAACAGCTGAATAAAATAAAATCCAAATCCAATGAAAAGACAAAATGAGATTAATGGTTTAGGCTGTAATTTTGTGGTTTTTCTGTATAGTAATTCATTGACATTTATATTTTATTAATTTGTTCTTAGGAATTAGATGATGTTCAACCACCTTCCCTTATTCAGTGTTTCACCTTATTATTGTTTCAATCAAACCCTCCACTCATTTTATTTGATTTAAATGAATTATCATAAATTACATCAAATATGAGATTGGTGAGATTTTCAATGACTCATATGGTCACATTCAATGTGTATTTATGGTAACATAATTATTCTAATATATTTTAAATGTATGATTTTTTTTTAATGTTGATTCGGGTTATTATTGATATTGTAACAATTTGAAGGAGGAGGGTTCAGACAGGGACAAAATCAGCAACTCATTATCGATAAGGGATTGAAACTGATCTACTTGCTCCCTCTAGTCACACTCTTGAGCTCAAATGTGTTTAAGCACGTGATATTTTTCATTTTTAAAGGTTTGAGATAAAATTATAAGTATTTTAAACATCGTACTAACAAAATTAACACAATAACCAACAGCATGGAAAATTATTATTGAGTGTACACATGAATGCAATTACATTAATATAAAATTAACATGGTTACACCCTTAAATAACTTTTTTTATGATTGATCATTTAAGAATCTAACTATTGAATTTCATGTTATAATTATACTCGTCATACATATAAAATTTTGAATTAATCCGATGTCTCTATCATATTGATCTAAAATAATGTTTATATTAATATATATTTAACGAATGAATTTTTTTACATAAAAAAATTATTATTTACTTCAAACTAAACATATTTATAAAATAATGTATATATATATGCCAAAGCCTAAGTTATATGGCACCTTAAAAGAGTTTAGGTGAAGTGTGTTTGTGGGGTGAAAAACACAAAGATTAGGTGAGTTGTAATGGGAATAAATTACCCAGTTGTATATGCAGAATCCAATGCCCAATATGCCTATTTGGCTATTTTAGACAACTATTTATTTTAAAAAAGTTTTAATTTGGATAAAAATATTATAAAAATAATATTAAAATTCGAAATGAGATTAAAATATATTCATTATAGATAAATGCATAAATTAATTGGATTGAGGTTTCGGTTATAAGGTTTTTTTCATGAATCACACAAAAGTTAAATCCTTGTAAAAGCTCAAAATATATTTATGTTTCTATTTCGTAGATTTAGCAATTAAGTATATTTTATTATCTTATAATTGTGTTTAAAATATTTTTATATTCATATTATATGAATTTTTATTGAGTTCATAATGTGTTTTGTGGTTTATATCCGTATTAGCTCTAACATTTTGCTTGAAGCCAAAACTTTGTTAACGATGATAACAATTTTTAAAAGCGAAGACTTATTAAACAAGGGAAAATAATAAAAATAAAAAATATATAAAACTTAAGACAACAAGAGTCCAAATTAACTCATGAAATCATTTATTATTCTAAAATCCTCTCAAAATAGAAAAAGATTAGGAAACCAAGGAAGAGCTACCTACTTTTCAAGAGAAACAGCTGATGGCTGGTGGAGTTTCAATAACGACAAGCATCATCATTTGTCCATCACAACTTGTGAAAATAATAAAGGTACCCACAAAATATATTTGCAAACTAAAAAGAGAGAAGATACATGGAGTTAGTGGCGGAGCCAAAATGAATTTTTTGGGGGGTGAGAATTAAATTGTATATTTTTACGATAATAAAAATATAATTTCATCATTTTAATAATTTATTTTTATAATTTTTAACGAATTAAATCAAATTTTTATTATTTTTGGGGGGCTAAATTATAATTTTACTATTACTAATTTAAAATTTTATAAATTATAAAGGGCCTAAATAGAAAATTTTCTATTTTAAGGCGGTCGGGGTCCCTACCAACCCCTTTTGGCTCTGCCACGACATAAAGTGAATGAGGAGAAAAATGACGGAGAGGGTTGGTGGGAGGAAAAAAATGGCGAGCGATAGCTAGCTAAAATGTTGATACTGTTGCTAAACAAAACAAAAAAGAAGAAGCAAATTGCGTAAAAAGAAAGAAAAAATTTAAGATTTTTTTCACTATTTTAGATATACATATTAATTTATATATATATTTGAAATTGCAATTGCAATTAAACACATTTTAAAAATTTATAAATACAAATAAAATTATAATTATAAACAATACACACCTGGATAGCTATAATCACGATAAACCATTACAAAATACAACTAAACTTAAATTAGAATATACTTAAATAAGAATAAATATAATATGATGAAACTCAAATTAAAATAAAATTTGAAAAAAAATCACTTATAATTTATATAAATTGATACTCGAATGTATTCGACTTTATTCAATTAATTATAGTATTCATCTTTTAAATAAAAAAACTGAAATCCATCTAAATTAAATAAAAAGTAACCTGAACACCACAAAAAATAGATTTTTATTTTATTTTTTCAAATTTCCCCTCCACCCTATTTTGTTTCACATTTCTTTTTTTCTAGAAATTAAATAAAAGAAAAAGACAAAAAGCCGGCCTAGCCAGCTCACCATTTCGCCACGCGTAACATCTCCAGGCCTCTGATCTGGTCTTGAACGGTGTTGATTCCATCCTTGAAACAGATTCTAATTAGATTAATTAAGTGTTAAAATAATAAAATCATGAACTAATCAGTAATCACCCATCAACCAGTGCACGACCGGGGTTCCACTTTGTACATTAGCCGACCTTTCCAACTCTCAATTAAAAAAAATTAATTAATTAATTAAAATAAATCAAATACAAGCATTTAACGTTTTATAGATGGCCTGCAAATGGAATTGATTTTTTTTTTTAATTGAAACTTTCAACTCCATTGTTGGCTTCTCAAGGTCAACACACTTTGAATTTTGTTTCATTGTTTAGCGGATCATATGGCGGCTGCCGTACCGCCATTTGTTCCCCCTCTATCGATCATATCTCCGATCATACGTGCCACTTCCGACATGACGGGTCTTTGATCGGGCACTGTTGAGACACAAACCATTGCAATCTGTAACGCTTGCACCATTTCTTCCTCGATGTTGTGGTATGCCATTAACTCTGCGTCAAACACCTCGGCGGCCCATTCCTCCCGAACCACGGATTGGACCCAACGCGGAAGATCAAACCCTTCTTCAGTTATTGATGGTTGGATTGGTGCCCTACCGGTTAATAATTCCAATAATAACACCCCGAAACTATAAACGTCTGATTTCACCGTAACTTTATGGGTTTGAATTACTTCAGGTGCTTGGTAACCCCCGATGCGACTAGGTGGAGTGTTGGTGTTGAAAAGAGAGTTAAGACCAAACTCTGAGATGCAGGCTTCGTGGTCTGGTCGGAGAAGGATGTTGGAAGATTTAATGTTGCCGTGGATCATGTTTTGTGAACTGTGGAGGTGCGCGAGGCCTCTAGCCACGCTTAGGGCTATTTTTATCCGGTGGTCCCATTCTAACGGTGTACGAACCGAGTTTCTGCTACCTATAAAGTTATTACATTATAATTAAAAATTTACTCACTTGAACTTATAATTAAGAGAATATGAAGTATGATAATATATATATGACACAGATACTAGAATATTTAATTAATATAAAGTAATTATTTTATTATTAAATTATTAAAAAATACATTTTTTAATTTTAAAAATAATAATAAGCTCAAAAAATACCTATTTTTTTTTCTTTTCAAATATGAGCCGCAAGGAGCAAAATAATGAAATAATTTACCTTGAAGCAGCGCAAACAAGCTACCACCATGCATGTAATCATAAACCAGCAATTTCTCCTCGTCGGAATAATAAAACGCTCTCAAAGGAACCACGTTTTCATGCATGATTTTACCCAACATTCCCATCTTCATTACGAACTCTCGTTTACTAACTGCCACGTCTTTCAACCGTTTAACTGCCACCGTGGTCCCCACCGCTAAAACCACCTTGTACGACGTTCCGGTGCTGCCTTTTCCCAACATTTCAGCCGACGCCCTCATCAAATCCTCCAAATCGAAACTGTAAACGCCACCTTTGAAGAACACGAGCTTATTATTCATCATCCTTTCGATTTCCATTGAGCCTCCGGTTATATCATCTTTCGACGAGGAAGTCCCCGCCTCCTCCTCCGGACTTGCATGTGTCGTCGATGGTATCGCCTTCTGCCGCCTTGGTGACTTCCGTTTCCATTTACGGAGGCAGATAATGAGGAATAGTAATAACAGTAACGCAACAATTGCTGACCCCAAGGCAATGGCAATGATGGCGCCGGTGGGAAGGCTTTTCGAGCTTTGACCGGAAGTTGTGGGCGGAATGGGCTCGGTCGGAGATGGAGATGGAGGAAATGGGTTACATGGCGGGAGTGGACCGCCGCAAAGCCCAATGTTTCCGGCGAATGAAGATTCGGGGAATTTAGATAACGAATCGGGAATTGAACCATTAAGGTTGTTGTTAGACACATTGAAATCGTTTAAACCGTCCGAGTCGATGCTCGGGAGAGAACCGGAAAACTTGTTATTTTGCAAGAAGAGTCCGGTCAACTGAGTCAAACTGTTGACACCCAAAGGAATTGGACCGGTGAAATTATTAGAAGAAAGATCAAGGCGAGTCAAACGAGTTAAACGAGTCACACTAGGTGGGAACGGACCGGTGAACTCGTTACCTTGCAAATAAAGGCTACGGAGCTGAGTCAAATTGGAGAAATCGGCAGGGATCTCACCGGACAAACGGTTTGCTCGTAGACTTAAAACTCGAAGTCGGTTCAACCGACCGATTGTATTGGGCAGAATCGAACCGATGAGGGCCGCACCGGGGAGCCGTAAAGTGTAGACGAAAGACCGGTTGGCATCGCATTGAACACCGAACCAATCACAGGCTGAGGTCGATGAATTCCATTTAACCCGGTCGGCATGTCTAATTCCCGAAATGAAAGCAAGTAGAGCTTGCTTGTCTTCAACCGGTTCTGAGCTTACTCTCGAATTAAACATCACAACTGAAACTAAAAAAACACAGACAAAATTCACGACCGGCATGATGGGATTTTAGTAGTAAAACAATGAGGAAAGAAATGGTTTTCTTTTAAGTTGCCGTTGTTTCCTTCGGTGGCTAGTCGGAACCGGAAACGATTTTCCGGTGAGAACCCATAAAAGAAAGAGGAACGTAATGTGGAAGGGAACTGTTTTAACTTTAAAGACAGCTGCATTGTATTCAGTGGCCTCCAAAAATATTACTACTTATATGATAAGTATTAATTTTTAAAAATATAAAATTGGGTTAAGTTAATAAATCCCATCCATTTTATAGATGAAAAAAATAGATGGCATATGTCATACATTCAAATATAAGTATTCCTTGTTATCATTTTATAATTATAAAGTACAACAATGTACACGTTTTGATTTTATATTTTATAATTATCATTTTCGTTCTTATTATATTTTTAATTATAAGACCCGATTTATCACTTGATTTATAATAATTGTGATTAACAGGCGATTCAAGACCTCGTCAATCAGTAATAACTAGCATTTGACAGCCGCTCTTCGTTACTGCCATGGTCTGTTTCATTCGTCGCCACTTGGTTTATTTTTCATTTATTTACTCTTAAACTGTGAGAAAAATTAAGGTGAATGTATATTTATAAAAAGTTATTGGGATTTACTTGTAGTAGGTTACAATGTTGGTGGGTTGCAACCCTATAAAATTATTACCAAATATCACACTCATTCTTTGAAATATTTTTCAATGTTTTAAGTTGGTGAAGATATCAAAAGAAAATAATGGAGAATGGACTTATATTTCACCAATTTATTCATCTTAATATTTATAGGTCTTTGTGAAGCTGTATTGCTTAAGCTTAACTATCAGTTCTTATGAGTTAATTCATTTCCTTACACTTCGATTAATTAAAGAGAAATTAGGAAGGTTTATTTTTAATATGTATTTCGGTTTAACTCTATTGAATTGTTGTTTGATGAGAAAACCTCATTTTAATTTTTGTTGAAATGGTATAACTTTAAATGCCATGGTGTCTTAATTTTAAGTATTTTTTATAAATTTATTTTAAGTTATTTTTTATAGATTTTATATATAAAAAAGTAAAGAGATAAAAATGCCCTTTGTAATTAAAAAAAAAACTTTTAATAATTTCTTAATTTAGTGTCTAATTAATTCACCAACATTTGTTTGCCCATCCCATGCTTTGGTTATTCAACCGCCTCTTGGGTCTCTTTTGTTGTTTCTTTTTGGCTTGAAGTGCTTCTCCTCTCCCTTGCTCACAAGGGTGTTGGTTGGCGTTGTTGCTACGTTGATTCCTCACTAGTCGAAGCTCGGCGGACCTTGGGATTCGCCACACCAGCTCTGCTCATCAGGTCCTAAGGCCGCATCAATAGTAAATTTTTACATTAGTGATTTAAAAATATAAATATTTAATTTAATTGTTTAAATATTATAAAGATATGGACTATTAAATGGTAAAATTGTATTTTATTATCATAAAAATATACAAATTAATTTCGACCTTCCAACAATATTTTGTGGCTTCGCCTAGACCCACCCAAGTTATTTTTAATTTTTATAAAGTTTATTTTTTGTTAAATATTTAAGAATTTTTTATTTTATTAAAATTTTAAATAGAAACAACTTAAAATTATATATTATAAATTACAAAATATATGACAATATCTAAAATAGATTGGACTAAGTCAAACTAGAGCCTTAAATGTTAGAGTCCAAACTCAACTCATATTTTAATTTTATTATTCTTTTGTGAAGCTCATTTTTTTGAACTTAAATTTTTTGTTCAAAATCTCCTAAATAGGGGTGTTCAAACGGTTAACCGAACTGAATTAGTATTAATCGAATTAATCGAACTTTTTAATCATTTAATTGTTAACCGAACTGAAATCTTTCAATTAATTCGGTCGATTAATCAAATTAACCAAAACTTATATATTTTTTTTATTTTTTTGGTTAAAACAAGTATAAAACATATAAAAAAACAACAAATTGATAATGTTTATTTAACTGAATTAAAGCTACATATAATTTGTATTATTAATTATTAAGTTCGGTTAATTACCTAATTTCGTACTGAATTAACCGATAACCAAACTTCCAAAAAATTATTAATTGACCTCCGATCAAATTAGATCGACTAATTGACAGATTAATCAAATTAGATCGGTTCGGAAGGTTAATTTGATTTTAACCGAAATTTGAACATCCCTACTCCTAAATATCGAACAAGACTTTAAATTTAGATGAGTAATCCAACCCTTAGACAAATCTATTAAAAATTACACAAGACTATTATTACATGGTACTATTTAGCCGGTGAATGTACTTAAGAGGCCCTCTATCATTGATACATGATCAAATTAGTTTTTTACTACTAAATGGATCAATTTAGTCATTGTACTATTAAAAAGAATCAAATAAGGTCAAATTGGAATAGAGTTAACATTTATTGTTTAACAGAGTTAATATTTTTAAAATTTTATAGTTCTATAAATGAAATGTTCATTTAGAATTGAACGCAATTGAAAAAAAATTCAAGACGCTTTATTATACGGAAAATATTAACTCTATTATAATTTAGATTTATTTGAATTCTTTAATAGTGTAAGGACTAAATCAATCCATTTAAATAATAAAGGACTAATTTAATCTAATCTCTACACTAGAAGGACCTTCCAAATACTTTAACCCTAATGTTTGAACTTTTAGCTGGTTTAAAGGGACAAAATTAAATAAAATGCAGCTCTTCAATATATTTTGTATAATATTGGTGTCCCATATTTGTATCAGAAACATATTTCTGCATGAGTTTAACCTTATTTTATTATTAAAATATTAAATTGACTTAAAGTAAATTTTAAATTTTATTAAATTCGCAATAATTTATTTAATTAAAATTTTAATTGTATTCCATATTCATTTCCAATACATTAAAAGGTTATTTTTGTTATTAGTCCCTATACTATATATAAGTCATGAATTTTATCCTTATACTTTAATTTGGTCATTTTTAGTCATTGTACTTTTGAATTTTAATATTTTAGTCCCGATCAAACAATAGATGTTAAATTCATTAAGTTTTGCTATTTCTAAAACCTTATGTGTTAAACATATTATCGCATTTCCACATATTATTCACAAAAAGTTTATTAAGGACTTTAATAGTTGTTATTTGCGTCAAAATTGAAACTTTAAAATTCAAAAATTTTAGGTACTAAGAATGATCAAATTAGAGAAGTAGACTAAATCTACGACCTTACGCATAGTGCAAGACTAATAACATAATTTAACTAAATAGACTAAAGTAAAATTGATCAATTGGAAAACTGTGGGACTAAAACTGACCAAATTAAAGTATTTGGACTAAATCCACAAGTTATGCTTATTAAAAGGACTAATAACAGTATTTCACCATATCAGAAACAGCAGAACATATTTCCGGTTTAATCGTCGGTCTCACAAGTTCACCTAACGACAAAAATATCACTGAAATTGTCAACAGGGAAAACCAGAAGACAGCAGCAACAAGATGATGACTTAACCGATACCGTTGGGATTGATCCCATTTTCTTGTATACCTCGGTTTAATTTTAAAAAAACCTTCATAATTCAACGCTTGAAATCAAATATAACCCCTTGAAAATCGTGTCTTGTTTAGATTATACCTCCTTATTTTGTCTTTTAACGATGGCAGCTTTGTCTAGATTTGTCGTCACAGATACCAATCTGCATGTATATGAAGCTGTAATACGTAGAAGACCATGGTCTTGATTCCTGGAAGAAGGGTACTGTCAGCTTAGCTAGGTAACTTTGCTTTGTCTTTGTTGATTTGACTTCATTTTTTATTGTTTATCCAATGGATTTGTTTGTGATTTTTTTCTTATTTTCTTTGAATGTGAAGTTTTCAGATGTTAGAGCTGGGATTTCTTTGTATGGAAATGGTTGGTCAATGCAAAGCAAGCCAAATAGTCCCCTTGCTGCTCTTTTAGCCCCTTCCTCCATTATTCTAGATTCAAGGTAGTTTTTTGAGCACAAGGTGTTTGATTAAATGCGATTTCTTTCTTATAAAATCTCGAGACTGCATTTTTCACTGTTAAATTCATTGCTTTGATCATCCCAAGGAAGTAAATCTGGCTGATTCAACAATCATAGAGTTGACTGTTAAAAAGAACAAATTGTTGGTTAGTGAAGTAGTTTGCCTTCAGGAACCTTGTGAGGTCGCTAGCTTGATTTTTGTTAACCTGTCTCCCATGTTTGTTTAAAACTTCCCATTTACCTTTTTTCCTTTTTTTCTTACTATTGCCCCTTCACCTACGTGGACTGGAAGGTGAGTTTCACGTATGAGTATATGCCCAAATATGCTCACTTTTTTTCTAATTTTTCCCATATATTTGTGGTATCATACTCCCATACTTATATCCAATACATGTCCGATTTGAGTGTAGGGGTGATTTAGGGGAAATGAAGATTCTGAGCAACATATGAAGTTGGTAGTTCATGTCATTTTAGCTCCAATTCATGGATTTGCTTGCTAATATGATCTTTATATCCAGGAACTCCAAAGTTAAGTGCAAGGCTGCTGCTAATGTTTCCGGAGATAGTCCGACACCGAAAGGGATGAACCAGTACGAGAGAATAATTGAAACTTCGACAACTCTTTTCCCAGTGTGGGTGTGTGTTGATTTTCTTAGTTTATTCGATAAAACTCTCTGCATTTTGTATTGAATTTTACATTATAACTATAATTTAATGAACAGGTTACCTTGGGAGCTATTGTTGGCATCTACAAGCCAGCTGCGGTAAAGTTCAGTTCTTTCGTACTGCTTTTAGTGAACAATGATTCAAATGCTGATTAGCTAACTAACCATTTATTCCATGCTAAAGGTAACACTAATTAAATGATAATTGATTTAAAATAATATATATTATTAATAATTAATACACTCAACTGTGTAACTCAAATCAATAAGAACTCTATTATAAAAAGAATTATTGATATGATTTTATCTAATATTTTTAACCATATAGTTCAAATGAAGAAAAATTCTATTATTTTTTTAGAAAAATGAATTATTTATTTAATGTTTATTTAGTAATTAAATGAACATTAAAGGATGTTATCGTGATTCAAAAAAAAATTAAATTCTTACTTTTATATATATTAAGACAAACTCAAAAATAACGGCAATTTGTTCCAACTGAACTAACTAAATTGTGTTCAATCTTCAGAAAAAACCAATGCGAATGTGGATACTTTCATAGTGTGTAGATCCTCGGTACTTTTTTTTGAAAAATTATTTCTTTCAAATTGGAATGGTGAATGGAGAGAGAATAAGAGAGAGATGTGTACATTTTTTTCAAATGTTTTATTTTCTTTCTTGTCATTTCTCAACTCTACTACGCAATTTTATAACAACCGCATCATTTCTCCATCACAAAATAAACAATTAATAAAATTAAACTAAAAAATACAAACACAATTAGTTGATGCTAAACCATAAAGAGAAAAGGTAAATATGCATAAAGCTAAAAGTTGATACATATCCAAAGCAACAGCTCACTTCTTAGAATTACAACTGAAAGATAATATGGAATCGAATCTGATAGAGAAATTAAAATTTTACCACATACCTCATTCTTCATTAGCAAATAACAACCTTTTGGATGTGAGCAATTTTGTGCCAATCTTCACCCCCATTTTCTCTGTATCTTTTGCTCAACTCCGGACATCCGTAAATTCTCAATTCTCTAAGGTTGGTGAGGCGGTCTATTCCCTCCGGTAGATCCCACAAATTAAAGCAATTAAAAATCTCAAGTTTTTGAAGAGAAGTGAGATTCGGTAGCCATGCTGGTAGAACGGACAAGTTTTGACAAAACTGAATTCGTAATTGCTGCAAAGTGGAAGAAGATCCTTGAAGAAGCAATCGTGGCAAATCTCTTAATGCAGGTAATACGAAGAGTGAGAGAGTTTTAAGGCTTAACTGAAGGTCTTTTTCTTCCTCTTCTAGTTCCATTTTCAAATTGATTAGAAGGCAACCAACTATTTCAAGGTGTTCTAACTTGCTTAGGAATTTCAGGCTCCTTGGCAATGAGACAAGTTTAACACAATCATTCAGGACAAGTGTCCGAAGTGACTTCAGATACTGCATTCCTTCAGGCAAACATTCTAATTTTGTACAATAATGCAATTTCAAGTATTGAAGAGAAGTCCAACATCCTGCTCGTATTTCTTTCAAATGAGTAGCTTTAATGGTTATTACTAGATGTCTAAGCTCAATCAACCTTTGCACGCTGTCAGGCAACTGCTTCAAACCAGTACCTTCCAAATTTAAAAATTGCAGGCTGCGAAGCTTATAGAAAGACCTCGGAAGTTCACGTATACCCTCACATTTGGCCAAGTCAAGGTCTCGTAAGTGCTTCAAGGTACCAATGGAATTCGGTAAAGCGCTTAATGGTGAATCCCTTAATTCTAATGTTCGTAGATACTTGAAATTGGAGACACATAGATTTATAAGTGATTCATGAATAGTCTTTGATGCCTCTGAAGCATCTTGGATAATTACTGTTTTAACATTTTTCATTTCCCCCAAAACACGTGGAACTTCAACCAACTTCTCATCACATAATAATAAATGTCGAACATTTTCATCAACCGTTTCTGTTTCGGAATTCATTGTTTTACATTCTTTTTGAGACACATCTAATGCAAGATCATGTACCAGATCCTGCTCCATTTGGATGAGGCACCTTGACAGTAATTCATTCAAATATCGTTTGCCAACATCCTCCCGCTCTTGATTTTGCTTTGGATGCTCAAGGAGTCCATTTGCCATCCAAAGATAGATAACTCTATCACTATAATAGATCTCATCCTTTTTGTACAAGGACAAAAAAGCAAGACATCGTTGCAAATGAGATGGCAAATGATTGTAACTCAACTTCAACACTGGTAAAATATCGTTTTCATGTTGCTCAAGTCTCCATATTTCACTCTCTCTTATATAGATCCAATCAGATTCATCCGTTTTCTGAAACAGTAGGCTTCCCAATGTTCTTACTGCCAAAGGAACCCCTTTGCATTTTTTCACAATCTCTTCCCCGATTCTAATGAGATTTGAATAATGTCTCTCATCACCATCATTAAAAGCCCATTTTGTAAATAAGGTCAAACAGTCTTCAAGAGGGAGACCTTTCAAAATGTAAGGGGGAATTGAACTCATTATCGAGGCCACGTTCAAACTCCGAGTGGTGACAATAATTTTGCTTGGAGAAAATCCATCCGTCGATCTCAACAAATTTCTTAACTCAACCCATTTTGCTTTATTTTCATTCCACACATCATCCAGGACGAGCAAGAACTTCTTCTCAGTCAAAAGGCTTCTCAAACGAGCTTGCAAGGCGTCAAGTGTTGAATCATCACATCTTTCTCCTTTATTTACAGACTGAATAATCAGCCTGAGCAATCTAGAAAGATCAAATTCCTCAGAAACACAGATCCATATCTTCAAAGGAAAAAGGCTAGTAACTCGATCATCATTGTAAACTAATTGAGCGAGCGTGGTTTTTCCTAAACCCCCAATTCCAACAATGGGAATGACAGGGACATTTCGAGCCTCACTTGGCTTCATCAACATACTAATAATGTTCTCTTTATCCTCATCTCTACCAATAACATCAGAAGAATCCACAAAAGAGATGGTCTCTCTGCGAAAAACATGTCGATTGTCGCTACACTGTCTTAGATCAAAGCTTTTCCACTCAGTGGCAAGTTCGCCTAGTCTCCCATTGATGTCTTTGATTTTATGACTCATTTTTAAAGAGAATGAAAGAGGCAAACAACAGGAACCTAAAACTCTCACCTTTAAGTTGTTGTCGCGATGATTGATGGCGTCCTGTTTCCGGAGAGCTTCACACTTGAAATCGTCAATAACGTCCTCAGCATCGTAAAAGATGTCTCTGAGCTTCCACATACAGAGGCGCAGCTTTTCATTTTGGTGCTGTTGCCGCTCGGCATCCAAGAGCACAGCTTTAATGCTGATCATGGTGTCCTCCAGCTTTTTCAGATCGGTTTTGACATTAAACGCCAAGCGAACTTCGTCTACAGAGAGATTGCCAATTTTGGCGAGAACCCTTTTTGCAATATTGAACAGAAACGTTTCCGCCATAATTGAATTTCTAGAGCAAAGCTTGAATGACTGAGGGGAAGGAAGGCAAATGAATGATCGAGGCACTCAATAATGATTTTATTTTTTTCAGCCAAATATCTGCTTTTGATTGTTGACTGGGCTTCATAGTTTACTTGCTGGAACTTAACTACGTTGTGTTGATAAATTAAAAAAAAGAAAGAAGGTAAACTATCAATGTCGAAACCATTTTTAAGTTTTGAAAAAACAAACGGGATCGACTTTTAAAAATGAAAGTTCTGGGAGTCGCCACCAATATTTTATTGAGGTGTGATCGGATCACCTTGAAAATAATTTTAGGTCTGCGAAATTTGAGAAAACGGGTTCGGGAGTCGGTTACGCACAAGGAAGGGTTAACACCCTCGTGACGCCCAAAATTGGTACCGAATCAATTGTTTAATGTCTTAGTGTCGAGAATTTGAAAAGGATTTTAAAATACGATCCTTTGAAAAGAGAATTTTAATAATCGAATTGGAAAATAAGACCTACCCACTTTAAAGAAATAAATCGTCATACTCAGTGAGTTAGAGTGCAACGATTCAATCTTCGAAGTTAGATTCGTCTTTTTAAGTTTTAAAAATTCATACGTTTTGAGAAGGATATTTAGTTATTTGGGTCAATCGAGAAATCAAAACCCAGTAAGTTAGGGTTCAATTTCTTAAAATTCCTAAACACCGAATATTGCCTTTATTTTAAAATCGAGATAACAAAATGTCATATCCAGTAAGTTAGGATCCAACATTTTGAAATCTTAAATGCTTTATTTTAAAATTGTATGGTTTAAATAAAATAAACACTTGGATACCTAAATTCGTCTAGAAAAATTGAAGCTCAGTAAATTAGGGTACAATTCTCTCAAGAACTATGAATACCAAGCTTTTTTGGAAAGTTTATAAAATAAAACGATTATGAAGCTTTAATGAAATTCAACTCTTACAAACGGAACATGATTGAATAACGATACATCTAATAATTCAAACTTAAACTAGAAGCAATTAAACGAATAATATGCCAATACGACATTGATTTAAATCATATTATACAAACATCCATAAAAAATTTAAGCAACCCATAAATTCATAATCAACTAAAAACAAAAGGACAATAATAACAATGAATAATACAAATATTTGATACCATTTGATAAAGGAAAGAAATAATAAGGAAATAAAATAAAAATGAATAACTTGAAATTAATGTCTACATTCTAATTTATGTAAATAAAACTTAGTAGAAATAATAGTGTGTACCTAGTAATAATGTGTAAAAGTTAAATAAATAATAAAATAACAAATTTAAAAGGAATAAAGTTTTCATTCATAAGAAAATATCATTTGAAAATAATAATATATTATTATATATATATACACGTATACTAAGAAAAAGAAATCATGTTATATGCATGTATATAAAAACATAAAGTATTTTTATTAAAATTAACTTTCTATAAAGATGTATAGTTACTTATATATATAAAACAAATATATAGAGAAAGTATAATAATAAAAATAAGTATAAAAATAAAAATAACAATAATTTCCTAAAAAAAATAAGAAAGATTAAATCACAAACAGAATCGAATTAACCGAGCATAAATAAAATTAAGCTAAAGCGGGGGACCATGCTGCAACACGCGTATTACATGAGGGGCCTGATTGGGAAATATCCCGCTCCCTAAAACGCGGCGTTGCAAGCTAGGTCGGAATGAAACAAAAACGAAATATGGGGGCTAAATCGAAAAGAAAGAAGACCACCGATTCAAAAATGCCAGAAAAGGGAAGGACTGGTCGCGCAAATATCCCTCCCTACGCCAGAACACGGGGATCTAGCCGCGTCTGGGTCGGGTCATCGGGTCGCGGCTTAAAACGGCACCATTTCAGAGCCATTGAATCCGACCTCAACGGTGTCGTTTTGTGATTCCCCCTAAGCCCACCTTAAAACCCTATCTGTTAACCTAAACAGAAATAAAAAAAAGTCCCTAAAACTTAATCCCCTTCCATTGAAGAGTCGCGCCGCCTCAGCCCCCTCTTCGCCCAGTCCGAACTCCAATTACGGCGGAGTGAACCAGGATCCGGTGCTCCCACCTCGAAGGTGAGTTTTTCCTTCCCTCCTTTTTACTCTCCTCTTACAATAATAAAAAGGAAGACGAATACCAAAAAAAAGGAAAATAACACTCAAAAATCAAAAAGGAATCACCTTTCAAAACACTTTTCTTTTCGATTTCTCTGAATGCTTTGTATACAATATCTGTGTATGCTTTTTTTTTTGCGTTTTTTGTCTCTGTAACCCCTTACAAAAAAGTTCTACCCTTGTTTTATAGGCCGAGATCAAAAAAATGAAATCCCCCCGAATCCCTTTTTTACATTTTTCTTATTTTTTTCCTATTTTTTCTGATTTGCTGGCGATTTCTATTCTTTTTGCTTGCTTTCTCTGCCTTTTTCGTTTGTTTGTCCTTCTTGCAGGTATACAGAGGTCGTACGGTAACGTGGCGTGGATCGACGCAGCGCATGGAGGCGTGGCATTTAGCGGTGGCGCACGTGCGAAGGAGCGCGCGAGGGCAAAGGCTCGGCACGTGGGGACGAAGGCCTTGGTGGCTGCGGCGTTGGAAGTTGTTTGCTGCTAGGGTTTCTGCAATCGGGTTGGGATTTGGGCTAAGTTGGTTTGCTGGGCTAGGCTTAATGGGTTTAGGTTTGGGCTAGGTTAATAGGGTTTAGTTTGCTGGGCTGTATTGATTTTGAGTTTGTAAAAAAAAACTGGACATGTTTATTGGACTTTTAATTTTGTTTCTGGTTTTTAAATTATCCGTATCGGGCCATCCAAAATTGGCTATTACAATCAAAATAAACATTTTTATTTGATTTAGGCTACATTTTAATTATTTACATTTAAAATGTTATTTTTAATTACTTTTGTTATCATTTTACAAAGAGAACGGTCACTTTACCGTTGACATTTAAAACCCATTTTAACTGTCATATTGGACTATCATTTGAGAAATAACAAATCTTAACGGCAGAGTGATGATTTCATAAAAAATGTTAATGTAAGTGACTAAAATATAATATTTCAAACAATAGTAACTAAAATGTAACTTGAGGTAAACAAAATAACTATTTTGATAGTTTACCCATTAAAAGGTATATGGATTAAAATATTATTTAAATAAAATTCATAAATTATATATGGTAATATAATTTAAATATTTGTTTTGGATTGAGAAAATATTTTTTAAATTAAATGGTTGAAAAATAAAATTTAAACCTCCTTTTAAATCTTAAAAGATAAGTCTTCTTTTACCAAAATAAATATAAGTTAGATAAATAAATGGTTTGGTTTTAAGGCTAATTTACCAATAAAAGCTTATTTTTTTATCAATTTACCGAAATGGGTCCGGTATTTTATTATTTATCGAAATGGGCCCGGTATTTTATTATTTACCGGAATGGGCCATTTTCCGGCAAATCGCATCCACGTCAGCGCGATGTCAGGGTACGTGCCAGGAAATCGCAGCCACGTCAGCGCGCTTTGCTGACGTGGCTGCAATTTCCTGACGTAGCGCGTTACGGGGGACGCGATTTGCCCGTTTTTCCCATGTTAGGTTTTTGGATTTTTCCCAAAAGCTCGTAGCACACCGCTCCCCAATCGCTAGATTGGGCAGACCCGGTGACTGGGTAACCGTCCATCGGTAATCCCAATTGCAGACTGACATCTTCCAGAGTGATAGTGCACTCTCCACATGGAAGATGGAATGTGTGCGTCTCGGGTCTCCACCTCTCGATCAACGCACTGATTAGTTTTGGGTTCACCTTACATCCCCGGCCTACCGAGTACAGTCGCCACGTGCCAAAAACTCGCTTCCCGCAGGTAGTTCTCTACCAACGGTGATGGAGGACCATGCATATTCCGGATATTGCATTCCAATATCCGATCTACAGACTTTTATAACAAATAATAAATTAATAATTATCTAAAAATGCATAAATAAAAAATTCTTAAATAATATTTAAAAATTAAATTTAACGCTTACCATTTTCATTTGTTCCACCGATATGTGATGCTTATCAAGACGAGTCAATTCTCCAGCCATTGCTGAAATAGTACAAAATTTTACGGTTTAAAAAAATTAAAAAATTTTAAAAATATATATATATAAAAAGGATTTAAGAGAAATTTAAGAGGAACTTTAGAGCAAATTGAGATTAAATATGGATTTCAGAGAAATTTGGAAGGAATTTGATAGCAAATTGAGAGGAAATTTAGAGGAAATTGAGAGAAAATTTGATAGGGATTAGTTTGTGAAAAAAAAAAAGGTGTGAGGGGTATTTATAGTTTTTTTTGGACTGTTGGGGGGGGGGCAAATCAGCGTACGTCAATGTAGCGCTTTGTCGACGTGGCAACAAATCGCCCCCTCGTGGACGCGATTTATTGCCACGTCAACCAAACGCGCTGACGTGGACGCGATTTGCCGGAAAATGACCCATTCCGGTAAATAATAAAATATCGGGTCCATTTCAGTAATTTTTTAAAAAAAGGTTTTTTTTGGTAAATTGCCCTGGTTTTAACGGGTATAAGAAGTATTTTATTTAGGGTTCATATATGACTAAATTTACGATAAGTATTTTAATAGCAAGTTTTCTCCTTTGATCGATAAGTCAATTATAATAATCGAGGATGCCTTGGACTATTAACCTTTCTATGTGTAAATTTATTGCAAGAATGTCCAACAACTAACCTTTATTGAATGAATAACTACGAAACACGAGTCTACGATTTAACTCCGATAACCTTGCGAACTAGAATGGCCCAACCGTTTCAAAACTGATTGCTATTTCCTCCTAACAGAATCTAACTAACTACTTAATTGGACATGTCAATGTGTTCTTCAGTAGATTGAATACGATAAACGATCAACTCGGTATTTCCAACTGTATGGCTATCAATACTGAATCAACAAACTCTTTTTAACTTTATGCCAATATAATTTTGTGAGACGATGAAGTCTATCTCCTAAACCGAAAAAACAATAAACACTGAAACGAAAGTTTTGAAATGCGGGTTCAGATCTCACCGCTATCTATAGGGTAATTTATCAGTTTAAAACCGAATTAAAACTACATATAACTTGTATTATTAATAATTAAGTTCGGTTAATTACCTAATTTCGTACTGAATTAACCGATAACCAAGCTTCCAAAAAATCATTAATTGACCTCCGACCAAATTAGATCGACTCATTGATAGATTAATTGAATTAGATTGGTTCAGCCGGTTAATTTGATTTTAACTGAAATTTGAACACCCCTACTCCTAAATATCGAACAAGACTTTAAATTTAGATGAGTAATCCAACCCTTAGACAAATCTATTAAAAATTACACAAGACTATTATTACATTATACTATTTAGCCGGTGAATGTACTTAAGAGGCCCCTCTATCATAGATACATGATCAAATTAGTTTTTTACTACTAAACGGATCAATTTAGTCATTGTACTATTAAAAGAATCAAATAAGGTCAAATTGGAATAGAGTTAACATTTATTGTTTAATGAGTTAATATTTTTAAAATTTTTATAGCTCTATAAATGAAATGTTCATTTAGAATTGAACTGCAATTGAAAAAAAATTCAAGACGCTTTATTATACGGAAAATATTAACTCTATTATAATTTAGATTTATTTGAATTCTTTAATAGTGTAAGGACTAAATCAATCCATTTAAATAATAAAGGGACTAATTTAATCTAATCTCTACACTAGAAGGACCTTCCAAATACTTTAACCCTAATGTTTGAACTTTTAGCTGGTTTAAAGGGACAAAATTAAATAAAATGCAGCTCTTCAATATATTTTGTATAATATTGGTGTCCCATATTTGTATCAGAAACATATTTCTGCATGAGTTTAACCTTATTTTATTATTAAAATATTAAATTGACTTAAAGTAAATTTTAAATTTTATTAAATTCGCAATAATTTATTTAATTAAAATTTTAATTGTATTCCATATTCATTTCCAATACATTAAAAGGTTATTTTTGTTATTAGTCCCTATACTATATATAAGTCATGAATTTTATCCTTATACTTTAATTTGGTCATTTTAGTCATTGTACTTTTTGAATTTTAATATTTTAGTCCCGATCAAACAATAGATGTTAAATTCATTAAGTTTTGCTATTTCTAAAACCTTATGTGTTAAACATATTATCGCATTTCCACATATTATTCACAAAAAGTTTATTAAGGACTTTAATAGTTGTTATTTGCGTCAAAATTGAAACTTTAAAATTCAAAAATTTTAGGTACTAAGAATGATCAAATTAGAGAAGTAGACTAAATCTACGACCTTACGCATAGTGCAAGACTAATAGCATAATTTAACTAAATAGACTAAAGTAAAATTGATCAATTGGAAAACTGTGGGACTAAAACTGACCAAATTAAAGTATTGGACTAAATCCACAAGTTATGCTTATTACAAGGACAATAACAGTATTTCACCACATCATAAACAGCAGAACATATTTCCGGTTGAATCGTCGGTCTCACAAGTTCACCTAACGACAAAAATATCACTGAAATTGTCAACAGGAAAAACCAGAAGACAGCAGCAACAAGATGATGACTTAACCGATAACATTGGGATTGATCCCATTTTCTTGTATACCTCGGTTTAATTAAAAAAAAAACCCTTCATAATTCAACCCCTTGAAATCAAATATAACCCCTTGAAAATCGTCTCTTGTTTAGATTATAGCTCCTTATTTTGTCTTTTAACGATGGCAGCTTTGTCTAGATTTGTCGTCACAGATACCAATCTGCATGCATATGAAGCTGTAATACGTAGAAGACCATGGTCCTTGATTCCTGGAAGAAGGGTACTGTCAGCTCAGCTAGGTAACTTTTCTTTGTCTTTGTTGATTTGACTTCATTTTTTATTGTTTATCCAATGGATTTGTTTGTGATTTTTTTCTTATTTTCTTTGAATGTGAAATTTTCAGATGTTAGAGCTGGGATTTCTTTGTATGGAAATGGTTGGTCAATGCAAAGCAAGCCAAATAGTCCCCTTGCTGCTCTTTTAGCCCCTTCCTCCATTATTCTAGATTCAAGGTAGTTTTTTGAGCACAAGGTGTTTGATTAAATGCGATTTCTTTCTTATAAAATCTCGAGACTGCATTTTTCACTGTTAAATTCATTGCTTTGATCATCCCAAGGAAGTAAAGCTGGCTGATTCAACAATCATAGAGTTGACTGTTAAAAAGAACAAATTGTTGGTTAGTGAAGTAGTTTGCCTTCAGGAACCTTGTGAGGTCGCTGGCTTGATTTTTATTAACCTGTCTCCCATGTTTGTTTAAAACTTCCCATTTACCTTTTTTCCTTTTTTTCTTACTATTGCCCCTTCACCAATGACTAATACCTGCTTTAGTAGGGTTACGTGGACTGGAAGGTGAGTTTCACGTATGAGTATATGCCCAAATATGCTCACTTTTTTTCTAATTTTTCCCATATATTTGTGGTATCATACTCCCATACTTATATCCAATACATGTCCAATTTGAGTGTTGGATAGGGGTGATTTAGGGGAAATGAAGATTCTGAGCAACATATGAAGTTGGTAGTTCATGTCATTTTAGCTCCAATATTCATGGATTTGCTTGCTAATATGATCTCTATATCCAGGAACTCCAAAGTTAAATGCAAGGCTGCTGCTAATGTTTCCGGAGATAGTCCGACACCGAAAGGGATGAACCAGTACGAGAGAATAATTGAAACTTTGACAACTCTTTTCCCAGTGTGGGTGTGTGTTGATTTTCTTAGTGTTTTGATAAAACTCTCTGCATTTTGTATTGAATTTTACATTATAACTATAATTTAATGAACAGGTTACCTTGGGAGCTATTGTTGGCATCTACAAGCCAGCTGCGGTAAAGTTCAGTTCTTTCGTATTGCTTTTAGTGAACAATGATTCAAATGCTGCTTAGCTACCTAACCATTTATTCCATGCTAAAGGTAACATGGTTAGAGACAGATCTTTTCACCCTTGGCCTAGGTTTCCTCATGCTTTCAATGGGACTGACATTAACCTTTGAAGATTTCAGACGCTGTCTACGGAATCCATGGACTGTAAGCCAAAATATTCACACATGAGTTGGTAGATTGCTGGTAAAACAAATAAATGAACTTGTTTTAGTGTTTACATTGTTAATGGTATTGATTTTCAATTTTGCAGGTAGGTGTAGGTTTTCTTGCTCAATACCTAATCAAGCCTATGCTAGGATTTGCTATTGCAACGGTAATTCGTATTTTGCTTTTGCCTCAATACTTAAGGCTGGTTGAGTTAAACTCTATGTTGCTATGATTCTTTATTTTTCTTGAATTCCTCATGTATAACACAGTTTCAAATACGGTTATGGAGATATATCTCTCCAAGGACCCTCCAAAACATGAAAAAAACTTGGAAATTTTGAAGATACGGGTACCAGACAGATACATGTATCTGGCTCTCACATTAAAAGTCCAACATAGGTTATACTTATTGTGGAGATAAACTTCATCTTCATAGCAAGAAGAGATTACACATTACTTCAAACAACGATGACCTTTGTGTTATTTGATTTGAGTTATAGAGTACTGGTTAAAACTTTTGTGCTATTAATAGATTCAGAAATCTCCCATTAAAGAGGTTGGTTGAAAACTGCATAAAATATGACATAATGTTGTCTAAACTCGTCATTTGTAAAATTCATTGTAATGTCGATTCTGGTATATATATAAAATTTCGTTCATCATCATTATAATGCTTCCTAGTAAGCTTGTCTGAATAAGTGAATCCTGAACAACATCTAATTTGATTTTCAGACACTGAAACTTTCTGCTCCTCTTGCAACTGGTCTTATTTTGGTCTCATGCTGCCCAGGTGGTCAAGCATCAAATGTTGCAACCTATATATCTAAAGGGAATGTGGCACTTTCTGTTCTCATGACAACGTAAGATCAAACTGCATCCATGCATCTAACTATATAAGGGCTTGTTTTTGATAGTGTAGACTTGTGATATTTTACTTACCTATGGCATGGAATAAGAAACCAGAACAGTTGAAACAGGAATGTATAACCTGTCTAGTCCAGTGACTATATAAAAATTGGGTAATGGTCAAACTTGTCGAAAATCTGTCTGTCCACTAAAAAGAACAGATATATATATATTTTTCTAAAGTTCTATTTATAGTTGATGAGATTTGAACTATTAATTCGAATTCTTTTTTTGTTAATTATCAGCTATACTTGATATTTTTTTAACATTAAATTGACTTTTGGACATAAAAGTTACGAAATCATCATATTCAACCAGTTGGACTAGGAACTTGAGATTTGACTGGTTCAACACCTGATGGACCTTTTGTCAATTTTCATATGATGTCCTTGAAGTTAAACTTGGCCTGAAAAGTGCCTTCTATTTCAAACAATATAGGGTTATGAGGATGAATTAGTTTTTGTTATGTTATATTTTGACCTGCATGACTGAAATGATAACTAATGGGACAATTTACTACAAACATGAACTACGTTTGTATACTAACTTAATGACATAAAGATTTGTTAAGGCATTTTCAATATTTCTGAAACTTGAAATTAAACAACAAGCTTCAAAGTTCCCCCATTTTCCTTTGGAATATTTGCAGGTGTTCAACTATTGGAGCAATAGTTATGACACCACTCCTCACAAAGCTACTTGCTGGTCAGCTTGTTCCTGTGAAAGCTGTAGTATGTTTATTCTTATCAGATAATTGTCTTTTCATAGAAAATTCGCGAATACATGTAGCATGCAGTGTAGAAGTCAAAGTGGTTAAATATCTCTTTGAGTTATTCTGACATCGGAGACATATCTCATTTGTTCATGGCTTTAGTCATGTTTTTAAATTCATAAGCTACTAGAACTAACATGGACTGAAACATGAGAAAACACTACACCATGCTCATGGACACCTTGGTATTGTAGAGTTAATATAACTTTTTTGAAAAACTTCCACTAACTACACTATCAATGTACTCCGATCTTTTCGCCAAATATCCCAGAAAGACCATGAGCATAGTGCAATGACTGACATACACAATAATGGGACTTGCCTCTTTGTTTTCTCTACCAAATTTTTTAGACTTGTTTATCCACTAAGACATTAGAAGTGTACGTTATAGTGATGATAAAGATCTCAAAGTGTCATTTTTAACCTTCTCATTTATGGTGATTCCACTAATGCAATGATTTTTTTTTCCAAAAATCTTTTGCAGGATCTTGCATTGAGCACTTTTCAGGTTGTGTTAGTTCCAACAGTTATCGGAGGTAATCGAAGGTTACTCTTTGCACTTACAATTATCATGAAATCTAATGAATCTTAGCACACAATCATATGATTCAAATGCCTTTCTTTGTGGCAGTTTTGGCCAATGAATACTTTCCCAAATTCACTTCAAAAATCATCTCAGTGACTCCATTAATCGGAGTTGTTCTGACTACTCTTCTTTGTGCAAGCCCTGTAAGTTCTTAGGACGTTCTTTCATGAACTATATTTACAATATACTGAAACTTATTTCCACACAAAGAACTAAATTCATGCCTTTAGATTGGCCTAGTGTCTGAAGTGTTGAAAACCCAAGGAGCTCAGCTAATATTCCCTGTTGCTCTCCTACATGCTGCTGCTTTTGCAATTGGTTATTGGGTTTCTAAAATATCATTCGGTGAATCCACCTCTCGTACCATATCCATTGAATGTGGAATGCAGGTAACAAGATTTCTTCATTACAAATATCAAGACATCATCTGATTTCTTGAAACTTTTTAAGTAATCAGGAAAAACACGACTGATGTTTGGAACTTTCCTTGTAAATAAAGAAAACCTTAGGGAATGATAAATTGTTCTCTTTTTAAATCTCTAATGCATCATATTTCGTTTTACTGGGACTCGGGACTAGTGTTGGAGTATGCATCCAACATGTGTATGATGATTTCTTCTTACTTTTTTTTTATGATGATTTCTTACTTTTTTTCCAATTATATTTAGAGGGCCATTCTCCATATCCATGTTCAAATTCGTGTCAAACATAAATATCGGACACGGGTACTTTACAGAAAATAAAGAATCGGGGTAACCAAAAGTTTCATGTGGAGCTTATTGATGACTGTATTCTGTTTTATACATGCACAGAGCTCTGCACTTGGTTTCTTGCTTGCCAAGAAACATTTCACTAATCCCCTTGTAATGGTTCCTTCTGCTGTTAGTGTTGTTTTCATGGCGGTAAGTACAAGACCATTTTTTTTCTCTTACAATAATCCCAGCATTGCACCATTTTCTTGCATTTCCATTGAGGTTGTCTTAATTTGATGCAGCTTGGAGGGAGTGGCCTTGCTGTTTTTTGGAGGAACCGACCAATTCCTTTGGATGACAAGGATGATTTCAAGGAATGACAAGATTGCTTCTATTTTCTTTTGGCACAAAAGAGGTCGTAGCTTGAAGAGGGGCTATAAGCTTTAGGATTCAAATCACGGATACAAAGCAGTCGAGGGGCTATAAGCTTAGGAGTCGAATCACAGATACGAAGCGACTGCTTGTAAATCAATCATGAATAATTTCATCAAATTACATCATTGAACTTTCATCAAATACATTTCTGAGTTTCATTTTTCTTGAATGCAAACAATGTTGCTCTGATTTTTGCGGATATGGATATGATTTTTCGAAGACCCCCAAAGACATTTTTTTAAAAAAGAAGAACAAAGTTTCATTGTTGCAAGTCATTTTTTTAATGGAACCATAAGCAATAACTTCAAATGTAAATAGACTAAAATATGGACAGATAAAAACAGCCCATAATCAATACATACGATGCCAATACATACTTCTTGCAACTTTTGTTGCTTTCGAGTACCCATATTCAATACAACAAACATAAGTACGGAGATATAACCCTTCGATGCCCATCTAAAGATGCAAAAGAAAAAAAATTAAACATACTCGTATCGATACTCAAACTCAAACCGAGTAACATAGCTTGCAAATCTTCAACTCTGTCTACAAATCCCTTTTTCACAAACCTGACCAAATCCAAGAAGCAACATCCATGGCTGCAATCATAGCAGCTAGAAATGTATATGCGTATTACCTTTTCCTTTCACCTTTCACGACAAAGTTACTCCGATGATTAACAGGCAACAGAGCAGGTAGCCGGTTTTAGAGGAGGAACGAGATTAGCAGCTGCGGGTTCGAAACCAGCAGCTAGTTCCAGGCGTTCCCATGTTAGTTTCCTCTTCTCGGATGCCTCGTTTGACTGGGAGTTTTCTTCCTCCAACTTACGCTCACAGGCAAGTGTGAGCTCATCGTCAATCTCAGACAACATTTTTCTCGTGTTTTTTGTCAGATTAAGCACAGTTTGGTGCCAATGATTCCGTGAATTCCGCTCGAGGGCTGGAAAGATGAGAGGGAAAATTACCTGCCGGTTATGCTTGATAAGATTAAGGACATGCTCATTGTTCCATAGCATGTGGGCTCGTTCAGCCACCTGAAAATGAGGAAAAATTAAGGTGAAAACAAATTCATATTGCCATTTCAATGCATGACGTCGATCATCTACTTTGTTCTGACCCTTCTTTTTTCTTAAAAATACGAATGTCCAATGCATATCCATACACGAGAATCAGAATATGACCATCCAAGAACCCTCTAAATACTTCTATCCAACACTCGCACACTCAAGTCCAAATAACATAGTCCATCACCATTAAATTAATTTGTCTAGCCAATATACATTTTTCACCGAGTATGTAGGAGAATAATCGATAGGCAAACAGAAATGCTAATACCAACAAAATGAATCCGATTTCTGTGATTAAAATTGTACTAACATACAGTTCACTGCATGGAAATTTTGTCCCAAAACTAATTTGCCTCTTTCTCCTAAAAGAGCAGATCCCGAAGGGAATTGGGGTACCATCGCAGTTTGCATAAGAAAAAGGCTAAAAGAATCGAGCCATGTACTACAATGATTCTATAAGAATGTAAAACCACTCTTCCCAATAGCATGCAGCTGATAAAAGAGACATAGATCACCATGAAAAATAGATTGAATGCTATACTGGCTTTTAAAAATAGATTCTCAATCAACCAAAAGCAAAACCAGCAAAAATACTCTTTGACATTTATTGTAGTGGTTTGAAGGAAAATTACCTGGTAATGGAAGCTGTTTAAGCAGCATGCAATACGCCGGAACAGTGGAACCATGATCTTTTGGAACTCAGTCATGCTAATCATCTCCAAAATCTCTTCTGACTCGCTTATAAACATCAACTCCTTTTGGCTATTCGTAACCGGCCAGTACTTTAACAGTCCCGTAATCACACTATTAGCTAACTTCGGGTCCTTATCGATAAACTGCACAACACAGTATGTAAGTTGTTGATGATAAACACCTACTGATTTCGGTTTGTGTAGAGGAATAAGGACTCGACATAGAAACATCTTGTGCTCCTCCTTCAATGGTACAGCAAATCCGCTAATAATACTTCCGAAAATCTCCAAGAGCTCAGCAATACCGTTATGCCTTTCGGTTTCAAAAACGAAAGTATAGATGATATTGCTAACAGCTTTTCGTACAAAGGGCCTGTGCACCGTGAATTTCCCATAAATCCTATGCAGGATTGTTTTCAAACAGTCTCTTTCCCGGGGATCCTCGGACTCAAATAGGTCAAGTAATCTCAAAATAAAAGGCTGATCTATGTACTTTTTTGCGACCTTTGCATCAAGAGAACTGTAACTGATAAACTGAAGAAATAGATCATATACGAGTTGTAAACTGGACCAGGCGGGATCAAACATTGGTTCTTCATCGTCAGCTTCACCACTAGCGGTATTGGACCGATATTTAGGTGGAAAAACTCGGAACAGGTTAATAGCACACATTTTACACATTGCAGCAATTGCTGCTTCATTGAACTTTGCAGACCCCGAAGAAACAAAATCAACAAGCTCTATCAATGTTCGCCGTTTAAGATCTTGCTCGGCAGTACCTTTATCAGGATCACTAGAATTACAAGCCTCGCAGCAGAGGTTCAATTTACTGATAAACAGGTTCGGTTTCTGTGGATTTGAAACATTATTGAAAGACAGATTTGGCTCAACCGCCTCCACTCCAGCCATAATGCTAGCAGGAAAAACAGCTGAGGACACCCGTTTAACCACACGTAATCGACTTGATATTTTATTCCCAAAATTTGTACATTGAACTCCATCATCCGAGTTAGAAGCATGGTTGTCTGAATCATTTCCAGCTGAATCTAACGAGTCAGATTTTTGCGACTTGCGTGGGAGTTTTCTTAGAATTTGTTTGATCATGATGACAATATATCAACTTCCAGCAACAAAAACGTCCCGAATCAGATTACAACAGTTTCAGACTTACAGTGACTCGATCTGTTAATGAAATTCTAAACTGTAAGTGAAAAAAAGGATTCAAAAATGGATTAAAAAACATGAAGATTTCATACAGTAATGATAATCTAGCAAGAAATGGATTCACTTCCGATATTTTCAATCATATCGTTTCGATATCCGGTATGAGAAACCATGCTAAGATTAATAACAGGCTTTAAACAACAAGCATAATACTCAATGCAGCAACTAAAAAATTGGGGAAATCCCAACTATCAGATGCTAGAAAAATAAGCTTCTAGCCATATAAAGCTGATTAAAAAAAATGAAAAACATAAAGAAAATTCAGTAGAAATTATCCAAAACCAGCTAGTCTTCAAAATTGGCAGAAATCAAGCAAAAGCACTCACTTTGCTACTATATCACTTGAAAACTAAGTTCTCCATAAACAAAAGTCATAAACTTCAGAAACAAACAAGGACCTAATAGCAGCATTATTGTGATAAAACTATAAAAGAAAAAAAAAAGATAGAATCTTGTTTCATGATAGGAAATTTTCATATAAATTTCAGATCTGGTAAACATGAAGTGAAAACAAAAGAGTAAAATCACCAAAGATCTAACACCAAACCACAAGCTTTACTCCAAAAGGGGGGAAAGAAACCCAGATCTCATTTATAAAAAAAAAATAGCAACTTTTAACTAACAACACAAAATGTCATCATCAAGCTTCTAAATTTAGGTAAACATTTGGACCCAAAAGGACCAACAAATAAACCAATCATGCAGCTAAGCCAAGAATAAATATACCTGTATTTATTGAGCTGTCAAAAGGGTTTTTAAAACAAAGAAGGAAGTGAAAAAGAAATGAAAAAAAAAAAGGTTTAAACTTTAGACAAAGAACAGCATTTTGATTCTTTTTTCAGTAGTTTTAAGGTTAGGGAAGAAATGGGATTAGTGTTCTGAGTTTGAAAGTGATGAAAAAGAGATTAGTTTGCAGGTATTGGATCTCTCCATGTAAGATCAGTCGTTTAGGTTCTTTGAATGATGAATATGGCATTTTCCCAGAAGGACAATATGTGTTTTTATTTTTTGGTATAATAACTTATTTGACTCTCCAACTTTACAAAAAAGTCATTTTAGCTCTCCATTTAATTTTGTATCTTTTTTAGCCCTTAAGCTTATGTTTTTTTGTCAAATCACCCAAAATGGATGGAAAAGTTAACATTTTTTTAACTTTGTTGATGTGGCATATACGTGGATAACACATCAACATTTAATTATTTTTTTAAATATTTATTTTTATATTTTTTACACTTTTTAAATTTTTAAAAATAATTTTTATAATTTTAAAAATAAATTAAATGCTAACATGTTATCCACGTGTATGGCACATCAGCATAGTTAACAAACGTTAAATGTTCCATTATTTTGGGTGATTTGACAAAAAACACAAGTTCAATGATTAAAAGAGGCAAAAAACTAAATTGTGGACTAAAATGACTTTTTTGTAAAGTTAAAGGACTAAAAAAGTCATTATACATTATTTTTGGGGTTTAATAATTATAAATATAATAATGGTGATAATAATAATTAGTAACTAATGATTAAGTTCGGGACATGTTGTCTTAGCACAATTATAGTTCATCTCTTTGAGTATTTGTGAATGAAATCGTGGTTAATTAAAGAGAATCTTTAGGTTATACTAAGAAACTTTTTCTTATAAATGAATTTTGGCTTTGTTATATTATACATTAATTAGTCAATTCTCTTTGAACGACTTGTCTTTGTAAGTCAAAACAAGCAGAAATAAATGTGAAAAATATTTAATTTCATGTTATATTATATTTTTATAATGAAAAGATTAAATTATCTAAATTTAATTTCTGAATTTAATGTCAACTGTCATTTTACTAAAATTTAATTTAACTCAGTTCAGAAATTCAATTTACCCCAAATCTAATCTTTTAAACTTCAAAATATTATTTATTTTTATATTTTATAAATCAATAAAACTTATAATAAAATTGCACATAATAATATTTGAATTAAAGTTACCATAAGTTTTAAACCTTTAATCTTAGTATTTTAATTAAAATATATTTATAGTTTTAATAAATATATTTATTATATAATTTTAATGAATATAGCATAATTTAATAATATATTATATGAGTTCATCCAAAAGAACAATAGAATATAAAAAAATCAATTTTAGCACTAATGATCTTTTACACACGGAATATTATTTTAGGGTTTTAATGTTTTCAAAATATTAAAAAATCTATGAAATTTTGTATTTAAATTAGTATTTAAATTTTTTATAATATCAAACTTTTATTTCTTATTTGTAACTAATTATGAAAACTTTACATTTTATACTATTATTTATTAATTTTATTGAGTTAATATTATTAGTCAAGTCGATATTAATTTGACTAAAGAATTAAAATTTTAAATTTTAAAATAATTAATAAATATTATTATGATTTTTATCATTTATATTTTTATATATAAACACAAATTTAAATTCAAAATAAATGTGTATTCAATATTTGAAGTTAAGACACATTCGAATTTTCTAAACTTTAATTTTATTATTTTAATCAAAGTCTTATTATTATTTTTAAAATTTTTACGTAAAATTTATTTTTCACTCGCATTATTGTGAGTGTCTCATTATGTACTATTAATAATTTATTTAGTATGTGTTCGATAAGAAATGATTTATTTGAAAAAATAAAAAAATGCATTCATTTATTGATAAAATAAAATATGGTAAACTGCTCTCAATATTTCTTAGAAATAAAATTATTTTTATAATATTAGGTTAAAAGATAATTAGATACACAAATTTACTTTAGTCCATATAGGTAAGAAAGTCAAAAAAAAGGGGTAAGAAGGTCAAATGAAAGATAAAGTAGGACCAAGGTGTCCAAACTTTTAAAGTCAACGCAAGAAATGAATCTCCGACACGCAGGTGCCAAATGCTGGAATGTCGGGGACGTGCCGCTTTCGTATTCGTCGTATGAGAATCTTTTTTTTCCTTCATTTTAACCTCGCAAATCAAATAACAAGCCCGGTTTCTGGCGGTGGCTTCACCATGTAAGGTTTTGGGCCGAGGCCCAACGCGAACTCTTTCTAAATATATATATACACACCTTTTCCTACAATTCCTAAATAATCAACTCATAATCTTAATTTAATATATACTTAAATACGTTTAAATCAACGTGATCTTTAAATTTTATAATAAAAATAGTCTCAGCTAAATTAATAATTAATCTCGCATAGCGACAGTTTTAGTCAAAAAATAAATAAAGTGGTAGTAAATAAACGCCAAGATCTTCACGAAAGTTGGGTCTTTTTTTTAATATTAATAAATTGATCCTTAATTATACTTCAATTTTTAGACTGGTTTTTATAGTTGGTTGTAAATTATCCATTTGTTTTGGTTTGTAAAAAAATCAACTATAAAAATGTAACATCTCGAAATAGGCCTAAACGAAATAGTGGTTGCGAAACCACAAATCTAAAATAGAAAAGTTTATTACGATGAATTATCATGATTTACCGATTGATTAGATGCATGTGTTAGACTACCGATAAGAAATTTTATAGATTGCATGTTTAATTTGTCTATTAGGGCTTATTTGCAAAAGTTGCAAAATATGTGTTCTAATTCATAAAGTATTTAATTGAAATGGGGGTTTAAAGTAGAGGTCCGTAAATAGTAATTAGATCATTAAAGTTTGATGGACAAAAATAGACATGGTTAGTAAGTAAGGTATTTAAGGGCATTTTAGTAAAATGTCTTAATTAATGAATAAAGACAAAATAACATGAAATAAGCTATCGTCTTCTTCATTTCTTTTCTACATGGCCGAATGTAGCAAGGAAACATCCCATCTAAGACCATTTCAAGGCATGGCATTGGTGAGTTTATAAGGCAAGGATACCACGTAAGACCATGTCAAGACATTGCAATGGTAAGTTTCCAAAGGAAAGGAATTTGAGTAATCCAAAGAATAATTCAGAGAGATGACAAGGTAAGATCATGAGGAAAGAGTACAGGTATGTACATAAGGCTTAATAATATTGAGGTTATAAGTTGATGATATTAAAAGTATTTTAATGAGTATATTCAAGTATTAAGTAAGTGATAAGTTTTCAGTTATACTTATGACGCATTGTGACATGATTGGCAATATGCCTATATTATGAAAGAGTATTAATGTGTTAAATGAGATGTTGCAGGTACGTAAGCAAGCTATTAAGTAAGGTGCTTTATTTTTTTATTCTGAGCTTTCGGTAAGGTTACCGATGAGTAAGACAGAAAGTATGAACTTAGCATTATTTATGCAAATTATGAAAGCTTAGTAATAAGCTAAATTCATTACTAATGATTGTTATTTTACATGTGAACTTACTAAGCTTTATAAGCTTACCTCTTTCCTTTCCTTTGTTCCAGAGTCTTATCAAACAAGCTCGGGTTGGAGGTCGTGGAAGATCACTTCACACTATCAACTAGTAAGTTACCAATTGAGTATTTTCATTGACAAATGTTTTAAGTTATGGCATGTATAGGGACTTAGTCATTTTGTGTGTATGTCTTTATGTTATGGCTAAAGGATGACACGAAAATATTCGATAACAATTAGCTATTGAAATGGCTAATTAGGATTATGTTTGATGTGATAGTTAAAAGAAATAATAAAAGAGTAAAAATTTGCAATGGTAAAGTTTTTGGACAGCAGCAATGACATGATTTTGAAAAATCACCAAAATTAGTATAAATGGAATTAGAGAGTGAATGAGATATAGAATTAAAGCTTATTGAGTCTAATTCATATGAAAGAAACAGTGCAGGCAAAGAACTTTTATATTATGAGATATCTGAATTTTAGTGTGACAGAGCCAGAATGGTTTATGAAGTCCCCTGTTTTGAATTTAGAAAATCATTAAAAATTGTACAGAAAGAATTATGAGTTATAATTTATATTTCTTAATTCCTTGGTGAGTCTATTTTCAGTAGAAACTAGCGGAAGCACCATATGAAATCTGTACAAAGAGA
Source organism: Gossypium raimondii (assembly GCF_025698545.1). Lineage (NCBI taxonomy): Eukaryota > Viridiplantae > Streptophyta > Magnoliopsida > Malvales > Malvaceae > Gossypium > Gossypium raimondii. The sequence goes on along the minus strand of NC_068577.1, from coordinate 55,400,611 downwards.
AAATTAATTTTTAGTGACTAGAGGTCAAAACTGTCAAACAGTGAAATAGAGAAAATTTAACTAATAAACTGTACTAATTGGCCAATTTAAAAATTCTGAAAATTTTATGATAATAAGATATATGAGTCTAGTTTTAGGAAAAATTTACGGATTTAAATTTTGAGTTTCTTAACTCGAGTTATAATTAATTTAGCGACTGCTGTGCAGTTAGACAGTTTTATTGTGAACAGTGAAATAAATTATTTTAATTTGTTTAAGTATTTGGAAAATTTTTAATGTTCCCGGTTTGGACCCGAACCGTTTTCATTACTTGTTTTAGGGTCTCGAGGATCCTTTTTAGGGACATATTGATTGAACGTGAGCGAATTAATTTTAAAAGTAAATTTTTATGCTCCGAATTAGTAAGTTAAGTTACGTAACGCTTCGTGCTCGATTCCGGCAACGGTATCGGGTAAGAGGTGTTACAAAAAACATGTCAAATATAAAATTTATATTGTGAGTGAAGCTAAAAAATTCTACCAATGATTTAAAAAATACTATTAAGTTTCTTTAAATAACATCATAAAACAAAAATTAATAAATAAATAATACTCAATTATAGTTTATAGATTCTTATCTTATCTACTCTTTTTGATACAATGTTTAGAACTACTCATAACCCCTCTCTAACCCTTAAATAACAGAATAATGCGCTTCAATACACTCAAACCCACGTCTTCTTGCACCGGCAACAATGTCGATATTAATCAAATTAAGACTCAATCGACCTAATTGTAGACTTCTTTAATTTCAATATTAGTTTTATTTAATGATAATCCATAAACAAATTGTAGTATGTTAAATTGATTGTTATAAGACAAAAAGATCTATGAGTTATGTAAAATTATTACATACATACATCCATAAATTTACGTATTTATGTGATATATTTTATATCATATATTTATCATTAATAAATTTGTATAGATTCGTGTTTTAATCATAACACAAAATTATCAAAGTCATCAAATGTTGAACCGTAACACTTGATTATAAATAGTAAGGAAATCATTACACTCTAGGTTAGTAGAATGACATTATACCATATGATATTTATAAGAAATACTTATTTAGGATTTTACTTCTGTTATTAATTTAAAAAAATCGCAATCTAATAAAAGAAATTAAAATACACATCACATGATAACTATATAATAAAACAATAAAGAATAACTAAATATGCTTCTCTGGCATGGTCTGCTCCTAATTTCCTTGGACAGTTTTCTTGATTCAATGAATAAAAGGTTGAGAGAGAGAAAGAAAGAATAAATAAGAGATATACAGTGAAGCTACATACATATACTACATTGATAAATACATACATGAAAAAATATAGAAACATATATAACTCGGAAGAACACTTGGATTTCTAGGCAGTATCAGCTGGAATCTGACCCACATTCCCAGAAATTTTGGCATTCTTAGGCCTCCATTGGGTCCTCCCTCTCATGACCTCGGACCCGCCTTCGAGACGAAGCAAGTGCTGGCACTCGATCTCATCGGTACCATTGTCGGAGACAGCAGTTAGTGACTGCAGCACGCTGTCCCTACCACACTCCTTCCTATACTCCAGTGTCATAGAGGATAGTTCATGAGTCTCCAAGATTGGCAATGGAGCACTCTGCAACCAGTATTAGTTTTCCGATTAAAATGCATGTCAAATTGGTGAAAATCAGGAGAAATAATACTGCATAAATCAGATTCCGAGCATCGAGTTCCTAAACCGCGGTTTCTTAGTGGGAAGCTACTGGTTCCAAGGAAACATCTAAGGGAATGCAAAGAAATCGGCAAATGATTTGTGTTCATCAATGAATGCAACTTAAACACTTTAAAGGAATGTACAGAAAATAACTTTTGCTTTTAGGTTGGATCATAAATGCGGTTTATCAGTTCGAATTTTTCTAGAGCCGAAGCAAGTTCTTCCTTGGAATCACAGGTATATGAAACAAACATTAAAAATTTAAGACGGTTAAATTGTTATGTACCTCGAGGATCCAGCCGATGTACTTCACATTATTGACATGCTGGTTGACATCCAAATCACTCCATCTAGGCTGCAAATTAGACATAAACTTTCAATAAGAATGCTTATAAGTGGTGACAACCGAAACCAAGCTGAAGAAGAGTGATAAGAGCAGCTGGACTTACAGTTAAACCTTTTTGTACAAATTCTGCACTGCTGTCATCGAGTTTCACTAATTTACGGCCATCCTCGGCAACAACAGGTTCGGAATTCATGAAATAAGGTTCTATTTCCCCTCGGACCTCTTCTGGCATTTTAGATAACCTTCTAGTCACTTTATTCATCATCACCCAGATACTGCAGATCACCAAAACCAAAATCAAAACAGAGGAATCGATAAACATAGATAAAAAGAACAATCACTCTATGTTGCCTGGGAAACCAAAATCTCAACCACGTATCGAGCAATGGTTTTGCAAATGATTGCAAAACGAATATGCAAAGATTTAGCAAAGATATTTGATTTAGGCTACTCCCATTTCCATCTTTTGAGAAGAAAACGAGCATCAGACTATATATCATGATAATATACAATGAATGCGAGATCTTTTCATGCCAGAGTCAGAAGATCAATGCATCGTTTGTTTAAAGGTAAGAACAAAAACCAGCCATACAATGGCTTACCTTGAAGCTCTTGTTAGAACTTCACCAGTTTTACTATCTCTTACAAGCCAATCCCTTCGCATGCAATTCTTTCCGGATGCACTGACCCAAGTATCTACTTGAACAACATTACCCCTGCAAGAAAGACACAAATAAGTCCAATGTAAGAGTTAAGCTTGCCATAGCAGTTTATGTATCATCCAAGCAAGAAAACTACTATTGGTGAAATTCAATTTTCAAGAGCTACACCAACTAGCAGCAAAACACAAGTTTTAGTAACATCACATTCAACCACATGGTAAGCAAGAAGTGGTTTATCATGAATTGTTGCTATAAGAGAAACCTATGAGCAAGAAAGTACATCTTACCAAGTAGGATAGCGATCAACCACAACTTGCATCCGAGTGACTACCCATATTAGATTCTTCTTGCACATCTCTGGGGTTGAACCAAAACCATCTACAAGCAGTCCAGCACTTCCAACATGATTAAGTGCTGTTTCCTGCCAAAAGGAAAGATATATTAATTAGAATTCATTCTTAGCCAAACCTCCACACGAAGAATCAATAAATATAAATTATAATTCCTTAAACTGTTCAAACATCCTAGCCAAGTAACAAAAACCGAACCTGTAAATGATTCATTACTGTCTCTATGGAAGCTGTCTGATCAGCACCTATCTCATAAGACCTAATCGAGAAGTTCTGACGGAAAACAAGACCATCCTGAACAATCTTTCCTATACCAAATGGATCAATAAGCATGTCAGGTCGCTTCGGCTTCCAATCAAGCATCATCCACTGCTTCTCAGCAGCCAAGAAAACGGTTGTGATAGCAGCAAGAAGCATGCTCCAATCAGGCAATTGATTGATAAACGTCCTCGGAGGATGGAAACTGACACCATCTTCGTTCTTGAAAACTTCCGCCGGAGGTGTAACGACTTTGGTTCCGTTTATTTTTGGAGGGGCTTGAGCATTTGCCTTGACTTGCAAGTTTCCAGAAGAAGTTTTCGACTTGACACCTCCGAGGTTAATTGATCCATTTCCAAGCCTTTTCTTTTTCGAGTCAGAGGAGTCAGGAGATGGAGTGACCGGAAAGAATGAGGATGTAGCAGCAGTAGCAACCATGTTTTTTATAAATTAAAACTAACTATTATCAAATTCCCTCTTTTACGACGTGCAAGCTTTTTAGAAAAGCATCTGCTGCATCTGCACTGTATAACATATTATAATAGAGAATCAGAATATTTCTAAAAGTCGCGTTAACAAATGCAGATAATGACAAAATCCTCAAATTATGACTCTAATGTTCACATATTCAATAATTCAATGCAACATCACAAATTACCAATTTAGTTTTCTCTATAGTCTAACCAAAGAACATATATTTGAAAAATCAAGTTATCCATTTCTACAAAGAAACCATCGTTTTAAATCTTCTTAAAAAACAAAGTAATTTAACAGAGCACCACAGTAAATATGCCACAAACGAAGCAGAACAGCCAAAAAAAGAAAAAGAAACAGATCTAAGCTGTAAAAATATTTTAAATAACAAAAAGCCAAAAAAAGTTTAAAAATAAAAGAATAGAGATAATAAAAAAAAAAAAGCAAACAATTCATGAACACATATCAGCTTCCTTATCCGTTATAATACAGAACATAGCATTCTTTCAAAAATCTTTTACGTTTCCCTGTTTCACTAAATCACAAGAAAAGACGACGGAGAAACAGACATTCTAAAGAAAGAAGGAAAAACTTAACCATTTTGAGCTGTATTTGGTTGCTATGAAAAGAAAAACAACTCTCCTATGACACCTAACCATCACTCAGAACCTTTTTTTTTCAAAAGCACATCTAGAATTTTCCTTCCGTTTCTCGCCAACCAGACAGAGCAACAACACTTCAACTAGCAAAACGCGAATCAAACCAAAAAAAAACGGGAAAAAAAAAACAAGATGATAATTAAAATATAACTAAAGCATTTGCGTCCATACCTCAAACAAAAAACAGAATCAATCGAGGGGCAATTTTCTCGAGAAAATTGCAAAGACGAGAAAGTTCACTTAGAATCCTCAAATCCTTATTTTCTTCTGGTTTTCGTGTTGTTTTTTATATTTCGTCTAAATTTCTTTTTAATTTATAAAGAGAGAAGATTCAAGGCCAGCTGTCTAGTACGTGGTAGGGAAACGGCCTCCAACGCCTCTATTTATAGCGTACACCCTGTCCCTCCCGCCTATCGGTTTCGTTTTTTGTTTTCAATTTTCCAAATTTGTAACACCACTTTCGCTTATTTACCATGTTGCCCTTACCCCTTAATTCATGTTGGTTAACATTTTTAAATTTTAAATTCCTATTAAACATTTTTGTCCTCGATCTAGTTAAGAGGTTTAGCCATATATGCCACTTTTAATTAATAATTATGGGAATAATTCGTTTGATTTGAAATTTAAGTAAATAAATCCATTTTTATACATGTGATAAAAACGTTTTTATCATATGTCATCGATATCTAATAAAAGCGATCTATTTTAAATTTTTTCAAATTTATCTAAAATCCTAATTTTTTCTATAACGGCATGTATATATATATATATATATCTAATTTGCCCTTTATTAAGAGGTTGTTATATTTTTATCCAATTTTGATTTTGATTTTATTTTATTTTAGACTTTAAAATATTTTTATTAGGTTTAAACTTATTTATCAAATGAAAATAAAATTTTACAAAACTCAGTAAGAATTAAGGTCTTAAAATCTTAAGCGATTATATTTGAGTCTCATCATATACTACATGTTTACTTACTAGAGTTTTATTTTTTTTAATATTGGTATTAATCGAAGATGTGAATAATAGAACCAAAATACAACATACATAACCCCATATAAATAACATGAGCGGTTTCTTAATTTAAATTTTAGTCTATTTTAAATTCGGTCATACAAGACTATGTCCAAATTTATTATAGTTTAGATACATATATTATTCGATTATCAATTTGATCATACATTATAATAATTACTTATGATAATAGTTATTCATATGTTCATTATATGTATTAGACTTGTGATTGTACTTGTAATTTTAAAAGAATATATTAAAAAATAGTAACTGTTTTAATTTTATTTTATTATTATAATTTTAATTTATCATTTTACTGTATTTTTAATTTCACAAGCGGGTTGAAAATTGACATTAATTAGTTTTTAAATTGTATTTAAAACTAAAAAATAAAACATATGGTAAATTATTAATAAAATTAAAATTTTCCGCAATATACAAATAATAATTCATATAATAAGTATAAAAAATTGAAATGGCATTTGAAGTAAAAAAATAGAATATATAAAACTTGAAATGGAAGGTTTTTATAAAAATAAGTAAATAAGGTAAAGTCAAAAATACATAGCTTGGGGGCATAATAGTTTCTTTTTCAAGTTGGAGAAGAAATAAATTAAAATAATAATAAATATTCATGATTTGAAAGAAATTTTGACCCATTGGCCATTAGGACGAAGTTAGGTAAACAAATGGCTAACCAAAAATGGGATTCCATTTTCTCCTTCATTTTTCTATTTTTATAAATTGAAATATTTGGCTTGTATGTCAATTTTGACTAGAATAAAATAATTAAATTTAAATAAAATAATATATATGATTTGGGGCGATCCTCACCCAATACGTCAATTTAGTGGAACCATAATTTGGGGCAATCCTCATCCAATATCAGATTAAGACACAACTACCACATGATTAAAAATATATATTTTTAAAATATTTATTAAAATTTTAAAAAAATATTATGTTTTATTAATTTTATATAAAAAAGATAAAGCACATTCATAATAATATAATTTATTTTATATAACTCTAGATTAATCAAGAGATTAAATAATCGTATAAATTCTTATTTATACCACTTTATTTAGTAAATTTTAATTCTTTTAAAATAACTAGTTTTTGTAGTATTTTAAATTTATTTTACTGATTTAAATTTAAAATATTTATATTGTAAAATTTAAAATTATTTTTTTTAACAATCTCATTATAGGTTCTGATCATATCTCTTTTTTGTATAATGCCTAGAACTACCCATAACCCCTCATCAATCTATAAATAAGAGGATAATGCGCTTTAACGCATTAAAACTCACGTCCTCCTACATTGGCAGCAATGTCTATACCAATCAAGCTAATACTCAATCAGGGACGAAACCAGAAGAGGGTGAAATTAAATTGTAATTTTGTACGATAGTAAAAATAGAATTTCCCTATTTGAATAGCCTAAATCTTTATAATCATTAAAGGATTAAATCAATTTTTTATCATTTTTAAGAGGGCTAAAGTATAATTTTATCTTTACTAATTTAGAATTTTAAAAATTTTAAAAAATTTAAATGAAAAATTTTCTATTTTAGGAAGGCCGAGGCCCTGACACAGCAAAAATATAAAAATTAGTTTGATTAAAATAACTATTTTTAAGGATAACTAAATTTGTTTAATGGAAATAAAAAAATCGAATCAAATATATTTAACTAATAATCAAAGATAATGTAAAATGAAATTAAGGGTGAATTTGGATGGACGGTGCGTTTACTTGCGGTTAATGTAAAAACAGCGGTGACAGTGAGATTAAATACTGTAGCGTGAGACAAAAAATAAGCTAAACGTACCGCACCGCACCCAATCGCCCATCCAAGCTCACCATAAATTAAATTGAATTGAATATTAGTATTTAAGTAGATTTTTTATTTTTAAATTTTTTTATCAGTCCTAAAATCCCTTGGGAAGGAGTTTGACTTGTAATTGAATTAGAGTCGAAAAGAATTGGCTGCGGTCTACTTTTTATTTCAATCTTCGTTCCCTTCGTCGAAACAACCTTTTTGGAAATTCATGTCAAAGGAAAATTCTAGAAAGCCTCTCATCCGCCTCAATATTACGTAGAAATATTTATATAATATTTGCTTGTGGAAGTTTTGAAAGACACGATAATTTCTTAAATTTGGTTGTGGATTTTTTAATAAATTATAATAATAGGTTAAAGTTTGAACAATAAACGTTATTAGCGTAATTTAAATCATATTATATTTAAAATGGTAAACACCCTTAAGTATCAAATTATCGCATGAGGTTCGTTGTGAAATTTTTTTTATTTCACTAATAATGTATAAAATAATTAGTCTTTATATAATGGATTATAATTCTGCGACAAATAAATAAAAGTTTTTAAATTTTTAAATTTATTAAAATACAACTATCATAATAAATAAAAGTTTATTTCAAAATAAACAAATAAAAAGTTTTCAAATGAAAGTGATATTTGCACGTCACACGGGTTTTTCGTTTGACCACCTCGGCGAGTCATTAATATACCACGATGCCACTCATATGCAAGCTGCCACCATTGGGCGAAATTAATTGTGGACCAAGAGGTACCTACACGCGTTGATAATTGGGTCTGATCGTAAATATCCCCATTATAAAAATCTTAATTTTGCACCATTATATACATTAAAATTTCTTTTATTCAGTTTTAAGACATCAAACACTTGTCATATTTTACATGGTAATATCATATATAATTTATAATAATATTAAATATTCGATTTATCAATGTTAATGTTGGCGTGAAAGATCCCATCCATTTTTATGGTTAAATTCTGCTGTTGGTTTCTATATTTTGTGAAAATTTGAATTTAATCCTTATATTTTAATTTATTTTAATTTTATATTTTCAATTGTCACCAAATTCATTAAGTTAATTTTTACTATTTCTAAGATCTAATGTGCCAAACATAGTATCATATGTGTAATATTATATCATCTTATTATTTTCACATATTACTTGATTAAAATCTCATTAATAGATTAACCACTTGTCATTGGCATCAAAACTGACATTTTAAATTTTGAAAAGTAAAGAGACTTAAAATGATCCAATTAGAGAATATGAACCAAATCTACAATTGTATGCATAGTACATAATTAATAAATTAAATTAACCAAACGAATATAATCATTACTATTTGGGCGAGATTAAATTCCAATATTTGAAAATAGTAAGGACTAAAATTGACAAACTATAATTAAAAAAACTAAAATTAATCAAATTAAAGTATAATGATTAAATTTACAAATTTCACAAACTATAAAGACTAATACCAAACCCTAAGACCGACATTAATTAGGTGTACAAAAAGTTTGGCACCTTATTATAGTTTTAGTCTAGTTCAATCAATTTGTTGATTTTAATCAAGATTGTATCAACTCTTAGCCTGTTTGTAATGTAATGGTTTGGTTCTGCATTGTGACTACTTAGACTGTACGTTTGTAATAGTTTGATACTTGTGATTACTCAAACTTGTATCTGTACTCATTACACTTAAAAAAAAAAGAAGAAGAAGGGAATAACTATGTATTAAGATGTTCATGGACATTAGGTTCAATTGGATTTAAATATGTTATTAATAGATTTTATGATTATTTAATTTTGATTCAGCCAAAATATAAGCATAAAATTTTGTCAAAGTGTACCCATACTCATTTTAGATCCGTCTATATTATTTTTAATTTTTTGAATTTTTTATTCATTAAAATTTTATATACAAACAACTTAATAAATTTTAATATTTACATCATAACATTATATATTACTATATATTTAATTTTTAAATTTTACAATTTATATAATATAATAGCGTCGGGTTGAGTACTGGGCTTGAATATTTGAGCCCAAGCCTAACCTATATTCCGAATAGGTCCAATGTTTTTAGCCTAAGCTCATTATTCAAACCTAATATATTTATTCAAATCCTCTCAAATTTCGAACGAAACTTTAAACTTAGACAGATAGCTCAACTTTTGAACAAATCCGCTACTAATATTGATATTTATTTATCAATTCTAATATAAATTAGGGTACATGCACACATGAAAAATATTATATAAAAAGTATACTTGTTAAAGGTTTATATGCAAACCAAATCATGCTTTAGTTAAAATAATGTGCTCGACAGGTAACTTTAACATTTAAGACTGTAATTCACTATAGCAAATAGAGGAAACAACGGTAGTTTTCTTATTTTGAAGTCACGACACTTTTTTGTGGTTGCAAAAAGTGGCGCCGTTAACATTGACATATTTCAATACCACCTCTTCCTTACATAAACTTATATACCAATAATAATGTAAAATTTTTTGGCAATTTTACCCTCATTTTAATGTTTGTGATTCATTTTATTTAAATCGAAATTAAATATTAATTAATTAAACTCTTGAAAAATTTTTGGTGAAACTCTCTAAATATTTTTAATATATTCTCCAAATAACATTTCAGCTATACTTATTATTATATGACGAGAAAAATTAATATAGAGAAATACATTAATTAATTAGTAAAATAAAATATTATAATATGAAAATAATTTAGTAAAATGTATTCTCAGATAGTATTAAATTCCATCGATCAAACAATAATTTTTTTTTTCATGTATTTGGAAACACTTTGGAATAAAGATGTTCATGAACCAAGACGGATCGCAATCTAATTTAGAAAATTTCCAAACTCAGGCTCAAGCCTAATTCATCTAAGAGTCTGTTCTTCATTGCTTAAAAAAAATACTTTTGAAAGAAAAGCTGTGCAGAACAGGTTGCTTTTGACTGAAATTTTAAGCACTTTTGAAAAAAAGAAACTAAAAATCAGCCTAAAAAGCTCATCTTATTGCTTAAAAAATAATTATTTTTATTTTATTTTAAATCTAGAAATATATAAATATTAATATAAAATATAATAAAATAAGTCGAACTGACCGTAGATTAAGCGATGTAAACTCATGTCCAGTCCATCTTGAGTCGGGCAAATCGAGATAAATAAACAGCCCGGCCCATAAACAACTCTTCCCTTCAGCGGAAGACTCCGAGTATTAGAATTTGATTTTCTTCTAGATTCTCTAGTGTTAATAGAAGAATGGAATCAGATACGAAAATTAGAACTTGTGATCGGCAATAAAACTTTTAACTTTATCAGTGCAATATGAGAAAATATACCTTTTTAGTTACTTGTAAAAATTAAAGAAGTTACACTTTGTATTTATCAAAAAAATGCCCCTCGAAAACCTCTTTTTTCTTCAATCCCATCCTAATCATATAACTAATCTAAGTTTCCCAGGATATCGAGACGAAGAAAACATCGCCGCCGGCAGCGGCAGCACTTGAATTTCACGAACTTCTCCTCCTCAAATATCCCACAGCTCTCCTCAATCTCGAAACCCAGATTTGTCTTCTAACTATGTCCGAAAAGAAAACAGGGTTATGTTTTGTCTCTTAACCTAACTAACTAAACTAGAGGCGATCAACTGAAACAGTAACGAAGACGATCTCATGACGGTTCGTGCCAACACAAAAGCATGGTGATACAACGTCTGAGGATGTAAAACCTAGTTTTCTGTTGCTTCGCCATCGAGGAACAACGGGTTTTGAAACTGGGTTTTTCTCGAGGATTCTGAGACTTGCTGCAGCAACGAAGGGTCGATTTGGAGCTTGAAAGAAAGTTAGGGATTGCAGACATGGCGGAAACTCAGAACTGTTTGATTGAAGAAGTTGATGATGATGTGATTGTGATTTTGAAGCACTTATAGCTAATGACTGCTTTAAGTTACTACTTCACTTATATATAAGACGTTTGACGATTGTTGTTTGTTCCTTTTTAACTTTCCGCAGATTAAATGTGCAATTTCGTAGAAGCTAGCCTTTCATTTTTTTTGAATGACATGTTTACCCTTATTCCACTACAATTTTGCTGTTTTTGCTTTTTTTTTCTTTTATATTAACAATTAAAATTGACTAAATTTTAGTGAAGTTAAGTCAAGTTTTTTAAATGGGATAAACCTCTTTCTTTATTAATATTTCTATCTATAATATTTAAATCTATAATATTTAAAGTGGAGAATTTAATTAAGAAGTATTATCGTATTCTTTTTCAGTTAAATTCCGTTGTTTTTCTCTAATTAAACTTTGATTATTGCTGTGATATTTTAGTATGATTAAAACTCTAATCTTAACTTATTTAAAGGGGTCTTGAATCCGTGTTTTGATATATCAATCAACAAGGACTTTTATTTGACAAAATGTAGTCGCATATGAGTTTTGGTAAGAGTTTTGTGTGGTCATTATAGAGATCATTTTATACCCTTTTCGTGAGTGTTTTATGAGATTTAGAGTTTTGTTTACCGGTTTGCTCTTTGGGATTTTGAGCTTTATATTCGAGGTTTTTGGTAATATATATTTAGTACATTTAGGTTTATTTTCTCCATATTATACTCTCGTTTGTTTACTCATTTAGTGAAGAATCAAAACATCATTTGCCAGTGATTTTTCTCTCTTTGATGATTTTCTACGTAAAATATTTGTGTTTATTATTCTCCACTTTTACTATCTCATTGCTTATACGGGTCGATCCTCAACAAGCATTAAACTTTTTAACACTTGATCTAACGAATTTTTAAAACTTTATTAATACATGATAACGTAAATTGAAAACATGTATGTAACAAATATATTTATGAAGTTTTGATTGAAATTTTGGTACCTTAATTTCAAAATTTATCATATACGTAACTTTTAAATTTTATATAATTAAAAGAACAAAATACCCTTATCGTGTTATGTTTTACTTTGTAAAAATAATGAATTTTTTATAAAAATTTTAACTGAAGTAAAATTCAATTGGTAAGTACAATAATTTAAAAGAAAAAAAAAAATTGAATGGGAACATACCAAGATAATTAAAGTTATTAATGCCATTATTGGAGTAGCATTTAAAGATTAGATTGTGGTTCAAGTAAATTGAGAATTGAGGAAAATGGATGACAGAAGAATTTGCATGATAATTAAAAGAATGAGATGATGAATTATTAAAATTTTCTAATTAAAATATGAAAAAATAGATTCATGATTGAGTGTTGTTATGGATAATGGGTTGTCAACAAGAAATTTGACATTAAAAATTTATAAGTATGAATTGTTGTTAATATTCTCTTCACACATATAATACTATTTAATTTTTATTTCGTGCGATGCACAGATTAATTTTGTATTTATAATTAAATTTGTAATTTTTAAAATAAATAAAAAATTTAATTTTTCACTTAAATAAAGTTTTATGAAATTTATATTTAATTAAAGTACAATAATAGTTAACAAATTGTAATGTGTTTTAATATATTTTACTCACTTTTTAATTATTTATGTAAACTTTTATAAAATTAAAAATAATTTATTTTAAAATATGCATGCTAATTTTTTTAAATTAATTTTTAAAAACAATTATGTAATTTCATAAAAGCATGATATTAGAAATTAAACATAGAAACTGCTTGTTTAAAGTTGTTTATTATTATTATTATAAATGGCAAGGAAACAATATTTAAAAATTAATTAAAAAGAGATCCACTTTAAATATATTTTAAAAGGAAGTATTTTAAAACTCAAAATTTCCAATTTTACTTCCATACCTTCTTTTATAATATATATGATATATATGATTATCTTTTTGGAAAAGAACTAATAATTATATTTGATTGACATGTTATGAAATATAAAATGGATAATAATTAATCGATATATCATATTAATTGCAATTTTGAGCCCTTTATACATCGTGATTTTCATATAATGTTTAATACGCATGTTGAACCCTTAAACAACCACAAATTTTCGATAATGATAAACTTGTTTAATTAATAAAGACTTAATTACAAATTGACCGCACATTATGCTGTATTTTTCATCTAAGTGTTTAAAGTTTTTTATAAAAATAATAATTAAATTATCAATTTTGTTTCATTTTATCAAAATGTATACTATGCTTAATAAGAACAAATTATATGTTATGTTATTATTAACTCGATTGGTATAAACATTGCTGCTAAAGTAGGAGGACGTGAATTTACCAAAAACGGTGAATACCTTAACCATCATGTCAACGCACGGTTTAAAAAGTAAAATTGATATTAAGAAAAAAAGAAGATAAAATGGTAAAATAAAAAAGAGAGGAGAATTTAATTTATTCTGATTGTGGTAGCGAAACCGTAAAAAAACGTGTAGAGAGAAGGAACCAGATACAGGGAATCAGCAGCAGCAGAAGCAGAGTCCCCCACAAGGCCCTTCAATACTCGTCTAACCAACAATCTCTATTCTCTCCCCCCCACGTGGTGGCCTTGTCGTCATTTTGCACACGTTTTCGGCGGCCCACGTAAGTGAAAAAAAGGGGGCTTTCATTCGCTCACGCACTCGACAGAACATTGATGTTTCTTTTGTCGAGATTAGAAATCAGAGGGCCGTTGAAGTTGAGGGTTGTTTGGTCGGTCGGTCGGTCGGCATTGCACGGACGAGAGAGCCCATCCTACTGCTACCAAACTTTCGAATTTTCTAGTTGCATTGTTAGAAATAGCTTAAATCTCGTGTTTGGTTCGGTGGTAAAAAAAAATTTTATCGGTAAAATTCATTTGGATTTGAGCTTCCGAAGAAGAAGCGGTAAACTTTTATTTGGAAAATCCCTTTCAGACATACAGTAAAAAAAAAAAAAAGGCTAAGACTTTGAATATCTAGTTTGGAGTCTTATTATATGTAATGATATGTGTAAGTTTTTAGTTTTATCATGTATATAATGGCAGAGTTAAGGCGCTGGCTCTCCTAAATTGAAAAGTAATTTATAATTTTTTTAATAATTTATAAAATTTTAAATTAGTAATAATAAAATTATATTTTGACCTCCTAAAATGATAAAATGTTTATTTAATCTTTTAAAATTATAAAAATATATGCTATTAAAATAGTGAAATTATATTTTATTATCGTAAAATGTACAATTTAATTTCGGCCTCCCAAAAAATTCTCTAGCTCTGCCACTACATGTATAGTTATTCTGTTTGAGTTTTGTTCTATTATATTCTTATTTTTCATCAGATGTGCAATTGTTTAGTTTCGGTTTCATTTCATTATATTCTTATTTTTCATCTATTTGTGTTTTGTATTTTTTTTAATTCTATTTAGTAGTTGCCCGGACCAAGGTTGTTAGAATCAAACCAAATTGGTCAATCGGACCGGGAACCAACTAGTACATTAGCCTGAAAAAAGAGGTTGAACTGCTACAAACATATTAAATCGGGCTAAAATTCTGGTTAAATTTAATATTTTCATTTTTAATATTTTTTTATGAATTTTTAATAAATTATTTAATCAAACTGAATCAACTGGTCAAACCGAGAACATGTGACCTAACCAGTTCGATTGCAAAAACATTGGTGGGTCTTTTTTTGCATGAATAGTATCCTTAAAAAAATTAATTACGAAAATAAGACATGTTATAGATTATTTACAAGAGTTGTATGTTTTCAACAGTAAGCTTAAGTGCTTCCAATGTGTCAAGCGGCACTAACCTCATACCTCATTATCAACCAATCATTTCAAGTGAAAAAAATTATTTTTTTAAGTGATGCTCTCATATTGTCAAGCAAAACAAAACAAAAAAATACGAATATCCTTTAAATACTATACCATATTTCTTTAAGTACAAAATAATTGAGCTTAAACGATATTGACTAATAGAAAATTGAAATTAATTGTTTAAAAAAACCATATTTAATATTTAATATAAAATGAGACTTACTTAAATATAATTAAAAATGATGCATTTTAAGTTCAAAAATTTAATTCAATCTCGTTTTATTTTGATCATTTTATTTATTTATTTATTTATTTGTTAATTTAATGATTGTCATTAGTTAAATTGCTCAAAATAATTATTATGCTAATCTCTTCTAAACGGAAAGATGACCGAGCGTACCACATAATCGTTCTTATTTTCACATATTCGTATAATTAGATAATATTTTGTGTAATTTTTTAAAAAAATATGAATGTTATAATAATTTGTGTAATCAAATAACATTTTGTTATTTACACAAAATATTACGAAAATTGTATAATTATAAACGTTTTATGTAATTAAAGCGTAGCACATTAATAAAAAAATTGTTATCAATAAAATGGTCATCTAGAATATTGTTACGAACATCTAAAATTTACTCATATAGATTTGTACAGATGTGTATTAGAATTAGTTACTACTAATTGTTAGATCGAATGATAAAGAATTTATTCTCTCTTAAATGATGTATTAAGTTCGAGTCTTATAAATAAAAATATGTAAATACTTATTTGACCTCTAACTTTATAAAAAATTATTTTCTCCTCCATTTAAATTTTTTTGCCATAAAAATAACATTAGGCAAACTTCACCAATTATTTTAGATGTCCAACCCGACTTAACTTTAAATTTAATTAAAACTTAATACCAACTATCAAATATAGAAAAATTTCAGAACATAGACAGAATATAGTGCAATAAAAGAATTTTCTGTTTTAACATGTGCTTTGTAGGATTCGTCAACAACCTTGCGTCCGTATTCAGATAATTCTTATTAATACTTTGCACCAAAAATTTTAAAGAAAGTGTAAAATTAAAACACCACACTATATTATGCGTATTAGAGTTTGGATCCGATCTCAAACAACTCAATTTCCTTTCTCAATTATATATATATATATATATATATATAAAGCTGGTGCAGTAATAACAGAAATTCTGTTTCTAGAAGATATGGTTTGTAAGGTTCGTCAAAAATCTTGGTCCATATTTACATGGTTCTTTCTTACCGATACCATTATAACTTTTATTTTGCATCAAAATTTTTAAAAAAATGTAAAATTGTACGTATGAGATTGTTTTTTACAATTTTTTTTTATTTTAAAAGCTGAGATTGGAATTGATACGGAATCCCGGATCTAGACACAAGAGAAACACAAATTAGAAATAAAACGAGAATAAATAAAATTAGTTAAAATAATAATAAATAAATAAATAATAAAAAGGATAGATTTGCCCTATGAAACCCTTGGTTAACTTGTAACCAAAAACGCCAATGATTGAGCGGCTCTCTACGAAACCCCTAGAAGAATAACCTCTAGAAACACCGATGAACGAGAAAGAAATTTGAATATTTGCAACTCCGAAATACCCTCGAAAGTAACAAACTCCAAACTAAATAGCAAGAGAAGAATCACTCTACTCCCAAAAAAATTTGCCTCACACAAATTTGAAAGAAAACAAATACTCTTCTTTTTTATTCTCCCCCAATGTGTAGAAAACAAGCCTATTTATAGGCAAATTACAAGAGTAATTGAATCCTAATAAAACTCTTTTAAGAGTAATTGAATCCTAATAAAAACTCTTTAAAGAGTAATTGAATCCTAATAAAACTCTTTAAAATTATCTAAGAAAATAAATAAATAATAACCTAACCAATAAAATTACTTAACTCATAAATGATGTGTCCCAACCAATGAGAATTAAGTAAATAATAATAATAATAATATACATAAAAGATTAATCCACCAATTTATGGGCTTTCACTATTCCAAGATTGGTCCAGTGAATTGCATTCTCGTATTTGTCAATGTCACGAACAGGATGAATTAAATTTGTAGCAACAAAGTCTTGGACAAAAGCATTCATCTTTAATTTTAATTGTCGTGCCTTGCTTCGAGTAATTGGACCACTAGGAAAAACAACCCCTTGAGTGTCACCTCCTTGGCTCGTATCATTCTCCCCTCTTCAAGAAGATTCGTCCTCGAATCAACACGCATCAAATTCAAAAGGAGAAAGATCGAAACATTGAAAGTAGCACTAACACTATACTCACTGGGAAGATCAATGCGATAAGCATTGTCATTTATTTTCTCGAGTACTTGGAATGGTCCATCTCCTCGTGCATCAAGTTTATTCTTTCTCTTAGAAGGAAATCGTTCCTTCCTCATATGCACCCATACCCAATCTCCAGGTTCAAACAAGACTTGCTTTCGCCCTTTATTAGCTCGATGTGCATTGGACTCATTCTTTTTCTCAATGGCTTTACGAGCCTTCTCATGGATCTCTTTCACTAAATCAGCTTTCCTTTCACCATCTAAATTAACAATCTCATTCAAAGGTAAAGGAAGCAAATTTAAAACAGTAAGTAGATTAAAGCTATATATAATCTCAAAAGGAGTAAAACCTGTGGAAGAATGAACAGAACGATTATAAGCAAACTCAACATAGGGTATCCATTCTTCCCAAGATTTAACATTCTTACCTATTATGGCTCTAAGCAAAGATCCCAAAACTCGATTTACCACATCGGTTTGACCATCAATTTGAGGGTGGCATGTAGTAGAGAAAAGTAGTTTAGTACCTAACTTACCCCATAACACCTTCCAAAAGTGACTAAGAAATTTTGCATCTCTATCGGAAACGATAGTCCTAGGGATTCCATGTAATCTCACAACTTCACGGAAAAATAGATCGACAACATGGGTTGCATCATCAGTCTTATGGCATGGAATGAAATGAGCCATTTTAGAAAATCGATCCACAACCACAAAGATACTATCTCGTCCACGCTTTGTCCTTGGTAAACCTATTACAAAATCCATTGAAATGTCAGTCCAAGGTGAACTAGGAACAGGAAGAGGAGTATATAGACCATGAGGCATCACAGTGGATTTAGCTTGTTTACAAGTAATGCAAGTAGAGCAAAATTTTTCAACAAGTTTTCGCATGTTAGGCCAATAAAAATGCTCATGTAAAATATCATAAGTCTTAGTGACTCCAAAATGACCCATAAGACCACCACTATGAGCCTCTCGATCCAACAATTCTCGCATTGAACACTTTGGTAAGCATAGTCTATTATTTCGAAAAAGATAGCCATCATGCTTATAAAATTTGTGAAATGCACCATGTTCACATGCGTCATAAATGCTTGCAAAATCAGAATCAGTTGCATATAAATCTTTGAGATACTCAAAACCTAATAACTTAGTATGCAAAGTACTAAGTAAAGTGTACCTCCTTGATAGAGCATCAGCCACAATATTATCTTTACCTTTCTTATACCTTATAACATAAGGAAAAGATTCAATAAATTCAACCCACCTCGCATGTCGCTTGTTCAACTTACCTTGTCCCTTTAAGTGCTTAAGTGATTCATGGTCAGTGTGAATCACAAACTTCTTTGGTAAAAGGTAATGTTGCCAAACTTCTAATGCCCTTACCAAGGCATACAACTCTTTATCATAGGTCGAATAGTTCAAATGTGCTCCACCAAGTTTCTCACTAAAGTAGGCTATTGGTTTACTATCTTGCATGAGGACGGCACCTATACCTACACCAGAAGCATCACATTCAATCTCAAAGGTCTTTTCAAAATTAGGTAAAACAAGAATAGGAGCATTACACAATTTATCTTTAAGTTCATTAAATGCTAATTCTTGCTTATCTGTCCAATGAAAAGATACATCCTTTTTAATAAGTGCAGTCAAAGGTGAAGCAATTGTGGAAAAGTTACGAACAAACCTGCGGTAGAAACCGGCTAACCCAAGGAAAGACCTTACCTCAGAAACAGTTTTAGGGATAGGCCATTCTTGAATTGCCTTTACCTTCTCCTCATCCACATGGATTCCTGTAGAACTTATCACAAAACCCAAAAAAACAAGCTTATCCATACAAAAGGTGCATTTTTCAAGATTAGCAAAGAGTCGTTCATGCCTTAACACATCCAATACTAATTTAACATGCCCAACATGATCATTCAAAGTTTTGCTATAAATCAGTATGTCATCAAAATACACAACGACAAATTTTCCTAAAAAAGGTCTAAGTATGTGGTTCATTAATCTCATGAATGTGCTAGGAGCATTAGTTAAGCCAAATGGCAAAACTAACCACTCATATAGGCCATACTTAGTCTTAAAAGCAGTTTTCCATTCATCACCTTGTTTCATTCTTATTTGATGGTAACCACTTTTTAAGTCAATTTTAGAGAAAATGCATGCACCATTAAGCTCATCCAACATATCATCTAATCGAGGAATTGGATATCGATACTTTACCATAATCTTGTTGACAGCACGACAATCAACACACATTCTCCAAGAACCATCTTTTTTTGGGACGAGAAGTACAGGGACCGCACAAGGGCTTAGACTCTCACGAATTAACCCTTTCTCTAAGAGATCTTCAACTTGCCTTTGCAACTCCTTAGTTTCTTCAGGATTGCTTCGATAGACTGGTCTATTCGGAATACTCGAACCAGGCACAAAGTTAATTTGATGTTCAATCCTTCATAAAGGAGGTAATCCCTTAGGCATTTCAGAAGGAAATACATCCTCAAAATCCTGCAAAAGATCAACAAAACAACTAGGCAAATGTGTATTAGGGTTAGTCAAAATAAAGTTCTCCCTAAACCTAATAATTACAAATGTTTGTTTTGTACAAAGAGCAAATTTGATATCTCGAAACCTAGCGAATAAACTCACTTTCTCATCTCGTGACTTGTGTGTGCAATCACTCACCAATGTTGGGCCTTTAAGTTGGCTTTTAACACTAAGGGCCTCTTTACTCTCAGCCTTTTTCAATGATTTTACCTCACTTCCCTTACCCATCTCACTAGCAAGTTTGAGTTGATCATTGTAGACTTCTTGAGGAGGAAGTGGAGCCAAAGTAAACTTCTTTCCAAGGAACACAAAAGTATATTGGTTAAGGAAACCATCATGATTTACTCGTCGATCAAACTGCCATGGTCGTCCAAGTAATATGTGCCCAGCTTGCATTGGAACAACATCACACAAAACTTTATCAGAGTATTTACCAATAGAAAATGAAACTAAGCATTGTTTAGATGCTTTTACCTCCCCACTATCATTCAGCCATTGTAAGCGGTATGGCCTTGGATGCTTCATACAAGGTAGGCCAAGTTTCTCAACAAGGGAAGAACTCACCACATTGGTGCAACTTCCACTATCGATGATCAATGAACTAGGTTGTCCACCAATCAAACATCTCGTGTGGAAAATGTTATCTATTTGTTCACACCCTTCCTCTTTAAACTGGACATTTAAAGCCCTTCGAGCAACAAGTGCTTTCTCACCATACTCCAAGTATTCTTCATATTCATCATGAGTATGCACATCATCAGCATCTTCCAAAGGAGGCATCTCATCTTCGTTATCAGACTCAAAATCAACCTCGCCATCTTCTCGAATTACCAAAGACTTTTTATTAGGGCATTCTCGAGCATAGTGACCCTTCCTTGGCATTTGAAGCGGGTAATATCTTTTGGTCGCTTAATGGCACTAGGAGAAGTAGAAGAAGAAGATGGAGCTCGATTAGTAGAAGTAGAACCTTTAAATGAATTAGGCATACCTCTATCTTTGGAGTAAGTTTTAGGCTCATTTGGCTTGAACCGTGCATCTCTCCCATTCCACAATCTATCATCTTGTTTTTGCCAATTTCCTCTCCAAGCAGGATTAGAAACTGAACTAGCACCCCTCGGTGTCCCATGCTTTCATAATTGCTTTTCAATGGTGAGTGCGGTTTGAAGCATCTCTTCAACATCCATGTAATGTTGTAACTCAACTCGATTTGTGATCTCAGGCTTTAGGCCAGCAAGGAATCTAACCATAGTCACCTCAGCCTCTTCAACAAGATTGGCTCTAATCTGAATAGTCTCCATCTCTTTGTAGTAGTCATCCACAGATCTATCTCCTTGAACAAGATGTTGGAGTCTTTGATGGAGTTCTCGATAATAGTATGGTGGAACAAACCGTTTTTAGTAGATGCGCTTCATTTCAACCCAAGTAGTAACAGGTTGCTCTCTATAAAGAATCCCACTTTTACATAATTGATTCCACCATGTTAGTGCATAATTAATGAACTCAATGACAGTAGTATGTTACCTTTTTCTCATCAGAGTAATTGTAACAAGCAAAGACTGCTTCCATCTTTTCCTCCCAATCAAGGTAAGCATCAGGATCATTCTTCCCTGAGAAAGAAGGAAATTTTGGTTTGGGGGTGTCATTGTTTCGTTCCACCCTTTCTCTAGGTACATACTCGGACTCAAAGTCATCATCAAAAACATGGTCCTCCCTTCGTTTAAAAGTTCGATCGCGCGAATTTGATCGGCTTATAAAGGCTTCGTTCAACTTCTTGTAATTATCGGCAATGTATCTCTCTTTAGTTGTAAGTTTTGCATCAAGATACTCCCTTTGCTCTTGTATCATCTGGGTCATGCGATGTTCGATTTGAGTTTGTAACTTTTTCATCTTTTTTTGTAACAACTCGACCAAAGGATCGTTATCTCTTTTTTGCTCATCCTCTTCATTTTTACTAGTTTGGGATCTAGTGATCGGCATGGTATCTGTGAAAAAAATCACACAAACAGGAACAAGAAAAAATAATAATAACCTCACTCGTTAGCTCTCAAAAGAATAACTCTCTGAATGATTCAAAACTTGTAAATATGTTTGGAGAGGGTTACTAATCAAGATCAAATAATGGAGGTGCAAACTTCAAAGAAACAATGAAGATCCTAATTGCTTTAAGAGGCCAAGAAACTTGACGAAGCAATTTGTAATGGAGGCTACACGGATGAAGGAATTGTGCGTGCCTTTAATATTTGCTAACACAAGAAGAAACAAAGTGTTAGAAAACGTAAGAGAAATAAAAAAACGTAGACCTGCAACGATCCCTAACTCTAGAGTCAAAGAAAAGCTTTAATAAGAAGAAAACTTAAGAAAACTTAAGAAAACTCTACCCAATTTAAAGGAAAACAAAAAAATCAGAAACGTTTGATGTCTTAAGATTTTCAAAATTTGAAGCTTTAATTATACTTGAGTCAAGAAAAGAAGGGGGAAAAAATTCAATTTTGGGAAAAATAAAATAAAAATAATAACAACAATAGGAAAAGAAGAAACCTACGTATGAAAGGTAGGCAACTTTTTTTTTTGCACTTTTTTGCTTTTTGTTTTTTTTTCTTTTTTTTTTGCGCTTTTTACTCACTTTTTTTTTGCGCTTTTTTCTTTTTTTTTTTAAAGAATAAGAGGAGAATAAACACAAACTTCACAAAAAAGAGAATCGAAGAAATCGATGAAAAGTGTTTTAGGTATTTTGACTCGTTTCGGATTTGATTTGAGCTTCGAAAATAACACCGAATGGCCTGAAACTGATACCAACTGATACGGAATCCCGGATCTAGACACAAGAGAAACACAAATTAGAAATAAAACGAGAATAAATAAAATTATTTAAAATAATAATAAATAAATAAATAATAAAAAGGATAGATTTGCCCTATGAAACCCTTGGTTAACTTGTAACCAAAACGCTAATGATTGAGCGGCTCCTCACGAAACCCCTAGAAGAATAACCTCTAGAAACACCGATGAACGGAAAGAAATTTGAATATTTGCAACTCAAATACCCTCAAAGTAACAAACTCCAAACTAAATAGCAAGAGAAGAATCACTCTACTCCCAAAAAATTTGCCTCACACAAATTTGAAAGAAAACAAATACTCTTCTTTTTATTCTCCTCCCAATGTGTAGAAAACAAGCCTATTTATAGGCAAATTACAAGAGTAATTGAATCCTAATAAAACTCTTTTAAGAGTAATTGAATCCTAATAAAAACTCTTTAAAGAGTAATTGAATCCTAATAAAACTCTTTAAAATTATCTAAGAAAATAAATAAATAATAACCTAACCAATAAAATTACTTAACTCATAAATGATGTGTCCCAACCAATGAGAATTAAGTAAATAATAATAATAATAATATACATAAAAGATTAATCCACCAATTTATGGGCTTTCACTATTCCAAGATTGGTCCAGTGAATTGCATTCTCGTATTTGTCAATGTCACGAACAGGATGAATTAAATTTGTAGCAACAAAGTCTTGGACAAAAGCATTCATCTTTAATTTTAATTGTCGTGCCTTGCTTCGAGTAATTGGACCACTAGGAAAAACAACCCCTTGAGTGTCACCTCCTTGGCTCGTACCAGGAATCTCACTGTGTATATTTTGGTATTAAATCTCCCCATTCTGACTGACTTCTTTGATCACTAAATTTTTATTTTAATCACTTAACTAAAAGAATTATAATTTTATTTCTGAATTATTTAAAAATTTTTATTTAAATCATTGAATAAAATCGATATTATGAATTTAACTGTTAGCACTACCTGCACCAATCGAAAACCCCCTTTTTTCTCTTTTCTACAATTCAATATTCTTTTTATGGAACAATTTTAGTCGTCACAAATTACAATCCAAAATCCAAATAATTTTTTCCCTATATTTTTTTACTTGTCAATAGATATTGATCATTGAATCGTCATTTAAAATTTGCAGGCAAAACTTTTAAAAAGAAATTACAGCTCAATGACTTAAATGAAATACTTATGAATAGTTCAGTGGCTTAAATAAAAACTTTCAAATATTTTAATAATCAAAACCAAAACTTACACAGAATTTAGTGACCAATAATATAATTTACCCTTGATTAAATGAACCAATTGGTCCGATTTTCTAAATAACGGTCTGATGTTCCAAATTATAAAAATAACCTAACAATATTGCTAGAATATAAGCCACCATCTTAGGAAAACATTAATGTATATTTCCCCTTCTTTCAATTTTCCCCCGCCCCAAAAAGACAAAAAAGCACAAATTTTCAGCCTTAAAACTGACTGAACATAAAGATTTGATTATAGTAATGGCAGTCCAAAAGTGTAACATCTTAGGAAACATGAATGTGCTTTAACATGACAATATTACTAAAGCCATAAGTGTCATCCAAGTATATAAATACGTAACATACCTTCATGCCAGAAACTGAGGTAGTTGCGCTTGTAAATGTTCTTTTATTTTTCTTTAGCTTCATTGTTCATATTTCTACAACCACGAACCTTTCATTCATCTTCGCAAACGAAAACAAGGAAAGCGAACTTGATTATGTGGAAGTGTGAACCTTAAACTTTCAACTCTTCGATTCCCGGACCTAAAGGTTCAAAAACTGCCTCCACTTCCTTTTGGTCAACTTCGTCTACGGTGGCAGGGTTCCACTTCGGATTCTGCAAAACATATGCAAGTCACAACTATGAACCGTAAAGATGCAATGATAAATACATGTGCTATAAACTCGGGAAGTAACACAACCACTTTTAAAAGATGGCACCTAGTAAGTCCAAAATTCAAATCTAAACGTTTGTAATTCATTTCTATATCTTAGAATGTGGCCCTCTTTGTACAAAAAAGAAATTTAACATGTTACTCGGACTTGGTTGTTAATGTTGGGGTTAAATTACTATTTGGGGTCAGAACTTGGCTACTTCTCCCACACTGAAGCATGAACCTTTTTCTTTTTGTCCAAGTTAGGCCCTGAACTAGGCAACTGTTCCTACATTAGAGCTTGAACTTTATTTTGTCCAAGTTAGTCTTTGAACTTGGCAATTATTCCTATACTGGGCCTAAACTTTGCAATTTTTCCCACATTGGGGCCCAAACTTTAAGGTTTTCAAGGACTAACTTAAGACAAAAAAAAAAATTCTAGCCGCAACGTGGGAACAATTAAGTTCAAGGCCTAACTTGAACCAAAAAAGTTTAGGCTGCAATATGGGAAAAGTTACCAAGTTTAGGCCCCAAAAAGTGTTTTAACCCTTAATGTTGAGATAGAACGTGTTTCACATGGGCATGTTCAATTTTTTCTAAGTTCTCTTATATTTTTCGAGGGATGGAGGGTCATATCCCCCATATCCATGTTGGATATGGGTGTTAGTGATACGAGCCAAGGAGGTGACTTGTGTCTAGATCCGGGGTTTCCGCATCAGTTAGACATTAGTATTTTAAGAAAAACAAAGAGTTGGACCAACATAGAATTTAACATCAGATTTTAAGTCCCAAAGGCAGAGCATATAGGAACATGCAGATCCACACAGGCAAACATATATGTTACAAATGCATGAACAATTCAACATATTTGGGTATCATTAAGATTTTAAAGAATACAAGAAAAAAAGAGATGAGAAAATTCACAGATGCTAACACATTTATTTTTTATAAATATTAAAAAATTATAATCTTAGGGATGATCTTCTATCTTGGAGAGAAAAGGAGAAGCATCATGAAGAGCGAACCTGATCCTTGTCAATCAAGACTGCACGGACGCCTTCAGCAAAATCATTCCGCAGAGAAGACCGTAGCGCAACGCGGTATTCAGTTTTCATGACGCCTTTTAGCTAGACAAACAACAATCCATGCAACATAAATACAGATGTTACTGAGAGTTTAGCTACTTGAGCAGAAATTTACTCAGAAGGGAAACAAGAGATAACACATCAGATGGAGGAAGGCAGTTGAGTTAAACATCTCAAAACTCACCATCGTAAATTCGTTGTTCTGTTTACCATATCCAGATGCAACTCTAGAGAAATAGTTGTGTGTTAAGAAAAGAGAAAATGGAGCACCCTTTCCGAGACCCTGCAGAGCTTCATTTGCCCACTCGACCACTGCAGAATGAAACAAGGTTAACATATCTAGATTGATAGATTCAGTTTCATTCAACAACACCCACAAGAGGGAAAATCCAAGGAGAGCAATAATGGTGTATATTCACTATGCAGTTCATTTCACTGTTTGGATTAACATGATTTAATTAAAGCTTACCTGAAGCTTCTGTACTTTGTTGATGTTTTTTAAGCTCTTCAATTATCTCCTTAACTGACTTATTTGCGTTAAAGCATGAAGTTATCTGAGGCAAAAGCAACTTCAATTGAGCTTCCGACTCAGGGTCACTGCTGTATTTTGCCAACAGTGATGTAACATCCTTGTGTGGATCCTCCGAGCTGTGAAAATATACATATTCATATATTAGAATGCTGGAAAGAAAATATACATGCAAGTTATTGAAAAACAGAAACAAATCTGAAACTATCTTATCAGAGAAAAGGAGGCAATTGCAATGCAACCTACAAAATGAAATAAACCAATAATATGAAGAATTGAAGATAATAGTTCACGAATTCCAGCCCAACATGGAAACATCAAGTCATGGCGTACAAAACTGATTTGATTTGGAATATCAAGTCAGAAATACTTTTCTCCCAATTCTAGAGAAATATTTGCAAGTTGTCTCCATTTATATTAATG
This sequence comes from Gossypium raimondii, assembly GCF_025698545.1. NCBI lineage: Eukaryota > Viridiplantae > Streptophyta > Magnoliopsida > Malvales > Malvaceae > Gossypium > Gossypium raimondii. The sequence goes on along the minus strand of NC_068577.1, from coordinate 55,373,863 downwards.
GCGAGCAACAAGAGAGAGAATACGATCCTAAAATTATTGATTTCCACTCAAAAAGAAAGCCAAATAGAAAGAATATAAGAGATATACAAGGTACTGGCTAGAAGGGCTTCCTTTACTGAACCTAGATTCCCAGATGGCACATAGTGTGTTCCAAGACCTATAAATAGAGAATCTGAAGGTGTTGATATCCTTTTCCCGGTCATTCCAAGATAAGCACCTGCAGAACTACAAAATTGTAAATGGCAATAGAGAAATGCAATGTAGAGTGAGCTGAAGAGAGCAAAAGAACTATTTGTGCATATATGCAGTATTAAGTTTATCTTTAGGGATTCAGCATCAACAAAAAGTTCTTAAAGCAATTATAAGATTAAAAATAAATCTTTATTAGTAAATTGGCCCCTGAACTGTACCCCAATTACCAGATTGGTCTTTAAACTCTTTTTTGGTAAGTGTTCACTAAACTATCAATTTTATCTCATTTTACCCAAAAAAGTGTATGATGTCCATATGTCACGTTTTTTATTGTCTGGTATTGTTTTTGGGGGTAAAATGGGACAAAATTGATAATTTAGGTGCTACTTCTGACCAAAAATAACTTCAAGGATCAATCGGGGAATCGGAGTATAGTTTAGGGGCCAATTTACTAATAAAGCCTAAAAATAATCCTACCACCCTCCAACTTCAACCCACTGCTTCTCGTTTAACTTTTAGCTTCCTATCACAAACCATTTTTGCAACTCTTGGAGCTTGGTTTAGAGTAAAAGAAACATACCAACAGAACCCCCTCCTGGTGTTTGTGCTGCTATATATGAAAACCCAACATCAGGAAACAAACCAATTCCATTTTCTGGCATAGCAAGAACAGTCCTCTGAGCCAGATATATCGAAGAGTACAACATTAGAGAGAGAAATTGAGAAAGATATTATAATTTAAAATGCAAGACAAATATTTCTCAACACAGCAAGGAGATTAGTTTGCACCTCAGTTATCACTCTGTAGCGACCATGGCCAGATAGGCCAATTCCAAAGCCCATTGTTATGCCATCCATGAATGATATATAAGGCTTCTTGTACTCAGAAATTTTGCATATTAGAGAATACTCTGCGGTGAAGACCTGGAAAAAGAACAAAAGATAAAGATATTAACTTCAGATGGCATGGTAATATGCAACATGCGGAGTTAATTTCATCTGATAACCAATTGAGGCAAAATTATTAATACATTATACAAGTTGTATTACATGCGCGGTCAAAGATTTCCTTTCCCTTCTCTCTCAACTATTTGATCCCAACCATCTCGAATGTTTGTGTTCACATGGGATATCAAAATTGCATGCAATTAGTACTAAGAGAAAAAAGAACATAGAAAATGGGTGAGGGTTTCAAACTGAGAAGCATGCAAGTAAAATCGGACTCATTTTCCTTTTTCCAGAAAAAGGAGAAGGATAGTTCTTTATTGTCACTGATATGAGCAATCATAAAGGTTTTTGGAAGGTTAATTGTATCATAGTCACAGCAAGAGTTTATTCCAAGTTTGGACCAACATAACAGACGTCTTGTGTGTTGGCTTGATTTTAGCAAATTGAAAACGTTTGTGATTAAGATGGTATATAATTCAACCTGAATCATATTTGAGAATGCATGTATTTTTGTTTGTAATGTGCTATACATCACTGACCTCTAAGCCAGGATCTAAGTTATCAATGAGAGAAGCATTGAGTGCTTTAATTTAAGTAAAGAACGCAACATTGAACCAAAAATTAAAAAAAAACAAAAAAACAGAGAGAAAACAAATTAGCACAGCAAGTTTGCAGGTTAGATAGTATGCATTTACAGACGGAAGGGAAAAAGAAAAACCTTTGGCACAAGAGGTGTGTTTCTGTCCTTTTGGATTTCAGCAACAACACCTTTAATATCCATTCCTGTGATACCAGTGAATGGTTAGCCCCAAAAACTCCCTTAACAGTAGCAAAACGAAACATAGCCTACAATGATATCTATACGCATTTTTCATTACAAACACAAAATGCTATTTACAAGTATCTTTTCCCAACCAAAGAAGAAGGCTTAATACTTCAAGTACCTGCACAAAACGCACGCGATGAGCTGCCCTCAACCAGAACACATTTGACCTTTGGATCCGATTCCCATTCTTCAAGAATTTGTTTGTACTTGACATCCATATCTGCATTTATCAAAATATACTCGCTGTCATATCAACAAAACTAATCCTCAAACCATTAACTTATATATATAATACAAAGAAAATGTCACGAGATAGCAAAATTACACAAACAAAATTGTCCATTATTTCTTAAAAAGTGCTAAATTTGTGTATAAAAAATAGATTCTTCTTAAACTCATATCCAAATTATATTATTCTCCTCCAATATTAATGCCGTAAAATTCTTGAACCTTGGCTTACTTTTGTTCTTTTACCTTAACTATTTCTGACAGTTTTATCCGATGTACAACAAAGGTATGCCTGAAATCGTATCCGACAACATGAGTACTTTTTTTTTTTTTTCTAAATCCACACTTAAGCACGAACCAAGTCCTCCTAATTGTTGCAATAGCAATGGTTCCTTCTGAGCTAAGACTCAATCAGCGAGCATGAGTACTTCAATAAAGACGAATAACATATCATCTTTAAATTATCAAGGATAAATTTTGTAGCTTCAGAATCGAGCAAGAACAAAAAAATATTTAACTCGAATTCAATTTGATTTCAAGCAAATGTTAACATTCTAGCTCAAACAAGAGCGAATTAAAACAAGAACATGAGTACTTTAATAATTGGAGCAACATACTCCATAATATATCATCTTGACATTATCAAGGATAATTTTTGTAACTTCAGAATCGAGAAAAAAAAAGTCAACTCGAATTCAATTGATTTCAAGCAAATGTTAATATTTTAGCTCAAACAAGAACCAATTAAAATAGTAATAGAAAAAAGAGGAGAAATTGAAATGTAAATGAAGGAGAAACAACGAAAGAGACCTAAATTCATGGCGTTGAGGGCTTTGGGACGGTCGAGAGTAATGATTGCGACGCCGTTGGGATAGACATTTCCTTTAACAAAATCCTCAGCGCCAGCCATGGTGAAGAAGTTTCGAAATTCGACGACCAACAGATAGAGAGAACCGCTTCCGAGGCGTCACCGCAAGCAAAGAACCGGCGGAGCGAGCAGTGGCGGGGATAACCGCCGATTAGCGGGGTTGTTTGGTAACAAGAATAGTGTAGACCTCAAGGAAAGATATGGTGGCGAGTTTTTAGACGCTGATAAGCAAAACATGGAAATGCTTTATCGTAGTTGAAGTGTTTAACTTTGATTTTGTCATGACTGTATCAGTGTCAGTTACTGCATCCACTTCTGGTCCGGTTCTGCTCAAAGGCTTCCTTGGTACGGTTCGACAAATTGGGTTCGGTGGGCTAATTATTCACAGCCATATAACCATATTTGGGTGAAAGTGCTTGAGAGGTCCCTCTATTATAGGGACCTGATCAAATTAGCCCCTATACTATTAAATGAATTAATTTAGCCGTTGTATTATTAAAAAGAATCAGATAAAGGCAAGTTCGAATATAATTAATATTTACTGTTTAAAAAATATTATTTATTATTTAACAGGTTTAATGTTTTTAAAATTTTTGTTGTTCTATAAATGAAATCTTTTTTGTAATTGAATTGCAAATGAAAAAATAATTTTAAAGACATATTTTATACAGTAAATGTTAATTTTGTTACGATTTGAACTTATTTTATTCTTTTTAATAGTATAGGGACTAAATTGACCCATTTAATAATAGAGAAACTAATTTGATCAAATTCCTATAATATAGGGACCTTCCAGGTAATTTAACCCATATTTGTTATCTAAAGTGGATTGAAAAGAGTTAATCCTATACTTTGACCAAATTTGAGATTTAGTCCTTGTACTTGAAAAAATTAAAATTTAAGCTTTTCAACTACTTTGATTTAAAATTTTCAATTCAATCAATAAAATCAAAATATTTTTGTCAAAATTTGTTAATTTGACTTATTGATTAAGCTGCCATTACGTGACATGTCATGATTGATGGAAAATAAAAAAAAATAAGTTAACAAATTTTATCAAAAACTACCAACGACCATAATAATTAGCATTAGCATGACCTCAATGAATATGAATTCCTTTAAGAAGATAAAATCAAGCATTCATCCAGAGATGCTGGAAAATGAGATTTACAAATGAATACTCCCTCCTATAACATGACCTAAAAAAAGAATGCCCTTTTAAGGGAAGAAACACATATATGTATGACTTTATAAATCACCAACCAGATTCTGGGATTTCACCAGTACTCGAAACTAACCGATACCGATACTCGGAAAAGAATATAATGAACGAAACATATCTAATTTTCAATTCGATGAGATCCCCATCAAGCTTTCACCAATGTATATGATAAAACACAAATGCTTGTAAGGCCAAGATTCAACCCTTGTTTTATGGTGTTAAAAGCTGAATGCCTGCTTCGAGATCTTCTAAGGTTATGGTACGCAGTTCGTCTGCGTTTATACAGTTGAAATCAAGCCTAAGATCAAGGTTCTCCCTAGCATTAACTAGCATCGGATCGACTAAACCTCCATTCATCTCCTTACGCTGCTTTTCCGTTGTTTCTTTCTCTATTAGTCTTGCTATTGCATCTACACTGCAAGAACTATGCAACTTGAATCCGTATAACAAACTCTCTTCCGTTTGGTGGTTCATCTTGATATGGAGGATCTTGGCGAGTTCTTCTGAGTTGAAGTCACTAAAATGGAAAAATTTTGTTACTCTTCTGCAGAACCCTTCATTAGAAGCAATTACACGCTTCATCGGTTCACTATACCCAGCGAATATGACTACAATTTTTCCGCTGTCCATTACTGACATTATCTCTTCCAAGGCCTCCAAACCATAGTCTTTGTCATCAGCCTTTTGCATCGGTATTAACCGATATGCTTCATCAACGAAAAGGATTCCTCCCTCTGCTTCTTGGATCTGCATATGAACAGCCATAAATTAGTTCATTCAAGCAAGCATGATAATCTGCGGTCAAGGAAAGGGACAAGGAAGCACCTTTCTCCTCGTTTTTGGCCCAGTATGTCCGACAAATTCACCGACTAAATCAGTCCGTTGCACTTCTGTTACCTTGTCTGTAGGTAGAATTCCAACCATATGAAGTAATTTCCCGAGAATTCGAGCTACCATGGTTTTACCTGTTGGCCATATAATCATCTTGTCATTCATACTTACCAAACATCCTACAAAGTATAAAACCAAAAGACAAGTAATCTATATCAAGACATATAATATGATCCAATTGCATTTACCGGTTCCGGGATTGCCAAGGAATGCCATATGAGGTGGTCTTCTAGCACCAACTTTCAATCCAAGCGCCCTGCGTCTTTCATCCAAGAGCATCCCCTTTGCCCATTTCCGAAGTTGTACTTTCAGCTCATTTAAGCCCACGATATTCAACAGTTCGTTTTCAAGTTCACTCATCTTAGCCTTTGTTTCACCACATGCTTCGAGTGCTCTTCTCTTTCGCTGCTCTTCAAGATGCCAATGGAACAACTCACTTAACTTCTCACTTCCGGGGCCCTTCGAAAGATGTTTTATCGGAGTCATACCCTCCTGTAATGCAAATGGTAAACCAACACTATCACGAGTCAGTATATCAAAGCAAGAATGGAAGGAACCAAATAAATGCAACAAATATTACATTGTCCTCAGCACTGCAATCGGCATTGTACTCGAGTAGTGTCTTAACAGTTGCATAGTCATCGGATCGAATTGTGTGCCAAACAGCAAGGTGTAACGGTGTCATCCCATTCTGCATAAATAACACGGAAGAAGTAAACCTTTCCATCCGATTCTAATCACATACAACGATAAAACCAGAAACAATGAGACAAGAAAAATCACATTAGCTTTGGCTTCAATGAAAGCACCGTGAACAAGGAGCAACCGTGCAGCTTCATTACACCCATTCTTGGCTGCCATATGCAATGGAGTTTCCCCGTACTGCAAAAGTCAACATATACAACTCAGAACGAGGAATCCGATTTTCAGAGGAAAATATCAACACTGAAAAAAAAATAGTGGAGAATTAGAAAATCGTTTACCTACCATATTCTTTGCCTCCATCTCAATTTTTTCGGGTCCTTGCCAGTCAAGCAAAAATTTAACTATATCAACCCTATCATATCCGGCGGATACATGTAATGGTGTTTGCGCCATCTGCAATTTTAACCAAATGAAATCAATAGACCGAAGACTAAGCCAGAATAAATTCCCCATTAAAGTTCAGTGTTTGAAGCTTGAAATTACAAGTCCATGACGTACAATCAAGACACGACTAAAGAAAACAAAAAGAATAAAATTGGCAAAAGCTTTAGTTACAAGCAAATAAAGCAGAAGCATATTAAGTCAAACAGAGAAGGGCAAGGATAGCTTCATCCAACATCGGAAATCGCCTCACAAGCTGTTTATGGATTATGTTCTATTTATGGTCAACATCTTATGAAATGCCCTTTCTATCACCATAATTTTTCATGGCAATCTTAGAATGTAGGTTAAATTTTGCATATCAATGAATGATCAAGAAAACTTATGCTTGCCCCAGGGACCAGCATTGTTCACCCATAATTCATAACTTCATATATAAGGTAAAATCTATGTCACATGAACTCTACATTTTTCTGTAAAGCACATACATATAAATCTTCACACATATACAAAACTTTAACAATAAAAAAATGAATAGATCTATGCCAAAACATTTTTTTAGTACCTAAATGAAATTAAAAGAAAATTGAGCCCAAGTGGCTGCTAGATCTGGTGAGGCTGCTAGAGATTAAATCTGTTGATAAAAACTAAAGAGACCCAACACTCTTTTAGAAAGAAACGAAATGCAAGTAACCCATTGATCTTAAAACATCAAAATTCAACCAAAACTAAAGCTGAAAAACAGAGGAGAAATTTCGTCCATTTACAAACTACTAAAAAAAAGCGATAAAAAAAAGAAAATGGATCATACGACAGGGTTTCTCTCGTTGAGAAGAGAAGGGTTGTCGTTGAGAAGCTTGCGGAGGGCATCAAGATCCCCATACTGAGCAAACCCATGAATGGTGGTGGGCTTTGAAGGTCTCGAGAGTTGATCTTGATGACGCCTCTTCATCCTTGAAAAACAAAAGAAAGCAAAAGAAAAAAGAAGAGTCAAAGGGGTGGGGAGGGTTCGATGAGAATGCTTTCCCTCCCGGGTCAAAAGGTCGTCGACTCAGAACGTTAACAATGGTCGGCGTATATCTTCTTCTTCATCTTCCCCTTTCCTTAACTTTAGACTATATATAGATATAATGCATTATTATTGGTTTCTCCCCATTTTTCGCGGTGGGTTATATTATCCAAAGAAAAAAAATGACAAATAATTTACGTGGTCCATGGAGGATTTTGCCATGTTTATAATAAGTGTGGTGCGTGTGATGCTAATTGCCAGCCTCTCTTATTCAACAAGTAAAGCTTCCCAGTTGCCACCGGCCACCTGCTGCTCCAACTACTTTTAAGCTGTCAATAACCCCAACAATAAGTAAAATTAAAAAAGCTTCAATGATTAAGATTAAAATAAGTAAATATATATTAAGTAAACTATATTCAACATCACTAAATTATTAGTAAGCCTATATTTTAGTCACTCAATTTTTAAAAATTACAAAATGATCCTTGAACTATTAGAAAATTTTTATTTAAATTATCTATCAAGCCGTTAAGTTTTTCTTTTAAAAATGGTTTAGCTAGTGAGCGCCTAGCAATAATTCAATGATTAGCATGGTGGATAAGTACCCATTGATGAGTAGAATAACATACTTTAAATCCAAGTTGATCTAACAATCAGTGTTGAAGATTGGAGAAAAATTTTGTTTAAATATTGGTTCATAAATTAATGGCATTCAAAGTTATTTCATCAAAAAAATTGAATTGTGGTAGAGAAGGGAAATGAGAAGTTCTGATGATGCAAACAAAAAAGGCTATACAACAACGATTTTAACAATCTAGTAACTTAAATAGAAACTTTCAAATAATTCAAGGGTAAACTACACCCATGGTCACTTTTGTTTACCTTAGGTTACGTTTTAGTCACTTATGTTTGAAATGTTACGTTTTAGTCATTTACGTTATCATGTTGTAACATTTTAGTCAATGAGCCATTAATAAATCGTTAATGGTGTAATGGTAGTGACGTGTACGTTAAATCATCATTTCAAACAAAATTTTAGGTTAAATTATACAATTGATCCCCATATTTTTTCGTTTTAAGTAATTTATTTTTTTTCTTTTGTTCTTTAAAATTTCCTCTTTTTTTCCATTCTCTTTTATTTCTCCCTCTGTTTTCATACTTTTCCCATTTCTTTTAACATATTAGGAAGTCGAATTGGCAGTGAAAAAAGAAGTAAGAAGTCGACTGTCATCATTTGCCTACAACCAAAACCCATAAACCCATACCATGCTTATTTCTTCACTACCAATTCGACTTCCTGGTATGTTAAAAGAAATAAAGAAGGTAGGAAAACAGAGGGAGAAGCAGAAGAGAATGGAAAATAAAGAAAAAGAAAGAAAGAAAGTTAAAAGAACATAAAAGAATTAAATTGCTCAAAATGAAAAATTATGGGGACCAATTGTATAATTTAACCTAAAATTTTTGTTTGAAATGATAATTTAACGTGCCATGTCAGCTTACCATTACACCATTAACGACAATTAACGGCTTAGTAACTAAAATGTTACAACACGATAACGTAAGTGACTAAAACGTAACATTTCAGACATAAGTGACTGAAATGTAACCTAAGGTAAACAAAAGTGACCATAGGTGTAGTTTACCCATAATTCAATAACAATTATGTAACGTTTCGAAAGCAAATAACCAAAATGTGAACTTACTAATAATTTAGTAACTTAGGTGTAGTTTATATAAAAATTTATACTTATTACGCATATTCAATCAAGAACACCTCATCACATCACCCAACTAGACATACTCTGCCACGATCAAATCTACTTGCCATCACTTGCCACCACAAGAGTTACTCCGTTAAGGTTCAAGGGTACTCAAGTCAATTGCTCTTTAATGACCACATTATCGAACCACTTTTAATGATAAATTAACCTATTAGAGAATGACACTCATTCTTCCATCTCTCTTCCCTTTAAGATGAATGACCAAACCACTAAAATGATGATTTTTTTTTATTTAAGTCATTTACAATTTAAAAATAATAAAATTATATTTTAACTCTCAAAATATAAAAATATAAACTATTAAAATAATAAAATTATATTTTCATTATTATAAAAATATATAATTTAATTCCAACTCTCAAAAAAACTTCTAACGCAACTCTGATTTTAGAGTGTAAATAGTCTCTCTTCGGTCGTCCACTATCCTCCTCCAACTTGTACTTTGACCATCAACAATATTATTATTTTAAAATTAAAAAATATTCATATTCTAAGAATAATAATACAAGTAATGTCACTTGGGTCCCTTTATTGTATTTTATGAGTTTCCAATACTGTAATTGTCACAGTCACAGGTGGCAAAGAATTTATGAAGCATATGCATGGTTTCCAAAACATATTTTATTTATTTTTATCATAAATAATGGAATGGATAATTCATCATTTTACGATTTATGAAAAATTAGTTAACAAAAGAACTCTAAATTGCGGCACGTAATAAAGAAACAATATACATATTTTATACAAAACTAAAAATAATGTCATAAAAATAAAAATAAAAAGCTGACTTAGGACTTTCAGTATTAAAAACTAAGCCCAACTAATAATTAAATTGACCTAACCAAAAAAAAAAAAACCCTAACAATTATTAGACAAACCCATAAGTAGCCAGTTCATAGATTACATATATCTACAAATTAAATAAAAATTTAGAAAATGTAAACACAGGTTGCACTTGCACATGGACTTTTTCTTATCAATAATTAATTTTGGTAATTTTCTTTTAATATTTAAATATTTGATTTCTAAACTTAAAAATTAAAAATTTTATTATATAATATTTTAAAATTGTACCATATTATTACTTAAAATTTAAAATATATATAAATTTAATAATGTGACAATTTAAAATTATATCATATTATAACTTTTAAAAAATATCTTTTAAAGAAAAATTAAGATTTTCAACTTACCAAAAAAATATTTTTGATCAATTTTTTACCTGGAAAAAAAATCCTTTTTTTGCTTCAAAAAGTGTTTATTTAGGAATATTTTTATCTTGGTAGTTTTCAGCCTTAAGCACTGAAATTTGATAACAAAAAAAATCACCTCAATCATTTACTGCAGCTACCAGGATAAATTTAGAAAAGGTTTAGACGGACGATTGAGTACAGTGCGATACGTTTAACTTACTTTTTGTCTCACATTACAATATCGTTATAATATCTAATCTCATCGCCATCACTATTTTTACACTAACCGCAGATAAACTCATATGCTTATTTCCCATATATCACCAAGTCCACAGCCAGTGCCCCTTCCACCTCCATGCGACATTGCTTCGTCAAGCTTTCACCAATTGTAGAGAGTTTCCCATTGTTGCCTCCCGTAAGAGTTTGGCCGTGTCTCAATCCCAATCGGCCCAATGTTGATCAAGGAACGAACCCAATCTCATTTGTTTGAATAATTGGCCCAATATTTGTTAGTCAATTTCATTTTTGTAATTTTCTAATTATTTCAAAATAGTTGGATTAATCACAATTCGATTTTTCATCTTCTATCTCAAAATAGAACTGATTAATCTCTATTACTACTTTTCATAAGTAAGCCTGAGCCTTTTCCAACCATTCAATATCCCCACATAGGTTTAGGGTTCTAATGTTTTTAAATAGTATAAAATGCTTATAAAAGATAAAATATTCATAAAATTATAAAATAAAAATTACTTAATCCAACTAAATCCATTCAACTCTTAATTTTTGTCCCAAATTTCAATTTAACCATTTTCAAGTCGATTAATTTTACCCTTTATTACCATTATAACATCATTTCTCAATCTATCCGATAAAATTAACACTAATCACAAACCAAAATAAATATAATTATAAATTTAAGGATAAAAATTATAATATCAATAAATTTTAAATTGGAAAATCCTTACATTATAAAATTTAATTAATTTAATTTAATTTTTAAAATTAATTAATTAAATTATTCGGTTTTCAGTCCAAAATTATTCAAAAACTAAATAAATTTAGAAAATGAAAATAATTTGATTAAAATTAATGATGGAAAGAGCAGTCATCAGATAGGAGCGAAAGACTAAAACAGTTTTAATAATCATGGAGATTATCAGCTGAACTATGCATTTTAAATCATCACCTGACCACTCTTCTTAAAAACTTCAATACTATCTATTTTTAAAAAATTATTAAAATGAAAAACCTCAGAAGGAAGGCAGTAGAGGTATTTATGTAATCATTAATTTTCATAAATTACAATTATACCATTTTCTTCATCATCGGCAACTGTATAAAACATTCAATTAAAAATTTAAATCAGAAGTAGGAGCATAAAATAATTTTTAAAAAACGATTAATCAGCCTCATAGAGAAGATTAGGAATTTCAACAAGAAATAATTCAGACATATGCTTGTCATTAAAAAAATATTTAATCATCGGCCGATTTTTTTGAATCCGAATCACTAAGGCTAAAAACTTAAAACAAAAAATATATAAATATTTCGAAAATTGAAATAAAAGAAGGGGACTCGGAATATGGGTGGTGATATAACAGGATGGTCGGCAAAGGCCATTAAAACAGCCATTTACGACGAACGAGACCTATCTGTAGAAATCGTCACCGTCCCTATAATCACTTTTAAAAGAAAACAAAATTATATGAAGTTAAAATAGAAAGTTGAAAACTCGAAGAATAGATCTGTGATAAATGAGGAGCGAAGAGAGTAACCCTAGAAAAAAAGAAGCAGCTAAGAGCAATAGAAGAAGAGAGACGAAGAAGCTTACAACGTTGTGTTATGAGCCACCAAAGCGTACATTATATAGAGAGTTGAATCATGAGAACTAGGGTTTTGCTGGATGCGATTTTGTGAAAAACAAAAATGGTATAGATAGGGTTTAGGGCTGAAATTAACTAATGGGCCTGGGCATAGGAAAGAAGACAAAAGGTAAATGGGCTAAGAGAGGATATTGATTTTAAAAAAGTTAATATATTATTTGCTACTTGAATTTTATCTTCAATGTTTGGGTTTTTTACTAAATTATTATAAAAAATAAAAATAAAATAAAATATTATGAAATTTTTTTATTTACCAAAATATTTTAATTTTTTTATTTATCAAAATATACAAAAAAAAAAACGGAAAAAAACAGCATTTTGCTTGGATTTATTGCCAAAATTGTTGCTGATTGCCCACCCGAATAGCCTTTAAATGCCCATTAAAATTGCATCCAAATTATCCTTATTTTCAGCATTTTAATTGCTCCAAATGTGTATCAACACTAGCTATATGATGTGAGCAGTCCCCTTCCATTACTCATGCTTGCTCGTGTATACAGTATACCAGGTTTGCTCCTTCATCGAAAATGAAGATCATAACTCGGACAACATTTTGCTTAATTTTTTAAAGTTAGCACTGGTGCCGCCAATGACTTTGGCACTTTTGGTGTCGCCAATCACTTTGGCACCACTAGGGTGTTGTCAAATCAGTGCAGGTTTTTTTTTCTTTTATGTTTTTTTGGTATATTTTGATAAATAAAAAATTATAATATATTGGTAAATAAAAAAAAGTTATAATATTTTGGTTATTTTTATTTTTTTATAATAATTTAGTAAAAAACCCTCAATGTTTAGTTTGGTATATAAATTTGGATTCAATGTTTACTTTGCTATCTGACTTTTTTAACTTAACTGTTTAAATTTGTACCTAAGTTTTTTTTATATCTCAATAAAGTACATATATTTTTTTACTAGTAGATACAGTGATACAACAAAGAAGATATACGAATGAAGGTATAGTGGTGCTAATGGAAGTCGGTTCACCCAATCAAGATGAAGCATCAAAGGTTATAAAGAGTAGAGGTGAAGAAGGTATGAAGACCGACTATTGGAGGTGAGTTGGCAGTGTCGGCAAGTGAGTCTGGGAACTGATCCACTCTTCATCGTTTTAGGAGTTATTTATAAGTGAGGTACTGTGCAAGATGACGTTAATGTATTGGATCTGTAATCAAGCCATCATTGTGGGACACGTGGAGCAGATGTCTTTCATGGGACGAAGATGTTTGTGACGAGATATACTTTGTCATTTGTTTTGATTCAAGGTATAGAGCAGTTGAACTCAAGTAGAGTTTGGGGATCATGTTCTTAACAGAAGGTTGAGTGGCTAAAGAAATAGACGGTTAGCTTCCTTGAATGGCCACCTTCAGCCTTTTCGAGTGGCTAAGACAATGAGTGAAGCTTCTGACGATCTCCCAATCTATAGCAGGTGAAGTACATCCCTCAAGCGACCTTTTAACCTGTCACATGTCCCTATTCATAAGGATGGTATAACTTAGAATACATATGCTGAACATTCATTAGGTCTATCAAATGGAATATTAAAACTAAACTCAAGTGACAAATGGAATATTAACCAAAAAATATGATTTTTTTAATTATTATTTAGAAAGGATGACAATTGATAACATGGATTCGGGAATTTATAGATATTCAATTTATTTTGTAGATTTATATATTCTAATTACTATTTGTAGTAGATTCAAAGTTGACGTGAATTCATTTTACTTTTACTAATAATGGATTAGATTTAAGGTGTGCTTGATAAACTATTGAAAAAATTTTAACAAAAAAAAGTGTTGAATATGGTAAATAAGTAGATAGCTACTTATCACTTCATGTTAAACAAATTAAGTTTATATTATTTTTGAAAAATTTATTTCCTCGTTTTATTACAAATTAAAATATTCAAATTATTATCTTTAAATTTTATCTAAAACTACTTTAAATAAAATAAATAACACTATATTAATAAGATTAAAATTATGAAATAATGATATTTCAAAAATCAAAAATTACTTTACTAATCTATCAAACAATTTTACAATGGAAATCCAGTGCGTATAAAATTTAATATTTTTTAATCCTCTTTGCTTTCCAGATAAAGGGTTTAGATCTAAGAATTTATTATCTGTTTTATTTTTAAAATTTCGTTTAAAAATATTTTTATAATTTTTTAAAAGAAAATTCATTTCGATGGCATACAATTTGGAACCCTTCTTAGGCGGTGAATTAAATACAATTTTTTTATATCCACATTTACCAAACAACAACACGTGTTATGGGAGTATACAATTTTTATTTATTTAATTAATTCCTAACATCAAATTAATAAGGGTAAACTATAAAAAAACACATTTGTTTGCCTCAAATTACATCTTAATTATTTATGTATGAAATGCTACTTTTTAATCATTTACATTATCGTTTTGTTACAAAATGATCACTCTACTGTTAAGCTCTATTATCGCCCTAACGACAGTCCTACGTAGCAGTCCAAATGAGTTTTAAATGTCAACTTGAATGTCAAATTGAGATGAAAATAAGGTTTTAATTAAATAAATTTAATTTAGACCATCATGTAGGACATTCAAGTTGACATTTAAAACTCATTTAGACTGCCACGTAGGACTGTCGTTAGGGAGATAACGAAGCTTAACAATAGAATGATTACTTCATAACAAAATCATAATGTAACTGATTAAAACGTAACATTTTAAACATAAGTGACTAAAATATAATCTAAGATAAACAAAAGTGACTATTTTTGTAATTTACTCTAATAATAATATGAATATATTAAATATAAATTAGTTAAATTTTTTTAGGATAAAAACACTCTACATCTAGCTCACTCATGTTCTAACCGCTCCAGTCAAACAATTACATTGCCATTTCACTTCAAATCATGGATGCTTTCCCACTAAGCAATATCTGTAAAACGAAAAAAATTTAAGCTCTTGACTTTGAAATTCGAAACTAAATAAAAAATTGCATTCACGATTTACTCATAAGAAAACTCAAATTCGACCCGAATCAAATAACTTGTGAGCACAAATTTCTTATTTACACCCACTATTTGGGTTTGAAACTTTCAAGTCCCAAAGAGTGGGGGATACATAACTAAATCAAATCAAAGCTCAAGAACTTCGACAACATAGAGACTGCAGAAGAAACTCGAAAATATGCACTACAAAAACATTGCTGTTGTAACAGTTGAAAGAAGCACGATCCGAGACCAAATCACCTACCAGGCACCTGGTCTGTATTTTCGATCAAACTATATTTGAAAAGCAAATAGTTTTACATTCTACGTAAACAAGCGACGTTACGTATGCCACCAGAATCAGACATACAACAGTAACAAAATCAAAATATTGAATCCTGTATAGCCGACACATTGATTGTGTGGGGTGATCCGGTGATTCGAATCTGAAAACAGAGAAAATACAACTCTACAACCATTACCTATCTTAGCTTCTGTCGGATCTACTTTCTAGAGGCAAACGTGTGTCTACTGTTGACAGGATCTGGGGCATGGACATTCCCCCGGAAACAACAATTTCTGCAATGGAAAGAATGTGAATGAGACACGAGCGTAAAATATTAAAATATTCCATAATTATATCAGATCACAACCGAACAGGTGCTACTCCGATTTTTTGTTGTTGTTGAAGTACCCTTACTGACAACCGTGTCCTACACACCGGGTGTTGAGTGTGGTAATATGACCTTTGAAAATGCTCCAAACACATGGATAAACTTAGAAACAAAACAAATACATGTGTTGGACATATACATATCGGACATTCACACCCATGTTCAGCAACATTGATCACCACTTCACAAAAAGAGAAACCATCCTCGCGTGAAGTGGTAATTTCAAATCCCCTCCCAAGCTTCATTCTTTTTTTTTTTCTTTGCATTTGTAAATAATAACAAAAGAAGCTGATCACTCACCAATTCCTTCACGGACTGATAGATTCGGTCTAATAACATCCTTAGTATTGATGAGGAATATATCACCAATGTAAAGATGATTTGTGGGAACATAGACGCAACATAGCTCTTCATCACCAGAGTAGCTCTGCATTTCAAAATAATAAAAAATAAGAACAGCACTCTTGAGAAAAACAGTAGTCAAATTTCAGCTAACTGCTAATAGAAGATAAAAGTAGATGATTAGAAGTCAAATATTGCTGCCGTATGCAAATGCAGCTGAACTTCGGTTTGGAAACTGTGACATTGAATGTACTCAACAAGGTTAGGACAAAACAGAGGAGAAACATTAGCTGAACGTCACCAGAAAAAGAAACTATTCGTGCAGTGCACATAAATGCGGTGTAAATAAGACAGTTGTGCTTGCAAGCCATTCGAACTCGATTAGAATACTTGATTTTGGCTCAATCATTGGCAAGCTCAAGCTATCAAGCAATCTAAATATGAGTGTCCTACTGCATGACTCGAGTAGCTCATCAGCCTTATAGAGCCTTTTTTTTTCTTCTCAATCATTATTGAGCTCATTTTTTATTAAGTAAACGAGCTTAACAAGCCTAATCAAGTTAACTCAAGCAGTTTGATTGTTATATTGAATTGAGACTAATTATTTTAGTAAAACTCAATCAAGCTCAAGCTTCTAACAGTTTGAGCTCGATTCAGCTCAATCACAGCCCCAGTGAGCATTTATTTCTTACAACGTCATGGAAGCAGGAACCATGACAGGGCAACAGGCGGTCCAAAAAACCGTCAAAGAGAAGGGCTTGTGAAACAGGCATGCTAGTAAAATAGCAAACAAGGGAATCCATGCCAAATGATAATTCTGGAACAAAAAATAGATTTGCCAACCTGCAGAGTTAAAGATGAAGTGATGAATCCAAACGCATATTCACCAATACGTGGATGCCTTATGATGGCTACTTCCTTGAAGGCCTGTGATTTCTGATCTGAAACGCAATAAATAAGTAAATCATAAAAAGTTATGCAGCAATATATTGTCACTGCGTGAACCAATTTCAATAACATGACCAGCCAAATTAATTTATTTTGCTTGAAAAATGGGTAATAAAGGCAGATAAAAACCTGGAGATATGGCAGAACTAATTTGCTTGGAAGCATTGTAGATATGTCGAACAAATGGCATCCGCTTGATAAACCACTCACCAAGGGCCAGGACAGATGCTCCCAACCAAGATGACATAAATACCCCAATCAAGAAGATGAATGTTAAAGAAGTTATAAATCCAAGACCTATCACGAAAGCAGACATCAAGAAACCTATTAGTTAACCGGATGGTATATACTGTCAAAGGAGACACATTTAATAAAAAAGGCAAAGACCGATATTAAGATACATCTGCGATGTTGGTAAACCAGTTGCAAAGGCCACTTTGGAAAATCCTCTTAGCTTTCTTGCCATACATACCAAGTTTAGCAAGATAACCTCTAAAGATATTAGATACCTTATTTATGTGATAAGACCGATCCTTATTTAAAGTAGCGTATGGAATAGGACCCTAAGGAAAACTTCTACCGAAATCTCTAAAGAGATCTAGCTCTCACTACTAACAAGTCCTAAGGTTTCAGTCTCCCTTTGAAGAGCTGAACTGTCAATCACAATAGGCCATTACAAGAATTGAGATACAGGGAAGAAAATTGAATTCCCCGCCAATCATCATGTGACTCGATCCTGTTCTCGTGTTTACAATAGACGGGAAGAGCAAAGAAAAGCTTTTAGCTAGCAACAAATGAGATGCTTACCAAATATGTCAATTCCAAGTTTATTATAAATTGGAGAGAAAAAGCTATCCACGAAGTGAATAAACCACCATGTTACATAGAAAGTGATTGCTATAGGAAACAAAATGACACTGCAAAACAACTATGCATCATTAGGTAAATCATCATTTTCACACACTTTCAAAGATACAAGACAAGATGCTAAACCAGAAAATATCATTCTTTTTACAAGGAAATATCATACAGATTGGACAAATATGAATCATGAGTTCATAAATCTAAGTAAGGAGATATAAGAATGGCACTTACCATCCTGTCATAAACTTCTTAGAAGCCCAACTCCTGACAAATTTGTAAAAGGTCTGCATAAAACAAAGCTTGTCAGTCATATTTAAAAGGAATGTACACACCTCATTACAAAAGCACATAGACAAGAACAAGCATTCAGTTTCCGTGTAGGCATCAAGCTGAAACATTGTTTTGAAAGATTTCATTAAGAACTGTAACAATTTTCTTCAGGACTTCATCCAATTCATCAACCCCAAAAAATAATGTCATCAAGTCTCGTAAGCAGAAGGTGGATTTAAATGTAAGCCTGTAATTCTAAACCTTAAATTTATCCACCTCAGCTTTTTAAGCTAAAAAAACCCAGATACATATGAAGCCTCTAAAAGAAAAGGCAATCATTACCAGAAATGTAGGAGAAGTCCCTATCAGACATCAGTTTACTTATATCCCCCAAAACTTTCCAAAAAGAATATGAAAGGAAAAAAACCATCCCCCCATTTTTAACAACTCCAATAAATTATGCTTAATCCTACAACAAAATACCAAGTAAAACCACAATTAAATCGTTTAATTTCCATAACTAGCACAAAATGACAAAATCTACACTTGTCAATTAAAAATCAATTTGAAACATCCAATTCCTCTTTGTTAACAGCAAATTTATTGAATCAAAATCGCACTAAGCTCTGTTAGTTGAAAATTTGCAATTACAATCTCACAATTAGCAACATAAACAGCTAAAGACCAAGTCAATCGAATCAAAACACAAACGCAAGCAATTCAAAAAAAAAAGAGACCTCGTGACCGGCATGACGCGGTGAAGATGAAGAAGACGGTTTGGAGGAATCATCATGAACGGGGTCAGCGACTGGGATAAGAAGCTCTCGATCTCTACTCTCTCTACTCGCCATCACGATCGTCGATTTCTCATCTCCCATGACCAAAAAGTCCAAAAAAAAAAAGAAACACAGCTACAAATCCCTTTATCAAATACACAACAACAAAAAAAAAAAAACCCTATCTCGCTTTCAAAAAAAAATTCTTCCTTTTTCCTCTCAAATTCACTGTTTCTAAGAGTTAAGAAAATGAAAAGATGAGCAGTTCGATTTCAGCATTTGACTTTTTAAAGACGGTAGAACATTGGACGACTCTTTGAAACCTGCTCCCTTATTTTGGCTGCTTTTTCTGTATTTCTTATTTATTTATTTTAATTTTAGAGTTATTTATAAGGGTGAGAAATTAGTCCGTTTGAAGTTTGAACCGATTTAATGGATCAAACCGATCAAAAATTAGTTAGTTCGGTTTGATTATTCAGTTTTAAAGAACCGATTCTTTTAATTAGTTTGCTAAGTTCTAATTGAATAAGTTCAAAATAATTCAGGTCATGGAATAATTCAAATTCGACTGCGCACAATATTACTAGATTAATTCAGTACGTACTTTTCAAAATATATATTTAGGAATATTAATAAATTTAGTCCTTAATGTTTGTATTCTTTTGTTAATTTGGTTCTTATTTTTAGTTAATTTTGGTATTAATCTTCCGAAAACAATTAATTTATTTTTTAAATAAAAATATTGACTAAAATATTAAAAAGAATTTATCAAAGCTTGCAGTTGGCAACCTACAAGCGAAATCAGAAAAATTTTTTAAGGAGCTAAAATTAATTGTAATTTTTACGATAGTAAAAATATAATTTCACCATTTTAATAGTCTTTATTATTATAATTTTTAAAGGATTAAATTAAATTTTTATCATTTTAAGGGGTAAAGTGTAATTTTACCTTTACTAGATTAAATTTTTAAAATTTTTAAAGGGCCTACATAGAAAATTTTTAATTTTAAGAGGGTCGGGGCCCAGTCAGCCCCTAGCTACGCCCCTTAAATCCACGTATATTTCATACTAATATAATACTATTTGTATTGTATGTCATATTATAAAAATTTTAAAATTATAAAAATATTCAAAATTAAAAATAAAATTATATAAAATGTTAATAGAATTCAAAAATTTTTGAAATACATGTGGATTGTCGTGCAAGTTATTATATTTAAAAATTCAACTTTTTAATCTATATTTACGTTAAAAATAATAAATTAACTCTTTTTAAAAAAATTAAGGTAAATTTATCATTATACTAAATATTTATATTTTTTATAAAAAAATTCAAATCATATCGAATTGATTAAAATAAAAGAAAATAGACGCAATTCAATTCTGAGCGATAGACGAAGCAGGGAGGACAAGGTCAATGTTGTAGCCTAGGCGTGTGAGGATTTTTCAAGGAGACGATGGTGCTTTCCAGGCATATTCTTAATTTGAGCTTTTAATGTTTGAATCTTTATGATAATTTTCTTCTTATTATTTTTCCAAGTTAAATTTAAATATTAATATTTAAAATAATAATAATTTTTTGAAAGAATATGTCAATTATCAGAGTTATAATTCGGATATACTTCATGTTAACATGACATTGTTTGTCTTATATGTCACTTCATACGAATAAATTAAAAATTATAAAAATATTCAAAAAAATAAAGTATATATGAAATGTCATGTAAATTGCTATGTTTAAAATTTTAACGTTTTAGTTAATTTTCCATTAAAAACTCCTTCTGAAAGTTTGACTATCAAATTCAACTCCTTTAAAAATCAAATACCAAATTTACCTAAAAACAATAATAAGGGTCAAACTGATAAAATATGTAAATGTTATCATTACACCTTCCTTTTAAGTGTTACTATTATAAAAGAGTATATTCGTGATTGTAGTATTAATATAAATTAAATTATAATACAATATAAAATTTGATAAAATATCCAAATTAAGCTTTGACTGAAATTGTAAAGTCAATGTATAAACAAATCATAGGTTTTAAATTCAAGTCTTATTATATTTACGTATAGAGAGATTATATATATATACAAAGACAAAAAAAAAACACCGTTAAAATATTGGTATTTTATAAAAATAATGTGATTTTAGTAAATTCACAACCGAGTTGAGATTTGATAGATGGATAATATCAACTTAGTCGATACACTTAAAAGCATAGTATAGATAAATGTTTATATAAACTAATAAAATACATAAATACTCTTACAATTATATTTTAAGTAAATTAATTTAAACATTTTATACAATCTATTAAAATACATAAATATCCTTATAATAAAATTTGTTGCTAAAGAAAAGATAAATCTTAAAACTATATAATAAATATATTTATTTTTTAAATTTTTTTAATTTTAAAATATTTTTTTGTATTTTTTTTAATTTTAAAATATTTTTAAAATAGTTTTTTTATTTTTTAAATTTTTAAAATAAATTTTTGATATTTTATTAAAAAATGGGCCGGGTCGGGCCCGGCCCGGCCCGGGCTTATGATTTTTTCTCGAGCCAGGCATGGGCAAAATTTTAGGCCCATATTTCTGGTCGGGCCAAAATTTTTTTATGGGCCCGGCCCATGAGCACCTCTACTAATTATTAACACAATTATTAATATAACATCATTTTATGTTTATATATTATACATAAAAATAAGTATATTTATCCGATATAAAAATAAATAAAATCAAAAGAATAATTAAGTGACTATTTTTATAGTTTACTATTCTAATTAAAAATAAATTTACTTGAAAATCTATATATTAAAAATATTTTTAAACCACCAAATATTTCAGTTTCTTTCCTATTTTTATTTTTCTTATTATCTCTTGATTTTATTACTTTTTACTCACACAGTGGGTGTATGATTTTTCTTATACCATTTTAAGTTTGATAATATTTTTTAAAATAAGTTATCACTCTATCTATAATTAAATTATTAGATAATTATATTGTTAATATTGAAATTTTCTTTCGCCATCATGATGACATTTTTATGCCATGATAAAATGTTATCTAACATGATGACGTTTTAACATGCTACAAAAAATAGACAATACGAGATAGAAAGCAATTGAAATATATTCAATATTCTTAATCACATGTATTCACCTATTTAAATTTATATTCACTCACAATTTAAATTAATTTGTTTTATTTTAATTTCATACATAATACATACATGCATATATATTTGTTGTTAGTTAGTTTAAAGCTAGAGGTGATCATGGGCCGGGCGGCCCGGCCATGAGCCTGTCCGAAATATGGAAGGGTTCGAGTAAAAATATAGGCCCGAAATATGAGTTTGGGCAAAAAGATGAGGCCCATTTAGAAAACGGGTCGGGCCTCGAGCACCACTTTTTTGGCCCGGGCCCGACCCGGCCCGAATATAATAAATATATATTTTTTATTTTTAAAATTTAAAATATTTTTAAAATAAAATTTTGCTGTTTATTAAAAAAATGGGTTGGGCCGGGCTTAGGAATTTTTTCCCGAGTTGAGTCTGGACAAAATTTTAGACCCATATTTCGAGCCGGGCCCGGGCCTAGGACGCGGGCTGAATTTTTCCTAGGCCTGGCCCGGCCTGGCCCATGATCACCTCTAGTTTAAAACTGTACATTTTATTATTTATTGGATGTTATTTTTAAACGCACACTTATATTTTAAATATAAAATTTCCATGCGCATACGATACAATCATTATTGTGTTGTTTTTTAGTCAAAAGTATTATATATATGCACATATGTAAAATGATTAATATATTGTTTGATACTTGAGTTTGACTTTAGTGTTCAATTTGATACCTAAGTTTCTTCCCTCTAGTTTGGTACATGAGTTGGCTTCAATGTCCACTTTAGTACTTAAGTTTTTTTCAAATTGATAACTGAGTTATTCTTAACCCAATTAAGTACCTAAGTTTGGTGTTGATGTTCAATTTATCGATATTTGAGTTTTTTTTTGTCCTAATTAGCTATATATTTTACTAGAGCACATATGTCAAACGTTCAATGAGTCATATGATGTCATTTGAGTTAGGTATCAAATTGAATATCAAAGCCAAACTTAGGTACTAAATTAGAAAAAAAAAACTCAAGCACTAGATTGAACATTGAAGCCAAATGCATGTACCAAATGATATATTAACCCTGCATAAAAAGATAAGACTCTAAACTTGATAAAGTAACATTTAGTCATTCCACTTGATTTTTTTTTGTCCACATTTCTCCCAGAACTTAGTAGCCTTTCCCCATTTGGTCCCCAAAACTGGATTTTTTTTAAAGTCTAATGACACGAGTCTGCGTTATGCATTCATTTAAAACTCTTTTAATATTTTCTAAAATTTTTGTATTTTATTTATAATTTATAAACAATTTCTTAATCAATTATGTATATTTTTTAAATTTTATATAAGATTTTAAAATTTTCATTGATATTAACGTGGACTTAACAAAAGTTTATGAACTAAATAAGGTTGTTAAATTATTAATAAATTTATATATTGGTCATTCAGTTTAAAAAATTATAAAATAGTCATTGAATTATTCAAAATTTTTATTTAAATCATGAATAATTTGAAGGTTTTATTTAAGTTCTTGAGTTGTTAAGGATTTTCCTTTTAGAAGTTCGACTAGCAAGTTTTAAGTAATGATTTAACGATATGAGTGAAAGAACATATCTTAAATAAAAATTGATTTGATAATTAGTGTTGAAGAATGGAAAAGAAAATTGTTTCATGAAAATAAAAAAACTGAATTATAAAAAAAAGGAAATAAGAGCTTTTGATTGGTGCAGGTGGTGCAAATAGAGAAAGTCATTAGACAACGATTTTTATAGGCAAATGACTTAAATGTAAACTTTTAAATAATTCAATGACCATTTATAACTTTTTTAAAATTTAATAACCAAAACATAAATTTACTAATAGTTTAATGATGTAACGTAATTTACTCATTAAAAAATTTACTAAATCCAAGGCAAGGATTTGCTTTAATCACGAAGAGATATAAAAAGACCCGACAGTCTTTGTCCCGCCACCTGTCCTTAATGCACCAATAAAAGATTAGATTCGATACACTAAATGACTAGATTACCCCCAAGATTGTCTTCTTCCATAGACCTGTAAACCTTTCGTTTAGCGACAAATGTCCAGTTAAGAAAAAAAAAACCAATTTCAACACCAAATCAAAGTCCTCCACTGCTTCTCGTACACGACAAACAGTCAAAGACCATAAATCACGTTTTCTCATTACGTAAAATTTGTTAAAGCACACCTCACCCCGGCGCACGATAGTACCTAACACTTCCTTTTTTATTCTTCATTTTATTTACTTACAAGTAACTCGAGCCTCTAGAGCTTTCCTCTTTTGGTTTTTTCGTTCTTTCAAGAGATTTCGTTACGTTACAGTGAAGGTGTGGCCGAAATTTCTATGCTGATTTCAAGCGGCAGATCTAAGTCATCTTAAGCAAGGTGAACTTAATTTGAACTTTGTTTTTCGATCGAATATTTTAGCTTGTTCAGCTTTAATTGTTTTTCGATCGAATATTTTAGCTTTTTTAGCTTTAATCATTGTCTGATTTCTTTCGAAATGATCTTTCTATTACACGGTCTCTACTGCGATTTGATCATTGTTTTTGAAGTTATTTGGTTTGGTTGATATACGTGATTTCTTTTAATTTCATAGGTTTTAGCTTAGTTCAACTTTTAGATCATCTGTTTTTCGTTTTTCTTCTGTTTGATTGTTTAGAAAATAAAGGAAAAGATAAAAAAAACTGAAGTGTGACCTGTAAGGTAGAAGTCAGGTTAATTTTGAATCATTTTAGTATCAATTTAAATTTTCGATGTGAAATTAATGAAAATGGAGTAAGAAAACTCCGTGTTATCATGATAAATATTTTTTTATTGAAATTATGATAATTGATAATAGTTTATAATCATTTTTTTTCTCTATTTAGCTAAGTCGTTAACTGCAGTTTAAACAGTTATCTTTCAGATTAATCTTTGTGTGACGGTAGATTTATACGATTCGCTTGGAGATCTCATTTACCTTTTTTCCCCCTGAATGCTGGAAATTAGCGTGGATTACAAGTTGTTGAACATGTGTTTAGCTTTTATCATCAATTTAATACAAACAAATGAACTAAGCTTTTTATGTTAAGTTATTAATTTATTACTACTTATGAAGGAAGGAAATGAGATTTTGATGTTAATGCTAATTTATGTGCAACATGCAATATGATAGTGCAGTCCTTTAAAACGACAGAGGTTGAGTGATTTGAAGGCCAGACCTGCTGCTGTTATTTGGCATGTGGGAACGTGAAGGCAGAGCATTCTCGATGTACAAGAGGATGCCATCTAGAGATCGTTCAGATGTAATGGATGTAGAAGAGAATTCAGGTAAATTTTATCTATTGACCAGCTGAGGGTTTCTGTACAACCACGGTTGTGGAGTTGATAGACCCAGAACCAACAAACTTCAGTTCCATTCTAATTGCCTGAAGCGCTCACCGGTATTGTTCCTTGAGACGGGTCTTTGCAAGCTTTGTACGCAGAAATTTTTTAACCAATGGCAGTAATTTGGAACTTTTAACTAATGGCAGAGTTTTTGGCTCTCTTTTCAATTGACCATTTAGAAATTTGCATTTGGTTACCTGCGATTTGGAAAACGGATTAAAAACTGCAGTTGTTTTAAGAAACCTAACTAATTTGTGGCAAGTTAGGAAATCTGTTGTTTGAATCAATTTTTTAAATCATTATGACTGTTCAAGTATTTAAGAGGAAGAATTTTGTGCTTAACTATTGTGGCCTTTTAGCTTTCTCACAGGACAGCATGGATGTAGAAACTACAAATCCTTCAATGTGGCTTTCTTTCCCACATGTTGTAGTGGGAACCCTATCTTCATTCCTATTTGGCTACCACCTTGGGTTTGTGTGCTATCTAAAACTGTCATCTTCATATTTTCTTGTTATTTGATTTGATAATTCTCCTATCAAGGCTAGATGTTTATGGTTTGCATGTTGGCTATTCTTTACAGGGTAGTTAATGAACCGCTTGAAAGCATCTCTTTAGATTTAGGTTTCACTGGGAATACTCTGGCTGAAGGTGACATTTTCTTTTCCCAAGCTTTTTTCTTCTTCTGACTTTTGCATCTGGAGTCCAGACCTTTAAAATGATATGTTGCAATTAAATATAGGTCTGGTGGTTAGCACATGTTTAGGCGGTGCCCTTATTGGATCTTTGTTCAGTGGTTGGATTGCTGATGGTGTTGGGCGTCGAAGGGCATTTCAATTGTGTGCTTTGCCTATGATTATTGGTGCTTCTACAAGGTGATATGCAATGCTAATTGAATGCTTTTAATGAATAATTTTGTGATATGCTCTTAATTTTCTTTCTATTTCTGCTCAAAATAGCTTGTGACTTAAATTTAAGCCCTCCCTTTATTTAATATATCTGTTTAGCTTTCATGAATTTAGTTGTTACTATTATATATCCTAGGAAAATGGATTAGGTATATATTTTATAATCTCGAGAAAAACTTATGTCTGACTTCAGCTCTACTATTTTGGATGAAATAAGAATAGCTAGGACCTCAGTTGATTGATGTTACGCAATTACGTTTCTTGTATTTGACCTGCAATGCCTTTTAATTCCTAAATCTTTTGTTGTGTAGAGTTCATGTATGAACTAGTTAACATCTGTGTTATACAGAGTACTTTTTTATTATCTTTATAAACTTTGGTTTACTTATTCATTCCCCTCATCATTCTTTTCTCTTTGTTTCACTGCATAAAGTCTGAATCTATAAGGTTTAGGTCTGACAAAATTTTTTTTTTCATTTTAGCGCAACAACAAAAACTTTGGCGGGTATGCTCATTGGAAGGTTCTTAGTCGGGACTGGAATGGGAATTGGTCCATCTGCCGTAGCTCTTTATGTGACAGAGGTATTCCTACTGTTAATTTTATGTTGCATTAATCATGGCTTATATAGCACTTTCTCTGTGTATAAACATAAACTATTGTCTCATCACGTACTAAATGTGTGTAGGTTTCCCCTGCTTCTGTAAGGGGAACTTATGGAAGCTTCATCCAGATTGCCACATGTCTCGGACTTATGGTAGCTCTATTTATTGGAATCCCTGTCAAAGAAATTGCTGGCTGGTATGAATCATTATTTAGGCATCAATCATACTTCCTGTAAATCATTTGTAACTTTTCAGACTTATTGCATAATTGTCTCAGGTGGCGCATTTGTTTTTGGGTCTCCACAATTCCTGCTGGATTTCTTGTCGTTGCCATGATGTTTTGTGCTGAGAGTCCACATTGGTTATACAAGGTTTGCTTTCTGATTCGTATTATCTGCAATTGCAAAATTATTTCGAATGTTAAATTCTTAATATAATTCAATGACCATTCAATCAAATCCTTGGATATTGATTCTTATCATTTTTTTCCTTTTGCGATAATCCCATCATCTAATTCTGTGTCATGGATATGTATTGTTTCCATGTCCTCTATGTCTATATTTGTTCCTATTTATAGATGCAATTCATTGTTGAAAATCACTAAAAATTTGGATTCTTTCACGTTATCTTATTTTTGCAACTTTTGCCACTTGAAACTGCACTAATCTTCTGTTAGTTTCCAAGATGTGCCCATCATTTGTAGCATACGACCAAATTCGATAAAATCATATTTTCCTTTTTATTAAAAGCTTATAGCAGAGTAAAATAATTATATTCCCTTGATGATGTCACACAGCAAGGAAGAATTGCTGAAGCTGAAGCTGAGTTTGAGAGGCTTTTAGGTGGATCACATGTCAAATATGCCATGGTGGAATTAGCCAAATTGGACAGGGGGGATGACGCAGACACTGTAAAACTCTCTGAATTGTTCTATGGCCGCCATTTTAGAGGTAAATAGTACCATTTCTTTCCATGCCTGTACAAAGGCTTTCCGAGTTCTTTTTTGGTGCCTACAGCTACTGCTTCCTGTTCAGCTTTGCTTCTGTCCTTTTGGGCTTTGTTATTCATGTTCTCCTTTTGCAGTTGTTTATATTGGGTCAACTCTGTTTGCTTTACAACAGCTATCTGGTATAAATGCTGTGTTTTATTTCTCTTCATCTGTATTTAAAAGTGCGGGAGTGCCTTCAGATGTTGCGAATGCGTTCATTGGAGTTGCTAATTTATCAGGTATACGTTTTTACTTTCTTGTCAACATTTTATTTTGACATTTTGCCAAGTCTCATGATGCTGATTTTCTCTTCATGTAGGATCTATCATCGCTATGCTTTTAATGGATAAACTTGGAAGGAAAATGCTCCTTTTGTGGAGCTTCTTTGGCATGGTAAATAGTAGTTTCACTAATTTTCTCATGGCAAGTATATCATTCATAACAAGGAATTTGGAAGAATGGTTTTAAAATACACTGTTGTTCTATGTTACCTGACGGGGGTGACTGTAAGATAGGATATGTGTCCGACATGTGTATGTTAAATATTTTCAAAGTTTTTCCTTACATGTGGAAGATCATATCTCTATACTTGTCACTCTTGCCTGAATATGTATCAGACATTAGTACTTTAAGAAATTGAAAACTCCAGATAACATAACTATTGATACCGTGTTAAGCATGGCTCCGCATAATGAAATTTATTTTAGAAATTGGGCTTTAATTTGTTCTTTGATTTACTCAGGCTATATCAATGCTCGTTCAAGTTGCTGCTGCAAATACTTTTGTGTCAGGCTCTGCATCTTTATATCTATCAGTTGGTGGCATGTTAATGTAAGTATTGCTACAAATTACTTGCTTTCAAAAATCTCTGAACACCAAGGTTTTATATGGCTGCATTGCCAGAAAGTATTCAGTATTTGTGAAAGTTGCGGTTGGAAATCAAGTCTTGGTTGTAAGTTCAATATGCTTGGGTTTTCAGACCTGAGCCGCTGGCTAACCTTGACCAGTGGAATAAGCAACAACTGAGAAGTTGAATTGATGTTCTGCAAATGTTGAACTGAGAAGTTGGTTATGTTCTTCATTGTGGAAAAACGGAAATATAAATTGCCTACAACGTAAAATGTCAGTTTTGGTTGCTCAAAAGCGTTCCGGATATCAATTCTAATTTTCAACAACGTGCAGGTTTGTCTTAACATTTGCATTAGGAGCTGGTCCTGTTCCAAGTCTCTTATTACCAGAAATTTTCCCTAGTCGAATCAGGGCAAAAGCTATGGCAATTTGTATGTCAGTACACTGGGTAATTTTTTTCCTCTTTACTTTCATTTTCATTATTGGTTGTTTGCTTTCTTTTCTTCCAAACACGTACTTGTATACTTGCGATTGCGACAGCTTTCACGATCAAATGCAGACGGAACATTACCGTGATCTTCTGATGGTTTTTCTTGCTCTTTCAGGTAATCAATTTCTTCCTTGGCTTGCTCTTCCTGCGCTTGCTCGAGCAACTTGGACCGCAACTCTTATACTCGATGTTCGCAAGCGTTTGTATGATGGCTGTAGTCTTTGTTAAAAAGAACGTAATCGAGACCAAAGGGAAGTCTCTTCAAGAAATCGAGGTTGCTCTTCTCCCACAGGAATAAGCAGGTATATTTTTCTTCCAAAAATTTTCTTTCCAATTCAATCTCTAACGTTCCTAGTATCGAGCAGCCAAAACACAATCACCCAACATGAAAAGAAAAAAAAAATCGTATATGCATGCACGCACACCAAGCATAAGCATATCACGGTGCCACACAGTCATACTAGATCAAAGTTGTAAGCCCGTGACGTTATATGTACACTTATTGTAAAGCCAGTACTTTGGGAATCCTAAGATTTTGCTCTTAATGATTAGATTTCTAAAATCTATTCTTTCAGTTGAGCCTAACTGTTTGGAACCTGAGTTCTCGAATTAAAATCCTTACAATTGTGTTTTCTTGATTTTTTTCATGTAATGTCCTGTTTCTATTGAGCTATGCGTTGTTACTTAATTTTTCTTTTAAATAATTTTATTTTGTTTTATGCATTTATATATATATATATATATATATATATATATATATATACAAATTAGTGTCATATATCAATTTACATATAAAAAATCTGCTCAAACTAGCTTCAAATTTTGCAATAATTGATGGCCCAATCTATTTTCTTTAAGTTAAAAGGCCCAGCTTGAGTTGCCCAAGTGGGCAGGTTCTTTCACTGATTTATTATTTTAAACATTATTTGATATTTAAGTTTGGATTTTTTTTATGTAATATTGGTGTTTTTATGATTAATTTGGTGTATGTATTTGACAAAAAACTATATATTTTAATTTTAATATTTGATGATAACAACGTTAATAAACAATTTGAATTTAACATATTAAAAAATATCATTTTAAATTTCATTGATGCAGTATTTTTTATACTATGTCATATTCAAGCTGGCCATGGGACATACATATTTATAATTCAATTAACATATTTTAAATATATTTAAGGTCAAATATAAGCTGCATTTAATATTTAAATTAATAATTAAACTAATTTTTTGACAAAAAACTATGATAGAATCTATTGATGTGTTGAAGATACAATTATAAAATTTTAAAAACCAAATATAAATTTAAATTTTCGACAATAATTTAGAATTTGGAGCAATTAACCCCAAAAGAAATATAAAATCGACTCGATTTCAAGAAAAAAAATATAATTGCAAAATTTGCGTTGGGTAACAGGCTAACAGGCCTAGTTTATACTTGTTCGAGGTCTCTGTACCGGAAGTTCTACAGAAGCTTGGTCGCGACGCTCATGGTTCCCAGCCTTCAACTACATTACATAGCTAGGCACTTTTGTTTTGGTGCCCTCCTTTTGTGTTATCAATATATATATAAACCAACCTCAAAAAAAAAAAAAACTATCCAAACATGAAGTATTCAAAACTCAAAAATGGCTCTAACTTGAAATTTTGTCGAATTTTTCAAAATTCTCAGTTTCTATTTTAAGTAAAACCATAAACAGAAAGTTCCCGATAAAGGGGTAGATTTCTTGAAACTTCCTCTTTCTTTTCTTTAAGAAGCTTCGTTTTCTTACGTCATTACTAAAGTAAACATGAACATGACAGCCTCCATAACCATAACTATGTTTAATTGCTCCTTTATATAAAAACATAAAATGAAGACCAAAATTTAGTTATTACCTGTAATGCTTGTGTTATAGTCTGCTGATTCTGGGTTTTGTCGCCATTGCCCATGTTCTACCTTCAGATAAGACTGCCGGGTCTTTTGGGTGTTTGTGTTATTCCTCACAGATAATATTAGTTTCCCAATATAGAATGAACAACCATCCACTTACCTTAAATTTAAAGCTTAAAATTCATTTCAAAATTAATCCCTTAATTTTTGCTTTGGATACCAACCTTTACTTCTACAACACAAAACAAAGATTCTCTTCGTCAACTTCTCCCTTGATAAGATTTATTTCAACTACCGTGTTACCAAGTGTTATTTGAAATAGGTTATATTTCGCTATTAGTCCCTGCATAAATTATGGATTTAATTTTTATATTTTAATTTTGTATAATTATATATATATATATATATATTATGCTTTGATTTGATTTACTTAAATTACCGATATTGCTATTGCCATACGAATAATTATATTTATCAATTGATGTATTTTTTTGTATAGATAAATAAAAATCATATATCACATTGCATATTAGTTAAATCTATATAATCACTAATAAAATATTAACTTTCTTAATTTTGATAAAAAAAATTAACTTACCCATATATATATTTTTGGTGAACTATAATAATAGGGCAAATCCCGAACAACAAACGCGACTAGTACAACTCGAACCCAGGTCACACTTAAAGCAATAATTAAACACCCTTAACTATCAGACTATTACATAGGGTTCAACTTACCCATATTTTAAAATAACTAGTTCAACTTCATTTAAGTCTAGGCATATATATTTTATTTAATATTTAATAATTATATATTTATACATTTATTTTACTATCATTACATATTTTTTTACTAAAATTCTAAATATAAATAATATATTTTTAATATTTACATTACATTATAATATAATTATATTTCATATAATATAAATTACATAATACATAAAATAAAATAAAATAAAATAAAATAAAATAAAATAAAATCCAGCATATTATAAATTTAAAACAAAACCCTTTCACTAAAATTCATTTTTCTTCAAACTAATATTTTTATTCAATCTCTCTCTCATATATAATAGAACTTATTTCTTTTGAACAAGTCTATATAACAGTTGTTCTAATGATTAATAGAAATATCTTAAAAGGTCAAAAGTCTATATATACGAATTTTTGGGTAAATTATCAAAATAGTCACTTTTATTTCCCTCAGGTTACATTTTAGTCACTGAGCCATTAATTGCGGTTAACAATGTAACAATAAGCTGACGTGGCACGTTAAACCATCATTTCAAACAAAAATTTTAGGTTAAATTATACAATTGATCCCCACTTTTTTTTGAGCAATTTAAATTTTTTCTTTTATATTCTTTTAACTTTCCTTTATTTTCTTTATTTTTCATTCTCTTCTGCCTTTTCCTCTATTTTACTCCATTCTCCATCTCTTTTAACGTAAAAGAAAAAAAATTAAATTGCTCAAAATGAAAAAAATATAGGGACCAATTGTATAATTTTATCTAAAATTTTCATTTGAAATGATGATTTAACATGCCACGTAACGACAATTAACGCTCAGTGACTAAAACATAACATTTCAAACATAAATGACTAAAATGTAACCCGAGACAACTAAAAGTGACTATTTTAATAGATTAATAAAAGTTAGTGTTTATTTAAGAAATTCAAACAGCAATATAGTAAAGATCATTTGCCTTCATTCTAGTAAACATGTACGAATGGTATAACCTGTCTTGTTTAATGAAGACTTGAAGAATATGTCCAGTGACTTTCAACGTTTTCTCTTTTTGACTTTGATTTTTTATTTATTTATTAACAAAATCAATAATTCGTGTTTTTCTATTAACTTCGCGTATTTTATCGTTTTAATTAATGGTATATTACACTTAAATTTTGATAATTTAAAATTTCGTATTATATCGTAATTTAATTATGTTATTTCATAATTCAAATGGTATAGATGTTTTATATTTAATATTTATAATATTATGAGTCAAATCCAGTGCCTTTCTTGTTATCTTTGGAAGCATTTAATATCCTTTTTTAACCATTGGAATCTACCTCTAGACGTGAGCGTTCTATCGAGTGAAAAGATTTTAAGTTAATTGAGTCTGTGAGTCCTATTTTATCATACTAACTCAATTTTAAAAAAATCGAATTGAGTGAAATAAAATTCGGGTCCAGTCAAGTCAAATCGAGTGAAATTGTTCGAATTAAATTAAACGTGTCAAATTAAAATCTTGTTATATTATAGCTAATTCCATGTTAAAGCATACAAATTTGAAACCATATATATTTAAAAAAAGTTTCAAAGCAAAATAATAATAACAACAGTTTAATATGATAAACTTGAATCATTGATTAACTTATTTATATCTCAAAATTATTATCCAAGAAAAATTTTAATTTTTAACTTTTTATATTTTTAGAATTTTAAAAATATAAATTTGGAAATTTTTATAAATATTTTGCTTTTGAAAATTATTCTGAACTTTTGAAATTTATTTTAATTTTTTTATAATTTTGTTGAGAGAGAAACTAGTTTGCTTATTTTTAAATTTGACAGGGACCAAGAAGGTATTTACATCAATCTGTTATTCGAATTATTCGAGTTATTTGAATTGTAGAATTCAATTCGATTTGAACTCGAAACTCAAATTATTTATTCGAGTTGACTCGAATAACTTGATTTGATTAATTCAAATTTAAATTTTTTCGATTTTCACAATTTTATAAAACGTGAGATTATATTTACATTAAAATAAAATAAAAATATACATGTTGTTGGACTTGTACAAGAATTAAGATCAAGATAGAGTGGGTTTTTTTTCCTTGTCTTTTTAGCCTAATATTTCATATTAATATTTATAATTTTATATAAAAAATTTAAATGATTTTTAATTACTAGGCTAAACAAGCCAATTCAAATAAAAGTTAGATCAAAACCTAATCCTTTTTTATATGAACGAGAGTTTAGTTGTTTAGATATATCCCAGTTATTATTATTATTATTAATAGTTCAACTAATTATTCAATATATAATTTCACTTTTAATCCATTTTTCTAAACTCTAGAAAATTGAGAAACTTTCATTTTCGACCCTCCAAATTTTAATTATTCAATATAACCCATTTTAACACCATTTTTTTAGCTTTGCCCTTAAATTTTTTAAATTTTATCTTGACCCAGCATAAAAATTTTGACATTATCCTTATAGTGTTATATATATATATATGTGAATGTAATAATTGATCATAATTATAATTATAATTGTAAGATACAAACAAAAATTATAGGAGAAAATGGAGAAATGTGGTTAGTGACCAAATTTTGTATTTATTTTGTTCATCGTATTATTGAAAAGCTTCTCCACCATGTTATCACTTCCCAATTTTTTAATTAAAAAGAAGAAGCTGCGTTGCCGATTTGGAATATATTTTATATATAACAGCCACCTCAAAGATAATTTATATAATGGTATATTTTTCCTATAATAATTGTATTTAAATTATTTTGCTATATATATATATGTATATATATATCTTTTGATAAGTTTATAATTTATTTTATTAAAAGTTTTATATGCTTATGTTTTTATGTTTTCTTAGTACGGTGTTCGGAGCGAAGATAGAAATCCTTTTAAATGTTCGAAATTAAATTTTAATTTTTACGATAATAAAATGTAATTTTATTATTTGAATAACTTATATATTTATAATTTTAAAAAGATTAAATTAAATTTTTATTATTTTAGGAGACCGAGTATAATTTTATTTTTATTAATTTAAAATTTTAAAAATTTAAAAGACCTAAATAGAAAAATCTTTATTTTAGGAGGACCCTCCTGAGTATGCTGATAGTGTAATTACTTTTTCTCAATATGTATACTAATGTTAAGCTTATTTTAAAGGTTTAATTATGAAATTCTCTCTTTACTTTATGAATAATTATTGATAAAATATATCAAATTGAACCATTAATTCTTTTATACACTTAAAAATAGTTGAACTGATAATTTTGTTAATTATTTACTTATGGATTTGATATTCTAATTTCGATGACAGGTTTAATAGAATTTTGAATAAAAAATAATGATAAATTAATATAAAGGGATTAACTTTTAATTTTCTTAAAATAAAAGGTACGAGATTTAAAATTATACCACCTTTATCCCACCTGTGTGCTATAAAATGTAATCAATCCGAAATGAATACAAAAATTTGCAGCTGAAAACGGCAGTAGCGAAGCAATAAATTTTCTGAAAAAATTTTGAGCTTGCAATGAATCGATTCAACTTAACCAGTTCATTATTTCTTCTTTCCGTTCTTTTAGTCGGCGATGTAGAATCTATCTCCAACAGCCACGGTGATGCAAGTTCCGATGATGCTGTCTCTAATTTCCGGCCAAGCCTCGCCATTGTCATCGGCATTCTCTGTGCCACGTTCGCTTTAACTCTCTCCCTAGTTGCCTGTACAAAATTCTGCCACCGTGGAACCACCGTCGACAGCGGTGATAACCTCCCTACAACTCTCCGTCGAACAAAATCTGGGTTCTCCGGGATCGACAAGAAAATCATAGAATCACTCCCTTTCTTCAAATTCTCATCGATCAAAGGATCGAAACAAGGACTCGAATGTTCGGTTTGCCTCTCGAAATTCGAAGATACCGAGGTTTTAAGATTGTTGCCGCAATGCAAACACGCATTTCACGTCGAATGTATCGACGAATGGCTTGAAAAACACTCGAGCTGCCCGCTTTGTCGCCGGAAAATCAACGCCGACGAGCCTACAATCTTAACGTACTCCAACAGCTTCCGGTTCTTAAGAAACGGCTCGAACTCAAACATGGAGCTCAAAGAAGACGGTAGGTCATCAAGATTTGAAACCAGAACAGCGGACATGGCCACCGACAACGGCGATGATCGGAGGGTGTTTCATAAACTCAACGTGGTTTTCAAGAACCGGTGGAGCAATTTAAGTTCTTCAGACATTGTTTTGTTGAACTCCGAAATGATTAACGATATGTCGAACGACATGATCGAAAACGAGAAAAAAATGAAGATTATTGAGGATGTAAAGATCAAAATCAGTTCGATCAATGAAACCAATACAGTTTCAGGTCCTGTTGTTGCTTCGACATCATCATCAAGGATTGTTAATGAAGGTGAAAGAAGATCAATGTCGGACATTACTGTTTTATCGAGGTCTCGAGATGTGATTACGAGGAACAGAACATGTGAGCCGCCGCCACCGTCGCGGTCTTCGTCGTTATCGGAGAATTATACGAACGAGGAAACAATAAGGCGACAATGGTGGTCGATTGCTAGAAGAACAATTCAATGGTTTTCTAACAGAGAATTAAGGCCTCAAAAATCTCGAATTCAGCCAATTTAATTTTTTTTTCTTTTTGGTTCTTTTTCTTGGTAATTAGTGCACCTTATGTTATAAATTTTTTTCTTAATTTCTTTTTCATTATTTTTTGAAATTCAGTCAAATTCTTGAGAATATTATTATATATATAATAAATTCGGAGGAAAATTCGCATACTAATATAAGATAGAGATTCGATTTGAGTTTTTGAAAAAAGTTCAATGTAATTATTGGAAGTTCTCAAACTAGACCTGATCATAATCCGAGTCATTTGCTTAGGTCTGAAGGTTAATGAAGGGTTTGAAAAAAAATATAGGCTCCAAAAGTAGGTTTTGACAAAAAATAAAACCCATTTTTTAAACGAGTCAAGTCTTGATAAGATTTTATGGCATAGACCTAGCTCGAATGTGCCTAAATTTTATTTTTCTGCTGTTGTTTTCTTGCCATTTTGCTATTGCATTATTATTGTTTGAATATTGTACTAACTCTTGTTTTATTGTAAATTTTGTTACTATTTTAAAGGCATTTGCTTATTAAGTTGCAACTATCTTAGTGTTATTTAAGTATAAATTTTTTAAATATATTTTTAATTTATTGGGAAACATTTATTTTAATGCTTTTAATGTATTTGATGTATTATATTTTTAATTTTTATTTTTATATAAAAAGATTAATACTGACAAGCTAGGTCGATTTTAGGTTGAACATTTTTATCTGGATCGGGCTTGAGCAAAAATTTATGTCCATTTTTCAAACTGAACAGAGTCCTAGAACACAAGACTAAATTTTTGCATCAATTCAATCCGAGATTTATCTCAAACCCAAAAATTATAATTATTTAAGTTGATTTAATAAATTAAATAAATTGAATTATTTAATTTAAAAATTTATGTTTAATTTATTATTTGGAATTGAATTAGATTTTGATCATTCGCAACTGCCACACACTCGGACAATAAAAAAGGAAAAGAAAAGAGAGAAACGTTACAGATACAGACAGTCACTGGCAGGGGACATTTTCTTTGTTTAACATCACAGACCCAAAGTTTAAAGGAGACAAAGAACTGGTTTTATGTTTTTATTTCTTTAGAAACATAAACAATTATATTATTATTATTATTATTATTATTATTATTATTAATTCACTATTTAACTTTTAAATTATACTTGTGCTTTTTTTATCTTGATAATTAAATTTTGGGTAAAATATAAAAATATTCACTTTTATTTATCTCTAATTATATTTTAGTTACTTATATTTAAGATGTTATGCTTTAGTCACTAACGTTATAATTTTGTTACAAAATGGTCACTTTATTGTAGAGGTGTTCATGGGCCGGGCAGCCCGACGGCCCGCCCGAAATATGAGAGGGTTTGGGTAAAAATATAGGCCCGAAATATGGGCTTGGGCAAAAAACGAGGCCCGATTAAAAAACGGGCCGGGCCTCGGGCACTACTTTTTTGACCTGGGCCCGGCCCGAATAATAAATATTTTTATTTTTTTAATTTTAAAATACTTTTTTTAAATTTTTTTAATTTTAAAATTTTTTTAAATTTTTTTAAAATACTTTTTTTAATTTTAAAATATTTTTAAAATACTTTTTTTAATTTTTATTTTAATTTTTAAAATAAATTTTTGGTATTTATTTAAAAAACGGGCCGAGTCCGGCTTATGAATTTTTTTCGGGCGGGCTGGCAAAATTCTAGGCCCATATTTCTGGCAAGCCGCCCGCCTAGGACCCAGTCGAAACTTTTTCTGTGTTCGACCAAACCCGCCCGCCCATGAACACCTCTACTTTATTGTTAAACTCTGTTACCTCCTTAGCGGCAGTCTAAATGGGTTTTTAAATGTCAACTTAAATGTCCAGTTGCTAAACTGAAAATAACGTAGGACCGTCGTCAGGGAGGTAACAAAACTTAACGATAGAGTGACCACTTTGTAACAAGATGATAATGTAAGTGGCTAAAACATAGACATAAATAACTAAAATATAATGTGAAGCAAATAAAAGTGACTATTTTTTATAGTTTACCCGTAATTTTTTTTTGTTTTAATTATAATTTTCTTCCAAGTTTATCCGGAAATAGTTACCAACGAAAAATGACACGTCACGTTATCAAAACCAAACCAAGTGCCATTGAACATCCTCAGAATGCTGCCGGAAATGGGACAAAAAAGACAGTTTCCGGTGACGGAAAGGAGTGGTGATATTATAGAAAGGCCTCTCAATAATTTTGTCATAATATTATTTTTTGATTGAATGGTTTGATTTTACAGTTTTCATTGACTTTTGGAATCACTGCAACGTCAATGACTTTTTTTCTTTTTCCTTTATTTAAAAATAAAAAATTAATTAGACGGATAAGTGAATCAATTCATACATTAAAAGGAGTGGATTTAAATTTTAGTAATTTCACAATTGAATTATAATTCATTTAATGAGTTATATTAATTAACTTGATCATTAAAATAATAATATAAATGAATTATTTGTGATCTTTCAATTGAGTTGATGGTAAGCACGTAGTTGAAAATATTTTTGGAGGACTAAATTAAATTATATAATTTAAGATAATAAAATGTAATTTTATTATTTTAATAATCTATATTTTATAATTTTAAATGATTAAATCAAAATTTTATCATTTTAGGGGCCAAAATGCAATCTTACCATTATTAATTTAAAATTTTATAAATTATAAAAAGGGTCTAAATGAAAATTTTTCTATTTTAAGAGGGCAGAGGCTCCTACCAGTTGATGGGTAATACCAACTCAATCAACCATTTAAATAATAGTACAGTTATATACATTAGACTTAAAATTTTACATAAAATAAGAGGATTAGGCAACATTTAGTCTTAAAACGTAGCAACAGTTGTTGTCCTTGTGATGATGTGATACTCTGAAGTTGTACCACATCATTATTTAAACTTTCATCACACCATCATGTCATCTTATGAACCAAAACTGATAAAAATTTTCAACTATTAGAACTAATGTGAAAAAAAGCTCAGGGATTAAATTGAAAAATTACCAAGTTCAAGGACTAAATGTTATTTTAACCCTAAAATAATTTTTTTAGCCGACCAAAAACTAAAGGCTGAGAAACAAACTTGCGCAAGAGCCGAGCCAAGCCGAGCCCATAATCATATTGTTGTTCTGTTTTTCTTTTTCCTATCCATTAATGGAAAAAATAGATAAGGATTTAAAGGCTAAAGCCCAACCTTTCATTTCCCTCTCTTCCATTTCTGATGAATAGCAAGCAATAGGCTTTTCTCTTGTACTCATTTTCATTTAGTTCACTTCTGAAAATTTTCCCCAGAAAGCTTTATCTCTTTTTTTTTTAAAAAAGGTACAGTTTTTGCTTGTAATATGACAATGGCTCATTGATTTTTGAAGTTTCTATATGTTCTTCATCGAATTTCTAATGTTCGGTTGTTCATATTTTCTCAGGTTGTTGCTTCTCTTTGACTGAAACCATGAATTTTTTTATTGTATTTTTGGTAATGAATTTGTTGTTCTTGTTTATTGAATTGGAAGTGAAATGTTGGGTCTTGGTGTTCTTTTAAGTGAAAATCCTACTACTGTAGCAGTGAACAATGTGATGAAAAAAACCCGATTATCGAACTCAAAGTTTAACTCAATTGGTTCATGCAGCTACCTTGAGATGGATTTTGATAAGAACCCTTTTATGTTAAGCACCATTTGGTTAATTTTCACCTTTTAAGTGTTACATTGGTTCATTATGCACTTTAGTTGAAGCACCCTTATCCGCTACTCATGTCCGACTCATATTTGGATATGATACGAGGGTAGAACAGTCCAAGGTTTCGAGCTCGAGTAATGCAGGCTAGAATAACTAGATGAAAGATGCTATCTATGTGTTGTGGTTCTAAAGTCCAAACTGTTATACACTTGCAACCTACTATACCTTGAGTTGAACATGAAATTTTGATTTGCATAACAAATTTAATCACCATATTTATGCCTGTGATTGTAATTTTCTGTTTTCTGGGGTATTAATCGAAGATATTAACTGTATTGGTTCCGGTATGTTGGTGCTCGTATATTGTGTGCCGTATTGAAAACTTTGGAAATTTATGTGTTTTGAGTGCATTGTTCATGTTCTTGCAGGTGAAGATACAGATGAAGCACTTATTTTAGTGCAGATTGTACTTCGATTTTCGCCACTATGACTCCTGTGATCCCGTGTTCTACTAGCAATACTACGCTTATTCTCGGTGCTGCCTGTTCGGTAAGGAAGAACACTAGTTTAACGAGATGCAGTTCCTCAAGGAGACACACAAGATATGCTCTACCCTCACATAGATTTATCCTACCTTTGTCAACCCGCGTTACATCATTTCCACAATACAGAACAGGGTATGCTTTGAATGGAAAACCAGGAACCTGTATATCTGCAACTGGGACTGATGTAGCAGTGGAGCAATCTGATTCTCCCGTAGATGCAGTTGAAACAAGTGAAAAATCAGATTCAAATGATGCACCAACACAGTCCAAACGAACGAGATCTGTAAGGAAAAGTGAGATGCCGCCTGTTAAGGACGAGGAGCTTATTCCTGGTGCAATGTTTACCGGGAAAGTAAGATCAATCCAACCATTTGGTGCTTTTGTTGATTTCGGGGCTTTCACGGATGGACTGGTGCATGTTTCTAGGCTAAGTGATAGCTTTGTTAAGGATGTTGCGAGTGTTGTTTCAGTTGGACAAGAGGTAAAGGTGAGGTTAGTTGAAGTAAACACCGAGAGTGGGAGGATATCGCTTTCAATGCGTGAAAATGATGATGC
Source organism: Gossypium raimondii (assembly GCF_025698545.1). Lineage (NCBI taxonomy): Eukaryota > Viridiplantae > Streptophyta > Magnoliopsida > Malvales > Malvaceae > Gossypium > Gossypium raimondii. Next base: position 55,332,460 of record NC_068577.1, on the reverse strand, counting down.
TAGTAAACGGCAACCACAAAAAGACAGTCCTTCCGGGACTGACAGGGCCAGGCCAGCTAGGAAGAATGCTTCAAGGCCTGGCCAGAAAAAGGAGCCGATGAAAAGCTCAAAATTTGTCAAGGGACAAGACCTAGATGGAACGGTTAAGAATTTAACTCGGTCAGGTGCTTTCATATCACTTCCCGAGGGGGAAGAAGGATTCTTGCCTACATCGGAAGAATCTGATGATGGACTTATGAGCATGATGGGAGGGCCATCATTGCAGGTTGGCCAAGAAGTCAAAGTACGTGTGTTGCGCATCACACGAGGACAAGTAACCTTGACGATGAAGAAAGAAGAGGACAATGACAACTTGGACTCGCAGCTCAGCCAAGGTGTGGTGTACACTGCAACGAATCCCTTCATGCTAGCTTTCCATAATAACAAGGAGATTGCTGCGTTTTTGGATCAGAGAGAAAAGCCGGAGAAAATTGAGGTTCAAACGGTGTCTGACGCTACCGCAGCAGGTGAACTGGTTGAAAAGGAAACGGATACTGTTGCCAATATCGCAAACAAGGAGGAAACCACGGATAAGGAAACAGAGGAGAGTTTTGAAGTTTCATCTCCTGAAAGTAGCGCAGAAGTTCCACTAGTAGATGTGGTGGAAAGCGATGAAACTTTGGGATCATCCGGAGAAATAGTCGATCAAGTTACAACTTCAGAAAGTTCAGTTGTTGGTGAAGATTCCGATGCAAAGGATGAAGTAAAAGTAGAAACACCCATGACGGAGGATAAAATCCAGTCTGCCACATCAGTTCAAGATGATGAAGTTGGAGCTATTCCCAAGGAAAATGGCAGTGTTGGCAGCACGTATGTACAACCCGATGTTCCTGATTTGAAAGATGTTGAAGGTAGATATCCACGACACTGCTAGCAAACCTATATTTGGAGAATTTCATTCAGCATGTTCGTAACACTGCACCAAAATGATGACAGAAACTGAATATCTGTGATTCTGCATATAATAAACAAAGGCATTAATATTATCTAAATACATAGATACATACATACATGCCTGCATACATGCAATATGTTCATGACTCTGCACCCATATGATGATTGGAAACTAAATGTCTGTGGTTCTGCATATAATATGCATACAATAAGCAAAGGCATTACTATTATCCAAATACATTGATACATAGAAACGTGAGTGCGTGCAAGCATATTACATACATACATTCTTTATGTTAATGACTCTGCAGCAAAATGATGATTGGAAACTGAATATCTGTGATTCTGTTTATATTATGCATGTTATAAACAAAGGCATTATTATCATCCAAATACATAGATGCATAATGCATACTTAAATATTATATGTTCGTAACTCTACACCAAAATGATTATTGGAAACTGAATATCCGTGATTTCTGCATTAATAAACAAAGGCATTACTATTATCCAAATACATATATACATACATACCATATGATCATAACTCTGCACCAAAATGATGATTTGGAAACTGAATATATGTGAATCTGCATATCATAATTCATATGCATATAATAAACAAAGGCATTACTATTATCCAAATACATAGATATTTACATGCCTGCATACATGCATGCATATAATAAACAAAGGCATTACTGGTGTGTACAATGTAAGATCCATCAGAGGGTCATATCCCCATTACTATTCAGACCTGGATCTGTCTTAGAACTTTGTAATTCTTATTGCCGGTTTTTGCTCAGATACTGCGGAAGACAATGTAAGCTCTGATCCATCTCAAGAATTAGCTGATGATCAGATTAAGTCTTCTGTAAGTGAAGCGATTGAAGAAGCTGAGAACAAAGTTGAGAATACTGAGGATGAAGTGCCGATGGAATCACCAGAAACTCTGTCTGCCTTGGAAGTTGAAGAGGTAGAACCTCCACCTCAAAAGAATGACGAGGTTACCAATTCAAATGGCTCTACCCCGAAGGAAAATGTGATTACAGGTTTATACTTCATCCATTTTGGCAGTTGTTTCTACCTATTAAAAGCTAAATGAAGTACCCATGTCTGATGCATATCTAAATGAAGTACGAGGATATGAACCTCTGAATACATGAAAAAACATAAAAGAAAATATCCAAATCTGAGTAACATAGACTCCATCTTGATATGCGTTGAAATTATGCTCTCTTTTTTATATTTGAACCCCTAAAACTCGTATTTTATATTCCTTTTTCATGATATTTAAAATTTTGTGTTCTATTTATGCAGCAACCGTATCACCAGCTCTTGTAAAGCATCTCCGTGAAGAAACAGGAGCAGGAATGATGGATTGTAAGAAAGCACTCTTGGAGACCGGAGGAGATATTGTTAAAGCGCAAGAGTTTCTTCGCAAGAAAGGCTTGGCAGGTGCAGATAAAAAAGCCAGTCGAGTCACAGCTGAAGGAAGAATAGGTTCTTACATTCACGATAGTAGAATCGGTGTCCTAGTAGAGGTTAACTGTGAGACGGATTTTGTCTCCCGAGGTGACATCTTTAAGGAGCTTGTCGATGATCTAGCCATGCAGGTTGCTGCCAGTTCTCAAGTACAATATCTTGTTCCTGAAGATGTTCCCGAGGAGATTGTAAATAAGGAAAGAGAAATAGAGATGCAAAAGGAAGATCTCTTATCGAAACCGGAACAGATTAGATCTAAGATTGTTAAAGGACGAATAAGGAAGAGGCTTGAAGAATTGGCTTTACTCGAGCAGCCCTACATTAAGAACGATAAGTTAGTAGTGAAAGATTGGGTGAAGCAGACTATTGCTACCATTGGAGAAAATATAAAAGTGAAAAGATTTGTGAGGTTCAATCTCGGAGAGGGACTTGAGAAGAAAAGCCAGGATTTTGCTGCCGAAGTGGCTGCCCAAACTGCAGCAAAGCCAGTTTCTACTGTCAGAAAAGAACAACCGGCTTCCTTGGAAGCCAAGGAAACTGATCAGAAGTAAGTAAATATTTCCCATGTTTCGTAATAATACAAACTCATTATGGTCACGTTTTTATGAACTAAACACGGCACTTCGTAGTTTATAGGCTTGAGAATGATAAACCATTTATTTTAGTTGGACAATGCTGAAATGAAGAACTCATTTGTCTTCTACAGACCTGCAGTAGCAGTCTCGGCCGCACTTGTTAAACAACTACGTGAAGAAACAGGTGCTGGGATGATGGACTGCAAGAAAGCTCTGTCCGAAACCAGGGGTGACCTTGAGAAAGCTCAGGAATACCTTAGAATGAAAGGCCTTTCAACTGCGGACAAGAAATCCAGCCGCCTTGCTGCTGAAGGCAGAATTGGTTCCTACATTCACGACTCTCGGATCGGTGTACTAATTGAAGTCAATTGCGAGACTGACTTTGTTGGTAGAAGCGAAAAATTCAAAGAGTTGGTCGATGATCTAGCAATGCAAGTCGTGGCCTGTCCACAGGTGCAGTTCGTATCCATCGAAGACATCCCAGTGAGTACGGTAAGCAAAGAAAAAGAGCTCGAGATGCAAAGAGAAGACCTCGCATCAAAACCGGAGAACATTAGAGAGAAAATCGTCGAAGGGAGGGTATCAAAGCGGCTTGGAGAGCTTGCCCTTTTGGAACAACCATACATCAAGGACGACAGCGTGTTGATTAAAGACTTGGTAAAGCAAACCGTTGCTGCAATCGGAGAGAACATAAAAGTCCGAAGGTTCGTTCGGTTTACTCTCGGAGAGACGGTTGAAGATACTAAAACCGGAACAGAAGCATGAGACCAGGGGGGGGAAATGTAAGCGTAAGAATGAACTTCCAATGATATGAATGGGAAATATTTTTGAGTAATGGAGGTGATTGAGAACTAATTTTGAACTTAGAGAAAAATAAATTTGATTCTTTATTTGATTAAACAACTTCTGATTTTGTAGGATATCAGCAGTTTATCTTTTTCCAGTTTATTTTTGCAACATTAAAATACTGAACAAATCTAAATAAAAATATTTAAAATATTAATAAAAATTAATATTCATTATTCAAAAATTAATAAAAATATTAAAAATACATTTTATATTAATATTCATGTGTTTTATAATTAAACTTAAATCTAAAAATAGATTATTATTATTAAAAATGAATTTAAGCCCGGCCAAGTTGGGTGTGCCCAAGACATAAAATCTTTGTCCAAATTTGACTCATGAATAAATCTACTTACCAAGAAAGATTTACTCGACAACGACAAGCCCATTACTTTAGTCATATGAGCCTAACAACCAATCAAGTTGCATTAAATGTATCTATCACTTCTGTTGCCCATGTAATGCGATTTTTTTTATAATATCATCTCGTAAGAAGTCAATAACAGACCTTCTCCCTCCTATAAGAGTGAATTTGCTTCGATTTAATAAGTTTTTTCGAATTTTTCAAGCCATTTATAATAATTTAGTTTGCTTCAATTCTAGATTTTTTAAATATTGATTTTGGTTTCTTTTGATTTTATTTCAACAAAATGACTTTATTTTATGGCTTTTAAACATTATTTGATAAAGCTCCAAAAATTTTCAATAATATTTCTAAAATTTAATAATTTTAAGTAAATAAAAATAATAACTTTTATATAGTATTTTCCTAAACATAATTTTTATATTTTTAAGTTATTTCACTATTTTAAATATAAATTATTTAATTTTACATTATAAAAATTAAAATCAATTATGAATTAAATAAAAATAAATTTTAGTTATGTTCAAATGATCACGAATTTTTATTTTGTATTTCAAAAATCATCCAAATACCATGATTCAAACCAACATCAATTTCTCGAATTTTTTCTAGGCAAACTCTCCTAAAATATTGAAGAGAGGAATGGTAACCACCATGCTATTAAACTTAGTCTAGAGTAGACATGTTTAAGGGTCGGGTTACCCACCCAAACTTAACGACCCGTCTAAAATTTGAGAGGTTGCATTGCTGAAAGAGAAGATAATTGCTCAAAGTAACTTTAAAGGCTAAAAAGTCAATCATTTTTAATCGTTAAAAGAATATTTATAGGAGAGATCATCTTGTCCACTAACACGACATGACAAGTTATTATTAAAGAAGTTGCTATCATGCAATATGTGAAGAACGTGCACTATGAGCCCATTCTATTATGCATTTGATGGGTGCGAAATTGTTATACTCTTTGAAAGTATGTTCACACCTAAAAAGTAAATATATATGCCTTTCAAGAGAGAGCAAAAGGTTGATGCTCCTTTGATTATGACGGATAATCCAACATGACATCTCTTCATTGTCTTCAAGCAGAGCCAATGGGAGAGTCAACGTTGTTTGTGCTACTAACATGTGCTCAAGTGGCATAGAAATATAATATTATCATTATACTAGTGATTAGTCAACTAACGAAATTAAATTTTTTTAATATAATATATAATAATTATATTGATAAAGTCAATTGTTAGAACTTAAATTATTAAAATATTAATTATACAAAGAAAAATTATAAAAATAGGTTAAATTTTAAACAGTAGAAATGATTTTTTTATAGATTTATTATTTCTGCGATTTTTTCCTTTGGTCGTTGGTTGTATCTTTGGATAATATTAGTTGACGATGAAGCCCTTAAACCTAACTAAAAACCTAATTAATAAGCCCTTAAACCTAACTAAAACCTAATTAATACGCTAACTCTTTTATTATAAAATAATTGGAATAATGTAGATGCGATTAAATTCTATAAAAAGTCTCTAGAGTTTTTATTATAATATAATATTTTATTTATTTTAATTTGTACTCATTTAAAAACATAAAAAAGAAAGAATTTTTTTAATTAATCTCATTATAGGCAGGGCGAAATCAGAAATTTTTTTAGGGTCGAAATTGTAATTTTACGATGACAAAATGTAATTTTACCATTTTAATAGTCTATATTTTTATAATTTTTAAAGGATTAAATCAAATTTTTATATTTTTAAAGGAGGCCAAAGTGTAATTTCATCTATAATAATTTAAATTTTAAAAACTTTAAAAGGCCTAAATAGAAATTTTCCATTTTAGGGGGGGGACGGGCCTTACCAGCCCCCTTAATTTCGCCCCTAATTATAGGTTCTGGTCATATTTGCTCTTTTTAATAATGTCTAGAATTACCTATAGTCTCTCCCTAACCCATAAATAGGAGGATAACCCGTTTCAACGCACTCAAACCCACGTTCTCCTGTATTAACAATAATACCTACAATATTCATTCAATAATAAAATATCAAAAATATACATATAATACACCACATTTTTTTTCTATTTTTTGTTAAGGTGCTTGCTTTTTTTTTTTTTTTGGGAAAAGAAACCATTGATATTGAGTTTTGTCTCCTTTATTCTTGTGACAATGTTGATTAATAATAGATTTAAAAAAACAAACAAACTAAATCTCCAAATTTTTATATATTTTAAATTTTTATGTTATAGTCTTTTATAGAAAAAAAAATTCCTACCTAATGGAACACAAGATATTAAGCGGCGTAATCTACCATTAAATTTAAATAAACGCATTGTTCGCGAGTCATCATTAGTATCCTCTCAAGATTATTTCTTAACTTTGAAAGGATTTTAAGAGCATGTTTCGATACTTAAATTGAAAAAACTGTAATTATTGAAGAGTTTTGTGCATCAATATATTCGAACTCGTGACTTCTAGGATATAAAAATCATGTGAGCAAATATGATACCATACGAACTAGTCTAGATGTCTTTGGACTCTTTTTAAAATCGAAAGACAAAAGTTTGAGAATGTGTGGTTCATGACATGCAAACAAAACAATATATTCATGTTATCAACTCAATAATCTAATATTATTGAATAATATTTTAAACTAAATCAACCTAATTTCCTAACACCATTATTTAAAATCTCACCCATAAATAAATTTAGAAGCTAGACCCGATCAAGAGCTGGGCCACCCGTCTAGACTTGAAGGTCTGTTTGAAAAATGAGAGGATTTGGATAAAAATATAGGCCCTAAAAATAGATTTGAACAAAAATACGGCCCGTTTTCTAAACGGGCCGAGCCTCGAGTAGGATTTTTTTGTCTAGACTGTTTTGCTACCATTTTGCTATTGTTTTACTTTCATTTCGTTATTATATTGCTATTATTGTTATTGTTATTGTTATTGTTTATATAATTTATAACTCTTATTTTATTGTTAATTTTACTACTGGTTTAGATGTATTTTCCTACTAAGTTGTAACTATCTTAGTGTTATTTAAGTATAAAAACTAAATATTTATTTTAATGTATTTGATGTATTATATTTTTTAAAATTATTTTTATATAAAAATAATAATCTAAAAAAAGTTAATACAAGCGGGCCAGGTTCAGGTTTAATATTTTTAATCTGTGACGAGCTTGACCAGAATTTTAAGTCCATTTTTTGAACCAAATCCGAATCTAAAATTTTGCATCGACATAGACCAACCTATGATCAGGTATATTTAAATCCATTTTATGACTCTCTTGAACTACATTTTGTTTACTGTAATTAATGAAAAAAAAAAAAACAGAATACATTTTCATTAACTAAATAGGATAAAGAGTGAACAGAAGCAAGCATCTTAATGGTAAGCAAATCAAAGTATGATATATGTATTTGTCAATTAAAGCAAAGAATTAAATCTTATTAATCATCATCCAAGACACATTACTTTCCAAATTTGGTGACCTCATAAAATTATCCACCAACTTGCCAATAATATAAATTTTATTATTATATATTTTAAATTAATATTGTATAATTAAAAAAAATATCGTTGGCTTAAAAACCAGATACTTTCCCCGGTTTTAATTTTGTTACCAAGAGGCAAAAATGCAGACCGGTCGTTTCTCGTTACTTGAAAACCGGAATGGCATGAATTATGAACTTCCTTCAAAATTTTATTTTCTTAAATGAAATTCAAATTTCAGAATTTTTTAATTACAATTTGACACCAAGTGGATGAACTTTTTTTTGTTTTATTGTAAATATAGCTAATTAATTTTTATTTAAATTATTTAATGAAATAAGTCAAATTTAATTTTGGTAAGAAAATGCCGGCAATAATTACTAAAAAGTAATATTGAAAATGAGTTATCATTTACAAAATTACGACTTTAATTTAATTATTTTTAGTGGTTATAATTTTTAATCTTAATTTTTACTCATCATTAAACGATAACGTTAAATTTATTAAATTAAGTTATTTTCAAAATCGATGTGGCAAGTATATTATCATATGCTTTATGTCATATCAACTTATTGTTTTATATATTATTTGTTAAAATTCAATTAATAAATTAGCAACTGTTATTGACGTTAAGACCGAAATTTCAAAATTCAAAAGTATAGTGACTTACAATAATCCAATTGAAGAATATGAATTAAATCTACAACTGTACACATAGTTCAAGACTAAAAATTTATTTTGACTAAACGAATTTAACAACTATTGTTTGTGTTTTAACTAAAATTCCTGAATTTAAAAAATACATGAACTAAAATTGATCAAATTAGTTACGATTACTCTCTTTAAAATTGAAATTGACATATTTTATTAAGCAATCTTACATTTACTGTGAAGTATGCCTCGCATTTCAGCATAAACAATGTGTGACGTTGCAACGAGAAGGAGCTCTTCGTCCTGACGACGCGGCCATACTTCGTCACGACGAGAAGAAAGCCACGTTGCAACATGGCAATGTGTTCCTCAATTTTCTCGTCTTTACTTCTTTCAGTTAAACATTATTTTCGTTTCCCACTTAAACATTGATTACTGTAAATTATTTTAATATATTTTACCTGTAAATTTAAACTATAAATAGGCCTTCTACAACTCTAGAAATAATAACCCATAACACGTTTAAATATTAGCTTTTATAAGCTTTTAGGAAATTTTGTGTTTACGTTTTGAGTATTCTTATTTATGGATTCAGATGTTTAGTTTTTTTATCTCAATCTTTGTATTCTTCGTTTTTGCTGATTTAGTGAAGTTATCTTTACCCGTATTTTTATCCTCTTCAGAGGAGTTTTTCCACGTAAAAATTTGTATATTCAATTTTTTTTTAATTTTCCGTTATTTTTCTTGTTCGTTGCATGCTCGGGTTTATCCCCAACTTTTTCTAGTAGATTAAAAAAAAATTGTATTTACTACCTTTAAAAATATTGTATTAAATATATATATTTTTTGAACAATCTCATCTCATTATAGGTTCTGATCATATATGCTCTTTTTGATATAATATTTAAAACTACCTATAGCCCCAACCCAACCCATAAATAAGAGGATAATGCGTTTCAACGCACTCAAACTCACGCCCTCCTACATTGATAACAATACATATACTAATGAATTAAAACTCAATCGACTACTAAATATATATTTTTACACATGCTTGAAGAAAAATCCACCGAAAATTATATATAAATCGGAATGGATAATTATAAATAACAAGAGGTCGGATAATAATTTAGTTAACGTCAAATTCATGAAAAAACCTTTATAATAATGCAAATTGTCCTATTATGTTTTTGTATTAATTAGTATTTGTTATTTTATATTATGCTTATTCTATTTAGAAAACCATATATTGTTCAGAAAGGTTTGTTTTTCAAGATAAATATTAATTTTATACATAACTTTTAGTTTAATGTATAATTTAGTACATGAATTTAGTTTTGGTTTAACTGTACATATTTAAATAAATAAATATTTTTATTTTTATATTAAATTAATATAATTATTTATGTATGCAATATATCAATATAAAATTATATTACTTCAATAATATTGTTAATATTTTGTGAAAATTAAACACATGGTGATTTGATAGATATTAATTGATATTTTTTTATAATTTAATAAATATCATACTTTTTCTCCTTTTTGTCTTACTTAATTGTAAAAGATTATGCTATTTAAAAAAATTAAAATATATATGTCACATCATTATAATTATTTAGATAAAATTAACGAAAAGTATTTGGCTTTAAGAATAAAAACACATATTTCAAAATAAAAAATAAAAAAGAATTATAGTAAAAAAACTAAATGCATAAAAAAACATAGTACAAAGAACAAACATATTATATAAAATTTGATAAAGTTAAAACCCAAAATGTCACCCGTGAATGTAATATGAAATAAAAATATTTTTTTAAAAATGAAATAAAAAATAATTAAAGTATAATGTCTACGAGAAAATACGAATGCAACTATAATAAAACTTGTATAATATAAGTTATTACATTATATGTATAATAATATTAATTTATTAATTTATTAAATGTTTTAAATATAATTATAAAACGAGAAAAATAAGTGGATATATTGAAAAAAGATGTCAAGAATGGGGAGATTCTGCACGTGCAAATCAGCCGAAACCGAACAGCTGTCTTACCTTGGAACTCCCAGAACTAAAGGGTCATTATCGTAATTTTAATCAAATATAATGTCCATTTTCCCAATTTCTCACATTTAAATATCTTCGTTCATTCTTACATCCGCCTCCAAGGTCGAGACAAGATTTATTTATTTTTCTCTCAAATAATAACAAAATTAATTTTTATTTATAATTATCAAAAAATAAATAAAAATCTCTTTCTTTGCTTTTCTCAAGATAGCTGCTGCTTTATTGCTGAAGTTGAACGCTATATATAAAAATTCAAAAAAAACATTTGTTTGTTTGTGTTCTTTAAAGTTTTCGTTTGATTTCGTGATTGCGGATTTTTAGTCATTGTTGCGATGGGGAAAGTAGCGGTGGGTGCGGCGGCCGTGTGTGCCGCGGCCGTGTGTGCCGCGGCGGCGTTGGTGGTACATCACCGGATGAAGAGTTCGGGGAAGTGGGCCCAGGCTCAATCTATACTGAAAGATTTCGAGGAAAAGTGCGGCACGCCGATTTCGAAGCTGAAACAGGTGGCGGATGCTATGACCGTCGAGATGCACGCCGGGCTCGCATCGGAAGGCGGGAGCAAGCTTAAAATGATCATCAGCTACGTCGATAATCTCCCCACTGGGTAAATCAACTAATCAACTCAATGAACTAACCATTTTTTTCCGCAATACAAAATTTAGCTTCCAATACTTTCGGAATGGTCTTTTTCCCTTTTAAATGTTTCGATCGATTGCTTAAATATAGTCCGTTGATTCAAAAATGTAGAAGAGTTTGATTCGTGATTGAAATTCAACTAAATTAGGATTAAGAAGCCTAGAGATCACTGGGGTTTTTTTAGTGTTTTAATTAAGTTAGTTCGAATCGACATTTTGGATTCCACTTATGAATTTTAGGAATTTCATGTGTCAGATCTTATTCGAAATTTTGCATAATATTTTATATTACATTAGATTTTACAAAATTAATTCAAATATATGATATAAAATTTTACAAAATTAAGAAATTGTAATTAAATATCTATAAGAATATTTATAAAATTAAAATGTATGTTATGAATTCTTATAAATTAAGAAATTTTAATTTAAAATAAACAAAAATGGTTATGAAAGTTTTTTTTTCTTAGCATCATCACTTAGCTAACTGTTCAATCTTATTTACCTTATCCACCTTTTGCTTTCATTTCATAAATAATTTATGTTTTAATATGTTGCTTACTATCTAAACCTTAGCTACTTCTTTTTGGCTTTTTGAGTATATTTTTTCAAGTAATGGATACGGGTATTTGCTTGGAAGGGGTATATTCAATTTTTTTTAGAAAAATATTTTTCATGTATTTAGAGGGCCTTTGGATGTCATTTCCCCGTACCCGTATCCAAAAATGAAGAGTCGAATAACATAGATTATTGGTCATTGTTTATAAATGCTTCAAGAAAAATTCTCTTGCCAATACTTCATTATATGTTGACTTTGTCTTATCATAAGTTGGATATGGCATGTGGGAAGCTAGTCCTCAATTGTGAAAGAATTCGTTTCAAGAGAATGATCAGTAAATTCGGATCCGGCTTGCCAAAGATTCAAGTTCTCTGAATTCTTGCATTGGTAGCAAGCTTAACTAAGCATATTTGTTGTATTTTTCATCTTTAACTTTCCAGTGATGAGAAAGGGCTGTTTTATGCGCTTGACCTCGGTGGCACCAATTTCCGTGTGCTACGTGTACACTTGGGTGGTAAAGAACACCGTGTCGTTAAGCAGGAATTCGAGGAAGTATCGATTCCTCCTCATTTGATGACCGGATCTTCTGACGTGAGACCCTTATCCATCCAGATTATTGATTTTAATCCGGCCTATATTTCTTCTTTTCTCTGAAATTGTCTCTATGATGTGATTGCAGGCATTATTTGATTATATTGCCGAAGCTCTTGCAAAATTTGTTGCTACAGAAAGTGAAGGTTTACATTTTTCACCCGATAGACAAAGGGAGCTGGGGTTTACGTTCTCATTTCCTGTTCGGCAAACATCGATATCCTCTGGGAATCTTATAAAATGGACAAAGGGCTTCTCGATTGAAGAAGCAGTTAATTCTAGTAACCTTTACTCCTATATTGCAGTCTGAAATAGTAGTTTGTTATGTGTTCATGTTTGGGGGATGTTAGGATTTCATCCGTGCTGTCATTATTCTAATTTTTTCTTTAATGTTGAAACCATGCGGACTTTGGTTTTCCACTTTTCCCCGTCCTAGGAGTCTTAATATTTTGTGCATATGGGCTATGTTTAGACCATAGAACTAAGATATGTTCATGATGTGTTCAGGTAAGTCCATTAGAACCTGGCCTGGCATGTACATCTCGGATTAAATTTATAGACATTTAACTTTTTTATGAACAATCTGATCGAGGACAAGTTCTTCATATAGATGTTCCAGAAAGCATACAAGTGATATTCGGTTATTGATATTGCAATGACTTTCTTCTATATGTTATAACTTTTGGAGGTTGCATCATACGATCTTAGTGTTTCTCCTCGCTGGTACGTGTAGGTTGGTCAAGATGTTGTTGGAGAATTGACTAAAGCCATGGAAAGGATTGGCCTCGACATGCGTGTGACAGCTTTGGTGAGTCTAATTTGTTTCTACCGTTGGGTGTAGTAGTGCGTTGCTTTTCTCATTTTTTTCCTGCTTGGGTAATGTTTTTAGTTCGTATTCCAAATTCTTTTGTGGATTTTGTAGGTCAATGACACAATTGGCACATTGGCTGGTGGAAGATATAACAACCCAGATGTTGTTGCTGCTGTGATATTGGGTACAGGCACCAATGCAGCTTATGTAGAGCGTGCTCATGCAATTCCCAAATGGCACGGTCTTCTACCTAAGTCTGGGGACATGGTAGCGATGTTCTATGCTTCTGTTAATTGGCAACCAAACCATTACTATATGTTGAGTTCTGAAACCTGTTCCTCATTTTTTCAGGTTATCAACATGGAGTGGGGTAACTTCCGGTCTTCTCACCTTCCAATATCAGAATATGACCAAGCACTGGATACTGAGAGCTTAAACCCTGGAGAACAGGTCACTTTCTTCATCCCCGAGTTTCTAGTTCCCACTTATTAATTTTTTAAACGATAGATGTTAACTCTATTAACTACTGTTTCCAGATTTTCGAGAAATTGATTTCTGGTATGTATTTGGGAGAGGTTGTACGTAGAGTTCTGTACAAGATGGCCGATGAAGCCGCATTTTTTGGTGATACTATTCCGGAAAAACTGAAAATTCCTTTCATACTAAGGTATGTCTTTAATATGCTCCCCAGTTAAAATTCACTCAGTGTGCCATACTGTAATGTAATTTTTCTCTGTATCTTATTTTGCAATGTGACTTAGATTTGTTTCACTGAAAATAGCTCCAGAATATGATTTTTAATTTTTTTAAAATCTTTTTACATGTTAAATTAAAATTTTGTTATTAATATAATAATGTTTTTCTCGATTCAAGTTACTTTTTATTTAAAAATCACTTTACTTGCATGAAAGTTCTTTTCCCAGAATTGTCTTACCCCTTTCGATTTAAAATATATATATGTCTCGTTTCTGGTTGACCAAACTATTTTCCGTGAATTAGACATGGGAAAATGCGGAAAACATTTCCTGTAAGTAATTTCCTACAGAACACACCCACCTTGAATACATGAAGCTTACAATCTCTTCTCAAATGTGAGCCTTTGTACTTGGAAGGATAATAAGATGTGGATCCTTAACCCGAGACAATCTAAGTCTGATATAATCCGATTTGGTTAATGATTTGTTTGGTTACTGAATTTTAGGCAACTTATATGTATCGGACCATGTTACGTGTTTAAGCATGTTCATTCCATAAGATAATTGTTTTTCGAACATGTAGTTTAGCAGTCTTTGATTTTTGGGTGTGATCAGAAATCGGAGATCGGTTAACATTTATCTGTTGATTCTGCAGAACTCCTCACATGTCCGCAATGCATCAGGACACATCTCCGGATCTCAAAATTGTGGCGACAAAACTAAAGGATATCTTAGAGGTAGAATATGTTAGATATGTTTATTGTACAAATACGGGATTTCCTATATATCACGCTTTTAATAGGTTTTTTCTCGTATTGTTATCTTTTTGTCGTTTTTATTTCAGATATCGAATACCTCCCTGAAAATGAGAAAAGTTATTGTTGAGCTATGTGACATTGTTGCAACTCGTGGTGCCCGACTATCGGCTGCGGGAATTGCCGGCATCCTCAAGAAAATCGGAAGAGACACATTGAAAGATGGTGAAAAGCAAAAGTCGGTTGTGTCTCTAGACGGTGGATTGTACGAACACTACACCAAATTCCGTACCTGCATGGAGAACACCCTCACCGAGTTGCTAGGAGAAGAAGTCTCCGAAAACATCATTATCGAACATTCCAACGATGGTTCCGGCATCGGGGCAGCCCTCCTAGCGGCTTCTCACTCACAATACATCGGAATTGACGAATCCTGAAGATCATTGAACTTAAAAAGTAAAACATCGTAGATCGAAGAATCGAACTATTGTGATTTTTGTATATTTTTCAGCTGTTGCGAACTAGAGTTCGTGCTCGCAAATCGTTTTTAAGTTATGGTCAATCCGGAGTGTATAATCAGGTAATGGATCAAATGTAACGAGTGTCTGCTTGTAGCCGCTGGAAGCTTCATCGCTGCAACTTGTCACTCGGCTCGATCCGTTCACGTTCACGGTGTTTGAGGATCAATTCCGTAACACCGATGTATAAGTACCCGTCGATGGTAGTTCGATAAGGGTATGTAAAACTCCAATTTCGAGTTGTTGATCTTTGCACATCGAGAATAAAAAGTCATCTTACGGTTCAAATGCCTATTATTTTGTTTGAATTGTTTTGCAAAATTGGTTTTTCAAGTTAGAAAATTTTAATTTATGGTTTTCAAATTATAAAATTGTCATTCATATAAAATATAAAATATAAAATATAAAATATAAATATGATTTTTATATGTTTAAATTCAGTTTTATAAATAATTTATATTTTTAGTATTATATATAAATAAGTTATATTAATTATGTAATAAGTATTTCAAATTTATTTTTCATATATAGATGATATTAAGGATGAGTTAATATAGATTATTTATTAATTTATATTATAATTTAGGTTGAATATTTATTAATATTAAAATATTAACAACATTACATTGTGGTAATAATTATATTTTATTTATTATTTTTATATAATATTTAAAACTACTTATAATTTTTTTCTTCAAACTCATATTTATTTTATCACTTGGTTTTTTTTCCAATAATATAAAAAAATTTCCAAACTAATACCTTTTTTTTAACACATTTAAAATTGATTTTCTTATCTTATTATCTTTCAATCGTGGATTGTATGGGATCTGTGATTCCACGCCATCCATATCTCTTTCAATAAAGAATGACAAATCATATTTTTCTTCTAATTTTAGCATTTTCAATTGGATTTGAATGTTTTTAGGAGAAAAAAAGCTAAAAATCAAGAAAAAAATCTAATTTGTCATTCTCCTATTGAAAAGGATATAGATGATGTGAAATTATAGTTTCATACAATCATTTCTCATTATCTTTCGACCATCAATCATTTTATTAGTAAATCATCATTTATCAAATCAACTCAAAAGTTAATAAAGAAAAATCAATTTTCAGAAAAAATTTTGAGGTGAATATAATTTGTTTCTTAAATTTGTTCGAAAGTATTTAATTGTTTTTACTTAATTAGTATCTGAATTTGTATTTCGTCAACTAAGTTGATATCTTTACACTAACACCGCTAATTTGTGCATCCGACAGACCTAAAATAAAAATTAAAAATATTTTAAAATATAAATTAATTTTAAAAGCATAATTTTTTAATAGTTTTAAGTACCGACAATGTACTTTTGGACAAATTCAGATACCAAGTAAAAAAGTTCAAGTAGCAATTAGATACTTTTGAACACGTTAAGAGTACACTACATATTAACTTTTTAAATTTTTATGTAATACCAAATCAGCTCAAATAAATTTTTTTTCAATTTTTAATTGGGTAAACTCACCATTAGTCACTAAATTATGGGTAAAATTTCATTTTGGTCACTAAACTATTCAAAAGTTTTTATTCAAGTAATTGAGTTGTTAAGCTTTTTTTAAGAAAAAAGTTATACTAGCAAGCTTCAAGCGATGATTTGATGACATGTACAGTGGATTAACACCCATCAAAGAGTAATAGAACATACCTTAGTTCCAAGTCAATCAGATAGTCAGTGTCAGAAATGAAGAAAAAAGCTGTTTGAATTTTGATTCGTGGATTCGTGGCGTCCAAAGTTATTTCATGAAAAAAATTGAATTGTGAAAGAGAAGGGTGAATAGAGCTTTCAATTTGTAATTGGTGTAGGAGTATGAACAAAAAAAGCCATATATCATCGATTTTAATAGCTTAGTAGCTTAAATAAAAACTTTTAAATAGTTTAATTATCAATTTCTTTCTTCTTCTTTTTAGTTAAACGACCAGAACGAAAATTTATTTATAATTTGGTAACTAATGGTATAGTGTACCTTTTTAATTTTAGGGTTCTGGTTGAATCTTTCCCTTAGCTAATGTAATATTTAATGAGACGGATCAACTCAAGCCAAAATTAGCAATAAATGCCAATTTCAAGAAAAAAAAAGTAGAGATATAGGTCGAAATTTTGATTATTTAGGGAATTATGTCGTTTTTGGTGGAGTTGACAAAAAAGTGTGGGAAGAGTGCTTTTTGAAAAATGCTTTCTACAAAAAGCGTTTTTTATTACATATCAATTTCTTTGCTTAGACAGTCAAATGATAGTATTGTCATATTTGATTCTTAAGTTTGATTCCTCTTCTAATCATATTTTTATTTTTTATTTAATGTTATTTCAAATTTTTTAAAATTTTAATTAATAAATATATTGTTTTCAAATTTTTATTTTAATTCATCTTTTTAATCAATAACTCTTTTATTTATATAAATAAAATAATAAATATGTAATTATATAATAAAACATATATTATATATCATTATGTTAAAAATATTTTTAATTAATAATACCTTTAATTATTTAAATAAATTAATAAATATGTAATTATATAATTAACATATATATATTTTATATTTACCATTATGTTAAATATATTTTATTTTTAAAAATATCAACTAATTTTATATGTCAAATAATTATTTTTTCACCTACATGGTGGGTATGGTGATTTATAATATTATAAATTTAAATAATTATTTCAAACATCATTATTTTAGTAAATATAATTTTAGTAAATATAATTACTTAAAAAATGTTTGAAACAACGTGAAATGAAAAAAACAAAACAAATGTACTTGAGATAGGAATCAAACTTGGGATTTAAAGATAAAAGTAGTAATACTTAATCATTTGACCAAAGAATCTGGCATGTTAAAAGAAATCACTTTTTTTTGTAAAAATCGCTTTTGGTAGAAAATTGATTTTCCCACAACGCGATTTCGTCGCATTTACGAAAAATTAACCTATTTCCTTAAATAATCAAAATTTCAATCTATATTCTTAATTTTTAATGAAATCACCATATACTTTTAATTTTACCCAATTAAAACCCTAAATTTAAAATTTGAAAAAAATCGAATTGATTTGTTATTATTTTAAATTTTAAATTTAAAAAATCGATTTCTAAATAACCGATTTTACTTTTTTATTTTATCAACTTTTCAAATTGATTCATCATTCACCGATAAATGATTAATTGGTAGAGATAATAAAATATGAAAATTCAGTTTTTCAAAACTGATTTCCTCTCTATTGCAACAATGTGTACTAATTTAATAATTAATCTAAATGAAATATTATTATTTTTAAATTTTTATGTTTTTGGATAAATAAATCTCTTTAAAACGGATTATTAATCTTAACATTTTAAGAAATTTTTGTATTGAGTACTAAAATTTGAGATACAAGTAAATAAAACAATTTTCATGATAATATTGCCATTCGAATCATAAATATATGAATATGATAGATCAAAATATCTAACTTAGATTTACTTAAGAATATTCATGACTTTATTTTTTTATTTCAATTTAATGGTTCAAACCAATTTACAAATCAATCAATTCCAATTTCATCAACTATATCAATAACTTCACTAATGTTGTGGTAAAGGTATTTGATGTTTGCACAGATCAAGCTTTGAAACACACACTCCTCACTGTATAAAAAGAAATTGTGAACCACACTCTACATAGCTAACATGTTTCACTTTATGTATTTATTTATCAAAGCTAAACAAAAAAAAAAGAGAAAGAGAAAGAGAGAGAGTGGTGATAAAGAGACACACAAGGCTTCCTAACATCTCCCACTAAATTTACCAAGGAGAAATCAGGAAAAAGAAATAATATTTGGAAAAACAAAAGAAATAGATGTGTACCGTTTTGATGATTTTTTTTTTGTTTTATTTTAAATCAGCTCAATTTATGGAACCACTTGAATGTGTGGATTAATATGGTTTGCAGAACCAAGTTTTTTAATTTTATCTTTTTTTCACCGCATTGGATGGCGATTTCCTCTTGGGTTTTAAATCCACAACGATGACCGAAATATTATCACAACTGTTTCTTCCTATGGCTATTGCCGTGAGATTATCAGCTACCGCTTGTGCCGGTGAAACTCCATCATCAACTTCGCCCATCAATGCCCTCCGCCGTCGCCGTATTAGTAGGCGGCGAGCTACCTGCCCGGCCTCTTCATTTGACATTACATCCCATAACCCGTCGCTGGCTATTATTAAACACTCGTCGTCGTCAGTCCTGGTTGTGAAGGTAACCTCCGGCACTGGGATTACCCATGGCCTTAAATAGCGATCACCTATAACACACATATCCCATCACAAATATTAAGAACCTTAATGTTTTTTTATAGAAAGTGAATTCATGTAACAAATATATTAAAAAATTTTAATCATACCATATTCAAGTGTGAATGTTAGATACTTGTGTATATATATATATATTTAAGATTTTAAAATTATTTTATGTTACGGTGTAAGTAGACACAAATATATACTTTTATTGCCATCTACTGATACTAAATCCCACAGTAGGAATTGACAAATCCGCAAAATATATAAATACATAAATTCACGGATATACATATATTTAGATACATTCTATGGTTCATTCTCTATGGTAAAATTTCATATGCTAAAAGATCCTAAAAAGGAAACTTGGTTCATGTTGGCATCTCCATTTGAGACATAATAACATGCAAGTTTCATTTAGACACAAATTTACAAATACAATCAAATACGCACTTCAAAATGCTTGGTGTTGCAAATCCACCATGAAGCAATCCACAATTTATTTTAGATCCTCGTTTTTGCTAAAATACTATTTAGAAATAGATAGGATGCATATTATTACCCATTTAAGGCCCTAAGCGCATTTTGGTAATTACACCACTTATATGGCTTATAATGACCTTGAGCTTCCATGGAAGAATAAAGTAACCCCAGTTTTACACTTACAAGTTTCTATGCAGGTTTCAATTTATAAATTTAGAAGGGTCTATGAACTCTAATGCTTCGAAAACCAAAATCAACACCAACAATCTCCATATGCATAGTGATGCATATTACAGGATGCCTTGAACATATGATTGAAGAAAAAAGCAAAACAGGAATTTGGAAGGAAAGAAGAGAGATGTAGAGAAAAAAGGCGAACCTATTGCTCTGGACATTGCAAGAACTCCAAAGACCCTTGCACCATTCCAGTTTATGACCCTTCCTCCCTCACTTTCAATTCTCATGAGCTCGTCCTGTCGATCAGGCTGTAGTAAGCCGTAACAAAGATGGAAACTGAAAGTCTTTAATCTTATTTTACGAAACAAAACTTAGATGCACCACTACTGAACCTACGATTGATGAATGCAATAGATATATACACCATCAGCGTACAATATAGAGGAATTTCCATTGTTACCTTCTGATCAACAGTTAATGCAATCGTTTCGGTTCCACGGCAAAGCACCACCCTCGAATCACCACAATTGGATGTTATAATCTGGCAACCAGATAAGACTACAATCGCAGCAGTTGATCCCACCATTTCTGGTGCAACTGCTACAGTCACGACTTCACTGTCAGCCCTCTCGAAACTAGTGGATAATGCCACTTCCCATCTCCTTTGCCACCCACAGCTCTCATCCACTTCACGGTCCCATTCTTCTGCTATAACTCCGTGCATCCTCTCACCACAAAATTTAGCCACCTACAAATTATTGCTGAAGTTCGGTAAGTGGCATCATGGGTATCAAAGTAAAAAGGATTGTTAGAAATTCATATTCATGTTTTAAAGTGAGCATAAATTGATATTTTTTTACTATTAAACAAATTTAAATATAATAAACAATAGATTAAAATATAATTCATTTAACGGTATAGAGTTTAATATATCAAATTCTCCTTCGAAAATGTTATTATTAACAAAAATTTAACTCTATTATTGAAAACTTAATTTATTTACTAGACACTAATTAACCGAATAAACCAGTAATTTTATTCAGCTTGAAAAGGTTATTAATAATTACAAAAATCCTTTTCAATTTAAACTGATTTTTAATCAATAATTATTTGGTCCTACTGAAATAAAAATCTCCACAAATAAGTCTAACATGATATAATTTTTTTAATATTTTATTATACTCTTAAAAAATAACATCATTAACTTATATTCAACAAACCCCAATTAAAATATAATTTTTATTCCACTAACAGAGTATAGAATCATAATCCTTTCTTAAATCTTATTTTTTTATAAGATAATAAACCATTAACTTATATTCAACAAGCCCCAATCAAAATTTTATCTAGAACTGTTCAAAGGCAAAGTAAATTCTGTAAATTTGAAATTTCATCTGAAGTTTTGAAAGATATAATTAAAATATTAAACCCATATCAATTCATATTTTAATCATATGAAATAAAACAACGATAACCTATAATACTATAATATATATTAAGTTTGGTAATGTTTAAAATTTTAATAGAAAAATATTAGGATATTAAAATTTTAATTTAAAATAGCATAAGTTTTTAAAATTATAAAAGTAATGTAATTAAGCCTAAGTTTGAGTTAATTATTCATTGAGGATAAGCAAAAATTAAAATCCGTATTTTAGATTCCATCATGACTTAAACAAACAGTGTTGATATCACTCCAGCTCCAATCTAATTTAACCTAACTTATAAGCATTTCTACTCCCATAGCAACTAAAATGATTAAAATTCAAAGGTCATATCTAAACTAGATTTGTTCACCGACTATATCTTAATTTGATTGGGTTTTTTTTTTTAATCTATCAAAAGCTTAACAGGAACCAACTAGGTGGCCCCTGTTCTAGTGGTCTACTCAAAACCAAACAAACAAAACAAAATAAAAACCAATAAAAAAATAAAAGCTTGTTAATCGAAATTATATGAATGGGGCAATTGGCCTTGACTTATTTACACCTGCTAATGTATGAGATCTGCATTACGCAATAGTCAATACCCGTGACGATGAAAATAAGCCTTAATTGAACTTATAAAAAGAATTAAAAAAGGCGCCCATTTCGATGACATGTGTAAAGAATAATGAAAAAGGCGCTCTAAATGGAATTGACCACTAAGAAATCACAACGTGTCAAACAGATTTCATAAACAATTATTTATGTCCAATCATTGACCTAAAATATATTTTTGTTTATTTTAAAAATTAGAATTTCTATATTAAATTAGAAAAGGAAGAAGAATCTCAAAATAATTATTTTCCATGAAAACGGGAAAAGAGATTTTTTTTTCTTTTTTATTGAGCCAAGTGATTACTGATCTACCTTACTTTGATTTCTCCAAGACTTAAATTAGAGCAGTAAATTTTCTAGAGAGCCAAACGGGTTTTTTTAATAAGGAAGTAAATAAATTTCGGTAAGCAATTTGAATAGGGGAGATTTTGTTACCTGAGAACCACCATGGCCATCATAAACGCCGAAGAAATGGATAGGTGAGATTTCAAGGGAGGTTCTAGAACCAGGAGCCGTACAACCTCCCACGTGATCACATGTAAGAGACATGAACGCCGGTACAACGGCGACGGCATCTTCCATCTCTCGCTGTCTCCCGATCACCGAAGTGAACCCCCACGTCACTCCCTTGTTATTCCTCCCAACACATTTCTGCCTCGCCGTTACCGTCGCCTTTAACTCCTCGCATGCAGGCGCAGGCTCGAGCAGCCTCGGAACCACAGCATCCGCCGTTAAGATCTCACCGGAACTCCCGCTCGTTCCGGATATATCGCCGGAACTCGTCGCGCTCCTAGAATCAACCGCACTGAATACAGAGGACAGGCTTGAGCTGATTGAAGTCAGGTCCGGCTCGTGGAGTGAGTCAACTCGGTCTAATCGCTGTTCCTCTTCTTCAAGTAGGGGTTCCATGTGAGTGACAGAGGAAAGAAAAGAGGGTAACAAGAAAAGAAATAAGAGACATTGATGGGATAAAAAAAGATGATGGAACTGTATGGGAAATTCGACACGTGTGAAGAGATATTTTTTAAATATTTGCTATATTTTATCTTGATTAAATTAATTAGACAAAGTTAAAAGGAATTTGACTATATTTTTATGAAATAAATATTAAATTTATACGTAATTTTTAATTTAACGTGTAATTTAATATATCAAGTTTTTTAGGGTTTAAAATAAAATTGTATATTTTTACAATAATAAAAATATAATTTCGTTATTTTAATATCTATATCTTTATATTTTAAATGATTAAATTAATTTTTATTATTTTTAAGAGTCAAAGTATAATTTTACCTTATTTAAAGAGGTCTAAATGAAAATTTTTCATTTTAAAAATCGAACCCTACTCCGCCTCTGAATACGCCCTAATAACAAATATTACTCGTCTGAAAAGTTAAATTTGTCTGTACAAAATATTAAATAAGTAAATAAAATGTTAAGAATGAAATCTTATCGAATAACTATAAAATTCTTCAGCTTTACTTTGAAGAATTAGAGAAAACATTCATAATCTTTTACTTATATAATTTCTATGCGACCTTAAATTGGACAAAAGAAAATATTTTTAGAATTTCCATAATTCTATTTAAAAATTCTAAATTATTAAAATAAATATAAAAATTAAATTTCAAATACGAGTAAAATAGAAAAAATACATAATTAAACTATTTTAAATATAAAAATTTCTTTAAATATAAATTTTAATTTTACCATTTAATCGAGGTATTCTAAAATATACCAAGACAATTTAAGGGGGAAAAGAAAAGTATTGAATACGATTTACGAGTCGTATTCACTCGCTTTTTTGAGGTGACTCCACGTGTCTTTCTTTATTATCTCGATGCCACGCTGGTATTGCGGGACACTGGCACTGGTCCAGCAAACTATTGAGAAATTATAAGGTAGGTTAGGTTATGTCCTTATAGTGGACCCAAGCGGTTGTACTAACCATACTTTAAAACTGGCTACGTGGCCAGCATGAATAGATATTAGGGGCCTGCCTACCCATTAGATGGATTTAGAACTTTTTTTTACTTTTCTTTAAATAAAAAATTTTTAATTTTAAAATTATTCAAAAATTTTCATTTAAGTCATTTGAACAGTTCAAATTACTGTTGTGTAACATTCTCCCTTCATACCACCTGAACCAATTAGAACCTCTTATTTCATTTCCTTTTTAACACTCCAGATTTTTTCATAAAACATCTTCGAACGTCACAATTTTGCGAATCGAAATTCAAACATCTATCTTATCTAATCTCCAACACCGTCAGATTGACTTGTATCTAAGGCATATTCTTCTAGTCGCCAATATGTATTGATCCATTGTATCAATCGTTGAATCATCACTTGGAACTCACTAGTTGAATTGTAAAAAAAAAAAAAAAATCAACAGTCTAATAATTTAAATAAAAACTTTCAAAAAAATTTCAAGACAATTTATATCTTTTTAGCATTAAATACCCAAAACGTAAATTTACTAATAACTTAATGATCTTAGTGTAATTTACTCGGTTGCAAAATCATCCGAGTAAGGCCACGTCAAGCAATTAGATTTTGATTAATTCATTAAAATTCGTCTAATCTTGGTAATCTGTACTGTACGGTACTTTAAAAGAAATTAAGTAGAATTTGATGTTTCGAAACCAATTTAATTGAGGCATTATTTAAAAGGTTTTTACGCGATAGCTTCTTTTTTATTTCTTTCTAAAGTTAATATAATAACTAGACAAAAGTTGTGATTTAATTGAATATTATACATTAGATAAATTTGTTAATTGATTGGCTAAAAGGTTAAAATATATCATTGTATTTTTCATATATTTAAAATTTAGTCCTTACGTTTTTGTTTTTAGAAATTTAACTTTTTACTTTTTAGATTTTAAAATTAAGGTGAGATGGCAAGGATCTCTCCTACCTTATTCAGTGGTTGAGGATTCGATTCCCATCCTGAGTATAGAGCAGCTTTAAAACTCGTGGCCATCATCTACCGCTTAATGGGCCTATAGAATGCGAATGATTAATTACTGGATTCGTTCTAGTAGATATCTTAAGAAACAAAAAAATTATTTTCCTAAATTTAGGTTTATTGCAATGTTTTTTTTTTAGTTACATTATTCCCAAATGAGTATTTTTTTTTATTTCAAAATGTCACGATAGCCAATTTAACAAAAAAAAATAACAGTGCTTGCGATTGGACTTGAATTTTAAAATTGAAAAAAACTAAATTCCTAAAA
Organism: Gossypium raimondii; assembly: GCF_025698545.1. Taxonomy (NCBI): domain Eukaryota; kingdom Viridiplantae; phylum Streptophyta; class Magnoliopsida; order Malvales; family Malvaceae; genus Gossypium; species Gossypium raimondii. Next base: position 55,307,232 of record NC_068577.1, on the reverse strand, counting down.
ATAAAATACATGAACCTATTGCATATCTTAATCGTTAAAAGAACAGTGAAATTTGTTGCCACAATTTGGAAGTTGTGAGTTACGTGCTTAATTACTTAATATCTTTGGGTAAAATGATGAAAAATCTCGATTTAACTTTTATATTAAAAGTAATATCATTTTTTTTAACAATTTCATTATAGTTTCTGATCATATCTGCTTTTTTTTTTACACAATGCCTAGAACTATTCATAGTCTCTCCCCAACTCATAAAGAGGAGGATAATGCGCTTCAACGCACTTGAACCCACGTTCTCCTGCATTGACAACGAGGCCTATATCAATCGAGCTAATACTCAATCCACAAAATAATGTCATTAAATCCATTTGACTTTTGGTTTTTTATATAAAACAAATCAAGGCTAATAATAATAAACATAAAATATTATTTTTTTAAATATAAAAATATTCATTCTTTGTCTTTTTGTTTTGTTCGTATTGTATGCTTACGTAGGTTCCGAAGTGTTTGCTTTTTGTTTTTGTTGGTTGGTGATTGGGCAAAATCTTAATTCGATTTGGTTAATGATGAGACCTAATCCCATTTTAATGTTTTGATAATCAAACTATCTTCATTTATTAGTTGTAATACACTTGTTATTAATTTATTAATACCATTTTTATTTTTTTTCCTGAATTTTTTTCACGACAAATAATTAATATTGGGGACAGATAAAATGATTAAAAAATTTATGTTCAAAATCTTAACTGAGATCAAACTCGCATGGTGACTCTTATTTTTAGTCAAAATTTACATATAATTTCGGCCATTTGTGTCGGTGCTGCTGGTCTATGGTAGCTCATCAACTTCTCACCATCACTTTTCGCTTAATTTTTTTCTTTTACTTTCCTTCATCCTTCACCACCATGATCGCTTCTCCTCCGTTGGTCGGCCCCATTTTCCAACACGAGAGGGCCATGGTTGCTAGAACAATAAATTTAGTTTGGGGTTTTATCCCTTGCTGCCACATTTGAGGGAGGATTATTTAAGTTGACGAGGAAACCTGTTTCTCGAATCATTTATGACTGGATTTTTTTAAGTTCAAATCAACTCGTTTTATCCACATATGATCTAGAGAATTTAACATAATACGATGTTTTACAGGCTTTCAGAAAGGAGTAGATTGTCGGTGTTGGATCCAATACACCAATTTATATGATCCTTTCTAATGGTTGAGCACCCAATGATGTGGCTTTGTATCTCTGATGTCCGCATTCTTTTTAGTGTTATTTCCTAAGCTCAGAAGCTTTTATTTGATATGAATCAACTTTTAGTTAAGCGTTTTTTATTATTTTCTTTTGATATTGTGTTTAGACTTTATTTTCAATATAATAAAATCACTTTAAATAGAAAAATTATATTTATTCATACAATAATAGATTCAATTTGCTCTATTTAAAATTACGACATGATTTTTTTCCTCGTTTAGACGTTATTATTTCAATCTTATACTACCTCTTCTTTTCTTCTTTTATTCTTATACTAGTGTTTTTTTTGTAAATGTTCATGTCGGTTTAAGATTTATGTCTGGATTCGTAATTATCCTCTCTCAATAATATTGTCTCTAAAATTGAATAATGTATTTTATTATTGTACCCAATATTATTATACTATTTTTTTATGTTGCATGTCTTGCACGTAATTTTACATGTTTATTTTTTAATTTATTAATTTCATGTAAAGTGCAGAGAGGTAACAAAATATATATTTTCACAATTGAAGTATCAAATAAAAGATTTGATAAAATACAAAACTCAAATATTGCATTATCCCAATGGTTTTTTACCTAAATATTACAAAATAAAAAAAAAACCAAAATATGGTTGATGGAGGGTATGCAAAAGGCGGCACCAAAGGTGCCTTTCTCATAGGCGGCACAGGACTGAAATGTAATGATCTAAAGTTTCAAGGACCTGATATGCAAATGTACCATTTTTAATTTTGAAAGTGAATTGGTGCCGCCTGTGGGTGTGGCGGCATTAAAGTTGAAACGTTACTAATTGTCTTCTCGGCCCTTCTTATTTATTATTTTCTTTTTATTCCCCTTCAACTCACTTTTTTATTTAATAAACAAACTCTCAACCTATTTTTGTTGTTAAATAAGCTCTTAATCTATGATTTTTACTCATAAAAGCCCTTTATTTTATTATTAAAGTAAATATATTTTACCTAAAGTAAAGCTATTTAAAAAGTATAAACTAATTCGCATTTTATGTTTATGTGAATTTGATGAGAATAGTTTATTAAATAAAAAAAACTATGTTTATCAAAGGCTTATAGCTATAATAGTCCCTTAAGAAAAAACCAAAAAAAATTACTAAGCCCCTTGACTTAATTTGAACCCAGTTGAGCCCTAATCATTAACCTGAAAAATTAATTAAGCCCTTATATTAATAATTTTCACATTTCGTTACATTAACCATTAAAATCAATTAACGGACCAATTAGATGACGAAATATGACAGGCTATGATTTAATCTTTCATATCTCCGATAAAAATCATAAAAATATCTATCTATAATATATATAAAAGCAGAGTCTTGAAAAACTTTTGAACTCACAAAAATATCCTTTATTGTTAATTATATTACTAAACTACATTAGAATAATAATTTATTAATATTATTATATAATAATAAAAGTAATATTAATTAAAATAATAATATATTAATGTGAAATTAATTAATTTGGTCATATATTATAAAGGCTCTACTTAAAAAAACATAATATATTATTAATTAATAAAACTATAAATCTATAAAATTATTGAATATAATTGGATGAATTTAAAATAATAAGAATTCAAGTTTTTAATTAAATAAAATATTTTTATATAAATACTCTTTATAAATTTAAAAATAATTATAATTTAATAGAAATTGTGAGAATTATATATTTCAAAATAATTATAATTTACACTGCAATTATTATTAAAAATATTGTGCTAATTTTAAAATAGAATTGTTATTTAAATAGAACTCTAAGCATAAAATATAGGAAAAAGACAAAAAATTGTGATAATTATAATTATAATTTATTCTTATTAGTTAAAAATTTGACGATGCTACTTTTATTAAAGTAAAGTAGAGTTATTACTTAATTAGAATTCTAAGTATCTTAATTATCACTTAACTAAAATTATATTTAATTAAAAAATTAATAGAAATATCAAGCATGCTTTATTGAAAACCAAAAGTAATAATAAAACTGATCACCCATAAATGTAACCCAAATAGAAAAATAAATTATAATTATAAACTATTCTCATCAAATTTAGTAATTTTTTATATAATAAATTATTCTCATCAAATTCACATAAACATAAAATGCAAATTAGTTTATACTTTTTAAATAGCTTTACTTTAGGTAAAATACATTTACTTTAATAATAAAATAAAGGGCTTTTATGAGTAAAAATCATAAATTAAGAGCTTATTTAACTATAAAAATAGGTTGAGGGCTTGTTTATTAAATAAAAAAGTGAGTTGAAGGGGAATAAAAAGAAAATAATAAATAAGGAGGGCTTAGATGACAATTAGCCACGTTCCAACTTTAGTGCCGCCACACCCACAGGCGGCACCAATTCACTTTCAAAATTCAAAATGATACATTTGCATATTAGGTCCTTAAAACTTTATATCATTACATTTTAGCCCTGTGCTGCCTATGGGAAAGGCACCTTTGGTGCCGCCTTTTGCATACCCTCCATTAGCCATCTTTTTTCTTCTTTTTTTTTGTATTATTTTAGTAAATAAAAAAAATTATAATATTTTGGTATTTTTTTATTTTTTATTTTGTAATATTTTGGTAAAAAACCCTTGTCCCAAATACAAATATATTCTGTTTATTATAAAATTCTAATGGGCTGTTTTGAACCCATATCTATGCTAGAAATGTTTAGCCTTGGGCCAAACTTCAATCACCAAAAAAACTCACTTAGGCCACAAAGGCCTAAACCAGATCTCAAACTCTAATATTTTATCTAGGCGTGGCTTATCCTTTAAAATGTTACTGTATATTTCTTGGCCTTCTGCCCATGTGATCACATGCACAAACTTATCATGTGTTAGTCTTCTACACATGTCATGCACAAATTTATCTCGTATAATAATGTTGTTAAAGTAATCGATTGATTTGAAAAAAAAAAATTAAAGTATGGTCCGTTGGACAGTCAAGTCAACGATTTCTAACAATCGAAGGTATTGTTCTTCAGTAAGGATTTTGTCTTTTATATTCTATCGAGAATCAGTGTGCTGTGAGTGATTGCCCGAAGAGCTTCAGTCCACCAACTTGAGGCTTATTGAGGCCTTATAAGCCTCGAGTTGATGATTCAAGGCCCACCTAACTTAGGTAGCTCCATAATTATTCACGTGCCCTACACTGACACCAGAGGCGAAACTAGGGGGAGTTAGTAGGAGCCCCCGGACCCCCTAAAATGGAAAACTTTCCATTTAGGCCCTTTAAAATTTTTAAGATTTTAAATTAGTAAAAGTAAAATTACATTTTGGCCCCCCCTAAAAATATAAAAATTTGATTTAATCCTTTAAAAATTATAAAAATATAAGTTATTAAAATGGTGAAATTATATTTTTGCTATCGTAAAAATTACAATTTAATTTCGACCCCCTAAAAAATTTTCTAGTTTCACCCTTACCTAAAACTTTTATCGAGTATTGTAGGTAACACTAATTGGGATGCTCGTGGCTCCATGAACCAAGCCCCCCGAGCACATGTTTATAGTACGCTAGCTCTCGGCATATCATGGGAAACAAAACCCCGCTTGGGAACAATATATTCAGTTGTTAGGAACTGACCGACTATCTAATGAATGACACTTCGAAGACTTTTCCCAAATGAATCGATCCCTCAACACACACGTAATTTTGTTAAATTAATGTTTTAAATTTTTTATTAAATTCAAATCATTTCACTTAAAATTTTATATTACATAAAAATCATAATAACATAAAAGGTTTATTCTTTAGTTTGCAAATTGGACTAAAAAAAAAAGACTAAACCTAAACATATCCGAACAGAAATATCGTAGAAGTTGACGTTAAAAATATACAAATGAGAAGTCAAAAAGCGTCGAACCATTTACAGATGGTCAAATTTCGCCCACTCAAACGCAACCCTTTTATATATTAACTGCAAACCACACGATGCTTATGCTACAAACCATTTTCTTCATTCCTTTTACTTGTCTTAATATTTATCTCAAAACCAAATCCTCGAACAATAATCTCTGTTCTTTTTTTTTTGTTTGTTTGTTCATTTCCATGGACGGCGGATCAGCAAAGTACAACGTTGTCGTTTCAGGCAATAACGATATTGCTGTTCCTTTCGATCATCAATTCAACCTCGACGACGCTATGACAATGCCGGAAAACCTTCTGTCCAGGCATCAAGCGGTGGTCCGTTTGGTCTCCGATATGCCGGCGGTTAATCATGCGACCGGAAGTTGCTCGATCTGCATGGAGAGTTTGTCGGAATCCGAGGGAGGTGGTTCGAGGCAAGTATCGTGTGGCCATGTCTATCACCATGATTGTATTACCGATTGGCTTTTGAATGGCAATTCTTGCCCCCTTTGCCGTCATGAAATCTCTGGTTAATGATACCGTCATACATTTGAAGCATGTCCACTCAAGATTTTTTTAATTTTTTTATATTTATGTAATTGGTTAAGAGATTAATGCAAAATATATTTTCCGCTTATTCATTTGGTTTAATATAAATTATTGTGGACCAAGGAGGCTATAGATGATCTACATACACCTATTGGGACACCTCCAACATACCATTCAGAGTTACATATCAGAGGAACCCCTCAAGTCAATAGTTGAGAGGTCCTACTTCTTATTCATTATATCAGCCTCTGGGTGAGTTTGGGTGGGCGGTGCGTTTACCTGCGGTTAGTGTAAAAATAGCGGTGGCGGTGAGATTAGATACTGTAACGATACTGTAACGTGAGATAAAAAGTAAACTAAACACACCGCACCGCACCGCACCCAATCACCCATCCAAACCCACCCTCTATTTGTCATATCTTATATACGAGGTGACTGAAATTTTGAAACCACATCAATACCATCCTACCTAAATCTATATTAGCGGTAAAGTCTTGACATGTGACACTTCAAAATTGAGGCTAAGAGAATATAAAGCTCAAGAAAATATATAAGTCTCAACCTCTTAGTCACTTTCGACCTTACTTGGCAACTCTTCATCTTGTAATCTCAACCAAGTAATCTATAAACTATACAAGGACTTACATGAAAAGTTAATTTTTTTTTTTACTAATAAAATGATGGTTAAATTTCAACTATAATTCCTTTATTTTTATATTATATAATAATAGTTAAATTTTAGTTTTGGTCATTATATTACTTACATGATATGCATCTAGGTTAACTTTTATGATAATATAATAATGGTCAATTTTAATTTTGGATCTTATACTATGCTCAAATTTGAGATTTAATCTCCATACTTTAAATTTTGACATAATTTGGCAACTTAACTTTTACAATACCATTAGTTAGTCTAGATATTGTATTATAATTAAAATGTTGATGTGAATTTTAAGAATTGTTAAAGTTATTAAATTTTTTTGTTAAATTTAATTATTTAGATCCATTACAACTTCGCTTTTTATCACATGACTACCAACTAAGTATATATGTTTTTAATTTCAAAATGACACATCAGGTTACCAACGAATTTAATAGGAAAATCTCAACAATATAAACAGAAAAACATGAATTTCTAAATTCGAAAAATAAAATAAAAAACTAAATTATGGGGAAAATACATTCTTCACTTAAAATCACATGGTTTTACATTAAAAACAAAACCTTAGTTAGACCGACATGTTTTATGAGATATGCTATAATTTATATTAAATGGAAACGTACAAGTCTGAACAAGTATTTTGCATTAATCTCAAACAAGTATATATAATTATAATAAAAAATAATAAAAAATCTTGAGCGAACATGCTTCAAACGTATGATGGGTATCATTAGCCGCAGATTTCATGTCGGCAAATTGGGCAAGAATTGCTGTTGCCGTTCAAAAGCCAATCAGTAATACAATCATGGTGATACACATGGCCGCACAACACTCGCCTCGAACCATCTCCCTCGAATTCCGACAAACTCTCCATGCAAATCGAGCAACTTCCGGTCGCTTGTTTAACCGTCGGCATGTCGGAGACCAAACGGACGACCGTTTGATGCCTGGTCAGAAGGTTTTCCGGCATTGTCATAGCGTCGTCGAGGTCGAAATGGTGATCGAAAGGAACAGAAATATCGTTATTACCTGAAACGACAACGTTGCATTTAGCTGATCCGCCGTCCATGGAAATGACAAAAAAAGAAGAAGAAGAAGACAGAGATTACTGTTAGAAGATTGGTTTTAGAGATGAGATTAAGACAAGTAAAGCAATGAAGAAAATGCTTTGGAGTATATATAGGCATTGTGAATTGCAGTTAATGTTATAAGGTTGTGTTTAAGCGGGCGGAATTTGACTCTCTGTAAAAAGGTTCGATATTTTTTGACTCCTTTTTTTTTAATATATTAATTTCAACTTCCACGCGATTTCTGATTACTAAGTTTTTGTACTTTTCCAATTAATTTAAGTTATTTTTGTTTAATGGTGGATAAAAACAACATTCTGTCTTTAATATTTGGGTAAACTGCTAGAATAGTCATTTTTGTCTCTCTCAGGTTACATTTTAGTCATTTCTATTTGAAATATTACGTTTTAGTCACTTACGTAATTAACATGTTGTAACATTTTAGTCACTGAACCGTTAATTTTCGTTAACGGTGTAATAGTAAGCTGATGTGACATTTTCAATCATTATTTCAAACGAAAATTTTAGGTTAAATTATACAATTAGTCTCCATATTTTTTCGTTTTGAGCAAATTTTTTTTTATGTTTTTTAACTTTTTTTCCATTCTCTTTTGTTTATCCTTCTATTTTCCTCTATTCTCCATCTCTTTTAACATAAAAGAAAAAAATTAAATTACCTAAAAAATATACAAAGAGGGATCGTATTTTTAAATTCTCTTCAAATTTTCGATTTTCGACATCAAAACATTAAGTAACCAACTAGGTATCAATTTTGGGTGTTATGAGGGTGTTAATCCTTCCTCATATGTAATCGACTCTCGAACCCATATTCTTGAATTTTGTAGGCTAAAAATTATCGTTTTAGTAAAATCTAATCTTTTATTAAGATGATTAAATTTTGAGATGACCCGATTACACCTAATAAAAAGAATCGGTGGCTATTCCATTTTTATTTTTTTAAATAAAAAGCCGATTTTCAAAAAAGGATTTCGATAAATAACAATACTCATGACAATCGAGTTAAACTTAATTAACAACACAATAATTATTATATTTATGAAAACATTATGTAAGAATTAAAAGTGATTTAGGGTGGGTTTGGATGGGAGGTGCGTTTACCTGCGGTTAGTGTAAAAATAGCAATGAGATTAGATACTGTAGCGATACTGTAGCGTGAGACAAAAAGTAAGCTAAACGCACCGCACCGCACCCAACCGCCCATCCAGACCCAACCTTAACCTAAATTAAAGGAAAGCCGCCAACGCAATAATTAATTATAGTAGAATAGCCAGTCAACGAAACTATAGTCAATGGTCTTCTTTTTTTATTATTATTACGTGGAAATTAGACATTTATGGTTAACACAAGTATTCTCCACCTCCTCCACAAAATAAAATAACGTGGTTGACTGGAATTTGCAATGCGTTTCAGGAGCCGTTGAATTTTGAGTCTTTGGTCAACCATTTGGGAGTTTATCCGAATTCTTGTTGAGCTGAAAAAAGAGGATCCCGAAACGCCGCCGTTTGATTTCTAAAATACCTTTCGATATTTGGTTATTAATAATCAGTTTTATATTCTTATAGGAGGCGTATCTAGTACATTCGCATTGTATTTTTTTATTCCATAATTAGTTTTAAAAATTGAATATTTTATAGGACATTTGTCAACTTTTTAATAGTGGTGGAGCTAAAAAAAAAATTGGGGGAGGGACCGGAATTAAATTGTAAATTTTTATGAATGTAAAAATGTAATTTTACTATTTTAATAGTCTATATTTTTATACTTTTTAAAGAATTAAATCAAATTTTTATTATTTTTTGGGCGATCAAAGTACAATTTGACCATTATTAATTTAAAATTTTATAAATTATAAAGAGCCGAAAAATTTTTCATTTTAAGGGGTCGATCCCCTGCTAGCCCCCCTTAGCTCCGCCATTGCCTCTTAATCATGTTTATGGGATTTAAAAACTTTACTACCGGTATATCAAATAATTCTCATATATATATATTTGAATAATCTCATTATAGATTTTGATCATATCTACTCTCTTTTTTATACGATACCTAAAACTACCCATAACCCTTCCCCTACTAATAAATAGAAAGATAATACGCTTCAACGCATTTGAACCCACGTCCTCCTGCATTTACAACAATACTCATGCCAATCGAGATAAGACACATTCAACCCATTTTATATCATATTTAATGTTTAATATGTGTACTTGAAAAAGTTTAACTGTATTATTAACCTTGTTAATATTTCTAAATGTCAATTTAACAAATTTTAATAGAAAATTAGTAACGAATATAAAGATTGACAGCGTAAGTTAAATCTAATTATATAATAATAGATGAAGGGGAACCTTGAATATCTGTGGACCAGAATAAAAAAATGCGAAAATATTGGAATTTATATAATATAATTTATTAAAATATAAAAAATATAAATGTAATATATTTAAAAATAATAATATTGAAAAATATGTGAATTCCTTTTTGAGCCTACCTGTCCCATCATCTAATTCCATTTAATTGTTTTCATCCATAGTGGTCCCCTTTTTTTTATTGCCAAGTGGAAAAGATTGAAGTTTCCTATCCAAAAGAAAATTCCCACAGCTTAGGGTGGATTTGGATGGGCGATTGGGTGCGGTGCGATGCGATGCGATGCGTTTAACTTACTTTTTGTCTCACGCTACAGTATCTAATCTCACCGCCACCGCTATTTTTACATTAACCGCAGGTAAACGCACCGCCCATCCAAACTCACCCTTAATATTCAAAAGAATCGGTACTATTATGAATGAACTAAGTTATCATTAATCGAAGTTTTAAAATATTTAATCATAATTAATTAAAAGAATAATTAACTGGAATTTCATGTGATGGCACGATGATTAATCTAAGTTCGAATTGCACTAATTATATTTATTGTTCGAGTTTTATCCCGACATTATAATTTTAAAATAAAATAATTGAATCAAATTAATTTTGATTAATTTAAGGGTTTTTGAATTAATGGAAATTTTAAAGTATTTGAGCTAATTCCATTTAATTGTTTTCATCCGTAATGGTCTTTTTTTTTGTTGTTGCCAAGTATATTAGTTGAGTTGACAAGATTGAAGTTCTCAAGTCTTTATTCTAAGGACAAAGTTAATTTTTTAAGGGATCGAAATTAAATTGTAATTTTTACGATAGTAAAAATATAATTTTACTATTTTAATAGCCTATATCTTTATGATTTTTAAATGATTAAATAAAAAAATTATCATTTCAGAAGGCCAAAGTGTAATTTTACCTCCACTAATTTAAAATTTTAAAAAGCCTAATTTTTTGGGACCGGAACCCTTGACAAGCCCTCTAACTACGCCCCTGCTCTATCCAAAAGAAAATTCCCACAGCCTAGATATGAATATTCAAAATAGTCCATTGATGAATTAAGTTATCATTAATCGAATTAAATAAAAAAATAATTAATTGGATTGAATTAATTTAAGCGGTTTTTGAATTAATGGAAATTTCTAAATTTTTTGAGTTGTGAATTTTGTTTTGGGTATATCTTAATTTTTAAATTTCTAAATGTTTTAGCCCACATAACATTATCATATGACATATTACCATTAGATCTGTTCATGAGCCAGGTTGGATCGAAGGCCTATCCGAAAAGTGGGAAGGTTTGGGTAAAAGTATAGGTCTGAAAAATGGGATTGGACAAAAAATAAAGTCCATTTAGAAAACGAGCTAGGCCATAGCTCGGGCCCAGCCTGGCCCGAATATGCAACAACAAAAAAACTGTAATTTTTGTTGTTGCTTTTTACTGTTTTCTTTTGCTATTTTGTTGTTGTTGTTGTTTTTTTCACTATTTTGCTACAATTTCACTATTTTGTTGTTATTGTATAACTCTTGTTTTATTGTTAATTTTGTTACTATTTTAGAAGCATTTGCTTGTTAAGTTGCATCTATCTTAGTGTTATTTAAGTATACATATATATTTTTTAAAAAAGTTATTTTCAAATTGTTGAAAAATATTTATTTTAATGTTTTTAGTATTTTTTATGTATTGCATATTTTTTAAAATTTATATAAAATAATACAAAAAGATTAATACGGGCCGGGCCAAGTCCGAGTTTTAACATTTTTATTTGGGCCGAGCTTAGACAAAATTTTATGCCCATTTTTGGGCCAGGCCCGGGGCTAGCAAACAAGCCTAAAATTTTGTTTGGGCCCGACCTGAACCCAACTCGGCTCATGAGCATCTCTAATTACCATCTGTTTGTTGGGTCTATTTTATTGATATTAAAAACAAAATTACATGCCATATGTATGAAAATCATAAATTTAAAACACAAAAACATTAAATAATGAAATTTATGGTTTGAAACTATATACAATCGATAGAGGTAATAAAGTGTGCATAACAAAATTAAAATGTATAAAATTATGAAATCCCACCATATGCATGTTTTTATCATTTTTTTAAGTGAAAAAACTAAAATACTCTCGAATAATATTACTTATTTTAATTACAAAAACTCATTCATGTAATTTCTTAATCAAATCGACGCTCTGTTGATTAGTGATATCAAATCAATCAGAAAATTAACTATTAGTATGTATACAGTATAATATTTTTAACTTGATTGAACCTCATATGTTGGCCTGATGGCCAATGTGTTCATCGTTTCAAGTGTGGCCTAAGTTAGAGTCGTGTTAATCGCATTGCTGTTAAAACTTTACCTATATCTTGTAATTCATATATTATTAATTTTGATTAACTCAGTTAATTTTTATTAGAATCAAATTACTTAAATTATTATATTATTTATAAAAATATTTTAATAAGTTATAAACTATTAGAAATATTTTATTTTTGGGTAAACTCCAAAAATAGTCACTTTTGTTTACCTCAGATTACATTGTAGTCACTTATGTTTGAAATGTTACATTTTAGTCACTTATGTTATCGTTTTGTTACGAAGCGGTCACACTACCGTTAAAATCCGTTACCTCCCTAACGGAAGTCCTACGTGGCAATCCAAATGGGTTTTAAACGCCAACTTGGATGTCTAGATGTTGGGATGAACATAGGTTTTTAATTAAATAAAATTCAATTTGGACTGTCACGTAAGACATTCAAGTTGACAATTAAAATCCATTTGGACTGTCACGTAGGATTGCCTTTAGGGAAGTAACGGAGCTTAACGATAGAGTGATCACTTCATAACAAAACGAAAACGTAAGTGATTAAAACATAACATTTCAAACATAAGTGAATAAAATATAATTTGAGACAAACAAAAGTGACTATTTTTATAGTTTACCCTTTATTTTTTAAAATAACAAGTTCAATTCAATTTATTTAAGGAAAGAATAATATTTCTTTTTGAGGAAGGAAAGAACTTTAATAAGAATTAAATTAACAAATAATGGGCCATTAAAGATGGAATATCGCTTTTTCTCTCCCTTTTCCATTGAAAGCGGTCCACCGAACAGATAAATTGTCTTTTTCTTTTTTCTTTCTTTTCGGCCACGATGAAGCACAACTTCAGGATGGAATGGTAAAATTGCTGTAAGGTCCTTTAAAAGATTCTAAAATTTTAAATTAATATAATAATAAATTTCATTTTAATCCTCTCATAGTCAATTTTGATTCTAAAAATATTCTGCCTTAGCCTCTGCCTTTTGTTTAAATATTCGTATACTTGAGTTATTGTATACATTAATAAATTATATAATGCGGTTTTATTAAAAATTGTAAAAGGAAATATAAATGTATTATTATTTGTGTATTTTTTATTTTTATTTTTAAATTTACGAGCTATTGATCTGGTTACAGGTTAAAAGGAGACAGAAGTTTTCATTAATTTGGACAGACCTAAATTCATATTTAATAATATTTTTACTTTTAATTTTAAATATTAATATTATTTTAAATAATGAAACTAGAGTTGTTCATGGCCGGACCGGATGCTAACAAAATTTTAGGTCTGATTGCTAGGCCCGGACTTGACTCGGCCCAAACATGAGCCTCAATTTATGTCCAAGTCCGACCCGGATAAAATGTTATAACTCGGGTCCAGTCCGTATTAATTTTATCTTTTATATAAGAAAAATTAAAAATATAACACACCAAATACACTAAAAATATTAAAATAAATGTTTCTCAACAAATTGAAAATAAATTAAAAAAGTCTCTTTATACTTAAATAATGCTAAGATAAGTGCAACTTAACAATCAAATGTTTCTAAAATAGTAGCAAAATTAACAATAAAACAAGTGTTATACAATATCCAAACATTAACAAAAAATAATAGCAACGTAATAATAAAATGGTAGCAAAACAGGTGGAAAAACAGCAGCAAAAAACAACAGAATTTTTTTTATTGAAAATTTAAACCGGGTTAAAAACCTTACTTAAGGCCAAGCCTGTTTTCCAAAACGGGCCTTGGTTTTTTGCTCAAGTCCACTTTTCGGACGGATCTTTAGATCGAACCTAGCCATAAATATATTATTAAATCTGTTTTTACTACTTAAATAAATACATTAATTTTAAATGAATAATAATTAAAAATATTCTTTCAGGTCTAAAATAAGAGTAGAAAAGTACTAATTTAATCACGCAAATAACCAAGCATGCATCTTTTAGCATCTTATAAAAGTTGTTCTTTTTCTTGGGTCAACATAGCATCTTAAAAAGTTAACTGGAAAAGAGAAAACTTTTTAGCTAGCGATCATATATATAAAAGGTTATTATTTTTAAAATCTCTTTTATTTGTATAAAATTTTAATATATTAATAATTTTTATATAAAATTTAAAATATCTATATTTGATCCACATATATTCATTTAGTATTATAATATAATTTAAATACAATTTAAATTATTTATATTTATATAACTTTTAAATATTTACTAAAAGTTGGTTAGAATAATGATTAAAATTCCTCTTTGAATGATACAGTCATTTTCTTCTCTCTCAATATTATAAAGATAGCATGTTGTATTATATACGGGGTGAAATAATAAATTTTATTGGGGTGGAATTAAATTATATATAATTTTAATGTGTTATATTTTTATAATTTTAGATGATTAAATTAAATTGTATTATTTTGAGGGGTCAAAGTACAATTTTATCATTATTAATTTAAAATTTTATAAATTATAAAAGATTTAAATAAAAAATTTTCATTTTAGGAGGGTCGGAGCCCTGCTAGCCCCTCTTAGATCTGCCCTGATTTTATATTTTAATTATTTTTTGACAATTCACATATGTCAATGTAGATGAAAATATTTATGTAACAATTTTATATAAAAAAGTTGATATGAAAACATTCGAGTCTCATAATTTTCTCTTTGTGTATCTATTTTTCTATATCTATCAATTCAAATAGTTCAGAACCGTTTTATAATTTTTTAAAATTAAGGGACCAAAACATAAAATTGTTAAAATTTAGTGACCTCGGATGTATTTTGCACTAATAAGTATAAATAGGTATATAATAACCCATTTATGAATTATAATTTTTATTTATAACTAAAAATAATGAAAAAGAAAAAGAAAAGAAAGGTTCAGCCTTTTTTTTCTCTTCATGTGCAGTAATCATGTTCTATGAGTCTTTTTTTTGTTCCTTTATTTTCGTATTGTGTGTTCGGCATTTTCGGGACCCATATAAACTAAAAAACCTTTTTTTGTTTCGTGTCATGTTGTAGCTGCTGTAGCATTGTCGTGTTAGGGAAACGACACACCCAGAAAATTGTCTTTGGTCTTTCTGGATTCATCCCCTATAAATTAAATTAAATTCTCCTCTCGAATTTAGGAACTTGAGGCCTTTAACAATCGAAACAGCAAATTAAAGCTACGCCAAGCAAAAAATAAAAAGAAAAAGAAAAAAAAATGGAGAATCAGTGCCAGAATGGAACTGAAACTCTTCTCAAAGTGTCAACTCTCAATTGCATCGATCTTTCTAATCCTGATATTCATCAATCTGTCTCTTTACTAAAGCAGGTTTTTGTTTCCCTCTCAATATTTTTTTTCTGTTTTTATTGAATTTTTCATTGGGATTTAATTTTTTTTTTTGGTTATGGTTTTGAAGTTGGTTATATATATATATATATATATATATATATTGAAGATAAACCCAGAATTAATGTGTTGGAAATTTGGTGAATTTTTTAGGCTTGTTTAGATTGTGGGTTTTTTTACTTGATAAACCATGGGATAAGCCAGGAATTCATGGATGAAGTATTTGGTCAAAGCAAGAGCTTTTTTGAATTGCCATTAAATGAGAAAATGAAAGTTTTGAGGAATGAAAAACACAGAGGATACACCCCAGTGCTTGATGAGCTTCTTGACCCTGATAATCAAGTTCATGGTTAGCAATTCTTTCTTCTTACTGATTATATGCTATTTGAGAATCAAGTTGGTTCCTTTCGGAGAAGTTTTTGCGAATCCGTTGTACCCTTCAACGTGTCAATATTGTCCTTAAGTTCAGATGGAGTTTTGTCCCTTTATTCTGTCAAGAACTCGAGCCAGAGGCGGGTTTATAGAGTGAGAGCGCCTAGTTAGATCAGGCTGTACATGATGCACAGCAATCCATTTGCTATTGGTAGGGTTTGAACCCAAGCCTTGAATGGCATCAACGGGAATAAGTACCATCACTTGATCAACTCCGCCTCGCTTTCGACAGAGTCAAGGGACAAAGTTCCCCTTTACAGGACTATTTATATATATATTTGGTTTTCCTTTCATATTGATCATTAATGAAATAGTTCAACTAAAGTATTGAGCTTTTTTTTCGCTTGTGAGGTAGTAGGAGACTACAAAGAGGGGTATTACATAGGTGTGGAAGTACCCGAAGATGATCCTGAAGCGGAGAAGCCGTTTTACGGACCAAATGTTTGGCCTGAAGATGGTAACCATATTGGATTTTTGTTGATTGGTGTGTCTTGCAAGACGTGGTTTAAAGAAAAAATTTTCCTGATATTCTTGGGATATTTTTTTGGTTTTTGATTAGGTCTTTTGCCTGGATGGAGGCAAACTATGGAAAAATTCCATCACCAGGCATTGTAAGTTTATAAGCTAGTATGTTATTTAAGTAGCTATGTGTGATTTCGTGGTAACATGCGAGAAAATAAGCTAATAAGATTTTGTTTTTGTTTATAATGTGTAAACCAGGGAGGTGGCAAAAGCAGTTGCAAGAATCATAGCGCTTGCACTTGGCCTAGAGGTTGATTTTTTTGATAAGCCTGAGATGCTCGGGAAGCCTATTGCCACCTTGCGGTTACTACACTATGGAGGTGGTGGAAAGATCATGGGACTGCTCTTATTTTCATCTTGATGTATTTGCACGGTTGATTTTAACTCATTATATGAATTTCATATGCTTCTCAGGTCAAGTTTCTGATCCATCAAAAGGATTATATGGAGCTGGAGCACATTCTGATTACGGATTGATTACGCTTTTGGCAACAGATGATGTGATGGGTCTGCAAGTATGAACATTTTCCTTAACATGCGATTATATTACCTTTATTCTTCACATTTGACTAGTTAACAAAAAGTTTATTACGGTTTTTGGCAGATATGCAAAGATAAAGATGCAAAACCTCAGATATGGGAGTATGTAGCACCGGTAAAAGGGTTAGTTGCTAATGGCCTGCTGAGATTCAAGCTTTTTGGGTTACTTTGCTGATGACATGCTTAAAACTTTTCTTTTTTTTACAGAGCTTTTATAGTCAATCTTGGGGACATGCTCGAACGGTGGAGCAACTGTATATTCAAGTAAGCCACTTTCTGTGGTAAACTATATTATGATATATGACTCACATTATCGTCATGATAAGTGTAAATCCGTTATCCAAGGCCGCATCTCCATTGATCTAGAGCATATGCTGCTGTATTTTTCTTGGTTTCTTACTTTGTGACTAAATACTTGGTGTTCAAATGTACCCAGGTCCACTTTGCACCGAGTTTTGGGGAATGGTCAGGAGAGATATTCTGTAAGGCTCCTTACCTTCATTAACCCGATTTTTGTCATTCATGTTTTAAGAGCCATTGCTGCCTTTCCATGATTCATTATTGTCATGTCATTATATCAGGTTGCTTCAATATATATTCATCCGATCATAACTGCTATTTACGTATCAAGTCTGACTTTTGCGCTTGTTATATATCTATTTTTGATGTACTTATTTGTATTCAATCTGATGCTTTTCGATCTGATGTATGTCTTATATCGCTAGGTTCTTTATTCTTCTTGAAATACCCACATACGATGTATGTTGTATTAGAACATTGGTGTAGAGTTATAACCTCCAAATTCATATCTTTGTTGAGCACATGTATTTGACACTCGTATCGAAATCCGAGAAACATAGCGTATATCAACAGCATATGACATAACATATAACTATGGTTTATGTCTGTTGTTTCTGATTACAGATTGCATACTTTGTTGAGCCGAGTCATGACTGTCTTGTCGAATGTTTACCCACTTGCAAGTCCGAAAACAATCCTCCCAAGTAAGTGTTATTGTCAAAAGTGTTCTAATTATAGATAATATGGATTGAAGTCCATCTCAAAACTCTTGACTTTTCATTTTTCTTTACGTGCTTTCTTTAAGTACCCTTATCCGATGCCCTGTTCGAGAACAACCCCAGTCAAAGCAACATACCTTTAGATAATCTTGTATGGTCTGAATACCAACTCTAATCGAGCTGCTGCATGTATTCCTAACCAGGTTTCCACCGATCTATTGTGCAACGTACCTGAGCCAACGATACAAGGACACTCATGCTGAGTTAAGCGTATACGAGAAACATCAAACTTGAAGTCCTCCTGGATTATGTCTAGGTATAAGGTTACCTTATAATTTTCGTATCATAGGCTCATTATCAATTTCAAAATCTATTTTACCTAATATCAAACGTTAGAAAAATCTATTTTACTCAAAATGTATATGTATTACAATAACGGGTTATCATTCCTAATAAAAAGTTATTCACAGTTTTTCCATTTTTACTTGTTTTCGCTGCAAGTATCCATATCCGATATCTATATGCAACAAACATTCAAATTCTCAAGTTTAGGAATCAGAACCGGAGCTTGGTGTGGTTAAAATGCTGAATGAATGTACGTGATGAACTAGAATGACAATGGTGTTATGAGCCAACACTGATTTTCATATTGCCTCAAATGTTATGAAACAAATAAAGACTATAAAACAAGTAAAAATTGATGGTTACAAAAGCCCAAGAAAATTACAATTATTGTGGGATACATGTATACTTTCTGTAATTTTGTTAAACTAGTCCTGTTTCAGATTGTGAATCAGACCTAACTGCACAAATAAATGGGCTTTCGAGATTGTTACCGTTTTATTCAAGCACGACCTGAAAGCACAAGCGGGCCACTCTTTCTGGACAAGCATGTTTTTGAGCCCTTCCTCTTTGCTTCTTGAAAACTCAGTTCGATTTACAGGTTAATTTTCTAATTCGTCCGGTACATGTAACTTCTCGATGGCAGCCTGGTTAAAGAAAAAATATTGAAACACATCCTAGGTTTAAAGAGCAAAGGTTCATTTCTTTTTAGGGAGAAGCAATACTGAAAAGAAAGGAAAAACAAGATAAGAATAAAAGAAAGATCAAGTATAAGTAGATACCTTAATCGTAGCAACATCGGTTGCAGATGGCTTTAAATCCAAAGCAATACCGAAATGAAGCATGGCTTTTTCGTGCATGTTTTGTCGCTTATAGATTTTACCCATCAAAGCATATACACTGCTTTCACGAGGGGCATACTCTTTAAGTTCCTGTAGAACTTCAAGAGCTTCATCAAATTTCTCCAGACTCATCAGTATGTTAGCCTTTTGATACATCGGAAGCGGGTTTTTTCTGTCTGAAAAAATCGCGCAGTCCATTATCTTGATGGCATCTTCACTTCTCTGTAGAATGATTGATAGAAAAATTCAAAGAATTCCCAAGACAATACCATTCAAGTCAAGATATAAACAGTATGTAAAGTAGCTTGACCTTTAAGGCATGGAGAGCGGTTCCAAGATAAGACATTATAACAGAAGAACGTGGATTTATGTGGAAAGCAGTTCTAAAGTGATGCTCGGAAAACTCAAACTTCTCTTGGCGAAGAAAGATCATTCCTAGACCATACCAGGCATTGTAATGCCTTGAATCGATCTGAAGGGCATCCTGGTAGCTCTTGGTTCCATTCTCAAAATCCTCTAAAGCAACATACCTGCAGATGAAAATGTTCTGGGGGAACTTTTAATGAACAAATAAAGGATGAAGTGCGAATTAACAAGTTTAAAGTTAAAGGAAATTATCCATGTAAACATACTCATGACCACAAAGGGTGTGGGCATATGCAAATCTTGTATTCAGTTGCACAGATCGTTGGAAATTTTTCAGAGCTGTTTCGTGGTCTTTCTGCAAGCTGTTACAGTTTCCCATGGCACACCTGCAAGTTAATTCGAATATAAAAAACCGAACAAAAATATAGGTGATTATATTAACTCTCAAAGCTGCTCTCTAAACCCTCAAAGCAGCTACTAAACAAGGCAGATGGATAGAAATTAGTCTCAGGAAATAACAGCTTTTAGAAACTTGGGATAGTGAAATTGGTAATATTTACGAATTATTCAAGAAAGAGAATGCTAATGCCATTGCACTACTCAACGAAAAGTTAGATAAATCTACCATGATTGAGGAGCTAAGCGGTCAGTTGATATCAGTTCCCGCGCTAGGTAACTCAACTTCATATCTTCCTTTAAATGCTGCAAGAAGATAAAGACAGCTCTCAACAAAGAAATTTAGCCATAAAATTAGAGGGAAAATCAGTCAAAGTTTGAAAGAGACCACTTCCTATAAGACTTTCGCAAGCAGAAACCAGATAGAGTTCATCCTGATGAGTATAAATTAGTAAAGCAACAACATTTCAAGAAATGTAACATGTTACATAACTTTTCAAGGATCAAGGAAACTCACGTATAGAACAGTGGAGTAAATATCCATTCCTTCTAAACTGTAAGGAGACACTCGAAGGGAAAGACTAAATACCCGATCAGCTTCTAAGTAATCAACCAATTCGAAATGTGCTTTCCCAACCTGCGTCAGAAATTTTTGAAATATACTTCATAGTAACGAATTGTCAAAACATATGTAGGAGACTTGTGAAAACACCCAAGTCCTTCAGTTAACCAACAAAATTAAGTAAAAACTTTACTAAATTAGCCTACAACAAGTCTAAGTGGAAAGCATAAAATACGGAAAGCATGTCTCTCTCTGTGAAAGATTATTTAAAATCACAAGTCAAGACTGATTGATCAACCTGGTATGAGACAATCTAACATCAAGAGAGGAAGAAAACGGAGAATGTTGCACCAGAAGTGTTACCTGGGACAGCACCCAGCTTGTATTATAATGCCTAAGTGGAAGTGTTAGAAAGGTATTCAGTGCATCCTGTAGACCGAAGAATTATCAAAAGCATTGAGCATTGCCCCAGAGATCTGAAATATTACTGTTTCTTCAAGCTAAATGCATAGTTACCTGACACCTATACAGGCAAGAAAGCCTATAGCCTTCCCCAAGGGTTTTTATAAGGCCTAAAACTTCAGAAACGCCGCTGCTAACTTTTGATCTGCTAATAGCAACCCCACCAACTGGAACAGTAGGTCCATCTTGGTCAAGGGATCTAACATCACCAGGAGATGAACTTGAATTTGCTGATGCCAAATTTGCACAAATATCATCAAATATTTCAGCGCTTATCCCTAAACAATATCAGAATCAAAGTTTCTAGGCAGCAGAGCAGGTAAAAAAGGTAGCTAATGGGAAGAGGGATTTGTGTTTCCATTCATCAGAAGAAGAATAGCATTTTGGCTCGGTTCAATCAAATAACTATCACAATTAGGTTCCCAAAATGAACACATGAAAGAAATTAGCTTTCTTTCGTCATGCCCACGAATCATAAATCAACTAACAATCTCAATTTGGAACTTATTAGAGAATTTATAAAAAACTGAAGTAGCAGAATTCAGAGAACTACTGATGAATAAGAAGTTTTATAACCTTCTTCAATATTATCGTTCGCCAAATATTGAGAATTACGAACTGTCACAGTACGAAAAGCGACAGAACTCAACTTAGCTCCAAGGTATTTAGAAGAGCTAGTCCCATTTCCATCTACTCCTGTGGTATTTGCATTTGTGTCGACCCCAGCATCTCCAGCAAGTCTTGTACTTCGACGGGGACCAGATTCGGAGAATAGCCTCCCAGAAATCTAACAAAAAAGGATTAACAAACTACTTCAGTTATAGTACAAGGAAGTTTCATATTGTATAACATGTAAGCACAGGTATAATACCGAAGCACTGATTCCACTAACTGGACATGGACGTGCCAAACTATCAAAGTAATTAAAGATAACTGACACCTGTTCGAATAATTCCATGTATCAAAATTTTACTAAAAATTTATTTCATCCTACCCCAAAAGTTCTATAAAGAAAACCATGTTACACCACCAATGAGCATGATTCTGTTGATTACATAAATGATGGACAACATAGCTATATCCATACATTACTTATTCTTCGGTTTCTGATGGTCAAGAACCATGAAACCAATGGCATGCAAAATAACGGTTTCAACAAAGCTCTAAACGCCAAGAAGGATTAAAAAGAAATACTGCATTTATGAACACTTTTACCTTTCGTAATTTTCCTTCATCAACAAACTTTCTTCGAGGGGCTTGAACAAGAGAGTTCACCACTGACTTTGGAGAACCATCAGCATTAACTGTGTTGAGATTGGAACCATTTGGCTGTGCATTTCTACACAAAGGTGGTGGAACAACTCCTGACAACTACAACATACATAGAAATTCATGTTGGTTGCCCCTAATCAGACCCATACAACCCCACCCCCCAAAAAAAAAAAAAACCTAGCTAAGTAACCTCAAAGCATCTACCCTAAATTAACTAACCAATCAAAACATAGAACTCTACATAAAACATGATTCAGTATTTTGAATTTCACGCCACCTTACCTGTGAAGCCAATGGTGAAGGAGTATTATAAAGTGATATATTTGAAGGACCACCACCATTATGGGGCTGTGAAGCAGATATTGCTGCTCCATGATGATTACTGGGGATGTCTCTAAAGCTATTCACTTGTGTGTTTTTCAGTTGCCTAGGACTGACATCTTCTGAACTAAAGTTCAGGGAAGAAACCAGATTACAACCCTCACTCGCCACATGCAAATTTGGGGAGGCTAACCCAAGATAGAAGTGCTGCTTTTCAATGCAAAGAGCAGCTGCTTCCCCAAAAACCACAGTTGCTTCTTCAGCAGCACCTGATATAATCATATAAATAGATAAGAGAAATACAGGGTGAATATAAGATCAAGCCAATTGATAGCAATTTGCAGAGCCATTTTAGTGACTTATTATTTATAAGTCCAATGGCAATAGCAGACGGAAATTGAACTGAACCTATGACGTATAGCAGTTCAAAGACATTAACTAAAAGATATGTGAGATTGAGGATCTGATCAACCTAGCGTAATAGCATAGCACTAGAAAGAATATAGAATCTTGAGAACAATTTTTGACAGACCTAATATACACAACTCCTCATATGCAGACCAAAGTAAAGGATCTATAGACAAAGCCAGCCTAAAATGATGAATAGCACTTCTCTTTCTATCTGTGTACCTGAAAAAGAGACATTACTCAATTATGAAACGTGAAGATCAAAACTATTTGAAAATTGAAATATAGTCCGACAATCCAAGTGGTTAAACAAAGGAAAAGTCAAAGTATAGAGGATTTAATTCCTTCATTGTAGGGGATCCCATTAAGATTTTCTGCCTCTGTCTAGCCAGTAATGAGACTAAGTAACATTATATAAAAGCAAGAAAGAAGGTGGACTTCAACACAAACAATAACCATCCCCTGCATTTATCAAGCCATCTTTGGAGAATAAGTTTTAGACAATATCAATGCAAATTTCAGAAAACAACAGTACATTGTCTCTCCCTAAATTTCTAAAATATCTCCTAGATTAAGAAGAAATAACTCAGATCAACCTGTAAATAAGGCCAAGAAGATAATGACCAGATGCACCATTTGGAATCTGCAAAAGGAAAAACGAAAAAGAAAATGGACTATCAAGATATTACCATTACAGATCATGTGAAAGTCACAGGCAACTAACTTGTCTAAGAAAACATCATCAATACCTCTCCACCAGGCTCATTACTAGGACATAAAGCCGTTTCAGCTTCATTAAGTAGATCCATCTGAAAGCATGATATCGCAAACAAATAACGGGATTGACTTGTTTGCATTCCTTCATATGAAGAAAAACTTTTTATCACAGGGGCTATGATTTAATATACTAAAACAACTTCAAACAATTAAAACAAGGCAAGACGCATACCCTTTAGAATATAATACGCTGAGTAAGCTTGATTGTTCTGCAAGTAGCTAGCAGCTAACAACTGCAAATTCATCTACATTTAAACCAAAAAATCATATTTCATTTCGCAATTCAAAGTAAAGAACCCACTACAAAATAACAAGAAAATTGAATTTAGAACCTTAATGTTACTAATTTATCAAGTTCCACAACCAAAATCTATATTCTCCGCGAAACTTAAGGAACATTGAACACTAATTGAACAATACGAATTGAAATTTGAAAAATCTAATGCCATGTATTAAACACGAAAAAAAAAAGAATTCCGGGAAAGAAAATTAAGAAACCGATTAATCATTAACAAATGATTGAAGCAATGCCAACAGTGGATCTTGAAAATACAACGAACAGTTGTTCCCCTTTCACTCGTAAACGATTGAAGAATCAAAAGGTTCTTTCTAAAAAGACCAGAAAAGATTTTCATTTTACCAACCGAAAAGAACAAATTTGAAAAAAGAAAAAGTTCAAATTTTTCTTTTTTTGGAATGAGCGAGTTACCTCGGAAGGGAACTCAGCACAAAGACGGTCGCAAAGGAAGATGGCGTTTTTGAACATGAAATGGCGGAGACTGTTTTGAACACAGTCTGTGAGTATAGCTTCCATGGCGCCTTTTCTTTTTTCTTTTTCTTGCTTTCTTTCCTTCTTTCTTATTGGTTCGAAGAAAAGATGAAGTTTTTTCTGGGTTGGTTTTATTTTAGGTTTCAAAATAAGAATGTCACGTGCTTCTACGCTTTCAAATTTTTCAAATTCAGCAATTCGCACGTGACATTGTTTTGGATAAACTACTACTCGAATTTAAATCATTTACTTTTATTTTTAAGAATTTATTTTTTATTTTTTAATTTTTAAAATTCATGTTTAACTGTTAATGTTATTAAAATTATTTGATTAAAAATATATTTCTTACAATATCATTTTTAATTATATTCCGATTAAATGATTATTTTTATTTTAAAATATCATGCTAATCAATTTAGCAACAAAAATATAATAGTATTAACAATTGCAGTTAAATTTTAAATTTTAAAAAATTTGAAAATAAAATAAGAAATAAATTTCAAATCTGTAAAAGTATAGAAACTATGTCACATAATATTTGATGTGTGTCATTTATTGATATTAATAACAAAATAACTTAGTTAATATAGTCTCGATAATTTGAGATGTAATTATAATATGTTCAAATTTGAAGACTAATTTAAAATGAGCGACAAAATTTAGGAATGCTTCGTGCAATTACTTAATATATTTTTATAAATCAATTAGCTCGATTTTAATATACTTTAATAGTAAAATTAAATAAGTAAAGATGAGCCGAGTAAAATTTAATCGATTGAATTCAAATTTGATTAATTGGATTATGAAATTAAATTTATGTTACAATGTATAAGTTAAATTATATTTTACTTCCTAAAATGATAAAATTTTAATTTAATCATTTAAAATTATAAAAGTATAAGCTAATGCAATGATAATAACTATAAGAAAATACATAACTTAATTCCGAGCCCTCAAAATAATTTATGGCTTTGCCCTATTTATTGATGTATGTTAATTTAAGTGATAAAAACTTTGGTGTTACGTAAGTAAAGTTTGGGTTGGGGTTTTGTGTTAAGAGAACTTTGAATTTGTTTAAGAATTTGATTCAGTTTTACTTCATTTTTTATTTTTTAAATAAAATTTAGTTAAAATTCAAATTCACTTTCGAATATAAAAAGCAATATATTTACAATTTTAAATTTATCGTATATTATATTTAAAGTATAAAGATTAATATAATTGTAAATGATATATCTCTAATAATCTAAAATTATAATAAAATAAATACAAAACAACAACAAATCAAATATTGAAATATATCTATCTAGCAACATAAATATATTCAGATGGGGCTAATATATGGTGAAACTTAAGCATAGAATAAACCGAAGAGAATCGATATATAACATTCACGCATGATAAGTCTCGAACATTAAAATAACTCAAGGTATTTGTCAACACCGTAAAGACTTCATTGACGTATCATTTTTTAGAGTTTACAAATACAAATATATATATATATATATATATATATATATATATATATATATATATCAAAGTTACTATAAAATAAAATCAAATATGATAATTGTCTAAGGCGTGGTCTTTTAAACAAGACCAATAAGTTTTATCAACAAAATTTCAACTACCTCCAATATCATTAAATTCATATTAAATTTATATTTTGGTCATTTAACTTTAAAAGTTATAAAATAGTTGTTAAATTATTTGATAGTTTTCATTCAAGTTACTGAAATATTCGAAAGTTTTTATTTAAGTCACTGAGTTGTTAATGTTTTTTTTTTAAGTTAGGCTAGCGAGCTTCAAACGACAATTTGACAATCGGTACGATAGATCGATACTCACTGGTGAGTAAAAAAACATATTTTAGATAGTAAAGATGGTGATCAATGTAAAAAATCAGAGAAAAAAATTGTTCGGATTTTACTTTACTGATTAGTGATATTTAAAATTGTTTTATGAAAAAAATCGAACTATAAAATAGTAGAAGAATAAAAGCTCTAGTTTGGTACAAACAAAAAAGACCATACAACAAATTTTTAAATGAAAACTTTTAAACTTATCAAATTTTTATATAACGGGCTAGGTCCAATTCCAAATTGCTTGCACTTAGAGGCGTCCATGGGCCAGGCCGGGCTGGGCCCAAAAAGATTTCGGCCAGCATCCTAGGCCCGGGCCTAGCCCGACCTGAAATATGGCCCGAAATTTTGTCCAGGCCTGGCCCGGGAAAAATTCCTAAGCCCGAGCCCGGCCCGACCCATTTTTTAATAAACACCAAAATTTATTTTAAAATAAAAAATAAATATTTATTTATTATTCGGGCCGGGTCGGGCCAAAAAAGTTGTACCCGAGGCCCGGCCCGTTTTCTAAAACAGGCCTCATTTTTTGCCCTAACCCATATTTCGGGCCTATATTTTTACCAAAACCCTCCCATATTTTGGACGGGCCTTCGGGTGGGCCGGGCCGCCCGGCCCATGGACACCTCTACTTGCACTTTGCTAACCGCACCGTTTCGACGGGAACAAAATTAATAAACAACGTGTAGCTTCTCTAGCAAAATAGATATTCCCTTTAAAGCCATCAGGGCGGAGTATAAATAACAAAGAACAACAAAACTGCCGCATCGACGGTAGACGGAAGCTACTCCCATCTACGATCACCGCCACCTTCCAAACTCCACCACCAAAATGCAAAATCAAACCGAACCACCGCCGGAAACTAACTCGGACAAAGACGATCAAGCGATTGAGTTTGATTTATCATCCACCACCGCTCTCGATCTCACCAGCTTCCAGCTCCACGATCTCGACTCGGTGGAATTGCCGTCAAGCCTTACCGAGTTGGACCTTACTGCGAATCGCTTGTCGAAATTGGACCCTCGGATTGCGAATCTCATTAACCTCAGAAAGCTCTCTTTTCAGCAGAACCTCATCGACGATGCTGCTATCGAGTCGATCTCTAGCTGGGACTCATTATCTGGTCTTGAGGTAACCCTTTTCATTTCCTTGACGCCGTCAAAGCTTCGGCTTTTTTTGGGTGTATCGCTCCTTTAATTTTTCACTGTTGTCGAAACTTTTTTCTATTTGGGTACAAATTGTTAAGAGATATTAAATTTATGTACTTAGGATCATTGCTTACTAGTCTCTCTAAACTAAATGGAATAAAAGAAGAAGCAGGTATTAAGAATTTTTTGGATAATTGAATATTAGGATTTTTTTTAATTATAAGGTAAACAATTTAATTTTAACGCTTGTACGATGCTAGATTGTTTGGAATATTTTAACTATTTATGTATTCTTTAATCACATATTTGCAATTATTTCTTATTATTTGGTTTAGATTTTTAGCTTTCCTTGAGAAATTAATTAGTACATAAAAGAATGCAACAATTTGCAATCAGTGAGAGTCTTATGATGTTATCAAATTGGTAAAAAAATGTTTTTTTTTTTTCACTTTCTTTCTGTATTATCCATTGTTGATTATTTGTAGAACAATGAAGAAGCTTGGGGTTATCTGTTTGTTTGTTCTGTACAGGAGTTAGTACTCAGGGATAACAAATTGATGAAAGTACCAGATGTCAGCTTATTCAAGAAGCTCTTGGTTTTTGATGTTTCTTTCAACGAAATCACTTCTCTTCATGGAATGTCGAAGGTCTCCAGCACACTGAAGGAACTCTATGTATCCAAAAATGAAGTTACTAAGATGGAGGAGATTGACCACTTGCATGAGTTGCAAATTCTTGAACTTGGTTCGAACAGATTACGGGTTAGTTTATAAACTGCTTGAATAATCTTTATTGCATAAGCAAGTACCAGGTATTCATGGTATGTAATAGTTTGACATAAGTTTTTTGTCATTTACTTTCAGTGTTGAAGTAGTATACACCTTTGATTGAAGTATAAGATCAGTGAGCTGTCTTATTAGTGTTTTCAAGCATGATCTAAGCTGTGAAGTGCTTTCCTTAGGTAATGGAAAATTTGCAAAATTTCACAAAATTAGAAGAGCTGTGGCTGGGAAGGAATCGAATTAAAGCTATAAACCTTTGTGGGCTCAAATACATCAAGAAGATTAGCTTGCAAAGTAATCGTTTAACTTCTATGATAGGATTGGAGGTATTGCACTTTAAAAAATGCCGTTCTAAGAAAATCTTTTATATTCCATGACATTTTGATGATGTTTTACTTTGGATTTTTTGTTTTCAAGGAATGTGTTGCTCTAGAAGAGTTATATTTGAGCCACAATGGCATTTCAAAAATGGAAGGTCTATCAACATTGGTTAACCTCCGAGTATTAGATGTTTCATCAAATAAGCTAACATCAGTAAATGACGTACAAAACTTGACAAGGTATTTAAATTTCCCTTTCTGTCTTTAGGGATATTATCCTATCTTTGGTCGTTGACTAAATTTACCTGCAGGTTGGAGGACTTATGGCTCAATGACAACCAAATAGAATCACTTGAAAGCGTAGCTGAGGCGGTTTCTGGTTCAAGAGAAAAGCTCACCACTGTCTATCTTGAAAACAATCCATGTGTATGTCTGCAGCTCGAGG
This sequence comes from Gossypium raimondii, assembly GCF_025698545.1. Lineage (NCBI taxonomy): Eukaryota > Viridiplantae > Streptophyta > Magnoliopsida > Malvales > Malvaceae > Gossypium > Gossypium raimondii. The sequence continues at coordinate 55,278,226 of NC_068577.1, read as the reverse complement.
ACTTCAAATCTCTAGAACTTTTGTTTTTCAACTTTTTCTTATTCATTTTTGTGATCCCAAATTCCTTGCTATGGCTAATGAGTAAAGCATCTTTATTTCTCTATCTGGTTCTATGTCATACTTGGACCATAATTCTTTTTTAATCTTGTTTGCTATGGAGTTCCTTTCTTTTGATCACTTTTTCCTGACTTTGTATATGTTATCTTCACTATTATTTTCCTTGAATTAGTATTAGTACTGTATTTTGATTCACACACACACACACTATTTTCTCGCATAAACTAAATTCGTTGTCTACCTTACCAGACTGAGTTCAGTGAAACCTTTTGTCTATATCATCCTTCGCTTGACATATTGCATTTGATTTAGCTATAGCATATTAGTATTTATCTTTTTAATGCCTTTAACTTTTGAAAATTCATGATTAATGCTCCACATTTCCTAATCTCAACTCTGTTAGCTTAATGTTCATTCTTTTCTCTCTTAACCTATCCTTATATGATCAAACTTATCGTTTTGTCGCAGGCAAAATCTCCAAACTACCAAGCTACCCTGAGACAAATTTTCCCCAATATCGAGCAAATTGATTCAAGCATATTTGCCTAGAAGTTTTTACAGTTCTGACTGGAATGTTGTTGCTTAAAGGTCAGTATTTTGCAATCATGTGGGGAATATATTCATGTAAAATATCTACCGTCTTTTATTTGTTGCAGTTTACTGAGTTGCATTTTTGTTACAGGAAAATGGGGTTCCGGAAGCCTGCCCCAAATCTGGAATGGTTATGGAGGGATGTTGATTAAAATGTAATATTAATCATCTTTTGGGCATTCTTTATACCAACTGTTTTTTGTTTTAGATTATATTTCAAGCTATCTATCTTGCGAATAACGATATTAGACTTTCTGGGTTGTCATTCAGTTCCGAAACTCTTGAATGATGCATATATGCTTGAAGCATTATCTTGAGGTACATATTAGCCTCGTATTAGTGAGTATATCATTTTTGTTCTGGTATATATGTGATGGTACGTATGGACATACCATTTTTGGTCTGATATTGGTCATGTTGATACTGATTGTTTCGATATTATAGGTATTATCTTGTATTTTCTATGCCTTGGATCATAGGTTACCTTACCCACCTTTTCAAGCACCAGTAATAGCCTTAAGAAGAGTCGGTTTTTTCACCAATATCTCTATCACTATATCTTGCAACCTTACTCTGCTCTACCGATGACAGCTTCTGTCACCGACCGACCTTCTTTTCCTCCCGAGTTTTGTTGCACTGCAACAGACCCTCATTGTTCTTTGATTTGTTTGGTGTATTTAGCTCAGTCCGATTATATTATAACAGCGGCTGAAGTTGACACAGCCTGAGTTCTCTTAGAGTGAGAGCTCAAACAACTAAAGGCCGCAATTCCGCTCCTTAACCACCACCATCATCATAACCTCTTTCTGCACCTTAACATCTCACGGCCTCCACTTTTCCGTAGCCTTCTTCTCTTCAACATGCAAAGCTTCTATTATTGTCTATCCTTCACCGTCCCCGATGCTGGGGGAAAATGCACTGTTGGCACCAGTCGGTACTCTGGAGGCTGAAACTTTTTGAATCCTCTTAAGCAAAAATCGGTGGAGGCTTTCAAGAGAATCAACAGACGCCTCTCCTATTTCTAATTATACTCTCTTTAGTACCTGAATGGCGGATTAGGGCACTAGGCTTTGGTACTAAGAACAACGAAACTATTATTTTCGTTCTATTTTACAAAAAATATATATATTTACCTTCAATAAGAATAGCCATTTGTCATACTGTCATCCCAATTTTTTTTTTAAGTAAAATGAGATAAAAACAATAGTTGGCGTATTAAAATGGAATAATAAAATGGATAAACTGTTTTTAAGTGCAAAATGAAAAAAACTGTTACAGTTCAATGGCCTATTGAATTCATTGTTTAATATCATTTTTTTGTCCTTTTATATTTTATTTAAAATTTTAAAATTAACATAATGAAATTTAAACTTGAAATAATGTTTAATTATAATATTTTAATTTTATAATTTCAATAGTTTGTTTGTTACATTAATTTAGTATAGATGGAGTGGATTTAGAAATTTAAGAAAGTTAAAATATTCAATCGGTCGCTATTCCTGACTGCCTAGCAGAATGTATGCCATGATATTGGACAACGCCTAAAACCTTTTTGAGAGTCCAAGATTGGGCTACATTGGTCCACCTTTATTACCTAATAATAATAATAATAATAATAATAATAATAATAATAATAATAATAATAATAATAATTTTTGGATAATCAAGTGATAAATAATAGATTCTTACTGTTTAAAGTAAGTTAATGTAAATATTTGTAAAAGTTACTAATAACTACTATCTACATCAAGAGGATTTATTATTAACAGGCTCTACAATAAGATTGTAATTTTCTTTTTCTTTTCCTTTAATCTAGAAGATTTTATCATCAAACCAATTAAAAATAATGAATACCTAATAAATCTATATTTAAGGTAAAACCAATGATATTTGAATTAAACAGTATCAATTGGTTGGAGTGAAAATCAATCGAGTATCGAGTTCAAAAATAGTATTGAATCGTTTAGATTTGGAACTAGTATAAATCGGTGCTTGAACCAGAATTTTTTAATCTTTTATGATTTTTAATTGGACTAATAGAATCAATAAAACTAACAAATCAATGATCGATCAATTCAACCACTCTTACAACCTTAAATAGATATTAACAGTTTAGTCCATTTAAATATTTAATATCAACTAATAAAATATCAACATCCATAATGTAAATTCTCACTCTCAGCTTACGCTTGCATGAGTATTTCTGATAAGATATATTTGAATTCTTTTAAATTTTATTTTTTATTAAATGTAAAAAAAGCGTTGATAAAAATAAATAATTCAGTATCGTACCAATATACATATAGCTTATGTTCAAGTACGAAGGCAAAAAATCTATATTTTGTAAAAAAAGTATGAATTATTTTAACTTCCATTTGATTAGTGTAATGGTAAAGCACATTATATATTTTCTGGGAGACATATGTTCAAACATTGAAGTGAACCATGAATATGAACTATTAAATGATATGAAGAATAAAAAAATAGATAATGTAAAATAGTAAAATTCTAGGGTGATAATTTTTATATATTAAGTGAGTTATCATATATATTTAAAATAATTAAGATATAATATTTTAAATTAATACAGTAATAAAATATATTTTATTATAATATTTAATATAAGTATAACATTAATCAAATTTAAAAATAATCTAAAATACTTTTTAATAGAAATAAAATAATATGTAGTAATAAAAAATTGAAATTAATGGATTCAAATAATGAGATAAGATTTAAGGTTATTTAACAAAATGGAATACAAAGTTTTAAGATCCAATGGAAGAGTTTCATAAACTTTTATATCAATATATTTCGATTAATGTTAAAGAAAATAAACTTATTAAAAATAAAATTTATAATAAACATAATTTAATAAAATAGTATGCAATCTTTCAATCAATTAACCAAAAAAACATTGAATAAATTAAAATAATACAATTGATAATGTATTAAATAATTTTACATCAATAAAAGTATCATGAAAATTTATATATTGAAAATTAAACTATATTTTATTTACTCTATTAAAAAATAAATTAATTTTTATATTATCTTAAATAATAAATTAATTATTTTTATTAAAATTAATCTATTTATATAATTAAAATTGACAGACAAAATAAACAAAAATGTCATATGTTTAGCATCCTTACATATATATATTATAAACCATTTCATACGGTAACCTAGTTACCAAAAATGATTTTACATTCCGCCATCTGGAAATATAAGGTTAATATCGTCATTCTAATACCTCGAATAAACCCAAAAGAAAAGTCATTTCATAGGGTAAGGGTAGTTTCGTAATTCATCATTTCTCTCATTCCCTACTACAAAGTCATACCATCTGCAACGGCCAAACCCACCCCCCTCCCTACACACTCTCTCTGTCCCTTCGCATTGGACTGTTAATTGGCCGTCAATGGCGGCTCCAGAGACCTCAACCGCCGCCGTCCCGACTCTATACACCAATAACACCTTGCGAAATGCTTTCGGCGGTGTTCTCTCTTTCTTCATCCTCCTCCTTATCGGAGTTCTCGCTTTCTCGATCCGTCTTTTCTCTGTAAGATCTTTTATTCCTCGTCCTTTTGTTATTCTTCTGGATCGATCTGTAATATTATTTTCTAGAATTCAATTTTCGCCCCTTTTCCGCGAAGGAATGGTTAAAAACGAAACGAAGTTAAATTGAGCTGAATATTGACTCGCATATTTGAAAATTTTGTCCATTTTCTATTTAATGTTTGTTCAATTTGAATCTTCTTCAATTTGGATGATAAGACAGAGGAATGTGAAGGAAAATTTATCATTTGATTCTATTTATTGCGTATGAGTTGCTTAGTAATTTGGAATTCTTCTGTCCTTTTTACGTTTTCAGGTTATAAAATACGAGAGTGTTATTCATGAGTTCGATCCTTACTTTAATTACAGAGTCACTCAGGTCAGTTGATTCAATTTATTGCTATCTTTAGTCCCTTATGTCATTTTTGTCAAGTTTTGGATCTTAAGTTACTTATCAAGATGATTTGGTTATCTTGTTGGTTTCAGTTTCTTACAAAGAAGGGAATTTATGAATTTTGGAATTGGTTTGACGATCGAACTTGGTAATTGCAAATTAGTAGTTAATTTATGTTGTTTATGGTTTTAGACTTTTAGGTTTTTAATATGTTATTGTTCAGCATTTCTGAACAAGCGTGCTTGTTTTTGGTATAATCAAGGTACCCTCTTGGGCGCGTGATTGGCGGAACTGTTTACCCTGGGTTGACCTTGACAGCTGGCACCATTTGGTGGTATGTTTCCTGAAAGTTAATAGGCGAAAAGAAAAACTATTTCTATTAAATTTTGCTATATAAATATATATTTTTTGTATAAAATTTCCATTTTTTTGCGTTTGACTTGTTTTTCTTTCCTTGTTGCATCAGGTTGTTAAATTCTTTAAATATTCCACTGTCTGTGGAAACTGTTTGTGTTTTTACTGCACCTATATTCTCTGCTTTTGCTTCATGGGCGACATACCTCTTGACTAAGGTCTTTATTATGCCTAAATTTACATGTGTAGTGAATTGTTATATGGTTATTAGCCTTAAATATTTTTGATATTCTATTGCCTTTTCTATAGGAAGTTAAGGGTGCTGGTGCTGGACTGACAGCTGCTGTTCTTTTAGCCATGGTAAATCAAGGAAGAGATATATGTGGCATTATCAGAGTTCATTAATTTATTATAACTATTTAAAACTTCAATTTTGAACAACAGTGGTTGAACATCGTTTCATCCTGCACATTAATGAGTAAATCTTACCATTGCTTTTATTGGTCTGTATCCATGTCTCTGTTGGCAATATTTGGCAATGTCATGTTTCTATGTCAACTTATGGTGTAAATGTGTCTTATGAATGACATCTTATTTCAATTCATTTACGTTCTTCTTTGCAGGTTCCATCATATATCTCCCGGTCTGTTGCTGGTAGCTATGACAATGAAGCTGTAGCAATATTTGCTTTGATCTTCACTTTCTATCTTTATTTAAAGGTTAGACTTTGATTGATGTAAGTTCATTTTATTTATCTATAATTTTGAGTTCTAATGCTTGAGGTATAGTCTGGTTAATTTACTGGTGAATGGTATCTCACCTTTGACAATAATCTGCTATTTATTTTCACTTGAGTTTCCTTCCATTAACTATTTTCAAGTCTGACTATTCTCTTCATTATTGGTTATCCGCAGACCCTAAATACTGGATCCCTGTTTTATGCCACCTTAAATTCACTTGCATACTTTTATATGGTAGGCTTCTTGTGCTAACTTTTATCTGTGTTCTTGTTTTCACTCATTATTTATGTTTCTCAGTTAATTATTTTGTTTTCTAGGTCTGCTCTTGGGGAGGATACACATTCATTATTAACCTCATTCCAATGCATGTGCTTCTATGCATTGTAACTGGTCGTTATTCTTCTCGATTGTACATCGCTTATGCTCCTCTCGTAAGTATCTGAATTACTAAGGAAGCTGGAATACTAGTCAATAGCAACAGGAATAGGCTTTCAGTAAGCCATTGAAAACATTTCTTGTAGGGATCAGGTTGATTGGCTATGGGCTAAAATTATAATATTTCATCAAACTCCTAATGTTTGAAATTATTTATCCATTATATAGATACTTTAACTTGTTAGATGTGCATTTATGTATTACATTTAATTTTAACCCTGAGTTTGTCTTTGTGGATGGAAAACTCATTGTACAAATAAAGGTGTTATAGTCTTCTTTCTCAGTTAATGATGGTGGCATTTTTAAAGAATGTATCTTTTCCCACCCTTGAATAGAGGACAAAAATCTTTATGCAGATCTCTACTTGGACTTGATTTTAAGTCTAATTGTAACTGTTTGCTGCAGGTTGTTTTGGGAACATTGCTAGCGGCTTTGGTGCCAGTAGTGGGGTTTAATGCTGTGATGACATCAGAACATTTTGCATCATTTTTGGTAAGCTTTTTCCTTTATCTTTTCCCTGATTTGTTGGCTGCTTTTGTTATTATCTTGTTTTTCTTGTTGCAATTCATTTGTCTTGCAATCTCAGGTTGCTATAGCCGTGCCGTTTTTAGGTATAGGTAACTATCAAGAGTCAATCATTCTTGCTAGCATTTCATGTTATTAACTGTTCCACTTGAGGAGCTGTTGCTGTATGACCAACTATTTTGTGTAAAATGCGCAATGACATTACGATTCACGGATGTGCTTTTAGGCTCTAGAACAAGAGACAAATAGAAGTGTTCGAAATCTTGTTAGCATAAGCACTATTCCGATTTCCGAAATAACTCACATCCTCATTTTCTATTTCTTGGTTCATGTGATGCTATTCCTTGCTCCTTGCTCTGATTTTGTTTTCCCCTCTGCAGGTTTTCATTATTATCCATGTAGTGGCTTTTGTGTACTATATCAAGGGGATTCTTTCCCCCAAAATGTTTAAAGTTGCTGTGACACTTGTTGTGACTGTTGGCCTGTAAGCTTTCCTTCTCTTCTGTTTCCATAACTTTTTCAGGGAAACATGATTTGATATACCAATGGCATGAGTATTTTGTGATTTAAACTTTCTTATTAATCAGTTCAGCATACAGTGAACAATAAACCATATAACTTGTAGATTTGATTGATAAGCATATGAACAAGATGCAGGATTAATTGACCTTACATGATTTCTGTTCTCAGGGCAGTGTGTTGTGCTGTGATAGCTGTACTTATAGCATTAGTAGCTTCCAGCCCAACAAAGGGATGGAGTGGACGAAGCTTAAGTCTGCTTGACCCGTAAGTACCTAATTCATTTCAGTATATTACATGTGACTGTTTCTGCATGAAACTATAAATGAAGCCAAGTAGAAGGAATTGTGGTCAATGATAGTGCAGTTTTATGCACCTTGCAGCTCAAATTATCTTGACATCTTAGTTTGGCATGGATCTAGTTTTGAGGGGCTTTTTGTGCTGTGCAATTCTTAAAACCTAAGACATAAACGAGGTGCCAGAAAACTATTTGATTGGTTTAGTAATAAGTGTGTTGCCACTTGCCATGCAAACAGTATTTTCTGTTTTTATACCTTGTATGATTTGTTTAGAGTTTTTCTTTTCTTTTTTGGGTACAAGTTTGGAGTTTGTTGAAAGGTTAGCTGTTTAAGTTCTTTCCATTTTCTTAATGCATTTTGACAGAACTTATGCAAGCAAATATATACCAATCATTGCTAGTGTTAGTGAACATCAACCACCTACTTGGCCATCTTATTTCATGGACATTAATGTTTTGGCCTTCTTGGTTCCAGCTGGTATCATTGTAAGTCTCTACCTTTCACAACTATTGTAGCTTTTTGCTTCTAATTTAGAAATTCATCTACTATAACCAATAATTTTTATTTTCCTTGTTGGAAGGCCTGCTTTTTGCCTTTATCGGATGCAAGCTCATTCATTGTCCTCTATATTGCAACCTCTGTGTATTTCTCTGGAGTAATGGTAAGAGGAAAATGGACACAGTCAATTTCATGCCATTACTCTGCTAGCTTTTGTTCCTTTGTTCGAATAATGTAGAACCTCTCGTGATCTAATCATACAGGTCCGCTTAATGCTTGTGCTTGCTCCAGCTGCATGCATCACATCTGGAATTGCCCTTTCCGAAGCTTTTGATGTTTTAACCGGATCAATAAAGTTTCAGCTACCTGGAGTAACAAGCAATGCTGAAGTTGATGTAAGCAGGTTCTATTTATCCATACTAGGTCAACCGTTTGATGAAGTCATTTAGCTACAGGACTAAATATCTTTTCTGCTGCCTCTGATCTTTAAGGCAGGGGAAACTAGTTCTGATACTAGTGAAGCACAGACTGATGAAGTAAAGGCAGAGAAACCTGATGACACATCAAAGAATCGACCCTCAAAGAAAAGCAAGAAGAAGGAAAGGGAGCTTGCGGAAAATCCTCCTGCCAAAGCCACAGCCAAAGCCAAAGCCAAAGCTGAGAAGAAGAGGCTTCTTGCTTTACCTTTGGAGGCATCTGTGATTTCACTTCTCTTACTGGTTGTGCTGGGCGCCTTCTATGTGGTACTCTGATTTGCCCTCTTATATCCTCTAATTGCTTGTGCTTGCCAGTGCTTTTGTTATAGAAGTTTGTGCATCACTAAATAGACTGTTATGGCAATGAGATGATGTTGATCTTAACTGTTGAGTGATAGTTCTGGTTGTAGAGAAGGATTTATTTAGTTAACTTTGGTCTTAAATTCTGTGTGGATATATGTTCCTATGAGCTGGTTGTAGAGCTCATGTTGGAAGGAAGGGATAAGTTTTGCAACTAATAAAAAGACAGTTTCTGCTTTTCGATGATCTCAAAAAGTTTTAAATTCTCTTCCATTCTTTGAGTCCGGATTTAGCAGTGGCATTAATAGGTTGCCAAATGCCAATGAAAGAGTTGTAAGAAATAATAATCTACTAATTGATAAAGCAAAACTGAAAAGTTGCTCTGTTTGAAAGATATAAATATATTATTTATATATCTAAATGGGAATTAAAACTTTGTTATTAATTATTTCTATTTTAGTTTTGCATGAAATTTCCTTACATGTTCATTTCTTGGTCACTTCTTGTTTTTATCGTAAAAAGCCTTACATACTGTTCCACTTTTCTTTGCAGGTTCATTCTGTTTGGGCTGCAGCAGAAGCTTATTCAGCTCCTTCAATAGTTTTAACCACTCGTTCACATGATGGTCTACATGTTTTTGATGATTTTAGAGAGGCTTATGCATGGTTGAGCCATAATACAGATGTCAATGATAAAGTAAGTTCTCCCCATATTAGCTTCTCTGGATTTTGAACATTTTTTTAACCAGTCTGTTGTGCAGGAAGTTTTAGGGTTACATTTTTGTGGAATAAATACTAATTAATCAAAAAATAATATTTCAAGCTGTGTGGTCAATGTTGATATTTTGAGCATGTAATGGGTGGGCTCTGATTCCTCATTGGTGATAATTTTGCCGATTTAGGTGTTTTCCTCTTAAAATTTCTTGGCTGAGCTCGTTTTGCATGTAGCATTGTACTTCACTGTTGAATATAACATATTATAACCTTTTAAGTTGGCAAAAAAGGGTCCAGTTTGACAGTGTAAGTGAATTTCATGGCAGGTTGCATCATGGTGGGACTATGGTTACCAAACCACTGCCATGGCTAATCGCACTGTTATTGTCGACAATAATACCTGGAACAATACTCATATCGCAACTGTCGGTACTGCCATGTCTTCTCCTGAAAGGGCAGCTTGGGAAATTTTCCACTCCTTGGATGTCAAATATGTTCTTGTAGTCTTTGGAGGTATGGTTTCTTTTTTGTTCACATGAAATACAGTGTCTTAATATATTAATTTTCTGACAATTTACTTCCTTGTCAGGTCTCATTGGTTACCCCAGTGATGATATTAATAAGTTCCTGTGGATGGTTCGAATCGGAGGTGGTGTCTTTCCTCATATCAAGGAACCAGATTATCTTGTAAGTTCTCTGTGCTGGCATTGCTTAAAAGATGCACCCTTGTTGAAAGTTAAACAACAAAGAAACTTCTTTTTTTGCGAGAAAAATTCCTACTTAAGCTTCCTTCCTGACTTGGTTATTTTACTTATTGTCTACAGAGAGACGGACAATATCGAATTGACTCCCAGGCCACTCCAACCATGCTAAATTGTCTAATGTATAAACTCTCATATTACAGGTCCGTAGTTGTTAACTTTTGACTTTCGAGTATATATATGTGGTTTTTTATCACTATCGTTATGGCAGCTAAACTTAATCTCTCAATTTACACATTGTACAGGTTTGTTGAAACCGATGGGAAAGCCTACGATAGAGTTAGGCGCACAGAGATCGGAAAGAAATATTTTAAACTCACTCATTTTGAGGAGGTTAGATGATCCTGATTTCTTCCCTTGATTTAAATAACAACTGCAGAACATGAAATATTCCCAATACTATTCTTTTAAAAATAATTTCAACACGATTAATGTGATTTTTCGACCTAAATTGAGCATATTTGTGTTGAATGCATACTATATCCGACACTCACCATGTTCAAATAACATAGCATGATGGATGAGAATGAATAAAATTTCTCTTTTCAAGTATTTTCCCGATAAGATGCCTTTTTTTATTCATCTATTTTGTTGAATTTAGGTATTCACAACGCATCATTGGATGGTTCGGATATATAAATTGAAGCCTCTTAAGAACAGGATTCGGGGAAAGGCAAAAAAATCAAAATCGGTACGTATAATCGACTCAATGATCCTCATACACGAAAACACACACACACACACGCATAGTAGATTCTTTTCTCCTGTGCCGAAAGATCCCATTCGATGTTAACTTATACCTTATTTTTTATATTATGCTTTGCAGAAAACTAGTTCAACAAGCAGTTCTAAAAGAAGTGGAACCAAAAAGAAGAATCCATGGCTGTAGGAAACAGAATATTTATACCAATGGTAAAATATTCTCTGTAACTCGAATACAATCGTTTGTTTGCTGAAAGAGCCTTTTAGGCTTTGCTCGGTAGCGAGAATGAAAGGAGACGGGAAGTTTGTTATTCCAATGATTGTTCTAACTCTTTTTCATCTTTCCTATCGAGCAAACCCGAGATAGAGTTTGATTATGCCGGCAATGTTAGGTGTTTTTCTTTGAGAAATACAATATATAAATCAAAACGATTTTGCAGGTTTCGCTTGATCTTTGTAATCTGTAACGCATCTGGTTTAGGGTTAAAATCGGATTTAGGTCAAGCTCAGATATAATGCGCATATCATATTTATGTGTTAACTCTGGCTTAAAGCAGAGATTTTTAAGGAAAATTATTTCGTGCATTGCAGGTAGCGTTAAAAACTTTGCTTAAAAATTCCATAAGCATAAATGAGATATTACCATGTTTTTTAGAAAATATTTAAAATTTAAAGTAAATCTTGTTTGTGAAGTTAAAAATTTACAGTAGACTTTTTTAATCACTTCTATAAAATGATTTGAAAAAGATGTCATTCTTGAAAAAAATTAATTCCAAAATATGATACAATCGAAATCACATGTAATATTATTATTTAAGTTTTTGGTTGGTACAATATTATTTGGGTCACTAACTCAATTAAGAAGTTATGGAAATGTTCTTTCGTAATTAAAATAAGTAATATTATTATGTGTCTTTAGAGAATATTTAAAAATTAAATTTAATATTGTTTGTGGAATTAAAAGATTCAACTACCATTTACATAATAATAACTTTTTAATCACTTCTATAAAAGGATTGAATCTTTTTTTTTAGATGTCATTCTTAAAAAATCAATTTCAAAATATGATGCAATTGAACCACATAATATTGAATATAATTTGAGTTCATATCATTTGCATTAATAAAATCTTTAATTTAAAATTAAATTAAATTTTTTAATACATTTTAGTTTTATTATGCACATTTTATTACCTTATATTTAATTAAGTTAATATCACAAATTAACTCGACATCGACTTAAAATTAATAACAACAACATGATAAACAATTTAATCTAATCTTTTCATTTATGCTTTGAATTTGTGATTTCCACATATATACCCATGTGATAAAATATCTAATAGTAATTTAAATTGTAACTAGCCTTTGTGCGAAACCTTGATAATATAAGAGCGTAAAATGGTAACTCTATTACATTGACTTTTCATTTTGTTTTAATTATTTGTATCTGATATATTTGGACATATCCATGTATGCTATAATAAAATTCTTAGAATACATGATAAATTGAAGAAAAATTGTTATATTTGTATGGATACATATTTATATCCGACACTCACATTTGAATTCAAGTAACATAACTACTACAAAGTGAGAGTTTAAACAAGATAAAAAGGAAAAAGTAATAGGTGAGAAACAAATTTTACATTCCAAAAGCATATTATAACAAAGCAAATTATCTTGGGTAATTCACAGGAGGTTCCAAGCTACCTACCAAAATCCCAAGGTCTATGTCTTTGTCTTCGAACTTTCTGATGAAAGGGTGACTCTGCATTAACAAAAAAAGTTGTAGCAAATCAAATTTTTGTGTCCCAACTGTGTTTTAGTTATTTTATAATTATATAAGCTTTGACAAATTAATAATGCATTTTTATTTTCGGGATTTGCCATATTCATATCTTGTTTTTAGCTTCTTCTTTTTCGTGTTGTGTAATTAAGTCACAAAAAAAAACTAAAAAATTTGATATAAATACACGAATCTTTCAAAATCTATATAATAAGAGTTACTAATGTATTGAAATTTGAATACACGAATGGGCTTAAGTCTATGAAACTTACCAAGAGGTCCAAAGATGATGCTCTTTCTTTAGGGTTCTTCTTTATGCTAAAAAATGGGAAGGAAACAAGCAAAATTAGAAAATTGATTATATCTATCACAACAAAAGCAAATGGAAAATGGCAATGATAAAAGAGGGAAACCAGTATCTAAATGTATCAAGGAAAAGATTGTAGTATATTACAATATCCACCACTTTTAGACAACATAATATGTCCCTCCGAGGATAAAATATTGGATTCTAGTGATGTTAGTATATTAAAATATTGGATTCAATGAACTTGAACACCAATTCTATTGCTACGTGCATCAAATGTGGATAGCATATTCAAGAGGGCTGCTAGCTTACACTAGAAGCGTGGACTATAGCAAAAGACTTCTGGGAAACAAGCATTTTACAGACCAAGTTTGGCAGATAAGTACATGATATGATAAAAATGCAAACTAAACATGCAAGTGTTTACCAGGCTGATACAAATGAACAGAACTCTGGAGAGAATTGATCTGATGGAGCAGTTGGTGGAGGCTTTTCCACTATTGCCTCCAAAAGCTCATAAAAGCTAGGCCAGCTTTGTTGATCTTCAGATTGCATATATGGGAAACGTCCAATAGCACATTCAAGCACTACCATTCCCAAACTCCAAATATCACTGCTATAGTCATAAGTGCTCCCACTAATCCTCTCCGGCTACAATCATAAACAAGATGGTTGAGATTAAGATTTTACATCAACTCTTAGTGAAAAATAGACACATCGAACACGATAATTACAACCAGCAGAACAAAATGCCATGATGAATGACAATTTCAACAGTGTGGAAGCTCCACATACCGACATGTAGTTGTAAGTCCCAACAAATGTATCTCTCTGGCCCATAGAGCTAGCTAGCATTGCACTGACACCAAAATCAGTGATCTTCACTTCCCCTTTATGGTTTACCAGTAGATTGGATGGTTTTATGTCCCTATGTATTACGTGCCTTTCATGGTGCAAATACACAAGTCCCTGTAGAACCTGAAACATAAAGAGATATGAGTAGAAAGAAGAACTCACTTGTTTAGCTTTTGAAATGACTTTGTTTAGGTCATTCATAAAATTTCAAGTCAAAAAGGAAGAATACCTGCTTACACACAACTGCAAGATATGGTTCAAGAATTGTGTTAACTTGTCTGATCACATCAGCCAGAGATCCACGGTCCATGTATTCTAGCACCAGAGATATGGCCCCATTGTGATAGAAAGAATGGTAGCAAACTACAACATGCGAACATTGTGATGCTTGGTTTATTTTTAGCTCCTGCACAATTTGCTTGCGAATTTCTTCTTGTATGTTCATTTGGATGACCTGCAATTAATAGCCCAAAAGTTTCTCTGAATCAGTTTTTCTTCATTTATAACCACCATGTTCAAATCATTTCAACATTTTTTACTACCACGTTATATTTAAGACAATATTCAAGCAGATATAGCTGCAAAAAAAGAGTGAAGATGTTAGTATTTAGCAAAAAACAGGAAAAAAAAAAGGTGAACCCTGTGCACAAGGATTGTGTGCTGCAGTGCTAGAAATCAAACAATTATGAAGCGGTCGAACCAAATATCATACAAGAAAAGAGAAGCAAAAATATGAAAAGTATTAGCATGCCTTCTTTGGTCACCATCCTCTCACCCCAAATAATCTTAATCCCCAATATTATATTTATCAATAAATTCTCACATCCTACATTAATTCAAAGGAGGAATCCGAGGATAATACTAAGGTAGTAACCTTAACATGTTAATAAGAAATAAAAGTTAAAGGCAAATAAGAAAATAAGCAGAGTCTGTTCATAGCAAGTTCAAAAACTAACAAGTAATTGAACAAGGTTTGACAGTCTTGAACAATTTACCTTCAAGGCAAACAATCTTCCAACCCATTTGTGGCGAACAAGTTGTACTACACCACCACTGCCCTTCCCAATAACTTTGATTGTCTCTAGGTCTTCCAATGAGAATTCAAAATCAAGCTCCTTGGCGTCAGAAGGCTGCTCAAAGTAACCCAAAAATAAAAAGAGAAAAGAATATCTTGAATCCCAAGAAAATTGATACCAAAAAGTAAAAGGATAAAGAACTCTATGGGAACTTGAACAAGCATTGCTGCAGAATAACTAGCTACCCAATGAACTTCACAATAAATTCAACTTAATTCCAATATTTTAGCATCAATATTGTCCTTAATTTTCAAGCGAAACGCAAAAAAAGATGAAATAATAAACTATAGAAATGATAAACAAAGGTGCACTTACTACACAGTACTAATACAATAAACAGGAATCAAATTCCAGTTCTCTATATGGGTATATCAGAAGTGACCTCCAAAACACAAAGTACTTAAAAATCCCCTTAGATTAGTCACAAAAACTTACTCGAGATTCCTTTTCCTCGGAAATAAGACGCAATCCTTTCTGATTTAGAAGCAAATCGCCATCATGAAATGTCCCACTCGCCGTCCTGTAAGACATTACAGTATAAAAAAAAAATTCAATATTCAAAATATTTTCACGGCAGCGAAACAAAAGAAAACGTAACGGAAACCATGAAACTAATCAAGCCATAGACTTCGAATTTCAAGAAGCGATTTCAAGTAAACTAAAAAAGCGAAAGTATTGATCCAAAATCGAAGCCATCAAGAAACATGTTTTAAGAAAAAAGAAAAAGAAACTTACAAGAAAGAAGAGATAGGGGTTTCTTGAGCTGGAACAGCGAGCTTCAGTTGCTTCAATGGCTTCTTGCTCTTCATTTTTTTTTTTTTTTGTGAAAGATTTTTATAACTGTTCCGTTAGGGTTCTTATAGAAAGATAAAAATAAAGTGTTTTTGTTTTTAAAATGTTTATTGAGAAAGTGAAGATGATGGATTCGTTATAAATTCAAACGGGAAAGACCGCGTAAAACTAATTCAACTTGTTTAGGGTAAATAAGTATTTAGTCCTTGTACTTTATCATTTCTATCGAATCAATCCTTAGACAATAAAATTTGAAATTAAAGCTTACATTCCGTCAATATAGTTTAAAAGACATGTTTTTTCCATTCCGATCAGTTTAGCCTTGCTTCAATTAATATTCACTAAAAAGTACTTATTTAAAAAATTAAATTTAATTATTCCCATCGTTAATATTTTACCGCGCTCCACTCTAAAAATTATTATTTTATTTTATTCTTGTATAAATATAATTATTAAAAGCGAAATTATCATTTTATTTTTGTATAAATATAATTATTAAAAGGGTAAGTACATAAAAACACTCAGTATGCTTCCTATTTAAATATTTTAAAAAATTATATTTAAATATTTATTTGCCATTAAAAAATTAAAAATATTATAAAAAAAAACTAACAAAAGCGATCTAAGTGAAGTGGAGATGAATGCATCCATGATAGTGGTAGTGATTTTTAATATTACACCGCCATGATAGAGCGAAACAAGTAGTAGAGAGATCAAGCCAGTTGTAGAACGATGGTGGATTTGACGACATCCGTCACCGCTCCCCTAGATGACCATCCCTATTCCAAATTGAATTTGCATAACGACCTAGACTACATAATCTAGCCATGTCTTGAGCAAGATAATCTAGTTTCTCATGCATCTTCAGCATTCAATAGTTGCTGTATTGCCACCAAAAAGAAGAGAGAAAAAAAAATCAAACTCGACAAAGATCCTAGTAACTCCATTTCTTTACGCAGAAGCTAACTATAATCAATTCCGATTACGCGAACTGAGCGGCAAAGAGGTGTTGACTTTCAAAACCCTAAACATAAAACCACCAAGAACACTTCACTTAACCACCCAAATCAAAGACCAACATAAGTAGAAAAATCCAAAATTGTAAATGTAGGCAAATGTACCTAAACAATCTTCATGATACCATACATCAAACAAAGCACAAATACAAACTAAGAGATCAATAACATCGCCATTACAAACACTGAGCTTTTCGTTGAGTTCCCTATGAGTTTCACACTAGTAACTGGTAATACTATTATTCAACTGCACCCAACCATCAATACGAGAGTTGGTGGATACAAGTTTTGTATAGAAATAGAGAAGAATTGAAACAAATAAGGCCACAACAGCAAGATCAAAAACCCTGATCAATGAGATAATCACCAAGCCTTTCCACAACCATGTTGCATTGGCTGGGAGCCATTGGCTCATCGTAGATTCCGATGAGCAAAGCCATATTGGTCTTTTTAATAGTAATACCTCCAGATCCCTGAAATTAAAATGAAAAAAATAAAGTTCAGAATACAACCATGACACTAAAATTAAATCAATGAGAAAGTGACTGCAAAGTCGTGCGGTAATGGCCTCCTTTCTTTCATCGCGGTGTCTCCGTCCAGAGAAATACACTCCCTACAGATATTGGTGAATGGAGGCAAAAGGTAACAGCTGCATGGAGGGAAGAAAAGGCAAGTGCATACAAAAAGCAACAATAGCAGAGCATCGATGTACAAATTTTGAGTCGTAATAAAACGGATTTGTCTTTATTTTTATTGTATCAAAAGGTTGTATTCGAAATTGCAGTTGGAGCAAAATTCTGGAATGACAAGCCTATTCCCAGTCAAATAATGTAAGAGAATGCATGTGCAGATGAGATTTTTCAGTGTTATAAAACAAATTGAAACTAAGAACGGATGAAGAACATTACCTTTTTCCCTCGAATAACATATCCGGGTTCGCCTTGGATCACCATATATTTTGTGCCACCAAGGTACAATCCAGTTGGAGCAAGTGACCCAGGTTCAGCAAAGTCATTCATGATGGCATTAATCTCTTCTTGTTTGAACTGAAAAATTAACATAAAAACTAGAAGCAATAAGCACAGATTGATTATTCTCATAACATTTATCACCATTGCTAAAAGTAAGGTCATTTGCAGAGATCATTTAGCATCTAAAACTAAGAAAAAATAAACAAACCCCAGAAATCAATACAGATACTCAACCGACATGCAATATGAACTAACAAATCACAGCAAAAAGATCCCTACTTAGCATACCAAATCCATTAGGGTCAATGCTTTTCGGAGAAAATAAGATCAGCGAACGAATAATGAGCAGTGAATTCAATTTATAGCAAACAGATCACCTCATTCAAAGCATCAACTAAAACCCAAAATGGGAAAAGGGATTAATGAAAAACCCAAAGGGTAATGAAGAAAACCTGAGGGAAATTGGAGCTCTGGGCCCAAATGCTGCCATCGTGGCCGACGATGGCGGCGGAGGAGAGATGGTTGCCATCGATTTCGCACATCAAGTGCTCATCTACATATGTTTGCCACGACATCTTCTTCTTCTTCTTGGTGAAATTCTATGGATTCGTTGAGAACTGGAGAGTTAAAAAAGAAACGCTCGAGAAAGGTATTTGGCTGTAAAGGGGCGAAGCTGAGCTGAGTGACAGACACGGAGATATAGGCATATAGCGCTAAAATAATGAGATCTGTCGGCCTTTTTTTTCCCTTTTTTTTTCCTTTTTTATTATTTAATTTTCAAATATTTAACTCAAAAACTCATCGAACTTTTTATTTTTATTTTTATTTTTATTTATAAATCGATTATTGAATTAATTTCAGGTGTCATTCCAATACCAAGTCAGTTATAGAATATTAAAAATTATTTTAAAAATAAATTACATTATTATAAAAATATTTTTATCTAGGTAAAGTGGTTATCTGTGGTTATTTTTATTTAAATAATTTTACAGATTTTATATAAAAATAAAAATATTTTATAATAATATATATCACCTTTTTAAAAGAATAGAGTTTTAATATTTTTTAATTGAATTAATATTCAATTAAATTGTATTTAATCGAATAATTAAATATTGTACAAATAAATAGTATTTCGAAACAAAATCACAGTTAGACCTATTCATGGGTTAGGTTATCCATTCATGTCTGAAAGTCTGTCCGAAATTTAGAAAGGTTTAGAGAAAAATATTATGCCCAAATAATGGGCTTAGAAAAAAAATTAGACCTGTTTAAAATATGGGTCAGGCTAAGGCCTTAAATTCAAGTCCGAGTCTGACCCGTGTTAAGTTTATGATACTTTATATTATGTTATATTTATATATTATGTAACTTAAAACACATTAACTTATACTAAATATATAATATTACTCTAATGTAAACATTAAAATAATGTTAAGACGACTATGTAAAAAAAATTAATAAATAAAAATGTTTAAAATTATTAAATATTAAAATAATATAATATAAATATTTTATAAAAAATTAAAAACAATATGGACAGACCTAAAATGGGATTGAATTAATCATCTGTAAATATGAGCAGATTTGGACAAAGTATTAAACCCAGATTTGAAATCGGGATGAGCTTAAACTAACATATAGTATGTTAATATCATACTTAGTCCAACTAGACCCGACCCATAAGCACCCTAATCACAATATTATAATGGATTAAACCAAACAATATCAAAGATAATAGAAAAAGAAAAAAAAAATTATTCATGCCTTCACTTTCATTAGGCCCCCATTCCCCCATTTCATGTGGACAGCTAGGAGTTGGACTTTCATATGTACTAATTTATTCGGGCTATGTTATAAAATAAATAAATAAATAAATTTGATTCAATCATTTAATTTGAATAAAAATATAAGTTGAATATGAATATTTTAATTGTGTAATTAATTTTTTTTTAAAATTAGTATAGTACAAATTTATTTTATGGTTTATATTCAAGTTTGTGGTTATTCCTTTCAACAATATTATTTCAAATATTTAAATTCACGACTCTTTTAGGAATGCAATGTTCATTATCATCGTACCCAATACGTGTTAGTTTCTTTTATTTTTAAATTATAACAATAAACTAAGTCCTTAATGTTTACATATTTTTAAATTTGGCCCTTATTATTTTTTAAGCTAAATTTGACCCCAATCTTTAAAAAAATTTGAATTTGAAAATTAACGTTTCAAAAAGAAACGGGTTGTAATTTTAAACATGGCAACCCACATAACAATCTACATGTACTTCATGCTAATTTTTGAATTTTTATAAGTTTTTTTGTTTTGTTTTTAAATATTTTTAAATATTTTAAAATTGTTTCTTGATATAGCATGTCAACATAGAATGCCATACAGGTTATCATACCAATTTCATTGAAAATCAATGTTCTAATCAACATTTCTGTTAAAAAGAAACAATTTAACTATTTTTCAAAGGTTAATATAACTAAATTTAATTAAAAATAAAAATCCAATTGACAAAACATATAAATGTTAAAAGCTGATTTTAGCATTATTTAACACTTACTTTGTATCAAACAAAAAAAAAACCTTAAACAGTGAAAAAAAACTTAAATAACTCAATTTTATCTAAAATCAAACTCTAGATAAGCTAGGCATCTCATATTTAATGGGTATGAGGAGCGGCCCGTTTCACTCCTAGTTTGGGCTTCTTTCCAATCATGGCCCAAAACTATATTGGGCTATTGATTGATGCCAGTCTTTTTTTCCCTGTTTAGAGCATGTTCAATCAATCTATCGGGTTGATAATAGAGGTGATCATGGGCCGGGTCAGGCCCAAATAAAATTTTAGGCTCGTTTTATAGGCCCGAGCCCAATTCAAAATATGAGCCTAAAAATTTGTCCAAGCCCGGTTTGAAAGAAAATTGCTAAGTCCAAGCCCGGCCCGGCCCATTTTTAATATATATAATATATATTTGATTAAAAATAAAAAATATACATCTAATATATAATTCAGGCCGAGTCAGGCCAGGTCTGGCCCAAAAAAGTTTTACCCGAGGCCCGACCCATTTTCTAAATGGGCCTTATTTTTTTGCCCAAACCCATATTTCGGGCCTACATTTTTACCCGAACCCTCCCATTTTTGGACGGGCCGTCGGGCCGGGTCGGGTAGCCCAACCCATGATCACCTCTAGTTGATAACCAAATCAGATTTTTATTAATTGAATTTGTCAAAATTAATAAAAAATTTAATTATTAATGGAATTGAATTTGTGAAGAATGATTTAATCATAAAAAAAAATTCAAGTTAATTTGGTTGGTTTTTGTTTAATTGAATAGAATTTAACATTTCAAATATATTTATGTGTGAATTGAGTCTTAGCTTGACATTATTACCAGTGCAGGAGGACGTGGGTTCGAGTGCACTGGAGCAACATTATCCTCCTATTTCAAGGTTGGGGAGGGCTATGGGGAGGACACTAACCGTCATATCTACTTAGACCTAAGGTATGTTATTCTACTTATTGATGGATATCGATCCACAATATCAATCATCAAATCACTACTTAGAGCTAGCTATATAAATATAAATCTACTAACCAAAATGCATATTTAAAGCATAAATCTACTAATAATTTGAACACCTTATTAAATATACTTTATCTATTAAATTTCAATAAATCGATACGATTAAAACCAAATAATCAACAATAAATTTTTTTGACATAATGTCTAGAACTACTCATCCATAAATAAGAGAATAATGCGCTTCAGCATACTCAAACCTATGTCCTCCTATATTAATAACAATACACATGCCAATTGAGTTAAGACTCAATCGAACCAACAACCATTCTAAAATCAGTAACGTATAATTTGGTTGGATATTAATTTTGTTGCTACCAATCCAACAATTACCCTACACTATCTTAACCAACCAAACCAAAGAGCAGCCATTACAATAGTTCCATCATATTATAATATATATATATATGTATATAACATTTACATCATGAGATTATAAAAATCAATGCGCAGCCATTACAATAATTCCATCATATAATATATAATATTTGTCACCATGAGATTATAATGGATTAAATGGCACAATTTTCAAGTTGGTGTAGATACTATTATTACAATGATTTGCAATCCACTATGTGGTTAAATTCTACATTATAAAGATGACCCAACAGGCCATCTCCATTTTTATACATCATGCAAACAGTAAACATCTCTTTTTGGAGTGCCCAATATTAAAAATTGCATGACAGATGAGAGAGCAATAAAGGTTTTTTCAGGCATACCAAAAGTCAATGTGGAGGAAGATGTGGTGGAGGTTGAAGACAGTTGATTCTGTTTAGGCCAAGAGTCGTATCGTTTAAGTGGTAGAAGGAGGTGAAGAAAGAAGTGGAATTCAAGGAAGAAGATACGTATGGATAAAGTTTGGGATAGAGTGTTGTTGAACATGTCCAATTTTCGAGGTTTAGAGAGGTACTTATATGGGCTTGATCCCTTTTGCCACGTGTAGTCTCTTAATAGGTTTGTTGGCCATTTTCATAATCCATTGTTAGGTGAATAACCTGATATTATCTTGATTGCAAAATATGTGTGTGATAAGTGATGACTATTTTATTAGAGTGGCCTTAATGTCAAGGTGATTGGCTTGCACGTTCTTTAGATTCTCGAAGAATAATCCTCATGGTGGAAGAAGTAAGGTTGGTGGAACCAAATGGGCGAAGCTATTTGATCATGGTACTTTGGCCGGAGTTGTCAAGGGTGGAGTTCACATACATATAATAATCACATTTTTCTATAATAGCACCAGTTGTCTGTAAATGATAATTGTTATATACTTACAACAACATTTAAAAAATTAAAAAAAGGAAAATATTTGGTACTATGTCAGTAACGTTTTTAGACTCCACAAGCAGGGTCAGATGGTTGACAAGTGTCCTATACGGCATAGTAAAATATAAAAAAATAGATATGTGACAATTTTTTAAGACTGCTTATAAAATAAAAAAAGTACATTGTTTATGTATCAAATATTAACACTTAAAAAATATAATATATTAATATTAGTATTAATTAGTGAGATCTAACTATTGTATCTTTACATGACAGAGTCAGTTGCTATTGGCATTGTTGTTAGTGTAGTAGGATGTGGGTTCAAACGTATTGAAGCACATTTATTCTCTTATTTAAAAGTTAGGAAAGGGTTATGAGTAGTTATATACGCTTTGTATCAAAAAAACCTGTCACAGACCAACAGATGATAAGGAGTATATAATGAATATTAAAGAGGGAATAACCCAACAAAATATGCACTAAAGCAATTAGATAAAATTGTACATGATATTTATTTTTCCTGCTATTTTTATTAGTAATCGTATTACCAACTACTTTTTAGACTAACATAATACATATGATGATTTGATTTTAATTTTTGTTATTTAGAAATTATTTTTATCATACTAATATTTTTAAAAATATAAATTATATAACTGTATAATTACAATTTGTACTTCCAAACATGACATAGGGAATTACAATGTAATTGTACTATGTCAACGAAATGTATCTAAAAATTACAATTCTTTACAATTATAAAAAAATAATTACACTTTCATTTAGGGGTGAAGCTGAATAATTTTTAGGGGCGAATGAAATTTTAATTTTTATAGTCTATATCTTTATAATTTTTAAAGTATTAAATTGAATTTTTATAATTTTAGAGGGCAAAGTGTAATTTTACCTTTACTAATTTAATTTTTTTTAAAATATTATAAAACTTAAATGGTAATTTTTCATTTTAGGAGGCCGGGAATCCATCCCCCTAAGTAGAGGTGCTCATGGGCCGGGCACATAAAATTTTTTGGCCCGGCCCGAAATACAGGCCTGAAATTTTGCCCGGGCCCGGCCCAAGAACAAAATCATAAGCCCGGGCCCGGCCCAGCTCATTTTTTAATAAATACCAAAAATTTATTTTAAAAATTAAAAAAAGTATTTTAAAAATATTTTAAAATTAAAAAAATTTAAAAATATTTTAAAAATATTTTAAAATTAAAAATAATAAAAAAAATAATTTAAAATTAAAAAATAAATATATTTATTACATCGGGCCGGGCCGAGCTGGGCCCAGGCCAAAAAAGTGGTGCCCGAGGCCCGGCCCGTTTTCTAAACGAGCCTTGTTTTTTTGTCCAAGCCCATATTTCGGGCCTATATTTTTACCCAAACCCTCCCATATTTCGGGCGGGTTGTCGGGCCGGGCCGCCCGGCCCATGAGCACCTCTACCCCTAAGAATCCCCTCTGCTTTCATTCAATTATTGTGCTATCCTTCCACATATACTAAATAATATCTTAACAAAAGTTTATTGTAAACAAACCAATAAATGTTGTTAAGAAAGAAAAAAACAAAGTGGAGGCAGATTCTTGGACATACAGTAAAAAACAAAGTTGTTGATGGTCGCAAATGAAATCTGGTTTTAATTTTTAAACAAGGTGTTGTTGAATTTACTTCACACGGGCTTTATTTCAAACAGGTTGAGTGCAATGAGACAAGGGAAACCTTTCGACGTGTAGTTGTCACGGGTTTGATAATGATGAAATGAACAACCCCAAGGAGACAAATCCAATGTTTATTGATTAAAATTACCCTCATCAATTCCAGAAAATAAGGGAAAGGGGGAAAAGTACTATTTTTTTTATTTCAATTTGGTACTTAAATTTAGTTTTAATATTCTATTTGATACTTCAGATCAAATCGTGTCATGTGGCCAAATGAATGTTTAATACGTGATCTAGAAAAACAAACATAGGTATTTAATGAGGCAAAAAAAAAAGGTTCAAATGTCAAGAAATTAAACGTTGAAAGTCAAATTCAAGTACTAAATCGAAACAAAAAAAACCTCAAATATCAAATTAAACATTAAAATTAAATTTAAATATCAAATAGTATATTAACCCTAAAATATTCTATACGAATCAATTAACCTAAGTCCACAAAGAAAAGGGCATGGAAGCTAGCAGAGAGGCCAGGGGGCTTACCCAAAAAAATTTCTTTTTAGACCCTTAAATTAAAAAAAATATTTAAACCCTCAAAAATTTGGAATTTCTCATTAAACCTTTCAAAAATTTTAATCAAATCCCTTTAATTTTTTTTTTCAATTCTCATTAAGCCTTTAAAATTTTTGAAAATCTTAATTAGACCCCCAAATCTTAACGCCAAAATCTGTTGCTAGAAGCTAATAGATGCCCCCTCCCCAAATTTTTGAAAATTCCTTTTAGACACTTAAAAATTTTCATAAATATTAATTAGGCCTCCCATAAAATTTAGAATTTCTCATTAAACCTTTAAAAAATTTTAATTAGATCCCTTCAAATTTTATGTAAATTATCATTAACTTTTAAAATTTTTTAAAGTTTTAATTAGAATTACCAAAATTTTTAAACAATCCTCATTAAATCCTTCACTAAAAACCCAATAGGGAAATGAAAGTTTGCATTTGCATTATTGCTTTATTCATTGATTCACATGAAATTCTCCATTTTTGTTTTTCTTTTTAATGATTATTGGAACAAACAACAATCAATCCCACGCCCACCAGACAGAGGAAAGAAACATTGCACGTTTTTAACCCACCAACATATGAATGGTGTGTGTGCTGTTTTGTAGTGGCTGAAACCTAATGAACAGATGGTTGTGAACTGATCTATGGTGGTCGAGGACAATAGAAAGTGAAAAAGAAAAGGAGGCCCCATTTCCAGTCCACCTGTCGGGTGTACCCATCATTAAAATAATGACCAGAAATTGGTAGGTTTTACCTATTCAATTGCCATCAAGATTGGTTGAAAATGTAATGAAAAACACACACATGATTTACTACTTAAAAGTGGTAAAGTAATGTAAAAATATCAGAAATTAGAATTGTCCTATCAAAAGCTATCTTTACTATGCAATCAGCCACTATTCCTCTCCCTTGGAACGTATTTGATGCTCCATTGATTCATAGTTTTTAATATCTGATTAATTTTTCTCATCAAGACTGAAGATGAATCCGTCAATTGTCTATCCCTGACAAGCATTAATTACTGTCAATATGAATCAAGACCTTATTAAACTCTCGTTTTTTTAAGAAGAATCAGATTATCCATATCACCCCAAAGTTCAGCCTCAAAAACCGAACAGTAGCGAAAGCATTCATTATTTATCATCACATTTGAATCTTAAAAAATACCTCACAAAGGATGTGTAGCGACCCTGATTTTTTACGTTTTCCTAATGTTTTTTTTATGCCTAAAACATGGTTCATTATTTCGTTAGGTCTATAAAAGGCATCATCAATTTCATAATGGCTTGGCTTTGAATTTGGCAGGCGTCATTTAATTTATTTATCTAATCTAAAAGAAATTTATATTTATAACACATCATTTAAAAAATAAATAAAGTTAGATGAATTTAAGTTTTGATTTCGTTCGTAATTAATTAAAATCAATGTAGTGCAATGGAAAACATATCATTTGCATTTGTTGCTACCTAATAATGTTCCATTCGGGTAATTCTTTTGCAGAGACGAGTGTGTGATAAAGTGTTAATCCAAATAGTCTAAGGGTGATTAAAGCAATTTAAGAAGGGGTTTCAACTGTTTCGAATTTCACTTTTATTAGGAGGATCATTCAGGTGTTACAACATATAAAACGGTGGCATATAAGACATATCCCGAGAGAGAGAGAAATTTAACTGTAAACTGTTTAGCTAAGATGGTATTTGACAAGGAGGTCGATGTGCGAGTATTTGCTGAAACTCCTACGAAACTTTTAACAGTTTTACAATATGATAGAGCTAGCGTCTTTTGTGATCTTAGTAAATTGAATTAGTTTTTCTTTGTTTTTATCACCAAAAAAAAAAAAAACAATGCTCCATTCTAATATATAATGACCCTTTATTTAGCCTCTATTATCATTTAT
Organism: Gossypium raimondii; assembly: GCF_025698545.1. Taxonomy (NCBI): domain Eukaryota; kingdom Viridiplantae; phylum Streptophyta; class Magnoliopsida; order Malvales; family Malvaceae; genus Gossypium; species Gossypium raimondii. Next base: position 55,251,521 of record NC_068577.1, on the reverse strand, counting down.
TTACATGTTCAATTTAGAAGTTAGATTACCCAAACCGGTTGAATCTTAACTTGATATATTTTTGTCAGTGCAGAAGGATGTGGATTCGAGCGCGTTGAAGCACATTATCCTCCTATTTTAGGGTTGGGGAGGGGCTATGGGTAGTTCTAGGCTTTTTATCAAAAAGAGCAGATATGATAAGAACTTATAATGAGATTAATGTTTAAAAAAAATAGATTACCAGATATATATGAGGTAACTTTTAAGGGAACAAAGATAAATTTTATTATTGTTTTAGAATTTTTACACTGATTAAAATAAAATTTTATTAATTTTTATTATTATTAACTTATAATTTAAAAATTTTTAAACATGTTAAATTGAAATTTTAGAATTTTGAGGGTCAAGCCCCTACCAACGGTTGTTTGCCCTCGTTGGTGCCATTCTTAATAGCCATGCTCAAGGGCGAAGCCAAAAAGGCAAAGAGAGACAGTCAGTGGTTTTAATCCCGGAAATTTTTAATTTTAGCTCCTTCAAAGTTAACAAAATTTTAAATAAAGGCATGATAAAATTATAATTTAACCCTAAAAATAATAAACTTTTGATTTAATACTAAAAAATATAAAGATATATGTCAATACAATGGCAAAATTACATTTTAACTCTTACAAAAATATATAATTTAATCTCGCCCCTCAAAATTTTTTTTGCTAACTTCGTCCTTAACCATGCTAGTAAGCTATCAAGCGATTTATTCAAGAATCGAATTATATATTCAATAGATTATTTTTCCTAATAAATTCAATACGTTGAAAGTCACATTTTAAATAAAGAAATTTGAAGTTCAAGTTGAGTATAATTGTTTTATTTAAAAATAAAATATATGTTTAAATTTATATGAAAATGTAAAATGTTAATATAAAAATATTTTTAATATTTTATTTATTTATATTATAAGAAGGTCTCGATTAAGTTGATGTCACGAGTTAATTAAGCATCAACCTAATTGAAAAATGATCAAAACATCATTTTTAAATCAGATAATTATATCTTTTAATATAGTTCATGTTAATTATAGGTTTGAACTTAAAACCTTAATATGTTAATAAAAAAAGTTTCAACTAATACTCCGAGTAGAGGTGTTTACGGATTGAGTAGGTTGCACGATCTTTTTTAAGTTAGACTTGAATTTGTATTTTCAACCTCAGATCAGCCCAAATTGACACGTATTATTGTTTATAATAAACTGGATTCAATCCATAAACGCCTCTAACTTTGAGGGTGTTATGTATTCGTATATAGGGATAATATAATTTTTTGTCTTTGAAATTGACAACTAGGTCCACTTTGGTACATTTATTTTCTTTTGGTCCGCTTGAGTCTTTAGACTTGGCAACTAGATCTATTTCGGTCTCTAAATTTAGATTCTATCAAGATTTAATGATGTGACCTGTATTGCTAGAACATAATTTGATCAGACAAATTGAGAATTGATTGATATAACAACCCGAACAAAATGGTTGAACCGATAGACTTGAAAATTACTTGCAATTAGTAAAAATCGAAAATAAGAAAAAAGGCGATAGTTGAACAAGTTGAATCAACTTATTAAATTTTTTTAAACTTTATGAATTTATAATTAATTATTTTATTGTTGTTGATCCGATATCGAATCAATCAAACTGGTTGAATCGGGAACTAATGGCCTACTTGTTCAATCACCTATCTGATTATTAAAACATTGAATATGACACTTTTAAATTGCACCACACTTTAATTTTCAAGTGATGATTTGACATATCTTCAAAGTGTCACATTATCACACTTTTATATTTTTTAAATTCATAGATTAAAACAGGTTTAATTATTAAATTTAAATATAAAATAAATAAAAAAATATAGATACGGGCAAAATACCAAAAAAGCCCTATTTTTTTAAAATTTTACCGAAATGGGCCCGGTATTTTATTATTTACCGGAATGGGCCATTTTTCCCAAAATCGCGTCCACGTCAGCGCGGTGTCAGGGGACGTGTCAGAACATCGTGTCCACGTAAGCGCGCTTTGCTTACGTGGACACAAATTGCGCCTACGAGGACGCGATTTGCTGACGTGGATGAACAGTTTATATTTTTTAGCTTGGAAAACTTTGAAAGGCCATAACTTTTCGCTCGGTTGTCCGATTGAGATTTTTTTTTATTTCGAATAACTTTTCGAGATCTACGCACTGAAAAAGATCTTTTTTGCCCCTAAATTTCGATTTTTTCAGTTTAAAATTGAATTTTGAAACATTCAAATCATTATTTTCCTTATTTATTTGAATTAAACACTGGATTTTTTTACAGAATTGTTGTATTATTTTTTCTTATTTGACACGTGTATGGAATAGGTCCGATAAATCGTTAGAACGTAAGTAATATAATTAAGATAATAATAGTATTTTTATAATATGTCAATTAATTAGTTTAGCTTAGTTGGTTAAGATATTTGCTTTTTTCCCTTAGTACCTTGGTTCAAATCTTGTTGGTAACAATTTTGAATCTTTTTTGTACTTGTTGCTATTGATGTAATATTGAAGAGTTAATTGATTAAAAAAATAAATACAAGTTCAAAAAGATTCAAAATTTATTTTTTCAAAATACCAAAAAAGCCCTATATTTAAAATTTGTCGAAATGGGCCCTGTATTTTATTTTTTTGACTGTTGGGTACTGTTCACGTGCGGGTCGAAATCGCGTCCACGTCAGCATCTCGCTCTAACGTAGACGTGATTTCCCGGAAAAATGGCCATTCCGGTAAATAATTAAAAAATGGGCCCATTTCGATAATTTAAAAAAAAAGTTTTTATTGGTAAATTGCCCATATATAGATACTACCAAATTCAAGGGGAAATTTTATATTATCCTTAGTTTTTATAATATATTTTCTTTTGCCCAAAAAACCCGGGTCATCGACCATCAAGCGCTTTTGAGGGTTTGATTATTTCTTTATAAAATATAATGTAGTTCATGGAGGGACCAAGCTTCATAGTAGTATTTTCCTGTTTAAGAACAAGGGCATTTAGAATTAGTCTTGCTTGCGCAATACAATTATCACAAACTTCAATAAAATCCCAAGCCTTTACTGACCAAATTCATCAAAAGAATAGAAAAAGAAAAAGCTCAGTTCTCAAGTCTACATTTTCACACCCAAGAGTGTTACTCGTACAAAAGGCTTAAAAGCTTTAAAAGAAGAACTCAAATCATTCAACCCCCCATTCTGTCCTTTCATCAATGCCAGCGGCAGCAGCAACAGCAGCCTAATTTTGTACAACCTTACAAGCAAACTAACCCATCACTTCAACCATTCTTGGTGTCTTCAAACAAAGCAAATGGGGCTCTGTTTTTGGTTCTTCCTGGTTTTTATACTTTGGCAAATGATGAATGTTCCAACACAAGCAGCCATTACTGTTGGTGGTGGTGGTGGCATCAATATTGGCAATGGTGGCGGCGGTGATGGTGGTGGTGTTTGGTTTGGTGGAGGAATCAACATCAACAACAACCCAACACCATCTGGTCCTTCAGTGTCAAAGCTCAACAATGCTTACACTGCTCTTCAAGCATGGAAATCAGCCATCACTGATGACCCTTTAGGGGTTTTAAAGACTTGGAATGGCTCAGATGTGTGCTCTTACAAAGGGGTCTTTTGTTCAGTAGATTCATCAAATGAACCATTTGTGGTAGCCATAGATCTCAACCATGGTAACCTTCAAGGTACTTTAGTAAAAGAACTCTCTTTTCTTACAGATATCACAATCTTTCACCTTAACAGCAACCGGTTTTCAGGGACAGTCCCTGATACTTTCAATGACCTTTCTTCACTTCAAGAGTTGGATCTTAGTGGCAATTATTTCTCTGGTTCTTTTCCTATGGTTACTTTATACATACCAAATCTTGTTTATTTGGACCTTAGGTTCAATAATTTCTCGGGTACCATCCCTGAAGATTTATTCTACAAAAGACTTGATGCTATCTTCCTCAATAACAATCAATTTGAAGGTGAACTCCCTTCAAACATTGGGAATTCACCAGCTTCTGTTATAAACTTAGCTAACAACAAATTCATTGGGAACATACCAGCTAGTTTTGGTTTCATGCGTTCTAAATTGAAAGAGGTTTTATTTTTGAACAACCAATTAACAGGTTGTATCCCACAAAGTGTTGGGTTGTTTTCAGAGATGCAAGTCTTTGATGTGAGCCATAATTCATTGATGGGTCATTTGCCTGATACTATGTCTTGTATGAGTGATATTGAGGTCCTTAATTTAGCACACAATGAGTTATCTGGTGTGTTGCCTGACATTGTTTGTTCATTAAGGAGCCTTATGAACTTGACTGTTGCATATAATTTCTTCTCTGGGTTTGGCCAAGAATGTTCCAAGTCTTTTTATAGGGATGTGGGGTTTGATTTCTCATTGAATTGTTTACCCGGGAGAGATATGCAGAGACCCCAACCTCAGTGCAATGTTATCCCTGGAAGTGGGCTGAGTTGCTTGAGAATCCCTTCTCCTCAGCCTCTAGTTTGTGGAGCATTGTTTGAGAACTTGAACCCTAATGTAACCCCATCATCATCATCATCACCATCTCCATGATCTCATCATACATGAATTAACTGGTATTGGTGCCTGTCATTCATTAATAGCTCATGTCCAGGGTTCAAATGCACTTGCTTAATGGGCCAATAATCTGGTTTAGTAACGTAAGGGCTAACCAGATAGTGGATGCCTTGACCTTCTGAGGAAGTCCATGTTATTTAAACTTTGAAATGAATCGATGCTGAAAGCTAGCTAGCTTTTGAACTATGTTATGTTTGCTCAATTCATCTGGTTTTTTAAGTTTGAGCAAGATCTGATAAAGATCATCTTATGAAATGTAAGATTTGTCTACCCAGTTCTATGAAAGAAATTTGGTGTGTAAGTCTTTTTGATAAACCATCTATGCTTGTTCTTTTTACTATAAGTTTTCACTGTATCAAAACATTCCTTTGCTGTCATTGCTTTGTTTGAGTGGAGGACTATTTTTCATTTATTTAAAAAATTCTCCGAAAATGAAAAAAAACCAAAACATCACACACGAATACTTAAAAAAAATTAAAATATATATATTGGAACCTTGTGGTATCAAAATTGCACTCCTAAAGAGGAAGGTTTCCAAAAGAACAGCTATAACCCCCCTTGAGGGCACAAAAATCATCTTTGGCATGTCAATGCAGTGGCTAAATCTAATTCCAAAATAAATTGTGCAAAATAAAACCTGAAAATTGTGCCATAAAGGGCAATGTTCTTAACATATACACCAAAAAATTTCAAGTCGAAATGTATGCTCGGAGTAAAAAAATAATTCTTGAATTTGCTTTGGGTAATTTTTAAAACAGACGTGAAAAAAATAAAAAGTTTGGAGACACTTTTCCCCAACCATGACCAAAATCATGGAATTCAGCAGAAAACATACAAGTATCCCATTGTCTGCAGAAGCTATTTCACTAATCGATTGTTTGCTGAGGAACAATTTTATTGTTAAAAATGGGTGCACCTTGTTGCAAAAGAAGTCGAAGGTATTCGGATGCATAACACTGTAAAACAAGGTCGGATACATGTCAAGTTTGACACAGGAAAGCAATTTCATTTTTCACTTGAATTTGCGGCTAACTGAATCGTAGCTTGGGACATTAATAACTGCAAAATATGACGGAAAAAACAAGTTAATATTATCTAAAATGCATTGCAATAAAACAACAAATTCAGTGGTTTAAGTTTCGAGTAAACTGTAAACTACCATTTCCATATGATGCCATTGTGAGAGGAGACGATAGAAGCTTTTGAGCTATCGAAGAAATATCCTTCAGTGTAATCTCATCAACAACCTTCAAGAAATACTCCACAGGTTTCCTAATAGGTTCAAAACAGTTTGGTTACAGAGAAGAAAATTATCATAGTTTTCTCATTATACATAGGACATATAAAAGGTATATAATCTGACAAGGATATATATTCATTTCTAAGTTCTTTCTTTATTTTAAGAGCCTTTGCACCCATATATTTATATACTCAACACGGGATCAGACACAGATACCTAAATAAAAGTTGGAGCAACATTGGTCCATCAGAGCAAAGGACAACAGCAAAGAAGTTAGAGAAGTCATACCTCTCACCATATGTCAAGACTTGTTTCCCAATATCTTCTGAAGCAACCATCTGCAGAAATCGGCTCATAAGAACACTAAACAGCAGTGCTAGGCATGCAAATATGAATCCTTGACCAAAATCATTAATATCATCTACAATCAAGAATTTAAAGAGAACAGTTTACGTACTCTAGATTCCAAATTCATCAAAATTGCAGACTTGGTTGACTGTTTAGCACGGTCTAGTTGTATTTGGTCAACTGCAAAAAACACCATCAAAAGCATTTCAGAAACAATCCATTGAATGACCATTGCAGGAAAGATCATAGTTGCTGAAATAAAGAGCAGCCAACCTTGTCCAGGTGTTGCAACAGCAATAAGCTCCTTGACAGCTACATCAATGGCAGTTGGTGCAAAATCAGAACCCTGAATTAAGAAACATGAGTATCATCAAGAGTGTTACTACGATGGAGATGTTATCAGCACAAAGTGTCCAAAATTGGAAATTTGGAATAAATTCAGTGGAAGGCCAAGACGATAAAAAAAAAGTCAGGACCTGTAGGTAACAAATATTTTTTTTTAAAAAAGAGTTACACTAAGAAAACTTTCAAATGCCAATTACTAGCATTGACAAATAGATGTATGGCCTGAAAAACAGTGAGAAAACATTTGGTTGTGAGATTACTTAAAACACAAGCTCGTAAATTAATTAAATTTGGGCATACAGAGAAGAAAGCTCTTAGATGGCATAATTCAGAAGAATCATGACTAAATTGTAAATAGACTAGCACTTGAAAACCAAGGACACAGGGAAAGATGTATGGCATGGTCAAAAGAATCAACTAGAGATTTGCTGCATGAAACCATAATAGGGCAGGGAAAGATGGAGATCGGAATGGAACGGTACTAAAATTAGTAAAGGAAGGTTTAAGAGCAGACTTACAGTGGTAGCTTGTATTCCAAATATGCCAGTATGATTGTAAATGCTGTTGAATGCTGAAAATGAATAAACTTGTGGATACTCATTCAACACACGGACATCTGCTCATAACATAATCATCACTTTCATGTAGACTTAAACAAATTGACTAGAAAAATTTAAAAGAAATTGAGTGTCTAGTAGCAGCAGAATTTTGTAAATAAAGAAATTCACAAAAACAAACAAAACTTCATCCACCTTGCTCTATTACAACATGTCATATACTGAAAGATAATAGTGTGCAGCATGAAAGATCACTTACATAGTCTTGAATACATTCCTTTCCCAGGGCCACCAGCTGAAAATGATCCACCCCCTCCCATTAAAATCTATAGAATAATTACATTTATCAATTTTCCTATCTTGTGATCATGGTAACAAGTAGGAAAAACCAAAAATACACAATGAAAATTAATTGGGCAAGATAGGTTACTCCTAGGAAGAATTCTATGACCTATATTAAAATAGAGCACGGTGGAATAAGAAAATTGAGCAGACAGAGTAACCCAAAGTTAAAAACCTGAAGAACAGTCAAAATTATAGCTTCCTTCTCCTTGTGCCAACCACCAGGAAGTTCAAATGCAAGAGCAAAATGTGTTTGATCCTGCAGTTGAAACTAATTAACAACTCAAACTATGGAGAAATATGAAAGAAAAGATCATTTCAAGTATTTATAATACATACCCCTAAATCAGCCTGACAGCGATAATCACCGCCGGTGTACACAGATTTTGGCTCCTGAGGACGAGGAACATTGGAAAGATCTGATAAAAGTGGCTCGGCAACAGATAACAGTTCCTCGTTTTCAACACCAGATGCTGCAAGTACCATCCGAGAAGCGGTAAAGTTTTCCTAATATTTTCATAGGAAACCAAGCTTATTAGTGAGAATGATAGACAAAGATCAGCAACAATCTCAACAATAATGAAACAATTAACACTGAAAGGTTAAAGCATACTAATAAAAGTTTTCTTCAAAACTACAATGATGCGGTTTGCACTGAAAACATACTAAATAAAGTTCTCTTAGACTTACCAGGATAAAATCCTCCAAAACTGTACCATTCAATGTATTTACAGCAGACTCAGGGGCTAAAAGAGAATTCGCCAATGCACCAGAATAACCAGCTGAGTGAATGGCCTCTAAGAGCAAGCCCTGAGGATTCTTTGCAGCTTCAGCAATTTCCTCTTTCATTTTTTGAAGCTGTAGAAGGTGAAGTAATGAATTATCATCTCACAAGGCATTAATTCTAAATATGCTCAAAACTATTTAGCCTAAAAACGACAAGCTCAAGACAATTTACCTGTTCATTCACCTCCCAATCCAAGAAAGCTGGGTTTCTCACACAGTCAATAAGCAGCTCTACCATTTCAGGAACATAAGTCTTCAAAGCATCAAAGGTATATCCAATCTGCTCCCGAGAAACTGCAGCTTGTACATTGCCACCAATTGCCTCTACTTCCCGAACAATCCGCAAATGGCTGCGGTTTGTTGTGCTCTTGAAGGCCATACGCTCAAGCAGGTGTGAGACCCCAAATGAGGCAGGTGACTCATAGATTGAACCACAGTCAACATATAATCCTATTGATGCTGCAGGATTCTGCTTGGCAACAAAATCAAATAGCAAATTCAACAATGAGTTACAAAATTAATTTTCTTCTAAAATAAGAGACCTTATGTAAGAAAATATTCTTCACAAGAAGCAAATTCGTACATACCGCTGAGGTTTCTGAAGCAACTTTCAGGCCATTTGGAAGAGTTGTAATCTTAGTTTTACCAGGTTCAACATAGTCAGGCAATGAAGATGGTAGAGCTACACCTGGTAGAGGAAAATCTAGTGATGGTATGGAGTTGGACTGACCCCCAGTGAACCAACCAAGGAGGCCACCTGAAGAGGATGATGTTGTAGCAGCAGCAACAGAAGTTGAAAACCTTGCAGGTACTCTATGGCATGTCAAACCCTATATTCGCATTTTCATTCAAAGCATATCACTTCTCCAAGCATTGAGACTAACAATATTTGAAAATTTTACCGGATACATGAAACAGCTTAACATCAATACCCAGTTACAGCAATGACTACCCGAGATAAATACATTTAATTAAGAAATAAAAGTAACAAGCTAAGCATCAATAATGGATTAAAAGAACAGATCTATTGTCTATAAACAAAAGCAATCTCAGAAAGCAAATATCGAAATCGAGTTATCTCTGTTACAGTCGAGATTGAAAATTGATTGTTATAGTGAGATCGAATCATCAGCGATCATAAGTTAGGGTTTGGGGGGAATTAGGGACTGACCTTGAGAGCCCGGAGGCGAGAAGCCGCTGCACGGTACATCTTGAATCGGCGATCTCTAAGAAACCCTAGAAATTATAGTGTACGGACCCTGTGAAGGTCTGTAGTCTGTTTGGTTTTGGGTGCCACTGCCGCAGGGTTTTGTTGGAAATGGGAGGCGACTCGTTTTGAGCCGTTGATGTTTTTGTTTGCTCTGCTTCAGTGATGTGGGAAGAATTGGCCGATGAGGATATCCACACGTGAGCGAATAGATGAGTTGCTATCTGAACCGTCTGTTATGGTATGCTAGCTGATGATCAACTCGATAGTCGTCCGATCGGCGTACTACTTTGTACTTACCAAGGTAAAAGTTTATTAGTCTTTGGTTAAACTATGTCATAATTCCCTGTACTTTAGAAAATTTAAAATTTAGTCTCTCTACTTTTCAGATTTTAAAATTCAGGTCCAATTGTTAATAATTTTTTTGTTAAATTTGTTGGTGTGACATTTTGAAATAAAAAAAAATACTCACTTAATAACCATGTAATTAAAAAAATGGCATTGTAATTAACTTAGATCAAACAAAAAAATGACATTATTAACCATTCGATTTAAATTTTGAAATCTGGAAAGTAGAATGACTAAAATCTTGGAAATAAAGCACAATGACTAAATTTCAAGTTTTAGAAGAGTATAGGGACTTATGGCACATTTTTACTTTTTAATGACTTTGATTCTTATATTTTAGGGTAAACCATACCCAATGTCACTAAACTATTAGTAAGTTTACATTTTAGTCGTTGAACTTCAACAAGTTATAAAATGGTCACTGAACTATCCAAAAGTTTTCCTTTAAGTCGCTTAGCTATAAAATCATTGTTGTATAGTATTATTTGTTCACACCACTTATACCAATAAAGCTCTCTTTATAGTTCAATTTGTTTTCAAGAACTATCTTTGAACGTTAAGAATTTGCTATCTAAAATTTAAAAAGCTTTCTTCTTTGATTTATGAAACTGATCGTCAAATCAAATTAAAGTTTCAAGTATAGATTTGAACCACGATCAAAGTTACTTATATATAATTGTACAAAATCAATATTCATATATCAAATTATACATTAAAATAAAATTTATGTATAATTTTGAAACTCGCAATCCATTAGTAACTAAGCATCAAGATGAAAATAATACATGTGATGAATGGAAATAATACCGAATCAAAACAGGGGGGAACGATCCATATATGTGATACAATTACAACTATTCATCCTCCTTGATGGTTTCATTATTCTATCATTGATAGTTGTAAACGAATAGGCACCTCTTTAATATTATAGTTTGTAGTAGGTTGGAATCATAGCAAATTGGCTCCCATACGTTAGATGAAAGAGTAAATTGGTTCATCTATTAAAAAACTCATCTATTTTTATTATTAAAAACTGCTCTTTGTACATCGCCATGAGGTACATGTGGCACGCCACCTATCACTACTATCTGATTATTTCACCAGCCATGCCAGTTTTTAATAGTATAAATAGATGAAAATTTTAACAGAAATAACTAATTTGCGCTTTGTTTTAACATACAATGATTAATTTCTCCATTCTTTGAGTAGATGGGGAAATATGCAATCTGACTTTTAGTACGGGCGCCTCTATAATACTTTTACCCCAATGTGTAGTTGACCCCTATTCATTCTTTTAAAGGGTTTTGCGTATATAAACATTAACATTATACATAGTTGTTAAAATTTGATTAGACTTAAAATGAGACCTAAAAGTTTGTCCACACTCATTCATATTTATAAATTGTTAATCCAAACCCGTTTAAAATAGTTGTTTTTTTAAATATAATATTTTTATTTAATATTTAATATTTAATATTTAGTAAAATTGTGTTATTTTATTTTATTAAATTATAACATAAACTACTTGCCATGCTTTTTAACATTTACTTATAGTATTCTATATTTTATTTTATATGCCAAATCTAAATAACATATAAGAATAAAAGATATAATTCAACCTTAAATATTGAATTTCAAATTCAAATTCAATCCACATTTTAAATAGGTCTAAAATTTCGTTTAAATCTAATTTTATCATCATATTTTGTCAAAAATAGAGATGACATAAATTTTTGCACGACCCGTCCCACTATAACTTTTATTTATATATAGTTAAACTTGTCCCGCCTTAAACTTTACATAATACTTTCGTCTTCGACTCCAATCCGATTCAAAAAATAGCTTACCTAATATGTTTCGTCTTGTCTCGAAATTTTAAATAATATTTTATAATATATTGATTTTTTAAATTTAACTCAAATATATTATCAAATCTTATAAAAAGTAACCAATTATAATGAAATATATAATACATATTTATAAAATTAAAATATATGTCATAAATAATTATAAAATTAATATAAGAATATTTTAGTAAATATGCTCTGGGATTTCTTTACCATTCCTAGCTAAACTAATAAAAAACTCTCCAAATATGGAATGGAGCTTTGGGCTCGTGCAGATAATTATATTCCATATTTGTGAGAATAAATCGCCGCTTTTCAGTGCCTTTGATTTGTATTTTGGATCTTTAATTTGAGAAAGAAAAAGTTGATCAGTACATTTCTTTTTGGTTTAAGGTTACGGTTGTCGTTCGAGGAGTTCCCGCTAGTGCTACACGATGGCTTCCCCTGCTTTGCCTGAGATTTCAAAGCCTAAGATCGTCGACGGTCCCGGCGGTTATGTACTTGAAGATGTTCCTCACTTAACTGATTATATTCCTGATCTTCCTGTAAGGCATTTCTACGTATAATTTGCAGGCATTCATAGTTTCTCTTGATTCGAAAGCCTCGTTTTCCATTTCTCTCGAATTCAAGATCGTTTTTCTTTTTTCTTTTTTTTTTCAATTGATTGATCGAAAATGAGTGAATTAGTTTCAATTTTTAAAAATCTGATTTGATTTTTGACTTTTTTTAATGACAGACTTATCCTAATCTGTTGCAAGACAATCCGGCATACTCTGTTGTTAAGTAAGCTTCAACTTTAGAGCTATTTTTTTTACATCGATTGTTGAAATGTTTGCTAAATTAGTATTAATTTGATCGAATTTTTTAAATTTCACTAGGCAATATTTTGTTCACGTTGATGATAGCGTCCCTCAAAAGGTTAGCCGTCCTTCCTTTATAGTTTATGTACATCTTTTCAAAATTTTGCTAAGCATTTGTTTCTTCTCAGTTTAATATAATCAATGCTTATTTTCATCTTTATAGGTTGTAGTTCACAAGGATGATCCAAAAGGAATTCATTTCCGACGAGCTGGAGCACGTCAAAAGGTGTGTGTTTAAACCTTTTTTTTGTTGGACGAAAGCGTGTGTTTAAACTTACCATAAGCCTTTTCTTAAAGATTAATTGGATGTAGAAATCGGAAAGATCTAATTTGAATATAAAATCATACGAACTTTAACAGAAAAGAATCAAATAGTGTTATGGGGAAGGGATATGAGTTTGACGTTAAATTGAACTCATTTGTGACGATGTGGGGAATGGCCAGCCACCAAGGAATCGGCGGAGACAAAACATGTTCCCGCCAGGTGCACCAAGATTCTATGCATCTTGGGCAGCCCAAATCACCACCAATAGTTGGTGACGAGGACTTGAGGTAGAGAATCTTTGCTTCTCTTATCGACTACCATGTCCAAATTCGAAAGTTTGCTTAAAAAATTGAAGGGTTTGAGAAAAAATATAGATTTGAAAAATAAATTTGGATAAAAAATAAGATCTATTTTTTAAATGAGCTAAACCTTGGGTAAGTTCTTTTGCCCGGCCCGAATGTGCCTAAAATTTTTTCTCATATATTGTTTTGTTGTCATTTTTTTTATTGTTTTACTGTCGTTTTGCTATCATTTTATTATTATATTGCTATTGTTTTATTGTTATTGGTTAGATATTATATTACTCTTATTTTATTATTAATTTTACTACTATTTTGGAGGTTGCTTGCTAAGTTGCAAGTATTTTAGTATTATTTAAGTATAAAGATTTTTTAATGTATTTTTAATGTGTTGAAAAATATTTATTTTAATATTTTAATGTGTTTGATGTATTATGTTTTTAAATTTATTTTTATATGAAAATTTTAATACGAATGAACCGTATTAAGTTTGAATTTAACACTTTTTATCTAGTCAAAATTAGACAAAATTTTAAACTGATTATTAAAATCGATCCAAGCCTAGAAAAGACCTAAAATTTGACTTTCACCTGACCCAATTTTATCCATAACCAGGCCTAATCTCATTACATGCTCTATTACCCAAATCAACATTCTTGGTGGAGAACATATTTTTGTGTCATCCCAAATTGCCACCAATAGTGTTGATTTGGCGTTAAATCCCTATTCATAACACTATTCAATCCATTCTATTTTGATAAATGATATTGGGTATATATTATTTAAGTTATAAATTGTTTATTTTATATTATTTAAGTAAAAAACCGCTTATTTTAATATTTACGTAATGATTGAATTAGATATGGATTAATGAAACTCTGAAGTTTGATGTGTGTTTTTATTATAACGTGGTGGATATTTAATGGTTATGTAGGTATATTTTCATTCTGATGACGTTCATGCATGTATTGTAACGTGTGGCGGTCTTTGCCCTGGACTCAACACTGTGGTTAGAGAGATTGTATGTGGCTTGCACCACATGTACGGTGTAAAGAAAGTATTGGGGATCGATGTAAGCAATCATTTAGTATCGAATAAATTCGTTAATGAATTTTTAAAAATTTATTTACAAAATTATTTTAAAATTTATTTTTTGTTCTATTATAATATAAATAGTAATATTATTTTTATTATTTGTGCTTTATTTTATTTATAACATAGCTGTTAAAACTTATTATATTTAAATCAGTTTAGATTTAAACATATTTATTTGTTTGTTAGTTTAAATCAATTTAGGTTTGTTTGTTGTTTACATTGTTTTTCATTTTCGAGGGCATGTTAGATTTTATGTTTATGAATACTTTCGTTTAATCATTAAAATTTTAGTTAATTTAATTTAAATAAATAGACATAAATAAATAATTTTAATGAAACGAGATTAAACACAAATTACTTTTAAAAAGTTAAACACAAATTTAAAATTTTTAACAAATATGAGCCTCATAAATAATCTTTTCAAAATAGTATAAAGTGGTGTATTAATAATTAACGAGTTTAATGCATTTGCAGGAGGATACAAGGGATTTTATGCTAAAAATACAGAGTTAGACCTCGAGGTTATTCATATTTATAAACAAGTTTATTTAATTTAATTAAACATAAATATATATAATTTTAAATATACTAAGTTTAAAAAATTAAAATTCTTAATAAACAAAATCAAATACAAATTTTAAAATAAGTATTAGACAAATAAAAATTTATTCATTCAAACTCAGATGCAATTAACGAGTTTAATGCATTTGCAGGGAGGATACAAGGGGTTTTATGCAAAAAATACAGTGTATTTAAATCCCAAGGTTGTTAATGATATACATAAACGTGGTGGAACTATCCTTGGGACATCACGAGGTGGACATGATACCTCAAAAATTGTTGATAGTATTCAGGATCGTGGGATTAATCAGGTTTGTGTAAAAGTAAAAAAAAAAAAAATTAGTCCCATACTTTTATATGATTATGGGATGGTTAAAATATGTCACAAGCCAATATACTCTTTTTAAATTTGAAATGTAGTCTTTATATTTTTATTTTCAGAATTCAATCCCTTTACTTTTCAATTTTTAAAATTTAAGTTCCACTGTTAACATTGTTAAATTTAGATTCATTACAACGTTAATTTTTGGTTACATGGTTTATGAGTGAGTTTCTTATTTTAATTTCAAAATGTCACATCAATAAATTTAATGAAAAATTTTAATTGTATTAACAATTGAAAATAAAATTTGAAATCTTAAAAATAAAAGAGTTAAATTTTGAAAATAAAAATAGATTAAATTCTAAATTTAGGAAGAGTACAAGAATTATATGATCAACATATCAAGAGGTCTAACCTTGATACATTTGATATTTTCAGGTTTACATTATCGGAGGAGATGGAACTCAAAGAGGTGCAGCTCTTATATTCGAGGTCAAATTTTATTATTATTATTATCTTTGATTAATTGTCAATATGGACGTGTTAAAAAATTTTCAAAGTTTTTTTTAATGTGTTTTGAAGAGTTTTGAAATCACATCACTAGAATATGCATTTGAGACATGAGTTGAATGCAATATCTCAAAAAATAAAATAAATAAAGCTATATAAAATATCTTTAATAGGAAATAGAATATTGATTTGCAATGCGAGTTTGTGCTTATTAAAAAAAATTTGTTCCAAACTCTACAGGAAATTAGAAGGCGTGGTCTCAAAGTTTCAGTTGCCGGTATCCCTAAAACTATTGACAATGACATTCCGGTAAATCCAATTGAGTTGATTAATTTTTTTTGGTAAATTCACTATTAGTAATTAAATTATTGGTGAGTTTTCGTTTTGGTCATTTAACTAAAAGAATT
Organism: Gossypium raimondii; assembly: GCF_025698545.1. Taxonomy (NCBI): domain Eukaryota; kingdom Viridiplantae; phylum Streptophyta; class Magnoliopsida; order Malvales; family Malvaceae; genus Gossypium; species Gossypium raimondii. Next base: position 55,235,552 of record NC_068577.1, on the reverse strand, counting down.
ACAATTTGATCATTAAATTATTCAAAAGTTTTCATTTAAGTCACTAAACTATTCAAAAGTTATCATTTAAGTCACTGGTTTATTAAGTTTTTTTTTTTTAAAGTCTCGCCAACAAACTCCAAATGATGATTCGGTAATTGCTACATTAGATGAGTAGAAGAACATACCTTATATTCAAGTCGATCTAACGATCAGTGTCGAAGATCGGAGAAAAAAACTGTTTTAACCATATAGCATTGATTTTAATAGTCCAATTACTTAAATGAGAACTTTTGAATAGTTCAGTGATCAAAACAAAACTCGCCCATAATTTAATGTCTAATGACGTAGTTTACCCGGATAGTTTTAACCACAAGCCTGTTTCGAATTACAACCTTGGTTCTTTTGGTTATTACACAATCTTGAAACTTTGTTTCATTTTGTCGCACGAGACAGGTTATCGACAAGTCGTTTGGCTTCGACACTGCAGTTGAGGAGGCTCAACGTGCCATTAACGCAGCTCATGTTGAATCTGAAAGTTTCGAGAATTGTATTGGGCTTGTGAAGCTAATGGGCCGCTACAGTGGTAAGTTTCTCTTTCTGTCTCGCTTTTGAAGTGTTAAATCGTGCATTGCAACAAACGAGTGAGAGAGTTACAACCATGGTTTTTGGAGCTTGAATCGATTTTCAGTTTAATCATTGATTTAGATTAATTTCAGCTATTAATAGTTTGCAATGTTAAAATTTCAAGTTACTAACAATTATAAAATATATAAAAATTTAAATAAATAATTTTTTATAATTTGGGTAATTGAATTGGGTGTCTAACCTTTACTTATTACGCTTTATGCGTAGATATTTATGATAAAAATTGGCACTTGAGCATAAATAATAATCATTTTATTTACATCCGAACTAATTTATTCAAATAACATAACATTTTCAGAAAAGTTTCAAAATGAAGAAACAATTTTTTAGGAAATTGTTATATTATGAAAAAACATAACTTGTGTCATAAGTTATGTACTAAGTGACACTTTCTTTTATGTTTTTTTTCGTTGTTATTACTTGTTGCATCCTAGAAGCAAACTTAAAAACCCCTAAAAGGAAAGTGTTTCATACCTCGAGTATTTATCTAAATATTTTTATTTTATTTTATTACTTGCAACACAAGTTTTTCTAACACCAATGACCATGGTTATAACTTTATTATGGCATTTGTTGTCTTGAAAACTATGTTACTTGGATTTAAGTGTGAGACTTGAATATAAAGCATTTGTATGATATAAGTATGTTGAAATTATTAGGTAAAAAGATCTCTCCAACCCCAAAAAATTTAAAGCAATTTGATCGCGGTCAAATTCTTAAAGACAATTAATTATGGCGTTAATGTGTTCCGTCAATTGTATATAATTTTAATTGATATAATAAAAATTTTAGCCTTCGATGTTTACATATTTTGTCATTTTGGCCTTAATTGTAAAAGGTTCAACAAATTCAACCTACACATTTACACAAATGTTGCGGGGATAAATTTGTTAAATTAGGATCAAATTGACAGAACATTTAAATTTTGAGGGCTAAATTTGTTATTATACCAATCAAAATAATGTACAATAGATGGAAAACATTAACGCCGTGATTAATTATCCGTAGCTGCTAACTTTCAAAATTGTTAATGATTAAATTACTCTGATTTTTTTGGAAAGGGACCAATTTACTCAATTAAAAAATTGAAAGAAACTAGAAGGATTTTTTATCAAATTATTGTTATTCTATATTTCTTGAAATATTATATCTTCAGACTCATGTCTTAATTCGTGACGGAGTAACCTAATGTCTAAACCAACTAATATGGGCAGGTTTTATTGCAATGTATGCGACATTAGCAAGCCGAGATGTGGATTGTTGCTTGATCCCAGAGTCACCTTTTTATCTTGAAGGACCTGGAGGGCTTTTTGAATACATTGAGAAACGACTTAAAGAAGATGAGCATATGGTCATTGTGATTGCAGAAGGTGCAGGCCAGGAACTACTTTCCCAAAGCATTCAATCCACGACAGATGCTTCAGGAAACAAGCTTCTCCAGGATGTTGGGCTATGGATATCACAAAGTATCAAGGTATTACTATATGCTACCAACTCGATTATCAATTATCCAAATCTTTTGAGATTGCAATACGTTGAAATGTTAATCCATGTCTAATACTCGTGATATATGAAACTTCACTCATTGGCTTGGGACCGTCATTTTTTCAGGATCACTTTTCAAAACAAAAGATGCCCATAAACCTCAAATATATAGGTCAGTAGAGTAGGATTCGTTTTGGTAAAAGTAATTGTATTAATAATCGGATTTTTTTTTTCTACTAAAAAATGATAAATTAGACCGTAGATTAAAAAGTAAATTAGATTTTTTGGTTAAAAACTTCATTCATTTTTACTGTTAAAAATTTGCTCATGTATGTTGGCATGAGGTATATTGTCTAGTTATTTCGTTAATCACGTCAGTTTTTAACAGTAAAAATAGATGAAATTTTTAACAAAAATGATCAATTTATTTTTGATCTGATGTATAAAACTAATTTTTATTATTATTTGAATGACAAATATAAAATATAATTACCAATAAAATGTAAGTGTTGTTGGAAGAAGTTATTAAAGTTTTTTTTTTTTTTTAATAATTTGTATTCGGGCAGATCCTACTTATATGATTCGTGCTGTTCCAAGCAATGCATCGGATAATGTTTACTGTACACTTCTGGCTCAAAGTGCTGTCCATGGAGCGATGGCGGGATACACTGGCTTTACAAGCGGACTTGTCAATGGCAGGCACACTTACATACCTTTCAACGTGAGTTAATTCCAACTTTGCTGCTCTGACTCTTAATTTTTTTTTTCTCAATATTGGTATTCGATGCAAATACATGGCATGTTCAAACATGCTATACATATTAATATACGATACTGGTATCAAATTTTGAGTAATTTGAAATGAGTTAAAATCAAGTAAAAGTGTTATGAAATTTTTTATTAGGAGTTTATTAAAAATGCAAATTAGTATATTTATATTAAATTAAAGAGCAAAATAATTTTCCTGTTAAAAATTTCATCAATTTTAATGTTAAAACTAGTCTCTATATGTTAAAATAAGGTACACATGATATGTCATGTGTAACTCATATGCTTTTAACCGTAGAAATAGATGAAATTTTAATAGAAACAGCTAGTTTACTCTTTAATCTAATCTATATAGGCTAATTTACTCACTTTTTAGTAAATGGATAAATTACAATCGACTTCTAATATAAAGGCTTTTGTGGTATTTTTATCGAGTTTTAATCCAGATTTTCATTTAGAAATCTATCAGTTATTTTGGTTCTTTGCATACCCTTAAAAATTTAGAAAACTATTATTAAGCCCTTAAAACTTTTGAAAATTTTATTTAAGTCCCTCATTTTTTAAAAATTCTAATTAAATTACAAAAGTTTTAAAAATTTCAAATATCATCATTGATTTTATAAAATTAAAAAGAATAAATCCTCTAAATTTTTGAAAATTCACATTAAACCCCAAAATGTTTGAATTTTTTAATTAAAATCCATCAAAACTTAATATCACTTTCGGTCCTTGTGTTCACGAGGCTTCTTAAGCTTTTCTATTGTTCCTTTGAAAACACTTACGTCCATGTTTCAGGGACGAAGACAAAATTAAGACTTGGCTCTCAAGAATAATAGATTTATCATTCAATCCTTTAAATTTTCATGAAATTATGTATTAGTATAATGGTAAAATTATATTTTACTCCAATAATTTATATTTCGTCTTTGGCTCTTAAAACAATTTCATAGCGTCATCAATGTTTATGGAGGCAACCACTGAACACTGTCATTAATATGCTTTGATGATTTTATGGGCAGCGAATTATCGAGAAACAAAACAAGGTTGTGATTACAGATAGGATGTGGGCAAGGCTTCTTTCTTCAACAAATCAACCCAGCTTTTTGAGACCATCAACCAACTTGTTGAGTAACGGAAACGGTAGCCAAAAGAGTTTGGACAAAAAGGTAACTCACTAACACTCGGAATTCGAGTTGAGTGTTGGATATAGATATATGTTTACTACAGATATATCTATTTTTAAAATATTCTTTTGTATTGAATGACCTGATGGTTAAGAATGTTCACCGCCCCAGGTGTGGTCTAGATTCGAGTCGCGTTAGTCAGTTGGTTGTTCGAGCTTTACCTTGTTACTGTAATTCACCAAAAAAAACATATTCCTTTGTATTCATATATATATATATATACTCATCATGTCTTCTGGATATGTATATAACTACATTAAAAGAAAATGAAAACTTCGAACAGTAATGGTTAGCCCACAGTTATATAATAGTCTGCTACTCAGTGTTCTTCTTCCATAAACCTTGAATGGTTTATTTTGTGTAAGATCCTGGCAGTTTATTATTATGAAATAGATTGTACATTTTTTTTCTACTTATTTATTAATGATTGTTATTATTTATTTTGAATTGAAATTTTTACTTTTTAGAATTATCATACCGTTGTTTGGTGTTATGCATCGACTCGAATCAATAACGAAAGAGAAAAATAGAGAAGATCAAGAACATAAATTTACGTGGAAAACCCTCAGTTAAGAGGATAAAAAATCATGGGTAAAAGAAATTTTAGTTTTTCATTAGATGAGTAAACAAATGAGAGTACAATACGGAAAAAATAAACCTAAATGTACAAAATTCTCTCAATAACTACCACGAAAACTCTTACTAAAACTCATCTGCAACTACATCTTATCGCCCTTAAAGAAAAGACCTATACTACTACATCTTTAATTGTCTAAATTGAAACAAATATGTACGACCCATTTAAATAGACTAAGTTTAAAGGGCTAAAACGACTAAAATATCCTGAGTGGATCAAAGTTTGACTAAGAGAAATAGTCCTGCTTGACTGTCAAAACGCGGTTGCATAAGTTGGGAAAACATTGTAATGTCCATGCTCTCCTCGTCACGACATCGATGCCACATTAATCTTGGGGTTTCATTGTGTCGTCATGACGCCAAGTCTGTTTTGACCATTCTTCGGTTGCTCATCAATCATCTCTCTAAGTGCTCGGAAAGAGTTCGATAAATGCAAGGCATACCTCGCATTTGGAATAGATTTCAAAACTACATATGAACTTTGGTTTAATGTATAATTTTATACAATAATTTTGATTTTGTGTAATTTTATACAATAAATTTGAACTTCGGAATAATTTTGATTTGAATCTCATATACTTATCCTCTTATATTGTTCTTGTATAGTTATAGTCATTTTGGTTGTTCGGCTTTGTCCTGTTATTGCAATTCACCAATTTTTTTTTGATAAATTAACAATTTACATTATATTAAGTTTCAATCACTTATATTTTTATATCATATTTTCTAAAATTAATACAATAATAATTATAATTACAAATAATATTTTTTAATAATTATAATTATATTCAACCATTATAAAGTACAATAATAATAGAGTCTAAACATAAATTAAATTAAAATTTGAATTGAAAATTCATACACGATTTAGATAAATTAGACCTCAACCTTATAGTAAAGCAAAATCTCATTGTATTTTATGTTTACGGATTTACTGGTAGAAATATTCATGGGTCGGATTGAATTTAGTTTGAGTTAGGTCTATACGTGGTACCGATAATATTTATAATTGCCTGAGCTTGGTGCGATCTAGAACATGAGACTCAAATTTTGGTCAAACTTGTCTGTATTTATAAATGATTAATCGAAGCTGGTTCAAACACGCGCATAATTTTTTTATTTTTAAATATAATTTTTAGATTTAATATCTAGTAATATATATTTACCATTATTATATACATTTATTAGATTTCTAAGTAAAAATAATTTAACATATTTTTTAAAATATTTATTTTACAGCATAGTATATTTAATATGATATAAATTAAATAATATATATCATATTATAACCTTAAAAGGAGTTAGCCCAAACGAAGCTCGAGTTATGAATATTGGAGTCTAAGGTTTGTTCATATTTTAAACAGGTCAAAGACTTAAAAATTTTGCCAGATGAGATTTTGGACTTGAATGAATAGTTTGATTCTTGAACATCTCTACAGTAGACCTGTCCATGGGCCGGGCGGCTCGGCCCGGCCCGGCCCGACGGCCTGCTCGAAATATGGGAGGGTTCGGGTAAAAATATAGGCCCGAAATATGGGTTTGGGAAAAAAATGAGGCCCGTTTAAAAAACAAGCCGGGCCTCGGGCACCACTTTTTTGGCTCAGGCCTGGCCCGGCCCGAATATAATAAATATATATTTTTATTTTTATTTTTTAATTTTAAAATACTTTTAAAATATTTTTTTTTATTTTTTTATTTTTATTTTAAAAATAATTTTTTAATGTTTATTTTAAAAATAGGCAGACCGGCCCGGGCTCGGGCTTATGATATTTTTCCTGGGGCGGAGGCCCATAAAAAGTTGAAATTATTAGCGCATGAAAACGTGAAAAGTATTTGGTCCTAATCTGCAATTTTCCATTAAGCACAACAACTGCAACAAAAATACGTGGTCAATTTGGCTTTGAGAAAATAGAGATTCAGATCCAGGAAGAGAAACAAGGAAAGAAAAAAAACGAAACAGATGGGAATCAGATTCATATTAATGGTGAACAAGCAAGGGCAGACTCGTCTTGCCCAATACTATGAATGGCTCACCCTCGAAGAACGACGTGCCCTCGAAGGCGAGATCGTCCGCAAGTGCTTAGCCCGCAACGAGCAACAGGTTCTTAATATTTACTTTCTATGTTTTTCCTTTTTTTTACTCCGTGTTTCATATTTTTCTAATTGGAATTTTGTCTGTTCGCGATTTGTTAGGGATTTGGAATATTCAAATTTTAATTCCATAGAATTTAAGTGTAGGATTTTAGTTACTTCAGAATTTATGCTCTATTTATTAATTTCCAGTTATTAATTTGCTTAAATTCGTGACAGTGTTCATTTGTTGAGCATCGGAATTACAAAATTGTATACAGGCGTTACGCTTCGCTGTTTTTCTTAGTTGGAGTTGACAATGATGAAGTAAGTTCCGTTTCTTTTATTTTGTTTTTACCCTGAGATCATGTTGGTAATTGTTTGATGTCCTTTGATAGAGGTGGATGCCTTAATGGTTGAAATCTTGTGGAGGAGGGAAAGGGTAAGAGGGCATCGGAGGTTGGTCTCTGGGTCTCGATCTAAAGCATAATTTGGTGTCTGAAACTGAGCGTATGATGAGCAAAGAGTGTTTAGGGTGCTATCCTTCCTTAGCTTTGGAGGAAGCTGTTAATGCTATCGGGCAACCTACTGCTTGCTATGAGTTGCCTTTTTGTTGGTGGTGGGAGTTTTGAGTGGCCTCATAATAGAATTTGGGTCCTGTGTGGTCTTTGAGGTGTCAGACAGTGTAACCTCTGGAGATCCGAGGACACCCTCAAGTACTTCTTGGTCCTAGACAGAGCTGTTGAGCTTGATGGATTTGGGTCAAAGTCCAGGTTGTGTGCTTGCTGGCCTGTTGGACTTAATTGTAATAAAGACGTAATTAAGCATCTAGCTTATATGTTCTTGATTTTGGGGGGAACATGGAAGAGAAAATGTATTAGAAGTTGGTATTTTAATATGAACAAGACCTGATTCATGCTTATATATTTTCCAGTTTGCTTATTGCTTGCCAACTTATATTCATTTTTATCCTCCTTTTATTCTTCAATGTGGCAGAATGAGCTTGCAATATTGGAATTTATACATCTCTTGGTTGAAACCATGGACCGCCATTTTGGCAATGTGGTAAGTTCTTCCCCAAGAAGATGTGTATTAGTCTCAAACCCCTTTAAAGTGACTGGATTTGTATATTCGTGTCTTTTACTCATCAATAGCTCTTTGTTTATCAAATTTGATTGCAGTGTGAGCTAGATATCATGTTCCACTTAGAGAAGGCTCATTTCATGCTGGAGGAAATGGTTATGAACGGTTCTATTGTTGAGACAAGCAAGGCTAATATTCTAAGTCCGATTCAGCTGATGGACAAAGCATCATGAGGGTGTAAAAGGGTTAGTTAATTTTCTAGATTGAATATTGTGATTTTCTTTGTGAGCCCTGGCAAATTGTTTGTTATTTTCTCCCTGTTTGTTTACTGTTTTTGTTCTCCCTTTCCTATATAAATTTCAATTTTCAAAGTTTAGCAAGTTGTACAATAAGTTAAGTAGAATACAAACTGTTGAGAGTTTTCTCCTTACTGAATCATATGCAGTGTTTGCTTGTATCATAGTATCATGGTAGAGGTGGCTTAGCGGCATTTGAATTATACTCCGTTGAAATTGGTGGAAAATATCAATTTACACCCTCTTATACTTGCTCATGTTTATACCAACTAACCATAGCTTAACTACATTCACTGTGTCTTTGGTCTCACGGTATAACATTTGCTTCAGTTTTATTACTTTACCCTCTGGCCTATTAGTTCAAATCAGGGGCCTTATGAGTCTTCTGTTCCTAGAAGGTTAAGACATAAAAATGGCGCATTGCTTTGAAAATTTTATACGTAGCAAGTTATTCAAACGTCCTATCAAACATCCTATGACCCTTGTGCACTTTTGGGAAGCTTGCATCTTGACGGGAAATTCAATATAAATTTAGCTACCCTTTTTATTGTTCCTTCTTGGCGACACCCCTCTCCTGGCTGTCTGAGGGGGCACCCCTCTCTCCTAGCTGTCCAAGCCCTCCTTGGGAGCCTTAACCGTTAGGCTTCTACCTCAGTTCCCCTTTTGCACTCAGTTGTGCCCGTCCTTCCACAGAAAATAACAGTTATTTAACTTTTTTATGGAATTTTTCTTCGGGAAAAGTCTTCTTTCTAGTGGTGAATCATCTGCATGTATGCAGAGTTAGATTTATTAACCACAAGCATCATTTGATTCATGGCATAAGTAGGGTAGGGGTGATCATTGTTCATATTTTTGCCTCTTCAGAAGAGAGGATCAACATTGAGGAAGTGAAGCCATACTATATCACCCTCATCCAAAAGGTGTATATATATACATATATATTTTCATATGTATGTACAAGTTCAAAAGCATATATATGTAATACAGGATATACTTTAGCCTTTAGGCCACTTTTTCTTTTCCCTTTTGGGTTAGAGATGAGCCCTGGTTATCAGGAAAGATAAGTTAGTTCCTAAGGGTAGGAATATCATAGGGATGCAACGGCTTGGGATCTAAAACCACCCCAACTTGGCCTCAAAAATTTCAATAGAAACCTGCCTGCCTCTCTCGAACTCGTTTTTTTTTTTTTTAAAGTCTTATAAAATCAAATCAAAACTCGACTGACCAAAAAGAAAAAAAGATTCCCCATCCTAATATGCATGTACTAAGAAACCTTGGACCCTTGCAATTGGAATTGTCCAACCTAATAGCTTTAGACCGAATCAATACTCTACTTAACATTATCAAAAGCAAAAATAAATTATAATTGATCTTTAGACAATTGGTTCAACAAAGGGCAGTCATTGTCTTCAACTTTAAATAAAGAGAGCTTACAGCCCACTTTGTTGGCTCAATCTTTAGAACTAAGGCAAAACTTTAGAGGTTCAGACACTGCAAGAATTTAGGCATTACAGCTCACATGCATTTGTTTAGTACTCAAGTAAAATATGGAGCCACCCGCTATATTTGCATGCACTTAGATATATTATAGTTCTTATGAAAGCTACCCAGCCATCTCTGTTATATCTTTCTGATTGCTTTTTACAACTTGTGGATTACATATGGCCCCAGTTTGCATTATTTGGTGGAAACAATCATTTGATCACTGTTTAAATGGGTAGCTTTTTGTTAAATTGGTATTATTAAAATTTAGATTTTCTTTTTGTGTTGTTGTATTTACGTCGGGTCTCCTTGTTTATTGTTATATTTCACAATTGAATCGGGATCCAGTTGATAGGAGACAGTACTTTCGTCTACTGTCAAATAATAGCATAGATAACTTAAAACACAAATTCATGAATTCATATAACATATATGTATTCTTTTTGATGTTATAATTATATTTTAGATATTTTATATTTATGTAACCTTTGATAAGTTAACAATTAGTATTGTATAGATTTGACTTTAATTTTTAAATCAAACTCAAATAGCTTATTTGCACAGCTAATCCTATTAACACAAGACAAGGTGATGCCATGTAATTAACTTATTATAGTAAACTAATAGCTTATCTTATTTAACTTCTCATTTTTAAAACAATAATCTTATGTACATACTTGAATTATATAAACAGTAGAATGTGATAAAATACTAAGGAAAAACACCTTAAAAAGCTTTATGGAATATACGTTCATTGGAAACATATTGGTCAAATTATGCTATTAGACCTTGTACTTTGTGTAAATTGTGGATTTAATACTTGTACTTTAATTTGATCAATTTTAGTCTTTATATTTTTCAATTTTAAAATTTTAGTCCTGGTCCAATGGTAACAATGGTAATGGTTAAATCTGTTTGGTTAAATTATATCATTAGTCCTATATTATGTGTAAAGTTGTAGATTCGGTTAACTTTCGCCAATTGGTTCATTCTTAGAAGTTATATTTTTAAAATTCAAAATTTAGTCTTAATGCAAATGATAGCCGTTAAATCATTTATTGAGTTTTTGAGTAATATGTGAAAGTAATAAATGATAAACCATTACATATGTGATAATAATATGTTTGACATATTAAAATTTTAAAATAACAGAATTTAACTTAATGAATTTAATAATTATCATTTAGTTAAAATTAAAACTTTCAATTTCTACAAGTAAATACTAAAAGATGACCAAATTAATTAGGTATTGTATTCATAATTTACACAAAATACAAAGTCTAAAACAGAATTTGACCAAACATATTGACTTCCATGGCTTTATCCTTTTTGGATTTGGATACCATTAAAATTGAATTGATCATATGGAAACCTCAAAGTCCTCTAATTTGGGGAAAAAGAAAAGAAAAGAAATCAAACCTCGGACGGTTCCAAATAATATTGGTAACTGTTGGACAATGACATCCAACGAAGATGGGTTCATTGGCCATCAAAATCAATCACCATGCTTTTGTCAATTTATAACACTTCCTTTATTATTCCTTTCTTTGGAACCTCCACCACATACATATTTACTCGCTAAATATTAGTTTAGGGTGTTTTTTAATATCATAAAATATTTGTAAAAATGTAACTACATTGCATTGTAATTAATGGAAATGTAATTTTAATGAAAATACTTTTTTTTAATAAAAGGGTGTCTCAAAATTATACATGAATTTTAATTGAATTTACTTTAATTTGGTGTAGTTATACACGTCAAACTCGATTGTGATTTAAATATATATTTAAAACTTTAATTTTGATTTAATTGTGCACATTTAAAGAAATAAATACCTCAATATATTTGTATGTTGGATAAATATAATTATTTATATATGCAACATGTAAACATAAAATGATGTTATATCAATAATTGTGTTAATAATTTACGAGAATTGAATCAAATTAAAATTTTATGTATAAAATTACACATTAAATTAAAGTTCATGATAGTTTTGAAATTTATCTAAAAAAGAACATATAAAATTTTAGAAATTATTATGATTAGTTTTAATTTTCTATAAGAAAAATAAATATAAACGAAGTATTTTAATTACAGTTAATTTAATAAAACTCGTCAATCATAATAATGATTTAAATCTGTCACATGAAACTACGAGTAATGACACAGGTGTAAAACGAAGTTAATTTTATAATATTATAATATGTTAAGAGTCGAAGTATTTAAATTGTTAGTGCATATCTTGATTTATATAGGGTAAGTACTTAAAATTATTATCATACACTAATTTAATACGAATTAAAATCATATTGCCCACTCTTACCTTAAATGTCATATAAAAATAAATGTTAATAATTTTTATTTTATAAAATAAAAACAATTATATTAAATATAAAAATAAATGATGATAATAATTAATACTGAGCAGATAAAAACAAAGACACGTTGTCCGTACAAATAAAAAGTCGACACGAAGTGGGGGCAAGGGATTTGTCTCGTACAGCGAGCTTCAAGTCGGGTTTTGTCGGCAAGCGACAGAGGATTTCCTTACAGCAATGACATGCCACGTGTAAGTTCACTTTTCCTTCTTTCTTCTCTTTTTGTTTGTTCTGCTTCTCTGCAAATTCTCTCTCTCTCTCTCTCAATATGGTTCTATTTTATCCTCGACTTTCACGTGACTGTCATTCACCCCATTAGTTGCCTATTTACCATATTACCTCCCCCAATCGGTAAAAGTCGTGGAAGATTCTGGTTTAAGAACTAGATTTTTATATATTAAATTAAAGAGTAAATTATTTATTTTGTTAAAAATTTTATTTATTTTAACTATTAAAAATTGATCTTTGTACTTTAACATAACGTACATCTAGCACACCACCAGGTTCGTTCTCAACTTTTTCTCAACTTTTTGAAGCCGCTCTAAAAGATGAAGCATTTATGATGAAACATTAATAACTCTAAGTATTTAATTTATTTATTTTAGTTTGAATTTTTTTTCCCACATAAAAGTTGAAAAAAAAGTTGTGGGCCCTTTTTAGCTCAGGGCTGTAGACTACTACACTCTTAAACAACCCTTAAGGTTGGGCCTGCACACCACTTGTCTTTGTACTAATTTGCTCTTTGATTTAATATAAAATAACTTTTTGTCTATTTTTTAGTAGAGAGTGCAAAATACTAGTTGACTTCTAACACAGAAACCTCTATGGTGATTTTACGTCCCAATATTACATTTACATATACTAAAATGTTTTAAAAAGAAAACTTCTCCACTTCCTTTAAAATTTTTGATGTTAAACAAATTAATTTATATTAAAAATTAAAAAATTAATTATTTTAATTTAAAAACAAATAACGAAGTACAATTAACATTTTAATCAATTTTACATAATTTAACCGTCATACTAATATTTTATATAAAGGAGAAAATAATATGATAATAATCACAATACTGAAAGATTTACCAAATTAACTAGAAATGCTTCACCGTGATAAACAAATAAATATATTATTTAAAATTTATTACTTTAAATTTAAAAGTTTTAATTTGACTTTAAATTGATATTAAATTGCTAAAACTTAATTTTATTTATAATACTTAAATTAGTCATAATTCTCTCAATCTTTAAAGTGGTAGAGATTATGTGTTTAAACAGGTTTGTATATATCCTCAAAATTACTAAAATAAATATATTTTATTTTATTAAAAATTGATTGTTATATGAAAATATAAATTATATTATATATTTTAAAATTAACTAACGCTGCTGTATAAAGGGCAGAAATGTAAACTAAAAAGTCTAACAAACGTTATCGTTATATTGGCACCGACTGATCACGTTAGCGGTGGGAAATGAAGTTGTTCTAGAATGCGCTAGAAACAGTTCACTGAAAAGGGAAAAGCACTCACATTTACCGGCATTTGCAAAATTCTAAGGTCAAATAAAAGTTCAAATCTAAAAAATAAAAAATATATTGTATATAATTTTAATTAACACTCAAAATTAAAATTTCACAGAATTATTAAAATATAAAAAAATATTAATATATGGTAAAATTTTAAAAAATATAAATAAAAATTTACATTTTTTTTGGTCGAAACAGGATGGTTACCGCGCAATAGCAATGATGACTAATTCTTTCGTCGTAGGTGCTCTCCAAATAGATAAACGGTTGGTTGCTATCAATAAAAAGTCGGTAGAATTTTTTATTATTCATTTGTAGATGAATCTTAATTTATATTATATAAATTTAAGATATTAAAAATGCATATGTTTGTATTGCTTTTAAATTATTTTAGATTTTAGTTTATTATTCATATATCATGACTTGTTGATTTTGTAATAATATAAACAAAGGCAAAGCTAATGTTTTTTTAAGGAGATTAGAATAAATTTATAAATTTTGAGAGGTAAATGTGTAATTTTATTGTTTTGAAAGGGATTAATATTGAAAATTCACTTTTTGGAATATATCGATTGCAATTTTTAAGGGTAAATTAACTTTTAGTCATTAAGTTTGTTAACTTTTTCAATTTGGTTTCTAGCCTTTTTGGTCCACATTAATCTTTAAACTCGTCAAAACTTCTTAATTCTAGTCCCTATGATGATATGGCACTTTATGATAGTGCCAGTTTTTAAGGAAAAATTTATATATTTATGTGATGGTGTGGCATAATATTAGAAATTGAAAAAATTATCACCATATTAATGTGGACCAAAAAATATTTAGGGACTAAATTAAAAAAATATCAAATTTAAAGACTAAATTTTAGTTTATTTCAATTTTTAACTCTAAAAGTAACTAAAAGAACACCCCTTGTCATATTTTATATTCCTTTTTGGGGGGTCCTCCCTATTAGACCTATCCATGGGCCAGGCCCGGGAAAAAATTTTTAGCCCGCCTCTTAGGCCCTGGCCCGGCCCGGGCCGAAATATCGGCCTAAAATTTTGCCCAGGCCCAGTCCGGGAAAAAATAATAAGCTCGAGCCCGGCCCGGTCCGGCTCGATTTTTAATAAACACAAAAAAATATTTTAAAAATAAAAAATAAAAATATTTTTAAAGTATTTTAAAATTAATAAATAAAAATAAAAATATATATTTATTATATTCGTGCCAGGCTGAGCCGGGCTCGGGCCAAAAAAGTTGAGCCCGAGCTCGGTCCATTTTTTAAACAGGCCTCGTTTTTTTACCCAAGCCCATATTTCGGGCCTATATTTTTATCCGAACCCTCTCATATTTCGAGCGGGCCGTCGGGCCAGGCCGGGCCACCCGGCCCATGGACAGGTCTACTCCCTATTACCAAAATTACTTTATTTTTTTGCCAATTTTTTTTCTTTATTTGATAAAATAGTTTTATTTTCCTTCTTCAAGGAAAAAACAGAAGAAAAAAAAAAACAGAATTTCCCAAATTTATCCAGCGGATCTGAAGCTCCAGCGCTTTTGGAACGCTAGGGACCTAGCTGAATTAATTATTCGAAAGCGTCGCTTACCCCCCAGCTCTGTCACGAAACGATTTCGAATCTTCCTCACCATTAAGCCACGTAGCAATGACTATTCATTTTCTCCAGTAAAATTCAACTTCTGACAGCACGTGGCGATCAAACAAGAACTTTCACCTCTACTTAAATAAAAAGCCCGTAACACCAACACTTCCCCTCCACCTATATAGTTCTACTGCAGTTGAAAGGGGAAACACAAAATTATACCTCCTTGATTATTTAACTAACTGTGGTTAATTTAACTTAACCATCGTTAAATTCCCCCCCTTACTTTTCACTGCTAGCTTCTGCTTATAAAGCTAGCTAAACCTTGCCGGAGTTTTTTCATACAATATCTAATAAATATGGTTGGAGAAACTGGTCAACTCAATCCGACGGTCCACGTTCCGCCTTGGCCTTATGTAAGCGATGATCTAACGGCGGAGGACAACTTCAGTGATAACGGCAACCCCTTTTACCTCCAGGAAGCGTTAGCAGCGCTGCAATGTTTCTTGCCGTCCGACGAACTGGGTTTCGAGTCGGATTCCGAGATTTTGAGCCTTTACAATCCGGATTCTCCCGTCGATGCTTACTCGTGCGATCATTTCCGGATGTTCGAGTTTAAAGTCCGGCGGTGCGGGCGTGGCCGGTCGCATGACTGGACCGAGTGTCCATACGCTCATCCCGGCGAGAAAGCTCGACGGAGGGACCCGAGGAAGTTTCATTATTCCGGTACGGCTTGCTCCGATTTCAGGAAAGGGAACTGTCGGAAAGGAGACTCTTGCGAGTTCGCTCATGGGGTTTTCGAGTGCTGGCTACACCCTGCTCGTTACCGAACCCTGCCGTGTAAAGACGGGTCGGGTTGTCGGCGTCGGGTCTGTTTCTTCGCTCATACTCCGGACCAGCTTAGGGTTGTCAACTTTGCTGATTCTTACGATAGTTCACCGCCTTGTACGAAAGCAATGCCGTTTTCCGGTTCTCCACGGGCCGAGTCTTCGCCGCCGGTTTCACCTATGTCTCAGTCGCCTACTATGAACACTATGGTGGCTTCTTTGAGGAACTTGCAGCTCGGTAAAGTCAAGTCTTTGCCTTCTTCTGGTTGCGGGTCTCCAAGAGGGTCAATGATCCGACCCATTTTATCTAGCCTACCTAGTACTCCGACCCGAAACCTGACCCGTCCTGGGATTGGGTACTTGGATTTCGGGTGCGGAGAAGAGCCTGTGATGGAAAGAGTGGAGTCGGGAAAGCACTTGCGTTCAAAAATGTTTGAGAAACTGAGCCAAGAGAATTCTTTGGAAAGGGTTTACTTGGGTCGGGTTTCCGGAGGTCCGGATGTGGATTGGGTTTCGGACCTGGTGAACTGACCCAACTCGCTTCCATCATTTATTTTTCTTCTCTGTAAATAGTTTCCGAAGGGTAAGAGAAGAAAATATGAGCCATATATATTCGGTCGAATCAGTGTAAAATATGAAATATTATTTCTTACAAAATATTATTTTAAAGGTTGAACTTATGCTTACAATTATTAATTATTATTAAAAACTATAGTCAAAGTTTAAATTTCGTATTTGAGTTTATGTTGGGTTAAGATGGATAATGCTTTTATCTTTTATTAGTGTAAAAATAGTGATTGTGGTTAGATTAAGTATTTTAATAATACTTAAGTAAGTTAAATGTACTGTACGTATTTATATTTTATTTAAATTTATAAATATTTTAAAATTTATGTCTATTTCAATTGTTTTAATAAAATATAAATATATTATCTGGAACATAATATGCTAATGGGTACTACTTCAGTATGAAAGAGACGTCTTTGGAAAGATTAAGCAGACATAGAAGGTGTGAATTAAGTTTTTTATTTTAATTTGATATTTTCAGTTTTATATTTTTAGAATTTTAAAATTGTAGGCGTTACTAAATGTTAGCTATCAAATTTATTAAATTAGGTTATGTTATTTTAAAGTTTTGATGCGATAAATATATTATCGTATATATAATGACATGTCAACTTATTGTTTTATATATTTTGCACAAAAAATTTAATTGTAGATTTAACTACTACTATTTGCATTAATATTGAAATTTTGAAATTTGAAAAATATAGTGACTAAGAATGAGTTTGGATGGGTGGTGCGTTTACCTGCGGTTAGTGTAAAAACAGCGGTGGCAGTGAGATTAGATACTGTAGCGATATTGTAGCATGAGACAAAAAGTAAGCTAAACGCACCGCACCCATCGCCCATCCAAACCCACCCTAAAAGAGCTCCTTTGGATGAACGTGCGTTTACCTACGGTTAGTATTAAAACAGTTATGGGGATGAGATTATATATTGTAGCAATACGGTAGCGTAAAATAAAAAGAAAGCTAAACGCACTGTATTAGAGGCAAATGTCCATCCAAAGAAGTCTTAAGGCTTTGTTTGGTAAGGTGGAAAAAAAAAATTGGAAAGAAGAAAAATTGAAGGGGTAGAAAACTAAAATGATGAAAAACATATATATATATTTTTCCTTAGGCGTGCTTGATAGGGAGGATGAAAAAATGAAAAGAAAAAAATAATTTTCTTTCCGTCTATTATTTGGTAGAGTTGAAAAATGAAAGGAAATAAAATAAAATATTTAAAAACGCATAATTTCGAACTAACATACACTTATCTCTCATTTTCTCTCCTCCCATTATTCCAATTAGGATGTATTGATTTCTATGTATTAGGATGAAAAATGATCATCCCTCTTATTTTATTTCCTCTCACTTTTCTCTCTAATCAAGCAAACTCCAATTTTTTTCCCACATTTCTACTGCCTCTTCCCATTCATCTATCTTTCGATCCAACCAAGACACCTTAAGTCTATAAGTTTACACATAATATAAGATTAATAGTAGAATTTAATCAAACTGATTTAATGTTATGGTTTGATTAGGACTAAAATTTTAAAATTTAAAAAGTATAAGGACTAAAACTAAATAATTCAGAAACAACATAAACTAAAGTTTATTAAATTAAAATATTATTATTAAATTTATAACGTATACATAGTAAAAGATCTAATATTAAAAATTTATTGTAAGATCATTAGCTCTTTGTAGAGATGATGGTGACGATGATATGATTGACGTACTCTCATGGGTTCTTTTAAACCGTCGGGTCGTTTGTCAAATAATTCCTTCAATTTTAAAACATTATTAGGTTGAATTATATTGATGGGCAGAGTCAGAAAATTTTGTGGAATGATTGGAATTAAATTAAATATATTTATGAGATTAAAAATGTAATTTCATTATTTTAATAATTTATATCTTTATAATTTTAAAGAGTTAAATTAAATTTTTATCATTTTTGAGGGGGTTAAAATGTAATTTTACTATTATTAATTTAAAATTTTTTAAATTATAAAAAACTTAAATTGAAAAATTATCATTTTAGAGGGGTCATGACCCCCTCGGTCTCTTAGTGGTTCCACCATTGATTACACTCTTTTTTTGGGGTTAAAATGTAAGGTTTTGATATTTGTTCGATGAAATTTAAGATTATTTAACATCAAATTTTATTAAATTATTTTAAAGTATAATAACTTATTTAACCTTCTAACTTTACAACAAACAGTCATTTTCGTTTTCCATTTAAATTTTCATTCTTTTTAACTTTTAAACTTGTATTGTTTGTCAAATCATCCCCAAAATAGATAGAAAATTTAATGTTTGTTAACTTTTCTAACATGACGTGTATGTCACATTAGCAATTAATTAATTTTAAAATTAAAATTTAAAAATAAGTAGAATTGTTAAAAAGTAAATATATATATATATTTAATTAAATAAAATTAATTACTAATGTGACATGCACATGGACTTCATGAGAATTCCATGTCAATAAAGTTAACAAACGTTAACTTTTTCATTCAAGTACTAAAATAGGCGAAAAATTAAATGGAGAGCTAAATGATTTTTTTTTTTTGTAAAGTAAGAGGGCCAAATAAGTCATAATGACATATTTTAATTACACCAATAGATATAAAATATATATATGTAAAGTAAGGGGGTAAAGGTTACATGATTTGAACCCGTGTCAAATGGGTGTATGACAAGAATTTTAACTGTAACACCCCCAACCCATATTCGTTGGAACCGGGTTACGAAGCTTTACCGAAGTTTACAAATCAAACAGACGGAAATTTCAAACATTTCATATCATCAAAACAAGTTATCAAAGCATCATTTTAATCTAAATTATAAACATATCAAATCCAAACCAATTTTGCCTAGTTCATGAGCACTTAAACATAGAATTAAATTCACATGTACCTATCTAGATTTAGTGTAATTTACCATGGCATAATATAGCTTCAAAAACAAACACATATTTATATGTATAAAACCAACCAAAATTAAACTTATAACCTCATTTACAATCAAACCACAAAATAATTATTATTTAGACACCCTAGGTACATGCCGACACAAAGGACAAACATCACCACATTTGAGTTCGGGATCATTGTTGGATGCTGAATCGACGATCAAAAGTTAAGTACCTAACCTGCGCACGGGAAACAAAACCGTACACTGAGTAAAACTCAGTGGTATTTCTATAATCTGAATATTTAAAGACAAAATAACATAATAGGCACAATTAAATATTAAGCACAATTGAATATTTAAAATTCATATTTATTTATAAATAGCATCAACCATTCAATACTCAAATCATATATACATCAATTTATACCATACTCAATTCTCATTATTTGCCATAAAATAGTTTCTCACAATATAATTCACGTTTCACTTAAACAACAATAATGTTCATTCCGTGTCCAATTCATGTGTCTCAATCCATATTTCAATTCACAGTCTCATTTTCATTTCACATATAATATCATCCAACATCGATCATAGTGTCATTTCATTTAATTACCCCTATTAACATGACTCAGACTCGGACGGATACACGAATCCAATCAAAACACACCAGTTTTGCACCCAGTGCTTCATTGGATAATTCGAAGTAATAATTTGACATCCAGTGTCTCATCGGCTAAACCGAAGTAAATTGGCACCCAGTGCCTCACCGAATTAATCCGAAGTAATAATTTGACACCCAGTGTCTCATCGACTCGAAGTCGAAAAAATCTCTGAACTTTTCCAATCCTACGGCATACCATCTATATCCGACTCAGCTCGATACAGTTAATAGGGTTTCTATTCACTTTTCAAATACAACCAATATTCATTTCAATTCAAATAATCAATATATTCAATATATATATACCAATTCAATCAATATAAATTCAATAAATTCATCACATACTAAATCAATCCATTTCAATTGCAAAACACAATAATTCTCACCTTAACACTTACCATATACATTAAATTGAATTATAACAATTAACAACTAAATTCGGATTATAGAAATACAAACCAGAAATTCCGAGCTATTCCTCGTCGATTTTATCTTTCCCCTTTTTAGTCGAGGATTCCGGTACGAAGTTAGCTACGAAATTAAACAATTAAAATTCATCAATACAATACAATTCAATTCCATATTGCATATTTCAAATTTTACTCAAAATTTGTCTAAATTCCAATTTAGTCCCTAAACCGAGACTAATTTTATTTCTTCACAATCAATTCTATATTTTCATTCAATTTCCACTTTAAACTAGATTTAACTCTCTAATTTCACTTAAATCCCTAAATTTTGAATTTTTCACAATTTAGTCCCTATTACTCAAAATTTACAATTTATTATACAAATAAATCCTTTTTCACTTCTAACTTAAAAATCTATCAATTTAATCCCTAATACTAAAATTATTCAACATTAAAACATTTAAAAACTCAATAATTTCTAAAATTTTGACATGGGTCTGGTAATATTTAATACCAGGATTCTAAAAACATAAAAATTAAAAGAAAAAGGGACTAAATGGACTAACCAATTGAACTTGAAACTTTAAAACCCTAGTTTTCTCCTTCCTTTCCTTTTCTCGTGCTTCGTTTTTGCTTCTCTGTTTATTTCTCTATTTCTTTTCCTTTTATTTTGTTTTATTATATAATATAATAATATATATATAAACATTAATATATAATTTTATAATTTTATAATTTATATAACTTTAAATTTTATAAATATCTTCATCTTATGCTGCCTCATTTAATGTCAATGGCATAATTGCTTATTTAGTTCCTTAAAATTTTCTTTAATCTATAATTTAACTTTCACCCTATATGCAATTTAGTTCTTATACCTAATTACTTTTAATTCAAGCAAATTCACTTAATCGAAGCCTAATTAACTACACAACCTAATTAACGTAAAAATATTTACGAGTCTGATTTACGGGAACGGGGTCTCGGGAATACATTTTTTTTAATTTGATCCTTTTCAATTAATTAACCATCGAAACGTTGAAATTTCTTAACGAAACTTTAATAACACCTTAATGACACTCCGTAAATATTTATAAAAATATTTACGGCTCAGTTTATAAAAACAAGGTTCCGATACCTTATTTTCTAAAACCACTTGAACTTAATAAATCACTTATATAAAATAAATTATCAAATCAAAAACATTTTTTAAAAAAAAATCACATTTGATTCGTAAATATTGTTTAATATTTACGAACTTACTTGTAGAATTTGGTGGCCTCGAAATTACCATTTCCGACACCATTGAAAAACGGGCTGTTACATTAGTTACCATTTCATACAAGCCAAGACAAATATAAAATAATATTAAACCCTAAAAGTTAATTATGAACATATTGAAAAAAAAGACTTATATGTCGAAACGCCCTTAAGAAAATATGAAAAAAAATCAATTAAGCCTTGAGATTAAATTCACACCAATTAAGCCCAGACGATAACTAAAATAATCAATTAAGCCCCTTCCGTTAATGGTTTTTGTCATTGACCACAATCTATTTGATGGTAACACATGACAACTTCTAGTTTAATATAATATTTTCTCATATAAAATTATTAAAAAATCATTGTAAAAATATTTCAGAATATTAAAATTGATATAAACGGTTAAAAATTATAAAAATAATTAGAACTTGTAAATATTATAATAAACTTCATAAATTTAATAAATTATAAAAATTCATAAAATTAATAAAACATGTTTAAAATATTTAAAATTTTATAAAATATATTAAAATTCTAAAAATGATAAAAATTAATAAAATATTATAATTTATATGAACTTATTAAAAAAATTATAAAAACTTAAACTTGATCAAATCAATCGGTCGGACCGGTTAAAGTAAAATCAACAAAGGTACTTATATGGAGAAAGTCATCGAACTTTTTAACTTGAGAACCAGGCAGTTGAACTGATTTTTTTAATTTTTAATATTTTAATATTACAATAAAATAAAATTTATCAACACAATTAACTTAAAATTTGTTCATTCGATTCGGTTGAACTCTCACAATCTGTAATGCCCCTATAATAACTAATACAACCTCAAAAATAAATCGGGGTAATGGTGTCCCTTCAACCGACCACCTACTGCTATTAACATAAAAGAGAACACACATGGTTTGTCTATCTAATATTATAAATCTAGTCCCTACCTACAATCTAACAACAATGTTTCAACGACTTCGTCCCCAACTAAACCAACTATTTATTTATTTGCCTGCCTCCTTTTCCCCTATTTTTCAACATAATAATGCAAGTATTATGTTGTCGGTTTCATTTTTGTATAAGTCGTATCGCTCCATTGTTTAAACCAAATTTTAAAGAGGGTAAATTGCTTCGTAAACCCTCTTTGTTTATTATTTTCTTTTATTTCCCATCAACACAAAAAATAGAGAGGCCTTTTACCAATTAGTTCAAAAAAACTTTTCTACCAAAAAATATTTCTGTAAAAAAGCCGATTCCAACTGGAAACAAATTTTATTTATTTTTGAAAAATAATTTTTTGTTCAAATTATATTTGACATAACAGTTAAACGATATTGATAGTAGTATCCTTTTGCTCACATTGTATCTGAAACTATAAATTTAACTAATAATTATAATTTATACATAATAAGATTTTTCTAAAGCTTTTATATTTATAATTTTATACCGTGTTCGTAAATCAAATTGATAATAAGGATAATTATAATTATAATTTATACAAAGCAAAAATATTGCCAACCACACCCTTAAAGCTTTTATTCAGTAGTTAGTCAAAATGAGAAATTTAAATATAAAGTCCCGGATATTTTAGGTCATCGATTTCAATCTAGTCTTTGTCAAGATATTTATACTTATTAAACTTTTCGTGACTTGATAATTTTATATTAAAATTTATTTCGCATGCATAGTTTTGTTAGAATAATTTAATATTTTATTTCTAAATATATTTATTTAATAATTGTATCATAGATATCATTATTAAAAATTTAACCCAATTTTTTATGAAGTGCAGCATGCATATTCTAAACTCAAGCAATTGGTCGAAAGGGAGTTTACCATGATCATCATTTAAATGTGTAGGGTTCATTTATTCCATGTAAATGGTGATTAAGTATGCATTAAATATTAATGAATGAAAAATTAATCATGTGGAACCAAATCCGTATAGATGTATTTGAGTTTGAGATTGTATTGTAAAAAAAAAAAAAACTGGTATGTTCTAGAAATAATTGAACAAGTGTTTGATGTTGGGCATGGACTGGATGGGCAGCCCAATTAATGTACATAAAATGGGTTGGTACAAAATATTTCTTTCGTTTGTTGGCAAGAGGCTGATGATATTAAATTTTACTGCAGTTGACCACTTGGGAATTTGATGTTCCAGTGGACCGATTTTGGTACTATGATTTGCGTGGTCCAAATTTTTTACTCTACAAGCTCACCGACACTTAGATTTGTAATAATGAATTATTTGAAGTTTGAATTTGGTATTTGTTTTCGTATTGAAGTCTGAATTATTGTTTGTCAAAATTAATCACCGAATTAAGTGCTAAAGATTCATTGGAAGTACGAAAAAGTTAACATTGTTAGTCCCAGATATCATTTGTGTAACTTAGGTATCGATTTGAACAAAAAAAAAATATATAAGTACCAAAAAGTATATTTAACTATTTTCAGTTGCCTATGAGGTTATGCATTCATTGAGAAGTAGGAAAAGGAGTTGGAAAGCGTACGATAGATTTAAGTAGAGGGTTTTCTAAGAGGTATGATGTTCAAGTAGGGTTTTAGTGCACGCTGGGTGAATTTGATCGTGTCTCGTTTGACTATTGTCACCTATTTAGTCTTGCTAAATGGTCATTCTATTGCCCCTATTAGTTCCAATAAGAGGGGTTAAGGCTAGGTTAACTTGCAGGGGTAAAGTTTAGTAGAAATGTGTTAATGATTTGCCAGTGAGCAGAGCAACCCATGGCGCGAAGCAGACCACCCAAATACAGTTAGAGATCATTAACACTATATTTAGTTCACATGAATGGCATAGCTATTCCGACCTTATTCAACACAACAAAGCCATTCAATTGTTTGGTTGGCTGAAAAGTCAATTCCATTACAGGCTGATTCCTCAAAATCACTAAATAGTAATTCAATGTCACCTCTAACGAAATTTCTCTGTGTTCCTATTTGAACTCCTTAAAGTTTCAATTTTACCCTCACCGGTCTTTGTGAAAGGAAGCAACCAAGTGTGCAAATGGCGGTCACTAAAGGCCCAAGGAGGCCCTTTTAGGTGTAACACCCAATCCATATCCATCGCTGAATTAGAGTTACAAGGTATTACTGGACATAGTACAGGTCAAAACATGTATTTTTTTTTTTCGTAATCAATCTTATCAAAACACATACAATTTAAATTTGCAACAATATAACGCAATTTATAAATCATAACACAGGCAAATAATTGTAATACACATAATTCATTTAATCAACTAAAACTCAATTAGGCTTCACAATATTGGCATTAGCTTCTTAAATACTGTTCAAACATTTATCCTTATTTGTCATACATCGAGTAAATATCAATGCAATTAACTTATGGACAATCTATAAGTCATATCATTTTTATAAATTGACGAGCATGCACATATTAAAAGAAACATAACAACCATGTTACACGACCTAATTATTATTTTGTTCTAATACATATATACTAAGACCAAACAACTTAACATATTATATACCATTATTCATATCACTGAATAATACACTATTTCATACCACAATTGATAGTTCAATAATACACATGTTCTTCTAAGTTATTCAAATAATAAATATAATTACTATGCACACTTTATGCTTAATAATATATCTACTTTTGGTGTATTTAATGAAACCTAATATAAGGTTTATTAATCAACATCAAAAGAAACATTACACAATTTACTTTAAAACTTTCAAGAATTAAAATATACATATTTTCCTTTATAACTTAGCATATATGATCTCAAATATACCATTTTCAAAGTCCATATTTCATTCTTGTACTAAGTGGACATTACATATTCGAGTTTTATATATGTATCAACCAATCCATATTATATTTGTATTATGCTATAAAACACATATCTTACTCATTATTATAAGCCATCCCATTAACCTACCATACATATACACTTGAATCATTATTTTATACCAACCTATACAATTGAAACATGCCATTTTCCAATTTCATATCCAAGCCATAAGTCTTAATCCAAATACACTAGAACTTATAAACATTCATTTACTCTATTAATAGGCCGAAAGTAAGTAGTCGCCAATATTTACAACCATACTTTAAATTATAATTCTTGACCTATACTTACTCAATTATTAAATTCAAACATAATGTACCTATCATTTACATATCAAATACATAACCTAAACATTATTTTAACATTACTTATCTAAAGAAATATAGCAAACCTACTTACCTCAACAACTTAATTACCGAAACACATTAATGAAATATCACCATATAAATATCATCCACATAAAATTTAAACCATGATCAAAGTAAGCTTAAGTCTTAATTCAACCAAAACCAAGCACAAACAAGAAAATTAAGCCATTTTCGGATGGCTTTAATACATACATTTTCGAATTAAGCAAACCCCAAAGCTAGTCTATACATGCCATAGTTTCAAAAGAAATTTCAGCTTATAATATACTGTAGTTAGTCGATAGTGTGATAGGCTTTACTGACGATCCTCGAGCTTGTAACGACTTCAAAATCTATGAAACAAAGGTAAACAAATACAAACACACACAGTAAGCTATTTAAAGCTTAGTAAGTCATAAGCATAAACAATATTTAACTAGTAAAGATTAAAGGCACATAATTTACTATATAAAGAGTTCATACATTACATAGTCATACTTTGATCACATATACAATTATAATACCGAATATATCCATGTATAAATGCATATAAATTTTTCACCTTTGACAACATAGTTATCAACTAAAAACCGAATTACACATATATGTACAAACATGATCATTCAAAATTTATATTCACATACTATATATAATTCTAAATAAATAACTTACCTTATTTCCATATATTCATTTAACTAATACATACCTGCACATATAATTCAATTACATATTCGTCTTCGTTTAACATTACCCGTTGAACCGTTCGGAATTTAAAAGGATACGCGAATAGTCGTAAGGCTCGTACAATGCCAACGTCCCAGACGTGGTCTTACATGTAATCACAGATCGATGCCACTATCCCAGACAGGGTCTTATACGAAAACACAAGTCGATGCCAACGTCCTAAACGTGGTCTTACACGAAAACACAAGTCGATGCCAACGTCCCAAACGTGGTCTCACACGAAAACACTTATAGGAAATCTTATGTCATGACATAAGTATCCCATCTATTCCAAGGGTTCGTATGGGCTTCAAACATTGATTTTCGATTGAATCGAACTCGAAATAAAATCTCTATCCTAGCATACAAATTCGGCCAAGACAATTAACCAATTCAATAATTCAATAATTCAATTTACTACATATCTATTATATATATTCATGAATTTTAACAAATTTAAATGCTTATCGACTTAACTCAGATTTCGACGGGCGAAATTGACTAATCGACTACTTTCGACTTCCCTCGATCTAATTCTGTTTTCTTCGATTCTCGATCTAAACATATTCAAATTTAACCCTTTTATTTACCAAATCATTCAATTTGATCCAAAAACACATAAATGAGAAAATTACCATTCCCCCTAATATTTTACACTTTTTGCAATTTAGTCCCTATTGCATAAAACACAAAATACACAAAATCTCACAACAACATAGTTAGTCCGAATCTTCCTTGTATTCATACAAGTCCATGCATTTCATTTATTTTTCATTTTAATCCCTCAAAAATTTATTTTCACAATTTAACCCTAATTACTCAAATTCACCAAAAATTCAAAAAACAAAACATGTTAATCTAACACATATATTTCATATTTCACCTACTAACATCATAAAAATCAAACATTCATCAATGGCACATTTCAAAATCATCAACAATTCACAAAATTAAGACATGGGTTTTGAAGTATTCAAAACAACGATCTCAAAAACGTAAAAATTATCAAAAACCGAACAAAATTCATACCTTAATCAAGCTTGTAAGTGCCGAAAATGTTAAAGCTTTTAAACATTCTTCTTTCTTCTTAGTTTCGGCCAAAAGATGGAGAAATAATGCTTTAATTTTGATATATTAAATATATATTAACATTAATAATTAGTTTACTTTATTAACATTTATATAAATATATATACATATATATATAAGGCTATACTTGTACTTTGCCACCACTAACTACATTTTGGCCTTTTTACATAATAAATCCTCCATTTTATAAAGACAACAACAATTTGATACTTTTAGATTTAACCCCTAAATTTTTATTTTACGTGATTAAGCCATTTTCTTTAATTGGTCACTCAAACGATAAAATTAAAACACGAAAATTTCACACAATTAAATTCACACATTATATACACAAAATAATATTAAAATATTTTTCAAACTCGAATTTATAGTCCCAAAATTACTATTCCGATTAGGGTTAAAATCGGGCTGTTACATTAGGCACAAGAGGACTATAATGATTCTCAACCAAAAATAAGCCCAAAGGCTCTAGAATGTGCCAAATGGTCTTAGGACATGGGAGAAGACCTAAAATCCTTGGAAGAGTCTAGAAGGTCATGGATGACACCAGAACCTTGTGGAGTTCAATAGAATCTTCCGAAAATTCTATAATAATGTAGTATTGCATATATTAATCTAGGATAGTGTAGGATATTCTAGAGACTTGGTATCAAACGTTAGTTTTCAATCAATTTTAGTTGTATAATTAAAGGGGCTTGGCCTATATAAAGGAGGCAACCCACCTTCATTTGTAATTAACTTCTTTTAGGATTCTCCCAAACTTCTTAGTGTTTAATGTGCTAGTTTAGGTCCAGAGGTTCACTAGTTCTCTCCAAATTAGATCAAGGCTAACTTAGAATACGTTGATGCAAGACACAAGACTGAAGTCACACGTTGATGGAACTAAAGTCTCAACTTGTAATAAATGGGTTTCTTATACTCCGCTCTTATTCATAATGATTTTTGACTATAATCTTTTAAACTAAATACCCATCAAAATAAATTGCTAAGTAAATATTATTGCTTATCTTTGAATTGTTTTTCTTTGAATTGGAGTGAAAATAGGTGAAGTCAACAAGCGTATCTGACTTTATCGATAAAAATGACATAATATCAAAATGATTCCATATTTTATCAAATTTTATGATAAAATTTTATTTTATTTTTTCAATTTATATTATAGGTTTTAAGTGAAAAAATTAGTGGAAACTACAAGTAAATATGCACATGTTAGTGAATTTTCTTTACATATTTCACTTTTGAGATTTTAAAATTGTTTATAAATTTAGTTACGAATATGTCAACTAAATTTTTACTAATATTATAATATTTTTAATAAGGTAATATTTTGTGCAACTTAAATAAAATATTAGAAAAATTGTAATAATTTTTAATTAGATAATATTTTGTGTTATTATGTAATTATTCAAAACATTACAGAATTTGTAATATTTTGTATTGATTGAGTAAAGTTTTGTATTAATTAATATTGCATAAAACATTATAAGATTTATAACATTAACATTGTAATAATTTGTGATTAAAAATGTTTGTGTAATCACACAAAAACATTATAAAATTTAATAATTTAGGATGGGTAAACAATACAAAAAAATTCATATAATTAAATAATACTTTTCAAATATGTAGTACAGTTTAATTGGTTGGTTCAGCAGGCTCTTCCACTATTTAAAAATAGTAAAATTCTTTAAAAAAGAAATTTACAATAACATTTTTATAATTTTATTATCAATTAGTAGTAACTCGAGCCTCTCACTCTGGCCAAGATCACTTTGCAACATCGCGAGTGATTCCAAGCTTCCAACCAGGATAAAACACATTCATTGAGACTAAAAAACATCAAATGTTCTTATTGACATATACTTTGATATCACTAAGTAGTTTGACATTACACAGGAAGTCAAGATAGCTACAAGGATTCGTGTAATATAACAAGTGTTCATCGAAAGAACACGAAAAAAAAAGAGAGGGTTTTGTTCGGTTCACGCGATCTCCATGTACAGTGTACGTAAAAGATTAGATGCGCACAAATTAAAGGGGCAGATTCAATAATACAGTGTGGTATCTCTTTCATTCTATGCAACATGAACTGCAGACAGCAACAAAAACAGTACAGAAAGAAAGAAAAACGATTAGCATTGAAAGGATCAGTCCAGTACCGCTATAATTGGTGACTTAGCTATCTAGATCAACATCGACTAGCAATGCTTTGTGCACCATCTGTGATTCTCCCGAAACAAACTGGACTAGAATGGATTACCTTAAAGTGCCATCTCAGCCTGCAATGCAGCAAGTTCATCTTCCTCAGCAGTATGCTTCTGAGGAACAGGACGAGCTGGTTGTCTGCCAGCAGGCACCTGGACTGGAGCTGCTGGAGCAGTTGTTGCTGGCTGGAGAAGCTGTTCTTCCAACTCAGCACCTTCAAGTTCTTCGAGTTCTGCTTCCAATTCATCCTGCAGCATTGAAAGTTTCAGACTCATTTTTCGATGCGAACAAATGCTAGCCATGATAAGTGTAAACATAGATAATAATAGAAGGTAAGAGAATAAGAAGAGAGCGTGCATAAAAGAAAAGTACTGACCTCATCAAAATCAGCTGCAGCTCCAATAGGAGTTGAAAGTGCATCCTGAATCTGTTTCATGTTCTCGGTTTGTTCATTGATCTCATCCATTGTTTTGTCAACATCATCTATATTACTGTAGAGAAGCCATTTGAATAAAACAAGGAAAATTAGGCACTGCCTGTCTGTGCCTCATGAAGGACAACTATAATAAAGAAAAATCTTAAAAGCAAATTTCTAGCTAACAAAGAACAATATTGATCACATACGTTGCTTTCTGCATTGCCTTCATTGCAGATGCTCCAGTTCTCAAAGCATCTACAGTCTCGGTTGTGGCTTTGGCTCCTTCTAACATTATCATCTGTGGAACAGTAGACGTTGATATATACCAATAAGTATAGCATCATAAGAAATGTTAAAAAATTCAAGAAAAGCTTTTGGAGCACAATTAAAACGCTAAACAGGAAAAACAAAACAAAACAAAATCCAAGCTCACTTGATCATGAATACGAAGCTGGAAGTTTCCAAGCTGTTCTATTTGCTGTTCATATAGTCTCTTCCTCTTCAAGCACTGTACAGCCGCTGCTTGATAGTAGTAACGATGAGTGCTAAGAGTTAACTAAGTAAAGTTGGCAATTAATGTATTCAACAGGGTTCTAAATTGGCATAAGTCAGATGATAAACAAATACTAAACCATATCATTTATTTTCCTACACAATGAAAATAACTTCAAAAGTCAGAAGTACATAGACATGAGCACATCACAGATAAGAAATTCAGAGTCATATGATATGATAAAGCTCAAGGATGTACAGTTATTGAGGTATCAAAGGACCCCAAAGGATAAAGCTTGCAACGCTGTAAAACATTTGAGTTCTTTTTCATTTTTTCCTTCAGGGGCAATTAAAAAATTCTTTCCTTCCTTTTGGGGGACATAAGCGGGACGGCTGAGGATTATTATGGGAAAACATCAACAAAAGTTTCTAATATAAATACTAAAAGAATATCAATAATTTATCATGATAATTCTATTATACAGAATTTCATATCCATTTCCACATATTTATACTGAATCATCAAGAAACCAAATGTGGGAATTAATGTAATTTACAAGGTCAAAAGTCAGCCAGTTCCATTGATCATTGATATGCTTTTGCAACAGAGAAAATCAATGAAAACTAGGAAAACAATAACTATATTTGCATATACATTGCAACCATACCTCTCTTGTTTCTTGCTTTCGCAAGTTCCTTCGCCTTTTCAACCTCTGCAGCTGCTTTTTTCGCAAGTACTTTTTCTTTTTTCTCTAACATTTCAAGGGTCTAGATGATAGAGATCAATATAGGATCCCATTACGCAAAACGTAGAAAAGAAGCAATGTAAGTCATTCAGTGGAAACGAATACAGACTGCATTTTGCATTTTGCATTTTGCAGCACCAGACGAAATAAAAATCACTAAAATTAAGATTCTTAAAATTTTGCAATTATCCCTAACACACAACCAGTATAACCAAACTTCTAAATACAGAAAAGATCACAGTCCATCATAGCATCAACTTTTAGCGAGATCAGCAAGGAATATGTATACACAATAAAAGAGATATTCATTCCTTTTAGCTTTGAAACCCTTCTCTTCAACTAAATAACAATACTAGATAAGTTGTTCTTTAAGTATAACAAATGAATTCCATATATATTAACCAGTTTTGGGTCAGAAAACTACTACATTTATTGCAATAATTTCACGTCCAAGTTGTCAACCAAAGTAAACAACTACCCCATCTCCACCAAGTGTCTGATTTTCTGAAGGACTGATCTACTAGGCGGATAAATTTCTCTTCGTGCATCTGAGCCAAGTAATTTAATTATCTTTCTTTCTTTCTGTGTATGAAATTTTTATTCAACTTCAATGTTATTAATCATTAGCGACTGACAACAAATCAACAACACTTCCGAAATGTAATCAAACAATATAAGAATTCAAAACAAGGAGTTATCATAAAATTCCATAAAACCGTCAGCCATCAACTCAATTCCTTCAAGCAAATTCCTAAAACAATAACCAGTCGTCAATTAACGAGTCATGACTACAGAATTCAACACACCGAAATCACCAATTTTCAAATTTTTGAACTCGAACAAAGCAAGAGAAATACAAAAATAAATAACTGGTTTCCCAATTAAAGTGAAAAAACAAAAGAAAGTCAAATACTACACCTCGTTTAATTTATCTAACGTGGTTAGAGCATTTGTTTCCTGCTTAGGTTTCCTGAACAGTCGATTAAACATGATGAACTCTTTGAGATCAAAATCCCCGATCGCCTGTTCAACAACAATCACCAAAGCGATAAGATCAGATCAAAACAAACATAATAAAACAATCAATAAATCACTCATAAGAGGAAAAGAAACAAAAGAGCCAATAAAAAGTAAAGAATATTACAAAAAGGGGGAAATGTTCTAACCTGTAAAACTTGAGATTTTAGAGATTTGAGGGATTTGAGGACTTTGATTTTGATTTTCCCTTTTTTTATTTTGCTTCAGCGTGTTGTTTTACGAGGGAAAGAAACTGTATTAGCTTTGCCTCGTCTTCACGACGGTTTAAGTTGTCGGCTTTCCACGCGGCAGTCACTAGGTCGGTTTAATGGAATAGATTGGGCCCCGTCTGCTCCATACATATTATACGCCGTCGTTTCAGTGCTGCAAAATTAAAATATGGTATTTAAGCTTTAGTTTTTTAATATGTAATAGCATTGACTTCTTTATTCTTTTATGGACTTTTTAAAATTTTCTAAACGAGTTTAAAATGGGTTTTTAATGAATTTTTTAATTTATTGAAGATTGAAGTGTTATTTGATAAATTAAAAATTTATGTATTATTTTATGAATAAAATATTTTATATCGTTTTAAATATTTCTAGATTAAAGGTTAAATATTGCAAATGGGATCAACATGAACTTAATATTAAGCACGTTTTTAAAAATCAATAATTATTAATCACATTAATATATTTTTAATTGAATTTATCAAACTAATAAATCAATAAATCATAACCTAACTCATTCAACAACCAGTTCAATATAAAATAGACTGAAAAATTTAAAACCTTTGATTCACAGTTCGAGATTTAATCGATGTTATTTTTATCTCTTTTCCCAAATCGTAATTTTAAAAAAATTAAAAAGGAACAGTCAATTGTTGATGCAATTATTTTTACGGCCATGAAATTCCTCGCAGGGTTACTTGTTTCAATCCTAATATTTTTCATTTATTCGATGTTTTTAAAATCGGATTAAAGGATGAAACTAATCAAATTTCCAATTTTGATTTGATTAGAACAAAATAAATAAATTATTAAAATTTAAAATACATAACTAGTTAAACCAAAATATATTAATTTGCGAATCAACTAATTAATTAAAATAAAATTTTAAAAACATAAAACCCCTAAATTATAATCCTCAAATTATAATCTTCATTTTAAATTAACCCTCAAACTCTAAACACAACATCAAAATCAAACTATCAATGTTATAACTGAAACATCGAATCTTATGACCATTAAAATAAAAATTTTAACACAATATCAATATTGTAAAAATAATTATAAAAATCTTGATTTTAAAATTTTTAATTTTAGTTATAAAAGTCATCCGATGTTTTAATTTTTAAAATTTAAATAACATGACAATAAATTTTCCACATCATTTAATGGCTTCAATAATGGAAGGTTCAAAGACCTGAATGACATATCATCAGTAATTTGAGAATATGTCGTTCAGAAGCTCATGGGGATGTTTGATAAACAATTAGCTCCTATTATCCTTTACACTATTAAAATATTTGAATATCAATCCCATCGATATCATACCAAATCCCATCAACTGAATCATATTTCAAGAAATACATGACATCTAAGTCATAATATAAGTAAAGAGATAAATTCATTGATAAGAACAAGAAAAAAGGTGAGCAGTGATTGGATTATAAAGAAAGACTCGCACAATTCCAATCAAAATCAATCATAATAAAACTCATAAGATCACATAAGATGGAACATGAACCAAAATACTCGAGGCCTTTGCCGAGCAAACAAAGGCTCAAAATTTTCAAGGATATGAATCCAGACACAATTATATCAATATGGATAAAGCAATGAATAATCAGATAAATACAGTTATTTCAAACCTCACAAATAGATAGATAAAAACTTATTCGGCAGCGATGAAGCAGAAAAGAAATACGTAATGAACCAAGAATTAAGCTTAACTAATATCAAAATCACATAATATTTAGCTAACAAAACTTCAAGTTCAACTTGAACCTTAATACCAGTGGATAAAAATAAGTATCATAAAACATTACAAAAAAAAGGGGGGAAAACACAGACTAAACCCATAAAAGCTTCAAACAAGACCTTTTTTCAATTGCATAGCTCTTACTTCTCGGATGAGTTAGGTCCCCTCTTTTTTCCGAATCCAACCACTGCAAAAACCAGAGATTTAACATAGATCACTCATCGGTCGGGAAATCAACCTGCTCATTACTTGACTAGTTTTGCTACTATCGGGGTTGGAAATATAGGTACTTGGTCAATGAATGGCAAAAAAATGCATCATTTTCCACTCTTCGCTCAAAAGTAATGAATCGGGAAAGGTAGGTCAGATTTTTGCTCACCCCCAACCCGATGATAGAGCATTGGCTCCCACCCCGCCCCAAATCCCATTTCAAAAAGAAAAAAGAAAAACCAATCCTATCAGGTCAAAACCCGTCGGTTTAGGGTTTTTGCCATCTCTATTCAGACGTAAATTACTAATCAAAATCAATGAACATACATACACATAGAACAATTCCATTAGTTTTCAGTGAAAATCCCAACAATAATTAACTATAAACAAACACATAAACATGGTTTCTTGTTAGCCATGGAAAAAAAACCATCAATAAGATAATATTCGTATCATTTTATCCACATTGAAGACGGAAACCACAACAACAAAAATTCAAAGGAAATGACAAGAGGGAGAGAAACAATAATCACCTGCAGTGACGAAACGACGGTTGTATTGCATCCTCTTGTAAGCGCGGCCACGGGGCTTCTTCTTCTTGTCTTGCTTAGCCACTTTAGGTGTTTGGCCTCTCACCTTACCGGCCCGAGCTAAAGATCCATGAACCTTACCTGAAATAAATCAACGCGATTCAAAATAATCAGTGTCACAACACACAGTAAAAAGAAAAAACCCTAAATAATAACAAAGAGAAAGCTAAGTGAGAAAGCTTTTGAGATTTACCCATGGCGGACTTGTCGAATGAGTGCTCCTTGGTTGCTGAACTGCGGATTTTTTAGCTCTTTGGTTCGCCTCTCGCGGTGAGCAGGTATAATAAAGCTTAGGGTTAGGGTTTTGGTAAGTTTGTATAGCGTTGATTATTTTGGGCCGGGTTAAGACCCGATAAGGTGAAAGCCTTTATTTCATAGGTTAAAATATGCTTTAAGTCCCAGGACTCTTTACACATTTGAAATTTAATCCCTTATTTTTATTTCTTATGATCTGTGATGATTTGAAATAGAAAAATAATTGGTAACAATGTAAGCAATTAAAGCGTTTTAATAAACATGAATTCATCAAAAGAATTTTAACAATGTTAAAATATTTAGTATTTTCGTATATTTTAGGTATTTCACTTTTTTGGTCGTATAAGTAGAAATTTGTTAATTTGTAGCATATCTTTCGACCAAAAAAAAAAATAGAAGAGATGTAACAATTTTTCTGAATTTTATTGCGACCTTATTATAAAAATTCATCTAATTTTGTTGCTTTGCAATTTTCGAGATATTCCTGAAAATAAATTTAATGAGATGAAAATTTGAAAAATCATTACTCATAATATCTCCTTCAATAGCAGAACAAATACATTTCGACGTGCTTCAACCCATTTTCTTCTACATAAACAACAATATTAATACCAATTAAGCTAAAACAGTTGATCAATTCAATATATTTAATTTACTGCCATAGGCAACAATTCTTTTTTATTTTCCAATAATATGAAGTTATAATCTTACAAGAATCCTCTAAATATATTTTTTTAAATAATATGAAGCTATAATCTTACGAAATTGCAATGGACTTGCAAATAGCTTTCAAAACACTAGATTGTGTCTATCAGGATTAAGAATTTGATGTAGTTTTTGTCATTATTTTGATGACCCTTGATGTTAACGGCTACACTTTCATCATTGAAGGCCTTAGACCCAGCTTAGGGTTCTATTTCGACAACAAGAACCTCCTACAATTAAACAGAATGACAGCCATCGAACAACCGAGAGCAATTCCGATCCGTTATTAATCATGTCTGAGCCATTAACATAACTACGGGTTGTTCGCACATAACCAGGTAGTCTCAACAGCTAATCATGTCCAAGTCATTGATAAAACTACAGCAGTTCGTGCATAATCGGCTTATTCATGACATGAATATAATAAAGTAATGCTTCATAATGTATGGGAAACTCAATTGCAAAAAGAACCTGATTCCGCCATTGAAACATAAATTGCACCGAGCTTAAAAGTCTAAACAACGATAAACCGAATACCAAAGGAAAAACAGTTGATGAACAAAATCGTAAAACTAGCCAAAACCTGGATTTAAACTTTTCAGTAAAGAAAATGCAATGCTTTTCTTAAACTAGAGATCGGAGATTACTCATCATCGTCATCGATGACCTTAGTGCCCAAACCTTTGAGTCCTTCGGCTGGAATTTCGGCAACCGTTACCAGAGAGTAAAGCTCCTCCTTTGCATCTTCATCATCATTTCTCTTCCGAGCAATGCGAACCCTTATCCGTCTGGGGACACTTCGAATCCCTCGGCTCCATATATGCTTGTTCAGTTTAACATCAACTCTCACATCCTTGGTTCCCATGGCTTTTTCTGCAAATCTCCTGATCTCTTTTATTGCCTTGGGAGCTTTCTTCTTGAATGTGCTGTATACAAAGATTACCAAGGACTTCATTAAAAAACAAATCACTCAAACTATACTTGCAACCTGCTGGGATTTGATTCGAAAAAGATCCAGTCTTACACAATCATTTTCTACTCGAGATAAAACTAGGGCGGAAAATAATTGAGTTCGAAGTCGAGCACAAGAATTATCCAATCTAAGCAACCTTTAAGCAATTCGATTTTTGTCTCGAATTAAGCTCAAACTTTAAAAGGAAACTCGATCAAGTTCGAATCAAGTATTGAGCTCGACTCGTTACAATGAACATCATCAATTTCAATATAATTAGTTTAAGATTAAATCACGAATCTATTGCCGGTAACGGATAAAAATCATGAATCTAACCCTAAATTCCACCATTTCTTATCCACATGAAAGGCCAATACTTATGCGAACAAAGTTTATGATTATAAACAAGATGAATACAAAAGAAATGAAAACAAATAATCGAAATATTGAAAAAAAATACAGAAAAAAAAAATCTAATTTAGAACCGAAACAACAGAGATCCACAAAGCAAGTAATGAAAAATTGTGTAAAAAGAAGTGGAAAAAATCAAATTACCAGCCATGGAGACGCTTGTGAAGGTTGATGGTGTATTCTCTGGAAACAACCTCTTCCTTTCTTCCCCTTGCTTTCTCAACCATTTTCGAAACCCCCCAAAAAAGAGCAAAGCAGAAAGCTACAACACCAAAGAGAGGCAACAAAAGGAAGACGGAAGCTTGGCCAAAATATATTGATTCCTGAATCTAGGGTTTTCAAAGTTTTCCCTGTTGGGTTTTGGGTTTAAAAATCTAGCTCAAAACCATCACTTCAGGCCCAATTACTTTTATTGCTCCCATGCCACCCACTTCTTTACTTTAATATTGTAAAAAAAAAGGCTAAAATTTGTTCCAAGTCCCCTTACTCTTCGCTCTTTTGAAATTTAGCCCTTACTTTTATTTCAAGGAATTTAGTTCATTTATATTTTTGTTTTAAAAATGCAAATCCGGTTGTTAGCATCATTAAATGTTTTCTATTAAATTTAAGTTTATCGCAAGATATTCTTGTTAAATGACTAATAATTGATTTTTTTTCAAAATGTTGTGCCAAATAATTTAACAGAGAATTTTAATAATGTTAACAATTAGACTTGAATTGTAAAATTTAAAATTAAATTAACTAAATTCCTAGAAATAAAAGTATAAAGATTAAATATAAATGTAAAACAAGTACAAGGATTTGAAGCATATTTTAATCTCTAAAAATTAATTTGCAAAATATTTTTTATGTATGTATAGGATAATTATTTGATATATATTCCACAATAAAAGGGTAAAAGATGGCATCCTTTATATTGTCAAAAAATAAAAATAATAAAATTATAGGATACGTGATCGTATTTGAATCTTGTTTGTGAAATTAAAACTTTCTTTATTTATTTGGTTTGATTAATAAAAGCACTTGAAATTGTGAATCGGGACTTGTAGTACTGATAAATATTAAGGGTTTAGAACTTTAATATCTTAAGATTCGATTTTTATCTCGTATAAATCACGAGTGAGTTGATTAGAGATTTATTATAAATTAAGGGTCATTCTTTATTGATTTTGAAAAGTGTTTTGAGAAGTGTTTTGAAAAGTTTGGTTTAAAATTTGAGTGTTTAGCATTCTTGTCAAAAAGTACTTTTAAAAATAAAATGTCCATTTTAGACATATTATTATCAAGTAACAAATATGCATTTAAATAATATTTAAATTAGTTAATATTATTATATTTTAGTAAGAATATAAAAAATTATTATAACTTATTGTTAATATTTTAATATATGAAATATAAATTTTAAATATTTTAAGCAATAAATATTAATTATTTATAAAATTTAATTAGAATATATAAACTATATTTTAAATATTTAAATATAATCATTAAATATTTGTAATTAGTATTTTAAAAATATTTTTTATTTTAAATTAATGATTTTAACACATTTGTAATTAAGCACCGAGAAAAAAAAAGTACTATGTTATTGGAGAGGTGAAAAAGTAATTAAGCACCAAAAGTACTATTGAGAGAGGAAAAGCTCAAAATTTCAGCCAAAAGCAGCTTGTTCTGCACAGCTTTTATTCCAAAAGTGCTTTTGGAGTCAGAAGTGTTTCTTTTAAATAATGAAGAACTGGCCCTAAATCTCACATCTTTCAAGAACTGTACTAATTTAGCTCTAGATATATTCTGAGTGTTAGTCTAAAAGTGCTTTGTAATGCTTGGTTCAAATTTCAATTGTTTTGGATGTGTGTTGTTTATATAGTAAATCTTGAAAAAATAAATAGTCGATTGAGTCTTAACTCAATTGGTATGGGCATTATTATCAATGCAAG
The DNA here is from genome assembly GCF_025698545.1 of Gossypium raimondii. Taxonomy (NCBI): domain Eukaryota; kingdom Viridiplantae; phylum Streptophyta; class Magnoliopsida; order Malvales; family Malvaceae; genus Gossypium; species Gossypium raimondii. The sequence continues at coordinate 55,195,874 of NC_068577.1, read as the reverse complement.
AGGACGTGAGTTCGAGTGCACTGAAGCATATTATATTTCTATTTATGAGTTGGAGTGGAACTATGTCTAATTTTAAATATTGTATAAAAAAATAAATATGGTCAGATGAAAATAACAAAATTATTCATCAAATGTAATAAATCCACACATAAATGGAAAGCCCCAATTCAAATGAATTTTTTAATTTGGGAAAAAATCAGAGTTCATCATATTTAGTACCGCCTAATTGGCTCAGTAAAATAGCCATATCTATACCTTTAATCATCGCAGGCACCACCGTATTAATTGGACATTTCCGAGAAAACCCAACTTTCCCGGATTCTTGTACTTTCGTTATGCAAACCTTAAAATCTTCATGACATTCTACGTCAACCAAACCTGTATAATAATAAAACAAATAAATTCATCATAATTTCAAATTTCAAGCGAATCGATGAATATATCAAATGTAAAAAATGCTTTCCACCTTTATTCCCGACGCATTCGTCGTGGATCTTGCAACAAGCGTCCAGATCGTCGCACGGTTTTTCTCCGGGACAGCCGGACCACCCTACGCCGCAATACTTTCCGTATCGGATCGCAACCGCTACATTCCAGATTTTTAAAAATTAATTGATTATCACGTAAATTTAACGATTAAAGTCTTTTGGAGAGGTAAAAGAAAGTGGAGCTTACTATAACAGTTTTCAGCTACGCAGGTTCTGCTACATACCTGTGTAAATTTAAAAAGAAAATGTTAGAACTATTAATTTTTTTTAAGGGAGATAAATTATAAAAGTTAAAAAAAAAAATGGAGATCGTACTTAATCGGAAATTTTATAAAGAGGTAGGGCTTTGGGATTATTATTGTTGTTGTTATTACCTGAGAATCATTGATGGCGGAGACGGCGGAGACAGTGAGGAAGACGAAGATAAAGGTAAATTTCGTTACCAAACGCACAGCATTGGGCTGCATTCTATCGCCGATTCGTCGTTATACGATCTATAAACCTTTGCTTTTTAGCAGGATTTCAATTTTTTTTTTTTAAATAAAGAATTCAATTTTGGTCTTTCTTTGTTTGAAAAAAACAGTAATGTTATTTTCTAGTGAGCGCGCTGAACCCGCGGGAGGAATTAATAAAATTACTTCAATACCCTTCCTAAGAAACTGCGAGCGAAGTTTTAGAGACCGATAGTTCCCCGTACAATATGTATCCATCTCAATTTTTTTGTAATAATTCTCTTATGGTTATTGATCGAATCTCATAGATGCAAGATATTTTTCATAGTAAGTAATATAAAATTAAAACTATTAAATAAATGAGCATAATAATTTATTTGCCCTCAAATTTAAAAAAAAATATTTTAATTATTCATTTAATTATTCATCTTTTTTAGCCTTTGAATTTGAATTATTTATCAAATCATTCCAAAATAAAATGTAAAAGTTAACGTTACTGATGTGACATCCACGTGGCAATCCACATATTTTCATGTTAGCAATTAATTAATTTTTTTTAAAAAATATTTTTTATATTTTTATACGTTTTAAATAATTTTTATTTTTATTAAAAAAATAATTAATTGTTGTTGTGGTATCTACGTGACAATCTACATGTATATCATGTTAATAAAGTTAACAAATGCTAAGTTTTCCCGGTGATTTGTAAAGTTGGAAGGCCAACTAAATCATGATGCTTAAATAAAATTGACAAAACAAATTAGCTACTTGCTCTATCTCCACCTAATTTATCCTAATAAAGTTTATTATTAATTCAAATATTAAATTCCATTAATTCTCATCCGAACAATTGAGAACCAATTTAGTCTAATTATTGAGTTATATTCTTATGTCAATAATTTAAATTGAACTGATTAATAACAAACTTCAAATTTGACTGCCTAACTGGTCACATATATTTATATTTTAATTAATTCGATCAATTTAATTTAAACTAAAAGCTATTCGTTCTAAACCTAAAACCGAAAAAATTATTTTTCTAATTTCTTTAGGTTTTGTTATATTAATAATTGATAACACTATTATCGATAAATAAAATTAACAATAAAATATCAATTAAGAATAATAAGAAATGAACATATAAAATTTCAATTAACTGGAATTCAGGTAACCCTAAAAAAATCATGGAAAAAGAAATCTGTATAGGGACTAAAATTGAATAAATTAAAAATGCAGAGATTAAAATTGATCAAATTAAAATATAGAGATTAAATTCATAACTTTCACGAAGTATAGGGACTAATAGCAGAATTCAACCATCGTACTATCCATCCAAATAGACTCATAGGTACGTTGCTTTCACCTCCTTTGACTTTCAGCAGTATATAAAATTATAAATAATATATTCCGTTGAGAAAAAAATACAAAATAATATTCGAAAAATAGATGCGGCGTGCTGCAGGAGCCAACTTTGAATGGTTATGGTTTTCGTTTGAGTAATGAATTTTCTCACTAATTTTTGTTTGGATCCCCAGAATTTAATTGATATCTAAGAAATACAAGAAAAAAAAAAAAAACACTTTCAGCTAGAAAAAGTTAGATGCAGTAATTGAACGGCTAAGGTTACGAGATTCTTTGATCAAACAAACGGGTATAAAAAAGAAACTGAGATTAGGCCCACCAAATTCGGGTTTTAGCCAATTAAATCTTCTTTCCTTTTTCTCTCCTCTTTAGGAATCTATCGTGGAAGCAACGCGTGTACTTCTCAGGCTCGTTAGTTGCCCATAACATATAAAGACTCTTTAATTTTCCTACTCAATCTGACCCAACGGACAGAAACTTTTCTGTTTCTGTTATTTTCTTGGCCTTTCTTGCTTCTTTTACTGTTCTTTATAGGAGAAATCTGTTTTCTTTTTTCTCTATATTTTCTGTGTCTTGAAGGTGTTTGTTGAAATGGGTAAGAAAGGTGAAGAAAGAGGGATGGGGATGTTCTTTGATGGGATTATAGAATCCATGCCTTTGTTTGTAAAGGAATTGATTGCTGGTGGTGTTGCTGGTGGGCTTGCAAAGACCGCCGTTGCTCCGCTTGAGCGTGTCAAGATTTTGTTTCAGGTGAGGTTTGGGGGACTTCTTTTGCTTTTTTTATTCTTTTTTCACTAATGGGTTTGCATCCATAGTTGTTTTTTTCAAGCTTAAACTAAAAGGTGAAAGATCATATTGTTTTGAGGTTGCTTATGATTTAAGCAAAAATGGGTTTATTTCTGATAATCTTGAACATCAATTAGCTGATGGTATATTGATCTTGTACAGTATTTGGAATGGCTTAGCAAAAGAAACTGATTCAGCAATCTTTTTCTTTTTCAGACAAGAAGAGCGGAATTTCACAGCGTAGGCCTTTTTGGATCATTCAAAAAGATTGCAAAAACCGAAGGAGTAATGGGTTTTTACAGGTGAATCAATAACCAATTCATTTAACATGAAAGGTTGTTACTTATCTTCAATTTGTTTACTTAGTTTTTGGGATGTCTTGTAGAGGGAATGGTGCTAGTGTTGCTCGAATAGTTCCCTATGCCGCACTTCATTACATGACTTACGAACAGTACCGAAGATGGATCATCGACAGTTTTCCCGGCATTGGAAGAGGCCCTGTGCTTGATCTTGTGGCTGGATCATTTGCTGGTGGAACTGCTGTGCTTTTTACATATCCTCTTGATTTGGTTCGGACTAAGTTAGCTTATCAGGTTAGTAGTTGAATATAAACCCAGAGTCACTCCAAGGAGTACCCGGGAAATTTCGAATCTGGCTCCTTCCCTGTGAGTTATAACACGTAAGATTGGCTAATGCAGGTTGTTGGTCCACCAAAGATTAATGTGAAAGGTCTAGTTAATACAGAACAAGTTTATAATGGCATTCTTGATTGTTTTTCAAAAACTTACAGAGGGTCAGGCCTCAGGGGTCTCTACCGTGGTGTCGGTATGCATTTCAACACTAGTGCTATCGAATCTTTTAACTTGTGTTTCGGTGGACTCATTCTTGTGGGGTTCGATTTGCAGCTCCATCGCTTTATGGAATCTTCCCATATGCGGGTTTGAAGTTTTACTTCTACGAGGAGATGAAACGCCATGTCCCGGATGATCAGAAGAAAAATATAATGGTCAATCTGGTGTGTGGATCAGTAGCTGGTTTATTGGGACAAACTTTCACATATCCTCTTGATGTTGTGAGGAGGCAAATGCAGGTATTTCAAACTCATTTCAATCCAAATTCATGGTTGAAAAGTGATCAAACCTGGAATTTTTATGTAATAATGAGAATTCTTGTGGTTAGGTCCAAAGGCTCTTGGCATCCAATAGTCCTGAGTTGAAAGGAACAATGGAAACACTCGTTATGATAGCTAAAAATCAAGGCTGGAAGCAATTATTTTCAGGGCTGAGTATCAACTACCTTAAGGTAAGAAAACTCCCCTTCTCATCTATATTCTCGGACTTGTGTGTGTTGGATACGGGTATGTATCCAGCATGGATATGTTCATTTTTCACATACTCATGTCCTAAAATATGTCGGACACGGGTGTTGGCTACAAGTACTTCAAGAAAAATGAAGAGTTAGAACAACATAACTTTCCATTAGGAGCATTTTATTGATAATTTTGTGTCTACTACAGGTTGTACCATCTGTGGCAATTGGTTTTACAGTTTATGACATGATGAAATCGTACCTGAGAGTTCCATCCCATGATGAAGCTGTGATAGAAGTGGTAACAAATAAAGGAAATACCCAAACATCATCTCTCCACACTTAGGGAAAAAAAAGTAATATTCATCACATTTATTCTTTATATTAGCTAGCAATGAGCTTGGCTTCAACTTTAAAATTCTTCATGTTACAAGTGATCAAATCAGGCCATCTAACCTGTACATTCCATTGTTTTAAGCTCCGAAAATAGGACATGCATAGGTTCAATTCCCCACCTAATAAATTTGTAAGAGGTGGAGCTAGCATATTCTTGGAGCAGTTTCTCCATAGAAAAATTAGATTCATAAACAATGTACATAATTTTGGGGTGTAAATCCAATAAAGAATTTTGACTGCTGCTCTCTATCAACTTTTCAGAAATCGATATCAGTGCTGTGTTCATTTCTCAGTTTTCTGAAGCAAACATTATGTATAATATACAGTCACTTTGGATTCAACATGTGTTCATGATTCATTTATGGCTACCTAAAATCGTTCTGAGGACCTAGATTTTGATGGATTGAGAAATTAATATGAGTGACCTTTTCTGGTCTCAGTTTACTGAAGTAAATGCCATGTATGATGTATGTATATATGTATGTATGCATATTTGTATGCTAGCCAATCTAGGTTCAACATGCATTGATGATTCATATATGGCTACCTATAATAGTACTGAGGACCTAGGTTTTGATGGATTGAGAAATATATATCAGAGCCCTGTTCATGTCTCAGTTTACTAAAGCAAACGCCATGTATGTATATATGTATGCATGCATGCATGCATGCATGTGCGTGTATAATACTGAGGACCTAAGTTCTTAATGATATATTTGCAAAAGAAACAAATGCTCTTTTTCATCATTGCGACCTTGAATGTTCAGAAGCAAAAACTTGTTTGACGTGAACAAACATTTCAATGACTCAAAGGTTGCTATTGGATTTAAATTTCATTGAATGGATGTTTAGATTTCAATACAAGCATTCCACAATGTCTTGATGCAAGCGATTAACAATAAGTACAAAATCAAGGCCAGGTTTTCTACAGCTTTACCAGTAATCTCCACAAGAGCATTTGCCATCCTTGAAATGATGAAACCTTTTGTTGTCCCTTACAATCAACTCTCTTCCAACAATCTTGGACATGATTTTGATCGCATTGTGGCAATCTCCGCAAATTCTCAAGTTCTTAATGATCCTAAGAGGTGTCCTTGCTGGAGTACTAATAAGACCATAAGCGATCGCCAATCGCTCGCTATGGTATTGCAGGGCTTGCTCTTTTGCCTCTTGATCAATGTCATGAAGCACATACCTTGTATCCGGCACGTATCCGGCTTCCCTCATTTGCCCATTCAAGCCTTTAAACTTCTCATTTCCTTCTCCCTTGAAAGGGTTTATACACTTATAATCACTCACTCTGTTCTTCTCCTCAATCATGTTAATTGTAGAATGTTTCTTCTTCGTAGGAACTCGGAGTTTGTTCTCACTGCTTATCGACGGATCAAATTCAAGCAACAACTCATCGACATGATCTTCAAGGTCTATATCTCCATGAATTCGTGCAAAGCCCCGAATTGCCTGCCAAATCTCGATTGTCGGCTCAATCGGCATATTCTCAATAAACTCCACAGCCTCATTCAAATGACCAGCTTCCCCGAAAACACTAATAACCCCTATATAATGTTCAATCCCCAGAGCAATACTATATTCATTTTTCATCAATTCAAAGTACTTTACTCCCTCCTCAACATCGCCTGCACTTGCACAAGCCGATAAAACAGCCAGAAAAGTCTCGTTATCCGGCTGAAATCCACCGTTTCTCATTTCTTCAAACAACAACAACCCATCAGCTCCATTCCCATTCACCGCGTAGCCATTAATCATCAACTTCCAAGAGGCCAAATTCCGTTCACGCATTTTATCAAACACCCTACGAGCATCTCTCATACTAGCGCATTTCCCATAAACACCTATCAATTTATTGTTCAAATCGATATCACCCGCGAACTTCGACCTTCTCAACAAATCATTAACTCTTTTGGACAATTCAAGCGAATTCGTGTCCGCACAAGCATCCAATAACGCCCCGAAATCATTATAATCCGCTGAAACGCCTTGACCCATACAATCTAAAGCTTCTTTCACCTTACCTTCTCGGCATAGCTTGATCAAATCCACATCAACGCTTTGGAATGTTGGGTTTTCAGGAGATTGGTGGTTTTCGTTTCGATTTTCAGTGTTGAGCTTCCGGGGGTTAGGCCGGTTTTTTGTGGCCAGGCGGTGGTGAGTGTTGGAACCATGGCGGCGGTACACCCTGGTGGAGTTGTTCGTTTTGGTATTATCGGAGGCGGCGTAGGTGCATAGAGAGCTAAGCTTGTTTGGGTCTTGAGAGAAACTGAGCTTTAGTTTATTGTTGTTGAGAGGGAAAGAGTGGTTGGTAGTGATTGAAGACTTCAAGTGGGAAGAGAAGCTTATGGAATTTCCACTGTTTTGAAGCGATACCAATGACGCCATTATTGATTTGCTTGCAGGGCCTTGTGTGTTTACGAGTTTTTGATGTTTATGATATTTATCAAACGGTATACCACCAAAACGACAGCGTCTCCCTCAAGTTTGCGGTTTAGATCTTCTTTTGCAGGTAAATTTCATTTCAACATTTTTTAACTTCTTAAAAAAATAGAATTATAAATTTTTTTACTAAAACATTAAAACATGTTTATTTTTTAAATATTTTATAATTTTAAATTATTTATACAAAACAAATGATGTCATGTTAGCTAAAATATACAACGCAGTTACTATACCTATTCTGTTAAGGATTTCAATTTGTTTGAAAGATTAAATTGATAAAATATATATATAAATATTAAAAATTAAATTTAACATTATAATTTTTTTACGCATTTTAGTGCTTTATAAAAACTGAATAATTAATTTTTTTGTTAATTTTCATATCTATAATTTAACAGCAAAATTTAATAATATTATTTTTGATATTTTAACAAAATTAAAAATTAAATAAATTTCTAGACTAAATTTTACTAAAGCGTTGTGAAACATTGTAGAGTGACATTTGGTTATAACAGTTGAACGTTTAACGTGAATTAGATAAAAGCCTACAAAAATTCTTGTAAAAAATAAATTAAAATTGGTGTCTAAATCTATAAAATTATAAGATTTAAAGATAGTTTTTTCTTAAAAAAAACAAAAAATAGATCCAAAACCTCAAAGAACAGATAAAATATCTGAAAGAAAATGGGAAGCTGCCACCACCACAACCAGCCATAAACAGAATTGAGCTTTTCCCCTCAGTCAGACAGACAGAAGGTCCTCGACACCTTGGTACTCAACCACCTATCTTTCCCCCTCCTGAGCCAAAGAAAAAGGCTACAATTAGTGAATTATTGCAGCAGATCAAAGCTCAGAAAGCAAAAGAAAAGAAAGAAGCTGAAGAAGAAAAAAGAAAGAAAGAAAAGGCTCGAGGCAAGAGACCAGTAGAAAAGCCAGATGATGATGAAGAAAGCCAATTCTCTTCACCACCAACATCTCCGCCACCAAAACAGATATCTAAGTCTTTAATGATGCAAAATAACACATGTCCTACTAATCCTTTATCAAAAATTTTAAGGGATTATAGTCATGATATTTTGCCAAAGATATCTGTTGCTAAAAAAGAATCAGAAATGACCCCAGTTCCAGATTTTAATCCTGTCCCAAATGAAGAAGATTTAGTATCTTTTTCAGGAACTGATGAATCAGAATCTATTGAGACACAATCCAATCCTTTTTCACAAGAGGAAATCGATGATAATCAATCAGATCTGCCAGAAGTAATGGCCACTCCAGGAGTAAAAGTGGAAGAACCATCAGATGAAGACATGACTGAAGCAGAGCCATCAAATGTCAGGACAACTCCACATGTCTCTACAACAAAAATGGTTTTCACTCTAGATGATATTCCAATTTCAAAATGGCCAGCAAGATTACAAGAATTCCATTCATGGCTTGATACCAGAAGGCTTACAGAAGAAAGTCATTACAACATCATGTCTGAATTTATTTCAAGATTCACAGGAATGTTAAAAGATTGGTGGAATTCAGTTACTCAAGCAGATCAATTACAGTTTCTGGTATTAACAGACTTTTCACAGAACATAAGGATTATCCATAGCTACTTTATAGGTAATCCTGAAGATCTGTTAACTTTGAAGAGAAGGAAGTTTTTCAAAAGAAAATGCTGCTCTTATCAGAAGAAAGATTTATCAAAACATTTTTATGTTATGATGAAGCTTTTTTATGCTCTCGGATCAGAACCAAGCCTGAAGCAAGCAGTTGTTGCATCCCTTCCAGATCCTATTCAAGTCGCGATTAATCAGAATCTCTATAGGCAAAACAAAAATATTCTCAATCTAACTATGGGAGAAATTCAGCAAGAGACTTTTATTGCTCTTGAAGATATCTGCAACTAGACCTGTCCATGGGCCCGGCGGATTACTTCTTAAACCTTTAGGACTTCATCCTGATTACCCATTTATAAATCCAATCAAGTTCCAATTTGGTGAGTTTCCTGAAGAACTGAAAATGGATATTTTGGTATTTAACTCATCTCTTTCACATAGGGATAGAGTTCTTTATGCCTGACCTCCAACATTTCTTAACCATGGCAGTCCGCAATGAAGAAACTCCTGAGATGAAAAACCTAGCCACATTTTTAAAATGGTTATATCCTTTAGAATATTGGGTAGATATGCTCATGTTTGAATTCTACAAAAATACCCGTGTCCAATGGATAGTAATCATCTTCTATAAACCTCAATACTTCATGCAAAATGGATCAGCAACACAGTTAGCCTCTCTTCCTAGTTCTTGGATCCATAATACATATTTTGAAGAGGTTTATGAGAATCCTTTTGATCTCAAGAAAATTCAGAAATATTTGTGTCAGATTAATAAGATAATTCCCTCAAAAATATGGCCTTCAGGAGAAGCACCATGGGATGTTCAAAGGAATCCACCGACATCCTATCAAAACCAGTTGAAAGAAGCCCTGAATGAGTATTGGTCCAACATACCAGATCCAAAAGAATGGTCTCAAGATTATCCCATGCATTGCAGCCAGATAATTCAAGACACACATGTCTGGAAGGATATACATGAAGAAGGACCAAGTGTCTCAAAAGATCCACTTCCCAGAAGCAATAATGATGATGTGATACCACCAGATGATCTAGAAAGAAGGATTGAAAAGCTGGAGCTTAGGTGTTACAGAGCCCGTGAAAAAAAAAGACAGAAAGTGGAAGAGCTCAACATCACCTCTGATATTGATACAGACTATGATACGAATACAGATGCATCAATAATAGATAGGTTAATGTAAAAGCAGATTCCTCCTTATCTGCTTATGTCCTTTATGTATGAGTCATGTCCTTTGTGTCTGTAAAAGCAGATTCCTCCTTATCTGCTTATGTCCTTTATGTATGAGTCATGTCCTTTATGTTTGTAAAAGCAGATTCCTCCTTATCTGCTTATCTTAATCCTCCTCTATATAAGAATAGAGAAGAGTCAGTTGTAAGATAAGAACTACCTTTGAAATAAAACCCAGACGAGTTTTAAAAATCTATGGCTTTCTAAACCCCTCTCATCTCTTCTTACTTGAAAATAGGATTTCTATGAAAGAAAATCTCTCATAAGGTTAAGAGTATGCTCTGTGCTTGCCATACTTATGGATCCTGCACATCAGAAATTAAACCTGATAAAAGATACTATTAGGTTCAGATGAGTTTGAAGAAGGAGTTCAGTGATTAAAGAGTTTTAACAGCTAAAAGGCAGTGCCTTGTTGATGGCCAGAAGGAGATGAAAGGCCTGTGTTTTGGCATAGCATACCTGCTGTTAAGAATCGTTAATTACTGATCTCTTGCTTCTTACTCACCTGCCCGATTTTGGTATCAGAGCCAAGTAAATCTCAGATTTTCTTTCATCAGAAAGACTACGATCAAGTAAGATGAGAGCTTAGAATCATGGAATCTCCTAGATTATCTACTACAAAAGCCCAACTTTCATTACTAGAGTCCCCTTTCCGTTCTCATTCTGCTAGAAAAATCTCCTCCCTCTATGAAGTTGAATATTTCACAGAGGAAGAAAAAATCCAGGCTACTAATCTTCCTTTAGTAAATCCATACTCCGCTTACCAAAAACCTTCTTTTTCTCCTGTAAAAAGTATAAAGTCCCTTATAACTACCAGAAGAAGAAATGTTAAAGAATATGTCCAGTCCTCTAAATTTCCACCGCTTCAGCTGGGTTGTTTTAATGCAAAATATCTACCTTCAGTGCACCATTGTTCGAGACACAGAATAGACAGAAAGAAATGGTTGTCAACTCCAAAAGGATAATTCCGCCAATGTTTCTCTAATGTCACTCTTAACTAATCAGGACCAGTTCTTCATTGCTTTTGAATTTCATTGTTTTTTGAAAAGTGCTTAAGAAAAATACTTTTAAGAAGTACTTTTAAAAAGTTTAGTTTAAAATTTGAATGTTTAGTATTGCTGTCAAAAAGTACTTTTGAGAAATAAAAAGTCCATTTTAGACATATTATTATCAAGTAATAAATATGCATTTAAATAATATTTAAATTAGTTAATATTATTATATTTTAGTAAGAATATAAAAAATTATTATAACTTGTTAATATTTTAATATATGAAATATAAATTCTAAATATTTTAAGCAATAAATATTAATTATTTATAAAATTTAATTAGAATATATAAACTCTATTTTAAATATTTAAATATAACCATTAAATATTTGTGATTAGTATTTTAAAAAATATTTTTTATTTTTAATTAATGATTTTAATACAATTGTAATTAAGCACCAAGAAAAAAAGAAAAATACTATGTTATTAGAGGGGTGAAAAAGTAATTAAACACCAAAAGTACTTTTGGGAGAGGAAAAACTAAAATTTTTAACTTGCTCCTTTTCAGATGACAAACTAAAAATTTCAGATAAAAACAGCTTGTTTTTCACAATTTTTTTTTCAAAAGTGCTTTTGGAATCAGAAGTATTTTTTTTAAGAAATGAAGAACTGACACTTAGTTAATTAGAGGGTTGACATGACCTCAACCCCTTAAAATAATTTCATTTTTCCTTTAAATCTTTTAAAATTTAAAGATAAAATTACATTTTCACTTTCGCTAAAAATATAACTTTTTTTCATGAACAAAATTTTAAACTACTAAATGGAAAAATCATCCGATTCAAACCAGTGACCTAAGGATTATAAAAATAAAAATATATAAAAATTTGATTTAATCCTTTAAAATTATAAAAATACAAGCTATTGAACTGGTAAAATTCAATTTTATTATTGTAAAAATCATAATTTAATTTTGGCCCCTTAAAAAAAAAATTCTGGTTTCGCCCCTGGTGACTGACAAAATAACTAGATAAATACATGTTGTGTGCCACATATACCTTATTCTGACTTACATGGACTAATTTTTAACAGTAAAAATATATGAAACCTCTATCAAAAAGACTTGTTTGCTCTTTGATCTAATGTATAGGGACTGATTTGCCCATTTTTGGAGTAAAAAAGACAATACAATCTGACCCTTAGTACAAGGACCATCATAGTACTTTTACCCATAGTTTAACTTGAATCTCATGCCTCTCCATACAATAGGTATACACTTGTTTACAGTTTGATTAATGTGTTTTTAATACACTTTAAATCACATTTAAGGCCTAAGCTAAACCGATGGACGAACTTGATTAAAAAAATACTAATATTTTGAGCACTCAATTAGAATAAAAACCCACTTGAAAAACTATAAATATGAGGGTACTAAGTTAATAAACAAGTAGGAAAAAGATATTGCAACCAGCATCTAGTTCAGTTAATAAACAACAAAAAGATATAGATATCAGCATCCAGGCAACAGCAATCACCTATGTCTAACACCTTTATTCGATATAATTTTCGAGCACGAGTATAGAGATACGAGAAAAACAGTTGAATATACGCATAGGGCTAAGTAAAAGATAGAAAGAGACTACAATTTTTAACAGGCTTCAACACCATATAGCATGCAAAAACAGAACAGGTTTAGACTATAGAATTCTAATAGCAAAGAAAACTGAATCAAATGATATAATCTGACCATTCAGAGATGAATGAAGTGTGATCCATGGACTCTCCGGGGCATTCCTCATGCCTTGACGGTTTCTCCTTCCCTCCGACAAGCCTTGCAGGGTTGCCTACAGCCGTGGTCCGAGGTGGCACATCGATCAGCACTACTGACCCTGCCCCGATCTTTGCTCCTTCCCCAATCTTCACATTCCCTAATATGGTTGCACCGGCTCCGATTAAAACTCCATCACCAATCTTCGGATGCCGATCTCCACATGCCTTCCCAGTCCCACCGAGGGTAACGTGATGCAAAATTGACACGTTGTTGCCAACAACCGCGGTTTCTCCGATCACCACACCGGTGGCATGATCTAACAAGATCCCTTTCCCGATCTTTGCTGCCGGATGTATATCAACGGCGAAAACATCGGAGATTCGAGAATGTAATGCCAATGCTAGCGGCCTACGTGACTGAGTCCACAACTTGTGTGCAACTCGATGAGCCTATAATAACATAAAATTTCTAGATATTATTAGAAGGAAAATCCAATGATCATCAATTTTTTACTCTTATGAACAACAAACAATGCTTTACACAAATTCCATTTACAACATTCAATTAGCAACAAGAAAATCAGTTTTCCTGTTCATTAATCTAAAATTAAACGTGTAAAAGAATTTTAATTAATGGCGTACAAAACTTAAAAATGAGAACAGATAAATAACTAAATAAAGCTTAAAATTCCTTTCGCGAAATTTAAATTAATAAGAGGAAATTCAAAATTGAGAAAAATTATTTACCTGGCATGCCAAGAATCCTTTATAATTAAGTAGGCAATGAGAGAAGGAAACGCAAGCGGGATCCCTAACGCGAGCCGCACGGAGATCGGCGACGGCGGCGGCTCGAAGCGAAGGATCGGAAGAGAAAGTGTTGAGGAAAAGGTCGTAGAGAAGCGTAGAGAGGAGCGTGGAGGAGCAGAGCTTGTTGCCGAGGTGGAAGGCGAGGGAGCGCTCGAGAGAGGAGTGAGATAGGATCGTGGAGTAGAGGTAGCTAGCTAGAGCCGGCTCCAACTCGGCGTCGCGGCGTGCCTCGGCTTTAATCTGCGCCCACACCCACGCCTCGTCTTCCTCCATGGGGGTTTCAGTTGCTTGAGAAATCTGTGGACAAGAGATCGAAGAAGGATACCGGAGTTCTCCGGCCGGCATCTTTTAGCTGTGAAGACTTGAAGGGCGGAGATTTCACCGTGACGATACACGATATTATAAAAGCCCGAAGCAATTGGAAGTCGCTCGCTTAATGTAGTGCAAATAGCATCATTTTACGTTTTCATAGGGTCATGGGAGTTCCTGGAGTTGACACGTGGAAGATTCGCTTCAAACAGTGTTTGGATATTATTGGTTTTAAAGAAGAAAAAAAGGGACTTTGGTAAACATGATTATCATATATTAGTTTTTGTGGGTAAAAAAAATATTTACAAAAATTTTATTCAAAAATTGAATTTTGAGGGATGTAATAAAAGATTTATGATTGGAAAATTGAATCGGAGTGATGGATTATACGGTATAAAGATTAAGGTCTCTTTTAGTTGGGCCAAACAGTTTATGATAATTGTCAGAGGCCCATCGTGATCATTTCAAGATTCAACTTTGTTTTCTAATTTAAATGAAAATTGGGTTTGTTTGAATACCGATGGTTTTGTAAGACTTGAGGATGATTTTGCTTCTGTAGGAGGAATTGTGTGAGATCATGTTGAGAATTAGATTTGTAGCTTTAGTAGATTCTTGGGGAGTTATTATGTGTTCGACGTTGAATTGTGTGACATCTTAAATGACTTAGATATCTTCATTGACCGACTCCATAATAATGTGCTGATTCGGACAGATAGTCAAAGTGGTTAATGCCAGAAATGAGAGGCTCACAGGAGGATCTAACTCTGCTCTGATGAGGAGAATTCTTCAGCGGTTTTCTCGGTTTCAACAGTGGAATATCTATCATATCTCTAGAGAAGAGAATCGAGAAACTGATAGACTGGTCAAATTGGTTCATTTAGATAGTGAATGACTATAGATTTTTTAAATATCCCTATTTGGGGAAATGGATTATTTGATGTAATTTATCTTTAGTTTTTTTTTATCAAAAAAAAGTATAAAGATTAAAGTAATAAAAAGATAATACAAGTACAAAAGTTAAAAGAAATATTTAGCTAAGATAAAAACACTTTCATATTACTATTCCTTACTTTAAAAAATATTTTTAATTAAATAGATGTAAAATTGACTTTAAAAATCTAATTGATGTCTTTTAACATTTTTTTTTACCGAAGGACCTAATTATTATTTTTAAAATACAGAAACTTTTGTCGCCTTTTGTTATTTTTTTAATTATTTGCATAGCTTTTTTTATGCGTTAAGTATGGTATGTAGGTGTAAAATTTAGTGAATTCTTTGTAAATTACGTCATTTTTCTCCTTTCTACCCGATTTTCATTTTATACAAAAGTCAAAGTACGAGATAACTGCTGCCAACTCAGCTAGTAGCTGGAATTGGAGGAGATTTTTGTGGCTGAAGGATGTTGTTGTTAGTTCTTCGAGAACCTTTCCGATTGGGACAATTGTGTGACTCATAAACTTCGGAAAGTCCTTAAAGCTGTTAAGGTCTCTTGACATAAGTTCCTTCGGTTCCCTCTCTATGTGCCTAAACCCTCAACAATTGCTTGGTTGGCTATCTTAAACAGACTTCCCACACACCACAAATTGCTTAATTATGGTATGGTTTTTTTTGTTGTTGTTGTCTGTTATGTTTTGATGTTACGGAATCTCGAAATCTTTTTTTTTTTGTGTGTGCTTACTCACAAGGTTTGTGGCAACTTGTTCTGGTTTTTATGGTATCAGGAGGTCTGTTGGTATGTGACTTAAAGAATTTAACTGGATAATTCCTTGTTTGAACGCTCAAGCTTGGATAGAATACAATTGTGTTCTGAAAAAAGTTAAAGATGTTGTGCGTCTTCGTCTTAGTGGTAAATGTCCCACTGATTCAGATTGGTTTTTCCCAAAAAGAGAAATGCACTGTTTTATTTGACCCATGGGTCCAACAAAACCAAACCATTACACAATTAACAATTCTAATTAAATTAATATTTTTTACTATTTAAATATTTAAATTGACTAGAAAATCAAATTTAATAATTTAAATGGTACCGTAATTTATTTAATTAAATTAAATATTAAATTAATGGATTTAATAAAAATTAAATAGAATAAGAATAGAATTTAATAGAATTCTCTAATTTCTATTTCAAATTTCGAATCCTAAAACTAAAATAATAATAAATAAACAGAGAGCTCTTGTTCTTATTCGAAACGCCGCGTGATCTTTAACCAATTCTGCGCTTCAATATAATTACCAGGAGTAACCGTTATAGCCTGTTTCCAATACTCAGCGGCTTGCTCGAACCAAGCCTCCACTATTTCAAAATCCCCCTATCGAATGGCCTGTTCTCCCCGGTTGAAATAGGCGGTTCAATTCCTTCCCTTAGAACCGTACTTGAGAGTTTCCTATCTCATACGGGTCAGCAGTCAATTCTTTTGGTATCCCATTTTTTTACCCTACCATATATCCAATTGAATGAATTTTCTCATAGATCTATCGATTTGTCTCGGGTTAACCAAAAGGGGTTAATTACATGAGTTTCAAACTCTAATTTGGATTAAATTAATAATAAGTTTTATCTTTTCTCCCACATTCAGAAAAATAAAGCATAGACATTTCGAGGCTGTCGTCCGTTAGATTTTTCCGAAAGGTAACTATCTCGGTTTCATATCATATAGAAATTTATATAGAATCCTTGAAAAAAACTTCTTCCTCGTAAAAAAGACTTACTGCCTTTGGGATATGATGCTACACCGCTGCTCAATAACTTAGGGGATTAACTGTATTACATAAGTCGATTCCTAATTTTCATCTCATATCATGACATAAATAAGCAGTTCTTATTTATTGCATTGGCCCAAAACCTCGTTTTTTGGACGACAATAACCGATTATGTTTGCAATAGAGTTTGAGAAATGTATAGGTTAGGTTTCTGGTTTTGGTTGCAGTAATCTATTGTGTTTCTTGGCTTTGTATAGGTTCTTAGTGTACAGTTTATTGTGAATTGTTGGATGTAGCTGTAATCTTCTCATTAGATAATACAACTTACTTATCCAAAAAAAAGAAAAAAACACAAAGATAAAACATTTTCATAATTCAATAAAAGAAAAGAAAGAATCACGTTTTGTTAAAATTTCACAATTCTTTATTATCTAACATTGGGCCTCCTTTCTGTCAACACTGTTACAAACCTCGTCAAAGAACTCAACATACCAAACAAAATTTTATTTCACAACATAAAATTTTCAAAATAATAATAATTAAGAAAAACCAAAGATGAGATAAAAACAAATAAATCAATCAATGAAAGGTGGGAGCGGGGGACATGAAAAAGATTGAAATGAATTACATCACAAAATGGAAGCTATTTTACAAAAGGTCATCTGTCAAAGTTTTTAGTGTGATGACCCTGAAACCGATATTTATAATGTGTAGGCTGAGGGGGACATCATATATATTGCTGTTCATATGTCGGGGCTGACAATCTTTTTTGAACAGGCTTTGACTTGTCAGAAATTGTCATTGTAAATGGGCAAAAAAACATATGAAGAGCTTTGCAATAGAAAGAAGTAAAGAACCTGTTTTTGTTCACTTCTTTGTGCACATTTTATGCATGTCCTCCACAGTATAAGAACCCCATCATGTGAATGCTGAATCTTTGCATTTGCTTTGCTTTCTGATTCGGTTTTTTATATATTAATATCATGAATCATGAGAGCCTTGGACCAGCAATGTGATACGTTTCGCACTGTCTGAGCGGAGACTATTACTTTGCTTACCGCTGTCTGAGCGGAGACTATTACTTTGCTTACCACTGTCTGAGCGGAGACTATCTCCTTTAAAACCCATCTGAGAGGAGAAATCACGTAAACCTCAAAATACATGTTCCAGCAAGAATTCGGATAAAAGTTTAAAGAATTGCAAGATTACCTCGCTCTGACTATCAGGGGGGAACCATCGCAAGAGCACGCCAAGATGAACAACAGCTGGGATGAGCTTGAAAAGCAACGGTGTAGTCACCTGCACGTTTATATTATGAGAACATTTTGAAATCTCAAGAGAAAAACCAGTTCAGTGCCATTTTAACATCGAAAGAACTTTGTGAAAACGTGCAGTAGCAGCTAAATCAGGTACTTAGAAGTGAAGGTTTCCAAAATGACATGAAAATGATTTAATGATTGAATTGTTTCTGATAGTCATAGAACATTGTTCTTGAAAAAGCAGGAAGAAGCAACAGTAGACACGTATTGCAACAAGTGCGTTCTAACTACCCTCCAGTTGCATGGTTGGTACTCACAGTCATAATAGAAGGAACCATTCTTCTTTACGATAATATAATGACAAATGTGAAAGCAAGGCAGTAATAGTTGACGTACCAAACTGAGAGCCGTTGTGCCCAGAAGCAGCAGGTAAAGTTTACCCTGAAGTAATGACAAAAAAAATCAGCAACATTGTCAAGGTAGGAAGCCACGGAATAAGAAAAATAAAATAAATGAACTAAACTGAACTACATGTTTTGAGAAAAATTGTGTGGTCTACTTAACAACACATAACATTGACTAAATGAAGATTACAGTAATGATGTGTGGACCTCAACTAGGTGAAGATTAGAAGCTCGGCTGAGAAGAACAAAAGCAAATTCCCCAATTTGGGCCAAAGACATTCCAACCTACACATTAAGGTGAAAAGAACTTAGAAACCTTTACAAAATGAATACAAATACGTAAATAGTAGGTTCAGCTCATACAAGAAGTGAAGTTTTGTTGCTGTATCTAAATCCTTTGACAACTGCAGCAACTACCATTGTTTTAATAACAATCACCAATATTACAGCTGCTAGCAATATGTCAACATGATTCCAAAGGAAATGTACATGAATCAACATCCCAATACTGGCGAGGAAAAGAGCAGCAAAGAAATTGCGAATGGGCTCCACCTGTATACAAAAGAGAGACTCGAGCGGTCAGTAAGTATTGACAAGGCAACAACATTCTAGTGACACACTTTCTTAGTTCAGAGTACTATCAACAAAACTGAATAACAACAGAGATTCGTAATTTGGTAGTCATATTCACAATAATACTCTCGAAGTCAAACAAGCATCATAAACCAAATTAGAGAAAGGGGGCGTAAGTTCCAGTAAGCAGAAAATATCAACTAAATAACTAGACAAGATGAATAGAATAGTGCTTGAGCCCTGATGGACAGGAGTTTGCTAACTGCAGTCAGTTTAGGCAGGACCTTGAATTACCTTTCTACACACCATAAGTAATTGGATTTAGTTGATCCAATAACATTAAGACTGACAACTCGTTCTTTAAAGGGATTGCAAAATTAACCGTGTAGAGAGATGGTCAATGAGCTAGCATAGAAGTGGCTAAATGCTCATTTTGGGCCTCTAACCCTTGGAGGGTTTGCTTACATAAGGACCAGACTTTTTTGGACCTGCTCAAACAAGGACAAAGGTAAACCATTCTACATATAATGGCAAATAAAATATATATCACAATACTATTATGTCCAATAATCATGAAGCTAAGGTAAAGCATACATGAGCGATTTTTTCACACCATTATAACTAAAGGAATGCAACATAATTACAATAAATCTTAGTCCTTATTTGGGCAGGGCTCAAAAGTTTTAGCTCTTATTTGAGCAGGTACAAAACAAAAAGGTTGGTCCTTATTTGACTACTTTGAAAGGTTTGATCCTAATGTGAGCAGATCGGTCCAGGTTTGGTCGTTCTTTGACCACTTTGAAAGGTTTGATCCTCATGTAAGGGGTGAGTCTCCAAAGTTTAGGCCCAAATTGAGCATTTAGCCCATAACAGTTAACTCTAAGTAGGAAGTTAACATATTTTTAAATCACAAACAAATTTACATCACAAGTTAACATATTTTTAGATCACAAACAAATTTACATCACAAGTTAACATACTTTTAGATCACAAACAAGTTTACATCAAACTAGGCATTGAAAGTTCTAAAAAGGGTAGAAGTCTTACTTGTTCAAGTGTATGCTGGCCCAGATCAGTGGTTGATATCATCACCCCCGCAGCAAATGAGCCCAGCTCAAGGCTTAGACCCAGCTTATCACTACACTGGAGTGTAACAACAAGTTATGTTATGCATATACAAACATACATATGTCACTAAGTGAATGAAAAGACACATGGATCTTGATGGATGGGGAAAAAAGTTGCAAGAATGAGCAAACTACAAAAAGATAACTATAATGCACAAGTTAATTATAATGCAAGAAGTGAGGAGGAAATGAGCGAACCCAAGCAACAAGCAAGCAAAACGCCACAGATGCCAACTGATAGAGCTCATTAGTCTGCACAAACAAATGTGTCAGTAAATGTCTACATACGTTAAAAATTGAACTAAATAGTACACACCTGTGATGATAAGCTTATCATGAGCCTAAGAAACCACGGCACACAAGTCCGGGATAATATTGTCAAAATGGCCAGAAATGTAATCAAAGTCACCAACCTGAAATTTGAAAGAGAAAATTTATCATTAGGAAACTACAAACACAGAATGATCTTTGCAACAAATACATCAAAGACAGCTGATCCTAGAGAAATTTTCATTTACGATTTAGTCATGGATAATACTCCTTGAAGAATGCCAGAACTGCCACCTAGAACTGGAAGTAATGCAAACAGCAAGCCCACAGCACAATCCTGCCAAACAACGATAGTTCAAAACTTCATGCTTGCTAAGCATCTATGCGCAAATCAAGTAAATATTCTTTTAACTGATGTAGTGACCATGAAAATAAATACCTGTAGGATAAGAATTCCAACTGTCACCTGACCATGAAGGGCACTTAAACTATTCCTTTCCATTAAAAATTTCAATACCTGGAATCATAAAAGGCATACCAGTCATTTGAGCAAAACTACTTGCCTATGGAGCTCATATTTCCAGAAGTAATTCCTTGAACGAGCATTTTAGTCTATCAAAGTTGAGAGATATGCTATCCTACTAGCTTAGGATATATGTCAACAAAGAAACACTGCAAAATTTCAACAAACCAAAATCAGAGTCAATATGCAGTTCAGAGAGGTTTACCACTGCTGTAGAAGACATAGACAAGAATGCACCAACAAAAACCCCTTCAGAAGGTTTACCCCCACATAACTGCAAAAAGCATGTAGCTGCATCCATCAAAAACTCATAGCTATAGTAATCTGAGTAGAGGGGAAGGAAAACACCATAACACTAGTTTAAGAAGGAAAAAGCAAGAGAACTGCATATCTTCTCCAGTAAAAAAGCAGCACTTCAGTCCACATGCCTAATTGAACAAACAAATGAATGGGTCCTGGCCCAACCGATGAAAAAGTGTAGAATTCATGTTGTAGCCCCTAACAATCATTGGGTGATGCTCACTTATGCCACAGATGTTTTAGAAGGACAGTACATGAATGATGAATCACAATATAAGAAATATATCAAAGCTTCTAAGTTAAATGTTGTTGGAATGATCGACACCTCCATTTTTGTGCACATATGAGGGCAGGACAACCATTAAGACAGAAAGCAGAGAGAACCATTATTCAAGCCAAAGACAAAGCCAACTTGACAGTGTATGCACTTATCTTTTAGCATATGGGGCCATGAGAATACCAAACCTGTAGTATCGTTAGCACCCACTAAAACAAATAACAGCATGCAGCTTATTCCAACAGGTATGAGGAACATTGGGAAGAAGTAAGTTTAGCCTTAAATATTGCAATTTAAAATGAGCTAGACTAAGAGAATACTATTATGCAGCAGGAAATAGTAGACACAAGCGCAAAAGTTCAAAGCAGAAGTGATAAACATACCGAGACTGTTATACCACATAAACACATGAATAGAAAAATTTGGAGAAGGCCTCCAAGGACAGCAACTGCTCGAACAACACGAAGCTGCAAGAATTGTTACCAAGGTTAATATTATTGAATATAAGAATGAACAAATATGGAAGTACAAGGCAATGAGCAAACCTTTGTTGTTGAAAACTCCAAGCCTAAAGCAAAAAGAAGGAAGATTACACCGAATTGAGCCACTGTTTCAACCTGAATCATGAGCAAATAAAAATATGGAAATAGTATGTGAAATTTATTAAAAATTGAAAAGGTACCATACAAATTTGTAAGCTTCTATCACTACCACAATTTCCTTAAAACAATTCATAAAGAAATAGTCAAACTGTTTTCTTTGCTACAGTGGCATAAGTAATAGAATGCACATTACAATTTTATACATATAAATGCATTATTTGGCCTGATTCTCTTTCTAGGAACTCATGCACGCCAGTAGAAATCCAACAATCAGAAACCAAGGAGAATTATATTTTAACCAAAGCTGAATTTTTTTTTAAATTACACATCAATTCAAAGCAAGGGTAATTGGGTGAAAGATTTCGGTTCTAGCATTAGCAAGGTAATATAGTAACCAACTTGAACCTCACTTATTTTTCTTGATATCTAGTCCTCCAATGAATATATCTAAAGAAACTAGAATAATGACTAGTAAATTTGAAGATAAACTGCCAAAAGCATTGAAGTAAAAGAAACATACTTGCACCATTTCACCGACGAAGCTAAAACCACCAGGCCCAATAATGGATCCTGCAAGTAGATACCCAGTAATAACCTGAAAATTCAGAATGCAAGGGTTAGACTTTCCTTTAGGGAAAACCTATCACTGTGAATCAAAAAACAAGTCTTACGAAGCTTTTAATTAGAGACTGAGAATGAATCTAACAAGCTGCACCACATTGCAAAGGGTAAAAACTTAAGAATAAAAATATATAAGGTACAGAAGCGATACCGGTTGTCCAGCACAAGCAAAAGCAATGCCACCACATGTTGCAGAGACAATGACAACTACCAGATCTGATATTAATCTGCACAAAGAATTTTTTGAACAATCAAAAACTTGCTTCCAAAACAATTGTAACAGCAGCAAAAGGATAAAAAATTATATAGATATAGAGTATAACCTTAAGTCTAATTGTAGAACAGGATACTTTGACTTTGGGTTGGATATTATAAAGACATTGTCCTGAGGAAAAAACCTCAACATGATCAATAAGTAATGTACTTCAAATATAACTACACAAAGTATAAGTGCTTGAAGCAGCGTCATCATAATTCATACAAACACCAAGGCAAATTATCAACTGATAGAAATTTCAGACACTTTTTCTGGACATACATTTTGATCTATCAATGTCGGTGCATCATCTGCTCGATTTTCATTATCCAAATAGAAAACATCATGGAGCTGAAATGACCTGACATAAGGCTCAAGAAAAAACGTAAGCTGTAAATTAATGAGGACTAGTGAAGTGGAATGCCAACAATTAGTCTATAAAAGATTAAACTACTTTTCTTATGATTTTTTTTTTTTGTCGAAGAAAATAAATAACTTACTTCTCTTCCTTGGTCTCATTTTTCTTGGACTTAACTCTGGCAACAGTCTCCAAGACGGCCTAACAAAAAACAAACCAATTATGCTACCACCAGCTGAGAGCAAAAGTGCTTCTTTGATACTCAAATGTCAAAGCCAGACCACTGTATATAGCTCACATTGATCAACAAAATATACTTCCCTTTGCCATCACCAAAAAACAAAACTCTCATCTTAATTGCAAGACTGGCATTGTTATGAATTCTTATCTTAAAGGTTTTTCTCGGTTGAAAGCTAGAACAAAGTTTTTCCTTTTTCAGGTTTAAGGTCCTCTTAACACTAAACTGAGATTGCAATTTAACATCAGCCAACTGCCTTAACGATTGCTTTCAATTCCAAATAAGAGTGCCTCATGCAATGCAAAAGAAAAAAAAAAGACTTCCTACGTCAGAATGCTTTAGACGAGCACATTATCACTTTGAAAATTATATGGCAATACGCTAACTGCAAATGAATAACACAAGTAAATAATGCTACGAGGCTACTACCAACCTGCTTCCCCGCAACGCTATTGTTGAAACTACCAGGATCAGTGGCTGTAAAAGAGAAACACTAGTCAGAATTCCAATAATATGGAACTAATGAAAATAGAGGAATTCAATGATGCTGCATGAGCTTTTTATCATATAACTTAAAACAAACAAAAAAATATCTTCTAACGGAAATGCTCGCTAAAATCTAAATAAAATACTACGAACTACGAAACCAATATATATATATATATACGATAATTGGAAAATAAAATAAATGTAAAAATTAAACAATGCACTTGAAAACACAAAATTAAGCCAAATTAAGGGAAATTAAAGCTGATCCACAGGCTTCAAAACCCTTGCTCAAGCACCATTGATATTAAAACAAATGCAGATCCGACACGATAAGGTGAGCGAGAGTTCAGATCTAGAACGTACCTTCATTTTGGTCGGTGTCATTAAATTCCTTCTCAAGAGCGCGATCGATCATGTCAGCGAAACTATCCTCTCTGGATCTCGGGTCTGACACATTGGTCAGGGCAGCGGTGGTATTGAACTCCGCAGCCGACAAGGTCTCGGCGTCGAAGGCGGCGGCGAAACCGAACAACACAAAGAGATCGCAAATGAAGAAGAGAGCCGCGAGTCTCCTCCTCATTGCGGAGGTCTTAGTGAGAGAACGACAAAAAAAATAAAGAAAAAAAATCCTAGAGAGAGAGAGAGAAAAAGAAGGGAAAAAAGTGAACAGAAAGGTGCGTAGAATAGCAGAAGCGTAAGTTAGCAAAGCAAAGAGTAAGGGTGTTGGATTTGCGCCTTTTTGCCTTTTTTCTCTTTCTCTTCTCTCTCTGGTTTTCAGAACGAGAGGGAAAAAATGGTTTTTAGTTAGCCAGAGAATGGAGGTTGAGTGAAAATTACGAAAAGGTCCTTTCAACTTGATGTATAGTACAACATAAATCCGGTGTTGATCTTGCTGATACGCGCTAAACGATGTCGCGTGTAAAGAACGCCATATTTTGAAGATTTGCCGTCAACAATGTCCATAAAATATGGAATCCCAGAAAGGTAATTTGAGCTATCAAAGTGGTTGGGCTGTGATTTCACGCTCCCCGAAGAAAAGCTGGTATTTATTGGGAACCAGGAAGTTTACTTTGTACGGGCCAGGGTTATGGTTAAGATAAGCCCAAAGGTCGGGCCGTTAACCCATGTCAATATCCGGTAAATTTCGGGTTTAGGCTTAGACACCGGTTTTTAAATCCTAATCTATTCAAATATTAATGTGATAAATCAATAGTTTTATTTAATTTAATCATTTAAAAGAATAAGGATCTATAGTTTTTTTTTTTTGATAATAATTCCTTTTAGTAATACAATATTAAAAAATACGGATATCAGCTGATTGAATATTAGTTCGATTGATATTAACATTATTATTAGTGCAGGAGGACGTGAGTTTGAGTGTGCTTGGTTGGGAAGGAACTACAGGTAGTTCTAGATATTGTATAAAAAAAGAAATGATAATAACTTATAATGAGATTAATGTTTAAAAAATATATACAAGTATGAGCAATTTTGAACTTATAATATTTTTTTTAAGATTAGTGCTCTTTTTTTTTTTTACTTGACAATTTGAGCCACTTTTGTATTTGTATTTTTTAAATTCAAGTATGCTATCAAGGTTATTTTAATCCTAAACTTGATAAGTTAGGTGATGATGTGGCATAATCTTGTTATGTCATCAAATTTTGACAAATCTAAATTTATTGGCCAAAATAAACTCTCTCTTTTTCCGAAGAAAATACTATCATTAATAGGAACTATAAACAAAAAAATTACAATGACATGGCATATAGTACAAATGACAAATAAACCACTACAAATTAATGCACAAATGTCATGTCTACAGAATCATATCAATAAATAGAAAGACAATTTGTCAGCAACTGCAACCCTAAAATAATTCAGAAACAAACCAAAGATGCATAAACTTAATAAAATCACTGAAATTTGCATATTAAACTGTCATCATCAAATCAACTTGACAATTCATATCGATCAATCAAGAGGCAACTGCCAGAAGCCCCAAGAAACCCACCGTATCAATGATACACAAAAGGTCAATTCTCGAATGATGTATCATCCTCGTCATCATATTGGATATATGACAATTACTACAATCTATTGTAGTAAGACCATTTGAGAATGGTTCCTAATAGTTATGGTAGCATCGTTACATTAATAAATCTCATATTTACGCTAAAAACATGACTAGAAACTAAAAATAAAACCACATATGTTATCAAAGAGATCATATTGGACAACACAAAATCATGAAAAATATGAAAAATATAAAATCATGAAATTATGGATAAAATCATAACAATGTAAATTAAAATTAAATATATTTTTAGGTGGTTATGTTATGTAAAATATTGAAAGATATTATCATAATAATTTTTAATTTAATATTTAAATTTTAATTAAAATGATATTAAATTAATTTGTTACACTAATTCAAAAATTTATACCTCTATAAATATGAATATAGATATATTATAGATAGATAATGCATGATTATTATAATTTTAAAATCAGCCGTAGATCCTTTAAAATCATGGTGTTTGGACCATGCTTCACCCCTAGATCCCCTGGATCGACAAATTCATGATAAAATTACTTAAGCAAACTAAAACATTAGCCTAATCTGACACAAGCATGTCCTAGACAACGCAGTGACTGGAAAAGAATTAGGACATAATAAATGATTGTTATGATGTTGGAGGTTATTTTATTTTATTATTTAAAATTGACTTAATATAATATTTGATATTTGAATTTAATTTTTTTTTCAATTTGATATTTTTTTTCTTAAATTAGTAATTAAATTTTTCGGGATCTAATTTGATACTTGAATTTGATTTTTTTCTTCCTAATTTGGTACTTGTCAAACGCTTTACAAATTACTCCAAATAATGTTGTTTTTTATGAAGTAGTAAAATAATTAATATATGACCGGTATATGACAAATGATATGATATTTTTTATATTTTATATGTTCAATTACTTTTAATTTTATTTATTTAATTGTTTATTTTATTAATAGAAAATAATGATTTTTTTAATTTGGGGTTTAAAATTTTTATTTAATATTAATTGGTTAAGCATAGTTCAATACCTATTTTTTAATATGAATTTCTTGACAATATTTTTGTAGCATAACAAAAAAATTAACACTGTTAGTGTTTTGCAATTTGTATAACATTTAATAAAATAAATTTATATACCAAATTGAACCTAAAAAAGCTTAGTTATTAAATTAGGAAAAATACCAAACTTAAGTACCTAATTGAGAAAAAATTTAGATACTAAATTATTTTTTAATTATAAATTTTTCTGTTAAACCTAATGTTGATTGGACCGTCACATGTGTATTTATTTTTACATGTAAATAAATTAATTTCTCAAAAAGTTTAAATTATTTTGCACCCAACGACCGTGTTTCGACCCAGAAAAGAACACAAGCTTATGCTTAAATTCTGTAATGATTTAAATCATTCTTAATCGGAAAACCTCCAGCGGAAATTTTTGCCGGCGATACGGAGGTTACCGCTAGTTGGGGATAGTTGTCTACGGGGTCGGCATATTCTCAGCAGTGCTTGTCACAGCAAAAATAGGGGTAAATTACCAAAAAAGCCCTATTTTTTTAAAAATTTACCGAAATGGGCCCGGTATTTTATTATTTATCGGAATGGGCCATTTTCCCCGAAATTGCGTCCACGACAGCGCGATGTCAGGGGACGTGTCAGAACATCGCGTCCACGTCAGCGGGCTTTGCTTACGTGGACACAAATCGCGCTTACGAAGACGCGATTTGCTGACGTGGATGAACAGTTTATATTTTTTAGCTTGGAAAACTTTGAAATGCCATAACTTTTCGCTCGGTTGTCCGATTGAGATGATTTTTTTTATTTCGAATAACTTTTCGAGATCTACGCGCTGACAAACTGTCAAAGGCAGTTTGCCGCAGTTTTCGTCGAAAAAGATCTTTTTTTGCCCCTAAATTTTGATTTTTTCGGTTTAAATTTGAATTTTGAAACATTCAAATCATTATTTTCCTTATTTATTTGAAGTAAACACCGATTTTTTTTACAGAATTGTTGTATTATTTTTTCTGATTTGACACGTGCATGGAATAGATCCGATAAATCGTTAGAACGTAAGTAATATAATTAAGATAATAATAGTATTTCTATAATATGTTAATTAATTAGTTTAGCTTAGTTGGTTAAGATGCTTGCTCTTTTCCCTTAGTACCTTGGTAACAATTTTAAATCTTTTTTGTACTTGTTGCTATTGATGTAGAAGAGTTAATTGATTAAAAAAATAAATACAAGTACAAAAAGATTCAAAATTTATTTTTTTTAAAATACCAAAAAAGCCCTATATTTTTAAAATTTATCGAAATGGGCCCGGTATTTTTTTTTTGACCGTTGGATACTGTTCACGCGCGAGCCGAAATCGCATCCATGTCAGCTCGAGATGCTGACATGGAAGGAAATCGCGTTACCCTGACATCGCGCTGACGTGAATACGATTTTCCGGAAAAAATGATCATTCTAGTAAATAATTAAAAAATGGGTCCATTTCGATAAAAAAAAAAGACTTTTATTTATAAATTGCGCAAAAAATAGTACTCAATTTGCAATCGAGCTTATGGCGCAACCCAAAGGGATCGCGCCACGTAAGTGATTGTAACACAATGACAGGGAAGACAACATTGGATAATCGGCGACGTTCACCGGGAGGTTTCCATCGATCTTGTTGAACCCGAGATTAACGGCGACGAGGTTAACGGAGAGTATCAGCTGGTTTACTTTAGAAGGCTTGATGATGAGTTCAACAAAGTGGACAAGTTTTATAGGGCTAAAGCGCAAGCGGTAATTTAAGAAGCTGATGTGTTGAACAAGCAAATGGGCGCCTTGATTGCTTTTAGTATTAAAGTTGAGAAGTGAGAACCCTCCAGGGATTCCTTTCGACAGGTCTCTGGAGATGACTCGTCAGGCGATGAGAAAGAGAGAAACACTCCGACTGTAGAAGCCAAACCATCGAAACCCAAACCCAAGGTCATTGTTCCCGCCCACTTGAAATACTTGACCGGGTGAAATGAACAATACCCTCGAGACTCCTTGTTCCACCATTAAAGGTGTCCTCCAGGTTACAAACCATACGGATCTAAGAAAGGTTGAAGAACAACTTCAGCGAGCTTTTGTTGAAATTTTCAGGTTTTTTTTTTCATGGTTGAAACAATGTCGTTTTGTGCAAAATAATTTAAATTTTTTGAGAAATTAATTTAATTACATGTAAAAGTAAATACACATGTGGCAGCCTACTCAGCATTCCATTTGGTGTTTAACGAAAGAGTAATCAAAATAATCAAAATAATCAAAATTCTAAAAAAAAAAAATCTTAACAGCAGTTCTTAAATTTAAAAAAAATTAGGGTGACCAAAAATAAAAAGAGATAATCTCAAATTTTGTGCTTTAAACTAAACCAACTTTTCAATTGAACCAACGTATTCCATTAGTTCAGGATCCATTTAAAATTTTATTAAGGGTCACCATTTTTATTTTCATTTTCAAACTAGAATTACATTATTCTTTACTCTTAAAAAGAGTAAATTACGGTAGAGTTCACTGAACTATTATTTTTTATCGTTCAACTATAAAAAGTTACAAAATAGTCACTTAACTATTAGTAAAAATTTTTGATCATCCAACTATTTAATTTTGTATTTTTTATCACCAACTAGTTAATGTAAAAATAGAAAACCCAAAAATCCAAGATAGTTAGGTGACCAAAAAGAAAATTACTAATAGTTGGGTAACAATTTTGTGGCTTTTCATAGTTGAATGACCAAAAAACCCTTGTAATTGTGTTACTACTAATATAGTTTACCCTTAAAAAAAACTATTCACAAGAGTATAATTCCAAAATTTTCGCTTTAGATCATGCAAGTCTTTGATAAAATACGATTAACACACTTATTAGTCCCTCTCAATAAATTTGAAGCAATTTAGTCCTTGTAAATTTCGAAAGTGAGCAACTAAGGACAATTAATCACAGCGTTAATGTTTTCCATCAATAGTACATAATTTTGATTGGTATAATAACAATTTTAGCCTTTAATGTTTATATATTTTGCCGTTTTGACCTTAATTCTAAAAAATCAACAAATTCAGCCTCAACATTCTCACAAATGTTGCGGGATAAATTTGTTAAATTAGGACTAAATTGACAGAATGTGTAAAATGTGAGGGCAATTTATAGAAAACATTAACTTCGTGATTAATTGTTCTAATTTTTTTTAGAGGGATCAATTCACTAATTTTAAATTTAAAAGGGACTAAAGAAGTTTTTTTTTTACCTTTTTTCTTTAATTATTCTATGACCTTTTGGATGGAGAAAAAAAATGCCATTTTCAATGGCAATATCCAAAAGTTTGGATAACATATTCATAAGGATCCCAAAATGAGGATGGTCACCATTTTCAATGTTTTTTTTTAACATTAAACTCTTCGTACCATATATGTTTCTTTTGATACAATGTTTAGAATTATTCATAATTTCACTTCAACGCTTAAATAGGAGAATAATGTGCTTCAACGCATTCGAGCCCACATCTTCCTATACTGGTAACAATATCGATACTAATCGAACTAAAACTCAATCTCAATGTTTATTTTTAGTGCACATAATTTGTTTCTACTATAGCCCCTACCAAGCTCATTTCCCATTAATGTGTTCTTAGTCATGATGCTTTTGTCTTGTATAAAGAGTAATCATTGTAGGAACCATGTGGTGATCTTCTTTACCAATATCATGGCTACGCACTTATTAACTATACAACAGGAGATTGGTCTATAATTCTTAACATGATTAGGATTCTAACACTTTAAGGCACCAACACCACCATAATAGAATTGAGGGCAGACATTTTAGATTTGATAAATGATTGTATGCTTATTTCAATAAATGTATCATA
Source organism: Gossypium raimondii (assembly GCF_025698545.1). Lineage (NCBI taxonomy): Eukaryota > Viridiplantae > Streptophyta > Magnoliopsida > Malvales > Malvaceae > Gossypium > Gossypium raimondii. The sequence continues at coordinate 55,164,940 of NC_068577.1, read as the reverse complement.
GAATTCTTTATATTAAGAGTTTAATTGTATTTTGTCTCATTTATTTTAAAGATGGATAAATTAATCACTATACGTTAAATCGAAAAGCAAATTAGTCATTCTGTCAAAAATTTCATCAATTTTTAAAGTTAAAAACTAGTTCCTATGCATCAGCATAAGGTGCACGTGACATGTCATGTGTAATTATCTGGTTATTTCGCTAGTAGAAGTGAATGTACTTTTTAACAAAAATGACCAGTTTACTATTTGATTTAAGGTACAAGGATTAATTTATCTATTTTTTAAATAAAAGTGACAAAATATAATCTGACTACTAATATAAAAACTTCCACAACACCTTTACCTAATTATTTCTTATCGAATTTTTTTCCCTCAAAAACAACTATGAACAAGAGAAAAAAAATTCAAATCCAACTAAAAATACTAAAGTTTAGGAGAAAAAAAATCTGATTTGTCATTCTCTTATTGGAAAGGGATAGGAATAACGTGGAATCGTGGTTTCATATAATCCTTCCTCCTATGAACAAATTGAATATCATCCCTTATCAACATCCAACCCATACCATGTAAGACTCTCATTTTCAATTAACACCAACAAATGTAACTAAACCATGGTAAGGTCATCATCTTTGAACTCATAGGCGATGATCAAGAGGCACCAAGGGTACAATTTTAGTGTCAGAGGAAAAAAAAAGGCTAATATATCTTTAATCAAAATAGGCTTTTTTTCAGTATAGAATAAAAACAAATGCTTGCAAGCTTGCAGCAACTAAGATAAACAAAGATTTCACCCAATGTCAGCATCACTTGGACAAATAATAAGCATATGGGTTTTAAAACAAAAACGAGAATACGAATAAAATATCAGAAAACAAATTAAATTATGATAAGAATATTTATCTATTATTTATTAATTTATTGAGTTGGTGGTACTCTTAACCGGGTCACTAACTGCGTAATGAATTTATCATAAATCTCTCGTTTTTAGGTCTTCAACTCAATAATAAATTATATTTAACTGTTTTACTGAGTCTGTGTCATTTTCAACCGGATCACCAGTTCAGTAAAAAGTTTACCATAAGTCAATTACTTTTAATAAGTAATAGATATGGTTTTGAGGTTAATTTTATCTTTTATGTAAAATTTTTAAAAATACTTATACATCAAAGAGTTTAAATCCAAAACATTACAATATTAAGCCTTCTAGCTTTATCATTTTGTTATTATATCATGTTTTTAAATTTTATTATATACGGTTTTAAACATATCGTGAGTCGATAAAAATGTAGTATAAAAATATAAACATATGAATATTTGAATAATTTTATTATATGTTTTGATCATATCTGTTCTTTCTGATATAATGTTTAAAATTATTCATAGTCTCTCCGTAACCCATAAATAGGAAGATAATGCACTTTAGTGTATTCGGACCTACATCCTCTTACATTAACAACAATACTTGTATAATCAAGTTAATTCGTATAATTATTATTTTTTGCATGCGTTGGAAGGTTTCATTTCCATAACGAAATCATGCAACTTTTGAGTGGCCAACATGCCCTTCAACAAAGACCCACTAGCTCCTTTGGAAAAGACATGTATGTGTATGTATATAGACCTAATTATCTTCCAACACCGACGAGACAGATTTCTGAATGATTAATTATTATTATTATAAATAACGTGTGCATTGATAGATTCTTATTTCAGTTTCATCCAATTGGAATTTTATAGCTAGTGGATTTTGTCTCTGGTTGGAATTGCTGATAAGTATCATATTTACTTATATAATTAATTTATATCTGTCAATCTCTCGATTTGTTTGTAGAGTCTAAATAATAATTTAATAATTATTTTTAAAATTATTTTCATATTCATTGAATATAATTATTTGTTGATATAATAAATAAATGTAAAATAAAATCATGCCAATGAAAATATAAGTGATACGTGAAACTTAAAATAAGATATTTTTTGAAAAGAAATACTTGCAATTATAATTCAAATAATAAATATTAGAATAATTATATTTTGTAATCAATAAGTAGAAAATAAATAACAAAAATCAATAAAATGGTTGTGGATGGAGATTATAATTATATAAAATATTCATAGCTGTACAGCTGCCCTCCTGAAGAGGGAAAATTGTACAAATCTTGGCTTTATCTTTTGAAAATTAAAGTTTGCAAAATGCCAGAATTTGATGACAGATTAAGATAAATTATTATGGTTTTTGTTGTTGTTGCATTTATATAGGTTTTGAAGTTGATTGTTGGATGCTATCGATCTAAGACTCAATCGGCAGATTTTATCAATAAGTTAGATTAAAAAGAAAAAGAAAATAAAAACAAAAACAAAAAGCAATGGATCTTTTTTTTAATGTTTTAAATTCATTTTTATTTATTTCTATTTGTGGGTTGCTAAAATGTGTGCTTATTTTCAATCAATAATAGCCCCCATTGAATAGAGAATCCATTTTCATTCACACTCAGTTTCTTGCTTTCACTCAATAAAATCCCTGTCTCTTTCAAATGAATGATTAAATTAAATATGAATATGATATGTAATAATATATAAATATGGTAAATATGAATTATGAGATAGTAATAAGCTTTTTATTTTCAATTTCAATTTTATAATTTACATTATTATAATGTTTTGTTTTTATTTTATTAAATAAGATTAATTTGATGCTGATTCTTAGTTCGAATGGCATGAACATTGTTGCCAATGTAGGAGGATGTGAGTTCGAGTGCGTTGAAGCGCATTATCCTCCTATTTAAGGGTCGGGGAGGGGCTATAGGTAGTTCTAGGCATTGTGTCAAAAAGAGCAGATATGATCAAACCTATAATGAGATTGTTCAAAAAAAAAGACGATAAAAATACCACGGAGACTATTGTATTAAAAGTTAAATTGCTTTTTGTTCCATCTACTGAAATATAGACAAAATACTTTCTTTATGTCAGATCAAAGAGTAAATTGGTATTAACACACACCAAAACAGTGACATGTGGTGTGTTAGTATACCTTATGATGATGTATAGAGAGCAATTTTTAACACGGGCCAATTCTTTTTTTTGATATAACGTATAGAGGTTGATTTGCCTATTTTTTTATTAAATGGAACAAAATGCAATTTATGATACTTTACCGAAAATTTTAATTGAAAAAATAATATAATAATCACATTTTGTATTTTATGTTTTTTTATATATATGTTTTTTATCATATTGTTTTTTAATTTTTTCCTTCCCACATGATATCGTTATGTCTCCATGATTTGATGGATCTATCTAAATAATATGGACCTACCAAAATTTACTACCCATACAGTAAAAAGAACTGTCTGTAATAGCAGTAAAAGTTAGTAAGTAACAAAAAGTTACTTTAACCGATTCCCCATTATAAATAAGCCTCACTCACTGCCTTCCTCTTCCTCTTGTACCTTCCTCCTCATTTTAAGGAACTCTCGTTCCACCGTCTCCGACCGGGTCAACCCATTAACCCATCTATCGACATGGACCGACCCAGATTCGTAATCGATTCTGCCGAAGTCGAACAAATGGCCAAACAATCACGGCAAACGGTGCTCCATCTCCTGCCGTCGTTGGTCAAATCCGCCCAGGCCTTAGCCCGTCCGCCAATCTCGAACTACCACGTCGGCGCCGTCGGGGTCGGCTCATCGGGTCGGATCTTTTTTGGAGTCAATCTGGAATTCCCGGGTCTCCCTCTCAACCATTCCGTCCACGCCGAGCAATTCTTAATCACCAACCTTTCCCTCAATGCGGAATCATGTCTCAAGTTCCTCGCCGTCTCCGCCGCCCCTTGCGGTCATTGTCGCCAGTTCCTCCAAGAGCTACGCGCCGCCCCCGATGTCAACATCCTCATAACCGCCACCGAGAAGGAAAAAGAAAACAAAACGATCAACAATCGTAACGATAAAGACATGCAATTTGCTCCTTTATCTTATTTTTTACCTCACAGGTTCGGCCCCGATGATTTGCTGGAAAAAGACGTCCCTCTTCTCCTCGAGCCTCACCGAAACGGCTTGTCGTTTTGCTCCGATACCCGCAACGGCGAAATCAACGGCGACGGTGACGATTCAAAGTACGCGGCTCTGGAAGCGGCGAATGCATCCCACGCGCCGTACAGCGGGTGTCCATCAGGGGCGGCGTTAGTGGACGTGGAAGGGAAGATATACAAAGGGTCTTACATGGAATCGGCGGCTTATAACCCCAGTTTACCACCGGTTCAGGCGGCGCTCGTGGCGTACGTCGCGAGCGGTGGCGGCGGAGGGTATGAGAGGATCGTTAAGGCTGTTCTGGTGGAGACAGCTGATGCTGTTATCAAACAAGAACATACAGCGAAGCTGCTTTTACAGTGTATTTCGCCTAAGTGTGAGTTTAAGGTGTTTCATTGTAACAAAAACATGTTAAAATGTGAGTATCAAGTATGATTTATATATTTTTATATATAAATATAATCATTTGTAATGGTTTAAAAATGGCAGGAAAAGAAAGAAGAGAATTTATGAATCAACTAATGAAAAAACATGAACAAGAATCTGGGTTTGGTTTAAGAAACCAGAATTTGTAAATCAACAAGCTAATGAGAATAATATGAATCTTTTTGATGCTTTCTAACTAATGTCTATCTAACAATTTCATCATATCAGCTCTGTTTAGAATTACCTACTTCAACCAACATCCTCTTGACAAAAATATTTATGCCAATCGAACTAAAATTCAATCGGCTTTTACATTTTTATTTAAATGCACTAATTTCTGCATTTTATATTTTTCCTATCTAATGTTTTTTTTAAATGTTAATTTCAGTTAGATTGAGTATTCATGCTACGTTTAGTAGTAGTATTTTTATTCACCATGTTTTAATATATGAGCTAGTAAATAAATTAATTTTAATTAATAATTTGTGACAAATTTTAACCATTCACATAACTTGTTCGAGGAAAAGAGGATTTTTTTGTTTATTTTGAGATTTTCTCATTTTTTAAATTTTAAACATAAATCTTATTATATGTTATTATCATATTTACTCTTTTGATACAATGCTTAGAATTAGTCATAACCCCTCTCCAACCCTTAAATAGGAGAATAACACGCTTCAGTGTACTCAAATCTACGTTCTCCTACACTGACAACAATATCAATATTAATCTAGTTAAAACTTTAAATATCAAACTATTTATTATTTAACCCGACATTAGTGAAAGAGAATATTTAAAGTATTTACAAAATCTCCTTACGAAGTTAGGACCTATTTTATTAAATATAAGTAAAAAATTCTGATCATATCTACTCTTTTTTGACACAATGTTTAGGACTATCCATAACCTCTCTCTGACCCATAAATAGGAGGATAATACGCTTCAATGCACTCGAACTCACATCCTCCTATATTGATAACAATACACATACTAATTAAGCTAACAACGATCAAGGTTTATATTTAATAAAAAATTTTACGTAATTTTTATTTAATGATTATGATGTATATTCATACCCTACGTTAAAATTATTATTAAAAGAAAAAGAGAGGCAATCATGAGATTCCTCGACTCAATTTTGGACTGGACTGAAATCAATGCATGAAAAGCAAACTGGCCAATTTTCCAATTTCCAGCAATAGTACTTAATTTAAAGGGTAAACTATCAAGATAGTCACTATTGTTTGCCTTATGTTACATTTTAGTCACTTATGTTTGAAATGTTACGTTTTAGTCACTTACGTTATCGTGTTGTAACATTTTAGTCACCGAGTCGTTAATTATCGACAATGGTGTAACGGTAAGTTGATGTGGCACGTTAAATCATCATTTCAAATGAAAATTTTAGGTTAAATTCTACAATTAGTCCCTATATTTTTTCATTTTCAACAATTTATAAATTTTCTTTTATGTTCTTCTAACTTTTTTTTCCATTCTCTTATGATTCTCCCTCTATTTTCCTCCATTCTTCATTTCTTTTAACATAGTTTTTCTATGCTTTCCATTTGTAACTAGTCCACAAGCTCGCCTCACTCGAAAAAATTAAATTGTTCAAAAAAAAACATAGAAAAACTACGTTGAAAGAAATGGAGAAGGGAGGAAAACAAAGGGAGAAGCATAAGAGAATAGAAAAGAAAGAAAGTTAAGAAAACATAAAAGAAAAAAATTAAATTGCTCCAAACGAAAAAATATGGGGACCGATTGTATAAATTAACCTAGAATTTTTGTTTGAAATGATGATTTAACGTGCCACATCAGTTTACTGTTACACCATTAACAGAAACTAATGGCTCAGTGACTAAAATGTTACAACGTGATAACATAAGTGACTAAAACGTAACATTTCAAACATAAGTAACTAAAATGTAACATGAGTCAAACAAAAGTGACTATTTTGGTAGTTTACCCTAATTTAAAATGTCAAAGATATTGTATTTTAATTGATGGTTGTAGTTTTATTATAAAACTGTTGACGATCAAAAGACTACAATTTCTTCTTTGTATTTATTTGATAGTCAGTCGGAGAATTCGGACAATTAGAAACCATTTTCACCATGAAGGGATCGCTCCGTTTCTTAACCGGAGAAAATTGTGAGTAAGAATGGCAATACAACGGAACGGGAGAAGATGTTGTTAATCCACCACTGTTTAGTGGTGAAGCCAGGTGCTGCTGGTAGGGGTTTCGATCCCTAAAATAATTTTTTTTATTTTTTATTTTTATAATTTATAAAATTTTAAATTAGTAATAGTAAAATTATACTTTGACCCCTCAAAAATATAAAAATTTTGATTTAATTCTTTAAAACTTATAAAGATATAGGCTATTAAAATGGTGAAATTACATTTTTCCTATCGTAAAAATATACAATTTAATTCTGCTCTCCTCCCAAATTTTTTTTTTTGGCTTCACTCCTGACATTGTTCCACAGTTGACATGCATGATCTACCCTCACTCCACTATGTATGTATATTCTTGAAAATCACTACCATATTCATAGATATTTATGTCGTTTTTGTTTTACAAAGAATAATGTAAAATATAAATTTATAAATATTAAATAAACACAATTAAACAATACAAAAAGAAAAAAGAAAAAGAAAAAGAAAATCTCAAATGCATGTATGTTTTATTGAAAATCTCAAATCGCCAAACAACAAAAAATAATTTGCATATATTCATCCAAACACCAGAAAATAATAAGATTTTCCAGAAAAGTAAATTATTTTCCGAAATTCAGTGAAACAAATGGAGTCAATAGGTGCAACTTAACAATAAAATGCCTCTAAAATAGTGACAAAATTAACAATAAAATAATAGTTATACAATATCTAGACAATAACAACAAAATAGTAGCAACATAATAGTGAAATTGTCGCAAAATAGTGAGAAAATAGTAGCAAAATAACATATTTTTTTGCAAATTCAGGCCGGGCTTGAGCCAAAAACTTTACCAAGGTTAATCTCGTTTTTTAAACGGGCATTTTTTTTTCCAAACCAATTTTTTGAGCTTATATTTTTATCCAAACCCTCTCACTTTCTGGACGGACCGACCTATGGACAGGTCTAGCTTCAAGGATTGCTTGTCGCCCACCACCTGCATATATTAAGTGCAATATGGATGCAGCAACTGATGCGGGTCATCGAACTACTAGCTGTGTTGCGGCGCTCTATGATGAGCATGACACTTTCTTGAAAGCTTTCTATGGTAGTCACTTTGCCTTGTTAAATCCATGTCTAGCTGAGGCACTCTCCGTAATCGAGGAACACTTTCATGGCTTAAGACTGAAGGTATGGAAACCATTCTCCTCGAAAATCATTGTTTGGAAGTGTTCAATGCTTTAAAATCACAACTTCTGAACATCTCAGGCAGCCTTATTTCAAGCAAGCTATCATATTTATGATATTATTCCTTCTTGTTTAATGAACACTCTTATCTCTAATACTTATCCTAATACTAGCGAGGAAGGATTTTAAGAGAGAGTGTATTAGAAAAGCTTGTTGACTTGTGTTTAGTTTTAGTCATTTCTCTACAATATTTGTTTTACTTTCTTAGCTTATTTAAGTTCTTTATCCTAAATATATACATATACACGTTATTGATTAGGTTGCTTCAAAGTTCTACGTTACCGAATAAGACAAATAATCTCCAACTATATATTTTGTTTTTTATTTTTGTTTTTAGATCTTACTATCTTGTAATTATATGAAATTGCAATTAAATTTGGAGTCGAACTAGATCAAACTTGTAACAACCCGATAGTCACGGGTGTCGGAAAATGTATTTTTGAGACTCCGTTTTCGTAAATTAGACTCGTAATATTTACGAAGTTAGTTGTGCGGTTAATTAGGTTTTAGTTAGGTGAATTTGCATGAGCTAAGAGTAATTAGGTAAAAGGACTAAATTGCATAAAGGGTTCAAAGCTCAATTGGTTAGTCAATTTAGTCCATTTTCTTGTAATTTTATGTTTTTAGGAATCTTAGTGTTAAATACTACCCGACCCATGTCAAAATTTTAGAAATTATTGAGTTTTAAGTGTTGTTTATGTTAAATAATTTTAGTATTGAGGATTAAATTGATAGATTTTTAAGTTAGAAATGAAAAAGATTGAATTGTAGAATAAATTGTAAATTTTGTGTAATAGGGCTAAATTGTAAAAAATTGAAATTTAGGGATTTAAGTGAAATTAGGGAGTTAAATTTAGTTTAAAGTAGAATTTGAATGAAAATATAGAATTAAGTTTTAAAAAATAGTCTCGATTTAGGGACTAAATTAAAATTTAGAAAATATGGAATAAAAATTGAAATATTAAATATGAGATTGAATTGTGTTTTATTGATGAATTTTAATTGTTTTAATTTCGTAGCTAACGTCATACCATAACCTCGACTAAAAGGGAAAATATAAAGTCGACGAGGAATAACTCGAATTTAGTTGTTAATTGTTATAATTTAATTTAATGTATATGGTAAGTGATTAAGGTGACAATTATTGTGTTGTACAATTGAAATGGATTGATTTAGTATGTGATGAATTTATTGAATTTATATTGATTGAATTGATATATATATTGAATATATTGATTATTTGAATTGAAATGAATATTGGTTGTATTTGGAAAGTGAATTGAAACCCTATTAACTGTATTGGGCTGAGTCGGATATAGATGGCGTGCCATAGGATTGGAAGAGTTCAGGGATTTCTTCGACTTCGAGTCGATGAGACACTAGGTGTCAATTTATTACTTCGGATTAATTCGATGATGCACTGGGTGCCAATTTACTTTGGTTTAACCGATGAGACATTGGGTGTCAATTTATTACTTCGAATTATCCGATGAGGCACCGGGTGCCAAACTGGTGTGTTTTGGTTGGATCCGTGTATCCGTCCAAGTCCGAGTCATGTTAATAGGGGTAAATGAATAATAAAGTCTTATAATTGATACTGAAATGTAATGATATGAGAAATGAAGTGGAATAGTGAATTGAATATGGTATGGATAAAGCAATTGCATAAATGAAATGTGATTAAAATTGTGAAAAGCTATTTCTATAGCAATTGATGCAAACTTTAGTATTGTATGGTTTTAAATGTTCAATTGTGCTTAACATTTTATTATACATATTACATTATTTTAATTTTAAATATTCGGATTATAGAAATACCACTGAGTTTTTACTCAATGTACGGTTTTGTTTTTTGTGCGCAGGTTAGGTACTTAATTTTGATCGCCGATTCAGCATCCAATAATGATCCCGAACTCAAATGTGGTGATATTTTTCTTTTTGTATCGGCATGTACCTAGGGTGTCTAAATATTAATCATTTTGTGGATTGATTGTAAATAAGATTATAAGTTAATATTGGATGGTTATATACATATAAATATGTGTTTATGTTTGAGGTCATATTATGGCAAGTTTAAGTTAATGTTTAAATGAACATGAAATAAGTAAAATGATTGAATTTGACATGTATACAAATTAGATTTGAATGATGTTTTATTGGTATGTTTTGATGATATAATTGTGGTACCTATGAGGATACATTGGTTAGGCACCTAGGATGATTGTTTTGACATATTTTGGATGTGTTTGATTGTGTTTTGAAATTGGTTAAACGAATGATTTTTGAGTTGCTTATTGTTCAAGCTTGCAGGGAATGGTAAACTTGTTGTTAAAGGTACATTTTGAGTCCATACGGCCAGACACACGGGCGTGTGACTAGACTGTGTGAGACATATGGCCTGACCAAACAGGCGTGTGAACCCTGCAGCTTTGAAAATTTTTAATATTTTATGAAAAATTCTCCGAGTCTCCGAATTAGTCCCGATTTGTTTCTAACACGTATTTTGGGCCTCGAGGGATCAAATAAGGGACATTATGTATGAGTTTAATTGGTATTTGACCTGAATATTATGTGATATCAATGTATATATTTATGTCTGTTTGATCGATAAGTTTCGGTAATGCTCCGAAACCCTATTCCGGCGACGGATGTGGATTAGGGATGTTACAAAACTCTTAAACGAGAGGCAAAACCCTCTCGATACTATTTTTAGAGGCGGAGAATGGAAAATTTTCCATTTAGGCATTTTATAACTTATAAAATTTTAAATTAAAAATGGTAAAATTGTACTTTGGCCCCCTTAAAATGATAAAAATTTTAATTTAATTCTCTAAAAATTATAAAGATGTAGACTATGAAAAGTTCAATTACATTTTTACTATCGTAAAAATATACATTTTAATTCTGAACCCGACAAAAATTTCCATGACTTCACCTCTGCTAGTTTCTCCATCAACAAAATGACTTCGCATAAAACAACATCTTCATTGGCATCAAATGAATTTCTGAAATATGCAGTGCCATTCCACCCATAATTGAGCATTATTGTGACAAAATGCTATGGTGTCCCTATAAAGTGATTAATGATGAAGACTAAATTTTATAATTTAATGTATCAAAATATATAATATACAAACTTTAACCCTAATTCATGCATATATGGTTCGAAATCGAACAACATCAACGGAAGCATTCATGAGAGACTGTTAGGACAAAGAATAAGAAGAGGACGCCGTGTTCTTTAACGGCACCGATTCTTTGGCGATGCACACCGACACCGGGGCGGGCGATTGTATCACTTCTTCATCTCGAATGAACAAATCATCAGTACTTCTCGTCATCCCATGTACCAAAATGACAGCCAATCCAACCGAAAGGCCAACGATGATATTATCCGTCACGTCGGTTAACATAAGCAATGCAATGGTGGCGACCAACAGCCCCGTCATCACGACCCGGTCGTCGATGACGAACCCTTTGATCGATACCGGGTCGTCACGTAGGAAATAAAGGAACAACCACGCAGCCATCATGATGATGAAGACTATGAGCGATACGGGGTGCCAAAGCAAGGTAATGAAGAGGACGAACAACACGATGATCATGTAATTCACACGAAAATACGCCGCATTGGTTCTGATTCTTTGTGTGGATTCGTTTATATTTGAAGGGAGGTTTATGGATTTGAAATTCGCCATCTCCTTCCATTGTCTTCGAGTCCCAAGGCCAGATCGGATCTGCTCTTTAGCTCGGGAAATGAAGTTCGTTGATGGCGGCAACTCGGCCGGAATTGTTCCGTATGTGGTCATAATAATGTAAGTGGGTGTGAAAAAGGGAGGAGATTCAAGCATACGCTATAGAAATGGGAGAGAGATGAACGCGAACTACATGATTTGCTAAATTGAGGGTGATTTATGTTATAGTGTAACTAAATATAGTTTCTGGGTGGGTTATCGTTGCTTCATTTTTGGGTAGATTTATTATCTGAATTAAATTAATCTAATTTGAATTATTGGATAGTTGAATCTGTTAAATTGCTAAATTAATTATTTGCAAAAGTAAAATAAAGTGTTAAATTTGTGTTCAAGGTAAAAAATTATTACTCTCTCTATACTCTTATATTTGAAAGTTGAAATTTAAATTATTTTTACTTTTTAAATTAAATTTTTAGCTTTTGTTAGTATTTTTCCGTAAAAAATTATTAATTTAGTATATTTATCTTATGCTAATTATACGAGGTAATCAGGCGAAGCTAAAATTTTTAGAGAATCGAAATTAAATTGTAATTTTTATATTTTTAGAGGATCAAAGTACAATTTTATCTCTATTAATTTAATAATTTTAAATTTTAAAATTTTAAGAAATCTAAATAGAATATTTTCTGTTTTGGAGGGCCAAAAACCTTGGAAGTAACCTAATTAATATTATTAATAATTCAACTAAAATTTTAAATTGAAAAAAACTATAAAAATAAATTTTAAATTTTAGCCACCAAATATTTTAATCAATAATATTTAAATTCAGATATTTTAATTACCATCTACTTCTACTTTTGTGGATAATATCACATATCCGAATACATTCTAGACCTATTATACTCTTTATTTTTACTATAAATTCATTATTCACTTTTATTTCGACAAAGAAAATAAATTCGAATAATTAAGATTCTGGTAACAATTTAGATCCTAATCCGTGCATGTAACATGAATGAAATATGCTTATGACATGAATATACAAATTCAAGCATGTACCAATAAAACCACTCAAGTGACATCAAAAAGTTTATCAAAGAAGCTTTCCTGATCTGATAAACAACAAAAATGCAAGAAAACCAGACACCAATCTTTTTCTTAGCAAAACTCTGTGAGCCGGTTGAACGATTTCGGAAATCAGACATAAACACCAGCTGAAAGTAGCAAAAACAATGACCCGAAGCCCTGCGATGATGTTGGAGAATCAGGTATCAGTAAACTACATGAATTATGAATGAGAAATCCGGCCAATAACAGTTACAAAGAAAAAAAGTTGTACCAGGAAGACTGATGCCACTCCGCCAGTGATGAGCTCCTTGGCAAGACATCGATTTCTCTTCAAAGAAGTTGCTTCGTAGCTGCATATTTGTTGGAAAGAAACATTTTTTTTAAAATAAAATTTTCCAAATGAAATATCAGGTCTAAGAAGTATTGTATCAAATGGGATCTTGTTTCGGACAATGTAAAATGGTGAAGCAATCAGCATCTGCTTAAGCGATCGGCAGTGTAAGCAAAATTACAGAGAAGTTAAAGTACATTCATAGGTAGAATCAGTACTGTAGAGGGTCCGTAACCTCTCAACAACAAAGCTAGCCCAAGTTGTACCATGCTCCCCCATTAATGACCTATAAGCTACAGGTCAGGAGTTCAAGCTTAGCCATGCGCAAACTCTTTAGTTTGCCATTGCTTTGTCTTTCAGTCACTATGAGACACTCTCACTTTGTAAACCTGTTGCTAATTCAAGCACTCAGGCTTTTTGTAGAGTCGGAGGACAAAATCTCAAGGTTCAAATAGAGCACAGACATATGAGAATTGATTACTTGACTTGTTGAGGGATCTCCAGGCTATCGGCGGAAGATACTTCATAGACCTCTCCCGACAGAAGTAGCCATCCATCCCTCAACAAGTACAGTTCAATGGAAAGAAACCTCAAAGTTCTAACGATGAGATGAGATCAGTGCAAATGAAGAAATTCAATATTTTCTAAAGCAAAACCAAGCGCAAATAGATTTAAAGGAATCATAAATACAGTTTCAATCAAAAGAAAACTCTTAAGTTCTTCTAACAGTAAGATTGAACTCATATGAGTTTACTTGAATGCAAAATGCACCATCTTCCAAAACCAGGAAAATAAAGAAGCTAAAATAGCAAATTCAACGAAACATGAACAATGAAGAAAGCTTCATAACAACGAACTAGCCAAGCTCATAACAACAAAATGTTGAATCTCTTTTTAGAATCTGCTTCATGCCTTTGGCCATGGAAGTAAGAGATTAAATTTCTAAAACTTGGAAACACTGGAACCAAACTAGAAAAACTAGATACATGTCAATTTTGCCCCGATTCCAGAAATCCAATCCGATCAACCAGAACTCAACCCAATTTGACCATAAAAGTAAACCTAGACCCGTCCAACCCATACCCGAACTTGGAATGACCTGAATTTGAAATGATCTGAACTTGAAACAACTCAAACTCAATTGATCAAAACCCGAATTAATCTGAACTTGTAATGATCTAACACGAAAACTGAGCCACAAACACAAAACAACCAGACAACCAGAACCGAAATGACATTTTAAAACCCAAGTTAAACCGATCCAAATTAATCTGATTCAAAACTCACTTGTGACTTGACCCGCACAATTGACAGGTCTATCATCGAGAAAATAATTTTTTTAGACCAAGGGGAACCAGAAGTAATTAAGTATGGTACCCAACAAAAGCCATCAACTTCATATTCACACTTGTATTCAGTACTGACCAAATTGGCTAATAAAAGAATTTCTTTCAAAAAGTCTCATCAAAATCTATTGAAGGTACATTCTAAATCAGAAATTACTATGCTAATTTTCCTAATTGTATAACCAATCATCAACTCTATATTTATTAAAAAGAATAGATCTAGTAAATCAAAATATTTACGTCTATAGGGAAAATCGAAAATTGCCTCCGAAGTCGAATCTAATAAGAAGAATAACAAATAAAAATGTGGAAGAGATAAGATCAAGATTGTTACATGAAAAAGGAAGCGGTGACGACAAGACCAATGGAGAGCATTAAGAGGGCTAGGGTTGGGTACCATGCATCTGAGACTGGACTCGTTATTGGCTTTGCAGGAGGAGCCTGCAACAATATCATTAATCAAATTCATAGAAAACTCTAGAAATGCTTCGATATCAATTGAGATATAGGTTTACCATAAATCTTTTGCCTCTTCGCCTTCGGATTATGAAACTTTGATCGAAGAGAGTGGGAAATAAGGCACGATTAGCAGTTAGTGAGAGATTTTGAGCTTTATACTAGACTTTGAACTCGAAAAATCTCAGTCTTGCTATAATGGAGCGTGGGATTCGCTACATCGTGGCGCAGGAAAATATTTGTGTCCTCCGGCCTGGGCTTTTTGGACGGCTTAATACCTCTTTCGGCTCCTAAACTATAGTTAAACTATCACTTGGTCCCTGAGCTTTTGGGTTGGATAGCAGACTTGATAGAATAAAAGATTGAAAGTATTGGGGCTAAATTGATAAAATAAAATAGTATAAATATTAAAGTGAGAATTTAATTATAATATAAGGATCAAAAAAGGTATTAAATCTTTTGAGATTGTTCATCTGATTCTGATGCTACGATCGAAAGGATGAACGCCGATGGTGCTAAAACCTGAGTACATTACTCAATAAAATATATAAATTTTAGGGTTTGCCTCAAAATATATTTTAGTCACTTATGTTTGAAATAATACGTTTTAGTCACTTACGTTATCGTATTGTAACATTTTAGTCACTGAGCCGTTAATTGACGTTAACGGTAAGCTGACGTGGCATATTAAATCACCATTTCAAACGAAAATTTTAGGTTAAATTCTACAATTGATCCCTATATTCTTTCATTTTGAGCAATTTAATTTTTTTTCTTTTAATTTTTTCTAGTTTCTTCTGCTTCTCCCTCTGTTTTCCTCCCTTCTTAATTTCTTTTAACATAGTTTTTCTATGCTTTTCATTTGTTAAAACTAGTCCACAAGCTTGCCTCACTCAAAAAAAAATTAAATTGTTCAAAAATATAAAAGTATTTGGACTAGTTTTAACAAATGAAAAACATAGAAAAACTACATTAAAAGAAATAGAGAAGGGAGGAAAACAGAGGGAGGAGCAAAAGAGAATGGAAAATAAAGAAAAAAAAAAGGAATGTTAAAAGAACATAAAAGAAAAAAATTAAATTACTCAAAATGAAAAAAAAATATGAGGATCGATGGTATAAATTAACCTAAATTTTTTCTTTGAAATGATGATTTAACTTGTCACGTCAGCTTACAATTACACTGTTAACGACAATTAACGACTCAGTGACTAAAATATTACAATGCGATAACTTAAGTGACTAAAACGTAACATTTCAAACATAAGTGACTAAAATGTAACCTGAAGTAAACAAAAATGACTATTTTAATAATTTATCCTAAATTTTAATATATTTATCACTTATATTAAATAAATTTTAAAATATTTGTATATTTATATGGTATAATTGTACCTTTCAAATCATATTTATTTTATTTCTTTTTATGTCAAATATTATAAGGGATAGTGACAAACATTTTTATTTGTTTTTTGTGAATTTAAAATAATATTTGAATTTTGCTATTATAATTACTATTTATAATAAATTCAGAATATATATAAATATTCATTATCCAAATTCACTTCACTTTTGCATAAACCAAACAAATTTTAAAAGGGTAAACTACAAAAATAATCACTTTTGTTTGCCTCAGGTTACATTTTAGTCACTTATGTTTGAAATGTTACGTTTTAGTCACTTATGTTATTATTTTGTTACGAAGTGATCACTCTTCCGTTAAGTTCCGTTATCTCCCTAACGGTAATCCTACGTGGCAGTCCAACTAGATTTTAAGTGCCAACTTGGATTTCCTAATGGGATGAGAATAGATTTTTAATTAAATAAAGTTAATTAATTAAAAATTTTAAACCCTAAATCTTAGTTAAAAAACTGTTCATCTTCCCCCTTTTTTTACTTTTCTTTTTCAGTTGACTGAGAAAGCTATTATCATCAGAATTTTTTATTCACCTACATAAACAAAAGAGGATTCAATGGAGGGTCCAGGTATGTCTTCTTCACCGACAAATTTATGTTCTAAGACTTAAAATCAAGTGATTGTCGACAAATTTCTGTAATAAGATGAACTGCAATGACTACAGCATGTGAAAAAATGATGTTCCAGAATTAAAATCCTAGAATGAAAAGCCAAAACAGTTTGTTTCAATGGCTGAACCAACTTTTGTTCAACTTGGGGCTTTTTCCATTTTTATTTGACATGGGATTGTTTATTCAGAGAAAACCCAGAATTCCTATGTTTTGTTAATTTCCTACTTGATCTGGTTTCAGATAAAAAAAGACAGAAATGGCAAACCAGCTTGGAGTTCTTAATGTGTTGGATGCAACAAAGACACAATGGTACCATTTCACTGCAATTGTGATTCTTTGGAGCAGGTTTCTTCAACGACTCTTATGACCTTTTAGCATCTCTCTTATCACAAAATTGCTCGGTCGTATTTACTACTTGATGCACTTTCGAAAAGCCCGGAACTTTGCCTCCTCGTATTGCATTTCTTTGTTAATGGTGTGGCCTTTTGTGGAACTTTAGTGAACAACTTTTCTTTGGTTGGCTCGGTGATAAATTAGGCCGAAAACGAGTTTATGGACTCACCTTGATGCTCATGGTGATCTGTTCCATTGCCTCTGGACTTTCCTTCGGAAAGTCTCTAGATGGTGTAATGGCAACCCTTTGCTTCATCAGGTTTTGGCTTGGTTTTCACATGTTGCAGTCATTGCAGTTCATCTTATTACATAAATTTGTCGACAACCACTTGATTTTAAGTCTTAGAACATAAATTTGTCGGTGAAGAAGACATACCTGGACCCTCCATTGAACCCTCTTTTGTTTTTGTAGGTGAATAAAAATTCTGATGATAATAGCTTTCTTAGTCACCTGAAAAAGAAAACTAAGAAAAGGGGGAGATGAACGGTTTTTTAACTAAGATTTAGAGTTTAAAATTTTTAATTAATTAAATTTATTTAATTAAAAATCTATTCTCATCCCATTAGGAAATCGAAGTAGGCACTTAAAATTTAGTTGGACTGTCACGTAGGATTACCGTTAGGGAGATAACGGAATTTAACGGAAGAGTGATCACTTCGTAACAAAACAATAACATAAGTGACTAAAACGTAACATTATTTCAAACATAAGTGACTAAAATGTAACTTGAGGCAAACAAAAGTGATTATTTTTGTAGTTTACCCATTTTAAAATGATAGTAAGATCTTTTTCTTTCAAATTTGTACATGGCCATTGAATCTAGGGGTGAAGCTAAAGGGGGCGAGGCAGCCCTCCCTCTCCTCCCAAAATGAAAAACTATTCTTTGTCTCTTGGGTATTTACAATGTTTTAAGTTAATTTAATGATAAAATTGTATTTCAACCCTCCTAAATTTTAAAATTAATTTATGCCTTCTCTAAAACAAAAAAAAGAATTTATAGTTTAATCTCTTAAAAATTGTAAAATTTTACATTTTATATTAATATAATGATAAAATTACTTTTTTAATTCTTTAAAAAAAATTCTAAAAAAAAATAACTTTCACCCCTAAATGAATCTCTTATTACCAGAAAAAATTATCTGAATGTTGTATAGTTCTAAGATATCTCGAGAACTCCTTTGCAAGAACACATTCAGATAACAAGTGATCCCTTGTTTCCAACTCCCCTTGCAAAGAGGGTACAATGATCCTCAATATCCTAACCCTCAAGAATAATATGTCTTCCATATGAAGCCTATTGATAACAATCATCCATGTGTTGAAAAGATAGAAGGAAAGCTAATGGTATCAGTGTTGTTGGAACTAGACTAGTCGATCGAATTGGGAATCAATTGGTATATTGTTTTGAACAAAGAGATTGAACCTACTCTTAAGGAATCGTTTGAAACCAAAATCAACTGAAAATCAAAACAAAAATTGAAGTTTGGATAGACTTATAATTTTTAATAATTATTATAAAAATTTTAATTTTAATTTAATTATTTTGGACTGTTCGTTAAACTAATTAAACTAAAACTAATAATTTGACCGATTTAATCACCAATCCGATTTTTAAAACATTGTATAAGATAACAATTTAGTTACCGAGAAAAGATATTGAAAAGGGAAAGAAATAGATAGATGAATGATAAGAAGAAAGAGTACCAACAAGTGTGTTGGTATATTATTATGGTGTATTGCATTTTTAAGACGGGATGCGATTTGAGCGTTATAGATGATATTATTAAGAGAGATAATGAAAAATCGGGAATATAAATTATAATGGAATACAAATAATAATTCAAACTTTGAAAACGATTGTCGAACTTAATTACGATGTCGAGATAAATATTATTAAAAAGAACCATTACGAACGGAGAAGTGAAAAAAATTATTTGACCCTCTCGAGAAATAAGATGATGCATGCATGTCAAACAGATGTCAAATAAAAAGTATTTACTACCACATGTCCTATAAAAACCCTCATGCAGAGACTTGTTATATTCTTGTGCTTCGAGGTGCCTACGCAAAAATCAACACCAATTTGTTCACTTCCTGTTCTTCGTCTTCACGGCAATACTTTCCCTCTCCCAAGATGTTTTCCGATTTGTCAGATTTACGGGAGACCTGGTTATCGCCGACAACTCTTTTCCTCTTCCTCAACATCATGGTCGGTACGATCTTCTTTATCTCCCGTATAACTCCTCACAGAACACCGTACGTCGCGGACGACGGCAACTCATCATCATCGTCCTCGCCGTCACTCGACCGATCTCTGTCGTTCTTCGGCCGCGTCACTTCTTTCAGCTTCTCGACGTACAGTTTTCCTATTTCGAGCCAAGACGTCAACCATCATTTCCTCCAAACCGATGACGGGTCAGCAGCCCACCAGGTGGAGCGAGCCCCGTCGATTCTCGAACGAGTCAAGTCCAATTTCTACAAATATTCTCCTCAAAGTCCAGAAACGGATTGTATTGAACCGGCTCAACAATCACTAATCAGCCGAGCACCGTCGCTCTTAGAGCGAGTCAAGTCGTTTTACAAACCGGACACCGTTAAACCAAACGAAACCGAACCCACTGTAACTGATTCGAACGGTTCCGAAATGGGTTTAAGTTCGGTTCATGGTGAGATAAAGAGAATCCAATCAGAGCCTATGGTAAGACAAAGGGAATTACCAGAGAAGATGAAGAAATCAAGGCGCAAGGTAGAAAAAGAAGTGGAGATGAAACGATCAGCATCTACAGGGATCGAGGAAACGACGCCGTTTGAAGACGACGATCATGCAAAAGCTGATGATTTCATTGAAAAGTTTAAGCAGCAACTTAAGTTGCAGAGGTTGAATTCTCTCTTGCCTTATAGGTACTCTAAGCCCCTAGAGTCAATTTAAGGTTTGGGTCAAACTATTTCGTTTGAAATAGTTTTTTTTTTTTGTATTATTTATGTTATATTTTTATCCAAATAATTAAAACTTAGCCATATCCTCAACGTTTACAAATTAGGGTTTTTTAAAAATTATTAAATTGGGTTTTTAAGAATGATATTAATTATTCTTAAAGTTATGGGAGACGGGAAAGAGCGTAGTAAGTGACGAAATTCTTCGGGGAGTTAAAAATAAGTGTAGATCTAGAGATTCTCGAATAGGTCACCCTTTTGAATTGTTACTGAACTTGGAGATTTGAAACATTAAACATCTTAATAACTGGAGGAAAAGAAAGCAAAAGCTATTTTCGTAATGGCGACGAGCGAAATAGGAGCAATTTAAACCGTGGAAACGGTGTTGTGGGAAAGCAATAAAAGTGTCGCGCTGCTAGGCGAAGCGGTGAAGTGTCAAACCCTAGATGGCAATTACACTCTGACCGAGTAGCACTATATGCAGGGGTTAGCAGGAGCCTGATAAAAATTATAAAGATACTATTTAAATGGTGAAATTGTATTATTAAAATTTAATTTCTAACCTTTTAAAAATATATTTTTGCCTTCACCCCTGCCTACATGTACATTATACTGGTATATACTATTTACATTGTCAATAAATAATTTAAAATAATAAAATTATGAAGAAGTTTATATGAAAAACAAAACCATATACAGCAGATTGATTGTTTCATCATTCATATTGATTTTAACCCCCCTTAGTCTCATACGAATTATATGTTTAACCCTATCCGTTAAACCTTGTTCAGCTTGTTGTTTCCTGCCAAAAAGTCTTCAATTTCTCTCCCCCCATATGAAATAGATATAGGTTGTCCATGCTAAGCGCAACATAACAGATATGAGGGATTTGCCTTTTAACTTTGCGCATGCCTATCTTAGCTCATGACATAGCTGCAGCACCATCTGCCAAATAGGTTTGGTGAAAGAACATTCAAAATAAACATGATCCCTGGACTCTTGTTTCATCATATAAAAAATACATCTGTCATCAATAGTTATCCCCCAATTTGAGGTCCTATCTTTAGTATGATGCAACAAGACATCCTTGCAGAACAGGAATATCAGTTGGTAATCACCTGCAAAGCTACTTCCCTTAACGTTAACAGCTTCTTCCAACGACTTCAACTATAGCTTTGATAGAAAGGCAATTGCATCAAATGCTTCCCTGTAAATAAGCTTCTATTCATGTTATCCACAAAGAACCCGATTCCAAAAGAATAGCCAAACATGACCAATTATGCTAGCTTGATTCCAACTTCTAAGATCTTTGAAACCAAGCCCTGTAGCATTTTCCTCAGTTCCTTTCCAAAGAAACCTTAAACACATTTGGTTAATTTTCTTTAGAATAGCTTTAGGAAGCAAAAATTATCTCGCCCAATAATTTTGAATATTGAATAACACAGCTTGTATAAATTGAGCTCTACCGGCAGAAGATAAGAACCTTGCTGCCCAAGAGTGTGTGCGCGCCTTTTCTTTATCCTATAATGGTGCACAATCCCTTTCAGTTAGTTGGCGAGTGATAAGAGGCACCCCTAAGTACCGTACAGGGAGCTTGCCAATTACAAACCCTGTAAGTGCTTTGACCTTATGCAACTCATTTTCAGTCATTCCTGCAGAATAAAGCTCACTTTTGAAAGAGTTTAGCTTTAGGCCAGAAAAAGAGTTAAAACTGTTTCAACACGAGCTTAATCCACAAAATAGAACAAGCTCTTCCTTTTGCAAAAGTCAACAAGTCATCAGCAAAGCATAAGTGGGTTAAATGGATCTTCTTAGTTTTTGGGTGATAATGGAAGAGCCCATTCTCAACTACAGCATCAAGAAGTTTAGAAAGAGCATTCATAACAATGAGAAAGAGGTAAGGGGACAATGGATCCCCTTGCCTCACCCCTTTAGCACCTTTAAAAAAACCCCACCAAGCCTACATTGATGGATACAGAAAATCTAGGAGTTGTACTGCATACCCTTATCCATTCAATAAATGTTGAAGGATACCCCACAACAAAGGGAAAGCCCCAACTTACTGAGTCAAATTGCCTTCTGCAAGTCTACTTTAAGAGCACATCGAGGAGAGATTGACTTCCTTCCATAGCCTCGAACAAGTTCTTTTGCAAGGAGGATATTATCAAAGATATATAAGTCTTCCTTTCATGAATGTCGACTGATTTCTTGCAATGGATTTAGGTAAGTAACTTATTCAATCTAGCCACCAGGATTCTTGTATTACATTTATGAACCACAGTACAACAAGAAATAGGTCCATAATCTCCATATACGCTGTTATTAAACTTCCTAAGCTCCTTCTTGAGTCTCTTCCTTTTTTGAAAAAGTTGAATCATAGGGATACCTTCAATTGGAATAACCAAGATTGTTTGGAATGTGAGGGGGATGAACGACCACAGAGAAGTATTGTAAATAGGGTCGCCAAACTTCAAGTAAACGTTATCTGTTTGATGGAAACTAGAATAAAGAGTAATTTGCAGCAGATTGTTGATGAATGGTTTCGGGGTTGGCATTTTTTGCTTAATCATAATGAAGAAAATAATGTTAGAATATTAATTTTGTGGCAGTGTAGCATGTCTTTGAGCTTTGTTATCAGTACAGATCAAAGTATTACTTGTGAATTATGTGTTCAAGCATAGGTTTTTTACTGTTATATATGGAAGGAATGAGGGCATTGCAAGAAGAAGATTATGGAAGCATTTAGTTTATTTAATTTGCGCTGACAAGTCTTGGGTACTTGCTGGCGACTTCAACATCATAGCAAATGTTGAAGAAAGTTTTGATCCACAATTCCACATATAGTTGTCGTCAATTTGCAGGAGATATTTTCGATTTTCAGGAGTGTACATTTACTTGTGTTCAGGACCACCCTTATATGTTGGTCTATCAAATCATCGAAAGAACGAGTTTTTTGGCCAAGAAACTTTGATAGGGTACTCATCATCAATGGAAGCTGACTTGCTTGTTATGAACATTCTGTCGTGGAATTTGTGTCTCCACAAATTTCTGGTTAAAATAATTATTTACTTTCCGATTTATTGTCAATGTTTAGAGTTTGTGATTGTTACTCCTAATAATGTGTTATTTAAAATTCTCCTCTAAAAAATATAATGTGTCTTAATAAAAAATTTTAGTTGTATTAATGATTTAAATTAACACATAATATCAATAATAGCTTGAAGATGATGAGATATATTCCATTTATTTATTTCTTGGAATTTTTAAATATTTTTAAAAAACACAGTGTCATTGCTTTAAGTTCTCACTAGGATAATACCAAAAATAATAAATCATTAGAAATTATATTAAATTAAAGGGTAAACTACACTCTTAGTGACTAAACTATGGTTAAGTTTTCGTTTTGGTCACTTAATAAAAAAATGTTACAATTTGATTACTAAATCATTTGAAAGTTTTTATTTAAATCACTGAACTATTCAAAAGTTTTATTTAAATCACTGGGCTATTAAGTTCTTCTTTAAGAAAAAGTTCTGTCAGCGAGCTCCAAGCTATGCTTTAGAGATTGGTATGATGGATCAATACCTATCAACGAGTAGAGAAACATACATTAGATTCAAGTCGATCTGACGGTCAATGTTAGAGATCGAAAAGAAACTATTTGAATTTTAATTCGCAAATTCGTTACGTCCAAAGTTGTTTCATGAAAAAAACTAAACTATAGAAGAGAAGGGGAAATAGAACTCTTAGGGTGGGTTTGGATGGGCGATTGGGTGCGGTGCGGTGCGTTTGGCTTACTTTTTGTCTCACGCTATAGTATCGCTACAGTATCTAATCTTACCGCCACTGCTGTTCTTACACTAATCGTAGGTAAACGCACCGCCCATCCAAACTCACCCTTAGTGCAGGTAGTGCGAATAAAGAAAGTCATTAGTATCGATTTTAATAGCTTAATGACTTAAATAAAAACTTTGAATAGTTCAATGACCAAATTGTAGCATTTTTTAATTAAGTGACCAAACTAAAACTTACTTATATTTTAATGACTAATAGTGCAATTTACCCTAATAATTAAAAGTCGAAATTATATTAAATTAAAATTTAAAGATTTTAAATGCCCATGCAGCAACATTTATTTTTCTACTTCGAGGCGCCTGACACCAAATTTTCACTTCCTTTTCTTCGTCTTCTCAGCAATATACTTTCCCCTTACCATGATGTTTTCCGGTATGTCAGATTTAACGGCGACCTGGTTATCGCCGGCCTCTCTTTTCATCTTCATCAACATAACCATCGCCATCATCTTCCTCATCTCCCGCCTCTGTCCTCACAAAACGCCCTACGTCGCTGACGACTACAACTCTTCATCATCCCTACCGCCGTCACTCCACCGACCTCCGTCGTTCCTCAGCCGCATCAAGTCTTTCAACTTCTCGACGTACAGGTTTCCTCTTTCGAACCCAGACATCGATGACGACTCAGCAGCCTATCGGCTGGAGCGGGCCCCGTCGGTTCTCGAACGAGTCAAGTCCTTCAACTTCTACAGATATTCATATTCTCCTCAAAGTCCAGAAACGGCTTGTATTGAACCGGTTCAACAATCACTACTCAGCCGAGCACCGTCGCTCTTAGAGCGAGTGAAATCGTTTTACAAACCGGATTCGGTTAAACCAAAAGAATCCGAACTCACTGGAACTGATTCGAACTGTTCAGAAACGGGTTTAGGTCCGGTTCATGGTGAAGTAAAGGGAGTCCAATCAGAGCCTACGGTAACACAAAGGGAATTATCAGAGAAGATGAAGAAATCAAGGCGCAAGGTGGAAAAAGAAGAGGAAGAAGTGGAGAAGACGACGCCGTTTCAAGACGAAGATCATAGTGTTGATGCTAAAGCTGACGATTTCATTAACAAATTTAAGCAGCAACTTAAGTTGCAGAGATTGGATTCTATTTTGCGTCACAGGAAGTGCTCAAATGGCAAGTAATGTAAACCTACATTTAAAAAATAATTATAAAATCAAATCGATAAAATATTCTTTATATCGATTTGATTTTAAAATATCATTTGAATTTGAATTTGATTAATCATAATATCTTTTGTAGGGTAAATTATTAAAATAATCATTTTTGTTTGAATGTCACGTTTTAGTTACTTACGTTATCGTTTTATTACAAAATGATCACTTTGTCGCTAAGATTTGTTACTTTCCAAACGGCAGTTCAACGTGGCAGTTAAAATGGGTTTCATTCGACCATGAAGTTCCCAACATAGCTGGACAACCATAATAGTAAGCAATTATAGAGGTTGGTGCGTCCATTTCTTCTTCTTCTTCTCTGTCGTTCTGCTATTCTTTTCTCTTATGGTAATAAAAAATACTCAACTGCGCAAAATTTTGTATTCTGCTTTCATAAAAAAAAAATTCAACTTTTTGCATCCCAGCTGGACATACATGTTGGCATTTAAATCACTTTAACTGTCACATCAGACTACCGTTTGGGGGTAATAGATCTTAACGGTAGAGTGACCATTTCGTTACAAAACGATAATATAAGTGACTAAAACGTAACATTTCAAACATAAGCGACTAAAATATAATATAAGAAAAATAAAAAAGACTAATTTAATAATTTACCCTATTCTATATTAACAGTTGAAAATATATAATAAAAAAAAAGAATGTATAGCGATGGAATAATTGTTAATGTGCATAGGCAATGGAACAGTTGTTGTGGCATTTGTCTCGTATGGAAGGTGATCAGTTGTGGATGTAGATAAATAATTCATGTCATATATTTTCTAAATGTCAGCTTCAATAATTTAAATCTTAATACGTAATTAATTTCATAGAAATTTTTAATACGCAATTTGTTTTTGGTAACAAAGAAAAAACCAAAGCTTGAAAGCTATAAAGTTGACATCACAGACATGGTTTCAGACAATGACATCGATAATTACAGACACATAATAAACCAATTGTGTCAGCAAGTAATAATATTTAAACTGTACCAATATATAATGATATATATATATATATATATATATATATATTTGTCAAATATGCAGGAGCATGATGTATATATTTCCCTTTAGAATATTTATAGATGGAAATATGTAGAGGTGTTTATGGGCCGGTTTAATTTGAGTTTAAGCATAATATTATACTTATTTGTGGTGGGTAACTCGTTTAGGTTCGAGGGTCCCTCTCCTTAAATTTGGGAGGGTTAGGGTAAAAATATTAGGCCTAGAAAATAGGCTCGAGCAAAAAGATTAGGCCCATTTAAAATATGGGTCAGGCTCGAGCTTGAATATTCAAGGCCTGAATCTAACCCGATTCATTTTTAAGTTTATAATACTTTATATTATGTTATTTTTATATATTATGTAATTTAGAACGCATTAAAATATAAATTTATACTAAATATACCATACTACTCTAATGTAAACATTAAAATAATATTAAGATGACTATATAAAAATTTTCAATAAATAAAAAATGTATAAAATTATCAAGTATTAAAATAATATAATATAAATATTTTTAAAAAATTAAAAAATAATATGGGTGGGCCTAAAATGGGCTTGGGTTAGTCTTTTACAAATATGGGCGGGTTAGGACAAAATTTTAAGCCCATATTTTGGGTCGGGCCGGGCTTGAGTAAGCATAAAGTATGTTAATATCATGCTTAGACCCAACCCAATCCATGAGCATCTCTACGTGATATTAATATGTTTATGCTTGCCCAAGCTTGACTCGGTCCAGCTCGAAATATGAGCTTAAAATTTTGTCCAGACTCTTCTATATTTACAAAAGACTAACTCAAGTCCATTTTAGGCCCACCCATATTATTTTTAAAATTTTTAAAAATATATTTATTTTATATCAATATTAATATTTAATAATTTTATACATGTTTTATTTATTGAAATTTTTATATAGTAATCTTAACATTATTTAAAGGTTTGTATTATATATTTAGTATAAGTTTATTTTTTTAATGTATTCTAAATTATATAATATATAAAAACAACATCATATAAAGTATTATAAACTTAAAAATGGGTTGGGTCGAGCTCGAGCCTTGAATGTTTAAGCCTAAACCCGGCCCATATTTTAAATGGGCCTAATTTTTTTGCCCAAATCCATTTTCAGGTCTAATATTTTTACTTAAACCCTCTCAAATTTCGAACGGACCTTTAAGTCTAGGTAGATAACCCGACCTATGAACAGGTCCAGAAGTATGTATGGTATGAAAAAGAAAATAGAATCCTTAGAAAAATCAGCAAATCTTGTGGTAGCAAAAACAAAATAAGCAAGAACAACAATAGATAGGATCCTCCTTATACCCACCGAGATCATATACCCATATCAATGGGTTTATAGGAATTAGGGGTGTTTTCTATTAAGATGAGGACTTTTCCACTGTAGAACTAATTTTTTGAATTAAAAGTGATTTTTCATCTTAAAAGAAACTTTTAGTTGGTAGATATTGGATTAATATAATAATTTATACATATTTTTAAAAATATATAAAAATTATTTTCATATTAAATTAATAAAAATATTTGTGTATGAAACATATAAACGTAAAATGATTAATCAATTAAAATAATTACATAATTGTTTATGTTGTAGTTTATAATTATGTGGTGTTGATGTATGGTCTAGCTTAAATAAACCTTGTTGAAGTGAGTTTTTTCTGTTAGAATTAAATGTCTTTCGTTTTTAATGTTGTCAGTAAGTTAAATATTAGGCATTGAGTTATAAGGTTATTTATTGGTTGGAGAAGTAATTTTAAACGAATTGCCTCTTAGTTACTGAACAAGCAATGAGAGATTGGTTGCTCGGCATTGAATTAGTAACTAGAACTAATTTATTAAAGACATTGAAGATATCCTTGCGTAAATGATCGAATCTATGAATCAAACAAAGATTTTACCTTTGGCTAAAGTTTTTCCCTTTGAATTTTCAAAACCCCTAAATTTACTTTACTTGTTTCTTTTACTGTAAAATTATTATTGTGGATATGACCCTACTAGCCGTTATTTGCTAATATTATATTTTCAAGTAGATTTAATTTTTGTAGGTCTCGACAATCTAACACTCTTCAAATGGTCTAAGATACGCTCATTAGCCTTCAAAGATATTAAATTATATCGAGTTTATGCAAATATAGCAAAAGTTTTTATAAAAATTGAGTTGAAAATTTTATCATATATTTAGAACATACCTTAAAGTGACCATTCTTTTCTAGAAAACTTGTTTTTTTCTAGAAGAGATTGGGAAGATTTTTAGTGGAAAGAGAATGGGACGAGATATATATAAGAGAGAAAGTTGACTCTCATGATTGCTTTCTTTGTATTAAATGGGTTGATCAAGCCAACGGACAAATAAATTTCATAATCAGACACTATAACCTGAAACTCGACAGTCATTGAAATTGATATTTTTTTTTCTTTTTGCATGTAGGACACACTCTTATATGCAACACCCATGAGTGTCAAAGCATGTTAAAAGAATAACTTCTAAATAAAAAATAATTTTAAAAAATCACAATAATCAAGTCAAAATCACATAATCTAGTTAGTACAGATAAGTTCTCAGAATATGTGTACATACATATGAAGTAAATATAGTATGCCTTGAGGCTTAGGCCCATAAAAGGTTCTATATGGGCGTTATAGTTGGTTAGTCTCGGGCTTTCCCAGCCTTTAAGCCTTTAAGACACCAAGGACTAGACGTAAAAAGACCCTTATTAAGAGTTTCAAAATGCCTTTATATTTAGGATTTATAACTACTATTTTAATAATACTGTCTTTAGGGATCAAACTTACGTTCTCTTTTCGAGAGTGTAATGTGCCTTACCATTGTACACAACCACTTGTTGGTACTCCTTTTTCATTTTTGTTTTCTTGTTTGTTTCAATTATTTCAGTAAAAAGACCTCTCTGATCCCTCTTTATTCCGAATATACCCATAAAAGTTGTCATGTTAGCTTTATGTCACCTTTTAATAGCTAGTGACTAAAAAAAGACAAAATCAAACAATTAGTTGATCATTTTGTATGTTTTTTATAATTGGATGACCAAAATGAAACTTACCAAAAATTGGATGACTACAAATATAATTTACCCAAACAATAAATCAATCCAACTCAAAATTAGGAAAACAAATCTGCACTCGACCCAAAACAAGTCGAACAAATTCGACCTACAAACAGGTCTAATATTTTGAACATTAATCTCATTATATGTTATTATCATATCTGCTCTTTTTTATACAATGTCTAGAACTAGACATAGCCCTTCCCGAACCCTTAAATAGGAGGATAATACGTTTCAACGTACTCGAACCCATGATCTCCTGCACTAACAACAATACTAATATCAATCGAGTTAAAATTCAATCGACAACATCTCTAATACAATGCTCTATATATTAATTAATGTGGATAGATGGACCGTCATGTTATCTTTCATTCCAAAGATCATGTAGATATGGAATCATGAGTGGTTGGGCTGTATATGTAATGCATTGCGTCGTTTACTCCCATTGATGATCTCATTTAGAATTCTTGTCCTGCTCATCCGTACTCTGCAATTCAAAGAATATATATATATATATATATATATATATTCATAAACATTAAAAAAACATATGTAAATATTTTGAAATTTATATAATAAAAATTATTAAGTATCAATATATATAAATATTATTTTATAGGGAAGGGACCCGTTTATATCGGTTCAACTATTGAATTTATCGATATAATTGTACTTGTCATGCATGCAAATTTTTAAATCGATCCGATATCTCCCTCGTATCAATCTAAAATATTATATATAAATCATTATTAAACAGTTGAATCGTTAAAATTTTAATCGATAAAGAGTTACGAAAGGAATCCCTCCTTTACTTTATAATATATATGATTATAGTACGATAAAATATACAAAAACGATACGATATCGTAAGATGTAGTTGGTATTTATTTAATTCCAAGATTCCCTAAGATCAATAGACTTGAAAACGATGTCATGTGTAATATTTCTTTAGTAAATGGAAGTTGTTCCTTTGCAGCCTGGAATTCGAATATCTACCATTTGTTATTCTGGTTTTCTTTTTTATTTTCAAATCATACATTTCATTAATAACCGCAACCATATGTAATAAGAATTGAAGGTAAATAAAATCGAACTTGAGGCTTAATTAGTTCAATAATTTCATACTATAACTTTCAAAAATCGATGGTTTTTGACAAATTAAATTTGAAATTCAGTATTTTTTTCAAATTTTAAACCATAAATGTCTTTTAAAAAAACTAAATTGATTTAAATAACGTGGGGCATCATGTAATAATTAATAAGGTGTGACTAAATTTTCAAATCTGATTCTTCTAAATCATTTTTGTTTCGCTTTATTGAGTACATTAGAATAATGAAGCTTTGGACAAAATTTGAAAGTCCAATTAGTACAATAACGGAATTAATTTGTTGTCTTGTAATAAGAGTTAATTTGTATTTTTTTAATTTAGAGAAGGGTAAATTATTCGTTTTATGCTAGATTAAAGAGTAAATTGGTCATTTCTATTAAAAATTTATCCAGTTGTACTGTTAAAAATTGACATGGCTAATGAAATAACCAAACAATGATATGTGCCGTGCCATATGCACCTCATGTTGACGTACAAATATCAATTTTTAACAGTAGAAATGAATGAATTTTTTTGTAAAAGGATCAATTTACTCTTTGTCTTAACGTATAAGCTGGATTAATTAGTTTTTCTTTTTAGCAGAAGGGGTCAAATGAAATTCGACTCTTAATATAGGGACTTCCATAATACTTTTACTAATTATCTTATATCTTCAAAAACACAAATGACAACTATTTATTCACGAGTCCTTCAAAATTTTGTGACTTTCAACACAAACCAACATCTTCTTTCACACCATTACTAACAAATTCCACACCAAAAAGTTCTCATAAATTTTTTAAAATGATCTTATTATAGGTTATGATCATATTTGTTCTTTTTGACACAATACCTAGAACTACCCATAGCCCCTCCCCAACCCATAAATAAGAGGACAATGCACTTCAGCATACTCAAATCTATATCCTAGTACATAGGCAATAATACACATGCCGATTAAATAAAAGATTTCCATAATTTTAAATTTTAGAAAAATACATATATGAATCAAGCAATTTTCAACAAATCAACGTTGTCCCACGAGATATATATATTCCATATTTTAATTTTGTCTTTCATAATGGGCATTTGATTTTCTTTTCTTTTTCTCTGTCACATCTGCTGCTATCACATTTGAAAGAATCTTTTGAAAATTTCGAATTTCCTTTGAATTTTTTCTTCTATTTTGTTAAGAATTAAGGGCTTTTTTTGGTCATAAGAATGTGATGCTTTTGCTTGTAAATTTGTTGTTATTTTTCTTTAATGGCACTGTTTTTATTTTTATTTTTTAAAATTTGCCCATGTAACAGGTGGTAAATATCATATAATTAAAAAAATTATTTGTTGAAGAAAAAAAAGAAATGGGACAGTCCTTTGAAAATATATATATTTGTTGGGTCAAATCCTAACATTTGTTTTTTTGAGAGAGAAAATCAGATTAGATTTGTTTGTTCTGTATGATGCCAAAATGACAGCACTGTCAGAGATTGTTATTTTCTACATAAAATACATATACAATCAGAGCATCAAAATAACAGATTTTATCTGTTGGGGTTCAAGGTTCTGAGTGAAACAGTAGAAATTATTCTTATATATATAATAAAAATAGAGGGTTGGAGACTATAGAATAGAGATAATCATGATTCATGGATCATCATGTACTGGGCCAATTTTAAGTTTTAAGTTCGGTTTAACTTGAAAAATGAGTTTAAAATTTTACTTAAGTTCGTTCTAGATAAAAATGTTAAAATTTGAGTTCGATTTGGCCTAGCCACTTTGTATTAAAATATTTTTATATTATTGTTTTATATAAAATAAATTTAAAAATATAATACATCAAAAACACTAAAAATATTAAAATAAATGTTTCCCAATAAATTGAAAATAAATTAAAAATTATTTATATTGAAATAACATTAAGATATATAGGTGCAATTTAGTAAGCAAATAACTCTAAAGTGATAGCGAAATTAATAATAAAATAAGAGTTATACAATATCAAACAATAACAACAAAATAGTAGTAATATAATAGCAAAACAACACCATAACAAATAATACTTTTGATCTGGGTATACTTGAAAAAAGGACTTGATTCTCTAATAATGAAACTAAAAGAGAATACTTGCCTAAATTATATGATCCTTTCTTGCATGGGCTCTACCGCCGAAGAATAAAATTTTGAGTTTCTCCTTTAAGCATAAATCAAACTTATAAAAAAAAACACGGATATGTTTTGGATAAATAAGATTCATGCTTTACTTCTTACTACTGATTATCACGAACTTGAACAGAGACTAGATACACTCAATATAAAATCATTAGCAACAGAAAAAGAACTCTATTTATTGACATTGACAGAAGATGAACAGGGAAATATTGATTTCGAGGATCGAGTCAAAATTTTGAAATTTTTATTCAATATAGTTATAACTAATCCCAACCATCAAACAATTAGAAAAAAAATCTATTGGAAGAAAAGAAATAAGTAAAAAAGTTCCTCGATTTAGAACAACAGGAGGGAGAAAATGAGGAAAAACAATAGCAAAAACAGTGAAAATAGCAGCAAGTTTTTTTTTGCAAATTCGGGCTGAGCTCGGGTAAAAAAAGTTTACCCGAGGCTCAGGCCGTTTAGAAAACAGGCCTTGTTTTTTTGCCCAAGCTCATTTTTCGGGCCTATATTTTTTCTCAAACCCTCCCACTTTTTGGACTGGCCTCCGGGTCAGGTCGGACCATCAGGTTTATTGGAGATTCTCTATTACAGCCATAGGAATTGGATCAAATTAATCACTCTATTATTAAATGGATTAATTTAGTCCCTATACTATTAAAAAGAATTAAATAAGTCTAAATTGTAACAAAGTTAACATTTACAGTATAAAAATAATTTTTTTCAATTATAGTTTAATTACGTACAAAAGATTCATAAAAAATTTAAAATTATTAACTTTGTTAAACGATAAATGTTAACTCCATTATAATTTGGCCTTATTTGATTCCTTTTAATAGTACAGGGACTAAATTGATTCATTTGGTAATAGAGAGACTAATTTGATCAAGTCCCTATAATAGAGGAACATTTCAAGTACGTACACCTATATATTTATACATGATAATCATATGAAATTATGTTGGTAAATGGACCATGGAGATCTCTATACTAGGAGTTGGATTGCATTTTATCACCTCTACTAAAAAAATGAGTAAATTAGGCTCTACACATTAGATCAAAGAACAAACTAGTCATTATGTTAAAAAAAATTTATCTGTTTCTACTGTTAATGCTGATGTGGAGGGATTAATTCAAGCATAATGGATGAAATTTTTAATAGACCATGAAATTCATGGAATTTTTTATGTGGAGGGACTAATTCAAGGAATCAGACAATGACATGCCATCAATTAACAATAGGAATAGATGAAACTTGTAACAAAAGG
Source organism: Gossypium raimondii (assembly GCF_025698545.1). NCBI lineage: Eukaryota > Viridiplantae > Streptophyta > Magnoliopsida > Malvales > Malvaceae > Gossypium > Gossypium raimondii. The sequence continues at coordinate 55,131,207 of NC_068577.1, read as the reverse complement.
ACCAGTTTGTTATTTGATTTTATGTATAGAGACAGATTTACCTATTTTTTTAAGTAAATAGGGTAAAATATAATATGATTCTTAATACAAGGACCTCTATCATAGTTTTACCCAATTATAAATAAAAGCAAACGAGTAAAAGATTCTGCATAAATAACCCGACCGAAAGAATATATCAATATATAGGGTGTCACGTTTTCTTTTATGCCTGAAATTAAATAGAAGAGAATATAATATATAGGTTCCTATAAATTCACATGTTTAGATTATTACACATTGAAAGTTATATAATAATTAAATATTTTTTATTACAATGGTAATATTAAATGTTTAAGATTAAGGGCTTGAACTTTTTTTTATCTAAGTTAGTCCTTAAACTTGGCAATCATTCTTGTATTGGAATCTGAACTTAACAATTGTTCTTACATTGGAGCTTAAACTTTAGGTTCAGGGACTAACTTGGACTGAAAAGAAGTTTAGGCCTCAATGTGGGTTAAATTTTTTTAGAATCAAAACTAAATTGGTACAATATATAAATGGTGAAGATTAAAATTACTATTATACCAATTTTAAAAACGGTAAAAAAATATAATCGAATCATGTTTAACCATTTATTAAACGAGTATTGTCTTTAAAACAATGGCATAGCAATGGTGACTAAAGAACAAAATACAAGTACAACGGCACGCAAAAACTGAGGGGGAAAAAGGAAAAAAAGAGGACATAATCTGTTACAAGAGATGAGCTCCAAAGATTCTGTTGTGGTAGGAAGGCATCAATGGAGTACGGATAGCATGATTGATTGAGGTAATAAAAGATGGGAGGAGGATGATGCTGTGAGAGAGTATCCAAATCTTAATCTTTTTGGTACCAACTTGGACTGCCACTGGGACCCAAAATTCTTACAAACACAACTTTGATTTCATATTATATTATTGGACTATCATCATTCAAACATATCTGATATTTGCAGATACGTACTCGGAATATGAGATTGATTCTTTGAAGTTGCAGGCCACTGCAAAAATTTATACATCACAAAGAAATATATATTTAATAATGGTAGATGGTTCGCTCGGGATCATATATAAATATAATATATATATGTTGATATTAAGTAAGAATTATGGTGGTTGATGATGGTTCAGTCGGTGAGATAATTGTAGGAGATGTTATAAGTGTTAATTTGGGAGAGATATCTTGAATCCTTAATCTTAAAGGGTCTTATAATGGGCACTAATGGCCCTTCTATAGGTATTACATGCCGGTCCTAATCGACCTATAGATATCAGTTTCTTTTAGGTAAATATAATCTACAAATATGTCTCATCTATATCAGAGATGTGATCCCCGCAGTGTATGCTTGCATTGTTGTGGGCTTGTGAAATGGAAGATGCTCTGCAATATCCGATTGAATTGTAAGGTAAGGTATAACAATAAATTAATAGCCATCTTTTACTCTAGTTGACGTAAGGTCATGCATGAGTTCGAACTTGGATAACTCATCATTTCCTTTAAATCTAATGCATTAATATGATATAATAAAAACTTGAATTTAAAACGAATCAAATTTAAAATAATCTGAACCCAATTGACCCAATGGCTCCTACTATTCTGGGATGAACATTCTAGCTTATCTGCTGAAAATCTGCGCTGTACTGAAGCACCCTAATAGACGGCCAAAAGCACCTATAGCAAGTTGCATTTGCAAGTGGGATCGTTTGGTCAAACTTTTTTCCTTTTACCTTAGGTGCTCCAATAAGTACCTTCCACCCACGGGCATGACAGCAAATCTTCTTCACCATGCTCCATATTTATATCCTAACATAAATATTAAAATATTATTTTTTAAAATTAATTAAATACATTATAATATTTATATATCAAACATCTAATTCGATGTAGCACAGTTTATAGCTGTCAATTATGGGAAGTGGTGAAAGTGAAATATGGTGAAGTTCAAATCAATCGAAAAGAACAAATTCATATGCTGCGTAATTAAGAATGAACATGTAATTAAGAAATGTGCTTTAATTATTTGTACCTAATTCATTTCTTTTTTCATGCACGTATGGGTTTAGATATGATTGCTGTACGTGAGTGGACATAGATTTTGGCGGTGCAAAGTTATTGCCTTTTTTATTATATGATTTATTTATGACCATTCGAATTGATTTTCGATTTTCATTTTAGGACCACGTGATCTTGTAGAGTGGTTTCGATCTCAAAATGAGTATTCAGTATTTTATAATATCTTCCCTCCTTTCTCTATTATTTCCCTACAAAATTTTCAAGGTAATGAAATTCGGATGAAAATACTAATCAAATATTAAATTATTGGAAAAATAATATTTTGTTTCATACAAATCTTTCTCGTATATATTATCAAAAGCCTTCTAATTTTATAAGCAGGATTAAGAAATAATGACTTTTTATTTATTTGATTTTAATATTTTAAATATCAGTTAAAAGCACATGGTAAATATATATATATATATAGGATTATTATATTGACACCTATAAAACAACTCATTTAAAAGAATATATATGAATTCTCCCTTTGCCCCACTTCTAATAATGTGTTGAATTTGACATTCATGATTAGGAAAATTCACTAGCTCACTTTTTCTTTTTCTTTTTGGTATAAAAGAAAATATAAATTAAATTCAAATGAGTTTGATAATAATAATAATAATAATAATAATAATAATAATAATAATAATAATAATAATAATATAATTTGTAGATCTAACTTTGGAGTTATTTGAGAGTGCAGACGTCCAAGGTGTAAGGCTGGACCCCAAAAGTTTTTTTAGCTTTTATTGTATTACATTTTATAATTTCTTTTAAAAGGCCCCAAAAATGTTAAGAATGGGCCCGATGATTTGATATATATGGATGGTGGAAATTTTTAACTTTTGACTACCTTTTTATCTCATATAATAAAAATTGTAATTCGAAGATAAGTGCACCTTAATTATAATTCATGAATTAATTATTATTTCAAAATTTTAAAGCTGATAGGGACGACGAGAGCCCGGAGGTAGGAAAAAAATTTAGTCTACAAAATTAATAAAATTATAATTCAATTGAATAATAAAATTTCAAATTAATCTTTTAAAAATTTATAATTCAATTTCGTTTCATCCCAATTATGTGGAGGCATGACCCACATTTCTCTCCATTGGTTTCACTGTCTTTTGTTAGGTATAAAGAGACCTAACTATCACTGTTTTGCCATGTGGGTATGGCATGCTTAGTTGTTATCAGCATATACAGTTTCTTGATGTTCCAAAAGGACATTGATCTTTCTTACGTTTGATTTGTCATGTTTCTTAATATTTTAGACAATTGCATGTTGCACATGAATGTTAAACATTATAGTCTTAACTACACTTTAAGATTAATACAAGCTAGATAGATGCATGAAAATTGTTGAAGGGTCTCCTATCTGACAGGCCTTTATACCTATCAGATCTTTAGGTCAAAGATTTTCTTTTTGAATTTTTGTTCTTTTTTTTTTTAAAGTCTAAATACTTGAATTCCAACCGTATCTAGGACCTAATTTATATCATTATACGATATCAATATAATTTATATTTTATAAAAAAATATATTATAGATGCTTGGATTATTATTTTTAATATTTTATATAATTGTTGAATTAAATATTAAATCTAATTGATGAAATTATTGTCTACTAAAAAAATAGTTAAATTAGTCGCGGTACATTAGATTAAAGAGCAAATCGGTTCTTTCTGTTAAAAATTTCATCCATTTTATACTATTAAAAACTGACGGAATAAGTAGACAATAACATGTAGTATGCCACGTGCCCTCATGTTGACGTACAAGGACTGATTTTTTGCAGTAATAATGGATGACCATTTTGCTCTTTGATCTAACGTATAGGGGCTAATTTACTCATTTTTTTAATAGAGACAACAAAATACTATTCGATCTCTAATATAGAGACCTTCATGATACTTTTACCAATAAAAGTACAGCATATAATTTTCGTCCTTGTGCATGGCATGATACTTGTCCTCTAGTTATATTTTATTGTTGCATGCAAATTGCTTTTTTTTTAATATTCCTAGATAATAATGTCTATATATATGATAAGTATTAGATCCTATAATTAAACTTAATTAATTTTGTTCTCCAAAGTATTTTTGAAAGTTTGAAACTTCATTAATTAATTCAAAAGAGTTTGATAATTAGTAGCATAAATTTTTAATTTAGCTTTAAAACATTAGTGTTTTCTTAAAGAAAACTTTTTTGGAAATTTAATCAAGTTTTTAAAGAAAATTTAATTATATATCACACATTACATGTAATAATTAAGTTGTACAATTATTTATTTCATCAATTAAAAAATCGATTATGTGGGATGATTCAAATGAAAATGTTTTGGCATGATTTATACAAATTTTTTTACATTTAATATAAAAATAAAAATAAAATTAAATAATTTGATAGGTTAAATTTTGTATCTCAATGATTCCACCTCGTATATTTGGCATTGAAAGTTGGAAATTTTCTAATCCAATCACAACAAAAAGAAATTTTTAAAAAAAAATTGCCTTAGTTCATAAAATTCCTCAAAACCTAAAAATAAAAAGCAATTAAATATTCTTTTGATGATTACCTAATTTTGACCAAACTTGCATCCTAAAATAGCAAGAGTATAAAATAATAATAATATAATATATTTTAAACAATATAATTTATCGAATCTGAAGCCAAATTGACCCAATATTGACTAATTTTGACCATAAGATCATGATCGGACGGTGTAAAATAACTCGGCTATGGGTCCCCCACAAGAAAGAAAAATCCATGTGGGTGGGTGGTTAACTGGCTATAGCTATAGCCAGAGGAATCTTTGATGATAATTAAAAATAATACTAATCATAGTAATAAAATACACAAAGCGTGAGGGACTTCAGAAGTTTTTTACTAATTGAAGAATTTCTTCTACATCTTTTAAAGGGTTGAAACTGTAATTTTACTCTCTCTCTTTTTTTTTTATAATATCTAAGACTACTCGTAACTCCTCCATAATCCTTAAATAGGAGTATAATACGTTTCATCGCACTCGAACCCATATCTTCCTGTACTCACAACAATACCGATACCGGTCGAGCTAAGACTCAATCGACTTATAATAATTTGAGTAGTTATAATTATTTCGATATATTATTTATAATCAATCATAATTGTATGTGTTTATATAGATTCTCAAATTGTGAATTAAAAATCATTTGATTTTGTTTTTGTATAAAAAAATTACGACATTATTCTTAATCAATTTAAGAAAAAATATTAATTACGTAATGTTTTATAAATATAATTTTGACTAGCACTAGATACTGATTAACAATACAAAAATACAATACAGATAGCAAACGACGCCGTTTCCTTCTGCTCTAACCTTCTATCATTTCCATGCAAATTTTCCTATGCACTATATATAACCATCTTCTCCCTTTGAACAGCTCATAGAAAAATAAGCTAAGAAATAGCTTCTTTTTTCTTTCCCTTTTTGCTTACATTGTTTTTCCATTAATTTTCATTTCTCTTTAATTCAAAAAGAAAAAAAGAAAGAAACAATGGTGATGAGTTTTCAATTTCCAGCTTATTTCACAGCTATATTCATTATAACCCGTGTGATGTCCATCATGAAGATATCAAAGCCGTTAGATGTCCATCACAAGGATATCAGAGCCGTTGATCTTGCAACCAAGCTCTCCGTCGACCCTTCCGCCATCGAATCAGCCTCTCGAGACTTCGGCGGGATCGTAAAAGCCGAACCCGAAGCAGTTCTTCACCCTTCAGCACCGCAAGACATTGCTGCGCTCATAAAATTCAGCTACTCCAGTTCAGTTCCTTTTGGTATAGCAGCCAAAGGGCACGGTCATTCTGTCAGGGGTCAAGCGATGGCGGAAAACGGGGTCGTGGTGGACATGAGATCGATGGCGAACAATCGTCGGAACGGAACCGGAATCCGGGTCTCGATCGACAGGCTTTACGCCGATGTCGGCGGCGAACAGCTTTGGATCGACGTGTTGAATGCGACATTGGAATACGGAGTTGCACCCGTTTCTTGGACCGATTATTTGTACTTAACCGTCGGCGGAACGCTCTCCAATGCTGGAATCAGTGGACAAACTTTTCGTTATGGTCCTCAGATCAGTAATGTTCTTGAAATGGATGTTATAACAGGTATATGATTTCGTATTCTTTTTCATTTTTAATCACGAGTTCGGTTCAATATTCTTTTGTCCTGTTCACAAAGATTCCAACAACAAACTTATTTTCCAGCATTTCTTTGGGTAAAATTACCATAAAATCTTACTGCATTTTACTCATTAATCCATGTACGTTAGATAAAAAAATAAATTTATCCTTTTGTCAAAAATCTCATTCATTTTATGGTTAAAAATTGATTCCTATACATCAAAATGAGGTACATATAACATGTCAATTGTTTGGTTATTCTTAATCACGTAAATTTTAACAAGATAATTAAATGAAATTTTAATGAAAACAATCAACTTAATTTATAAAATTTTAAATAAAAAGATAAAATACTATTTAACTCTTTGATATAAATATTTCTATGTATTTTTATCCATTTCTTAGCTGGTGCCTGATGGTTCATCATATGTATATACATTTAATTTTAAATGGCAGTCCATTTCATGCCAACCTACTAAAATATTTTTCTATAAATGTATTCGTTCTAGGGTCCCCACTAGGAAACCCCATAGGACAAAAGTTCAAACGGTGAACATCATCACCATCATCATCATCATCATCATCATTTATATAATATTATATATATGTTGGTTGCATCATGCATGCATGCAGTTATTTACGAGCAAATTTTATTTTTAAATTCAGGGAAAGCCGATTTTTTGACATGCTCGCCGAGGATGAATTCAGAGCTTTTTTATGCTGTTCTTGGAGGTTTAGGACAATTTGGAATAATAACCAGAGCAAGAATTCCACTTCAACCAGCACCGAAAGGGGTAAATATTAAGTTTTTTAACTAGCTCAATTAACAAATAAATTATTCTCTTTCTATTAAAATTTATATGAGATAAAAAATGGGTCTTTGCATGCTAGTACGAGAAGATAAAAGATTGAAAATTTTAATAGAAATGACTAATTTACTCTTTAATATAGAAGAGATAAAAAGCAATTAAACTTTTAATACGAGAATTTTCATGGTACTTTTTATCATAAATATTGTTACAAATTATCCTGTTTATTAAGATTGCGGACTTAAATAATTCGTTTATTTAATTATTTTTAAACAGGTAAAATGGGTTCGACTACTGTACGATGATTTTTCATCATTCACCAAAGATCAAGAGCTTTTAATCTCGAAAAATGGAAGAAAAGATAAAAGTGCATTGGATTATTTAGAAGGTTCATTGCTTATGGATCAAGGCTCACCAGATAACTGGAGATCGTCTTTTTTTCCACATAAAGATCATCCCAAAATAATCTCATTGATAACCAAACATGGAATCATATACTGTCTTGAAATCGTTAAGCATTACGATGATCGAACAAAACACACAGTCGACAAGGTAAACTAAAAATAGTGGTCGAATTTGTTGGTGTCGTAAAATTATAATTAGTGCATATCATTATTGATTTTGTATGGGTTTTTTTTTTTTTTTATTGCAGGGGATGAAACAGGTTCTGCAAGGTTTGAATTACATGCCTGGATTTATGTTTGGAAAAGATGTTGGGTATGAAGAGTTTTTGAATAGGGTTCGAAGTGGGGAACTGAAGCTTAAATCACAAGGATTATGGGATGTTCCACATCCATGGTTGAATCTTTTTATACCTAAATCTCAGATATCGGATTTCAACAATGGTGTTTTTAGAGGCATTGTTCTTGAACGGAATATTACTACAGGACCTGTCCTCGTTTATCCTATGAACAGACAAAAGTAAGTATTTCTTTTTGGGCTATTTTGATTAAATGTCACGAACTATCACCTATATTTTAAATTGGCCCACATCTGATTGAGGAGTTCAAAGTATTGGTATCATATCAATCAAGTACTTTTGTTAGCTTAGTTTTCAATTTAAGCATTAAATGTTGTTTGTGTTAGTCGTGTGTACAGAGGCGAAGCCAGAGTTTTTTTTTTGTGGAGGGGTCAAAATTATTAAGTTATAATATTTTTTTACGAAATCTAAAAATGCAATTTCACCATTGTATTAGATTATACTTTGATAGTTTTTAAGATTAAATCAAAATTTCATCTTTTTAGAAGCCAAATTACAATTTTTCATGCATTAATCTATAATTTTATAAATTTTAAAGGGTTTAAAACGTAATTTTTCTATTTTAGGATGCCAAGGCCCTACTCTTCTTTCACCCCTATGTGTGTACCTACGGTATTGGCAATTTAGATCTAATATATTAAAGAAAATGTAATGCCAATAAAGTTTAGGAAAATTATTTCATTAATTTAACCCATTAAATCTAATTTATTCATAATGTAAGTATACACTTATTTACAATTTAATTCATGTATTTTAAATATTCTCCATGTAAAATATGAACGGTCGTTTAATACTAAAATTGACAATTAAACTATCAGAAAGACTTAATTGATACGATGACTAATAATTTGAGTAAATAATATTTTTTTAACCAAAAACTTGATCATCATGAATTTTATATATAAAGCATAAAATAATGAACAATTGAATGTTTGAATTAATGGCAGGTGGGATGATAGGATGTCAGCTGTAATACCAGATGAAGAAATATTCTACACAGTGGGTTTTTTACATTCAAGTGGATTTGATACCTGGGAAGCTTTTGAAGACCAAAATAAAGACATAATGAGGTTTTGTAATAAAACTGGAATTTTGGTTAAGCAATACCTTCCTCATTACAGTACTAAAGAAGAATGGGTTCATCATTTTGGCTCAAAATGGAAGGTTTTTCAACACAGAAAATATCAATTTGATCCAAGAATGTTATTGTCACCAGGCCAGAGAATTTTCAATAATAATTAATTCCTATTTTTTGGGTATTTTTAGGGTTATTAATTAGGAGGAAAAAATAATTACTATGTCTAATCTTTTCATGGTTTGTTAGGGTAACTTTTTTCCATGTATTCTTTAAGGGTTTTTTTCAAGAAAATTTTACCCATGTAATGAAAATTATTAAAAAAATTACATAGAATGTTATTTTTATTTGTATTTTTTTCAATTTTTACTTGTATTTAAGAAATTATCCACTCTTCGCTTAACAAAATTATATATGAAATTTGATTTAATATGTAATTTAAAACATGAATTTGATTTGGTGTAATTATACACATGAAACTTTGATTGTAATTCATACGTACACATAAAAATTTGATTTTGATTCAATTTACACCTTTTAAAAATATAAATATAATAGTTTATTTTCATATTGGATTGATATAATCATTCATGCGTGTAATATATAAACGTGAAATAATGTTATTTTGATAATGTTATTAGCGGTTTGTTAAAATTGAATCGAATTAAAATTTTATGTATAAAATTGCACAAAATTAAAATTCATGTATAATATTGTACATTAAACGAAAGTTCATATATAATTTTAATATTTATCCCTAGTAACCAGTGAGGTCAACAAGGGGAGGAAGATGGTAGTAAAATAGGGGAGAATGAAGCAAAGGCTGGGAAGGGTTTTAACTTTTTAGAGACTTTGGATATAGGAAGGAGTGTCTACATGAGTGTGAGTGTGTATGAACTATTTGCATGCCCTTTTATAGTGGGGACAAACTTGAATACCTTTGGCAATGACGGTGATATTACATTCTAATATGAGACATTTTAGGGTGACTAACAATCAAATTCTCTGGACCTCCACGTGGCTCTCATATAGTTTTAGCAGAGTTGTCCCTTTTTAAAATTTGTTAAGTTGAGGTTCGTGAACCCCAAGTTCGCAATGTAGTTGGTCCATTGAAGGACACGTAATTAACTCTCTATGGGTATACTATAAGATCCGCGAGGCTCGCTACACAAGATATATATAACAATCCCTTATTTTAAAACATAATTATTCTTTTTTCTAGGGTTTTTCTCACCATTTTATTAATTAGTTTGGTTGGGTTTATGTGGATCTAATGGCCCTCTTGGTATGAAGTATAATAATCCATATTCTTAAACCTTTTCAATGTTTAATTAGAATAAGTTTATTGGATGATTGTGGATCTTAATTGAAAATGGTCACTATACCTACATTTGAAATGATAAGGTTGGTAGGATTATTCTTTAATACAATAATAGCGGTGTGAAATCAAAAATTTTCATGTATTTCATTTATTTATTTATTTATTTTAATTTTTTTAAAAATTATACTTATATACGCTTTTATTATTAAATCACTTGTTGAAAGTAATGTTCTAAGTCAATTGATGCTATTTTTTGAATAATATTATTATAGGTTTTGATTATATCTGCTCATTTTACACAATACAATGCTTAAAATTACCCATAGTCCCTCCTCAACCCATAAAAAGGAGGATAATACGCTTCAGCATACTCGAACTCATATTCTCCTGTATTGATAACAATGCTGATGCCAATCAAATTAAAAAAAGGGCAAAAAAAAAAAAAGAATATTATCCAGAAAATATGTAAATCTTATCCAATCCTCACCAAAAATGAAAGAATATTATAATTGAAAAGAAAAAAAAGGAAAGAAAGAATCACAAATCAGTTCATACTACACTAAGCAAAAAAGAATGGGATCAAATGCTTAAAAAATTAACATGTCCAATAAGGACCAAAATGAAAAAAAAATAAAAGGGTATATATGATTGGTGTACATGGTAGGCAAGACAAGATTGCCTCCAATATTCAAGGCACATCAATTAACAACATTACCCCTTTATCATGGCTGCTAGGATTAGAAAATTTGTGAATTGGCTTTTAGGGCTTTCTAAATTTCTCATTACTTAATTAAAAAATACAATATTAATTTAAGAGCTTGTGTTTGATACATTATAATATTTTTTTTTAACTTCATGAATTGATTTTTTTAATTTGTTGATTAATTCACTGGTAAAATAAAAAAAACATATTAATATTAAATTCAATCATTAATCAGAACAACCCATACCCCATATTTTTTAAAGAAAAAAAATCTTTATTCTTTCAAAATGAACTCAAAACCAGGAAACATGGCTGCTCCCTCCCCCTTATTCTTTTTACACTTTCTCATTAATTAATATAAAAAAAGCTTGTTTCTTTTTTTTTTTAATTAAAATAACAGAATAAAGTCCAAACAATAAACATGACTTGAATCCAGGTCACACTTGAGGCAGTAAACACTCTTGATAATCAGGCCTACACATGGGTTCTTAATCTTTAATATTGTTAATCAATTAAATCAGTTCCACACTAACTCTAACTGTTTTTAGTTAGTGCTTATCGTTTTAATAATAAAAATTAAATAAACTAACATACTTTATGCTTGCTCAAACTCGACTCAGACCAAAATTTGGGCTTAAAATTTTGCCCAAACTCATTCATATTAGCAAAAAATTAACACAAGTTCATTTTACGCCGCCCATGTTATTTTTAAATTTTCTAATAAATATTTATTTTATTTTATCTTATTTTAATATTTAATAATTTTACACATTTTTTATTTATTAAAATTTTTTATATAGCCATCTTAATATTATTTTAATATTTATATTAGAGTAATATTATATATTTAATATAAATTTATTTTATTAATATATTCTAAGTTACATAATATAAAATATTATAAACTTAAAATAAGTCAGCAGACCTTGTATGTTCAAACCTAGACCATATTTTAAATGGACCAAATTTCTTTGTCCAAGTCAATTTTCAAATCTAATATTTTTGTCCACACCCTTTCAAATTTCAGACAAACCTTCAAGCTTAAAAAAATAACTCAACCCATGAATCCTTTCAAATTTCAAACAGACCTTCAAGCATGAACAAATAACTCAACCCATGAACGGTGTATCTAAAACCAATTGCACTTTCATATTTTCCGTCTTTCTAATTTTCTTCCCACTAAGCAATGCCTAAGTAACATAAACAACAAAACTTAATTTTCACACAATTTTGTTTAAAAAGAAAGTATTCAATAATTTCAATTTTGAATATCAATATTTGTTCTCTTTTATATATATTCCTAACATCCTGACTAAAATATTAAAAACTAATTAAAATGAACCATTTACTTTATTTTATCCAAATAAGCCCTATTTTTTTCTTTTTGGTATAGAGGAAGTAGGAGGACGATGGCAGATTCTAACATTCAAACTCCAGAGAGACTAAGTTACCACAGTATATAAATAAATACTACTATATATAACATGTATTTGGCCTCAATAACATGTTGAATGGGGCTGGACATATGACAGTAGAGAAGTTGAAGATTTCAATGAAGATCAAGTAATTCTTCAGCCTATTGAACCACAAAAACATTCAAACCATACATGTACAAAACAAATACAACTTAATACACTTTACCTTACAATGCTGTCTATTTGTATGGCAAAAGGTTGAATGTTTGCTGTGAATCGAAGAACCTTCAAATCCTTCAGTCATCGTCCACTGAAAAATTCAATCAGCAAAGGAATGAACCTGTAAGGGGAACAAAGGGGGTTTCGTTCCGAGTCACATGCATACTTAAGCTTCAATGGCAGTAACAGCTTCTTCATCAGTAGTATCAGTTGAAATTATTTCTTCTGATGCATCCCCATCAGAGATATCACCCTGTCGTTCCTTTTCGTTCTCGACTTCAAGTAGCTTTTCTCTAAGTTTCGTAGCGAGTTCTTCCCGTGCACTTTCGTTTTGAACCAAAAAGTTTTTGAAGGCTTCCTTGCCATGGATTTTCTGGTCATTGAAAGTGTAGAATGAGCCAGCCTTTGTAACAAATTTGTGTTTCGTAGCCAAATTTATGATCTCCCCTTCCCGGCAGATTCCCTTTCCAAACTCAAGCTCGAATTCAGCATTCTTAAACGGCGGAGCGTGCTTGTTCTTCACAACCTTCACGAGAACTTGACTTCCAATAGTCTAGAGATCATAGAAACATCAATAAACACTATGATACAAGGAAAAATATAGCAAATTTGTTCGACTGTCAAAGAAGAGAATTATCGAGATTTGGATCATTTATAATTCCCTAATCTTCATGACGAGTCTTTTGCACTCAAAACTGGATATGCAAGGCAGTAAATAGTGAAGATTGATTAAAGAATTTAAGCCCTTCAAAATTTTATTAGCCGGCCTGTAGATTGAGCAAAACAATATAACTGCATGTTTAACTTTCTTGGGAATGTAAGAACATTGAAAGGAAATTTTAGTGAGTTGCTCAACAGAGATTCAACCAAGATAAAGGAAAATAATCGAATCACTGCACCTAAGAAAATTTTAGGTGAATTATATGATCAGAGACTTTCTTAAACTGCTACATCCAAAATCAATTCATGCAAGGAAAGAAAGGATATAGCTTGGCACCTCTTCTCCTTTCTTGACAAGCCCGGTTCTCCGAATATTTAGACGAACTGAAGCGTAGAACTTTAAGGCATTACCACCGCAAGTAACTTCGGTTGGCCCGCCAAATCCAAAAGTTGAAAGTTTTGACCTCACCTGATAAAAGTAAATAGTTAATGTCTTATATAAAAGCATGAAATTTCCATGATTCATTTGGTACTGCAAACCTAGAATCTTGCAAGAACTCCGCACCAGACCAGAATTGGGGGCAACAGTTCAGCTAGGAATATTCTATCAATCTGACTAGAAGCTTTAAAAGACGGAGCAAAAAGTTTGCCAATGGGCAAAACTCTCAATGTCAATGACATGGAGTATAATCTTAATCTTTGATTAAACCACCTCAAAGCAAAAAAATTGCGCATTTTAACAAATTGAAGCTTTAGAGAACTATCGTGCTAATATCAAGTTTATCAACAAAACTTATCAAGGGCATACTCAGGATATAAATCTTATACCTGATTTATAAAAATCAATATAGTTTGTGACAATGATAGGGAATGACTCAATTTACGAAGAGCCTGGCTCATCAGTCTAGCTTGCATTGCCATATGAGCATCACCCATCTCACCATCAAGCTCGCCTTTAGGCACTAGAGCAGCTACCTGGGATGAAAACAAAATTATTTTCAGGACTCACTTCCAAATCAATATGAGAAAATCGGAATATAACATAGAAAAAAACTATAGAATTCAACCCTTCAATAATGACTATTCCAATTGATTTGGCACCAAAAAAAAAAACAATTAATTCAAAAAATCCTCCTCACAGCATGTTCTACCATCTAACAGCAGTATTTATTAGACCAGACTCCATAATGAAAAAAGAAATAAATCCGAAAACAACTTACACTGTCAACAACAACAACATCAACAGATCCACTCCGTATAAGGGTGTCTACAAGACTAAGAGCTTGTTCTCCACAATCTGGTTGCGAAAGAAGTAAATTCTCAGTGTTTACTCCAATTGTCTCAGCTAGAGCTGGATCAAGAGCATGCTCAGCATCAACAAAAACACAATAACCTGCATATTATAAAATTATAGAAACATGTAAGCATCCAGCACAAAGATAACGGCAACAACCTCAACAGAACAGTAGTCACAACAAAAACCCCTCCACCCTCAAAATGTAATCACCTTATAAATATAAGAATGTCAAATCGCTCCATACAAAACTCACATTATGATACTGGAAAGTAACATGAGGTCTAGCTATAGCTTCCTACTATCCGTTTTAATCATCAAAGCATAAGAGACTTGTTTGTGAACAATGGATCTCATATGAATGAGAAGTTTGTCGTAATAAATCATAAATCAGACAGTGCGAAGTTAAACTACATTAAATGACCTCCTTGTTTCTGTGCTTCAGCAATTACATGTAGTGCGAGTGTTGTTTTCCCAGAAGCCTCTGGTCCATATATCTCCACGACACGGCCCTGTAATATTCCATTAAAGTGGAGTTTAAGGAACTAATAAACATCATAGGCAGCTATCACTTAGCAGCAGGAAAAGGGGGAATAAACAAAACAAGAATTGTGGGGTACCTTCGGAAGGCCACCGATACCAAGTGCTACGTCCAAAGCAAAAGAACCGGTGGAAACTACCGGAACATTTCGAGGAGACTCAGAACGACCAAGCCACATAATAGATCCTTTTCCAAAAGAACTAGTAATCTGATCCAGGGCTTGCTTTAGAGCTAAATCTTTCTTCGACATATTCTCCTCACCGGAATCACTTCCATCTGACTTGGATTTCCTCCTACCTTCAAAGCATACATGCATTAAGTAAGCACCATATTTATTTTTTAACTCAAAATAAAGTCAACTCAAGCAAAATAACTAAAGAGCTCCATCATTTAGATCAAACTTTCTATTTTTTTTACAGAAAGGACCCTGAATTAACCACCATACTCTATGGTAAACTTGACTTCTTTCAATTAAATATCATCACAGCATTCAAACATGAATTAAGTTAATAAAAAATGCCACGAAAAAAAGAACTCTTCTACAGTCACATGCAACATTAATTTGGGTATCAACATTCTAATCAAAAGCTTGAAATGAAAGTTTCAATACCTTTAGAAGAAAAGTTACATAGCTGTGAATATGACCCTAATACCCCTCCTCTACATATCTGAAAAAAAGAACAGATTAGAAGTTCCATGAACACAGTGAAATACAATCAGATACTTTCAACATGAAAAAAAAAAAAAAACAATAGGGGTGTGATCTTATCGAAGAAAATAAACAAAATGGTAAGCATTAAAACCTGAGGAGCATGGAAAGAATGTTTCAAATGAGAAATATTTCGAAGAAACCTCGCCATATCAAGCACGGGAAGAACAAATTAGCAAAAAAAAAAAGGGTTTTGAAGGAAGGGGATTGAAGAACAAATTAATTGATCTTAAATGTTATTCCATGGATTAAAAAAGGTTTGGGGTCTTTTTGTTTCCATTTGGGGTTTAAAAGGAAGAAGAAATGAGAGCAGAGAAACAAAGAGACACTCTGCTCTGTGAAATGTGAAGTGTGGAAGTTAGGGTTTTGGGGTTGGGTTTTGCTTCCCTCTCTTTTTAGTGCGGTTAAAATGGCCTCTACATAGCAAAATAATCCAAATTTTATCTATCTAAATCTTATTTTATTTTATTGTAACTAGATTAATATCACATTTGATGTGGATAAAATTTATATAAGTAAATAAATATAAATATTAAATAATTTTTTTAAATGATAAAGTTAAAATATTAAAGATTATGGTAGATTAAATTTAAAATTTATTTTCTGTATATATTTTTTAAAATTTTGTATAAAAAATAAAAACAATTACTAATATTTTTTGATAATGTATGGATTAATTTATCACACTAAAATAATTAAAAGTGAATCATGATAGGAGGAATGAGTTGAGTTTTTCATTAAAATATTTGTAATACCAAATTTACGTTTTTTGTTTTAAAATTTATCAAAGTAAATTTTAATTTATATATTTTAATTATGGTTTAAAAAAATATTTTTATGGGAGGACCTAAGTTCAAACTTTGGAGACGACTTTGTCAAGAGGAGCAACCACGAACCCCAAATATAGACCATTAAATGAACATGAAGAATATAAAAATTTATGATAATTGATAACATTTTTAATATGTTTTATATATTTAAATTAGATATTTTTATTTTGTAAAAATTTATAATATATTTTATTTAATTTTGTAAATAGTATGAATGTTATATTCTACTATTAGTCTCTTATACTTTAATTTGATCAAATTTAGCTCATATACTTTTTTAATTTTAAAATTTCAGTTCTCACCAAACTGTAATTGTCAAATGGTTTAAATGAAAAATTGGCCCCTAAATTATAACGTTTTTCCCTTTAGAAACCTAAGCTCTCTTTTTTTTGTGTGTGTCAAAAGTGATACTAAACTTTGACTTTGTTACTACTTTTTGTTAAAAAAATTCCTCTACCAATAATATTAGGACAAGTGGCAATTTTTTAATATTCTTTTTTTTCTTCATTCTCTTTCCTCTTCCCACGTTTTTCTTTCATATTTATCCTCCTCCTCCTCCCCCTCTCTCTCTAGCATTAAACTTATTCTCTAATGCTATGTTTTTTAGCATCAATTAAATCTATGTCTAGACTAATGAACTAGAGTTTTCATTCAAAGTGAATCTTACTCTAAGCTAATTGTTGATACTGTGATACAATAAGCAGGAATATGTGGTGGTTGTCATAAAGGCTAGTTCACCCAATTGGGGTGGAGAGCCAGAGGTAACAAAGAGTAAAGAATAAGGAGTGTATAGAGATTATGTGTTGAAGGCAAATTGGTAGGGGATAGGCTTGATATATCTGGAGAGTTGATCCTTTCTTTATCATTCCTGAAGGTATTTATACGTAAGAAGTTATGTGTAATGTGACGTTAATATGCTGAACTTGCCATTTAATCATCATTACGGAACGCATGTGGTGGATGTATTCGATGGGATAAGGATATTTATGATGGGACAGATCCTGCCATTCATTATGACTTGATGGTATAGAGCAGTTGAACCCACGTAAAGTTTGGTGACCAACAACATTATGTCCATAACAAAAGCTTGGGCTTGGAGCAACGAATGGTCCTCATTTGTCCAAATGGTTTAGACAGAAGGCGAGGCTTTGGGATAACCTTTCGACTGGTCTCTACTGGGTTTATTGCTCAAAAGGCCCTCTTGCTTACCACGTGTCTTTATTCAAATTGGGGTATAATAATATTCCCTTCATCAAGTCGAGATAGGGTTATAAGGTGCCCTTTCTCGAGACACATTGTTATGTTGTTTTCTTTTGTTATAATGTACTTTGATAACAATGTTTACAGAGAATCGTTATAATAATGAACAACAAATTTTCCAAACATGTGGTAACCAATCATTGGCCATTGTTTGTCTTTCGAACCAGTGTGTTTTAAGATATAACTCTATGTATTCTTTGGGTTTTATTTCTTTGGAGTTATTTTGCATCTTCCGTTTATGAACCAATCTGTCTTGAAGTGATGGGACCTTTTGATCGGTACTAAAGGGAACCCTACACAAAACGAGTGAAGACTAGGAAGCTCGTGGATATAGTTGAAGCAGCTGTCCCTATTACTGTTGTACAATAGGTAATTACTATCATGCAAGTAGCTTTTGGACTGTTAAACCTTGTCGACATGAACTTCCAACCCTATTTTGGCATAATCCAGAAGGGTCATTGTCATGGTTTTGGCATATACTATCCTCACAATCCTGAATGGGAGAAATTTCAAGAATGTTTCAGGAGGCTAATATATTATGGGGGTGTTCTCATTGGAATCCCTTTATCCATATTGAGGATGTTGTAGCTCAAGTAGGGCCTTTCGGGGATACGACTACGAATGATACTTCTAGTGAAGGTGCTTTTAACTCCTCCAGTGACAATGTTGCGGATTTTAATGCCTCTCATGATAAGAGGAAGGGAACTGTCATAGAATAAGTCTCGTAAAACTTACTTCTTTGTATTCTTGTTTGTAATTTCCCTTCTTTGTACAATATTCAAATTTAATGAAATGTACAGTTTACTTTCATACTTCTATGTATTTGTTGCCTATTTTTGTTTTTTCGGTAGAATTTTAACGAGACATGTCCCCTTAGAATGTGTCATTTGTCTCCAACGTTCTATAATATTGTAAATTTCTACAATAGATGCTTCTATACTTAATGGTTTTGATTTTGTTGTTGGATCTTATGATTAAATGTATGGGTGGTTGGCTGTCCTTATTACTTTTGGAAGGATTAGCTTTTGGTAGGTGGACCGACAAAATTTTTGAATCGTGTTGCATATAAGTCTTTTGGAAGTATAAGAAGTACATTATATTGTTATACCCCCATCCGATTAAAGACACGTGGTTAGCTGAAAGGCTTCCTGAGTAGCAAACCTATAACACCCCTAACCCATATCCGTCACCGAAACAGGGTTAAGGAGCATTACCGGAGTTTACAAAACAAATACAATTAATTCATGTCAACTACTATTCATATCAGAAACCAATCATATTTAATCATATTGTCCCTTAAATAGACCTTCTAAGCCCAATTTATGCATTTGAAACAAGTCGGGACTAAATCGGGTACTCAGAGAATTTTTCGCAAAATCTCAAAAAAAAATTCTTAAGTATAGGGGACGCACGCCCGTATGGCTCACACAGCCAAATGACATGCCCATGTCCCAGGCCGTGTGGGCATTCGATGTGAGGCACACGATCGTGTCCCAGCCCGTGTCCATACCCGTGTAACTCTCTGACTTGGGTCACACGGTCAGCCACATGCCCGTGTGCTAGGTTATGTGGATAATTTAATTTTCAAAAATTAGGTGCAAGGGTCACACGGCCAAGTCATACGGCCATGTGCTAGACCGTGTGACACACATGCCCGTGTCTCTGTCCATGTGGATAAAATAAGGTCATTTCCAAGCCTTATTTCTCACCCAATTTGTTTTCCACCTACAACAACATCCAAGCACATTCACAAGCCAATTCAAAACCCTCAAGTCAAGCCAAAACCAAATTTTATGCATACCTATATTAAACATACCACCACTAGCCATTTCAAATGGCTAATTACAACCAAAACATTTCATCATTTGGCTTAACTTAGCCTATACATGCCATTATACCAAAAATTAATTTGCTTTATATACCGAGAAATCCGAGGGATAGTGTGATGTGTCTCCGACTAAGTTCCAACCTTCACGAGCTTCCGAGTACTATAAAACAGAGGAAAGAAAACAGAGTAAGCATTTAAATACTTAGTAAGTTTGTATAACAAAATTTAACTTATCATTTATGTTCTTTTAAAATAACATAGACAATACATCCAATTTAATGAAATCAATAACCTAAACACACAAACATCTTCATCAAACATGTTAGTTACATAATTCATATTAATACCAAGGAATATAGATGAGCTCATCAATGTCTCATTTCCACATACATGTATTTATCATTTCAAGTTTCTAAATAACATATACATATCATAACAAATCATCTCAAATTTGGTTTAGTCCATGTCAGAACTTTTCTCGTTGAATTTATTTGAAATATCGATGGATACACATGTAGTACACTTAAAGTGTACAAGACTGTAGTCCGTCAACTTATATTCAGGGGTACCCATTAGGGCACATAATCAGGAAGAACTCTCTCGAGCCTTAACAGGAAGCTCATGTGAGCCATGTAACAAGAAGCTTATCCGGGCTAAAACAGGAAACTCATAAGAGTTTAAAACATGAAGCTCATTGAGCTTAACAAGTAACGGTAACTCCGAAGAGTTATTATCAGATAGCTCCGGATAGCCATATAATAGGAAGTTCAAGCGAGCCATATCAGGAAACTCACAAATAGCCTATATCAGGACGTTCATAAATAGCTGCGGCATGTTCGCATTATATGCAAGATCCATACCGATCATATAACAGGACGCTTACAAAGAGCTTTGGTATATCCGCAACATATGCAGGATGAATACTGACCGGGATGCTCGCAGGAACCATGGAACAAGAAGCTCAAGAGGGCTTATAATAGGATACTCATAAGAGTTATGGTGTGTTCGCAACATATGCAAGACCACAACCAATACAGGAAATCTTGTATCCATCAAATTTCATCTATTCAAACGGGATTTCATACTTATCGGGCATTTTCGAATTTATGATTAATTTCATAAACATAACAATTACACAATTCAACATTCACATATACAATATTTAATTCATACATATAAATATACACAATTTAGTTACACAAACTTACCTCGATAATTGTTCGTGTTCGTAGACTACTAATCCGATACTTTTTATTTTCCTCGATCCAATTCCAAACTAGATCTATACGGATCTATATGAGTAAATTTAAATCATTTTAATACAATTCACATTCAATTTCATCCAATTCACATCCTAAGCAAAATTACTATTTTGCCCCTATACTTTTAATAAATGACGATTTCGTCCCTAGGCTTGGAAAATGAAATTCATGCAATTTAATCCTTATTCCAAGCTTAGCCGAATTTTTCATATAACAATAACAATCAATGTATTTCAAAAAAATCAGAAATTTTCCATCTTTTCAATTTAGTCCCTCAATCACAATTTCATGAAAATTTCATTTACAAAAGTTGTTTATCTATCAACAACCTTTCATTTTCTACCATAAATTTTAAAATTTCAACATACTCATCCATGGCAAAAATTTAATACTTTGATAACTTTGAAAATTGATCCCCAAATTAACTAGATTAAGTTAATACGATATCGAAATATAAAATTACTAAAAGCGGAACAAGAATTCATAGCTAATTGAGTCAAAACAACTTGCTTGAACTTACTTTCTCTTAGCTAGGGTTTCCATAAAAGTAAATTGGGAAGATGATGATAAAATGATATTTTCTTTTATTTTATTATTTATCATCCTATCATTTTTTCTTTCCAATTTCATCTTTTCTTTCCAATTTCATCCTTTTCTTTATTTAATTTTCCATTTATGACTAAGCATTCTTATCTACTAACTACATTTAATGATCTAATTGCCATATAAGGACCTCAAGTTTTGAATTCCATAGTTATTTAATCCTTCTAGCTACTAGAATTCAACATTTGCATTTTATGCAATTTGGTCATTTCTAACAATTAAACATGAAATCGGTAAAATTTTCTTATCGAAATTTTCATACGTTTTTCCTATCATAATGCAGTCCATGCAATAATATTAAAATAAATTTTCTTTCTGACTCAGATTTGTGGTCCCGAAACCATTGTTCCGATTTCACTGAAAACAAGCTGTTACAAAACCCACCAAAGGCAAATCGAAAGGTCATCCCCTAAGGCCTGCCTTCCACCCAAACCATCTGAACAAGTGAGGACCATCCGCTACTCTAAGCCCAAGCTTCCCTTTAGAACGTGATGTTGTTGGTCACCAAACCTCACGTGGCTCAACTACTCTATACCATTAAGTTAGAACGAATAACTGGATTTGTTCTATCACTAATATCCTTGTTTCATTAAAGGCATCCACCGCATGCGCTTCATAATGATAATTAAATAGCAAGTTCAACATGTTAATGTTGCATTGCATAGGACCTCTTTCTTATAAATATCTCCATGAACAATGAATAAAGGATTGAATCTTCAGAGATATTAAGCCTATACCCTGCCAACTTGCCTTCAGCACTTAATCTCTATACTCTCCTCTTCTTTACTTGTTACTTTCGACTCTCTGCCTCGACTGAGTGAACCAGCTTCCGTGACAACCACCACATCCTCCTCATAGTAGTATCACAGTATCAACCATGGTAGTAGTCCCGTACCAGTACTAGTCATACCAATCGATACGTAACGTTCCGGTCCTAAACCGTTACCAAGTAGTTTATGTATCGCTTCAGTCAAAATTTCGATGAGTTTCGACTATTTTGATGTGTTTTAGTCAATACTGACTTGTATCGGTTAGTACAAATTTAGATATTTTAAACTAACTTTTAAAATTTTTAATCTTAACCACATTAATTTTTCTATAATTATAATTTTAAAAGCCATTAAATTAAATTATTGAATCTATTTAATAGTTCTTTTTAAGGATGAATTTAATTAATAATTTTAAAACTTATATTTACATATAAATATATTTATATGGATGTAATTGAGAATATATTTGCATGTATATATAATATATTTTTATATTTTTATATTTTTATGAAAATAATATATAATTATTGAGAAACTAAAACATTACACTATATATATAAATATTTAAACCTTTATATAATTTATCAAAAAATTAAAAACGAGACTATAACCATATATATATGAAAAATATTTAAAAACATCGATAAACCCAAAACAGTACACTGAAACATGCCCATATCGATACATACTGTAATAGGCCTAATTTGCCCGGCCCGATACAAATATAAAAACCAAATAAATAAATAAATTAATCAAAAGTCCACTATTAATGTCCAGTTTTTACAAACCCAAAATCAACACAGCCTAGTAACTAAACCCAAGCCCAATACCCCTAGCCCAATCATAACGCAACCTAAAACGAAAATCAGTAATAGAAAACCCTAGAAGATTCATGCGCCGCAGCCAAGCCTTCCACGTGTGACCAGCCCCCGTACGCTCCGAGCCACTCCCCACGCACGTAGCAGCACTCACGCGAGCCTCCGTATGCGCACGCCCACGCACATCCGTACGTGCCACGTCCACCCTCGTACGACCGTACCTGCGCAACAAACAAACAAACAAGAGAAAAGCAGAAAAAAGAAAAAACAGAAAGAAAAAAAGAAAGTTGTATTCTTTTTTATTTTATTTTCGGGTTATAAAAACCCCCATGGATGTACTCGATCCCTTCTTTTTTTACGAAGAGATATTGAATAGAAGAAAAAGAAAAATATTCAGAGAGAATTCAAAAAGGGATTTCGAGTTTTTCCTTTCGCTTTTCGTTTTTGTTTTTTTAGTTCTATGTTCTTCGTTTTGTTCATGATTCGAAGAATAACAATATAAAGTTAAGTGGCGAAGGAATTACCTCGCGATTGAGTCCTCTTTGTCGCAGTCGGGGCTGGAGCAAAGGTTCGGGGATCCCATTTTGATTGATTTTTCAGGGAGCGGCGCAGAGAGTTTATTTTTATTTTTTTTCCTTTAGGTTTTCTTTTTGATTGGGAGCATATTTGATGGCTTAGGGTTTTGTGTTTTAAACCGTGAAGGAAACGGCGTCGTTTGGAGCTAAGGCCATGGCTTCAAAATGGTGTCGTTTACAAGCATAGATCCGCGCGGTGACCCGACCTGAGGGAAGGATCCGCGCATTTTGTTTGATGGCCTATTTACGCCACTGGTCCCTCTGTTTTAGCTCATATTTCTAATTCTATTTTCTTTATTTGTTAATTTTACCCAATGTGTTTTGGATTCTGTTCACTTTAGTCCTTCTCTTAGCGCAGCGTTTCGAGGTGTTGAGATTATTTCCCGTTTTGATCCCTCGCATTATTCACGCGTTTCACTTTTGTCCCTTTTTTTTATTTATTTTAATTCTATTTGTGGTTCTTTAATTTTATTTTAATTGCATTCGACCCCCCCTTGTTTTACTTTATTTTCATTTTTTCTTAGTTTAATTTAATACTTTTGTTATTTGCTTTTTAAATAAGTTCATTAATTAGTTTATATATTTATTTACATTTTTGTCTATACATTATTTTACTATATAATATCATTTTAAGTGTTAACATTTATATACGATATATATCATTTTATACATATATACAATTTACATTAAACTATTTTGATTATATACATGTATATATAATATAGTACTGATTTTATGTTATATCTTTTATTTATTTATACGTACATATTATTTATTTTTATTAAAACCCTACTTTAATATACATTGGCTTATTTCAACTTTATATATATTATTATGCGCATATATTATCATTTATATTATTATTAAATTTTTCCTTTCACATGCATCATTTACTTAAACTAATATATGTATATTATTTAATGTATGTTGATTTATTTTTTAAAATTTATTTTAAAGTTTATCTAAATATCACCATGAAGTGTCTATTTTTATTCTATTTTGAATATATTTCGTACTTATATATCTATGTTGTTCATCTCTTAAAATTTTTTACGTATACTTTTTTTTACTTTAGTATATCTTTTAAAATTGACTATTAATTCATTAATTTTTTATGTTGATATTGATATTGGTACAATGTATGATTGAGATTATTGTTGCTATGCTTGTTTGTATTTGTCTATTGATTATTTGATGGTATTTACGAACCATCCTTTATGTTGTACGTCATCATTCACTCGTCTTTTATTTCATTCAAAAGTTGCATATCGTTTAAATACCAAAATCATTTTATACAAAAGTCTTTCAAAATAACGCGACACTCGGAATTTGGGATCCTCGAAAGGATTGTGTCCTAACTTACTGGATTCAAATCTTCCTCGGGATCTAAGAAACCGAATATCCTTTTAAATTAAAATATAAATAAAAAGCTCATTCTCGGGAATTTGATACGTTGTGTCATAATGAATTGGATGTGACGTGCTGTTTTCTCAAGACGAGAATTTTTCGAACAAACGAAAATAAAGGCAATATTCGATATTTAGGAATTTTGTGAAATCGAACCCTAACTTACTGGGTTTTGATTTTCTCATTTGACCCAAATAATCAGATATCCTTCTCAAATGCATAGATTTTAAAAGTCAAAAGATAAACTTAATTTCGAGGATTTAAATGTTGCACTCTAACTTACTGAGTGTGTCAATTTATTTCTTTGAAATAAGTGAGTCTCATCATCCAATTTATTTTATTCAGATTTTCTTTTCCAAGGATCGTATTTTAAAATCTTTCTAAATTCTCGACACTAAGACATTAAACAATCAATTCGGTACCAATTTTGGGCGTTACGAGGGTGCTAACCCTTCCTCGTACGTAATCGACTCCCAAACCTATTTTCTCAAAATTCGTAGACCTAAAATCGTTTTCAAGGTGATCTGATCACACATTCAATAAAGGTCGGTGGCGCCTCCCATTTTATTTTTTTTAGTCAGTCTTTTTTTTTTCAAATTTAAAAATGGTTTCGACACATACCAGTACTACATTGATATCAACATTAACTTATGGTAATCTTCCTGTCAATCAAGTATCGGTCCATGAAGAGAACCTATTGCTACAATCCCTAATTTTTGCAGATTCAACTTCACAACTGTAACCAAAAACATCTTTGTAACTTTCCCAATGTTGCTCGGATTGGAGGCAGGTAAGGCTAACAAAGAAAAGTTGAGTGACCCATGCCTTTTAAGATGAGAGTAAACCAAACATAAAACGGGACTTTATTTGTGACAATTTTTTAAGAAAAGTGTATTCTAATATTTAATTCACCAAAGCATTTCTATACCTATTCAAAATGAGGCTATCCGTCAAGATATGAAGGTCCATCTGAAATTTAGGAGGGTTTGAATAAAAAATATTAGACCTCAAAAATGGGCTTTGGCAAAAAAATTAGGGTCATTTTAAATATGAGTCGGAATTAAGTTTTAACATTTAAGGCTTGAGTCTGGCCTGATCTATTTTTAATTTTTATATAATATTTTATATAATTTATAACACACTAAAAAAAATATATCTATACTAGATATATAATACTACTTTAATGTAAATATTAAAATAATGTTAAAATAACTATATAAAAAAATTCAATAAATAAAACATATATTAAATTATTAAGTATTAAATTAAAATAATATAAAAAATAAAAATAATATGAACGGGTCTAAAATAAGCATAAATTAATCTTTTGTAAATATGAGAGTTATATGCAAAATTTTAGATCTATATTTCGGGTCAGGTCGAGCTTGTGCAAACATAAAATTTATTAATATCATATTTAGACTCGACCCGAATCTAACTCGACTCGACCCATGAACTTCTTGATATTTAAGTTAATAATATATAAAACCAAGTAAAGAATAAATTTCCAAATGAAATGGCAGACCTCCAAGTTGAAAACATCCGCCATTATATTCCAATTGTTGAATGTCATTTCAATGGTATGTAAAATAGAAGGATGAAAGATGCATGCAAAGCAGACCTTACCGTGTTTCCAGCAAAACGCTGAGATCTTCTAAAGAGCGAGAGAAGGGAGGAGGAGGAGGAGGAGGAGGAAGAAGAAGATTAAAGAAAGAAAGAAAAAACTGTGGAAAGAGGAGAGATAAGAAAGAAAAAGGAAAATTAATTGAATTTTATTAAATTATTACCATGTGTCACAATATAATTTAATAAAATAATTTTTTTAACGGGATTAATTGTTGGACCAAAAATAGTAGCGGAATTAAAGTTTAGATACCGCTATAAAAAAGTTTAAGGATCTAAATGAGAAAAATGATATAGTGTAGGGGCTAATTTTTCATTTAAGCCTTGTTTAATTCATTAAGTTAGATTCTGTTGTTTCTAGATGTGATGTTTCCTACATAGAAAATTATTAGGTAAACTATACCCAATGTCACTAAACTATTAATAAATTTATGTTTTGGTCACTTAACTTCAAAAAGTTACAAAATGATCATTGAATTATTTGAAAGTTTTTATTTAAGTCCCTAGGCTATTAAAATCACTGTTATATGGCCTTACTTATTGACACCACTTGCACCAACTATAAGATCTCATTCCCCTTCTCTTTAACTATTCAATTTTTTTTATGAAACAACTTTGAACGTCATGAATATGCAAATCAAAATCCAAACATCTTTCTTCTCCGATCTCCAAGCAAACTATTGGATCGAATTGGATCTAATATTTGTTCTCCTACTCGTCGATGGGTTCTAGTTCATTGTATCAATCTTCGAATAGTTGCTTAGAGCTCACTAGCCGAACTTTTAAAAAGAAAAATTTAACAACCCAATGACATGAATAAAAACTTTCATATAGTTTAGTAACCATTTGTAACTTTTTGAACTTGAGTGAGCAAAACATAAATTTACTAATAGTTTAGTGATTTTGAATATACTACCCTTTTCTATATTGAATAATAATAATAATAATAATAATAGCATTTTCTTATATTCTTTTCTAAAAATAAATGTGATTAATTTTGTATTCCCTCGTGATTTAAATGTTTAGAAGAGGCAGCCAACTATGGTTGGAAAAAAATGGGAAATGTCGTCATTCAATGTTGTATCATCAAATTGTCATAATTTATCTTTAAAAAGAGTTATAAATTTTTTAAGCAGTTTCTTACAATTATATCTGTTTATGGGTCAAGTTATTTATCCAAGTTTAAAGATCATTAAAATTTGAAAGGGTTTGGGTAAAAATATTAAACCTGAAAAATAGACTTGTGCAAAAAAAAAAAGATCTGTTTAAAAAATTGGTCAGACTTGGACTTGAACATTGAAGACTAGAGCTCAGCTCGGCTCGACTTGACCTGTTTTTAAGTTTATAATATTTTATATTATGTAATTTATAACATATTAAAAAATACTTATACAAGATATATAATACTACTCTAATATAAATATTAAAATAATGTTAAGATGATTATATAGAAAATTTTAATAAATGAAAAAATATTAAATTAAAATAATATAAAAAATTAAAAAATAATATTAGCTTGAGTTAGCCTTTTACAAATATAGACAGATTTAAAAAAAATTTAGATTTATATTTTAAGCTGAATCGAGCTTGAACAAATAAAAATTATATATTATATTTAGGCCTGACCCGAACTTTACATGGCTCTGTCCATCAACACCTCTAGTTAAAGCTTATCAACTAAAAATTTCGCCCTATATGTTATTTAATTATAATATGTATGTATGTATGTATGTATGTATGTATGTATGTATGTATGTATGTATGTATGTAAACATCTCTCAAATATTTTAATATTAACTTTGGAAGGAAGAGGTTGAATGGAGGAGGCGATTCTAAAAGTTGCCTGTTTAAAGTGCAGATTTTGGAGCTCATTGGGACCAGACGCCAACATTGAATTTGCCTTCCTTTCATATTTTTCGGTCGGAAAATGTTGGATTTTTTTTAATAAAAAAATGTTCGATTTTTTTTTTTCAATTCGACTGGATTAAAATAAGAAAATGAAAACACAAAAACGTCCAATTTGGGCTAAACCCAAACAGTTGAATCCTAAATAAAACAACAAAGAAACGACCTTTCATCAGTTTAGCCCACAAAAGTAAAAATAAAATTCAAAAAAAACTCCAGCCGAAAATTATCCAGTTGTCTGCAATAAATGTTCTGTCGTTTCCTCTGCCCAAGACCACTGAACAGTAAAAGCAAATCCCCTCAAATCTTTTGCCTTTCTGATTACTTTTACTAAACTGCAACTCTTCTTTCATTTCAATCGACACCCACTCTTGCCAAAATCAAAATCTTATCTTCTTTCCCTTTGCTCCGAATAGCCCAGACGAGTTGATTCCTGCTCCTCGCATAATGCTCGTAAGGTCTCTCCTTCCAGGTATAGTTCCTTCCCCTTCATGAGTGTTTCTTTTGCTATTCTGTATGCTTCAATATTTCCAGTCCTTGGTATGAAGAAGAAACTGATTTTTTGAAAGAAACCTTTTAATCCTTGAATATCACTGATGATTGCTCCTATTTCTGATCTGTCGCGATTTTCACTTTGGCATTTGGTTGTAACTGTTTTTGAATCTCCTAGTATATCCACATTAAGATATCGCAGTTGAATCCCTAACATTGTTGCTTGATATCCTGCATATGCTTCCACCCCAAATGGAGATGCAACATTTTCATGAAGGATTGACTTTGCAACCACGATTTTACCCTCCTGGTCCTTGACAACTAGGCCTGACGTAGATCTGTTATGCTTTGAGTCAAAAGTCGCATCGAAGAAGATGGCCGTATTCTCTCTTTGTAGCCTCTGCCTAGACTTTGTACTGGTTACTAAGGTGAGTTCCCTTTCTCTAATACCTTCCAGCTCAAGAATATAGCTTTTTTATTTGCTTGGATATGTCCCAACTGGTACTGATTTTACCTTCATAAAGAAATTTATTTCTGCTTGTCCAGATTATCCATAGCCCACAACAGAATCCTCGACACTGTTCATTTGTTCCTTCGCTGAAAACCCAGGTAAGCCAACTCCAGAGATCGAAATTACTGTTATTAAATACCCATGAAAAATTCAACTGACTCCATACTTCTTTCGCTATAGGACACCTTTAAAAGACATGGTTGCTATCTTCTGCTTCCTGTCCACACTTCAAACATCGATCATCAGTCATTACTCTTCTCAGTTTTAGATTGGAGAAAGTTGGAATGTAGTTCCCCGTAATTTTCCATACTGTAATCTTAATTTTTGAAGACAGATCTAGATTCCATAATTTCCTGAAAAAATTATTTGTATGGATCTGTAAATAAGCATTAAAATCTGTAGTAGACTCCTGTAATAGTTTATAGGCGCTCCTTACTGAAAAGACTCCAGTCACCTCCCCTCTCCAGACTTGAATGTTTTCTTGGCTTGACTTTGAAAGCGGAATCTGCATTATCTTCTTCGTAATATCCGTATTAAAGGTACGGACAATCAACTCTCTATTCCATGTTCTGCTTTCTTTATTGATTAAGTCGGACACTAACCTTAATTCCTCATTGCTGTTATTATTCTGTATCTTGTCTTCTGTTATTCCCGGTATCTAGCGGTCATTCCAGATTGATATACTGTCTCCTACTCCAACCCTCCAGCATAAGCCATCCAACAAAAGTTTTTTTGTTGACCAAATACTCCTCCAGGTGAGTGAAGGTAGGTTACCCAAAGAAGGATTTAAAAAATTCGTTCTAGGAAAATATTTAGCTTTTAAAACTTAGGCTAACAAAGAACTCGGATAATTAATAAGGCGCCAACCCTGTTTAGCTAATAGCGCAAAATTAAACTTATTTAACCTTCTAAAACCTAAACCACCCGAATCTTTTGGTAAGCAAACATCTTTCCATACACATCAATGGATCCCCTTTTTTCTTTTATTTTTCTGCCACCAAAATTTTGCAATAATTCCCTCTAACTCCATACATAAAGATTTAGGAAGTAAAAAGCAAGACATTGCATAGGTTGGTATAGATTGTAAAACGGCTTTGGTGAAAATTTCCTTACCTCATTGTGAAAGATATTTGATGCTCCAATTATCAATTCGTTGTTTGAACCTATCTTTCAAAATCTGAAACGCCGCCTTTTTGCTTCTTCCTACCAAATTTGGTAGCCCTAGATATCTTTCCATTTCATCTGACCTTTGCACTCCAAGAACTCGAGTAACTGTTTGTCTTTCTTCTTCTTGTGAATTACTGTTGAAAAAAATTGTGGATTTAGAAAAATTAACTTTTTGGCCTGAACAAGCTTCATATTTGTGCAGAATCTGTTTTAAAAAGTTGAACTCCTCTCTGTAGCTTCCCCGAACAGCATACAATCGTCTGCAAAAAGTAAATGTGAAACCTGTGGCCCACTTCTGCTTGCCTTAACACCTCTTACTCTATTCTCCTGCATACCTAGCTTCATAAGACTAGAAAGACCTTCTCCACAAATAAAAATAGAAACAGGCTCAGTGGGTCCCTCTGTCGTAGTCCTCTCGTAGGGTAGAAAGATTCTCCATTGTATTCGTTAAGAACAACTGAATAAAAGACTGTAGTTACACATCTTAACAGTAAAGTCACCCACTCTGAGTCAAAACCCATTTTCTTCATTACCTCCTGCACAAAACTCCATTCTACCCTATCGTATGCTTTGCTCATGTCCAGTTTGACCGCCATAAATCCAGTCTTCCCTGTTCTCTTCTTTTTTAGTGTATGGAGAAGTTCATGGGCCAGCAACACATTATCCGATATCAATCTCCCCGGCACAAAAGCACTTTGTGCAGGATTAATGCATTTGTCCAAGATTTTCCGAAGACGATTCGCAATAACTTTAGCCATAAATTTGTATAGAACATTACACAAACTAATGGGTCTGAAATGTGATATATCCATAGGATTTGAAATTTTTGGGATTAAAACGATATTTGTTTTATTAATTTGATCAGTCTCCATTCATTCATTCAGACGATTGAGACAAAAGATAGCTACTTCTTCTCCAATAATCCCCCAACATTTCTGATAAAATAACGCGGGAAATCCATCTTCCCCAGGTGCCTTAGTGGGCCCTAATTCTGACAAAGCCTGCTGAATTTCTTCCTTCGTGTATCTCTCCTTAAGCATTGCATTATATTCTTCCGATATACATTGAGGAACTCCCAACAAAACGTACTCAAAATTTGCCTTCCTGCCTGCGGAGAAAAGTTTTTGGAAATACATTCTGGCAATCATTTCCATTTCTTGTAATTTGACCGTTTCTCTCCCATTATCATCTTGCATTTTACGAATCAAATTTCTTTGTCTCTTCTGTGTGGCTTGTTTGTGGAAGAAACCTGTGTTTTTATCCCCTAATCTTAACCAGTTGACCCTTGTTCTTTGTTCCCAATACCGTTCATCCTTTTCAATCTCCAAATTCAATTGGATTTTGGTACTGATCAGATCTGTCAAATTTTCTTCATCTCTTTCATCTTCTAGTAATGTGGCCAATTTTGAAAATAACGACTTTTTTCTTCCTTCTCTAGAACTTCGAATTTGTCTTGACCATTGCTCCAGCCCCATTTTCATATTGTTTAGCTTACATAAGAGATCACCCTCAGATTGTTCCCAGATGTTTTTGACCTCATTAAAAAACGAATCCTCTAATACCCACCATGCTTCAAACTTGAATTCTTTTTGTGTTCGCTCTCTGCTTTCCTTTTTGGTATGAACCAATAAGGGACAATGATCAAAAAACGTATGTGGAAGATGCTGAATCTGGAATTCTGGAAAAATTCGTAACCATTCATCAGTTGCAATCGCTCTATCTAACCGCTCTTGAATATTATTTTCAGGAAAATTTCCCCGTTCCCATGTAAACCAATTTCCATAAAACCCAATATCAGATAAATTGCATTCCTCCAATGTCTTACGAAAAGCTTCCAATCGACATTCTTCTCGCGGTAAACCCCTTTTTTTTCAAAACTGTACAGAATTTCATTGAAATCACCACATACCATCCACGACAAATCCCCAATCGTTCCTAAATTTCGTAATAAATTTCATGCCTCATTTCTTTCTTGTGAATATGGAGACCCATAGAACCCTGTAAACCTCCATTTGTACCCTTCTTCCCCTTCATCAATGATCACATCAATATGTCGTTTTGAATAGCTTTGAAGTTGAACATTTTTATCATTACGCCAAGCCAAACACAGCCCACCTCTAGTACCCTCTGAACTAACATCAATACCATTAAAAAACCCATAACTTCCTCTAACTTTTTCCATCTGTCTACTGTTAATTTTTGCCTCCATAAAGAAGACCATTTGAGGATTATAGATCTTCAGCAGATACCGAAGCCTATGAATTGTCCGTGGACTCCCCAATCCACGGATATTCCAACTTAAAATTTTTATTGTGCTCGGTCGGCTTGCCACTTGGCAGCCGCCGATAATTTATGACTAACATCCACTATTCTCCTGCTCCTTTCTGCCAAAACGTTAGTCTCCTCTTTGGCCAAGGCGTCCTCCACATCCCTTCTATTTCTTTTTTTTTTCCTTCCTCACCAATAATCACTTCGTCTTCAAGATCATGTTCCATTAAGCTATTTTCCATATTTCCTCTCCCATTCCCACTACCTTATCCTGTATGATATCCCCTCCCTACCAGATTAACTCCCAGAACTAGATCAAAAGTACCTCTACTACTATTCTCCATTGGGCTACGTAATTGGGCCCCCCAATTTTGTTGTTCCCCATTATTTCGCCTCTCTAGTCTCTCACCTTCTTCTCTCAACCATACGCTAGTCATCAACTGAGTTCGACGAGACTGCGCCCGTATTAATAAATCCCACCCCATCTCTGCATTTTCCACTCCTACCTCCATTCTTGTTTCACAGAAAGAATCACTATGGCCTAAACGACCACAATAAAAGCAAAAAAGTGATGATCTCTCATATTTGATGTACTCACTGAATTTTGTCCGGCTCGATTTTTTTAAATAATATTTTTACCCCTAAACTTTTTGAAATTACATTTTGATCCCTAAAATTTTTTAAAATTACATTTTACCCCTAAACTTTTTAAAATTTCTATATTTTTGTATTTATATTTTTAATTTAATTTAATTTAATTTAATTTAATTTAATTTAATTTTAAATTATTTTAATAAATAAGGCAACGAATCGATTTAACATAAAACCGTTGATTTCATCGCTATGTTGGGTGAATATCACCAGTTTGCGTTAAACACGATACGCCCTTTTAAAAAAACGAAAAAAATTCAAAAAAATTCAAAAAAAATTTATGTTTTCAAAAAAATTTCCCGTGTTTTCAAAAAATTCAATTTTTCAAATTTTTCGTGTTTTCAAAAAAAAATTCCTGTGTTTCAAAAATCTTCGTGTCTTCAAAAATTCCGATGTTTTCAAAAATTTTCATGTTTTAAAAAAATTCCCATGTTTTCAAAAATTTTCGTGTTTCAAAAATCCTCATGTTTTCAAAAATTCTGGTGTTTCAAAAAATTTCGTGTTTTCAAAAAATTTCGATGATCAAAATTTTTTCATGTTTTCTAAAAACTTCCGTGTTTCAAAAATTTGCGTGTTTTCAAAAATTTTCGTGTTTTCAACAATTCTCGTGTTTCACAAATTTTCACATTTCAAAAAATCGCGTTTTCAAAAAATTTCTCGTGTCTCAAAATCGTCGCGTCTTCAAAAATTTTCGTGTTTTTAATAATTTTTGTGTCTCTAAAATTCTCGTGTTTTAAAAAATTTTCATGTTTTCAAAAAAAAATAATTGTTTCAAAAATATTCGTGTTTCAAAAAAAATTTACCGTATTTTGATCGGATCGCGATTAACTATTAAATTGAACTTGTATTTTTGAAAATTAAGACAACGTGCGCTTAACAAGATACCAATTTTGGGCATCGCGAGGGTGCTAATACCTTCCTCACGCATAACCGACTCCCGAACTCTAATTTTCTCTGGATTTTCACGTAGACCTAAAATTACCTCTTTTGTAGAAAAATTTAAAAATAAATTTTTCTTCAAAAAGAAAAGAGAATTTATTAGGTGTCCGATCACACCTAGAAAAAAGATCGGTGGCGACTCTTTTTTTTTCAAATAAAATCGAGACACTGTTTTTAAATTTTCAATAATTACTTCGACTAGCGCCCGTGCCCAAATTTTTAGGTCGCTACAGCTGGCGACTCCACTGGGGACATCCTTTGAGAGTCGAGTCTGATGTTAAACGCGTGTTGTCAAAATTTTCAAAATTTCTTGTTCAAATAAATTTTAATTATGATCTTTGAATTTTTTTTAAAAGTCATGCATCTGCATCCGGTTTTCACATTAATATTTTTTTAACTCGTTTTATTTTTCTGTTTTTTTCTCAGCTTTAAGTTTTATAGTTTGTTTTTTAGTAAAAACAAAAAATTAAAAGGTTTGTGAGTTTCTCCCCACACACCGTGCACTTGAATTCTTACATAACATGAGCTCTTTACTCGGGCTCCGTCCGTTTAAGTGGAAGTAAACGCTACACCTTCGTGAGTTAACTCGTCCCTCCGCACAGGCTAGTGAAATACTTCCAGGTTACATATGACTTATGCTTTCGTGAGTTTACTCGTCCCTCCGCATAGGCATAAGTAAATGTAATCCCTTGAATTGAGCTTGTGAGCCTGTGATAGGTGATGACCGAGGCTCCATACTAACCTTAGTAGGTGACAGTATGGACAATTCGAGTACCTTTCTAGAACCAAAACCATATATAGTGAACCGTACGAGCCACCCAATTAAAGCCACGCCGAACCTCTGTCCGTTTGATAGTTACCAAAATAAGTACACGGGAGAACTCTTACCTTTTATTTATTTTTACATTTACACTTATTTGCAAATGAATTGAGTCTGTTTAATAAATTTGGCTGGATAGATTGTCTGATGGTATGTGGGGTAGGTTTCTTGTAAAGAATGTTGGGGCAAAAAAAATGTGGGTCTGTTCCACCAAATTGCATGATTGAATAGCTTAATTTGTTAAATTTTCCATAGTCTTTATTTTTCTTTTTCCTTCTGTTTATATCTGTTGTGATCTCTAACCAAGGTTATTTGTTCTTAATTTTATTTTTCATCATGCATCGTAGACATCTCATTAGGAATGTGTTGATTAGAGATTGGTTGCCAAAAACGGGTTTCTGATGGAGGAGTCAATTACACAAGTAACCGAGAAAAATGACGTAGTTCGAGATTGGTCTTTGAGGACTCAGAAAGCGAAAAGGGATAGTTTAAAAGAAGGATACATCTCTGATATTCCTGAGCATGTGACTTCGAATGCTCGTCAAAATAACATCGAAGACTTGACTAGGATCTGAGGACAATGGGACTCAGATACTAGAAGCAACTTTACTGGAAAATACGGGGATATAGCTCACTTGATAGCAATCAATGTGAACGAGCAATTGATTCATGCCATTGTTCAATTCTAAGACCCGGCCTATCAGTGTTTCACTTTCAATCAAGAAGATATGACTCCGACGATAGAAGAGTATGCTGCCCTGCTTCGCATCGACAATGTGCAATTCAATAAGATATATGTGAAGGAGCCTAAACCAATGACCTTCAAGAAAAAGTTAATGAAGTTGACAGAGATGACTGATATATGGGCTGAAAATCAGATAAAGAAGAAGAATGAAGTCAGTTGTGTTCCATGGTTTTCTCTTCGAGAGTTAGTTCAGAATCATCCAGATACTTTGAGAAGGATAGGTCTGTTTGCCTTGGCTATTTACGGACTGGTCGTCTTCCCGAAGGTTCTTGGGCATATTGAAGTTGCGGTTGTAGATTTCTTCGAAAAGTTGAGGTAAAGAATCAACCCGGTCCCAACCATCTTGGCTGAGACTTTTAGATCTCTAAATGCTTGTAGGAGAAAAGAGGAATAACGTTTTATCGGATGCGCTCAGTTACTGAATGTTTGGATCTTTAGCCACTTTTGGAAGGTGGAGCGCACACATTTCCACATGTTTTCAAAGACATTCGCTCCGTTGGAAGCACACCTTGAAAAAGATTGGCCAAGGGATGTCACTGAACAACATTGGGTCTCGGTTTTTCAGAACCTCCGTGTTGAAGATATAACTTGGAGAGCACCTTGGATTCGTCCATTTGTCTTGTTATACAAGTGTGAGAACCAAGACTGGGTGCCTTTGTTAGGATTATGGGAAGGAGTTGGATATGCTCCGTTGATGGTTCAGAGAGGTTAGTTAAACATGACGGTTTGTACCGATTCTCGATTGATTGGTACAATCGGAGTTTGCTTTTACGGGTGAGGGTTACATGAAAAGGGTACGAGATACCGTAAATTCTTGGAGGAAAATCTATCTAATGGAGTTGGCTCTCTATGCTGATACTATCACTGTAGATTATGGCATATAGAGGCAACGATGAGTGAAGAGTCAAATAACCCCACCGATTGATGAAGCTTGCCAGAATCCGTTCTCAGAGGAAATCCCATCCGAGCTAGAAATTGCAAGACATGAATTTGAACGTAAAAAAGCCAAACTGTTGCGAGATATTAGTTCTCTCCAGGAGGAAAACTACCAGCTGAAGATTGATGTCCAAATTGAAAAATCCAGAACTGAGAAAGTCCAAAAATAAGTTGAAGTTACGAGAAAGGATTTAAGGGACCTTCATTTGGAAAACAAGAAATTAAGAGGCACTATAAGGAACAGTGGATTGGGGAAATCATCAGCAGAATGGAAGGAGGAACTAAGTAATATCAAAGGTGGGATAGAGTTCTGGAAAACAAAAGCAAAGAAGGAGGAAGAAAGCGCTGCACGGGCAATGATAGAGTTGAGGAAGAAGAATGTTGAATACGAAACTGTGTTTGCAAAATTAATAGCTAGTCAATCTGAGCGTCAAGAGCTAAAAGGAAGATTCCGGAATCTAGAAAGTACACTGCAAACTCATCAGCAACATTTGGACGACCTCCCGATAGCTCTAGAAGAGAAGAATGGTCAGCATGATAGAGACATACGTGTATACGAAAGAGCCCTCCAAGAAAAAGATATGCATCTCGGTAGTTTGATCAATGAAATTTGTAAGGCAACTACGCAAGTAGTACAATTATCAGATGAAGCAGAAGTTCTTAGTTGCCAATACCCTCCTAGCCAAAGGTCAAACATATCGGAGTTCCTGGAACGCATAAAGAAACAAGGCGATGTGGCTAAGAAATTTGTGTAACTGCTGAACAAGGATGGCAAAACTTTTTGTAATAGACTCTTTTGATTAATGAAACGCCCAAATATGGGGCTAGCTTGAAATCAACACCCCTTTTTTGCATTTTTTTGTATAATTAACATTCATCCTTCATTAGTCATTCATTCATTCATTGCATGTACATATCATCCTAATCGCTCGCTAAGGCTAGAACCGCACAATCCACAGTTGTGACACTATAAGTCTAGAATCACGTCATTCTTATAGAACACATCTAAGAGCTAGAGATATGGATGCTGAACTCAATGAGAGTGATACGATTGAGGATGTTTCAATGATACACCCCTGTCCTCTAGAATATGTTTTGAACAATTGGACTGCTGTGGAACTCCTTGTAGTTTCTAAGTCCTCTCTAGAGTAATGCCCAATGTTAATTCTCCATTATTTTGTGTCCTTAAATAGTGGGATTCCTTTTGTAAGAGCTTTTGTTTGCTCTTTATCATTTCAATGAACATCAATGAAGATGCATTTTGTCATGGTCTTTTTATTTCTATTAGCTTCGTAATTATCCCTTCTCTTCATATCATCTTCTTACATGTATTTCATATCATTTCATAACATTTTGTGTGTTGATCCTAGTACTTTGATGCTCCTCTATAGTTTTCTTTCCCATTCACCTTTCAGGTGCTCAGATGTCCATAGCATGAACAATTCTGTTACAAGTCTTGAAATCGATTTAGAGAATGCTATTTGTTTAGGAGAATTCGAAGCTAAGGATGCTGAAAATTGTGTCCCGCCTTCTGACTTACTGAGAATGGTTAAAAAAGAAGAGAAACATATTTTACCTCATCAAGAATCTGTTGATACAGTAAACTTGGGAAGTGAAGAAAAGAAACAAGAAGTGAAGATTGGGATTTCCATTTCAGAGAACACCAAACAGAATTTGATCGCCTTGCTCCGTGAGTATAATGATGTGTTTGCCTGGTCGTATCAGGACATGCCAGGGTTGGGAATGCAAACCTGTTCAACAGAAGCTAAGAAGGATGAGACCCGAAATGCTGTTGAAGATAAAAGAAGAAGTCAAGGAATAATTTAACGTTGGCTTTCTACAAGTCTCCAAGTATCCAGAATGGGTAGTTAATATAGTCCTAGTGCCGAAGAAAGATAGCAAGGTGCGAATGTGTGTGGATTATCGTGATCTGAATCAAACAAGCCCTAAGGATAACTTTCTTTTACCACACATCGACACTTTGGTAGATAATACGGCAAAGCATTCTCTGTTTTCTTTCATGGATGGCTTCTCAGGTTATAACCAGATAAAGATGGCTCCAGAGGACTTAGAGAAAACTATATTCATAACAATGTGGGGAACCTTCTGCTATAAGCTAATGCCGTTTGGATTAAAGAATGCTGGGGCAACATATCGGAGAGCCATGGTGACGTTGTTCAATGATATGATGCACAAAGAAATAGAAGTTTATGTCGATGATATGATTTCTAAATCTCGGGAAGAAAAAGAGCATGTTGGTAATTTAAAGAAGTTGTTCAAAAGGTTAAGAAAGTTCCAGTTGAAGCTTAACCCGGCCAAAAGTACGTTTGGGGCTACCTCAGAAAAACTACTAGGTTTCATTGTCAGGAGGTTGATCCAGATAAGATAAAAGCTATACAAGAATTGCCTCCCCCGCGCACACAAAAGGAAGTCAGAGGATTTTTAGGAAGGTTGAATTACATTGCTTGATTCATTGCCCAACTTACCAATTAGTGTGATCTAATTTTTTGACTCCTTCGAAAACATAATCCGGGAGAATGGAATGAGGAGTGCCAAATAGCCTTTGACAAGATAAAACAGTATCTATCTAATCTTCAGGTACTAGTACCGTCGACCTCTGGAAAACCTTAAATATTGTACCTGACCGTGTTTGAAAACTCAATGGGTTACGTTCTGGGACAACATGATGAGTCGGGGAAAAGAGAAAAGGCAATTTACTACCTCAGCAAGAAGTTCACAAAGTATGAAGCAAAATACCCTTCAATTGAAAAATTTTGTTGTGCATTAATTTGGACGGTTCGAAGGCTCAGACAATACATGTTGTATCATACGACATGGTTAATTTCAAAACTGGACCCAATAAAGTACATGATGGAGTCACATGCACTCTCAGGGAGAATGGCACGATGTCAGATCCTATTAACTGAGTATGAGATTGTATATGTGAGCCAAAAGTCGATAAAGGGAAGCGCAATAACTGACTTCTTGGCAAGTCGAACAACGGAGGAATACGAGCCTTTGAGATTTGATTTCCCAGATGAAGATTTGATGTGCATTTCAGAAAAAGAGGGCGAGTCATCAAAAGAGAAGTCATGGAAGATGAGCTTTGATAGTGCATCAAATGCATTAGGGCATGGGATCGGAGCAGTCTTAGTGTCACCTGAAGGGGATCATTACCCGCTTATTGCCAGATTGAATTTCTTCTGTACCAATAATATAGCAGAGTATGAGGCTTGCATCATGGGACTCCGTGCAGCTATTATGAGGAAAATTGAAATTTTACAGGTACATGGGGACTCAGCATTAGTCATTTATCAAATTCGTGGAGATTGGGAAGTGAGAGATCCAAAATTAGTTAGGTATCACGATCTCGTGG
Source organism: Gossypium raimondii (assembly GCF_025698545.1). NCBI lineage: Eukaryota > Viridiplantae > Streptophyta > Magnoliopsida > Malvales > Malvaceae > Gossypium > Gossypium raimondii. The sequence goes on along the minus strand of NC_068577.1, from coordinate 55,090,672 downwards.
CGAAATTGGTCAAAGAATTCAAAGAAGTGACTTTTAAGTACTTTCCACGAGAGGAGAACTAATTGGCTGCTGCCCTAGCCACCTTGGCTTCGATGTTCAAAGCAAACAGAGAAATTGAGATAATGCCTATCCAAATGAGTATATGTGAGACCCCCGTACACTATTTTAGTATTGAGAAGGAATCAGATGGACGACCATGGTTCCATGATATCTTGGAGTATATCAAGATCAAAGGTACCCCGAGCAGGCAAACGAGAATGACAAAAGAACAATCAGAAGAATGGTTATTGGATTTGTTCTTGACGGGGATATTCTATACAAAAGGGGAAAAGATCAAGTGCTCCTGAGGTGCGTGGACGCTGTTGAAGCTAGAAAGATACTTGAGGAGGTTCATGAAGGAATTTGTGGAGCACATGATAGTGGTTTCACCATGGCCAGGCAGATTATGAGACTTGGTTATTATTGGCTGATGATGGAAAGGGATTGCATTGGCTATGCACGAAAGTGCTACAAATGTCAAATTTATGGCGATAAAATTCATGCAGCTCCGTCGCCCCTTCATGTCATGACTTCTCCGTGGCCTTTTTCTATGTGGGGCATGGATGTTATAGGGCCAATTTTCCCGAAAGCTTCCAATGGACATCGATTCATCTTTGTGGTTATAGACTACTTCACAAAATGGGTAGAAGTCACTTCGTTTGCTACTGTAACAAAGGCTGCAGTCTGTAGGTTCTTAAAAAAAGGAGATCATATGTCGATATGGTCTGCCTGAAAGAATAATTTCAAATAATGCTTTAAATTTGAACAACAAGATGATGAAAGAAGTATGTGAGCAATTTTAGATAAAGCATCATAATTCTTCGCCCTATCGCCCGAAGATGAACGGAGCAGTAGAAGCGGCTAATGAGAACAGTAAGAGGATTATTGGGAAGATGACTGAGATATATAAAGATTGGTACGAGAAGCTACCATTCGCTTTGTACGCATATCGCACCTCTGTACGGACGTCTACGGGGGCAACTCATTTTTCTCTGGTTTACAGGATGGAAGCCGTTCTGCCTATCGAAGTAGAGATCTCATCCATGCGCGTCTTGATGGAGACAGAGTTAGAAGAATCAGAGTGGGTTCGAGCTCGACATGATCAGCTAAACCTTATTGAAGGGAAACGATTGAAGGCAATTTGTCATGGACAGATGTACCAGAAGAGAATGATCACGGCCCATAATAAAAAAGTGCGGCCAAGAGAATTTCACGAAGGGGAGCTCGTTTTAAGAAAGATCCTTCCGATACAAAAAGACTTTCGAGGAAAATGGTCACCAAATTGGGAAGGGCCATACGTTGTAAAAAAGATATTCTCAGTAGGGGCTCTGATTCTCACTGAGATGGACGGGAAAGAATTACCTAATCCAGTGAACTCAGATGCTGTGAAGAAATATTATGTCTAAAAAAATAGACAAAAAAACAAAAAAAGACAAAAACAAAACAAAAACAAAAAAAACAAAGAAAAGAAAAAGAAAAATCAAGATGAAAACCCGAAAAGGGCGTCTTGATAAACAAAAAGGATTAGGATGAAAACCCAAAAGGGCGTCCTAATAAGGTGGGCTCGGGCTTAAAGGAGCAAAGTGACTTGAATGGGGAGTTGAATGACGAAGTCGCAATATTTGAAGCATTCTCAGAAGCTCGAAATCTTCTACACAAGAAGCCGTGCTCGAAAAGATCTAGGATGAAGAAATGCAGAGAAGCTCATGCATTGGATATCTAGAGCATTTCTGGCCATTGAATTCGCTTTCTTTTCTTTATGACGATTCATTTGTTGAACTTTCCTTGTCAATTTTTTGTTTGTTGCTTTTGAACAAAAATGATGAATGTGAGGTCTTTCTTTCATGCCTACTTTGCCATTTTTCATTCATCTCGTGTTTGATTCATTTAAATAATAAATAGTAAGATGACATACTCTAAACAAAATGAATGTTGAGCATTACCTAGATGAGAATTTGATAAATACAAGGACTCTGAAGCAAGAACAAAGTTCAACAATGGGGCAGGAAGGTGGTATACGAAAATGTGGGTTACTCACAGAACTTGAGGATGAGTACAAAACTGGAGAGAAAAGTCAAGAATTGAGGAAATGAATGCGGACCCTCATGAAAATAAAAAAATGTGGCACGTGACAAACAACCCAGAGTGCATGGCATGATCATGTAGGCATAAAAGCATTTAGGACAAACACGTGCATATCATGATAACATCATACATGACATATACAAGTATCCCAATAGAGCAAGGAATTTTGGGAGAAAACTGCACAGAATCAATGAAAATGAGGTTTTTAGTTTTACCTGATGTTTCTTTGAAACCCTGTTTCCTTCAGGAATTATTTTTCAAATTCTATTTTTGCAAAAATCAACTCATTGCGAGAGGTGAGTTGAGCCTCGGGACACATGCCGAGGTATTTCTTTTAAATTTCTGTTTTTCAAAAATCAACTCATATTGCGAGAGGTGAGTTAAGCCTCGGGTCACACGCCGAGGTATTTTTTTAAATTTCTATTTTTCAAAAATCAACTCATATTGCGAGAGGTGAGTTGAGCCTCGGACACATGTCGAGGTATTTCTTTTAAATTTTTGTTTTTCAAAAAAATCAACTATATTGCGAGAGGTGAGTTGAGCCTCGGGTCATGCTGAGGTATTTTTCAATTTTTGTTTTTCAAAAATCAACTCATATTGCGAGAGGTGAGTTGAGCCTCGGCTCACATGCCGAGGTACTTTTCAATTTCTGTTTTTTTCAAAAATCAACTCATATTGCGAGAGATGAGTTGAGCCTCGGGTCACATACCGAGGTATTTTTTTTTAAATTCCTATTTTTCAAAATCAACTCATATTGCGAGAGGTGAGTTGAGCCTCAGACCACATCCCGAGGTACTTTTAAATTTCCGTTTTTTTTTTAAAATCAACTCATATTGCGAGAGGTGAGTTGAGCCTCGGACACATGTCGAGGTATTTCTTTTAAATTTCTGTTTTTTAAAATCAACTCATAATACGAGAGGTGAGTTGAGCCTCGGGTCACGCTGAGGTATTTTCAATTTCTGTTTTTTTTTAAAATCAACTCATATTACAAGAGGTGAGTTGAGCCTCGGACATATGCCGAGGTATTTCTTTTTAATTTCTGTTTTTTCAAAAATTAACTCATATTGCGAGAGGTGAGTTGAGCCTCGGACACATGCCGAGGTATTTCTTTTAAATTTCTGTTTTTTAGAAATCAACTCATATTGCGAGAAGTGAGTTTAGCCTCGGGCCACACGCCGAGGTATTTTTTAATTTCTATTTTTTTCAACTCATATTGCGATAGGTGAGTTGAGCCTCAGGTCACACGCCGAAGTATTTTTTTCAAAAAAATTAACTTATATTGCGAGAGGTGAGTTGAGCCTCGGGTCACGCTGAGGTATTTTCAATTTCTGTTTTTTTAAAATCAACTCATATTGCGAGAGGTGAGTTGAGCCTCGGACACATGCCGAGGTATTTCTTTTTAATTTCTGTTTTTTTTTTAAATCAGCTCATGTTGCGAGAGGTTAGTTGAGCCTCCGACACATGCCGAAGTATTTCTTTTAAATTTCTGTTTTTCAAAAATCAACTCATTACGAGAGGTGAGTTGAGCCTCGGGTCGCATGTTGAGGTATTTTAAATTCCTATTTTTGCAAAAATCAACTCATATTGCAAGAGGTGAGCTGAGCCTCGAGTCAAGTCGAGGTATTTTTCAATTTTACTTCTCAAAAAAAAATCAAATCAACTCATATTGCGAGAGGTGAGTTGAGCCTCAGGTCACACGCCGAGGTATTTATTTTAAATTTCTATTTTTTAAAATCAACTCATAATGCGAGAGGTGAGTTGAGCCTCGGGTCACTCTGAGGTATTTTCAATTTCTGTTTTTTTTTAAATCAACTCATATTGCGAGAAGTGAGTTGAGCCTTGGACACATGCCGAGGTATTTCTTTTATATTTCTGTTTTTCAAAAAAAAATCAACTCTTAATGCTAGAGGTGAGTTGAGCCTCGGGCCACACGGCGAGGTATTTTCAATTTCTGTTTTTTAAATAAAAAGAAAAATTTTAGATAGTCGAACAAAATTCAGTGCTTTTAAGTCTTTGCTCTATCCCTGTTTCACAGCGATGATCAAAGAGGGGCAGCTGTAATCACTGAATTTTGTCCGGCTCAATTTTTTTAAATTATATTTTTACCCCTAAACTTTTTGAAATTACATTTTAATCCCTAAAATTTTTTAAAATCATATTTTTACCCCTAAACTTTTTGAAATTACATTTTGACCCCTAAACTTTCTCAAAATTACATTTTGACCCCTAAAATTTATCAAAATTATGTTTCAGCCCCAAGACTTTTGCTACGTCTACATTTTGGTCCTTCTGGCAGCAACTTGCACACCTACCCCGTGATTTTCGGCCACTGGCCTAAGGCATGGCCTCCCTCTCCCCTAGCCACCTAATCCCTATAAAAAGGACAAGAAAATTAGCTATAAATTGGGCTTAAAACCCTAAAAATTGGAACCCCCAATCATCAAAAAAATTTCAAAAAAAAAGAGAGAAAAAGAGAGCTTTGAAAAAGAAAAAATAAAAAAAAGAGAGCTTTTTTTTTCAAAAAAGAGGAGGAGAAGAGGAGAGCTTCATCGTCCGACGCTGTCAACCACCGCACTAGGCCGGGGGAAGCGCCGTCGGGGGCTGAACGAAGGAGAAGAAAAAGAGAGAAAGAAAGAAGAAAGAAAGAAGAAAAGGGGAAAAAAGAAGAAAAGAATTTTTTTTTAACAGTGGGGTCGAACCGACCCGTGACACGACCCGACAACACCAGCAGGCCACAGCAGCAGCCCAGCAACTTAGCAGGCCAGAGAGCAGCCCAAAAACAAAACAAAAAAAAAGAAAAAGAAACAAAAACAAGGCCCAAAGCGAAAAAGGGCCCAACGCAAAAAAAAGGGCAGCCAACAATGAGACAAATTGACAAGCCAAAGAGCCCGCCAAGACGCGACCAAATTTCAAAGAGTAGCCCAACTGGTGCCCAAAGAGAAAAAAAAGAAGAAAAAAGAGAAGGAAAAAAGAAAAAAGGGGTTCAATTTGTGTAAACCGTTCGGCCAAGCTCGTGTTTTGGAAAAAAGGAAAAAGCGTGCGTTTAACGAGATACCAATTTTGGGCGTCGCGAGGGTGCTAATACCTTCTTCGCGCGTAACCGACTCCCGAACTCTAATTTTCTCTGGATTTTCACGTATACCTAAAATTACCTCTTTTTTAGAAAAATTTAAAAATAAATTTTTCTTCAAAAAAAGAGAATTTATTAGGTGTCCGATCACACCTAGAAAAAAGATCGGTGGCGACTCCTTTTTTTTCAAATAAAATCGAGACACTGTTTTCAAATTTTCAATAATTACTTCGACTAGCGCCCGTGCCCAAATTTTTAGGTCGCTACATTTGAATCTAACATATGAGCATTTTTCATAACACATTATTTGTTTTTTCCTTTTTAAAGAGCGCCGTATATCAATTTTGACTCGAATTCTCATATAATTTCTACTTTCTTTTCCCAAGCTTGAACCATCGTATTCCATGAATTCTCCTATAAAATTCCCCAATTGGGACATCATGTACTTGGACCCACAAAGGTGAATAGATTAAAGGGATCTGCAACGGATTCTCCCCCTTCTCAACTTATGGAGGATTAATAAGTGATTATTAAAAGTCCAAGGTGAACCTTTTATAACCCTTTCAAGATCCATTAAATGAAAGAATTGGAATAAATACCTTTTTTCCCCAGATCTGTAATTTGAACTCCCCGTGCAGGATGCCACAAGTTTGCCATTGTACTTCTCATTGCTGGAAAATGGACTATACTTGCAGTTAAAAAACATCCCACCAATTGTAAAAACTCCCCATCACCATTCGTTCTCTCTTTAGTTTGGATCTGAAGAAATTCATCTTCTTCCTCCTCCTGCTAGATCTGCCTCCATGCAAACTTCAAAACCGTAATAAAAGTAAAAAAAATAAATTGAATTGGTAGATGCCGTCACTATTTTATCAAAAACAAAGCCAAAACCTAAAACTGCTAGAAAAGCAGATAGAGACGTGCTAACCTAGCAGACTCATGGTATAATGGTTAAACAATATAATTTTACTTGATCGAGATTTTTTTGGGCTTAATGCAATATTTTTTTGGTTTTAGTGTAAAATGCCTTTATTTTTTTAAAAAAAAGTAATTAAATTATTTTTTGTACATACTTGAAATTTTTAAATACATCAAAAAAGCCTTTAATTTTAAAAAATAATTAAATATCTGTTTTTTCAAAATACATGTGGCAAAAAATGATAAAAATAAATAAAAATTATAAAAAATTCTTTTAGTAATATGATTTTTATAATTTTTTACTGATTTTATAATTCTTTACTTTTTTTATAATTTTCTTACGACTTTATAAAATTTTATAATTTTTCTATTTTTATTAATATTTAATAATTTTTATAATTTTATAAATTTTATTTTTATCATATGTCACACCGTGATTGTGACATGTGGTGGTTTTAACTAAAAAAAAGTAGGGGTGTTAGATACTACACTAATTCAGTTGAACAAAGAAATAATTGTAGGCTCGACTGCCCACCTGAAATATGGGAGGGTTTGGGTGAAAATATAGGCCCGAAATATGGGTTTGGGCAAAAAAACAAGGCCCGTTTAGAAAACGGGCCAGGCCTCGGGCACCACTTTTTTGTCTCGTGCCCGGCCCGAATATAATAAATATATATTTTTTATTTTTATTTTTTAATTTTTAATTTTTAATTTTAAAATATTTTTAAAATACTTTTTGTATTTTTTTATTTTTAAAATACTTTTTTTGGTGTTTATTAAAAAAATGGGTCGGGCCGGGCCAGGCTCGGGCTTAGATTTTTTTCCCGGGCCAGGCCTGGACAAAATTTTAGGCTCATATTTCGGGCCGAGCCGGGCCCGGCCTAAGAGGTGGGCCGAAATTTTTTCTGGGCCCAGCCCATGGACAAAAGTAAACTTCACCAACAATAAGCTGGTTTAGTGAGAATATTTGTTTGAATATTTGTGAGACGGACAAAAGTAGAGACAGACAATGGTTTAGTGAGAATATTTGTGACCTGGTCATAGGCTGGCACTTCACCAACAATAAGGGAGCCACCAGCTACCTTCTCACAAACAAAAAATAAGTCAAGTTCGACATGTTTGAATTTGGAGTGTAAGATCGGATTAGCTGCAACAACAACTGCGTTGGAATTGTCACACCAAACAATAGGAGGAGCAGCAGAACTAATATTTAATTCTGTTAGCAGAGAATTTAACCAAGCAATATCACTGGTAGCTGCAGTTAAGCTCCGATATTCAGCCTCTGTCGTGGAACGAGAAACAACTTGTTGTTTCTTGGAACACCATGAGACAAGTGTATGACCAAAGTAGACACAATAGTCTGTCGTAGAACAGCGGTCATCAAAATCGAGACTCCAGTTGGCATCAGCATAACCAACTAAAGATAGTTTGTCAGAGCGATGTAAAATCAGCCCATGATTAATAGTGCCATGTAAATACCTCAAGATACGTTTTAATGCTACCAGATGGACTGTAGTAGGGGCATGCATGAACTGACACACACGATTTACCGCATACGCAATATCCGACCGAGTTAATACCACATATTGAAGAGCACCAGCAAGACTCATGTATTCAGTAGGATCAGTAAGCCGATCGCCCTCATCTTTATACAAAGTAGATGAACTAACCATCGGCGTATGAACACTCTTTGCATTAGCCAGAGAACACCTGCCAAGGAGGTCTCGAATGTACTTGCGTTGCCATAAGTGGAGACTTCCAGTAGATGACCAACTGACTTCAATACCTAAAAAATAATGGAGGTCGTCCATATCCTTTAGAGAAAATTCGTTATGTAGCTACTGAACAAAATAGTTTATTTCGTCAGTCGAACTTTCAGTGATAATAATATCATCCATATAGACCAAAACATAGACGATGAACTTGGTTGTAACTTTAACAAACAAGGAAGCATCATATTTTGATAAGACAAAACCAGTAGAAACAAGGAACTGTTTTAATTGTCAAACTAGGCACGAGGAGCTTGCCGTAATCCGTACAATGCCATTGTCAGGCGACATACCAAAGGCTCACCATTTGCTTCATATTGAACATAGCTTGGAGGTTGCTTCATAAACATTTCATCAGTAAGATCTCTATTTAAGAAGGCATTGTTGACATCGACTTGACGGAGTTTCCACTCATTTGATACAACAGCAGATAATATGGTTCGGATAGTAGCAGGTTTGACCACCGGATAAAAGTTTTTTTTGAAGTCACATCCAGGTACCTGTGAACATCCTTTTGCTACCAATTGTGCCTTTTGTCGATCAACCGACCCATCAGGATTCTTTTTTATTTTGAAAAGCCATTTGCACCCAATTACTTTTCAACCAGGAGGTAGAAGAACAAGTTCCCAGGTAAAGTTAGCCATTAAAGCATCAAATTTAGTTTGAACTGCTAATTTCCACTCATTATGAGCAAGAGCTTCCTCAACAGAGCGTAGCTCAAAATCTACAACTTCTATTGACAAAGCCTTGGGTTTAAAATTTCCTGCATTAGACCGAGTAACCATAGTGTGAGTATTTTCCGGAGGAAGAAAATGAATATTTGAAGACACACAGGTTTAACCGAACGGACTAGCTTCTGCAGAAGGAATTGGAAAATGATGCTCCCTATGATCAGGTCTTAATTTAGCTGACGAACCAATTGAAACGGGTTGTCTTGGAATACACGTGGCTGGTAACCCAATCGAAATAGACTGCACAGGATTGCAACTTGAAGCAGGAGGTAAAGGGACAGCAGGTGGCGAGATAGTGGCCAGAGTAGGCAAAGGAAACAAGAATCAACGTTCATCAAAAACAACATGGAGAGAAACAATAACCTTACCGTCTGGTGTGAGACAACGATAGCACTTATGTTGAAAGCTATATTCCAGAAATGTACATACCTGTGAAATAAAATCTAGCCTGTGTTGCATAAAAGGACACAAATACAGAAAGCAACAACAACTAAACACCCTTAAGTGATTATATTTAGGTTTACGACTATGAAGAGTCTGATACGGAGACTGACCTTTCAAGATAAGAGTGGACAGATGATTGATAAGGTGAAGAGCACTGCAGAATGCATATCCCCAGTAATCTATAGGTAAATTAGCCTAGGCCAAAAGTATAAGGTCGATTTCCACAATGTGCCTGTGTTTACGCTCAACAACCCCATTCTGTTCTAAAGTATATAGGGAGGAAAGACAATGAAGAATCCATGACTGGTCAGAACCGATGTAAAAGCTTGAAACTCACCGCCCCAATCACATTGAAATTTTTAAATATTCTTCCCAAACTGAGTGACGACCATCTTCTAAAACTGAAGAAAACATTCATCTGCTTGAGATTTACGTTTAAGCAGATAAACCTAAGTAAACCAACTACACATGTTTACAAACGAAACATAATACATATTACCCTCACAGGCAACAGGAGCCGATTCCTACAAATAAAAAACAACCAATTCAAACAATTCCATATATTCAGTAATAGAATGTAAAAAGGGCAATTTATGTTATTTCTCTTTCTGACAGGCAATATAAACATTATCAAGACATTTTTTATTGGAAACAATTCGACACTTATTAAGAACAAGTTTAACAACTGCAGTAGAAGTGTGACCAAGTCTTTTATGCCACAACGTAAAAACATCATCATCTGAAGGGAAATCTTAGATCCCGGTGTTATGAATAGAAGGGACTGCATCAGATAGAACAGTCAGACAGACCAAAAATTGATAGAGACCATCACGAACTTAGCCCTGTAGCAAAATTTCCTGTGTCTAGATGTCCTTAATAACACAATAAGATTGGTGAAATTCAAAAAATACATTATTGTCATTAGCAAATTAAAAGACAGACATAAGATTTTTCGGATGCTCGGCACGCACAAGACATTAGAGAGATGTAATAACTTCTTCTGTGCAGGTAGAATAGCGTTTCCAATAGACTAAATTTTAGTAGGGGGTCTATTCCCCATTAAAAGAGAAAAAAATACCTGAGTATAGAGTGGACTTGTTTAAACCAGAAGCATTCTGGTAGACATGATGAGTAGCTCTGGAATCTGGATACCATAACGTGGTCCCTACTGGCACAGGAACATACGAATCAGTATTATCAAAGTTGGACCCGTACTGAGTGGCAGTCGAAAAATCAGACACATGAAAATTAAGGATTCAGGATAATCCAACACACTATGAGAAGTCAAAGTTAAACACACGTACTTGTGGTTTAGTTCACCACGGGACTTCGGGAACATTATTTTGCATAGAGCCTTCAAGGTCAACATAATTAGCATTAGGCCTAAGGAAATTTAGTCTAAATTTTGGGCTAGCATTGGTCTTCTCTCTAGGACCATTCGGCCCAAGGTATTGGCCTACAGCATTCGGCCTATAACAGATAGCCCAACACGACGCTGGCCCAAATTGCGCCCCAATTCATGCCCCAAGTCACACCCTATGTGTGGTCTATCATATGGACCATAAGACACATGCGGGCCTCTAGCAAACCTAGACAAAGTATCAAATGGTCCACCAACAAGCCCAACCCCGTGACCAACTTCATTAGGGGTAATATATGCAAAGGGATTAACCCTAAATTGTGACAGATGATACCCAATTGGTAGTGTAGCCATCCTCCCCACGAAGTACCACCAGAAAAATACTTTAGAATAGTGTCTGCATGCAGCCCGAAACCATCGAGACTGGCAGATCAGTTAAAGAAGTCACCATCATGCACCCTTGTCCATCATGAGCAGAGAAAAATTACACTGTGGTTGGAACGTTCGGGCTGTCGTAGTCGCGATTGACACGGTAGAAGTAGCTCTATGCCAAATAACCGTATTGGCCACAAATCTGACACTGTGTTCGAGGATAAAAACTACACCCACGCAAACCAATCGTGGAACGCTCACCACGTACATCACGCAAATCGGATTCGGTCACCGCTGTAACCAAAGGGGTTTTAACCATGTGGGTATGCATCGGGACATCTCCACACGCCGCTCGTGTCTGACGACTTTCAAACTCCATTAGAATGTCGACTAGTTTTTGAAAAAGAAGAGTCACCGACGAGAACGAAGCCAAAGTCAACATCGCGTCAAAGTCTGACGAGAGACCAGTAAGAATGACCTCCATCTTTTTGGCCTCAAAAACAGCAGATCCAGAATCCACAAGTAATGCACATATGTTCTATATTTTGGCAATATATTCTTTTATAGTTAATTCACTTTTTTTGATATCTTGGCACTAGTGGAAGCAGCGAAAAGATGATTCGCAGTGCTCTAGACTTCGCATGCAGATTTAGCAGTTGTAAAACAAGATAACAAAGCTGTACTAATCGTAGAAATGAACCAAGAGGCCAATAACTTATCTTGTTGAGTGAATAAAGATGCATCTGGATTCGAAGTAAGAACACCATCTGAAGACGCTACAAATTTAGGCGAAGCAAGTAACGTGCCTTCCAAAAACCCTTGCAACTCATATCCTTCCGTGATTAAATGAATATGTTACTGCCATTGGACAAAATTACTTTCATCTAATTTTATTGTGTCATGACGAAGGAATGACTGAATCAAACGAGAGTTGAAAAACGAGAGATTAATATGATCAGCCGAAGTAGAATCTGTGGAATTAGCCATGGCTCGGTAGCGGAAGCAAGCACCAAGAACTAGGCAACTGACACCATGTTAGATACTACACTAATTCACTTGAACAGAGAATAAATTGAGGTAGAAAAAATTGAGAGAGATGAATTTACTGAGAAAATTGCTTAGTATCTTTATCTGCTTGAATTAATACACTGTTAATATTTATATACTTGTATGTGAGTAACTGCTCCTAACCAACTACATACTAGACTAATTAACTGAATGATAACAGACTAAAAGTCTCAATCTCTATACTCTATCAATGGGCAATTAACTTTAAAGGTCAACTGTTAAAGTTAACAGTCAAAGGGTCTTTTTGATGCATTTTGGCAGTTCAAGTACCTAATTGAGTAAAAAAAAAGGTAATAGCTTAATTGCATTTTCTAAAAAAGTTTGAAGACTTTTTACATCTTAAGCCTATTTTTTTTAGTGTAATGGTAAGGAAAGTTGTATTCTTAAAAAGAGATCTCATATTCAAACTCTGAAAATAATAATATTTTCTGATACAACCATGAACCGTAAAAGAATTAATCTTGAATAATATTTTGATAAAAAAATACTTTAAAGTTTACCTTTTTTTATTGAAAGGGAGAGCAACAAAGTATTACAGCAGGGATCTTTGAAAAGCAGCACACTCGGCTGCATATACATCAGTAACAGAAAAAGGAGCAAGATCAAAAGATTGTCTCTCTGGTGGAAGCTTCACTGTTAATCTTTCCATGCCATCCGCTACTAAATTCCGACTCCTCGCAACATGCGACACCTTAACCTCCCATTCTCTTTGGATTTTACTTTTCAGTACTAATCAAATTAGTCTTGGAACCTCCTAATTTAACAAGGCAATGATTCAAATATTTAATGTTAGATAACTTTAATGGTGAAATTGAAAAACTTTTAAAGTTAATTACTAAAATAAAAATAAGTTAATACTTGGGTGACCAATGATGTAATTCACCCTAAAGTAATAATATTTTTTTACCAAAAATAGATGACTTAATTGAGGAAATTGATGTTTGACCAATATTATTTTTTTGGGTGGAAAAGTAGAATATAAAATTCTAATTACATAAGTTAGATCAGTCCCTCCAATGAGGAGGTCTCAAACAAGCAGAAATGTTTAGATCCATGCTGGACCAGTTTGACCAAATGATCAGCTTCTTGATTTTTCTCTATAGAAATGTGTTTAATGCACCACTATTTGAAATGCGACAACATCTGAGGAATTCTTCTAACCAAAGCAGAATTGGATATTTCTAGAGACCTCTCCTGAATAGCTATAACCGCCTTAAGGCAATCCGATCGAATTAACACACTATCATATCCCCTATTAGATAAAATAATCAACCAATCCAAAATACCCTACGACTCAGTATAGAAAATAGATCAATCTCCCAAATGTATATTAAAACCAATAATCCATGCTCTGTCTCGATCACGCACTATTCCCCCTGCCGCCGCAAAACCGACTTCTTTCTGGACAGACCCATTTGTACTCAAAATGACTGAATCGTTAGATAAACATGAAGATGAAAACTTACCTCGTATCTCAGTCATTTTGCCCTTAGTAGAAGAGACGAATTGCTTTGCCCAACTGTAAGACACCTTAATAGATTAATTAACACCCCAATAATCACATTGAAAAATGAGAAGATTACGATTCTTCCAAATACGTCATGCGGTGATCCCAAATATACAACGCAGTCTACATCTCCTAAACACCAGTTATGCTAATTTTGCAAGTTTAACATAAGTAGTCATACAAATTTACTGCATAAAACCTAGTATGCCATTCAGTTGGAATTAAATGATCCCAGACATTCCTCATTGCAGAACAATCCCTAATTGCATGAAGTGCATCCTCAAAACCATGACCACAAACCCCACATGTTGAATCATGACCTAGTCTTCGCCTTGCTAGTTCCACCTTGGTAAGCAGACGCTGATTGAAAGCCAACCAAATAAAATACCTTGTAACAGTCCAATTTTCAGTAGTGTCAGAATAGTGATTTGAGATCACTAAATCTGATGAAAACGTTAGAAAAATTTATTAATTAATAATTATAAGTTCAGTGTGATTTTAGAAATATTTTTAAATTAGTGAATTTTGTGATTTAAAAGAAATTATTAGGCAAATTGGGTCAAAAACGAGGTATCGAGACCTCGATACTATAAACTGAGTTGTAAATATTTTTATAAATATTTACGGAGTGTCATTAGGGTAGTATTAAAGTTTCGTTAAGTATTTTAATGTTCCGATGGTTAATTGATTAAAAAGGACTAAATTGCAACAAGGGTAAAAGTTTAATTATAGATTAAAGAAAAGTTAAAAGGACTAAATAGGTAAATATGCCAAGTCCCATAAATGAGGCGGCATATGCATGATAAAATCTGAGATTTTTTTTGAAGTATATTATTATTTATTATATTGTAAATTATATTAATTATATTATATTATTATATTTCAAATAAATAAAATTGTTGACAAATGCATGGTGTATATGATGACATGTGGAAGAATGAAATACATACATATTAGTAATGATTACGTATTTACTTATTATTTAAATAAGAAATATTATATTATTATTTTATTGTTATTATATTAAACTAATTTAATAAAAGAAATAAAAGATAGAAAAAAGAGAAATGGAAACAGAACAGGCAAACGAAAACAGGGGAAGAAAAAGGGAAAGAAAATAAAAAGGGGAAATTGAGATTTTAAAGCTTCAAGTTAATTGGTAAGCTAAATTTAGCCCTTTTCTCTTCATTTTGATGTTTTAGAAGCTTTAAAACAAAGTTTTGTTAAAGTTAAGTGGAGGTTATGGAAGTTCATAGGTTTTTGAACATGATTCATTTTGAACAAGTTGTTAAATTAGGGGTGTAGTTGATAAAATTTCTAGTTAGAATAGATAAAAGAATGATTTGTAAACTAAGTTGTAAGTTTTACATAGTTGGGATTAAGTTACAAAAAGCCTTAAATTAGGGTTTATGTTGAATAAATGATGGAATTGAGGGTTTATTTGAAAGAGTTTCTAGTTAGAGTTGATACAAGGATTAAATTGTGAAGTAAGCTACAAGTTTTAAATTTTAGGGATTAAATTGGGGAAAATTCGAAATTAGTGAAAATGCTGAAAAATTTGTAGATAAAATTTAGTTTAGAAGAAATTTGAATAGAAATAGAGTGTGAATTAAATTAGAAAAGTAGATAAATTTAGTTAGGATTAAATTGGAATCAAAGTATAAATTAGATAGAAATTTTATTATTATTAATTTATGTTGTAATTAATGGTGTAAATTATTATTATTTTCGTAGCTAACAAGGAACTCAAGCATCGGCACACAAAGGAAAGGAGAAGGTTATTGAGGAATAATCGAGTAAATTGTGTTTGTATTACTATAATTCAAATTATTTAATATTAAATGTTAAATTTTAATTAATGTGTTTAGTAAATGAAATGTGAGGTAAGTATTAATATTAGTATTAGTATTAGTATTATCATTATTATTATTATTATTATTATTATTATTATTATGAGTGGGAATTAAATTGAATAGTTGATGTGAATTAATATTTGAATTGTTTGTTTATTGAAAGCGGGAAATGAATTTGAATCGAATTGTGAATGGTATTAAATTGTATGGAAATGTATTGAGTTGTGAAAATGTGTGAAATTGTGGATTAATTATTGATTGAATGGTGGAAAAATGATTGAATTGAAAATGTGAGAAATTGTGATTGAATTGAGATTATATGTGATTTAAATACCCTATTAACTAGTCGGGCTGAGTCGGATATAGTTGGCATGCCATAGGATTGGAAGAGTTCAGGGATACTTCGACCTCGAGTCGATGAGACACTGGGTGTCACTATATTTCTTCGGATAGTTTCGATGAGGTATCTGGTACCAACTTTCTTGGCTTGGCCGATGAGACACTGGGTGTCAACTATTGCTTCGAACTATCCGATGAGGCACTGGGTGCCATATTGGTGTGTTTGGTTGGATCCGTGTATCCACTAAAGTCCGAGTTTTGTTAATAGGGTAATTAATGAAATGATAAACCGAATGAGTTGATCGAACGAGCTCTTGAAATGAAATGAAAAAGTTGAATTGTGAATTGAAATGTGATATGAGATTGAGAAATGAACCTAAGGTTCATGATATGTTCAAATTCAAATTGTGAATATATAATATTGAATGATGGATTGCTATTGTTGAGATATTGAATTTAAATTGTATATACGATTTATGCATTACATGTTTATTATTATTATAATTTGAATTATGGTAATACCACTTGAGTATGAAATACTCAACAGTCAGATTGTTTCGTCTGCAGCAGTCGATAGAAGTCAAAGGTCCCGTTCAAAGATCCGATCAATCCCGACTTCAAATAATTTTGGTGATGTATATTTCTTTTGGTAATGTGGCATGTACATAGGATGTGTATAAAGATTGTTATGTTTTAATATAAATGGTAAAAAAAATGTTAGTATTAAAAGTTTATGAATTATTATGAAAGAAGTTTATCTATTTTGATTTATTTATTATCTTGTTAAATTTTAAATTAAGATTATGTTGATTGAGTTTGATTAGAAGTAATTAGAATAGAAAATGTGAATGTGGAATGAATTGGTTGATTTGGTTATATTTGGAAAAGATATGGTTTTAATTGCAGGGGGTTCTATGTAAAAATAAGCAGAAATGCTGCCGAAATTTTTATAAAATTTATAATAATAATAAAAAGAGAGAGATGAAGTCAATTGGTAAACAAACATATGAATTTATGATTTTATTTCAATATGTTTGTTAGTTATTTAAGAATTTTTGTAAACTGTCTGATATGTCCGGTAATGCCTCATAACCCTGTTCTGGCGATGGTTCGGGGTTAGGGGGTGTTACATACCTAGCCTGTTGGGGTCTTTGGAATTTTCAAGGGATTCGCCAAATCTGTTCTTTCAGATTCCACGACCCTTCCTGAAGCTTCTTATAAGCATTTTTAAGGGAAAAGGAACCTGTCAAGGTACCTCCCCAAATGATCCTGTCAGACCTGACAATGCTTTCATTTTTGTAGGGTAAACTATCTAGTTGCTCACTCAACTTTTTCAATGCTTTCATTTTTGTCACCTCTATTAGAGAAATTTTTTCATTTTAGCCACCCAATTTTGACTTTTTTTTTACTGTGATGGAGGGTAAAAAATAGTAAAAAATGATGACATAACATGCACAACAAACCACCATTAGGGATTTAACGTTTGGCTGACTAAAATAAAAAATTTCTCGAATAACAATGACCAAATTACAAGTAATTTTATTTGGGTGATCGAAATAAAAACATCTAAAAAATTGGGTCAACAACTAGTTACTTTATTCAAAGAAAAATTCAAGTTTCCAATTTTGACTCATTACAAATTATTTACAAATTACAAGTTTCCAATTGGGTCTTAAATTATAAATTATTTACCGTATACTTTTGAAGGAAATTAGAAACTAATTTTGAGTGACGTGAGATGTAAAGAAAATTGGGTTTTTTTATTATTATAAAAATGACTTTAAAATTTTGATTAATTATGAAAATGACCTACTTTTTTTATTATATACGTAAATGACTTGAAATGAACCGTAAAAGTTGGTGGAGCCAAAGAGAATGACACCACCAAAACGCCACGTCAGCCACCTAAATAAAAAATTATTTTTTATGGTGCACAACCTATATAAATATTAAGAAAATGCTATTATTTCTCAATAATTAGGGACTTTAAAGAAATTTATTTTTTGGTAGAGCTATTAAGAATGGCGCCACCATCTTTTTATGTGTCAAAGGATATTTTCTTTTTCTTTTTAATTTTTAAAATTTTAAAAAATATATATTATTTTATTGAATTTTTTATTCATGTATTGACGTATTATGTTGGTGGCGCCATTCGCTTAATCTCCACCAACTTTTACAATTAATTCCGGTTATTTATATATATAATTAGAAAATTAAGTCATTTTCGTAATTAATCAAAATTTTAAATTATTTTATAAAAAAAAAGCCAGAAAAGTCGTAGGAAAAAGATTTGAATGCAGGATGATAGCGGCAACAATGGACAACAAGAACAGAACAAAATCCTAACAGTAATTTTCAAGAAAAAAGGTTTTATAAAAATGGCATTTGCATGATCAATCCCATGACCGAACACTCGTCGACTGTTAAAAATAATTACACGACAACAACATCCCAGTGTCTGAAAGATTTTTAAAGCATTTTCTTGCGTTTATTTCCATGGAAGCTCTGTTTAAAAAGCTTACGTTCTTTGAAAAAATTCAAGGTTCCAAGAAAGGAAGGGGTTGACCCAAAAATGTAAGCCCTTCAAAGTTTTCCATTAAGAAATCCCAATATTTCAAGCTTTGAATTCATCAAACCGCTCGTGGTCTCCAACCACGAGGCTCGAAAACTGTTGAATTTGACCCATATTTTTAATCCCATTTTTATCAGTCAAAGCCCTATGTGGTGTTAGGTACACGATTTCAATGACTTTCCATTGCCTGTTTTTGGTAGGTTTGGTGTATACATATTTTTAAGGCTTAGTGGATTCCATAGCTTTTTTTTTTTGCTTGTATTATATAAGAGAGAGCGAGTTGTCAGATTCTGAAACAACGTTTTGATCGATTCGAAGAGGATTTTCATAGAGAATGTATTCAGTATATATATTCAGGTAGATATATGTACGGCAGTCAATATTCTTTGCCAAAACTTGGTTTGATTTTGCATGTAGCATCCTAGATGAAAAGGGTTTAATCCTTTACATAGAGTCTGTCTGTTTGTATTGAATTCATAACTTGATTCTTCTTATATGAACATTATGATATGGGACAATCTGTAAAGTATCTGATATAATCTTCAGTATATATACGAGTAGATATGCCAAAAAGTTGTTTGCGTTTGCATATAAGGTGCTTGATGAAATGGGTTTAATCCTTTACATGGAATCTGTGTGTTGATATTGAATTCATGTTGCTCTGATTAGAATTTAGTGTCTGAAATGATTTGATTTGATTCTTCTTATATATGAACTTTATGATATAGAATAATTTGTATCCTGTAATATATCGTATATATCTTATGCATTCAGTATATATGCAGGTAGATATGCCAATTGAATTCAGTATATATGAACTTGAAGAAAAGGGTTTAATCTTTTACATAGAGTGAGTGTGTTGGTATATTGAATTCATATTGGTTCTGGTTTTCGATTCGGCTTACAACGTCAGTCTTTGTTCGAATGACAGAAGTGATACCGAGGGTAAATAGTTTGAAGGGAACAGATTCAGAATCCATGACTAACTCGGTTGAATCAGATGAATTTCAAAGAAAAGATTCAAGAACATTGAGAGATGGCACACATGATCATGAAGTGGTACTCGAGAAAACTTTTTCTTTCAAGGATCTAGTTATAGATAAAGGGAAGTTTGGTTTGAATGTATCGAATTCAAATGGACTCTTGCACGAGCCGATTCCCGCGCTTTCTCTACCAGAACCGACAATTTTGTTTTCACCAAGACCAGTTAGTGAGCTCGATGCGGCTGCTGTTAAGCTTCAGAAGGTGTACAAGGGCTACCGGACTCGAAGAAACCTTGCCGATTGTGCAGTGGTAGTTGAGGAGCTATGGTGGAAAGTATTAGACCTTGCAGAGCTCAAGCTAAGTTCTGTGTCGTTCTTCGATGTCGAAAAACCAGAATCCATGGTTTCGCGATGGGCAAGAGCGAAAACAAGAGCAGCAAAGGTATGAATCCTTACAGCTAGCACATTCAAATACTTCTCCATTTAACTATATTAATGGTGTTTTTTCCTTATTAAATTGCAGGTAGGAAAGGGATTGTCCAAAGATGAAAAAGCTCAAAAACTAGCCCTTCAACACTGGCTTGAAGCCGTAAGTAACTTTGAAACATTAACAATTAGCTGCAACTCCATGTCCCAAATCATCGGAGGCTAGTACTCAAGACGGGGACTTTTCCCTCTTTGTAGATTATACACACACATATATATACATGTATACATAATCTTAACTGTATGGCTTTGCCATTACATCATCTTCATTGCAGATTGATCCACGACATAGATATGGACATAACTTAAACCTGTACTATTATGTTTGGTTCTCAAGTGAAAGCACTCAGCCATTCTTCTACTGGTACAAAACAGTAACAAATCAGCCCTTCATCACATCCCTATAAACTCAAAATAAATCATCTCATAACATAGTAAAGACATTGTCTTGTCTTTTGATGTTTTGAAACAGGTTGGATATTGGAGATGGGAAAGAAGTAAATCTCGGCAAATGTCCAAGGAAAAAACTACTGCAGCAATGCATCACATATCTTGGACCAGTATGTTCTAAAGCAAGATTAGCTTGAAAATGTATATGATTCAACAATGGCTGCCTCAATTTAATAAATCATTTTTCAATGACTATATTTGCAGAAAGAAAGGGAAGAATATGAGGTAATAATTGAGAATGGGAGACTTGTTTTTAAGCAAAGTGGGTTACAGGTGGATACAACAGGGGGATTCAAATGGATATTTGTTCTTAGCACAACTAGAGCCTTGTATGTCGGTCGAAAAGAAAAGGGTAAATTTCAACATTCTAGTTTTCTAGCCGGTGGTGCCACCACCGCTGCCGGAAGATTAGTTGCTCGTGATGGAGTTCTTGAGGTACATTTCACTTTCGTCCAGCCTTCACCGCTCGACTTAACCGTATTGGTGTAATTTATGTGCTTAACTCTTTGTCACTTTTTGACATTGCTTTTTAGGCTATATGGCCATACAGTGGTCACTATCATCCCACAGAAGAGCATTTCATGGAATTCATCAACTTCCTTGGGGAAAACCATGTAAATCTCACTAATGTTAAGGTAAAAAAATCTCTATTCAGCTCGACATCGTATATAATGATTTCGGAGATCGAATTCTAACATCTATGACCCTTTTTTGTTTACAGAGATGTGCCACTGATGATGACTATTACGGACAAGCCCCGGCTAATGAACCCAAACCAGAAGAACTAATGGAGGGTGCCGAGTTGGAACCACCAATGTTCAATCCGGGCAACAGATTGTCTTGTAAGTGGACCACAGGGGTCGGACCACGTATCAGTTGTGTCCGGGACTACCCAACTGAGCTCCAGTTCAAAGCCCTGGAACAAGTTAACCTGTCACCAAGGGTGGCTCCTGGTGTGGTGAACCATGGACCAATCCCCTCACCAAGGCCTAGTCCAAAGATCCATCTTTCCCCACGGATTGCAACCATGGGTCTGCCAAGTCCAAGATCCATATCAACATCTAACTAAAAGCCAGTTCAATAGCCGAAAATGTTAATTCATTAGTATTTTTTGTATTCATTGCTCATTTTGTTTTGTATGTAGTCAATCATTATTAAGTCAATCAAATTTTCTATAGCATTACAACGAAAGAATGGTTCCACTGTGGCCTAAATCCTAAAAGGGAGAAGAATACATACAGCACTAGAGACCTTAAGCTTAACCCCAGCTCGTAATGCCTAAAACCCATACAATGAACCTTAAGAGATCTAAGCTGGACTGGAAGTGAAGTTGTCGCATACCATCGTCGAAGAGAATGGCATGCAGCACCTGACCGAAGATCACGCCATATCGGAAACAACACTTGATCTTAAAAAACGAGAAAAAGAAGAAGAAAGAACACTAGTAAATTACAAACAAGTTGAAAGCAAACCCATCATTGGGCTTCAACCCCTGTAAGCACTATGAACTAGGGCATTGTTTTCGATGCTGATGTCTATAATGTTTTTAGTGGATCTCAGTGTAGCATACCTGGCACATCGGAGGCTTGTCTGAAAAGTAGAATGATTTGGGTAAAAATATAGGTTTGAAAAATAAATTTAGTAAAGAAATAAAGCTCGTATTAAAAAACATGTGGGTCTTGTGTAAAACTTTTTCGGCCTGAGCTCAATGAATTTGCAAAAAAAATATTTTTTGTTGTTATTTTCTCACTGTTATACTACAATTTCACTATTATGTTGCTACTATTTTATTGTTATTGCCTGAATATTGTATAACTCTTATTTTGTTGTTAATTTTCCTACTACTATAGAGGTATTTGCTTGTTAAGTTGTATATATTTTAGTATTATTTAAGTATAAAGAGTATTTTAAAATTTTATTTTTAATTTGTTGGGAAACATTTATTTTAATATTTTTTATATTTTTAATGCATTATATTTATTTTAAAAAATAATAATATGAAATTTTTATTACGGATTGGGCTCAGATTTTAGCATTTTTATTCAAGTTGAGCTTAGACAAATTTATGTCTATTTTTCGGATCAAGTTAGATTTGATCCTATCAAATGGCCTAAAATTTTGTCAAGATTCGGCCGAAACCGCCTGGCACACGGATAAATCTAGCATAGCCTCAATAAAAATAAAAATAAAAATAAAAAAGCTTTTCAGATCAATTGCAGAGAAAACACAAAGCAACAAACTCGAGAACGTGAGCCTCTAGTGGTTGGAGAAAAAACGACCTTCCAGGCTCGAGTCGTAAGAGGCTTAGCACAGGCCCCACAATGGAGAAGCCCACGAAAGATGTAAGTCGAAGCCATTATTTTGCTTAAAAATAGGAGATGAATGGGGCAGACGGTGAAGGAAATGAGGAGGTCAAAAGACAAAGGGAATGAGGTCATGCCGACAACGAAAGAAGGCAAGAAAGGTGGCAAAGGAGGGAAAAGGAATGAAAAGACGAGAGAGATGAGGTAAGGAGAGAAGGGAGGGGAAAAGGGTAGTAGCCAGCGATTGGCCATTAGCTTGAAACCTAATACCACTTCTGAAGGCTAAAAAAGGGAAGTACCATTCTCATTAAAGAAACCATGTATGAAATTGTCTTTGCACATGACATGATTAATGTAATTCATCAACCATTGAGTTCCATTATTTGCATTATCGCCTAAAAGAAATTTCATTTAAGTTGATCAAACGTTGTATTCATACTAAAGTTTAGGGTAAACTTTTCATTAGTATCATTCTCGCTTTCAACGTATAAATCAATTTATATATCACCATAATATTATTTGTATTTTGTCTCGATATAAATGCACTTTGATTTTCGCTAGTGTAGTATAGGAGAATCAACTTCAATTTGTTCATAACAAAGTAAGAAACAAATTTATGTATATTACACATGCTCATGGAGAGTCGAAAGTTTCCACATTTTGGCTTATATTCATGATTTTTGAATCGAGTTCAAGAGGTCGAGAGTTACAATACTAACAGTATGTGAAGAAATGAAGGCTAGAATCGAGCTCAAGAGGTCGAGAGCTACGATTTAAAGCCAAACAGAGGCCGAGCAATTTGTTATTAGGTGTCATTTAAAGTAAATTATGTAGAGAATAGATGGCAATTAGACCCTAGCCCATATTATATATTTGTTAAAAGAAGTAACAATAATTAACGGGTGGGTGATCAAAATGTTAGAACTTGATACTATGGGTGACTAATAGTAACTTTTAATCGTTTGATGGAAAAATAATTAATTACATTAGACATCTCTAAACTATGATTCTCATTCTAAGTGGTCTCTAAACTTTAATATATTCTAATTATATCCCTAAACAATCATTATTTTGTCAATTAAATCCTTTCATTACTAAAATTGTTAATTTAACTATTAAATGAGATGCCAAATAAGATTTGGCATGATTTAGAATGAAAATTTTAAATGTTATGTGACAACATTTACTTTTCTTTTTCGGTTTTACCTTATTTTTAGTTTTGACTTTTAAAAGTTATCTAACAACATTTCATTTTAATGAAGCCGCATAAGATATTATGGCTAGTTTAACGGTTAAATTAATGATTTTAACAAAAAAAACCTTATTGATATAACCTCAATAGTTTTAGAATGTAATTAGAATGTTTTCAAGTTTAGGGACTAATTTAGAATGATATAATAATTTGGGGATGCATGGGTAATTAAACAAAAACATAGTTTATTCACCGCATGTGGAATTTGTTATTAGTTTAGGGTAAACTCCTAGTTGGTCACCCAACTTTTAGGGCGCTTTCATTTTGGTCACCTAAAATGAAATCCTTGCAAATTGATCACCCAACTTTTAGGGCGCTACGCCAGTTAACTGGATACGCTACATCATGTTTACACTTTCATTTTAGTTACCCAACTTTTAGGTTACTTTCATTTTAGTCACTTAATTTTTTTTAACCATGATTGGGGTAAAAAAATCAAGGATTAAAGTGAAAAAACGATAAAAACTAAAACAATACACAAAATTGTCAAATTGTACTTGTTTATCCCATTTTCGAAATCCTAATTTTTTTAACATTAAAATTTTAAATTTCAAAACATCAAAATAAATGGAATAAATTGTTGAAGATTTTTATTCTTTGATAATTTCAACTAATTTCTTACTATGACATTAAAATTAATTAATTGTTTGTTATTCGTTTGGGGTAAAAAATGATGAAAATTATGAGTTTTTGTTGGGAATGGAAGATAAAATTAATTAATTGTAAGGATTTTTCATTGCTTTTAGTTTAGCACGCAAAATTCAAGATCATATAATAAAAAAAATTGGGTTTCATAGGTGAACTATTAAAGACAATTGTTTTCATTGATAAATTTTAAAATAATTTCAAAACATTAAATTAAATTAAATAAATTGTTGAAAATTTTGTATGGAGTGATAATGTCAATCGATTTGCTACTATATTTTAGAATCTTAATATTTAAAATTTTATATTTCAAAACCCAAATTTAGAATTTTCAACAGTAGGATAAACAAGTATAATTTGAAAATTTTTTGTGTATTATTTTAATTTCTACCTCTTTTTCACTTTAATCTTTGATTTTTTTATTCCAATCTATACTTAAAAAAGATATTTTTTTTGATGACTAAAATGAAAGCAGCCTAAAAATTAAATGACCAAAATGAAAGCGAAAACATGACGAGGCGCGCACAATTAACCGGAGATTTAACACTCCAAAATGAAAGTCTTCTAAACGTTATGTGACCAACTAGTAGTTTACCTTAATATTTTTACAGCTTAAAAACACATTGAAAATATTTAAACAATGGGGTCAATTTATTAGTACATAAGAAGGGGGGTTAAAAAAAAACCCAAATTAGTGAGGAGAAAATCATGTGAATCAGACATTTCCATTGTCGCATTGATCACTAAAATCCAATCCACGGAGCCCATCGAATTTCCCTATCAATTATCAAGCCACCCTTTTTGGAGATAGAAAATAATACTAATTATCTGTTTTTAGCGTTTCATAGAAACAGAATTATGATATCTTAGCTACTCTTCTTTTTCTTTTTTTTTCCCCTTACGATTAAGCTAGCTTAACCCTAGCTTTTCTGTTAATTTTAATTTGTTTTTTTGGCCTAAAACCAAGATGGGATTCTAGATCTTTTTCTTTTTATTTCCTTTTGATTTGTTTTAATTCTATTACGTGATCGAAAATTATGATGTATATGAATTGTTGGAGCGGTTGATTTGGTGTTCAGTGTCTCAAAATGATTTCCTCGTTTTTTTATTTGTTTTAAATTTGTGGGAGTTTTCTGAATTAGGGTTTCAGGTTATAGTTAGGGCTTCAATTATTTTTCTTCCTTTTTTTACTTCTTTTAAGTTGAATTGATGGAGCCTCGTGTCGGTAATAAGTTTCGACTTGGTCGTAAGATCGGTAGCGGCTCTTTTGGAGAGATCTATTTGGGTTTGTTGCATATTTTTATTTTTTTCCTTTTTTTTTTGGGTATGATTTTGAATATAGGTTGGTAATTTCTTTTCCTTTTGCAGGAACGAACATTCAGACAAACGAAGAGGTTGCCATTAAGCTTGTAAGTAGCCTTGCAAATAAGCTTGCCATTAAACGAAGAGGTTTAATTTTGTATGATTTTCTTGTCTGTAACTTTAGTTTATTGCGTACTGATCTATAAAATGGCAATGTTGTTGATATTCTGGTTAGGTTTTTATTAGAGCTAATGTTCATTTGATTTCTTGCTTTAACAAGATCGTTTATAACTTAGTGCTGTGCTTTAGTCGTAGGATATGCAGAAGCAATTAACTGTAGAAATATATAATTCTTTAGGTAATCAGATTCTAGCAAACGGGCATGGGAAGGAAAATAATTTGATTCTAATTTTTCAAGGTGGTTAAGATGCACCTTGCCTGATAGAATTGTAATGTTCTGGGAAAGCTTGACAACGATGCAGATGTTTGGAGCCCTTGACACATTGGTTTATGTTTATGATACGGTTGGAATTTGAAGAAAGAAAGTAACCAGAAAGGAGAAGGAAGAAGAGAGAAGAGAGCACAAGAGAAATGAGGAAGAGAGAGTGAGAAAACTGATTTCCAATTACATAACTGCCTCCCTTGCCTGATTGGTGGCTAAATAGAGAAATAACGGCTTGAATAGAGCTGTTAACTAAACAGCTTAATACGCACTGTTTCATTAAACGGTTCCTTAGTCCAAAACGCCCTGTTTTGGACAATACTCATTCCCCCCCTCCTCCCACCAAAACGCACCAGATCATTAAAATTAACCAATACACAACGTTTACAATTAAACAAAAGATTAACTGAAATAAACAGAAATTCAAATGAAGTGACCGTTGTTTGACTTTCCCGTTTGTTCCATAGTAGTTACAATTTTTACTTGGTGTTGTTTTTGTTATAGTTTTAGGGTTGCGTTAAATTAATGATAATCATAGTTCGTGGACTCCCTTGGCGATAAAGAGAGAGAAACAGAGAAGAAAACTATTAATCATGATTTAACTTGGTAGGAACATCACAATTATCAAAAGGAGGATTGAATTTGTTCATAAGTAAAAATTTCTTATTTTCTGATTGCTGGCTGGCATAGTAGACAAGAAGAATATACTTTGGGTGGTTATCACCTGAAATAAATAAGGTTAAATGGGATGACTTACTTTGTATGTTGATTACCAATTTACTGTTGTATATGCATTATTCTCATTATATTCTTGAGATTTGATTTGAAGTCTTTTAATTAATCAATGATACTTGATAAGCTTTTTAAGGCGCACTTTCAATTTGACTGACATTATTATTAAACTAATTTTCTGCTTGAATTATTAATTTGATTTGATCAGTTAAAGTTTTGACATTCTGTAAAACAATAGCTTGCTTATGTTAAATTTGATAATAATTTTCTCTTTTGTTGTTGTTGTTTTAACCATATTTAATTCTTTATGGTACATAAGGGAATTAATTACCTTTTCTTTAATGAACAGGAAAATGTGAAGACAAAGCATCCTCAGTTGTTATATGAATCAAAGTTATACAGGATCCTGCAGGGAGGAAGTAATGATACTTCTAGTTTCATTTTTTTTAAGAACATAAAGCTCTTGTTTCAACCTTTGGTTGTTTTTTCAAATTTCATATTTACTTATCCTTTTGTTTCTTATGCCTGCAAATATTGACTTTCCCTATCTTATCTTTTTCTTGTCAGCTGGGATTCCAAATGTTAGATGGTTTGGAGTTGAGGGAGACTATAATGTTATGGTTATGGATTTACTTGGACCTAGTCTTGAAGATCTATTTAATTTCTGCAGTAGGAAACTCTCATTGAAGTCAGTTCTCATGCTTGCTGATCAAATGGTAGCTTTTTAGAATTCCATAGATTGGTTACTTCAGTTCCTCTTCCTTTACTTTCTTTTCACTTAATTCTATTTTTTTTTCTCAGATCAATCGTGTCGAATTTGTTCATTCAAAATCATTTCTACATCGGGATATCAAGCCAGACAATTTTATTATGGGCTTGGGAAGGCGTGCAAATCAGGTTTCTGCTTTCTGCTCAAAATATTATTATGTTATATGTGTTCTTTTTCTTCCTTCTTTTATATGTTGCAGGAAAATCTAACGTGCCATTGCTTTTCATTTTCACATAGGTCTATATGATCGACTTTGGTCTTGCTAAGAAATATAGAGACAGTTCACATCAACACATTCCTTACAGGTGAGAGAGCTTCGCATAATGTGATGTATTGTATTATACGTGCAGGTTAAAAATCCTGGTTTGTTCCCAATCCCCCCCCCCCTTTTTAAAAATGAAAAGAAAAAACTAATACTGTTAGTGTAATCTGAGCTGAATCTACTTTGAGATTCCCATGATTTTTCATCATTGACTGGTTATTATAGTGAAGGTGCATCCTCATTTAGAAGATGTGATTTTGATGGATTCCATATTTCTTTTGTGATTTTGATAAATGGCATGTGCAACTTACTATAATGTTTTGACATGAAAATATTGATAGAGAAATGATATTAAACTCAATTAAGGGAGAGTTTTTGCTGATAAATTTAAATTTATCAAGCTTTTATCTGAGGCATTTACCTGATTTACTTTTCAATTTTGGTCCATATTCTGTCTCAAAATTAGTTGATACATGTCCTGTTCTCTGGTCTGTTTTGTCTTCTGAGTTATGAAATTTCCCCGGCTTGGTTAAAACATTTTAACTTATGGCTATAATCTTTTAGTATGGCTTGTATTGGAGTTTCCAAAATAAAGAATTTTGATGAATTGTCATGAGGGTAATTGTTATTACCTGTGGTGGCAATGTTGATGCATCATACATACATATATATATTTTACTTGGTCACGTCTATTTCAGGGAGAATAAGAGTCTATCTTTCAATTTTCATTTTACTGATTTATTTCTTCATAGTTTGTGGTGCACGTGTGAAACCATATATATATTACTTGGTCATGTCCATTTCAGGGAGAATAAGAATCTGACTGGAACTGCAAGATATGCAAGCATGAACACACACTTGGGCATCGGTATGTGTGGTCAAATTTTATTGTGATGTATTTTCTTTAATGTCTGGATCTTTCAAGCCTTCTCAGTTTTGATTATCTGTCCTATTCCATATAGAGCAAAGCCGTAGGGATGATTTGGAGTCTCTTGGATACGTGCTTATGTACTTCCTAAGAGGAAGGTGAATTCTTGTTACCTATATTACTTTCCTTTTTGTCTTGTGTGTATTTCATAATAGTTATCATTTTTGGTGTCTCCTCTTTTAACAGTCTTCCTTGGCAAGGTCTGAAAGCTGGAACAAAGAAACAGAAGTATGAGAAAATTAGTGAGAAGAAGGTTTCTACTTCAATTGAGGTAAGGATGTCTGTAAATCTTGCAGTTGCATTAGGTTTCTGTACAGGGAATGAGATATTCGAAAGATGTTCATGTGTCTTGGAGCTTCTGATTTTGTGTTAAAAAAAATTACGACTAAAGATAGATGCGCTTTTCAGGCCTTATGTCGAGGTTATCCAACAGAATTTGCATCATACTTCCATTATTGCCGTTCACTAAGATTTGATGATAAGCCAGACTATTCTTATCTCAAAAGAATCTTTCGTGATCTCTTTATTCGTGAAGGTTTGAATTTGCGTTTTTAACAATCCATACTGTCAACTTGTATTATTTCCATGGATCACAGTAGTGTCACATCTCTTCTTTGTTCTTCATGATCCTTACTAAACAGGCTTCCAGTTCGATTATGTCTTTGATTGGACCATTTTGAAGTATCAGCAATCACAGCTGACCACTCCGCCAGCTCGAGCCCTTGTGAGTACTTAGTAGGATGTTTTGCTCCTGTTATTAAACTGTATGGAATGTATCTTTTCTAATGCTTGTCTCTGGTAGGGCCCCGGTGCTGGAACAAGTGCTGCCATGCCCCCTGCTTTTGCCAATGCTGACCGACAAGCAGGTAACTGTTGTTCCTTTCATACAATTGAGTATTTTAAATAGCAGTGCTTACGATGTTTTGAATTTTATAACCTTAGTGTTTGTTTCTGACACCCTTCCGTATTCCAATTTTTAAAAACTTTATTTGATATTTAATACAAAAATGCATTTAGTGTGCAAGTATAAGACTTGTCTTGAACCATTTCTTTTAAGTTGAAATGTCAAGTTATGTTTTTAGTTATATCATTTGTATCTCTTGGCTGCAGCCGGTGATAACCTGCGAGCAGCTGGTTTGTCATCTATGAATTCATCTCGGCGGAAAACTTCAGGACCCTTGAATTCCGGAAGTCACGCAAAGCAGAAAGGTCCAGTTGCAAATGATCCTGCAATTACTAAAGACACTATGGTATTTTTATTTTATGATTATATGCACTTGTATTAGTAGTGTAGATTCTAGTTACTGTCTGTCTTGCTTTTCATTTAGGATGTATCTGCAGATACATGGGATGATCAAATATTAATCTAAAAGCTTATATATATGTAGGCATTTATATATGTATATTATATTTCATTCTTATCTTTTGCTGCTAATTTGAATTTTACTGGCAACAAGTATATGGGGCAATCCGGTGGATCCTCTTCAAGGCACATTGCTGGTAGCCGTGAAGCTTTTGCTGGTAGCGAGGCCGACCCCCAACGTTCTCGTACAACCGATGCTAGCCATGGAGGTTTGCACAGAAACTCAAGCCGACAAAGCCCTGTTGAATCTTCTGAACCTAAGCGGGCCTCGTCCATGAGAAACACCTCTCATGCCAAGAACTACGAAGCTGCCCTCAAAGGTATGGAGGGCCTGCAGTTTGAAAGCGACGAGAGAATCCATTATTAAACTGTTTTTGAACCCGGAAACGGAGTAGGTATCCTTGGGGGAGTTGAGTTTTCAAGAAACTTGTGACTTGGATCTCCTGATTTGGTTGGACATGGTGGCACCCAAAGCATTAAAATTTCTCCATTGATGAAAAAAAAGGGCCTGTGAAGAAGGGTAGAAGAGTTGTATGGCTTATTTTCCAAACTCGCTGTTTTCTTTTTCATCTTTTATAAGATTATGGTTTTCCCGGTCATCTGGTACACTTTTCTTGACGTTTTGAAACTTTTTATGGCATTGTAAATTGCTTTACTTACTGTATTCGTGTCACTTTGTTCATACTTTCCTTTTTTCTTTTTCATTTTTAGGAAATTTATATTCTTTTGTTTCACTTTCCCTTAAACAGTGTGAGCTATTTTATAGTATCTATTTTTAACTAATAAATTGTTGAGCTTAAGCTCCAACTTCTAGGATTCTAGCCCTTTTGTTTTTGAATTTTATATTATTTTATGTGAATTAAATATCTTAGTGCGTGTCAATTTTTAAATGTTTAAAATTTAATTAAAATATAAAATTACTAAATATTAAAAAGCATTTTAAGAAAATTTAAAATTCTAGATGAATTTAAATATATTTGGGTTAATTATTTATAAATAAGAGTGAATTTAAGAAAAATTTGAGATTTATTTTAGATGAACTTTTGTTACTTTGCCGTTAAGATTTGTCATCTTCTAAATAACAGTTCAACTGATAGTTAAAATAGGTTTTAAATATCAACGTGGATGTTTAATTAAGATGATAAAAGTTATCTTTTTTTTATGAAAATAAAATATAAAATTTTGTCAAGTTGAGTTTTTCTTTTGTTAAGAAGAGAAGAAAAGAATAAAACGATAAAGAAAATAAAAAGATCCAAATCATTCTCATTTTCTTGTACTCTCACAACAATTGAAAATAAATACACCCATAATCCCTAAACGTAACCTTAATTCAACCTCTAAACTCTACATACTCAATGCAATACAAGAAACACAACTATTACAACAATCTAAATCATTCTCTCCTTCCTTTTCGCCCTCTCCAAGTTTCTCACTTTCCTTCCTTAACAGTCCAACAAGCGCCACCTTTGCATGAGGTCATATAGGTGGATCAAATCAGTAGAAAAACGGCAACAATGCCTTCTTCCATTCCTAGAAAAATTTCCTACCTGGATTTTCATTCGATCATGAAGTTCTCAATATAGCTGGGCAACCACAATAGCAAGCAGTTATAGAGGTTGGTGTGTCCATTTTTTCTTCTTTTTCATTTTACTCTTCTCTTATCCGATAGTAAAAACAAAAAAAAAAACCCCTCAATTGGGTAAAATTTTATATTCTATTTTAATAAAAAATTAACTTTTCTCATCCCAATTAGACATCCGCGTTGACATTTAAAACTCATTTTAATTGCCACGTCGGACTGCCGTTTGGGAGGTAACAGATATTAACGGCAGAGTAATCATTTCGTA
Organism: Gossypium raimondii; assembly: GCF_025698545.1. Classification (NCBI taxonomy): domain Eukaryota; kingdom Viridiplantae; phylum Streptophyta; class Magnoliopsida; order Malvales; family Malvaceae; genus Gossypium; species Gossypium raimondii. The sequence goes on along the minus strand of NC_068577.1, from coordinate 55,058,781 downwards.
ACAAAACGATAACGTAAGTAACTAAAATGTAACATTTCAAACATAAGTGAGTAAAATGTAACATGAGACAAATAAAAGTGACTATTTTAGTAATTTATCTAAATCTATTTTCAAGGAGAATATATATTTCACCGAGACATGATGAGGCAAAATAATGATTACTGTATCTATTATATTATATTTTTTTCTCGTATTTATATCGTTTTAATTTATTTCTTAACCACACCTGGAGCCCAAGATTCCTTTGGGCCGATTTGGGCTCACACCGGAGCTTTAAAAGAGAAAAGAGAAAGCCGTCATTTTGTTTGGATAACAAGAAAACAAATATACTGTTTTATTTCACTGTCACCATTTCACTAAAGACCAAAGTGAGTTTCGCTGTTTCGGCATCTTCAATGCCGCTCTCTTGAATAAAACCCTAGAAATCGTCTCCCTTTTACCTTAAATAAAACAACTCAACACAAATAAAGAGTCCATCGCTTCGGCTTCGAAGATCATCCCCCAAAATCTGTCTTAATAAATTAGTCAACATTCAGCAGAGTCCTGAATCTGCTAATCTCAGTAAGTTACTCTATTTCTACTAATATTTTCAGCTCAATCATGCAGATCCATTAGCTCATTAATCATCTAGTGGAAAAGAAAACGATGTCATTTTGATTTATTTGATAGGAGCTAAAATAAAATTTAGAGATTGTTATATTCTTGTTTTGATTTTTGAAGTGGATATAATATAATATGATTTCGATTGATTCAGGTTTATTTTGAGAAAATAGCTGAAATTAATTGATTGCTTGAAATGACTGATAGTAATCCACCACCCGGATCACCGAAAGAAAACCCGGATCCGAATCCTGAGGCAAACCCATTTTCCAATGATGATAGCTCATTAGAATCCATAGTTCGAAGGTTTCAGGATTCAATGTCCTCAGTAAAGAGACATAAGTTTTGGGAAACTCAGCCTGTTGGTCAATTTAAGGATGTGGGGGACACTAGTTTACCCGACGGATCTATCGAGCTGCCAACCCCTTTGTCCGAAGTCAAACAGGAACCTTATAACCTCCCGAGTCCGTATGAATGGACCACATGCGATATGGACTCGGAGGAGACTTGTACCGAGGTTTACATTCTTTTGAAGAACAACTATGTTGAGGATGATGAGAATTTGTTTAGGTTCAATTATTCCAAGGAGTTTCTTAGGTGGGCTTTACGTCCTCCTGGCTATTACAAGAGCTGGCACATTGGTGTCCGAGCTAAGGCTTCGAAGAAGCTTGTTGCTTTCATTACTGGTGTCCCTGCTAGGATAAGGGTGCGTAATGAGATTGTGAAGATGGCTGAGATCAATTTCTTATGTGTTCATAAGAAGCTGAGATCGAAGAGACTTGCACCGGTGATGATTAAGGAGGTTACTAGGAGAGTTCATTTGGAGAATATTTGGCAGGCAGCTTATACTGCTGGAGTTGTTCTTCCGACACCGATTACTACTTGCCAGTACTGGCATAGGTCATTGAACCCCAAGAAGCTGATTGAAGTTGGCTTTTCGAGGCTCGGGGCTCGGATGACTATGAGTCGAACTATTAAACTTTATAAGTTGCCTGATTCTCCTGTCACCCCTGGATTCAGAAAAATGGAGCTTCGTGATGTCTCGGCTGTAACTAGGTTGCTCAGAAACTACTTGAGTCAGTTCGTTGTTTCTCCAGATTTTGATGAGAATGATGTGCAACACTGGCTTCTTCCTACGGAAGATGTCGTGGACAGTTACTTAGTAGAGAGCCCAGAGACACATGACATAACTGACTTCTGCAGTTTCTACACACTTCCATCATCAATACTCGGCAACCAAAACTATTCGATTTTGAAAGCTGCCTACTCTTACTATAATGTCTCCACAAAGACTCCTCTGCTTCAGTTGATGAATGATGCACTTATCGTTGCTAAGCGAAAGGATTTTGACGTTTTCAACGCGCTGGATGTCATGCACAATGAATCTTTCCTCAAAGAACTAAAATTCGGACCAGGTGATGGGCAACTTCACTACTACTTGTATAATTATCGGATACGAAATGCTTTGAGACCATCGGAGCTCGGTCTTGTACTCCTATAGGTACGAATGTTTCAGCTTTTGATGCTGAGATTTTAATTGCTTAGTCAAAATACAATGTTACTGTTGACAATGCATATTGTTCTATGGACTCCATTAATGTTTAAGATTTTTCTTGTGGTTTACTTCGGTATGGATGTAGCTCTCTCGGTTTTTCATTGTTTAGAACACGACACATGATAATAACACAAACATGATACGGTTACATGAGCATATCAAAAGTTGTATGAATTTCTCTGGAAATCTAGGCTTTGATTGCTAGAGAATCTTAGGCCTTGTGTGAAATTCTAGTGCATTTGCATCGGGCTCTCGTGTAAAGATCGCTGGTCTCCCCGATTGACTGTGTAGGGAATACCTGCAATATGGAACAGTGTTGCAATAAGATAACATGCAAATAAACATACATTGAGATATTGCTTGGCAAAGATGCCCATGGAAATAGGGAGAAAAATAAGGAATTTACCAGCTCTTTCAAGGATTGCTTGCAGCTCAGATAGTTCCGGATTGCGATATGAGCATGATGGTCTTGGCCTCCTTGTTGCGGCCTTGGCCTCAGCCTCAGCCTCCATTGATTTGGAAGTTCTATCAAATGAATGGTCTCGGAACCCACACACAACCAAACATGAGTGGCTTTTGAACCGATTAGATGCGGAATCGGTATGGATGGGTTAAATTTAATTTTTAAATTAAAAAAAAACTTTTTAATTGGACCAACGATGAATCGATGACTTAATTGGTTCAATTTAAAAAACATTAAACCTTATTTCATTTATTTCAAGTGAATGAATTATAATAGTTTTAAAATATTTTTAATTATTTCGTTTAATTTTAATTATAGAAGTATGAAAAGATTTTAAACGTTAAAATAGGCTGTTGACTCACTTGATATAAACTAGACTTAGGACTTGTTGTAATTAGTGTAAAAATAGCAAGAGTCACAACATGATGTTATAAGCTAAAAGTATAATGGAGGTTTACATTTTGTCTCTTCTATTAAAAATAATAAATTAATACCTATACATTAGATTAAAGAGTAAATTGGTCTTTTTTATTAAAAATCTCATCCGTTTGTAAAGTTAAAAATTGACATGGTTGATGGAATAACTAAATAGTGACATGTGACGTGCAACATGTACCTTTTACTGACATATAGCTATAGGGATCAATTTTTAACAATAGAAATAGATTAAAACTTTCAACAGAAAGACCAATTTATCATTTTTGTAATGGAGAAGATAAAATGTGATTGAGCTTTAAACATATAGGCTTTCATAACATTTTTAATCATGTTATGAAAATGTCATGTGCCGAAATTTTAATTCTATTATACATAACTTTAAGCTTTCACGTAGAGCTTGATTTAAGGATGGTAACTGATAGATCAATTTCGGATATTTATTGATATTTAATTTTATTTTCTTAAATTTGGGTACGAGAGATTCAAATAATATTAGAACTATTATGTGCAACATATTTGGGAAGCATGCAAATATAAACTCTCATATAATTACTATTTGAATTTGCTTTCTATTTTATATGTCTATTATTTAAATTTGTTTTACTTTTTATTAATAATGGATAATGAATTATATCTGAATTTATTATCCATTTTATTTTAATATTTTTAGAATTTACGAATTTGAATGTTGGATGAATATATTTATCAATTTTTATTTGGAATAATAATATTAAATTTTGATAAATTTCACAACAATTGCAAATATTTAACTTATTGCAAAATAATAATAAAAATAAATTGTACTGATTTATATTTTGGTTACTCAATTTTAAAAGTTATAAAATGATCATTGAATTATTCAAAAGTTTTCATTTAAGTTATAAAGCGTTGTTGTATAGCTTTTTCTGTTTGCATTATTTGTACCAATTGAAAGCTCTCATCCCCTTTCTTTTATACAATTTTAATTTTTTTCTTTCATAAAACATATTTGAATGTTAGAAATTTAAAAACCAAAATCTAAACAACTTTATTTTTCAATATTTGACATTGACCATCAGATAAATTTGGATTTAAAATATGTTTTTCTACTAGTCGATGGGTACAAGTCATCGTGCTAATTATCGAATCGTCGCTTAAAACTCGCTAGCCAGGCTTTTAAAAAAAACTTATCATTCCAGTGACTTAAATAGAAATTTTTAAATAATTCAATGACCATATTTATAGCATTTTAAAGTTAAGTGATCAAAATATAAACATACCGATAATTTAGTGATAATAGGTCTAGATTATCCAATTAAAAAAATAAAACAAATACTAAAAGGGGAGGAAGGAATTAAAAAGAAAAGGAAGTAAACTCAAATACGTAATATTTTTTTTAACAATCTCATTATAATTTCTGATCATATCTGATTATTTTGACATATAAAGAGAATAATATTTATAAAACTCGAGTTTAAACTCAAATAACTGTAGCTGAAAACCGTTAACAAAAAAGGGCAATCCACGTAAAGAAGAAAAGTCAAAGTCACAATCAATGTGACACTCTCCCGCGTTTCACACCATCGTTCCCCACGCGCTTCCTTAGCGCCACCCTTATCCCTAACCGCGTAAAGCCATCGATACGTATATAAACAAAAACGAAACCTCCCACCGTTCCCACCTTCATATTTATATATATTTTCAACTCATCTTTGCTTTCACATTTCGTCAATCAAGCCATTTATTATAATATTTTTGTTTGAATGGAAATGGGTTCTTTCACATTCCTTTCTCAACAAGAATTTTCTTATAATAATAGCAGCTTCGATTTCTCTGAGGAAATGGAAAATGGGTTCAATGGGAACAACAAAAAAATGAGTAGAAAAGTTAGTGATGACTCTTTGGTCAATGAAGAAAACAATGGGTTTAAAGACTTATTGAGTTTGTTATTAGACGAGGGAGCAAAGCAAGAGCAAGAACAGCATCAATGGCTGACTGGCTTTGAAACTTTCTTTGAAGCTGAAGCAAAGATTGAAGAAATTAATGGTTTTGAAATGGAAGAAGAGTTGGGTAATTCCAGAAAGAAGCGAGCTCGTAAATCAGGTTCGATCGCCGGTACTTCTTCGACGGTTTCAGCTACTTCCGATAACGCCGGCGGTGGTTCGGGACATCAACGGAGGTTATGGGTGAAATCACGATCTAAAGATTGGTGGGAGAAGTGTAATCATCCGGATTTTCCCGATGAGAAATTCAAACGTGCGTTCCGAATGAGTAAACACACGTTCGATATGGTTTGCGAGGAGCTTGAACCGGCGGTGATGAAAAAAAACACCATGCTCCGTGACGCTATCCCGGTTCGTCAACGCGTTGCGGTTTGTATTTGGCGGTTGGCCACCGGTGAACCGCTTCGAATGGTGTCGAAACAGTTCGGGTTAGGGATCTCAACCTGCCATAAGCTTGTTCTGGAGGTTTGTGCCGCCATTAAAACGGTTCTAATGCCGAAATACATTCAATGGCCCGATGAAAACAAAATAAAACAACTCAAACACGAATTCGAGTCCATCGCCGGAATCCCAAACGTATGCGGTTCAATGTACACAACCCATATTCCGATCATCTCTCCGAAGACCAACGTCGCCGCCTATTTCAACAAGAAACACACCGAAAGATCCCAAAAAACATCGTATTCAATCACTCTCCAAGGCATCATCGATTCAACCGGCGTTTTCACGGACGTTTGCATCGGTTGGCCAGGTTCAATGTCCGATGAACAAGTCCTTTCCAATTCAGCGTTTCATCAAAGAGCCACGATGGGACAATTGAAAGATCTTTGGGTAGTTGGTGGCAAAATGTATCCATTAATGGATTGGGTTTTAGTTCCTTACACACATCAAAATCTAACTTGGGCTCAACACGCTTTCAATGAAAAGATTTATGAGATTGAAAAACTGGGAAAAGAAGCGTTTGGAAGATTGAAAGGGAGATGGGCGATTTTGCAGAAGAGAATGGATATTAAACTTCAAGAATTACCGGCGGTGCTCGGAGCTTGTTGCGTTTTGCATAATATTTGTGAGATGAGGCAGGAAGAAATGGAGGGGGAGTTGAAATTTGAGGTATTTGATGATGAAGTAATAGCTGAGAATAATTTGAGATCCATGGCTACTGCACAAGCTAGGGATAGTATTGCTCATAATTTGTTGCACCATGGTGTTGGTGGTGCTCCTGGTTTTTTATTATAGTATTATTACTGATTTTTTTTTGGGTAAGAAAATAGTGTATTATTCATTTAGATATTTTTTTGATCAATTCTTTTTTGCTATTGCAATAAAAGATCATTTTTAGATTTATTTATTTATTTATTATAATTAGTTTCACATCAGTTCATTAATATTAAATAAAATATATATTATTAAAAATTTATAAACATATTCAAACTGTTTTATCATTTTTTTATCTCCGCTATTCGAATGATTTAATAAAAATTGATTCAATCTTAATAAGATATATCGATCAATTTTAGTTAAATCGATTTAATTGATTAATCCAATTTGAACCCAATAATACATGTGGTATCTAAGTGGGAGGGACTGGTAGAACAAATGGGCTTCGAGTGCATTAAGGTTAAATTTTGTTTATTAGTCATTGTACTAAGTGTAAGGTACATATTTGAGTTATGTATTTTAATTTATATTTTTCAAGTTTTGAAAGTTTAGTCTTAACGAAATGGTATTCGTTAAATTAAGTTATGCTATTTTTAAAATTTTAATGGTAAACATGATTATATATGTTATATTAACTTGTTGTTTTCACGTAATACTCACAAAAAATCATGTTATTTTAGTTAATGGATTTAATGACTACCGTTTTAAGTTAGGACTGAAACTTCAAATTTGAAAAGTATAGGGATTAAAATAATCAAATTACAACTTATGCATATTGCAATACTTATAGCAAAGTTTGATATAACAAAATTAATTCGTTGAACTTGAATATTTAGAGAAAGAAGGGCTAAAGGTGTAAAAGGTAGAAAACAAATTAAATGTTAAAATATGTTCCAAGTCCCTATACCCTTCATATATTTGAAATTTAGTTCTCTAATTTATTTTTAGTAGATTAGTCTGTCTACTTTTGGGATTTAAAAATATAAGTTTTGTCGAAACCATTTTTTTGAAAACAAAAATTTTAGTTATCGACTTTAAAAAACATAAATTGGAGTCGCCACCGATCATTTATTGAGGTGTGATCGGCCCACCTTAAAAATTATTCTGGTCTACGAAATTTGAGAAAACGAGTTCGGGAGTCAGTTACATACGAAGAAGGGTTAGCACCCTCGTAACGCCCAAAAATCGGTACCAAATTGATTATTTAATGTCTTAGCCCAAAAAAGCCCAAAAGAAGAGACCCTTCATCACCCTTTTTAACCCGATTCTGGCGACGAAAGGGGGCTTCCGGCGCCGAGGCCGCGGGATCCTTTAGGTGAGTCCCTCTTCCTTTTTTATTCTATTATTTAGTATGTAAAAGAAAAAATGAAAATAAAATAGAAAAAAAATGAAAAAAGATTCAACACAAGAAAATAAAATCCTCTCAAATATGCTCTGTTTTTGTTTTTTTATTGAATGTTCGTAAAAAAAAGGGGCAAAACAAGGCTGAGATCCAGGCTTTTATAGCCAATTACAATACATTTTTTTTATTTTTTCTACTATTTTTGCCCTGTTTTTGCTTCTGCTTTTCTACTATTTGTGTTGTTGTTGCGTGTTTCATTTTATTTTGCAGGTGGAGCAGTGGTTAAGGCAGATGGCGACAGGACAAGGCGAATGGCGGTGGCAGGTGGTGGCAGAGTACGGCGCACATGGGAGCAACAAGGGATGGCTAGGGTTTGCTATGAATTTTTAGTTTGTGGGCTGTTGCTGTTGGGCTTAGGGTTTTTTTATTTTTACCATTGGGCCTAATTTGGGTAATGGGTTTGATTGTTAATTGATTTGGGTTGTAGTGTTTGGGTTTTGTAATTGGGCTAAATGGACTATTTTTATTTTTTGTATGGTTTGGTTCATTTGTTGCGGGCCCGGGCAAATTTGGGCTTCTACAGCTGCCCCTCTTTGTTCGTTGTCATGTAACGAGAACAGAACAAAGACTAAGAAAGACCAAATTTGCCCGGTCTTGCCGAGTCTTGACTTCTCTTGACGCTTCTCTTCAAGTAGCTTTATCCCAGTCCACTGTGTCTTGTTGCTTCAATCCACTCCACTGCACTTCAAAAAGATCTGACTTGTAGCTTCAATCTCCTTCGCAGCAACTTCAGAGGGACGATGTTTGTGGTTCTAGTCTGCTCCACTGCAATGTCAGGGAGATGTATGTATGTATGTATGTATGTATGTATGTATGTATGTATGTATGTATACGAAATTTATAAAATATAAAATATAAAAAAAATATAAGTAGGTATGTAATAGTATCGTATAAAAATATTATTGATTTTAAAAATGTAGAAGTATATATAAGTAAAATTTTTAAACAATGTATTTATAAAATAAAATCATTTAAAATATATAGACAATATTGAATTAGTATAAAAAACATAAACTAATATATTATGAAATTAGACATGATATATAATAAAAGAATTAAAATAATAATCCATAGTAAGATAAAATAATATGTAAAAAGGGTAAATAAATATACGAACTAATACAATAATAATCATAATAATAATAATAATAATAATAATAATAATAATAATAATAATAATAATAATAATAATAATAATAATAATAATAATAATAATAATCTAAGTTTTGATAGTACATAAAAAGAAAAATAACAATAAATAACAATAATAAGAGCGAAAACAATAATAATAAGACAAGCCAAATAATTAAGAAAAGAAAAACAAAGAGAACAAAGAAATTGAATAAATAAATAGCTAAACTGATTTAGGGACTTAATCGTGATTTAAATCAAAGTTAAATGACAAATTAAAATAAAGTAAACAAATAAAAGACCAAAATGAAAGACGCGACAACTAACGAGGACCAAATGAGAATAAAACCCAAATTCAGACACGTGTCCATCGTTTCAGCGCATCAGTGAGCCAGGGACGAGATAAAAAAACAAACAAAATTTCGGGGCTAAATTGAAAGGAAACAAAAATAAACAAAAATGAGTAGATTTAAAAGAAAATAAACGTGAAAGGACCAGAGTCTCAAATAGACCCCTGGTCCAAAAACATGCGGATCTTGGAGTACCAATGGGTCGGATCTCGGGTCGCTTCAAAACGACGCTTTTTTGGGGCGTTTGGGGCTTGGGTGAAACGACGTCATTTCACCGCTACTATTTAAGTTAAATTTTTTTAAAAAAATTTCATTTCTGCCTCATTCAAGGAAAAAAACTCTTCCCCTCTCTTTTTTTTTTTCTGTGAAGCACACCCTTGCTCTGGCCATGGATCCGGCCATCGTCCACCACACCGGCAGCCGATTGCTGGTGCCGGGGCCGTTGTGTACGGCGGTCGGTGAAACCAAAAAGCACCTTTTTTAAGCGCCTTTTCACGAGGAGTTCCGTTTTGGGGCTAGAAACGTTGAAATCTCGACAAATTGGTACGAAAGTGAGAAAAACCTTTCGGTTCTTTCTCTTTACCGCCACCAAAATAGGTAAAACATCCCCTCTTCGTATTTTTTATATTTTTGTTAAAAATATATGTAAAACATCAAAAATAAATAAATAAATAGAACGAAGAAAATGTAACAAATAGAATACCTTTCAAAAAATTTCTTTCTCTGTTTTTTTAAATTTTTCATCCCCCTTTAAAGATTTTTTGATGGCTTTTTATAGCCAAATAACAGGAAAATAACATTAAAAAAAATATTCTACTTTCCTATTATTTGCTATCATTGTTGCTGATATTTCGTTTTTTGCTGCTTGTTTCTTTTTTTGTGTTGTTTGCAAGTCAATTAGTGAAGACTCCGGCGGTAGCGGCGCAGGTGTGCGTGAGGAGTGCGAGGCGACCATGCAGCGCGCCCTAGGGTTCCTTCTTTTCTGCTCACAAAACTTTGTTGGACTAGGGTTAAGTTTAATTTGGGCTAGGGCTTTGGGCTTACTGATGTAATTTATTAATTGGGTTTGTAAAAGAACTAGACTTTTATTTTGGGTTATTTGTTTATTATGGGCCGGGTAAAAAATTGGGCATTACAGATACCTTCATCAAAACTTGAATTTTTGGAGTTCCAAAATGCTATTTTGGTATCGATTTTGTGGAGTGGCATAGATACCTTTTGTTTAAGTATCGATACTTTGCCCCTGTTTTGAGTAAAAACAAATTTTAAATCATTTCCAAACGCAAACAAACATCCATTAATAACCCCAGATGTTTATTTTAATAATTTTGGGGTTAAATAAGTTAATACATTATGTATGAATGATTGAATTATACAACGTCTAGCCAAAACCGCTTTGACACCAAATGTAATAGTCTTATACCGGACCCATACAGTAGGTCCGGGTATAGGGTTGTTACACTAAACATGAGATTAATATACTTTATGTTTGCCTAAGCTCAGCCCAACTCAAAATATGAACCTAAAATTTTGCTCAAACCTACCCATATTTGCAAAAGACTAACCCAAGCTCATTTTAGGCCTGCCCATATTATTTTTAATTTTTTTAAATATATATTTATATTATTTTAATTTAATATTAAATAATTCTATTTTTTATTTATTGAAATATTTATATAGTCATCTTAATATTATTTTAATATTTACATTAGAGTAGTGTTATATATTTAATATACGTTTATTTTTTTAGTGTAATTACTAATACTTTTATTAAAATAAAAAGAAACCCACCCAATCAATAACTGATGGCAGATAAACTGAGAAAACAACCTAGAAAAAGGCAAAAACAATGGATAGTTTCCAAAGAAAACCAACTATCAACAAAAGTTATTCTTTGGAGAAAAAGAAGAGGCCTTAAAGTACTAAGAATAACAAGCAGCAAAAGACCGTTCAATCCCACCAAAAGACGGCTACCGGAGTAACGTTCGCGTGAGGACCACCTAATCAAGTTTATTTTTTTAATATGTTATAAATTATATAAATTATAAATATAATATAATATAATATATTATAAACTTAAAAATGAATCTAGTCAGGCCGGGCCAAGTTCAGGTCTTAAATGTTTAAATTCGAGCTCGATCCATATTTTTAAACGAGCTTAATTTTTTTTGCTCAAGCTTATTTTTCGGGATTAATACTTCTACCCAAATCCTCTCAAATTTCGAGCAGATTTTTAAACTTGAACGGATAACTCGACCCATAAATAAATCTATTATATAATCCGTATTCATATAATAAAAGCATACGAAGGGCTTTAAACTTAAAATATGCATCAATAATAAGTAGCCAAATTTCTCTTTAATAACATAATAATAACATTCAACACATATCATTATAATTGATAAAGAACATCATCATGTTCATTGCTACACAAACATATATATAATATAGTCTTTGCAAAGCACATGCAAAAACTACATCACCATCATAAGCCCCGAAACCTTTATTCTATAATAATGTCTTTTGGGACGAAACTTAAACATATATAAAAAAAAACATATTAGATGATTAAAAGTGAAAAAGAAAAAGAAATTAAGCTTATAAATTAGCTAATCAAATTAATTGCCCGTAACCCTTATTGTAAGCATAGTTGATAAGGGCGTTAAGCTCGGTTTCATCCTTGACGTTAATGTTATAGGTTTTGCCGACGACACGGAGGGCTTCTTCGGCTTGATGGTACGACATGGCAGAACCTAGATGTAGAAAAGCTTCTTTCAGCCTTTCCTTGTCTAGCAGCCCATTAGCAGCATAGCTCTTGAACACTTCGGACAATTTGTCTTTACGGTCATCCTTTCGTTCCTTTGATTTATGTCCCATGAACCCAACTCTTGAAGCCATTCTTCAATTTGAAATTTTTTTGTTGTAAGCAAATGCCAGCGGAGAAATGGTTTGGCTTGGAGATGTTTTTTTTAAACTCTTTGTTGTGGTTTTTTGTTTTTGCAATTTAGTCTGTTTATATAAGACTAAAAAAAGCTCGAATAAGAATCTATTTTAAAAAAGTGTGTTCTGAGGGGGAAAACTTTTTTCTTGGGGGGGAAGTATTGATGATGGTCGGATTGGGAATAATACTTAAATTTGAGTTTGATCCCTCTAGGTTTTAAAATTTGGGATTTAATCCTTTAGTTATTCCCTCTACTTTTATAACGGGAGTACTTGGTTGAATGATCTCATTTTTACATGGATATTTTTGAATAACTTGATCGTAGGTTTAAATCTTGGAAATAATATTGTTAAGAGAGATAATCATAAACTTCGAACATAAATCGTAAAACAAACATAGAAGATAAAAAGAAAAGAAAAAACCGTTTCAACATTTACCCATCGTTAACACTGAAAAGATTAACCAAAGAATTGACACTATTTAAACCAATTAAGCACATTAACAAAATAGAAGGGCCACAAATTATAATAAAAGGATTAAATCACAAATTGGTGTAAAGTAAAGGGACCAAATCTAGATTTTGACCATTTTGATTGGCATTTTTCATCATCGCACGTCGTAGGATCTGTTCGATGAGAAAGGCAAAGCGTGTAAGGCGTTATCACTCAAATTGATGAAAACGCTTCCTGGCTTGCTTAGCTATGATTATTCCAAGAGGATTACTAAGAATAAGAAAATCAATGTTTATTTCTGATTTTTCTTTCGTTTACTTTCGGATATAAACCACATAGAACCGAATAAAAATTATGCTTTAATGATAGTAACTTCCTCTATCTCTTGCCCACTTGTTCATCTCCTCCACAATATTCTTTTTCGGTCCCTAATTTTAATCTACTTGCTTTGTGCAATTATTTTTTAAAATAACAGTCTTCAAATTTCAGCAAGGGTGAATATAAAAAAGGTGGGTAGGGCCCCCAAAAATGAAGATTTGTAATTTTGCCAATTATAAATTTATGTGACAAAATTGTATTTTGGTTTAGATTTGTTCATGGGCCGGGCCCTAACAAAATTCTAGGCTTGTTTCATAGGCTCAAGCTTGATCTGAAAAATGAGTCTAAATTTTTTACCAAGCCCAACCCGGATTATAGATGCTAAACCTGAGCTCAGCCCGTATAAAAAAATATTTTATTTTTTATATAAAAAATTAAAAAATTAATACATCAAAAATACTAAAAACATTAAAATAAATATTTCCGAACAAATTGAAAATAAATTTAAATTTTTTTATATTTAATTAACTAGGTGTAACTTAACAATTAAATGCCTCTAAAATAGTAGCAAAATTAACAATAAAATAAAAGTTATACAATATCCAAACAATAACAACAAAAATAGTAGCAATTTAATAGTGAAACGGCAGCAAAATAGTGGGAAAACGAATTTATTTTTTTGCAAATTTAGGTCGGGCCAGGCCCAGTCCAAAAAACTCTTACCTGAGGCCTAACCCATTTTCTAAACAGGCCTTATTTTTCTAATCTAGTCCTTTACTTATATAGTTCATTTTAGGCCCGTCCATATTATTTTTTATTTTAAAAAAACATTTATATTATATTATTTTAATATTTAATAATTTGATACATTTTTATTTATTGAAATTTCCTATATAGTATTGTGGTAATTACTCACATTATTATTTAATCATGTAATCGGAGTTTAATTCTTGCATATAAAACTGAAATACATTTTATAATTAATTGTTTAATTTTTCGAAACATAGGTGAATACTTTTGTTTCGAAAAAAAAGAAAGTTAACATTTTGTTCGTGAAATTTAACCACTATGTTCTGACTCACGTAGAATCAATAATAATAGTTGCGCGTAAGATATGCTATATAAAGTTTCAATTGATGGAATCTTCTTCTTTTTTGCTTTCCAATTTTTATTTTGCCCTTCATTTTTGGCTGCTTTGTTTCGATATTCCATTTATATGATGATTGACTTTTTTATTTTAAGGTTTATACACACGTAATCCCTCCCAATTGTTAAACAGGAGGATAAATACGTTTTAACGAATTCGAACTTATATCTTATTGAATTAATAATAATATCAATACCAACCGAACTAAAATACTTAATTGACAATCCTTATTATGAGAAGATTGAAAAACTGGGCTCAACATGCTTTCAATGAAAAGATTTATGAGATTGAAAAACTGGGAAAAGAAGCGTTTGGAAGATTGAAAGGGAGATGGGCGATTTTGCAGAAGAGAATGGATATTAAACTTCAAGAATTACCGGCGGTGCTCGGAGCTTCTTGCGTTTTGCATAATATTTGTGAGATGAGGCAGGAAGAAATGGAGGGGGAGTTGAAATTTGAGGTATTTGAGATCCATGGCTACTGCACAAGCTAGGGATAGTATTGCTCATAATTTGTTGCACCATGGTGTTGGTGGTGCTCCTGGTTTTTTATTATAGTATTATTACTGATTTTTTTTTGGGTAAGAAAATAGTGTATTATTCATTTAGATATTTTGTTGATCAATTATTTTTCGCTATTGCAATAAAAGATCATTTTTAGATTTATTTATTTATTTATCTATTTATTATAATTAGTTTCACATCAGTTCATGAATATTAAATAAAAATATATTATTAAAATTTATAAACATATTCAAACTGTTTAATCATTTTTTTATCTCCGCTATTCGAATGATTTAATAAAAATTGATTCAATCTTAATAAGATATATCGATCAATTTTTAGTTAAATCGGTTTAATTGATTAATCCAATTTGAACCCAATAATACATGTGGTATCTAAGTGGGAGGACTGGTAGAACAAATGGGCTTGAGTGGATTAAGGTTAAATTTTTTTGTTAGTCATTGTACTAAGTGTAAGGTACATATTTGAGTTATGTATTTTAATTTGTATTTTTCAAGTTTTGAAAGTTTAGTCTTAACGAAATGGTATTCGTTAAATTAAGTTATGCTATTTTTAAAATTTTAATGGTAAACATGATTATATATGTTATATTAACTTGTTATTTTTACGTAATACTCACAAAAATCATGTTATTTTAGTTAATGGATTTAATGACTACCGTTTTGAGTTAGGATTGAAACTTCAAATTTGAAAAAGTATAGGGATTAAAATAATCAAATTACAACTTATGCATATTGCAATACTAATAGCAAAGTTTGATATAACAAAATTAATTCATTGAACTTGAATATTTAGAGAAAGAAGGGCTAAAGGTAGAAAACAAATTAAATGTTAAAATATGTTCCAAGTCCCTATACCCTTCATATATTTGAAATTTAGTTCTCTAATTTATTTTAGTAGATTAGTCTGTCTACTTTTGGGATTTAAAATATAAGTTTAATTGTTAACATCGTTAAAATTATCCTATTAAATTTAAGTTTATTACAATTTTTTTGTGTGTTACATGACTACCAAGTGAACTTTATTTTTTTATTTCAAAATATCACACTAGTGACTTCAATGAATAATTTTAACGATGTTAAAATTGAATTTGAATTTTTAAATTTGAAAAGAAAAGAGACTAAATTTCAAATATACAAATAATATAATATTATAGATAAGTTGGTCATGAACTCAACCGACCTATAAATCTCTTGGTCTCGTAAGTATAGATTATCATATCAGGTTAGCAAATAAATGTGGCGTACAAGTGATAGATATTTTATTCATGTGGTCCTCATTATGTATGTTCTCAATATTGATGGCTGGTTAAGTCTTGACATCTTTAGTTTGCAAGGTGATTCGTGGTTTGTAGTACTATCTTACAAGATTAATAAGACATAAAGTAAACTCGCGAAACGCAATGATAATGAACATAAACATGCATACAACTCACAATATTTTAATTTAAGCAAATTATATAATTGACCTTTAACATCATATGCAATGGCAAAGACAAGGGAGCTGACAGGGGCCTCAACCCTTAAAATGGATTTTTTTTTTATTTAGGCTCATTTATAATTTATAAAATTTTAATTAGGAATAATAAAATTGCACTTTGACCCCCTAAAAACAATAAAAAAAATATAAAGATATAAGCTATTAAAATGGTGAAATTGCATTTTTACTATTGTAAAAATATACAATTTAATTCTGCCCCAATTTTTTTTAGCTTCGCTCTTGATCGTATAAGTAAATATATTAGCATAGGAACATATATATATATATGGTAGAAATTCTCATGGGCCAGGCCGAATCGGATTCTGGTCGGTCCTAAATGTAACGACCATATTTTGACTTGGAGTTAGGTACAGTGATGGATTGGGCCAGTAAATAATGGAGAATTTTTGAAACAGACTAAATAGGGATTTTTAGTATTAAAGTAGGAAGTATTTAGACTCGATAGGAGATTAAAAAATATTTCCGAGATAGAAAAGATTTAAATAGAAGCTTAGACTAAATTGAAAGAGTATAAAAATTGTTGTGGTAGAAGTAGGAATTTAGAAAGTTAGGAGATACATAGTGGTAGTAGAAAGAAAGGAAAGATTAAGAAGAAATTTAACCAAGGTGAAGTATGAGGCATCCTAGGAATTATAAAAGATGAGTTGGGATAAAATAGTAAACAACCAAGTAGATATTTTAAGGTGTAATGATATGGGTAAAGTGTAAATATGGATGGCTTGAGGACTTATTAACAAATTGACCATTTAATAAAAAAGTGAGTTATTTTTAGAGGAAATGTGTAGAAAAGTGGAGAAAATATGAAAGATCTCATCATTTTCCAAACACCAAATCATCAATCACCACCCCGCAAACCCATCAAACTTTTCTTTTATTTCCTTTCATGTCCTTCCTCCATTGTTGAACCATCCAAGCTTCAAACATTTCTTTCGTAAAAGCTAAAAAGAAGAATAGTGAGTAACTTTATTTCATGAGGAAACTTCCATAGATGGGTTAAAAGAGAGAAAGACAAGAGTTAGGGTTTTGGGTTTTCAAAGAGTTAAGGTAAGAATGATGGAAACTCTTATAACATACATGTTTATTTTTATAATCTAACATGGAAAAGTTATTTGATTTTAGTTTGAACTTATAAATGTTTTATGTTGTTATGAAATTGAAGAAAAAACAGAAGAAGTTTGAGGACAAAAGTGAAAGGAAAGGAAAAGAAGTGGCCAAGGAGTAGAAGAGAAGAAAAACTCATCATCCAAATTTTGGTTGTAAGTACCTCAAGTAGTAATTTTGTTTAAGTTATGTTAATTAAGTAGTTTAATTACTAAATTAATGATATCATAATAAGTATTTAGTATGGGTAAATAATGTAAATGTTATGAATTTTGACTTTGGTGTACCATTATATGGCGTATTACGGTGATAATGAAAAGGATTAAATTGAAAGAAATTAAAATATGTTATGATATTATGAAATGTGGAAAGTGAGTTTAAATGAAGTGATGTAAAAATTATAGTGTTGTATGTGGTAAAAGTGAAGAGAATTTACAAGTTTTAGTGTAATTATTGTGATAAGGACTAAATCGTGAAAAATACAAAGTTGTATTATTTTCTATCAAGTGAATGAATGAAAATATTTAATAATAAGAAAAGCTTTTGTAGACGAGTCCCAAACTATTGGGATATTGATGGCATGTCATTAAGGAAAATTAGTGCGCTTATCGTATTATTTTGCACTTTGGTGCTTATCGTTGTAAAAATTTGCACTTTGGTGCTTATCGTTATTATTTTGCACTTCGGTGGTTATTGTTATTTGCACTTTGTGTTTAGTGATATATGATATGCATTAACAATGCATTATCGATTTATTTCCGTATATCCTAAATGTACAGCTAGTCTACATTGGGCTATAGTGTCGTAAATCAACTATTATCAATTAATGGGTTACGGTAAGTAATGATAAGCACGATTTTAGAAAAATGTTGAACTCTAGGGGCTAATTTGATATGATTTATGTAACACCCCAAACCTAAATCCGTCACCAAAATAGGGTTACAGAGCATTACCAAAATTTACAAATTAATTTTCAGACATTTCATTTCATCTAGCATTCATATTTGAAACCAACAAAAATCAAAACATTAATGAGCCAACATTGGCTAAATTAACTTATACATGCCATTATA
The DNA here is from genome assembly GCF_025698545.1 of Gossypium raimondii. Lineage (NCBI taxonomy): Eukaryota > Viridiplantae > Streptophyta > Magnoliopsida > Malvales > Malvaceae > Gossypium > Gossypium raimondii. The sequence goes on along the minus strand of NC_068577.1, from coordinate 55,040,646 downwards.
ACTAGAATCAAATCATCCAAAATTACCGATAAAACCAATGGATAGTGTGATATATCTCCGACAAGTTTCCAACCCAATCGAGCTTCAGATAATCTGTAAGGTAAATAAAAAAACAAATACGTAAGCAATGAATGCTTAGAAAGCTCGTGTAGTTTTTAATCGTATTAGTTCTTTTAAAATATGAAATCTATACATATCGAGGATAACCCAATATTATACCACAATACCCATGAAGCTATATTCATCAACTAACAAGGTGAATAAATCCACAGTATCACTTAAACATATTATCCCAAGCTTAGTTAGATGAGAAAGGCAAAGCGTGTAAGGCGTTATCACTCAAATTGATGAAAACGCTTCCTGGCTTGCTTAGCTATGATTATTCCAAGAGGATTACTAAGAATAAGAAAATCAATGTTTATTTCTGATTTTTCTTTCGTTTACTTTCGGATATAAACCACATAGAACCGAATAAAAATTATGCTTTAATGATAGTAACTTCCTCTATCTCTTGCCCACTTGTTCATCTCCTCCACAATATTCTTTTTCGGTCCCTAATTTTAATCTACTTGCTTTGTGCAATTATTTTTTAAAATAACAGTCTTCAAATTTCAGCAAGGGTGAATATAAAAAAGGTGGGTAGGGCCCCCAAAAATGAAGATTTGTAATTTTGCCAATTATAAATTTATGTGACAAAATTGCATTTTGGTTTAGATTTGTTCATGGGCCGGGCCCTAACAAAATTCTAGGCTTGTTTCATAGGCTCAAGCTTGATCTGAAAAATGAGTCTAAATTTTTTACCAAGCCCAACCCGGATTATAGATGCTAAACCTGAGCTCAGCCCGTATAAAAATATTTTATTTTATTTTTTATATAAAAAAATTAAAAAATATAATACATCAAAAATACTAAAAATATTAAAATAAATATTTTCGAACAAATTAAAAATAAATTTAAAAAAGTTTTTTATATTTAATTAACTAGGTGTAACTTAATAATCAAATACCTCTAAAATAGTAGCAAAATTAACAATAAAATAAGAGTTATACAATATCCAAACAATAACAACAAAAATAGTAGCAATTTAATAGTGAAAACGGCTTTTTTTGTTGTTGCAAATTTAGGTCGAGCCAGGCCCAGTCCAAAAAACTCTTACTCGAGGCCTTATTTTTCTAATCTAGCCCTTTGCTTATATAGTCCATTTTAGGCCCATCCATATTATTTTTTATTTTAAAAAAATATTTATATTATATTATTTTAATATTTAATAATTTTATACATTTTTTATTTATTAAAATTTCTTATATAGTCCTCTTAACATTATTTTAATGTTTACATTAAAGTATTATTATATATTTAATATAGGTTTTTTTTAAATGTGTTGTAAATTACATAATATATAAAAAAAATAACATAATTAAAGTATTACAAACTTAAAAACGGGTAGGGCTCGGGCCTTAAATGTTCGAGCCTGACCCATATTTTATACGGACCTAATTTTCTTGTCCATGCCCATTTTTTGGGCTTAATATTTTTATCCAAACCCTTCCAAATTTCAGGCAAACCTTCGGATCTGGACGAATAGTTCGACCCACGAGCAGATCTGTTAAAAAAATCCACATTGCCCAGCACCATTCCGCTCCGCATTCATTTTTCAAAAAAGAAAAAAGTCTACTCTATTCAGAGCGGAACGGTTCAAACTTCCTTGGACTTAGGCTTTGCCATTCTTGTGTCTAATCAATGACAACATTTGTGTATAAGAGATGATGTTTACAAATCATAAAAAGTATTGTGATAATTACTCACATTATTATTTAATCATGTAATCAGAGTTTAATTCCTGCATATAAAACTGAAACACATTTTATAATTAATCGTTTAATTTTTCGAAACATAGGTGAATATTTTTATTTCAAAAAAAAAAAAAAGAAGTTAGCATTTTGTTCGTGAAATTTAACCATGATGTTCTAACAATAGTTGCGTGTAAGATATGCTATATAAAGTTTAAATTGATGGAATCTTCTTCTTTTTTGCTTTCCAATTTTGATTTTGGCTGCTGTGTTTCGATATTCCATTTATATGATGATTGACTTTTTTTTTTAAGGTTTATATACTCGTAATCCCTCCCAACCGTTAAGCAGAAGGATAAATACGTTTTAACAAATCCGAATTTATATCTTATTGAATTAATAATAATATCAATACCAACCGAACTAAAAGACTTAATTGACAATCCTTTCCTATTTCAATTGTTGGCTTTATATAATTTGCTACAAAATAGACCTTATTCATCATTACAAAATGGTTTGATGGTCCCTTATTAAAATTTTATTTCATAACATACATACATGATACGGTATTATTGTACAACACTTACGGATTACAACATGGATAGAAAAATTATGTAATAAATATATTTATTAAAAATTTGTTAAATGAATGTTTATATAAAATTAATTAAAATAGTAAATTTAAATATTTATAATTTATTGTATTGTGGTTTAAGAGATTTTATTGATTTTATAAAAGAATATTTTAATAAGCTTTTTCGTAAAAGATTTTACAAGCAAACAAATGGAACTTAAAATTCTTTTATAACAAATGTTTAGAGGCATTATACATGTAAAATTCTCTTCTCCTTCTTCTTTTTTTATTATAAAAGAATCTTAAAATGTATTAAAACAGTTGTTGCAATAATAATAATACCAAATGAATTAATTCTTAATCAATGCTTTTAATACATTTCTTAATAACATGTTTTTTAAAATATATTTATCGTATTTCCCGTGTCAATAAATATATTTTATTTGAATTTTTCTTCAATGTATTTGCATCAGATAAGTTCTCACTAGAAGGGTTCATGGGCTGAGCCGAGTTTGGGCTAGGCTCATATAAGATATCTAGATCAATTTTTTAAGTTCTGGCTCGGTTTAGCCTAAAAATAGATTTGTTGTTTGCCCAAGCCCAACCCAATTTAAGAAAGTAAGCATGGGCCCGGCATGCCTATATTTGTTTTTTAAATTAGTTTTAATTTAAAAATAATTTTGTTATATATAATACACTAAATCCACTAAAAACGCTAAAATAATAATTTTTAACACATTAAAAAGTATTTATATTAAAAAAAACTACCATAAATATAATAAATATTTTATTGTATTTAATATAAATTTTAAATTTTTTTATTTTGAATTGGGTTATTTAGTTAGTTAAGTTTTTTTTAGATTTTCGGTAATGAGTTTAATTATTTTTGGATTAGTGATTTAATATAAATATAAATATATAATTATTATTTAACATATATATTTAATATAATATTTTTTATAACATAATAGATTTGGGTCGGGCCAGGCTTGGGTAAAAACTTACCCAATGCCCAATCCATATAGAAAACATGTCTTAAATTTTACTCAAGCCCATTTTTCTAATATCGTATTTTTATCTAAATTCTCTCATCTTTCGAGCGAGCCTTCGGACCTGAACAGATAACTTGACCCATTAATAGATTTAATTTTCACTTCAAAAATCAAATAAAAAAAACAATATATATATATATTCTTAATTGTATTAAATATATAAATATAAATCCCAGCGTGGAGCACGAGTATCACACTCGTATATATAAAATCAGTATAAGCATATTTAAATTGAGGAACTGTTTGAACCGTGGATTAAAATGCTCTTATTCAAAGCAAATCCTTTTATTTTTCAAAGACGGAAAGTTGTTTTTCTAATCAAAACTGCTCGCGTTTTAAATAAATCATAGCAATGGCTTATCTTCTTTTTTTCCCTTTAAATATAGGGATAAGAAATGGTCTGTCAGGTTTCCTTCAAAGTTTTCGCCCACGATCCGATTTAAATCAAGACTAATTATTTTATTTTGTTTTTGAAAAACATTAGTTAAATATATATTAACTAAATCAATATTCAATATTTCGGATACAATTTAAAATAAACAAAGTATATCAACAAAAGTGTATAAATAAAATGAATTTAGATAACAAATAATATCAGAACCAACATAAAATATATTTAAATATTAAATATAAATATAGTTGGAGAAATTATTTTATGGATCTTTCCCACCACATCGTCCATGCTCTATTTTCAATTATTTAATGATATTTCAGTAATTTTTTCTATGTCACTGGCACATATATTTTGATAATTTACACTGAATCCCGAAACCAGGACCTTGAATCCTGACCATAATATTAAATCTTAAATCTCAAATCCTAAACTTGAACTTTTGTTTGAAGTCGTGTTACCCAAATTCCTGTTAAAAATAAAATACAAGTGACAAGATAGAGGGATCTACGAGAGCGAAGGCCGGTTAGAATAAGGTGTTTTAACCTTATTGCATTACTTCTATTTAACTTTGATTAGAATATAGTTTTACAAACCTATAAATAGATGTAGTCTATACTCCTCTTGTATCATTCAAATTCGACATGGTGAATTTTCTTCTCCTTTACCTGTAGTTTTTTCCCGAAAGGGTTATCACATAAAATTGTGTTTCTATTTTCTCTCTTTCTTTGCGATTCCTTGTCATTATTGACATTCAATTTTTACAACTTTGAATCTTGAATCTTGAAACTAGGGTTCAGGGTTCGGGTTTAAAAAATACTAAAATTATTTGTTAGTGATATGAAAAAATTGTTGAAATTTCATTAAATAATTAGAAATGGACCATAAATGATGTGATAGGAAGGATCCATAAAATAATTTCTCTTAAGGTTACTGACACATAATTTTGATAATTTACCCTAAACTCTGAAACCAAAACCTTATTGACCCTAAATTCTAAACTCTGAACCCAAACTCGAATCCCAAATTCTGAACTTAAACCTTGAACCTAGGGTTTGGGGTTCAACTGAGATTCGAGGATAAAAAAGTATCAACATTATTTGTTAATAACATGAAAAAATTATTGAAATGTCATTAAATAATTAAAAATGGATCATGGATGATGTGGTGTGAAGAATCATAAAATAATTTCTCATATAATTGATTCAATTAAATTTTCACTCAATTTTTCATTATTATTATTATTATTATTATTTTCGAAACTGTTTTAACTTAAAATATATAATTTAAATTTTTCTCCATAGTTTCAATAAAATGAATCATCACAAGTATTAAATTAAAAATAATTTAATTAAGATGAATAAATATGGTGGACTCTAGAATGTGGTTTAAATTGATAAAATATAGGTATAATAAGTAGAGTTTATTTTTAGTAGATTTTCATATTTTGATAATAATGTTGACCTTGAATTCAACTTCTACGTTAAACATTAGGGTTCTCATTTTTTAAAAGACAGCGCCTCCATTTTGGTAGGCAGCCGCCCAGTCTAGAAATCCATAGTCCATACCGTTTGGGCGGTTACTTTTGCCTACCAATACTTAAACAATAGCGCTGGTTTTTTTTTTTTTGCCTTGTGTTATTTAGCTTTGTTTAAAAATAAATAACGTGGAATCAAAGGAAAAAATATATATTTCTATTTTAATATAATCAAAATATTAATTTAATTACTGAAATTATTTTAAACCTAAATTGATTTCAAAATAATAAAATAAATTTTAAAACTGTTTAATATTTTTAATTTTATTAAATAACTAACCACTAAAAATAGTTTGCATAAATTCAAAAGAAAATTATTTCATACTTTTTAATGAAAACCTTTGAGACATAATTTGATAATTAGCAATGTAGCTAATAATTTTTATCATTTTTTGTCACTTTGGTCTTCAATTTTTTTCTTTTTTGGATTATGTTATTTTTAATATTTAAAATTTAATCAAATTAATTCTTTTAGATGAGGATGTTGTTTGACTGTTAAATTTCAACGTCACTAATATAGTAGTCCAAATGTACTTCATAGAAATTTTAAAAAAATTTAAAAAATTCAACAAAATTTTAGAAAAACAAAATTTTAAAATTCTCACATTTTTTAAGTATCCGCAGTCATAACTTTTGTGATCAAAATAATTTCTGTCGTGTGTGAATGTAGAAGGATGATTTGGTCATTTTCTAATGTACTTTGTCGGGTTCTTACAAGTTTTGGTTCATAACATTACCTTTTCCCAACATGTGCGGAACCTCTCTAATATTCTCTGTTGCCTGGGGCTCTTCTTTAACAAAATCCCATAAGACTTATTCAATCAGATGCAACTCAATCCACGCAGCTGTTACCACGTGTCATACTTTCGTTGGCTTTCTCCCACCCTGAAGTTGGGACCCACCGAAATCATCAACCATTCAACGTTATGTAATTAGATCGGGCGGCTGATAGTAAGCCATTCGTACCGTAAAATAATCTCAGTAATTCACGCAACAAATCTCATCCCCAAAAATCAAAATAATAGCTAAAATATGTAGGCGCCAGCGAATGGTGAGCGGATATCTTAGTGTAATGTTTCCCAATCCCGAAGCAGTTTTTATTTTCATTGGTGGGAAAGTGTTTTTTAACTTTTGCCTCTATGTTTTTACAAAATACCCTTTCCATTTTAGAACATATTATATATATGTGAAGGCATTAAAAACGAGTTTTTTACAAAAATAATATAAAAAAATAAAAAATTACCAAAATGTTATACATTTTTTTTATTTACCAAAATATATATAATTTTTTTATTTACCAAAATATATCAAAAAAAACAAAAAAAAAAACCTGGACTGATTTGACAGTTCCCTGGGTCAAGGGAACACTGTTGGCGGCACCAAACAAGGGAACCTTGTTGGCGGCACCAAACAAGGGAACCTTGTTGGCGGCACCAAACAAGGGAACCTTGTTGGCGGCACCAAACAAGGATTCCTTGTTGGCGGCACCAAACAAGGGTTCTCTGTTGGCGGCACCACTCGTGTTATAAACACGAACTCTGTCCAGCTGAAACAAGAAAAATCAGAAGAAAAAGAAAAGAAAGAAGAGGTGTCATGGAAAAAAAGAAAAGAGAGAAAGAGAAGAAAAAATCAGTATTTTTTAAAAATAATTGATTATGTTATTGTTATTGTTTTGTATAATTTATTTATTTTTGTTTTAGTTTAGTTATTAAGATTAAAATCAATAAAACTCAAATTAATAGTTTTAGTTAGGGTTTTATTATCAAAATATTACAAAAAAATAAAAATTTTATAGTATTATTATTATTATTATTATTATTATTATTATTATTATTATTAAGATGTTAGTTAGTATTATTGTTAGTAAAAATTAGTATTATTTTTGTAGTTAGTTATTAATAATTTTAGTTAGTATTATTTTGTATATAAAATTATTAATATTATTATTGTGTTAGTTATTAGGATTAGTGGTTAAATGGCTTTCATGTACAAAATTGAATATTGAAACATTAGTTTTTTATTTAAGTTATTTATTATCCATGCAAGATGTTTTACGAGATTTTGTTTATTTTTTGACAGATTAAATATTGAAGATGGATGCTAAGTTTTTTGTATGCGTTTATTTCGACGGAGTCATCTTAACAACAAGCATTAATATAATGCAACTTTAAAATAATTAAATTGGTAAAAAGAAATTGAACAATAACCACAATAACTGAAAGTAGAATAATTAAATTAGAATAATTAAATTGATACAAAAAAGTACAAACGTGTTAATGTACAAACATGTGCCATACACCCCTAAAATTGATGGTTCGATGGTGTAGTCCTAGGGGTATACCTATTCGGAGGTCGACGGTCACGTTTTGGGTGCCTGCAACGACCGACATTATCATTTGGCGCAGGTGGTGGTGTAGTAAAAACAGGTCCCTCGTTCGGCAGCGACGAACTTGATGCACCTGAGGGAGTCCCATAATGCTTTGCGGATATGGGCGGGCGAGTAGGATCCGAATAGTTCAAAGTCGTATGCATATTCGCCCCGAAGCTCGGCAAATTGTCGATGCTCGCAATTCGGATGATAGCTATCTGAACCGAACAAACCCAGTTGTTCGGATCTGGGGGGCTCTGCTCGCTCGGTGGTTCCGGAGAATAATATGCCATGGGATCGCATCACGCTCGGCATTGTGGGCGATCCCCATGTCGCCGCATGTGCGGGGATTACAACCGACCGCCTCCGTGATAAATATGGCTTCCCGCAACTAATGTACCATTGCATATACTCTTCTGATGGTTGCGAGTCGGTAGCCATAACCATCTGAGGTCTTCGATGAAATCTATCATTCCACAGCGCCACAAATTTCCGGTGCTTAATTCCCCAATCTATTACCGATTTTCCTCTCTTATTCTTGTCGTGCACTTCTCCCACCTCACACGGCGGATCCGGGATAGGTTGGATTACACCAAACTGCCGTAGCACTCGATCCCCGTTATACCACTCGACCATGTTAAAATTTATAATTGGTGCGTTAGTGCACCATATGTACGAATGCACGTACGCAGACGAGGGTACCACGGCGGTAATTTCTGGCGTTCGGTACGGCGTCCATATAAACTGCATGATTAATAACATGGTTATAATTACCCATAACGTGTGCGTAAGATATAGAAAGTAAGATGTCATGAATATGACTATAGCATGAATATTAGAATAGCATCTTACCCCATTCCGGGTATACTGTTCAATCATGAGGCGGTATAGCGGGACATTGTACGACTACCCGATACCCGGACGACCACTCCACCTACAAAAAACAAATATAGTGTTTAGAGTTGGTTGGTAACATTAGTCAATATATTATGACTACAAATAACGAGAAGTTATATTTTATCACCTGCTCAGCAGTGGATAAACATACGATTGGTGTCTAACCGATGCCAAAAATGGCATCCGATACAGCGCCTAGGACTGCAGCAGTGAGAGGCATCCGCCAATGTAGCGAACTTTCGGATCTGTCGCCCGACAAAGCTCTCGATACAAGACTGCTAGCACAGCTGAGCCCCAGCTATAGGAGCTAACACTGGACAAGTCAGCTAACAGGGGCAAGTACATCAAATGCACCTTGTCGTTGCTTGCATCAGGTATCAGTTCTCCCCCTATGATATGCATGATGTACGCTCGAGCAGCGCACATCAACTCGCCTTCAGTGGCTGTCGCTGATAATTGTCCATACTTGGCTTTCAGCCATGTAAATGATAGGCCCGAAAAATATGACTCACCGTCCCCTGGTGAGTCTCCTAGAAGCTGATAGCAAAGTGCATCCGGATCGGTAAATGTAGATATTCCCGTTACGGGACTCCCGTCAATTGGGAGCCCAAGCTGCAACGCTACATCTTCCAAGGTCACCGTGCACTCCCCGCACGGAAAATGAAAAGTGTGGGTCTCCGGGCGCCACCGCTCCACTAGCGCAAATATTAAATGAAAGCGCAATACGGTGTACTGGATCTGTGCTACGGACCCAAATCCGGCTAGCTCTAAGTATGGCATCAACCGTGCATCCGGAGTATTCTTCAAAACACTCACACGGCCCCTTAAAACTCGGTACGAGTCCTGATAGTGTTAAATTACAGAAAAATTTTTACGATAACATTATTTCTTTGTACGTCTATCCTTTTTAAATAAATAGAACCCGTGATTAATAAATAATAACTCATACCGCGTTATTAACCGCATCAGATATGTGGCTTTTTTTGCTAATCAATGAAGCCATTGCGATGCCTGCAAGTTGAAAAAAAAAGTTAGTAAAAAACTCTTACTTCGACCATTTGTTCGTATTTTTTCTCCGCATTTTATTACTTTAAAAAATATCTTCATTTCTAATTTTATAATTTTACATAATGTTTTAAATTTATTAATTTAGTGTGTTTTTAAAATTAATTTACTGTAAAAAAACCATATCCCTGCCATTTACTCGGGGTTTTTTACAAAAATATTATAAAAAAAAAATTTACCAAAATATTACAACTTTTTTTTATTTACCAAAATATTACAACTTTTTTTAGTGTATTTAGTGTAAAATTAATTTATAAATTTAGTGTTTTTTCCTTTTTTATTCTTTTTTGTTTTTACTTTTTTATTATATTTTGGTAAATAATAAAATTATATATATTTTGGTCAATAAAAAAGTTATAATATTTTGGTAATTTTTATTTTTTTATATTATTTTTTTATAAAACCCATAATAAAACATTACAAAATAATAAAATATTTAAAAATACCAAAATATTATATATATTTTTATTTACCAAAATAAAAAGTTACTAAAACCGGTTTTTATTTGGTGTAAGAAAAAATTCTTATCCCCGCCATTTGCTCAGTATTTTTTCCCGATTTTATTTTCAATAAAATATTTTTATTTTTATTTTATTACTTTATATTATTTCATTACATTTTTTAAAATATTTGTATTAACTATTTCTCAAATTTTTAAAAGTTAGTAATACACTATTATTTTGGCCATTTGTTCGTATTTTTCTCTCCGCATTTTATTATTTTAAAAAATCGTCATTTTAAATTTTATAATTTTATACTTTGTCGAGTGCATTATGTTTACAATTTATTAAAGATATAATTTTTTCGCATTTTCTTACTTTCGGTGAATATATAATTATCGTTTTTCTTTTCGTATTTTATGTTTTCTTAAATATATTTCTTTATCATTTTACTTTTAATGTTATTTTACTAACAAAACTAATTTCAACATCCTAAGTCAATTTCATAAAAAAATTCCTAATCAACATATAATGTACATATCATTAATTTTTTCATGCTAAATATATCTCAAAATTATATATCCTAAATAAATTAATAAAATACGTAAAATGTACTTAAAATTATTTTTAACACACAAATATTACAAAAATCTTAAATTAATAATAAAATTACCTTATTTTCTTTTTTTCCTTCCTTCCTTCCTTCCCTCTTCTTCTTCTTTCTTTTTTTTTTCTCTTCTCCTTTCCTTTTCTTTCCTTATTTTTCTTTCTTTCCTCCCCTTTCCTTTTCTTTCCTTCTTTTTCTTTCTTTCCTCTCCTTTCCTTTTCCTTCTTTTTCTTTCTTCCTTTCTTTCTTCTTCTTCCCCTCTCCTTTTTCCCCCCACCAACCGACCACCCTTAATATTTAAGGTGGTGCCGCCAACAAGGAATCCTTGTTTGGTGCCGCCAACAAGGTTCCCTTGTTTAGTGCCACCAACAGTGTTCCCTTGACCCAGGGAACTGTCAAATCGGTCCAGGTTTTTTTTTTGTTTTTTTGGTTTTTTTGATATATTTTGGTAAATAAAAAAAATATATATTTTGGTAAATAAAAAAATGTATAACATTTTGGTAATTTTTTATTTTTTATATTATTTTTGTAAAAAACCCCATTAAAAACATATTAAAATGTTTTATTTTATAAATACATTTAATGATAAATGGAAAAATATCATGTTATATTTTAATTAGCAAAACAAATTACCTAAATAATTTATAAGATGAATTTATTATTTAATGCATGAGAGATTTTTTAGTGTTTATTTTAAATTGTATTTATATTGATAAATATTTTATATTTAAAATTTTAATCTTATATATAATTTTTAAATATCAATAAATCTAAAAATAATATACTAAAACATAATTGTATTCATGCATACAATACCAATAGAAAATGATAATATCCTATTGTATTCATGCTTTCAAATATAAAATCTATAGAAGAGATATTCATGCATTCAAAATCGAAATTATTGAATTTCTCAAATTCACTTGTGCTAAGGTTGGGTTAATCTAAATAATTTAGTTTAATATTTTAAAGGGTGAGTATTCGTAAACCGATAATATTTTTTATTCCACAAGTAATTTTAAAATTTGTCATTCTTGACTCTGTTTGTAAAATCTAAAAATTCCGTTGACAATGTACTAAATATGTTCCATATTTTAAAGTAATAAAATATTCTAAAATTATTTTTATATTAATATTTTATATTTGTGTAATTAAATTTAAACACTATTATTTCTAATATTAAAATAATAACTCAGCCAAAATTAAATATGAACAAGCCAATTTAAACAGGGTGGATCATTAGACCGAAGCTTTGAATAAGTTTTAATTAATAGCATTGACAATTTTAATTTTTCGTTAATTATTATTTTATTGATTAATATTGCTATTATTATTATTCTGAAAATGACTAGCCACCTTTGATTGCTTAGTTGGACTTAACTTTATGGCAAATCCCGTAAATAAAAACAAATTGATGCCTTAAAACACCGACCAAAATCGAGAAAAACGCACGGTTTTAGTCTAAAAACTTCCACAAAACGTCGTCGGTTTTAGTTTTAGAGCACGAAAATTCCACTGTTTGTTGCCACCACCAAATGTCCAACTAGACCTTCTTCGTCACCCTCCCCTGCTTTTGGACCCCAGCTGACCAGAAACAATAATAAAAAAAAAATTTTAACGCACACAAGCACACACACACACAAAAAAAAAAACTTTTAAACTCTTCGCTTTTGTATATAAATCGCATTGCCATTTCCATTTTGCTTCCGTTTTTCTTTTTCATTTGATGAGTTAAATAAAAAAGGGAAAAATCGTCAGAAGAAAGCTTTGTTTTCTTATTGTTTATCGTGAATTCGGAATTCAACCGTCATAATTTTGTGTTTTTAGTTTCTTCAATTCAAAAGTTTTCTCGTTACAGCTATTGAGTTTCCAGTTCAGTTGTTTTTGGTTCCGATCTGACTCGTCGAGTCAGACTTTCATCGACTCGGTTGTGGCTCGGATGAGTTAGTACAGAGAAGATCGTTTGCATATACTCGTCATGGTAATCCATTGCTTTAACGGTTTTTAATTGCGGTTGAGTTGAATCGGTTGAACATGGCATCTTGTTTTTTGATTCTTTACTTTAATTTTCTTTGTTAGATATTTTATAGCTTTAGCAAGCTTAAATTATACAGGAAATTCTTTGATGGATTCGATGTGATCTGTTTTTTGTTTCAGTTTGTATTGAAAGATGATGAACGGTTTTTTTTTTTTTTTTTGAAAAATTTTATATGAAAAGCATTCAAGTATATCAGCTTTTAAGATTAGAAAATTTGAATGCTTATATTACTTGACTAAGAAATCGGAATGCAAATCCAGATGTAGAGCAACATTTGATCGGTGTTATAAACACTTTGTTTGTATCTTTACAAGCGGATTTCATGTAAATGAAGACAGAGTTAGGATTGATGTACGGATAAGTTTTAGGTGAAAGATACCAACCGATGACAATCATGACTTGGAATGACTGTTTTTTAATGCTATTTATAGTTTTTATTTGTTTAGGATAATAAGATTGTTTTCTTCCTGTAAAATTGTTAGCTCTTGCTGAATGTCTAACTATTAATAAAATAGTAGAGAAATTAGTTCAACTTAAAAATGGATTAGTTATTTTGTTCTTTCATGCCATATATATATCATCTGAAAATGAGTAACTCTCTAGTCCTGGGTTTTGGATGGTAAAGAATTCTTGGTAGTTATTAATACTATAATTAGACTTGCATGAAAGTTGAAATGAGGGTTAAGGATGCCATAGTGAGGCGACACTACTATGGTGGTGAGTAAGATGAGAGCCACTGGCTGACAATTTCTTATTTCCTTTGGATGCTCAACACATATGACATGCTGCAAAATTGTTTCTTGCCAATGATTTATTTTATGTTCTTATGAACAAAGTTCGGCTCTGATCTTTGATGCAGTTTTATGTCATTATCATGAAATTTAGGCAGAACCTAAGAACTATTTCTTTGTTTATGAGGCTACTTTGTTAGTGGCTTGGCAATGATCTTTTCTGGCTGTGTATTATTCAACCATATATTTGTACACTTTCTGTACTTTATTTACAAAAATAGCAGTATTTTACTCCTCGGTAAACACTTCAGTTCCATTCTTGTTCATCTTAAAACAGTATGCAACGTTAATGATGTGGACTGTCCACTAATTTGGCATATTACCCGTTACTTAAATGATTGGAATTGAAGAATTCATCCTAACAATCTTCTTTCCATGAAATATTCTTTTTTGCGTTCCTCTTCAGACAGTCTCGACTTTTTTCTGTTTACAAACTTTGTTTCTTTCTTTGGATGGCTAATAATTTCATATATTTGTAGGCTGCTCCTGTTAATATTATTGTAGGTTCTCATGTATGGGTTGAAGACCCCACACTTGCATGGATTGATGGTGAAGTTTTTAAAATCAGTGGTGAAGACGTTCATGTCCAAACAACAAATGGAAAAACTGTGAGTATGTTTTAGCCTTTTGTTGGTTTGTCTGTCTGTAACAAGCGCTACTTATTAATGTGAATAAAATTTTGTATTAGATGCCAACATGTTTGTGATTGACTAGTACAACTATTGCAATTCTACTTCATAATTTACAAGTACTAAGGCAGACAAGACCTTATCAAACAATTTCTAGCTTAGCAATTAGTACAATCTATCAGTATATAGCGTGAAGTGTGCATCCAAAGTTCATTTACCTATTTCAAATGGAAACTTGGATGTTTACTTTGACTAGATTCTCTGCTACTTATTTTCTAAGTTTTCGTGGAATAGATTTTATTCTAATATTCTTACTGACCAAAGAACTAATTGCAGGCTGTGGCAAATATCTCAAAGGTCTTTCCAAAAGATACTGAAGCACCTCCTGGAGGTGTTGATGACATGACAAAACTCTCGTATTTGCATGAACCTGGAGTTCTACATAACTTGGCTATGAGATATGAACTTAACGAAATCTATGTAAGATATTTTCTCTTCTCTCTTTCACTGTTCCCATGCTGAAGTAGGTGTTGAGCAAAGGACTTGTAGATTTCATTACAAAGACATCTTAATCTTGCAAGCTGAGGTGCTGTTCTTTGCTACTTTCCTCAGACATACACTGGAAACATACTGATTGCTATAAATCCATTCCAAAGGTTACCACACTTGTATGATACTCACATGATGGAGCAATATAAGGGGGCAGGATTTGGAGAGCTGAGTCCTCATGTTTTTGCAGTTGCAGATGTTGCCTATAGGTAAATAACCTCTGTTCTATTGGACATCAGATGTTTTCTAGAGATGCCGTTGCTGATTTATCATGTAAACAGGGCAATGATAAATGAGGGAAAAAGCAACTCCATTCTAGTTAGTGGAGAAAGTGGTGCTGGTAAAACGGAGACTACAAAGATGCTAATGCGATACCTTGCATACCTTGGTGGTCGATCTGGAGTTGAAGGGCGTACAGTTGAACAACAAGTTCTAGAAGTAAGATGAATCATATATAATCATATATAGTTTCTACATGGTTATCTTTGATCCGATAAATTGAAAAGAATCAGAGCATTTTCCTGATTTTGTACTTCTTAATGTTTGACTTCTTCCAGTCAAATCCAGTTCTTGAAGCCTTTGGTAATGCAAAAACTGTTAGGAACAATAATTCAAGGTGAGCATATTTTTGCTATTAGGATTTGAAAAATTACAACTTTCTTCATATTTGATAGCTTATTCCACTCCTGATATGTACTATCAAATGTTGGATTTAAAGACGTTTTGAAAAGATGGATCAAGGGTCAGTTCATGTTTCAGTCATTGCTGCTGGTCGGTCTAATTTAATGTAGAAACAATGGTTTCTCTAATCAATTGTTTGAATTTGTTATTTCCTTGAATTCGTTTATGTGTTTCTCTGAGTTTTCTTGCTTCTTGGTACTATATAGTCGTTTTGGTAAATTTGTTGAGCTCCAATTTGACAAGAATGGGAGGATATCTGGAGCGGCTGTTCGTACATATTTGCTGGAACGGTCTCGTGTTTGCCAAATTTCAAATCCTGAAAGAAATTATCACTGTTTTTACCTTCTTTGTGCAGCACCGCCCGAGGTATTAATGCTTTGATTTTATAATGGGATATTTCTTTTTTGAATCAATTTGCACGTGCATGTAGACTTGCCTATGCTGCTAGTAATAGGCAATGATTGATAATGTTCTCTGGAAATTTTCAGGTTAGGGAAAAGTTTAAGTTGGGAGATCCTAAATCTTTCCATTACCTCAATCAGTCAAGCTGCTATGCATTGGATGGGGTAGATGATGCTCAGGAGTACCTTGCAACTATAAGGGCCATGGATGTAGTTGGAATCAGTGAGGAAGAGCAGGTCAGTCTTCTCTTCCATTAATTTCAGAAAATAGTGTACTTATGATTTCATCGCTAACTTTCGTTATGATTGATTCAGGAGGCAATTTTTAGTGTTGTGGCTGCCATTTTACATCTTGGAAATATTGACTTTTCAAAGGGAGCTGAGGTTGACTCCTCCATTATCAAGGATGAGAAATCTAGGTTCCATCTTAATACGACCGCTGAACTGCTCCAGTATGATTTATTCATCCTTTCTTGAATATATTTTTGAGTTCTTGTCTTGCATGTATTCTTTCTTTAATCAATGTGTGATAAACTGATAAACCGTATATACAATAGGTGTGATGTTAAGAGCTTGGAAAACGCATTAATAAAGCGTGTAATGGTTACTCCAGAAGAAATTATTACAAGAGCTCTAGATCCTGTTGCTGCAGTTGGTAGCAGGGATGCATTAGCTAAAACCATCTATTCTCGCTTGTTCGATTGGTAAAAAAACTTTATCTCTATTTTGTATTCAACCACAGTGGATGAATTTCTAAAACATATTTCTTTGTTCCTATAAGGCTTGTGGATAAGATCAACATTTCAATTGGACAAGATCCAAACTCAAAGCAATTGATTGGAGTCCTTGATATTTATGGTTTTGAGAGCTTTAAGTTTAATAGGTAATACATTTCCCTTTAAATACAATAAATGGAATTTTTACTATTTTAGCTAATAAGATTTTGTCCATTCTCTTGTTTCTATAGTTTTGAGCAGTTTTGCATCAATTTTACAAATGAAAAACTGCAGCAACATTTCAATCAGGTTTGTAACTTTTACATAGCTCTTTTCTTCTACTTTAGATGCTATCTTGGCCACGCTTATTCTGAATATATGGCAATTTTGTCTTTGCAGCATGTTTTTAAAATGGAACAGGAGGAATACACAAAAGAAGAAATTAATTGGAGCTACATAGAATTTGTTGATAACCAGGATGTGTTGGATTTGATAGAGAAGGTTGAACATTGTTGCTTAACTTGTTTCTTGTTATTTCATATGAGCTAATCTTTCCAAGAATATAATATTTTTATTTATTTATTTATTAGTTTAAATATTCTTCAGTGTCCTTCTCATGCATCCTGTTTCATAATTACAATTACTTGCTCATTCTTTCTGCAGAAACCAGGAGGAATTATTGCACTTCTCGATGAAGCTTGGTATGTAGATTGTATCTTGCTGCATTGGATAGATTATTTTTTGAAGTTTTAGGGAACCTAAGTTACTATAATTGCCTCTACTAGTGCTACCATGCACGTGCATATGGTGCTCAACATATTTAATGAAGAAACTATATGCTGTGTCTGTCATTTCCTATTCTACATTGTTGCTTTTTGTTGATTTCATCTTTACTGCTTCATGCAGTATGTTTCCTAGGTCCACACACGAGACATTTGCTCAGAAGTTGTTTCAGACATTCAAAAACAACAAGCGCTTTATAAAGCCGAAGCTATCTCGTACTAGTTTTACTATTTCTCACTATGCTGGAGAGGTAGCTTGTTTTGCCTTGCATACATACAAACAAAGTTTCTCTAACTACGATGATTACACAACGGTATCTTTTGTTGTCTTCTCCCCAGGTGACTTATCTGGCTGATTTGTTCCTTGACAAGAACAAAGATTATGTAGTGGCTGAACATCAGGATCTGTTGACAGCCTCAAAGTGCCCCTTTGTAGCTTCTTTGTTTCCTCCTCCTGCTGAGGAATCTTCAAAATCATCCAAATTTTCATCCATCGGATCACGCTTTAAGGTATTAGTGATTCATTAATCAACCTGTTTATCAGATGAACTGTACTTCTCATCCGTGTTAGATATGAAACCCATTGATTGAGCATTGATCCCATTGCCAAGTGTTACAAAGTGCACACTAACGGTCATTGGGAAAGTGAAGCATTCAAAATGTTTCCAACCTACTTAAATAAAGGGGTTAAAAGCTATTTGACCTCTAATTCCAAACATGACCCTATAACTCAGGTATTGGGCATCATCATAGTGTATCTGTTCCTGTTCACAAAACAATTCAGAAATTACAGGGAAAAGGAAAATAGAACCTTGTGAAATAAAATGCTAAGTTCACAAGTACAGTTTATATCGAAGTTTTTTGACCTAGTGCTTCTTTTCTTTTCCCGCTTATGTCAAAACAGTAATTAATGGTTGCAATTTCTAACAAGATGGTAGTTTGTCTCTTATATTATCACGAAAAAGTTCATGATATATTCCATGTCATCAAAACCATGAAGGCTTTGTTTTCTATGAACTTAATTATAGCACGTGGAAGAAGGAAACTGCAATGGATCCAGAATTAAGTAGCCTGCTGTAGTTTAGCATACCCAAAATAAAATTAAGGAAGCTCATAAATATTACTGTGCTTATACAAACCATAAATCCTGCAATTCTGAAACCATAAATAATTGTGCACTAATTTCGGTACTGTGCATGAATGATTTTAGAGACGGGTAACATGGTTGATAGATCCTTTTCTTTCATTTGCAATTGAAACTACTGACTTCTTAACATTGGAATTTTTATATAATTTCTCTCTGATAAGCAAAAAATGTTTTAAAAATTGCAGCTGCAACTTCAATCTTTAATGGAGACATTGAATTCAACAGAACCTCACTATATCAGATGTGTGAAGCCAAACAATGTCCTCAAACCTGCAATTTTTGAGAATGCCAATATAATTCAGCAATTAAGATGTGGTGTGAGTATGATTTTGAAAAAAATGATAATCTCTATTTGTTTTGCTCCAATCTATTGAAACTGGTCCTTTTGATGGGTATGATGAAATTATGTACTTTTCTCTCTTATAGGGTGTTCTTGAGGCAATCAGGATCAGCTGTGCTGGATATCCGACGAGAAGAACTTTTTATGAGTTTATTCACCGTTTTGGTGTCCTTGCTCCAGAAATTTTGGAGGGGAAGTAAGTTGTGAATCCTATCATTTTGTAGTTGTAATAAGTTTAGGTGTAGAAATGGACATATTCATTCAATGGATGCTTACCTTGATAATGTATAAGTTCAAAAAGAAAAAAAAAAGCATCACGGTCTTTTGCTAATCTAAGGTTATAGTTAAGTAGTGTTATCCTATCTGCCTAGTCTTGAGTTTCACTCCGCCTACTAGTTACTAGTAATTTGTTTTAGGTTGTATGCTTAACATGGTATCAGAGTCAAAGTGTGTTATGTTCTTCCTACTTGCCACCCCTTGTGGAGCTACATGTGAGGGGAGTATTAAGTGATGTATCCTATATTTGTTAAATCTTGAGTTTATTGCAGACAAGTTGGGCCTCTCCGCTTACTACCAATTGATTTTTTGGTTGGATATTTAACATTATGAGATAGGTGATCCAAATAAGATCATTATTTTCAATATTTTATCATACATTGCCTGGTACAGAACATTAATGTTTCTGAGATTTTTTTAGCCAAAGACTTGAACTATTGCACTATGTAACTGCTTCTCACAGTATATTGGTTGATGCTGCAATTTATATAATCATCTTTTGTCACTTCCCTAGTTTTTTATTTTCGTTACTATTGCATATGACTTTGCTTAAGGATTTTATCATTTTCCGTTTTGTGTTTTTGTACGTGCAGTCATGATGACAAGGTTGCATGTCAAATGATCCTGGATAAGATGGGATTGAAAGGTTACCAGGTAATTGAAACACGACCTTAAAGTTTTTAATTTTGGTAATGGTATTTAGGAAGTACGATAGGATTAGAGGATTCAGGGGAGGTCCTCTGTATCATGGAAATATAATTTCACTTTCCTCTCCTAGCTCCATTCACAATGGCATGGTGTACTGAGATCTTAGCAAAACTGGTGAATAGCTGAAGGATTGCTTGATTTTTGAATATTTTATAACTCCTTGAGTGTATCACCAATTGATAAGCTAGACACTTTATGCCAGTAAGCATGGGCTATTAGCACTATTGGATTTATGGCAGTACGGGTAAGGAAGTGATTTATAATGAAAATTTCTGCTAATAGCTTTAAATCTTTAAAAAAAGAAAAACATGACAAGGGTTCGGTAATGACTGGTTTATTCCTTAACATGTTCAATGTAGAGCATGGTTAGGAAATGTGAAAACCATGACTAATAGCATTGTTATCCAAGTAGGATGACCACAAGAACAAACTTCATGGTAGACCTGATTCTTTTGGGGTTAAAGACCACCTTTACCAGTTGTTAGCCTGTCATATCTGTCACAGAAGTACCCAATTTGGTTGGACAGATAACTGTTTCTTTTCATTTCCCTGATTTACTTTAAATGTCCTTGATGAATCAATGTACCCTTGATGAGTTGATGTTAACTGCTATTTAGAAGTTATATCTATGTCAAAGGCGATACTGGAAATAGCCATCTGTTTCTAATATCCACCATGATTACAAATATTGTGTGATCATCTATACGCAGTAATCAACTTGTGTATTCCACTCTATTTAACATGACTGGCATTGCAGATAGGTAAGACCAAAGTTTTCCTTAGAGCTGGTCAGATGGCTGAGTTAGATGCCAGAAGGGCAGAAGTGCTTGGAAATGCAGCCAGGACCATTCAAAGACTAATCCGGACATATATTGCAAGGAAGGAGTTCATGGCACTACGTAAATCTGCAATCATGTTGCAATCTCATTGGCGAGGTATCTTTTTATTTTCATTAAAAGTTCAAAAGCAATTGTTTGAAGCTGATGATTTTCAGAAGTATTTTCTTGAACTGCAGTTGTAATTCTCTGATGCTTTTCGTTTTGCCTTTGAGCACACTAAAATTTATCCGGTTTATGACTGTCTCTTCCTTTTTCACTTGGATTAGGTTTATTAGCCTGCAAACTGTATGAGCAGTTGAGAAGGGAAGCAGCTGCATTGAAGATTCAAAAGAACTTTAGGCGGCACATTGCCAGGGAATCTTATTTAACAGTGAGGTTAGCCGCAATTACATTGCAGACTGGCCTAAGGGCAATGACTGCTCGGAATGAATTCAGATTCAAAAAGCAAACCAAGGCTGCAATTATCGTTCAGGTCCTACTACAACTACTTGATTATCTTCTCTTAATCTTTACAAAATTAATGTGATTTTGGATGAAAGACGCACATCATTACTGAAGCAATGAAGTTAATGAAATTCAGTACAGAGAACTGAATATTGAGTGAATACTTTTCTGAACATTCAGGCTGCTTTGCGTTGCCATCTTGCTTACTCTTATTATAAGAGTCTCCAGAAAGCAGCACTAACTACTCAATGTGGTTGGAGGGGAAGGGTTGCTAGGAGAGAGCTCAGAAAGCTGAAGATGGTTTGATCTTATTCTTTAGTGCAACTTTGCTTACAAGAGCTTTAATGCACTTTACATTTTAAACTCACGTTATAACCATTACTCTAAATCTTTTTAGGCCGCCCGAGAAACAGGGGCTCTGAAAGAAGCAAAAGACAAACTGGAAAAGCGCGTAGAGGAACTCACATGGCGTTTGCAGCTTGAGAAACGTTTGAGGGTAGCTTATGCCATTTTTTATTCTAACATATATAAATGTTTACTATTGCTGCAATCTTCTGTAAAACGTCATCATTATCTGTTTTGACCTGTAAAACCTTTACCCTTTAAATCAATACAACAGACTGATTTAGAAGGGGAAAAGGCGCAAGAACTTGCCAAGTTACAGGATGCTTTGCATGCTATGCAAGTACAAGTCGAGGAAGCAAATACTAGAGTCATAAAAGAGCAAGAGGCTGCTCGAAAAGCTATTGAGGAAGCTCCTCCAGTTATTAAGGAGACTCCTGTTATAGTTCAGGACACAGAAAAGGTTAACTCCTTAGCTGCTGAGGTAGAGAGTTTGAAGGTAATCATGTCTATTTCCCTCCTATGATTTTCTATCAAGTAATTTGATTTGGATACATTTTCCGTGTGTATCATCATCGGATGAATGATGTGGATCGACTTCCAATTGCAAGATATTGCAATTAGCTTGACGTTGTTGGCTTTTTATTAATTATCTTGGAGTCGGAAACTTCGATGATAACAACAGGGACTAAATGTTCATTTGTAACCGCAGGCATCATTGCTATCAGAAAGAAAAGCAGCTGAGGAGGCCCGTAATGCTTGTACAGGTGCGGAGGCCAGAAGTGCAGAGCTGCAAAAGAAACTCGAAGATTCAGAGAGAAAAGTGGATCAACTTCAGGAATCTATGCAGAGGTCTGTTTGGAAAAGATAGTTGTTTGAATACAAACTAGCAGTACTTCATAACAAAATATTGAAAGAGAGAGAAGAAAAAAGGGATTCATTCATCTCAAAGTTGATAAGTGACAAGATTAGTTCTCCCTTTTCCTATCCATTTTGGTTGTCAGTTGTCACTAAACTCAAGCATATCCAACACATGAATGCTTCACTTGATGCTTCTGTTTGCATGCACCCTTTCCTTGCTTTCCTTTTTCTTTATGCGGCTCTTTGTGCCCCATGTTTGATTGAAACTTTTTTATTTAATATCATTCTACGCTTCAGGTTGGAAGAGAAGCTTGCCAATTCAGAATCTGAGATTCAAGTACTTCGTCAGCAGGCACTAGCAATATCACCAACTGGAAAATCTTTGACTACAAGACAAAGAACTATGATTATTCCGGTATAAATTAGATATTATTAGTTCATTACACATCCTCATATTGTATAGTACAAGCTTAGAGAAATATAGACTGAGCATTTGTTAATTAATTTGCAGAGGACACCAGAGAATGGAAATGTTACAAACGGAGAAACAAAGGTTTCACCGGTAGGAACATCATTGATTGTGATAATGGAATCTAGAAGTTCATAAGATATGAGATTTTTTTTAGTGTATTATATTGCTCACTGCTCATTATCTTCTCAGGACACTACTCTTGCCATATCAAATGTACGTGAGCCCGAATCAGAGGAAAAACCTCAGAAATCCCTCAATGAAAAGCAGCAGGTTAGTGACCAATGGAATGCATTATACTTTTATGGAACTCATTCTGATATTCTATCTCATACTTTGAGTAGTAGATTCTTATTCATATGGATGTACAGTCCCGATTAATTGCTTCTAATCCATGTTTTGTGTTTCAGGAGAACCAGGACATATTGATCAAGTGTATTTCAGAAAATTTGGGATTCTCTGGGAGCAAACCAATTGCTGCTTGTGTCATATACAAATGTCTTCTTCAATGGAGGTCATTTGAAGTTGAACGAACAACTATCTTCGACCGCATCATTCAAACAATAGCTTCTTCCATTGAGGTAAGCGATAGTTTGGCTTTTTAACCATTATCTGCATCATTAGCCAATAAAAATCATCATCTCCCAAAAGCCTTTGCACATAGAGGCTAATAGAAGTAGATCAAGACTTTTCAGGATTAAAAAAATATCATTAATGTAAGCAATGTCTACCTTACTGAAGATCCAGGATAATAACGATGTCTTAGCCTATTGGTTATCGAATTCATCAACATTATTACTGCTGCTCCAACGCACACTTAAAGCAACTGGAGCTGGAAGTTTGACACCACAAAGGCGAAGAGCAACATCAGCTTCACTCTTTGGGAGGATGTCCCAAGTAAGAAGCTACTATTTATCTTAAGAAAAATTTTTTCCTGTCCTATCTATATATTTAAATTTCTTTTCCTGACCTTATTTTGTTCTGATATGATTTTTAGGGACTACGGGCCTCTCCACAAAGCGGTGGACTTTCGTTTCTTAATGGTCGTGGACTTAGTAGACTAGATGACTTACGGCAAGTTGAGGCCAAATATCCTGCATTACTGTTTAAGCAACAGCTTACTGCCTTCCTTGAGAAGATATATGGAACGATCAGAGACAATCTAAAGAAAGAGATCTCTCCACTGCTTGGATTGTGCATTCAGGTTATTGCTAAGTTATTTCTTTTTCCAAGCTATCTATTTTGTTCCTTTTCCAGTTCTGAAATATTTTCAATATAATGCAGGCTCCAAGGACATCACGTGCAAGTTTGGTGAAGGGACGTTCTCAAGCGAATGCTGCTGCTCAGCAAGCTTTAATTGCTCATTGGCAAAGCATTGTGAAAAGCTTGAACCGTTATTTGGATATAATGAAAGCAAATCATGTAAATTCTTAAACTTCGCTTGAAAACAAAAACATGTAACCTTTCTTTGAGGGATTTTATGGATCTCATTTTTCTGGTTATGCAGGTACCCCCATTCTTAGTCCGTAAAGTGTTCACTCAAATATTCTCATTCATCAACGTTCAGCTATTCAACAGGTATCAATTTGTGTGTCAGTATGTGAACTTTTATGCGCATTTATTACTTGATTCTATTACAAAAGTAGAAGGTTATGGTAGATTCCGTGATAACTGTGCGGCATTTGTCTAACTCATATATGTAGTCTTCTATTGCGACGAGAGTGTTGCTCATTCAGTAATGGAGAGTTCGTGAAAGCTGGTCTTGCTGAATTAGAACAGTGGTGCTACAACGCAACTGAGGAAGTAAGCTCTCTAAGCAATCATTTGCAACTGTTATATCCTGCCTTCCTTTTTTTCTGGTTCCTTTACCCAAATGCTTCGTGTCAACAGTACGCAGGCCCAGCATGGGAAGAACTGAAGCACATAAGACAGGCTGTAGGATTCCTGGTTAGATTCAACTTATAGCATTTCATGTTCAATAACGGTTTCTAATCAATGATCTCATATGACTCACTGATCGGTACGTTTCTCTGTAACTCAGGTTATTCATCAGAAACCAAAAAAGACCTTGAATGAGATAACTAAAGAACTTTGCCCGGTAAATACCTTTCACTTTCAAGCTTCATCGCCTCATAAAGTTTTATCTTTTTTTTTTAAGTCTTCATCTTATTTCTTTTTATTGCTTGCTTCTTCAGGTTCTCAGCATACAACAGTTATACAGAATTAGCACCATGTACTGGGATGACAAATACGGCACACATAGTGTGTCATCAGATGTAAGTTCGAAATCCAAATTACTTACCGTGAGAAAGCTATACCTGTTCGTTCCGGCACCTGGAATTTTGAAATACCTGTTTTTCTAAGATTGCAAATTTTTACAGGTCATTGCAAACATGAGAGTTATGATGACTGAGGATTCCAACAATGCTGTTAGTAGTTCTTTCCTGTTAGACGACGACTCAAGGTTAGTTTGTTCCGTCTTTTAGCTTCATTTCGAAAAGTACTTCACTCCATATTCTCAACATCTACAATTGATGTCGATGCAGTATTCCGTTCACGGTGGAGGACATCTCCAAGTCCCTGCAAAAAGTAGACATATCTGACGTCGATCCTCCATCAATAATTCGTGAAAATTCTGGTTTCGGGTTCTTACTTCCACGTTCGGACTAATTAAATCACGGTTGCAATCATCCAACTCACGTAAAAGAGTTTGATATTTCACGACTCATATGCCAATGCAGCATTCCATTTGTGGTGTACACATCTCCAAGTCTCTGCAACAAGTAGAGACATATCTGATGTTGATCCTCTATCCATGGTTTCAGGTTTTTACATCTGCACTCGGACTGATAATAGTGGTTGCAGCCTCGAGTACATATATCGGTACTCTTGAAGCACTGCACTAGGCATGTTCATATAGTTTTATAATCTCCAAACATCTCATGTGCATAATAACTTTTCTCTTTCTTTTCTTCATAATTTTCACATCCTCCCAGGCTGTTGGTTTTTAATGTCTGGGGTGGTTATATATGATTCTTTTCCCCATGTTCCAAGGAAAAGAAACATGGGAATGTTTCTCAAAAAGCCATATCACAAATTCACAAGCATTGATGTGATAATGTGCAATTGAGGTATAGGTTTTGGTCTTCACAGCCTACAACGGGCGTTTTATTCTTTCTTTTTTGTAATTTTTCTAAATTTCGTTTGGGAGCAAAGGGGCTCCTTTTGCAGGCTTTCCTCGATGATTTTTGGGTGTAAATTTAACTAAAAACAGATTGCATTTTATAGGGATCTTGATTTGTTGTTGTCTGAGTTCATTGTGTAAATCCCAATTTTTCCTTTAGTATTGAATGAGGAACAACAGTGTTATAGTATTCCTTATTTTATTTTCAATTCAGGTTAAATTGTGCATTGAATTGGACAGGCACTTAAATTGGGTTTTTGTCAAAATTTAAACTCGAGTAAATTCTACGGAGTAAACATCCCTGATCAAATGTCATTGACAGAAAGTCTTCAATTTAAACTTGAAAATTATTAGTGTTAATCTCTATATATTATGTGCAATACGAAAGTCCTTTTATGTTTTGTGAATCAATAATTGGTCATTACATAATTAGTAAAATTTTAAAAAACAAAAAGTTTCTTTAAAACAAGGTATTATGTTAATAAAATTATATGAATGAAAATAATTTATCCCCAAATCATGTATTAAGATAGAAAAGAAGAAGCATAAAACCATCAACATTAGTAGTTCTGCCCTTACCAATAAAGTACTAGAATTAGAAAAGGTTTTTTTTCTTTAGCTTCGTTTTATTGTCATGAAGACTTGCACCTCACTTTAAAAATACAACTACCCTTATTATTTAATGACAAATCGTATATATTTATGTGATATATCAGACCCTTTCATAGGCCCCGAGTTTGACAAAACGATTCTTACTATATTTACAATAGTTTTTAATTTAATTCTACAAGGTTTTAAGTTTTGAGGGTAAAAAGTTGATAAAATTATTACAGATTCACAATTAAAACTACATGTTAGGACTGTCATAAAAAAGCCAACCTGCAACACAACACACCCCATCCATGTTTTGCCCAAGGTTTTTACAACTATTCAGACTGGTGGGTCACGGAGGATCCATTCGCCTGCATTGCATTTTCGGTTAAATCTGAGTGCTGATCTTGTTGTTGGCACGGCACCTGATTCCCGGATTTCTTTTTCTCCTTCACAATCACTTGTCTCGGCATCACTTCCAACAGAAAGCTTCCTCCATTCCATACAGATGCAGAAACCTTGAGTATTTGGAAAATTGCATGGAATTCGTATGATAGGAAGATAGGGACCGTGAGTGCCATGGTCGCGACCGTAAAAGCGGCTTGAAGTAAAATGTACATCAACAAACGGTTTTGATCCCCGAGCAACCCACTTAAACGCCACCATATGTTGTTTGCTTTCTGTGCTTTTTTAGAAAGTTCCCTATTAAAAAAAGAAATCATCTGAATGAAAATATTCATGGTGAACTGACATAGAGATAATATAGAAAGAGAGAGCAAACCTGTAAGAAGTCATGACTTCGGGATCTCTTAGCAGCCTCTGGCGACGTAGCACGTTGACAATGAGGAAATAAAGAACTTGCCAAAGAGTATAAGCAGCTAAGGGAACCCCGAACAGCCAAGTCCATAGGTAAGATTTGTCTTCTACGTAAGGCCATGAAAATCTGTGAGTAGTACCTTCGGGATGCATGGCTTCAAAGGTTGCGGGATTCCACCATCGAATTGTGAAAAAAACGATCCCTGAAAGCAATTGAGAAACGTTTGGACATTTTAGAAATAAATTTAAGCTTGGCCTCTCCTTCAAAAGAGCCTTGACCACTAACTTCTATCGGTGTTCTTCTGCAACACCTACCTGCCATATACCAAATTCAAAGAATATACTACTCGCATAGTCATCTAAGGTACAAAGTTTCAACAATTTTCACAGGCAAGGAATAATAAGACAGTTACTCGGGTTTGTAGTTTCACAATCTAACATGAAACTAAACTCATGGAATGGCTTTCAAGCAGCTCCATTTTGTATGTGATTTTGTTTCAAAGTGTTTTATGTTTACATTTGTAGAGGACAGTAGTCTTAGCAAATTATCAAACGAGGCACAAGCAAAATACAAATTACAAAAAGCTGCTACATCCTTCACTCCTTGTTAAACAAAACATTACCAAAAATTTACCCACAGGGCATTTCTTACGAACGGGAAAATTTGGCTACTTGACATCTTGTCTTTCTTAAACCTTCTTTGAAGGCCGGCATATTGATGCCATAGAGGCAGTTCCCTCTATTTAGAATCAGAAGATCGAACTTATACATAAAAATAGGAACTTTCCATTGAGATCATACATGAACCCTATCAGATGGAAAGTTTAAGCAGCTTTTTATGAGCATGGTAAGTTTATATAACATGTCTGCAATAAACCATAGCTAATGGTATCTTCCACACACAATGTCGAAGGCACAAGTTCAGAAATCAGAACATTTAACAGCCTTGAAATTCAGTTCACCCCTCCCCCTTCCCTTTTGAAAATACCGAAAATTGCTTTATAAAGATTGCAAGTGCAAATAAGGATTGAACATACCCGGTAAAAGATGTATAAGGACGCTTATAATTTTGTCCACGGAACTAAAAACCAAGCTACAACGCCAAACAATGAGCGCCCACGCTAGCGGTCCCTAAAGTAGCATCCGGAAAGAACAAACAAGTTAAAACAATTCATTCACCAATCGAGATATATGTAAGAAACCGAGTACCCCGAATCTTTACCTCGGCAAATGAGAAACAAATCATGAAAAGTTTTTCATTCTTCGGATACAGAAGAAGGTCAACCAAGAAGATTGTGTTGGCATAATAGCAGAAATCCTAACATACACAGAAATGAATCTTTTTTTGATCAATTTTCGATGCTACCTTCCTATAAATTACTAGAAAAAAAAAGTCGAAACCGAACCGGCATAGAACTTACCAGAAGATAATAATGCCATTTCTTAAAACGGTAGTATATCCATCTAAGAGGAACAAAGGTAACATAGAACACACAATATACATAAGGAATATCTTGTGGTCCTGAATCAAAAAATCAAAATCAAAGACAGAAAAAAGAACAAAAAGTAATTAATGGATTCAAGAGCCAATACTTTCAGTAATCAATTTTCAAGAATTCAAGGCCGAGTAAACTCACTTGCTCCCAATAGAAAGCAAAACCCTCCAAATCCAAGAACCCCCAAAAGATGAGTCACCTAAGAATCAAAAACCCATGAACAAAACAAGAAAAAAACCCGAAAATTTATAACTTCAGATCCATTTTCTTAAATTATAAACATGAAACCCACAGTTTAAATACCTACAATAAACATGAATGTAAAGTAAATAAATTATAAACATGAAACCCACAGTTTAAATACCTACAATAAACATGAATGTAAAGTAAAAAAAAAAAAGTAGAAAAGATTACCTTATTGATAAAGCGCTCATGTTCTTCAGCTTGTTTAGCGATCTTAACAGCTTGTTTCGACAACATTTCCTTCGTTTGAACCGCTTGTTTGGACAAAATCTCCTTCGTTTTCGCCACTTGCTGCATCAAAAAACAAAAACCCAAATCGATCAACTTAAAAGTAAAACAAATAAAAGCAAATGATAAAACACAAATATTGATTAAAAAATGAATGATTTTGGGTTTGGAACAATCATACCTCGGCTCGATCTTTGAACCTCCGGTTCACCGTCCCATATGAATCCCCATTCCCATTCATGTCATCCATGAATTCATCGCTGCTCGACATTTTTCTTCCCTTTTGTTTACTGTAAACCCAGGTCAAATTAAAGAACAAAAGAACTTAAAAGAAGGAAAGAGCGAAAGACAGAGACAAAAGGTGGTAGCTTACCGCCTGATTATATATACATATAATTATAAATAAATAAATAAATTGCTAAAGTGGACTATGTAATATTAATGTATTTTTTAGATTTTATATGAAAAATAAATATTTTTCATTTCGTAAAAAAATAAATTTGTATTAATTTTTCAATTGAGTAAAGATGGATTAATAAGTGACACCAACTTGAACAAATTAACTAACACAAATGAGTTATTTGAAATTTTTAGAGATATAGATTTGATTTGAATTTTATTTTAGTCTATTTATGTATTAATGATTTAATTAAATTATAATTATTTGAAAATTATTATTCATAATTATATTTTTACTTGTAATTTTTTAAAGATATGTTTAATAATTTATTTTGAATTTTATACAGTAAAAATAATATGTGAATTACATTTGACTTGTGAATAAGTTCAAGGCATATAATCTCTCCTAAGCTTGGATCTTTTGTTTGAGGGAGGTCGAAATTAAATTATATATTTTTACGATAATAAAATATAATTATCATTTTAATAATATATATTTATCATTTTAAAGGCTTAAATTAAATTTTTATCATTTTAGAAGTTTAAAATATAACTTTATTATTATTAATTTAAAATTTTATAAATTATAAAAACTAAATTAAAAGTTTACCATTTTAAATGAGTCCATATTCCTTAAATTTACACTAAGCTCGCCACTTGTTATGAGAAATTTATAAATTTTTTTGTTGATTCGGTTTATTATTTAGTAGTAATTAATTTTTTATTTTTTTATTCTTAGGTTTTTACTATCATCACCTTATTTCGGGATTAAATAATTTAATTTAACTTAAAACCCATAGATACCTTACCTACTCTAGTAAATGATTAATTAATTTTTCATTTTCTTTTTCTAATTCCTAGGAGAAGACTCCTAATTACGTGTGTAATGTAATTGTTTCAATGGTGACGTGGAGTTTTTGTTGGTTATTGAACGAATGGGTGACAAGTGTCAGGAAACCATTGGGTAAATGGTACATAACTCCCACATGTCTATTGTAGAAAGTTCTAGGGAAGATAAATCTTGCCAGCTGTCGAACTATGGCTTAGCCTTATCTTTGCAAATAGTAAATTGCCACGTGGACTAAATAATTTTCCCCTTTTTTTTTCCTCAATTTGATCTTTCCTGCGTGGCTTATGGTGATTTTTAATTCGAGAGACAAAACGTAATATAGTCCCCGATGTAGAGGAATATTCTCCTTCCCGCGCTTCAATGAGCATGGGCCCGGCCGACTGCATTTAAAAAACTTCACGGTTAAGACTAAGATTTGATGTTATCTTCGTTTCTTTTTTTTTTCTAAATTTGAAGGTCACACTTTCCAATCTTGCTATTGAAAAGGCCTTTTCATGAATATGAATAAAAGGTATACTTTTGGTTAATTAGATAAATATGTCGTTTTTTAAAATTAATTAGGGATTTAGGTTTTTTTTAAATTTAAAGAAATAAGTCGATTTTAGAGAGAAATACAAAATGCGTTCTACAGGAAGCATTTTTTCACTTCCAAATTTTTTTTTGTTGGGTGTTGGAAATTTGAAAAGAAAAAATTATTTGTGTTTGTATTTGAGGGAGACATTGTGATTGTTTTAAAGCATGTTTAAGTTTACGGTGATGCGATAGCTCTCGATGACCCACGCATTTCATCTGTCGTGTGGGGATGGAATCATCACCTTAGAAGATACTGCATTGCAACTTGGGATCCCAATTCATGGTGGATACAGTCACGAGTTGAAATATAACTAAGGCTCCCAATTGATAGTGGCTATGCAGTCACAAGTTCAAGTATAACTCGGGCTCCAGTTGATTATTATTATGCAGTCACGAGTTCAAGTTTCATACCACTAGAGGATGATGCTTTATAAACCTTATTAAGTATGACTCCTATTTTCAGTCAAATTTGAGAAATAATCTTTTAGTTAAACTATGTTTATTTGTTTCAGTCAAACACTGATTAGTTTAAATTATTTTATTATTATTTGACATATGAATTTAGCCTATAAATAGGCTCTTTTACAACCTTAGTAAAAACACCCATTAGATTAGAACTCATAACACATTCAGAGAATTTTGTGTTTACGTTTTGAGGGTTCTTTGTTTTTCGGGTTTTCGGGGTTTAGTTTTATCTCCATCTTTTGTACTCTTCGTTCTTTTGCCATTATAGTAAAATTATCTTTGCCCGTAGTTTTTTATCCTCTTTGGAGGGGTTTTTCCACGTTAAATTTGTGTGTTCAATTTCTCAATTTATTCCACTATTTTTGTTACTTGTTGCTTAATCGAGACGATCCCTAACAAGTGGTATCAGAGCTAGTTCAAAGATCAGCCTATTCAGATATGGCAACAACAAGGTTTGAAATTGAGAAGTTCGATGGTGAGACAAATTTCAATCTGTGGCAAGTTCGGATGATGGCAATTCTAGTTCAATCCGGTTTGAAAAAGGTTGTTACCGAGAAAAAGCCTGAGAATCTAAATAAAACAGAATGGGAAAAGCTTGATGAAAAGGCCTTGTCTGTAATCCAGTTGTGCCTCGCGAATACGGTATTGCAGGAGGTATTAATGGAGAAGACCTCATCCACCTTGTGGAAAAGGTTAGAAACTTTTTATGCGACTAAGTCTTTGGCTAACCGTTTAGTGTTGAAACAACGTCTATTTACGTTTCGCATGAGCGAATGTGAGCTTCTTAGAGATCACATCAGTCAATTCATTACTCTTTTAAATGATTTAAAGAACGTTGAGGTTCATATTGATGATGAAGATCAAGCTATGCTATTATTGTGCTCTTTACCCCCTTCATACAAGTCTTTCAGGGAGACCCTGATTTATGGCAGAGATAAAATCTCGTTCGAAGATGTGAAAGGTCATTTGTTGAGTAGAGACAAACTCGACAATGAGCTTCATTTGGATAGCAAGGCAGATAGGCAAGCTTCCGTTTTGGTAGTATCAAAGAAACGAGACAAAAGGTGTCGCTATTGTAAAAAGTTAGGTCACGTCAAAGCAGATTGTTATAAACTGCGAAATAAAAGAGCTACTAAGAGTAACGATGAAGATGTAGCTGGTGCTAATTTGGCCGATGAAAGCGGTGATGATTTCTTGTTAGTGTCAACGAGCGATAACTCCAAGCTCACGTCCGAGTGGATCCTAGATTCGGGATGTTCTTTCCATATGTGTCCCAATAGAGAATGGTTCTCCACATATAGTTCAGTTGAATGTGGAGTTGTGCGTATGGGAAACGATTCATCTAGTAAGGTAATTGGTATTGGTACTGTTAAAATTAGGATACACGATGGGACGATTAGGACACTCTCAGATGTCAGGTATGTACCTGATTTACGAAAGAATCTCATCTCCTTGAGTATTTCAGACTTGAAAAGATGCAGAATCAATATCGAGTCAAGCGGCATTAAAGTATCTCGTGGAGCTATCGTTTTGTTAAAAGGCAAAAGTACAGGCAGTCTTTATATTCTGGAAGGTTCTACAGTGACCGGTGAAATTGGACGTCCCTCGTCTGTTACAGAGTCGAAGTCAACTCGTTTGGAGTGGAGGCAACTTGGTCATAGGAGGGAAAAATGTATGACCGTTTCGTTGAAGAGAGGTTCTCTTTTGGATGCAGATTTTGAAAAGTTAGGGCACTGTGTTCGTGAAAATCAGACCCAGGTTAGTTTTGATTTGGCAGTGTACAAGTCGAAGGCTAGAAGTCTTCCAGTTTCTAAGCACAGATTCGACTCAGTTAATTCCCTGCATAGTTCAAGATAGGCTCATGGCGGGCTTTGGTAAAGATGGCGTTGTGGAAATATGAGTCAAGGTGGAGATTTATTAAGTATGACTCCTATTTTCAGTCAAATTTGAGAAATAATCTTTTAGTTAAACTCTGTTTATTTGTTTCAATCAAACACTAATTAGTTTAGATTATTTTATTATTATTTGACATATGAATTTAGCCTATAAATAGGCTCTTTTACAACGTTAGTAAAAACACCCATTAGATTGGAACTCATAACACATTTAGAGAATTTTGTGTTTACGTTTTGAGGGTTCTTTGTTTTTCGGGTTTTCGGGGTTTAGTTTTATCTCCATCTTTTGTACTCTTCGTTCTTTTGCCATTATAGTAAAATTATCTTTTCCCGTGGTTTTTTATCCTCTTTGGAGGGGTTTTTCCACGTTAAATTTGTGTGTTCAATTTCTCAATTTATTCCGCTTTTTTTTTACTTGTTGCTTAATCGGGACGATCCCTAACAAACCTCATACATAAGTTTGAGAACTTAATCATAGGGGGAAAGGGTTTTTTAGTATAATTAACTTATTCTTTATCTCCATCTCCATCAAAGTAGTATCATTAATCTCATTGCCTGAAACTTGTAACGGAGTTGAGAGCAAAAAGACTTTTAGGAATGAGTAACTGTGACGGTAGAGAAAAAGCTGAAACTCGAGTAAGGACAATAGTGGTCATAGTTATTAATGAGTTTATTAATCACAATAATTGTTATCACCTCGAGTCGCATTTCAATTTTCTCCATTGTCACAATCACTCCTCCACTTGAAAGTCTTGTTACCCCCAACTTTGTCATAGGTTATTGACAATGAGGTTA
This sequence comes from Gossypium raimondii, assembly GCF_025698545.1. Classification (NCBI taxonomy): domain Eukaryota; kingdom Viridiplantae; phylum Streptophyta; class Magnoliopsida; order Malvales; family Malvaceae; genus Gossypium; species Gossypium raimondii. The sequence continues at coordinate 55,006,377 of NC_068577.1, read as the reverse complement.
AGGATACTACCTTGTTGAAGACGAAGAAAAAGAATAAGTTGATTATACTGGAAAGTCTCTTTATTTTCTCTGTGATTATGATCTTAAACTTATGTATGGAGTTTATAAAGCATCCTCTTTTGGTGGCATGAAACTTGAACTCATAACCGCATGACCACTATCAACTGGAGGCCTGAGTTATGCTTAAACCCATAACCTCATAACCACCATCAACTGGAGTCTTAGTTATTCTTCAACTTGTGATTGTATAATCACCGTGAACTGGGAGCCCGAGTTGTAACATGACATCTACTAACGTGATGGTTTCATCCTCACATGAGAGATGAAATGTGTGTGTCTCCGAGCGTCATCACATCACCGTGAACTCAAACATACCTTAAAACTATCACAATGTCTCTCTCAAACAGAAACACAAAATAGATCTTTCCCCAAAAAATATTCAACAAAAAAAACAATTTCAAGCTTGAATTTTTTTCTAAAGGACATTGGGTGAGAGAGCTGATGGAGTAGGGGGAGCAAAACCCCCTTTATATAAGCAACTGATGGGGAAATTTAAAAAAAAATTATGTGGGAGCCCATGACTGTCCGGGATTTTAGGGATGGGATGTTTGAAAATCATCATCTCGAGATTCTCGAGTTCTAAATTTTTTTCATGGGATTCTCTGTTAGGGATAAGGTTGAAAATGTGTGGGAAGAAAATGTGTAGGAGGCGTTTTCTTCCTTCACATTTTCACCCCCTAAACCCTAACCCTAAACCTGAGATTCTCGGGCTCGAGAATTCTGAATAAAATTTAAACATCACATCCCAAATTTTTTGAAAAACGTTTCTAATAAGAAGCGTATTTTAAAAACTATTCAGACTTTTCAAAAAAATGCTTCTTGTTAGAAATGTTTTTTGGACATGTAATGTCCAATATTTTCCAACATTTTGAAGTTATGTTTGATATCCAATGGTAGTATTTCCTATAATATGAATACATTTTGTTAGCGGTTCCATATTAAAATTTCGAGCAGATTATTTTTATAATGAATTTGCATAAGAGGAAGATTGTTTATGTTAAAAATTTGAATTTCAAAGTCGACCTAACAAAGTAAATTAGTTCAAGTAAGTGTCATTGTTTGAATTTGGATAAAGTGCACTCATTTTTCTATATAATGTTTTGGTTTTAAACATGTGAAACAAGTTCTTTTTTTGAAGATGAGTACATGAATTAGAGTCGTTAAATTTGTGACACTGAAATTGGTGTCGTTTTTGTATTAGTCTAATCTATAGAATTGATTTTCAATCGGAGCATAAAATTGCTCGAGCTTTAGTAAAAAATTAGAAGCAAAGTGGCAACTTCAAGCCGGAGAAGAATTTCGAGATTGAAATATAAATATCTAATATCACTGAACCCGTTAGATATAATATATTTGAGCTAATAGGCGACATGGAGGTCGAGGACTCGAGGTAATGCTTGATTCGCATTGTTCTAGTGAAAATGTTATACTAGAGTTATATGTCCAATTTGTCGATGTTGATGAAGGTGTTCCGAGTTCGACAATAGTTATAGTTGATGCCTATTGGGAGCAAGAAGCAGAAAGTCCAACCACACGAGTATGCGATAAGTTGACAACATTGTTACAAAGCTCCTATCAGGAAATGCCGATGTAATAGCCCGATTTTAGGCTTAGTCGGAACAGTGGTTTCGGGACCACAAATCCGACGAAAAAAAAATGTAATGGCTTGAATTTTCAGAGGTGTCGGAACGGTGATTCGAGATCACTAAATTCGACAAATGGGTAGAAAATATTATTAATTTAGTAAGTATAAGTTAAATATGAAGTTAGGAAAATTTTTGAAATAGTGAATAGTGCACTAGAAATAAATATTAAAATAATTAGAATCGAAATGAGGTATCAAGACCTCGGGGATTTTAAACTGAGCCATAAATATTTTTATAAATATTTATGGAGTGTTAAAAGTTAGTATTAAAGTTTAGTTAAGAAATTTTAAAGTTCGATAATTAATTGAACAAAAGGACTAAATTGTAACAAATGCAAAATTTTGGGAAATGATTAAATAGCTTAAATGATAAAAGGAAGAGGGCTTAAAAGACAAATAGACCCAAGGTCTATTTGGGCTGGACAACAGAGGCATGAAATCAGCAAGAAAGTAAGGAGAATTAAGGGCAAAATTGGAAAATTGCAAAATTTGCTTAATAAAGTTAGGACCCAAGTGGAATTATCTAGATTTCTCTTCATTTTCTGAATTCTCATCAGCTAAAACACCATGGAAGGGCTTCTTCAAGCTGGTTCTTCATATTTTTATTACAAGTAAGTTCAATTCTTGACTATTTCTTGAAATTTTTGTATTTTATGACTTTTACAACTAGGCCCACTTGTTAAATTCATTAGTTTTGATTTTATGAAAGAAGTTGAAAGTTGATATGAATATGTGCTGGAATTATATGATGATTTAGCATGAAATTAGAGCTTTAAATTGTTCATATGCTGATTTTATTGAAAGAATTGAATAGAAAGTGAATGTTTGGGACCTAATAGTAAAAGAGTTTGAAGATAGAGTTATATGTGGAAATTCTGAATTTCAATAGTTGTGTAACAACTTATAATGTCTAGTAAAGTACTAATTGAGAAAATTAGATTAATTGAGGGTTAATTGAGAAAGGACCGAATTGTATAAACTGTGAAATTTGGGGCAAAATGGAAATCAACATTTTGCACTAAAGCAGTTTTGGACAGCAGCAGTAGTGTAACTTTGAAAAATCACCAAAAATTGTAGAGATTGAATTAGAGGATGAATAAAATATGAAACTAAAGCTTATTGAGTCTAGTTTCTTATAAAAGAAATGATGTGAGCAATGGAATTGTAAATCATGAGATATAATAGATTTTGTGAGACAAGGTCAGAATGAATTCAGGTTCCCTGTTCTGACTTTGGAAAATCATTAAAATTGTAAAAAATGATTATGAGTTATAGTTTATATGGTTAGAATCCTTAATGAGTCTATTTTAGAAGAAACAAGCTAAAACATCATCCGAATTCTGTACAATGAGATAATTAATTTTTAGTGAAGAGTGGTCGGAACTGTCAGACAGCGAAACAGGGAAACTTTAAAGAATAAACTGTACTATTTGGCTGAACCAAAATTATGAAAATTTTATGGTATGAAGATATGTGAGTCTAATTTCAGGAAAATTAACGGATCTTAATTTGGAGCTCTGTAGCTCCGGATAAAAATAATTTAGTGACTCTGACTCGGATAAACAGCTTTGAATATACATGTTAGTGAATATTGAAATTATGGTTAATGTTGTTTAAGTGTGTTATACACATTAAGGATGTGGAATGGAGAGGAGGAGGAGGAAAATTGGGAAATATATGAATGATTCGTGTATAAATGGTCATATGTTTGATTATAACTCATAAACGATGAAATATGAATGATGCTTATTTTTGTGCATTATTGGTCATGGTTTAAGCTCATGTGTGAAAATAAAGTTTCATAGTATGTGTGTATGGTATATTCAGATATGATTTGGCATGAAATAATACCATGAATGGTTTATGAATTAACACATGTTGGTAAGCCCGATATATGAATAAATGATCAAATTGAGCGAACGCGGATTTGAGTACTTCGATCAAGTGACAAAGTGATAAGTGATAGCTTCAGCTACACTTATCTGATCAAGTGACAAGTGGAAAGTGGAAAGTGATAAGTGATAGCTTCGGCTACACTTATCTGATCAAGTGACAAGTGAAAAGTGATAAGTGATAGCTTCGGCTATACTTATCTAATCAAGAGACAAAGTGATAAGTAATAGCTTTAGCTACACTTATCTGATCAAGAGACAAAGTGATAAGTGGCTACACTTATCTGATCAAGAAACAAAGTGATAAGTGGTTACACTTATCTGATCAAGAGACAAAGTGATAAGTGGCTACACTTATCTGATCAAGAAACAAAGTGATAGGTGGCTACACTTATCTGATCAGGGACAAGTGATAAGTGATCATACGTAAGACCATAGTTATACTATGGCAAAGTGAAAGTGAAGTACTCAATTTTCCGTGACCGTTCCCTAATTTGATTAAGGATGGTAAGTGACAAATGGGCCGAAAGAATTAAAGTAAATGGATAAGTGGTAGTGTATTTATATCGAGACGATGTTGTTATTCAAACTAAAGTGATATTTTCATTGCTAAATTGAGAATTTCATAAATGTGTTATTGAATGGTATAATCAATAAACATTGAGTTAAATGGTAAATACGTATTAGTTTTGAATTTGATGTCATTGAATTGTACGTGAATTAAATGGAAATTGCTAGTGATATGATTTAAATTATGAGCATGAGAAATTGCGAATTGAATGAAATGGAAATGAAGCATTAAATTGCATGAGTATGTATCGGGTCTCGCAGGCCCTAATTATTATGATTATAATATTTTGAGGATATATTGTGAAAAGTTATAGAAACATGTTAATTATTTTGAAAGTTTTAATTTTGATGAAATTTTATAACTCGGTTAAATACGTTTACAAGTGTATGTGTTTTGGTAATGCCTCGTACCCTATTCCGGTGTTGGATACGGTTAAGGGGTGTTACAGCCGAAATCGTCAATGGGAATGCATTCATATGTTTCAGCTTTTGATTTCAACTTTGACGTATAGTTTGTCCAATAGTTGGGGTTAGTTGGTAACCTAAACTTTGACACCTTAGCACAACATTCTGTAAGTGCTTTTGATTTCAACTTTCGAACACCGATGTTCTATGCTGGAAACACTTATATGAGTATGCCATCAAGTTACACCAGTGGGCAATTCAAAAGTGATTTTGGTTATAACGTAAGGTTTACAAGAACAAGTGATGTACTCCTTACAACTTACACCGACAAAGGGACATCCAACCCTAGATGTATAATTAGGGTTGATAACGAAGAGGGATTTGAAATCGATAATGATCCAATCTGAGAGTTCAGGCTAGATGATTCAAAAATTGTATTATTTTCTGAATCAGAAGAAAGTGATTTTGACGATGAAAGTCCAGACAATGCTAGAGGAACCCATCCGGATTTCACAATAAATGCAGCTCCAGCCCACATGCTTAATGTCAACCTTGATGCCGAAGATAAGTTAAATTTTATAAAACTTATCTGCAAATTTCTACTTACAAAAGCATTGGATTCCACTTCACTAACAAAAACTTTGTCAAACTTCTTTAGAACCTTCCATTATTTTCCAAACAAATTAAAATACAATTTACTTAAATATATTTACCAAAATTCCACTGAAGTGAAATAGTTTATTTTTAAAACATTGTAGCTTGTAATATTATTACAAATTTTCTTTTGGTGCATAAACTTCAATTACTAAAATCATTACTGAATTTGATATAAATAAATAACATTTTTTAAAACATTTAGAAAATTAATTAGTATGTTATTTGTAGTAATAATAAGATATTTAATAAATAATTTGACAATTTTATTAATTAATTTAACGTATTAAATGAATATATAATTATAAATAATATTTTTTTGAATAATTTTATTATAGATTTTGATCGTATCTATTTTTTTATTCAATGCCTAGAACTATTCATAGGCCCTTCTCAATCCATAAATAAGAGGATAATACTTTTTAACGCGTTCGAACCCACATCCTCCTACATTGACAACAATACCCACGCTAATCGAATTAAAATTCAATCCACCTATAAATAATATTTCTAAAAAAGTGATATAGAAGTAAAATCTTAAAATAAATTCAAATTTTGCTTTTGCTTTTGCTTCTCTTGGAGGGTTTTCTAAAACTTTCTCAATTCTCATGTGCATTGGAAAGGAAAGTAAATATTCCAAAATTAGGTAACGCGGGAATAAAAGCTACCAAAATTATCATAAATTAAATATATTGTATATTTAAAATAAATTAATTATGTAAAATATAAGTTTTAAAGTAATGCTTTTCTTTTCTTTAAGGTATCTGTTTTTTAAAATAATATAAAAATTAAGATATATAAATATTCATTATTTTAATTAAAAAAACTACCAATTGAATATGCTCTCTCAACATTTAAAAAAAAGGATATGCTCTCTCCATATTTAACTCCTTCTGTAAAGTTAGCTTCTCAATAATAACGTCACGTTATTTCCATGCAACGCAAGTAAAGTAAAGTATTTTGATAATTCAATAAGTAAATTAGACCAAAAAAAATTTGGTTTAATTTTTTAAAATTTATCTTTTTTTAGTTTTTATGTGTCAACATTGATGCACACGCTGCATGTCATATGTCAGTGTCTATTTATTTCGTCAATCATACCAATTTTTACAATATAAATGGATGAAATTTTTAACAGAAATGATCAATTTGCTTTTTGATATAACGCAAGGGCGAAGCTAGAAATTTTTTTTAAAGGGGCCGAAATTAAACTGTAATTTTTACGATATTAAAATTGTAATTTCGCCATTTTAATAACCTATATTTTTATAATTTTTAAAGGATTAAATCGAATTTTTATTATTCTTAAGAGACCAAAGTGCAATTTTACCTTCACTAATTTAAAAATTTTAAGGATCTAAATGAAAATGTTCTATTTTAGGGAGACTGAGACCCTAACAATCTCCCCTAGCTACGCCCCTTATATAATGTATAAAGATTAATTTGTCTATTTTAATAAAAAATAAAATGCAATCTAATTTTTACATGATAAAATGTGATAAAATCCAAAATTAAATGGATTAAATCGTAAAAAATAAAACTCTTTCAATTATTCTATTCGATTTAATAAACGAAAAAATATGTAATTTTAAAGAAACCAAGTATTTTTTTAATTAAAATTTGCGGAATACAATTAATTCATATATTTTTAAGAGAATTGTTTTAAAAAATATTTAAAATTGGACCAAAAAAGTAGAACATAATATAAACCGCATAATATAACGCCTTTTCATAGCTTGGTTTCAAAATGTTGGTTCGAGTAAAAGGCAGCGGCAATTCAAGGCCCAAAGTGGGGCAGCGAACCGCGGAGACAATCCCGGTTCATTAGTCTCAGCCGCCATTAATTTGCTTACTGTAAGTTTTCGATATCTCCGTCTGATTCTCTTCAGCTCCTATGCTTATTGCGGTTTTTTTGGGGGTTTTTTTTGCTAGATTTTTATATATGATTTTTTTTTGAATCGGAACTTTTTTTTCCTGAATTTTTTGATAGCCAAACGGCGAAGGGAGACTATATATTGAACTAGTTGGGAAATTCCAGTCTCTGGGGAGCTCAATTTGGTAATTTAATTTACGTAATTTTGAATCTTTTGTTAGATTTCGATTTCGATTTGTTCAATGAATTTTCAGTAAGGGTTTTTATTTTAACTTCTATAGATTAATCTGATTATTATTATTTATTTTACGTATGAAAAAGATGATGTTGTCGAAAGCTGAAGCTAGGAAGAAGAATGGTGGGAATTCGAGTAATGGGAAGTTATTGAATGAAATCGAAACTATGAGCAAAGCTTTGTATTTAGACAAGAACCGTTCAAGCAATTCATTTTCTGCTTTTAATTCTCGGTCTAAACCAACCCGGAAAACCAATTTGCCGGAACCGAAATCGACAGTGAAAAATAGTAATGAGGACCCTTTGCTTAAAGAGAAGAAATCTGTTTGGAATTGGAAGCCTTTGAAAGTGTTTTCCAATGTTCGGAACCGGAGGTTTAATTGTTGTTTCTCACTTGAAGTACACTCCATTGAGTGTTTACCAGTAAGTTTTAATGATCTTAGTCTATTTGTGCATTGGAAGAGGCGGGATGGGGATCTAACAACTCGTCCTTCTAAAGTTTTTAATGGAACTGCGGAATTCGGAGAGAAGTTGACGTATACGTGTTCCATATATGGTGTTCGAAGTGGCCTTTCGGCCAAGTATGAGGCTAAGCATTGCATGCTTTTTGCATCTGTGTTGGGAACACCCGACTTTGATTTGGGGAAGCATCGAGTTGACCTTACGCGGTTACTTCCACTTACATTGGAAGAATTAGAGGAAGAGAAGAGTACGGGGAAGTGGACAACAAGTTTTAAGTTATCAGGGAAGGCCAAAGGTGCTACCATGAATGTTAGTTTTGGTTATATGGTTGTCGGGGATAATTCTGTGCTGCTCAAAAGTAATCAGCATCGTGCTGAGTTGTCACATATAAAGCAGAATAATCAGAGTACAGGAAAAGCAGTTGCTGGATTTGATCACCTTGACCTGGACACAACAAGGTGTGTTGAGAGTCTTCCCAGTTTAGTTAACACCAGGCCTTTTGGCTCATCTCCCGTTGTGGAAGAGATAAAAGATCTTCATGAAGTTTTGTCTGTGCCAAAGCCACAGCTCGATGTTAAAAATACAGTAGACCAGAAACTTGATGAAGAAAAGCCCAATGCTTCTGCTGCTTCCAAGCCTGAACCTGATGTGTTAAATGAACATTTTGAGCCCATCAGACCTCTGACTTCTCTTGCATCTGAATCAATTAACGAATATATTGAAAAAGAAACTGAAGATAATGACTTCTCTGTTGACGAAAAAGGGATAGGGTTGTCTTCAGAAGAACAAGCTAGGTCGGAGGCAGTTACCTTCGTGGCTACTTTATCAACCATAGAAAACCCTGAAGTTGTTGAAATTAATCCTGGCATGGGAGTAAATTTTGAAGAATGTTCTCAGCTTCATCCCTCTAATCAAGGAGAGGCTAGGTCGGAGGAAGGTACCCTCGTGGCTACTTTATCAACAGTAGAAAACCCTCAAGTTGTTGAAATTAATCCTGGCGTGGGAGAAAATTTTGAAGAACGTTCTCAGCTTCATCCCTCCAATCAAGGAGAGGCTAGGTCGGAGGAAGTTTCCCTTGCGGCTACTTTATCAACCGTAGAAACCCCACAAGTTGATGAAATTAATCCTGGCATGGGAGAAAATTTTGAAGAATGTTCTCAGCTTCATCCCTCTAATCAAGGAGATATGCTCGTGGTGCAAGATCGCAGTTCCGAAGAGGATGAACAGTGCTCAAATGAATCGCTGATGAGAGAATTGGATTTAGCTTTAGATGGTATTACAAATTTGGGGGAAGCATTAGCTTCTTCTCCTGGCCTTGAAGATCCGGAGGACTACATGGATAATAAAGGTGATTATAAGGCGGAATCACTTGGCTTGGATGAAGCTACTGAATCTATCGCCACTGATTTCTTGAACATGCTCGGTATTGATCATAGTCTACTCGGCTTGAGTTCTGAGAGTGAACCCGAGTCTCCAAGAGAGCGTTTATTAAGGCAATTTGAGAAGGATACCCTAGCCAGCGGTTGCTCATTATTTGATTTTGACATGGCTGATGAGGAGGAACTAGAATCTGGTTTTGACACCTCAACTGCATCTGGTTGGGGGAGCTTGACTGAGAGTTTTGATTTATCATCTTTTATCCAAGATGCTGAGCAAGAATATCAGAAGGAAACTGGTGGGAGGAATAAAACGAGAGCTAAAGTATTGGAAGGCTTGGAGACTGAAGCGTTAATGCGTGAGTGGGGATTGAATGAGAAGGCTTTTCAGCAATCTCCATCTGGGTCTTCTGGTGGGTTTGGGAGTCCAGTAGATTTGCCTCCTGAAGATCCACTTGAACTGCCTCCTCTTGGAGATGGTTTAGGTCCATTTCTTCAGACAAAGAACGGAGGATTTTTGCGATCTATGAATCCCTCACTTTTCCAGGATGCTAAAAGTGGTGGGAACCTGATCATGCAGGTGTCTAATCCAGTTGTAGTACCTGCAGAAATGGGTTCTGGTATAATGGATATACTTCAGCAACTGGCCTCTGTTGGGATTGAGAAGCTCTCTATGCAGGCAAATAAGTTGATGCCTTTGGAGGATATTACCGGTAAAACTATGGAACAAGTTGCATGGGAAGCTGCTCCTGCTCTGGAGGGACTGCAGAGGTTCGTGATTCATTTTTCTTTGGTTTCTCAACATATACTTCTTTCATAAACACTGTTTGCGAAATTGTACTGATATTATATGTCATTGCTTCTTCTAAGCAGGCAATGTTCGTTGCAGCATGACTTTGAAGTTGGGGAAGATATGTCTAGCAGGCAAAAGAAAGTTAAAAGAAGATCACCTCGACCCAGCTGTAGCGATATTAATTCAACCTCTGTCAATGAGATGGGGTCAGATTATGTAGCCCTTGAAGATCTTGCTCCATTGGCAATGGATAAGATTGAAGCTCTCTCAATGGAAGGGTTGAGAATTCAGTCAGGCATGTCAGATGAGGATGCACCTTCAAACATCAGTGCGCAGTCTATTGGGGAAATTTCAGCCCTTCAAGGCAAGGGGTTCGGTATTAGTGGGTCCCTTGGTCTGGATGGAACTGCCGGGTTGCAATTGTTGGATATAAAAGACAGCGGTGATAATGTCGATGGATTAATGGGTCTGTCACTAACTCTTGATGAATGGATGAGACTTGATTCCGGGGATATTGACGATGAAGATCAAATAAGCGAGCGAACTTCTAAAATCCTTGCTGCTCATCATGCTACATCATTGGACTCGATTCTCAGAGGGTCAAAGGGAGAGAAAAAACGGGGTAAAAAGTGTGGGTTGTTAGGGAATAACTTCACAGTGGCATTGATGGTGCAACTTCGCGATCCCATGAGAAACTACGAGCCAGTCGGTGCACCCATGCTTGCTCTTATTCAAGTGGAGAGAGTGTTTGTCCCATCAAAACCAAAGATATATGCTACTGTTTCGGCTTTGAGCAACGACAATCAAGATGGTGATGACTCCGAGGCCGCCACAAAAGAAAAGGTGAAACCTGCGGAGATGAAAGAAGAAAAAGCTTCCCAAGAGGAAGGTATTCCTCAATACAGAATCACCGATGTTCATGTTGCAGGTTTGAAGACCGAGCCCGGCAAGAAAAAACTTTGGGGTAGCACGACCCAACAACAATCCGGTTCTCGATGGTTGCTTGCCAATGGAATGGGAAAGAGCAATAAGCATCCATTATTGAAATCCAAGCCTGGTTTTAAATCTTCAACCCCCTCAACAACAAAGGTTCAACCAGGTGACACTTTGTGGAGCATCTCGTCTGGTATTCACGGTACCGGGGCTAAATGGAAAGAATTGGCAGCCCTTAATCCTCATATTCGAAACCCTAACGTTATATTACCCAATGAAACTATCAGATATCGATAAGTAGTATATGCATTGGAATCTGCTTTGAGATTATTAGACAGTGTTGATGAGTTCTGCTTGCAGAGATTTTTCGTGCATTTTGTTTGAATGCATCCATTCATGCAACTCAAAAAGTCAAAAACAAAGCAAAGGTAAGCTTTACATTTTCCTCTCTCTTTTCTAAATATAGTCTCTTTTGAAAATCCTACATGAGCATGGACTACATTGAGCCACCGTTAGGGTAGTGCCTTGGAATTTATATTTAATAACAATAATATTCTTATTTAATTTAATTATAAAATATTATTATTTTTTATTTGAGAGTAATTAAACATGCTTAAATGTACTTAAGTACTAATATCTAGAGGTGTTCATGGGTCAAGTCGGGTCGGTCCTAAGCATAATATTAACATACTTTATGCTTATCCAAATTTGGTCCAACCCAAAATATAGACCTAAAATTTTGCCTAAACCTACCTATTTTTGTAAAAGATTAACCCAAGTTCATTTTAGGCCTATCCATATTACTTTTTAATTTTTTTAAAAGAATATTTATTTTATTTTGTTTTAATATTTAATAATTTTATATATTTTTATTTATTAAAATTTTTATATAGTCATCTTAACATTATTTTAATGTTTACATTATAATAGTATTTTTTAATGTATTTGGTATAGATTTATTTTTTAATGTATTTTAAATTATATAATATATAAAAATAACATAATATAAAATATTATAAACTTAAAAATAGGCTAAATCAGGCCATGCTCGGGCCTTAAAGATTCAAGCTTAAACTTGACTCATACTCATATTTTAAATTAGTCAAATTTTTTCCAAGTTCATTTTCTGGAATACTTTTGCCATATTTCAGTCGAACTTTTGAGCCAAAACAGGTAATCTAACCTATGAATAGGTATATTGAGCATTGTATAACATTTTATTGTCCTTTTGGAACAACCATCTAAAAGCAAACTCAGGACTCAAGACACGAATTTTGCCTTCATTCAGTTCTTTGTTACTAGACACGGGTGACATTGTCAAATATGAATGTATGTCTGATAAGGGTTTATCAAAAACATCTAAACCAGATCCTCCCAAAATGAGAAAATTCTATGCTACACATAGCCTAACAAAAAGAAAACGATTAACCCATCGAGATGCAAATGAACTAGCACGGTCTTTACTTTATCTGGCAACGAGTTTTCCTGCGAGTGAAAGTTATATATCCGAAATCTGGAATCAAGAGTACATGTTCAGCACCGGGAAACTACTAATACTTTACATCCAACTGAAAGTCCCTGATAAAGATTACAACCTGATTGAACTGGCATTTTCCTTGGGGTCAAGGTCGTGCTCTCTTGTTGCTGCAAGAGGGACACTTGTACTGCTTAATATGCTCGGCCCTGGCGGGGGTGATCTTTACGCATTTGCCATGGAACCACTTTTCACATATGTCGCAGCAAATCCAGAACTCATCCGAAGCATAGTTCTCTCCGCATGCGCCGCACAAGGTGTCCCCGTGCTCCTCTTCCTCTTCCTCGTCCAAACCCTCTTCCTCATCCTTGAGTTGCACGCTCTTTGAGTATTTAGCAGATTCAGACCCTCTCTGTGAAAAAGGAAATAGCCGTGTATAACGTGGGGCAGAAATGAAAATGAACGTAATAAACACTGAATCAATTGAAAGAGTTCCACATAAAATTGATACTAAATAGATAGAAGTACGCTTGGCTGAGTTCATTACATGTATTTAACTGAAAATGTCAGTAACTTGTCATAGCTGGGGGTTGGAATCCAGCTTCAGGAATCATAATGTGATAAAACAGCCTTGACAGACTGGATAAGTCCGCATTATGGATAATTTGCAGAATAAGATGACATAATTAGCTTTGAAATTAAATGTTTTGGTTTTCAAGAATGTTCAACTAAGTTTGGCCCAAATAAGGAACAAAAGGTTTGGCTACCAATATAACAGAACTATGAAGTTTAAGATATCCCACACATTGCCATTATTCTTTTCCATTACTATTAACTGATAATCATATTTTACTTAAGCCATCGGAAAACTTTAATAAAAAATGTTCCACTTACAGCTTTTCCACTGGACTTGGATTTATTGCTGCTATGATTTGAAACTGATGACTTCTCCTTTGTCTGTTTCTTGGCACTTCCAGAGACGATTTCAAATATTGTAGGGAGATCATTTATCATAGTGAAGAGACGTTTCCTGCATCAAATTAACTCACAAATTAATATCTACAACAAAAATGGCAGCATTCTTCCTTAATTAAAAATTCCAGTCAATCTTTTCAAACTTCTCTATAAAAAAAAATTGTATGCAATAAATTTCACTTAATTTATGGATATCTGTTTCCAAGCTTCATGTGCATGTCCAGCATTAACTCACATGTCCTTAACCATTCATCTAAAGGATATGACCTATCAGAACCCGAGGTGAAAAATGATGTGCACAACATGCTTAAATGCACTTATATCCAGTGAAACATTTAAATACTTGATCCCCCACATGACATGATGACTCAACAAGAAGGATGAGACATAATGGCTACATGAAAAGCTTACAGTTAAAATAAAGTTGATTAAGCATACAGTCCACCAAGCATTATTAATTTCTCCCTGGAGTTATGCAGCAGAGAAGGGGGGAAATTATACCTGTCAGCTTTATCAAAACCAAACCTAGCACCAAAATAGTGAGCCACTGCTAGTAACCACGCATCACTATGAACAGCAACAAGTGCCAACCAGTCCTTTTCTTGCATCCCGTCTCTAGCAAAGTTAATACCCAATGCGGGCTCCGGAAGCTCGGGAGGCACTTCCTCAGCAGGTAAAGTAACTTCCCACTGTTCAGTAGGAAGTCCATACAAGCAAAGATTCTCCTTCTCTGAAAAACACAATGTCGGTCGAACGAAATCCCAAGTAGACATAATAGAGAAACAGGGTAATCACATCCATTCTTAAGTAAGTTTGGCAAATCACTAACAACGTAATACTAAACAGAAAACAACCATCAAGAACGGACGAAATCAACCATTAACGTACTCATATATAATCAAATTACTGAAAGTCATATTACCAAGAGAAACAAATAAAACTATTGGTTTGGAGATTGAGAGGTTATACATTTCAAATCCATGTTTCAAAACAAACGATAGAGCATAAAGGAAGTTGTATAAAATGCTGGACAAGGAAATGAATTAAGTTGTTTCAATCAAATCTAAGTTCCGATCACAGGATTTAAACTTAAACAACCACAAATAAGTGATCTATTTGCTTCATTAACTAGACAAATTACATCTAGATTTAGCAAAATTCAGGGATACTACAACACCTCATTAGGAAAATAAATAAATTGATTTGAGGTACATGCTAATTTAATCATTACGTCCAACAATCATAACGTAACAAACATAAATTTTGAATGTGCAACTTTCAAGCAAGTAAAAAAAAAAAAAAAACTAACCAGGATCGCACTGTTCAAAAAATTCTCCAACATCTGCGACCGAAAACAAAATAGAAAAAAAAAACACAGAAGATTAGACTGCGTTAACATAAAACAAGCTATAAATAAAATAAACATAGAAAAAAAAGTAACCCTAAAAAGAACTCAGAGGAGGAGAAGACGAAGAGACCGGCGGTTAAGGCTTTGATGATTCCTGCACGGCGGCCTTTGAAATCCTTAAAGACTTCCTCTACTGTTCTGAGGCTATGCAGTGTTCCTCCGTCCATTCTCCGTACACTTTTTTGAGTAAAAAAAAGAGAAGGAAACAAAGGAGTGAGTTTTAACGAGAAAAAAAACAAAAGGAGAGAGACGAAATAATAAAAAAAAAACGAAAATCTCTACACAGTGTTGTTGTGATTCAAATTTTGAAAACAACAAAAAACCATATCAGAAGACAGGAAGGTAACACTGAAAATAAATAGTATTTTAGCAGAGAGCAGTTGGATAAAAAAAAACAAAAAAATTAGTTTATTTAGTATAATTTTTCTTTTTAATTAATAATTGTTTATTATAATTAAAGGTCAGATAGATTTTGTGGGTTTCAATTTTGTTTTGCTCTTTTGAGATAAGGGGGGAATGCCTAGAACTCTGACATGGATGAAAAGGACCTTTTGTAGTACACGTGGCGTAAGTTGTTTGGTTGAACCCTTGCCACGTTTAAGGATCTAGTGGGTATGCATGTTTATACAATAATATTTGCGGAGTCGTTTGAATGTTTTTTTTTGAATGATGTAATTATAGGTTTTACATGTCGAATTAATATTCAATTGAGAGATTCGTTTAAATTTTAAATTTTAAAATAAATTAAAATTTGGAGATAACTTAGGTTAAATTGAATTTAATTCATTTAAGTTTTGTTTCGTTTAATGTATTTCGTTTTCATTTAATTATTTATACTTTACTAAATTTCAAATAATTAAGAATTAAAATACTCGAATTTAATTCTCAACAAGTTAAATTTAAACTTTATCAACAATAATTGAATTAAATTTGATTTTTTTAATAGAATAGTTTAATAATAATTTGCTTACAAGATGAGACCCTAATCCATTAATACTTTTCTTTTTGTTGTTTCAATCTAAGGTCTCATGGTAAAAAAAGTCAATTCTGCACCAATACCGCTCATATGACCAAAATGTCTTATTCCGATAATAATCGAAACATTAAATTTTTATTTTTATTTCAATGTAAATTTCTATAAGTTTTAAGGCTAATTTTTCGTTGCTTTTGAAAAGTGCTGTGAAAAAGTGATTTTGAGAGGTGCTTTTGAAAAGTTTGGCTTAAAATTTGAGTGTTTAGCATTGCTATCAAAAAGTGCTTTTGAGAAATAAAGTGTCCATTTTAGACATGTTATTATCAAGTACCAAATATGCATTTAAATAATATTTAAATTAGTTAATATTATTATATTTTAGTAATAATATAAAAAAATTATTATAACTTCTTGTTAATATTTTAATATATAAAATATAAATTGTAAATATTTTAAGCAATAAATATTAATTATTTATAAAATTTAATTAGAATATATAAACTATATTTTAAATATTTAAATATTTGTAATTAGTATTTTAAAAATATTTTTTATTTTTTATTAATGATTTTAACACAATTGTAATTAAACACCAAGAAAAAAAAAGAAAAATATTATGTTATTGAAAGGGTGAAAAAGTAATTAAGCACTAAAAGTGCTTTTGGGAGAAAAAAAGTTAAAATTTTTAGCTCTCATTTTCAAAATTACTTTTAAAAAGTATTTCTGAAAAGCTAAAAATTTCAACCAAAAGCAACTTACTCTTCACAGCTTTTCTTTCAAAAGTACTTTTAAAGTCAAAAATATTTTTTTTAAACAATGAAAAACTGGCCCTTAATCATCTCGGTGCGTTTTAATTCGCTTTGATCTATAGATCTATACCAATGCATACCGACTTGTACTGATTGGCATAAGATTTTAACTGTGCTTCATTTTCATAGTTGGAAGCATCTTTTTTGATTGTCTCGCAAAAAGTGAAAGAGATTTGGAGTTGCCACAACAGTTTCATATAAACTAACAGTTCAAAATTACCATTGAAGACAAACAGAAAAAGAGAAAAAAGTTCACATAAACAACCTAAATTGTCAAAACAAATGCTGAAACACCTAAAAGACCAAATTGCCCCATACAAAAAAAAAACAGAGATGCAAATAGATCAAACATATCAGCACCAACCATACATCTGCAACCCTTTTTTTTTTTTCCTTATAATAGTTTTCTTATTTCATACAAAAGGAACCAGCAGAATCGGGATGGTATTACACGATTGTTCCTCAAAGTCAGTCATACGGTATACTAAACGGGAATTCGCGTTCTTTCTCTTTATCGCTTTTAATCAGCTTATGTTTCGTATGCCAGTAAAAGAAGAAAAAAAATCGTGGAGACAATGAAAGACGACAACAGCGGGGTGTATGTTTATAGAGTGCTTCTACCAGCTGCAGCTTCAAAAGAAAAGGGACAAAAGTTTGAGATCCAGGGTGTGTGAGCCAAATAATAAAATCCCAAAAGATTGCACGCCTGCTAGTCACCTCTCCTCTGGGAATCTGAAAGCAACATCAGGCACCAATCAAAAAGATAAAAAAAAGACGGGCGAGGGGGAAGGGGTCGCATAGAAAGGAAAGTAACGAGTAGTTAACATTCTATTGGCAGTTCCGGCTACTCCATATATAAGCAAAAAAAAAAAAAAAAAGATAAGCAAAAGAGGAAGAGAACAGTGAAAATGAAGCACAGTTATATAGGTGTGTTGTTTTGTTTCTAATTTCTATATTCAGATTTGCCCTCCAAATGTACCAGAAAGAAGGCATTTAAAGATCTGATGTGGAAATGTTCACCGTTGAATATAATATTAAACAATGTAGCCTTAGTGTCATGACATTAAGAAATGCTTCCAACGGTAGTATATTTTTACAAGACAATCAACAAGATGCAGAAACTAGGTTGTTCACAAGGTGCTGCTAGGCTCGGAGGCAAATTCGAGCTTAAGCAGACAAATTTATAATGCAAGAGATAGAGGAGGAAAAATAAATATCATCTAGAGGCAAAAAGGTTAATCCTGTCAAATATCATCCAGCGATAGTTACATTGGGAAAAAGGTTAATTACCAATATCATATCCAGTTTTCGGCACATGTTTTTCGAAAAACTGCTGAATTGTTCTCCAGTAGTGATCACCGCCAGATAACCAAGTGTCCATGTGCATGCCAGTAGGGAATTCTACAAAAATGCATTGCCTGTTACGAGCAGCTGCTTTAGCATACAGCATTTGCATATGGGATGGTGGAACCATTTCGTCTTGCAATCCAGAAAGAAAAAGGATAGGCTGCTTGACCTACAGATGTAATGTTCAAAATGACAAAAGATGTATCAACTAATGAGGTGATCGAGTGCCATACACAAACAAGGTAGAACAAGCATCATCTCCCTGTTTCCCTAGTTACAGATACATTTGGAAAATTCAAATATGTCAAAAATGCCAACTGTAGGTACAAAATTATCTTGAACCTAAACTTATTTTACTCCCTAGCATCTAATAGACAGATAAGCATAAGGATAAATGTCTAAACAGTTTCTTTCAAACTAAGGAACTATCTCCTTCACAGTTGACTCAGATAGGCTACATATATGTAATAGGAGATTTTTCATCATATATATGCCACTAATAGTCTTAAAGATTCAGGAAGTGAAGTCAAATTTCCAATCAACGTGTACCTGCCCAATGATGTCAATGGTACTCCATGGCGAACGGACAAGAAAATTAAGAATTTTGGGACCTTTGGTACCCGGGCCTCCAATAACCCACTTCAGGAAAGGCAATAAAACTCCAGCCATGTCAAGAATAGATGTGAAAGTGTTTTCTAATATCAATGCAGCAACCTGGAATGTAAAGGCAAACCAAGAAATGACATACTTAATATAACCTAAAACAGATAATATATATTAGGAGCAGAAATAATAAAATATTTGTAGCTGAGTCTAGCAAACAAATGCACAAATTGATTGTAGAAATGCCTTCTACCATGAAAGATGAACCGTAGAAATTAGAGCAACATGATCACATGAGTGGAAGAAATCCACACCACGCAGCATGAAACAAATAAACAATAGTAATCAACTTGGGAATATAACAGTCCAAATAGATGAAAATTAAATGCTAATTTAGTGAACTAAAATATCTGTAACGCATCTGCACAGCCCAGAAAAACAGTAGTCTCATTCAATGCGTTACACAACTGCATTTTTCCAGTTCTCTCATCATCCTTTGAAACTAACTCTACACTACATCATCTTTCTCCGGCTCGTGAACATTGATACAAATCTATGTGTAAGCCGCAAGTGATTCAACATCTCCAGTCAGACCACAAGTTTTACAAGTATATGTGCCAAATGTAATAAAATTTTGCCATTCTATTGATACAGTCATGTCATGTGAAAGCAGACAAATCTGAAGTTTAACCAGGCAATTTTCCAACAAGCAAAACAGATGAAAACAGTATGTTGATCATCTTTCCAGCATGAGTTTGAACTACTGTATCACAATAGTGTAGTTTCTGATTCTAATCTCTTTACTCTCAGGAAGGAAGAAAACTAAATGAAATAATTACAAGAGAAATACCTTATCAGGATTGTTTTTGGTGAGTACTGATCCAACAGCACCCCCAAGTGATCTTCCAAAGACCACTATTCTATCTGTGTCAATATCAGTCCGCTGGGAGAGATGATCCAGAGCAGCCTAAATGAAAAAAAATAAAGAAACAGTTAAGATTGCTAGTTTGGTAAGGTAGTGGCTTTATGAATCTAGTATAGAAGAACTGACAGAGTCACAACCTGAGCATCGTTAATAATTCCATGCTGAGAAGGATAACCATCACTTGCTCCATAACTGTTTGATCAATTGGGTGTTAAACTTCATTAAGTAGATAAGTCATATACTAGGAGTAATCAAGGTCGTGGTGCCAAAAACACAAGAAAGCATAAACAGAGAAGCGTCAATTTAGATGTTTAGAACACGCACCCTCGATATGATAGCATGAAGACATTGCACTGTAACCTCTGCAGCATTATGCGTACCATTTCCAGACGGTGAGCAATGTCTGCAGATCAGTGGTCAAGGTTGCCCAAGGACCTTGTATTTCAGAAGAGAAAAATATTTTTCCAATTTGAATACACTAAAATGAGAAATGAAAATTATAATGCAGACATTAAAGCTGATGAAAAGGATACTTCCAGCATTCTCTTGAAAAAACAGGATGGTTGGGCCTGCAAAACCAAAAGAACTACTTTCTAAGAAATGAGATGGTATTGCGATCTGAATCACAGAACACCAACATACCACAATATGTTACAAGACAACATCTTAGCATATGATTGTGAATGCTCGGTTACGTTTTCATTTTCATTTTCTCACAAGATCTGACAAACTTTTACCAAAACTTTCAGATACATGTAATAGCCAAATCAAGTGTCTAGCCCAAAACAAATAGAAACACATCAGTTATGACATTCATATCTGACTCTTACCAATTGGACTAAAAACAGATACACTATTCATAATCACAATCATCACACTACATCAATCAAACAATTCGCATGTCTCCCACAAATTTTCACCTACTTTTAAAAAAAAGTTCATACTCTTAATCTCAAGAATTACTTCAGCTCTCACTTAATTCAACTAAACCCTATTTGTTTCAATCATCCTATTTTCATTATTCAAAGTTCAAAATAGAGCAGAAACAAGGATAAAAGCGCAAAATAGACAGTCTAATAGTCAAGAGAACATAACCTTTCAAACAAAAAACAAATCAAACAATAAAATTCTTATCCAAAAAATGAAAAATCTTAACCAAAAATCAGCATTCAACTAAACAGTCTTAAACCAGCAAAAAAACACTAGCTCCAAAAATTCAAACCGAAAACCAAATCCTAATCCCTAATCTCCTTAAAGACAACTAAAACCAGCAGAATTACTATAATTCAATTAAAAAAAACGTAACAAAAAAAATAAAAACGCTAAAAAGAAGGCGGATCGGGAGTAAGACAGTGAGAGTGACCTCGACACTCAGGGAAGAGCTTGATGAACCAAGAATGGAGTCGGATTCCGTCCGAGGATCTGAGCCAAACGTCCTCGTAGACGAGCCGGAGTCGGGCCGGCGTTATCGGGTAAGACTTAGTTAGACCCGGCAAAACCGGAACGTAAACGAGCTTCTCTTGAAACGCTACCAGCAACGCCATCCCGGCCACCACTATCCCTCCCACTCCGTACAACAACACGCTTACGTAAGACACCATTTTTTCCCCTTTCTTCTTTTTTCCTTCTTTCTCTTCGTCGTCGCCTAGGATTTGGTTTTTTGGATTTCTGTTTCTTCAGAGGAGTGTTCTTTATGTGATATTTTCTGATTGGTCGTTTTTCTTTTTTTATTATTTTAAATTTAGTTTTTTTTCTTAAGAAAAAAATCGATTTGAATTTCCAGATAATTTTGTTTTGATTCAAAGGGTGGTGGGTCCCATTTCGGCATGACCCTCCCTTCACAAGGACATTCGGCATTTGGGTTTAGGTCAGTTACCCTAAAGACCTTCTAATAAAAATTATGGTTAAAATGCCATAAGTCCCTGTACCTTATAAAAATTTAGAATTTAGTCTATATACTTTTCAGATTTTAAAATTTAGGTGTAACATTTTGAAATTAAAAAAAAATACTCTCTTGGTAGCCTTTTAATTAAAAAATGACATTGCAATTAATCTGAATTCAACAAAATGAAATTTAATAGTGTTAACAGTTGGACTTGAATTTTAAATAAGAAAAGTAAAATATTAAATTCCTAAAATAAAAATGTAAGGACTAAATTTCAATTTTTCAAGAATAGATGGATTTATGGCATATTTTATCCTATATTTTTGTAAAATAAAATGTAGTACGATATGATATAAATATTGGAACGTTCAAATATTGAAAAATATATTTATTGAGACTGTTTTACCTTTTAACTCGTTCGAATTTGATAATGAAAAGGGTAATAGGTGTGTGTCCAACAAACGGACCTAAAACTTCATTTCAACGAAAGTCTTTTATTATTATCACAAACTCGATTGAATATTTAAATCTAAAATGTTTTAAACATAATAATATTTTAATAAAATATACAGATACGAATAGGTACACGGATTGTAATATTTAATAATAATATTTTATTTCATTATTAACATTCTATTTGGTCATTCAACTTCCAATTTATTCACCAATTTTATGAAAATGTTTTTAAATTCAAATTTCAGTAATCCCATTGCAATATGTAAATCCTTAATCCTAATATATATGTCTACCATGAATGATTTTCGTTCTGACTATTTCTTGGTTCTTTTGTGTATTATGCTTTTGACTGAATTAATTATAGTTATCATGAAAAGTACTATGAGGATCTTTGTACTAAAAATTAGATTGTATTTTGCTCCATATGTTATCGTTTGATTATTCCGTCATCCAAATCAGTTTTTAACAATACAAATATATAAAAATTTTAACAAAAGATTCAAATTGCTATTTAATTTGACATATATGAAACTATTTTACTATTTTTAGTAGAGAGAAAATTTTAATTTAATTTAATTTTGTATAAAGTTAGTTGGGAAAATATATAATAAATACCGATAGATATTTAATTGCCTGTCGCTTTAGAGAAGAGTTTTGTTAAGTTTGCCTTTTGACCTGTCCAATTAGTTGTTCATTTATGATTAATGATTGGTAGTATTTAATTAAAAAAAAAACACGATCAATATATATATTGGTAAACTAAAAAAACAATCACTTTGTTTGCCTCAGATTATATTTTAGTCATTTATGTTTAAAATGTTACGTTTTAGTCATTTACGTTATCATTTTGTTACGAAAGTGGTCACTCTACTGTTAAACTCCGTTACCTCCCTAACGACAGCCCTACGCGGCGGTCTAAATAGGTTTTAAATGCCAACTTGGATATCCAGTTGGGATAAAATATATTTTTAATTAAATAAATTTAATTTGGATTGCCGCATAGGACATCCAAGTTGGCATTTAAAATTCATTTGGAAACGGAGCTTAATGGTAGAGTGACTACTTTGTAACAAAACGATAACGTAAGCGATTAAAACGTAACATTTCAAATATAAGTGACTAAAATGTAATCTAATACAAACAAAAGTGACTATTTTTGTAGATTACCTTATATATATATTACTCTTTAAAATTTTAATAAAGAATATATTAAATATTTTAATTAAATTTTATCAATGCTCATAAATATCCATTAACCAACAGAAAGCGTATATTAACAAAACCCCAATTGAATGATTCAAAATTAAATTATAACCCCAATTATAATAATAATAATAATATGAAATAAGATTATTAATAACATTACCTGCACTAAAATGAATTTTTTATTTAGTTCTCTTTATAATTTATAAAATTTTAAATAATAATAGTAAAATTACACATTGGTCTCAAAAAATCGTAAAATTTTGATTTAATTCTTTAAAATTATAAAGATATAAGCTATTAAATGATAAAATTATATTTTTACTATCCTAAAATATACAATTTAATTTCGACACTCTCAAAAAATTTCGACTTACCCTGTAATAATATAAAGTGCTTAGGAATATTACCCTTTCATCAACAGGATGAAAAAAGTTTTATTAATCTTTATTCATAAACAAAATATAAATAATCAAACAAGACCAAAGGAGACAACACGAAGTTTTAGCTGAAAAGCTACATTAATCAATAAATTGTTTATTTATTTTATGGCAAAAAGTTTTTTGGTTAATATAATATTTAGTACCTAAGTTTTTTGTTGTCCAGATTTGGTACTTGAGTTTTCTGAATTTGATATTTGAGTGTGTGCTTTTTGTCTCACTTTAGTATTTAAGTTTGACTTTAATTAATGTTCAAGTTGGTACTTAAATTTTCTTTTGTTCCAATTAAGTACCTATATTTTTTACTAAAGCACACATGTCAAATATTTATTGGACCATATAATACCATTTGGTTTGGGTATCTAATTGAACAATTAAACAAAATTTAGATACTAAATTAAATATAATACCATATATTTTTAAATTTTTTATGGAAAAAATTAACTTGAAACTCTCAAAACAAGTGCGTGCATCCACGGGGTCCAAAATGCAACGAATATATAATATTTATTTGTAACCAAAATTAAACATGTATTCATTTTTGATCATATTAATGTATAAAACAAATATTATTTAATTAGTGGCCAAAACTGCTGAATTCGAAAAATCTATTTCATTATTCAAGTTTAATCTTATATTTATATCAATAAATTAAATCTAACAGGAGCTAAAAAAATTTAGAGGTCGAATTAAATTATATATTTTTACGATAGTAAAATGTAATTTCATCATTTTAATAGTCTATATCTTTATAATTTTTAAAGAATTAGATCAAATTTTTATTACTTTTTAAAGGAGCTAAAGTGTAATTTTACTATTTCCAATTTAAAATTTTATGAACTATAAAGGATCTAAATAGAAAATTTTCCATTTTAGGGGAGGTCGGGTCCTTGTCAACCCACCCTTGGCTCCGCCACTGGCCCAGGTTTAACTGTTTAAGGATGTTAAAATTTTTTTACTTAATCGAATTGGACTGGAATCAGATAATTTCTATCTTGGCCCGGTTGATTCTAAATTTGATTTAAATAATAAAAAATATTTTTAAATTTAATTATAAAAATATTTAAATATTAATATAAAATAATTTTATTAATAATTTGAAGAGTAAAATTGATTGAGTTTTAGCTTGATTGGCATCAATATTGTTGTTAACGCAATAAAACATTGGTCGAGCTAGGGGTGTTTAAATTTCGGTTAAAACTGAATTAACTGACTGAACCAGTCTAATTCGGTTAATCGATCTAATTCGGTCGGAGGTCAGTTAATGGTTTTTTGGAAGTTCAATTATCGGTTAATTCAAATTGAAATCAGGTAATTAAACGAACTTAATAATTAATAATACAATTTATATGTAGTTTTAATTCGGTTAATTAGAATAATTCGGTCAAATAAACATTATCATTTTTTTTGAAATGTTTTATACTTTCTTTAACAAAATAAATAAATAAATTTCGGTTAACTGACCAAATTGACCGAAATATTTCAGTTCGGTTAATTTTTTTTTTTTAAAAATTAGTTTGGTTAACGGTTAAAGGATTAAAAAGTTTAGTTAATTCAATTAATACTAGTTCGGTTCGGTTAACCTTTTGAACACACATAGGTCGAGCGCACTAAAATGCGTTTATCTTTCTATTTAGGGGTTGAAAAGAGATTATGAATTATTTCAAAATAATATTTTGTATTTTAAACAGTAGAACGAGTATGAATCGAGCCGAGCCGAGCCCCCAAAGGAGGCCGAAACCCCAAAGCAGGCTTCGGCCTGGATTTCATTTTTAGAAACCGAGTCGCGACTGTGGCTTGACCATGAACTACTCTAGGTTTGAGTGTTGAAGTTGTAATAAAATTAAGGTTGAAGTAAAAATCAAGTAGCATAAACATTTAGTCGAAATCAAATACGGTAAGAAAACCGTAATCCTATAATTGGACATGTCTAATCAAATTATATATTTGCTTTAAATTTATTAAAATTACAAAAATATCTTACATAATTGATGAAATAACACCTCATAATAACAAAGAACCACAAATGAAGTATCATTGTAATAAAATTCCAAGCCAAACTCTTTTCAGTAACACCCTTATTCCTGGATCAGCTGTGTAAAATAAGAAAATACAGTAAACATGGAAAAAGATTACATTTTTACACAACATGCATGAAACATAATTGAAGTGGTATTGGTAAAGCCAAGGATGAGTTGCCGGTCTGCGCCGCCCCTTCTCACGGGATAACCGAAGCACCGTGCCGTATTCCATCGCCTGTACTGCCTGCACGAGATATATCGGCGAATCCATGTTCCAGCCACTGCAAATTGCCGTCATTGTCGGAAACGCTCGAGATGTTCATGCAGCTTGTATTCGGACCGCCATATCCGGCCATGCGAGAACAATGACTCTCAAGTTCTGATCTACTATTCGTTCGATTAGTGCAGTTGTCATTGGGCTGTTGGAGTGTCTTTTTGCTAAGGAAACGTCCGCCCGATCCCCTAACCCTATTCAGTGCATGACGATGTCGAGATTCATGAAGGTATGGCTGCGTTTAATTCAAACTAAAGCAGATCAGTGGCCAATGATTTTTATCATCATTGATCAAATATGAGAAACATGGTAACATTACCGACACAGTCGGATAGCAAATAACTTACTATATTCGATACATAATTCAACTGCCGATGCCACACCTAACCTTTTAGACATTGCAACATCTAGGTCATTGTTCAAACAAATGTCGAACAGAAATCAATGTACCTTTCGAGATTTGACGAGTTTGTTTTGTGCCTCAAGCTTTGCACGGTATTGCCTCCTCCGGAGAATACCATGATATTGTTTCGGATTGACATAAATGGGCTCATCTTCTGCAAGATCGAGAGGCAGTGGAATTCGAGTTGGAGCATTTCCTCCCAACTGGGCCTGAATCTGGTCAAATTTCAACCATGGTTACATAATAAGAAGAGAAGCGATCACAACAAAGATAAAATAAGGTTAAACAAGATGAAACCTATACCAAACCTAGACTGATGCTAGAGTGGCTCGGTCTAAGTACATACCTATCCACCACCCAAATTGAAGGCTCTGATCATAGAATTGAACCGTGGGATTGACTTTTGACCGATTTTAAGATGAACAATGTATATTTATATATAAACATAATATATACCTTGCAAGATTAGAACTCTTAAATTTCAAAAGTTCTTTCAATATTTATGAAATTTAGTTATGTGATTGTAGTCTAGGGTCGTTTCAAAACCGCATTAGTTGATCATTGAGTCAATCCATGGTCCAAAACCTTTAGAATCGACTCTGGGTGGTTCATGGTTATAGTTTCAGGACCCCTAACCTAGTAACCCAGACCATGCTCAGCCCTATCTGTGTTGAATAAAAAGTGCCTACTTACAATAGCCTGTGGCCCATATGGAGTAAACATCCCATTGAAGTAAGCATTGGCATATGGATATTGAGTCCAAGCCTGAAACGGGATGAGAAATATTAAATTTAAAACGAAGACAGCAAAACAAGCTTACTCCTAATTGTTAAACACATACCATTGAATGGTTATAATTCTCATGAGAGGGGCTGAATAAAGTGTTTGGATTGTTAACCAAGAAAACCGGTTTCACCTGACCCTCGGTATCCTTCTCACAACTTTCATCTGGACCTGATGCACGCAAACACGATCACGATATCAGATGAAAATCGTTAACCTGTTAAGCTTGACAACAACCTTCGGTCTTCAATAAACCGTGTTAGCAATCCGTTTCAGTTCGTTCAAAAACTAAAGCAAAACCAATTAACACATCAAGAATAATGGGAGAAATAAATTTCTCAAATTAATAAACAGAACATGTTATGAGACTCCTAATAAATCACACTTCCAGAAGAATCAATACCGGATTCTGATGGATCACATTGAGAACTGGTCGCTCCAATGGCACCAACTTCACAATGAGTTCGACCAATTGCTTGAACCGTTGTCAATTCCTGGTCAGGTAGTTGAAGATCTAAATGCTTCGTTTGATGATAGAGTTGAGACGGAGTTTCCACTTTCAAGCTTACGTTGTGTGGTAAAGGCTCTTCAATTTGCTGCTCGTTCAAACTCCACCACGGTGTGCAACTGACAGATAAATGGGATAGGGAACGAACAGAGCTTTCGTCAAATGTTTTCTTTGGAAAATTTTGGACCCGAACAGCCATCTAATTCATCAACTGTCCTGATGCAAAAACACAGAGAATCCTTATAAGAAACAATATTTGTAATCATCAAACAGAACAAAGACATTGCACAAGCAACAACAGAATGCAACACTTCGAACTCAAGATCAGGACATCCAAGCTGAGCTAACGAGAAAGCCAAAAGAACTACTAAAATTAAATCTTGCTAGTAAAAGCAAACCGAGACTCCGAATAGCACGAGCCATCGGAAAGATGAAAGGTCCCCAAAATCAAACATACAATGCATAACCAAGACTTCAATTAAACAAACTCTATAACCTTACCATATACCATACAACATAAACCAAAATCACAAGCGAGATTTTCAATATTCGATCACTTGAATTAACATTCAATCGAAACACGTACACGAACAACAATAACAATGCAACAGATGGTTGATGTTCCTTACAAAATTTGGAGGTGAAAATGAATGGACTTATACATATTGTAGATCTAATGGCAATTCAAACATGTCTAAACAGCAAATGCAGATCAAAAGTTTTACAGTCTAAAAACTTAATGCTTATACTGCAAATCCACCAAAGAACCCATAAAGTGTTGATGATAGTTTTCCATGAATTACAGATGAAAATAAGAAGAGGCGGCGCGGGGGGAGCTGACCAATAATTATCACAGTCTAAAAGAGGAAGATAAAATGGCTGGGAGATATATAAAAACTAAATCTGTACGGACAAGTCAACAACTGTACGGGATGGTTAAAGGACATGAAATCCGCCCACCACAGTATATAATAAATAGTAAAAACATAATCCACCCCAAAAATAAGCCAAAACAGGAACAACATAAACAACAGTGGCGAATCACTGTACCAAGAACAACAAGTACTTGATAATCAATCATCAACATCAGCATCACCGACATGCATTTCAAGGAAAACAAAACGAAACCCAATTAATAGACAAATAATTAAAGGGGATTTAGAAAAAGAAAGAAAGTAAAAAAGGAAAAGAATCAAAAGAAAAAGAAGATGGATTGAGGTAAAGCAAACAAATGAATAAAAAAGTAGTAATTGGATAAGTTTGAATCAAACTAAACAACGAAAAAAAAATAGATAGTGGAAGAAAGAAGAGAATTTTAAACCTATGGGATCTGATGAAAGCATGAAGAAGAAGCAAAGACTTGTTCTTTTGCTGGGAAAAACTTAGGCATGTCCCCTCTCTTGCAACTCTCCAATCCAAATGTTTTCCTCCCTCTTTAATTACGAGTGAGAATTACATACATCGGTCAATTTTTTAAAATTTTCTTTTCAATATTTATTATAATTTAGTTTTGGACTTATTTTAATTAATAAAAACTTTTAGAAATATTTTTAAAATAATTTAAATAATAAAAACAACCAATAACGTATTTTTTTAAAAATATTTTATATAAAATTTTAAATTATTATAAGATATTTTATATGATAAACATTAAATAAACAACAAATTTTAACTTATTAAAAAATATTTGTTTTCTCCGAACTCATTTTTTCCTCATCGAAGGTGATTCAATTATTAGTAAATCTACATTTTGATTATTCGATATCAAAAAGTTACAAGTTAATCATTGAACTATATAAAATGTTACAAGTTGGTTACTAACCTGTTAACTTGGTAATAAGTGTCGGATGTGGCCGTTAACTCACTATTCATTATAGAATAAACTACATATAATGTCACTCTACTATTTGTAAATTTACGCTTTAACCAATCAGCTTTTTTAATGTTAAAAGTTGATTATTGAACTATTCGATAGTTTTAGAGTTTTAAGGATCTCATTCGCAATTCAATTCCAATAATATTGCCATCATCCAGCCTCCTACTCAAAGAGACACATTGAACAAAGTTTTTCCTTTTCTCTTTCAACTATATGGTTTAACTTTCCTTAAAATCCAGCTAATTTAAACTCGAAGTCATAACAAATAAGCTCTTCGCGTCATCGTATGGCTGCCTAACTCCGATATGTTCCTCTTCGTAGCAAGACTTTCTCTTTGACCTTTAGAATTCAGCCTCCATCACATGTAATCTTAACTGAATTTGGTACATTTGAGTTTCCTTTTTATATTTTTATTCTCTTTCCTCTTATTCTATTTTGCTTCTTTACTTTTGCATGTCCTGCTTGAGGCTTGTTGAAAAGGACACTTTTGTTTTCTCTCTCTCTCTTTATGTACTTTTGTTTGATTTGATTGTGGTTGTGGTGATATTTAGTGGTTGATTTCGAACAAATATATTAAATAGTTTGATTGTGGGTTTTCTTGAGTTATGATTTCGGCCAATTGGGAACAATGGATGAGCTAAAAATAAAAGATTGTTGAGTGGTTGAGTTGGTCGAGTTAGAGGTGAGGCATGAGGTTGACTATAACTTTGCTAGGATTTAGGGTTTGAGTTGTTATTGATACTATTTGAATTATTGAGTTACGAAATGACAGTGCAAAGATTAAATAACCAAAGCGTAAACTTATTAATAATTCGGTGACCAATTTATAATCTTTGAAATCGAGTCATCAATTGTAAATTTACTTGGCCTCACATCTTAAGCCCATTACCAAGTTAACAAGCAGTGACCAAATCTTAATCTTTTAAAATTAAATCATCAAAATATAAAGTTACATTTTTACTTTTTGTTCATAAATTGTACGTGTCTTATCTCTTTGTGTGGACCACACTTCTCACTCCTTTGTTTTTATTTGGCTTTATTTATTTTATTACAGCTTCCCGCCGCCCTTCACTGTGTATGTTTCAAGCCCACATGCTAAAAAAGGATATGTTGTTTTAAATTGGTTCGTGCTATTCACGCTCCGGATGCGAGCGTAAAAGTTGATAATATATATTTCCCTTTTTTATAATCCATAATAATGGATTTATTTTCTAAAGGCCCTTCCGCGGTGGAAAATATTGAACATCAAACAAGAGATGTTGAAGTTCAAGCTCAATTCATAAAGCCAGCCTAAATGATGCGTTATTCATTCAAGTATTAGGTTGGTGGTGATCGAAAATCGCATATGCAAGTATACATATTATTTCAAGTGATATAAAATATCGATTTCACAGATAACTATTACTAATCGAAACATTAATCACCAAATATTATTTTAAAATTTATCTAAGTTAACTGATAATAATTTTTTAACTAATTTAAAAGTAAATAAAAATAAGTAATGCAAATTAAATCAAATAAACAGTCAACAGTAAAACCCTAGGATTACAATTTCATCTAATGCATTAGCCAATCGATCCGTCTCCACTCAGTTTATCTTAATAGAGTTGATTATTAATCTGAGGAACTAAAATCCCCTTAATTCCTATGCCAATAATGTAAACTAAGTTGATTAATAACTGCCCTGATATTTATGGCTTTCCAAGTTAATCAAGTATATTCCTATATTAATTACGAATCATAGATTGACTTATCTTATTAATATCAAGAGTTACTTATTTTAGACCTAAAACGAAAAATCATCTTCTGATTTCTTTATGTTTTGTCAAACTAATAGGTGGCCAGACTATTATGAAAGTATAACAAGAATAAATAAAAAATTCAAACCTTATCAACAATAAAAAGAGATAACATTCAATAAACCTTATCAACAATAAAAAGAGATAACATTCAATAAGCATGAAATTCATTATAACCCTAGAAAAGAGATTTAGTTAAGCCCATTTTTCTGCTATATTGAGCCTCCAAGCGACCCATCAATTTGCTCCAATAGGCCATCTCAAATAACCCAAAGCCCCAAAAAGGAAAGAAAATATATTAATATAATAATTTGTCTATATCTATTTATATCTATATTATGTATAATACTTTTAATTAAGTTTATATCACTTAGTATTTTAATTCTGTTGTAAATTTACCCAAAACCCATTTATTTTATAAAGCAATAAATATTATTTCGATGGTAATTTATTTCTTTTTATATTTTCATAAAAAAAATTATATGCATATGTTGAGATTTGAATTCAAAACACCTTAATATTCATTTTCTCAATGTTACCGTTTCAACCAAAATCATGTTTAATTTTTATGTTAATTTTAAATTATATAATTATTTTCATCAAGGTTGTTTGAACTGGACCGACCGCTCGATCCAAGGTATCGTTCCAGAAAAGGACATTGAAACAATTGACTTGGGAAACAATATAGATTGGGTGAACTAAATTTTTAATATTTTTTTAATTGAACTGGACCGACCACTCTAGCCGAGGTACTATTCCAAAAAAGGGCATTGAAACAATTGACTTGGGAAGCAATATAGATTGGGTGAACTAAATTTTTAATATTTTTTAATCGAATTGGATGGATCGGTTGAACCAATTAGATTGACGAATTGATGACTTGACTGGTTCAACTACCGGATTCTGAAGATCTTTATTTTTATTCACACAACAATAGATGTGCCATAATCTAGTTTTTATTAGATTACGAGTGAAAATTTTATATATAAAATATATTTATTAAACATTAAATGAAATAGGATCGAAATAGTAAAATTGACAATTTAATATTTATGCAACAAATATATAATTTAAAATATAATTTTTCCATCTATAATTTTTATTAATTTATAAAATATAAAATAAAATAAAATACCCTCATACTGTTATAAATTACTTAATAAAATATATATTTTAGTTTTTTCAACTATTGATTTATGATATTAATTTTATTGAAGGTTTTAAGTATAGTGTAGATATTATTATCGAATTTAAAAATTACATGAATGAAGTGTAAGTTTGATAAGTTTGGTAAGTTTCATATAAATGAAGTGTTAACCCGCTTTTTTTCATTCCCACCAACTTTTTCTTTTTCTTGTTATTCCCTCAATGCATTTTTTTCTCTTTTTAGTTTGTATATCTATTTTATAGGCATCTTTATTATTTTTATAGGCTGTAATGAATAGATGTTGGCGTCTAGATCATTAAACCTTCATCAGCCACCAACAATTTATCTTGAAAAGTGGATTGATTATAGATACTTGAATGGTGACTTATCATTGGCTTCTTGATATGTTTTTTTTAGAGTTTTTCGAAATAATAAATAATTTAATGAGTCGTTTGGACCTCTGTTATTTAAGTTTTATGTGTTTTTTTATTTGTTTCACATTGTTTAATAAGTCTTCCTTTTTTTAGGAAAATGGTTAAAGGTTTTTTTGTCTTGTAGTCATGTTTTTGCAAGTGCTTTTAGGAATGTATTTACTGCCCTCCTCTCCAGTTTGATCGATGCTTGATTCTTTTGTTGATTATTTCTATTGCTTTTGACCTTTTGGGACTAGTTCCCCTATCATGATAAGCTATTTGCAATCACCCCATATAAGTAATGCTTTAGTCGTAACAAAATCGATTATCAATAAGATGTAATGTTTTATTATTGATGAGGTTGAAGTCTTTGTAGTATCGGTTGGTCTTGCCCTTTATCACTAATGATGGGCTTTAATTTATTTATTTTCAGATTATATGATCAAATTCATGGAAGGAATTGATTACATTATTTCAATAAAAATAAAATGAAAGCTGAACTAAGCTAAAAAGAGAAAATGCATAAAAGAAAAAGAAAATTGAAACAATAAACTTTTTAGAACCAAAATGCATATTTTTTTTTTGCCAGACCAAAATGCAGGGCAATTTACTAAAAAAAGCCTATTTTTTTTAATTATCGAAATGGGCCCGGTATTTTATTATTTACCGAAATGGGCCTTTTCCGGCAAATCGCGTCCACGTCAGCGCGCTTTGCTGACGTGCCGCAACTTGCCCAACGCGTGAACAGTGCAACTAATGAAAATTCATGTATATAGTTGCACTAAATTATTTAAATTATTTATAATACCTAAATTATCCCTATTTATTTGCTATATTACATAAAATACTCCTTTGAAAATACAAAACATTATGATAGCTAATTTAAAATTTATTCTCCACAACTAATGAAAATCATTTAAAATACTAAAACTAGATCTGTCTGAACAAACTATAAGAAAATCCCTGGAATGCTGTGATTTCTTCGTCTTCAACGAAAGATCTCGACAAAGATCACGGTGAGGAAAGCTTGTGCTTAATGAGGAAGCAAAATTGGACACTCGGAATCATCTAACAATTATGCGAGCAATGCGACCGCCTTTCTTCACAAATTGAAACATCATCCCGAGAGCCGACATTGATGGTTTGTCCCTTGGGCAATGTTGTTTAATCATTCCCTCCTTCGAGTGCTTTTCGACTGATCACATGATGTATTTGAGTTAGTACTTCAGTGAATGCATACTCAACATTTGTAGATTTAAGGGCAGATGTTTCCATAAAGAAGCGCGTACACGTGGGCGCGACTTATCTGTTTACTTTTTTTCTCCAAAACCCTAAAAATCTTAAAAACCCTAAAACCCTAAACCCTAAAATCCAAAAACCTACAAGTCAGGAAATCGCGGCCACGTCAGCGCACTTTGCTGACGTGGCAACAAATCGCATCCACGAGAGGGCGATTTGTTGCCACATCAGCAAAGCGCTCTGACGTGGCCGCGATTTCCTGGCACGTCCCCTGATATCGCGCTGACGTGGACGCGATTTGCCGAAAAATAGCTCACTAGAGGTGCTCATGGTCAGGCGGCCTGCCTACTGACGGCCCGCCCAAATATGGGAGGGTTTGGGTAAAAATATAGGCCCAAATATGGGCTTGGGAAAAAACGAGGCCCAATTAAAAAGCGGGCAGACCTCGGGCACAACTTTTTTGCCTGCCCACCCACCAATATAATAAATATTTTTATTATTTATTATTTTTTTTAATTTTAAAATACTTTTAAAATACTTTTTTTAAATTTTTTAAATTTTAAATTTTTTTAAAATACTTTTTTAATTTTTTTAATTTTAAAATACTTTTTTTAATTTTTGTTTTAATTTTTAAAATAAATTTTTGGTATTTATTTAAAAAACGGGCCGGGCCGGGCCCGGGCTTATGAATGTTTTCCCGGGCCGGGCTTGGGAAAAATTCTAGGCCCATATTTCGGCCGGGTCGGGCCGGGGCCGAAATTTTTTATGGGCCCAACCCGAACCCGGCCCGGCCCATGAGCACCTCTATAGCTCATTCCGGTAAATAATAAAATGCCGGGCTCATTTATGTAAATTTATAAAAAATTAAGGTTTTATTGGTAAATCAGCCCAAAATGCAAACTTTAGTTACTAATGAAAATACATGAAAAGAGAGAGAAGAAGCGATTATAGAGAGATTGATTTATAGAGAGAGCCATAAAATTCATATTTTATTTATATAAATTATTCATGACATGTTCATCATGACCGGATTTAAGTATGATATTAATATATTTTATGTTTGTCCAAATTTAGCTCGACTTAAAATACGGGCCTAAAATTTATCCAAACTCGCTCATATTTATAAAAATTAACCTAAACCCATTTTAGATCCGCCCATATTATATTTTAATTTTTAAAAAGATATTTTTATTATTTTATTTTAATATTAAATAATTTTATACCTTTTATTTATTAATTGAATTTTTTATATAGTCATCTTAACATTATTTTAATTTTTACATTAGAATAGTATTATATATTTAGGATATATTTATTTTTAATGTGTTCTAAATTACATAATATATAAAGATAACATAATATAAAGTATTATAAACTTAAAAATGGGTCGGATCAGGACATTAAATGTTTAAACTCGAGCCTGACTCATATATTAAATAGACTTAATTTTTTTGTTCAGACCTAATTTTTAAGCTTAATATTTTTATTTAAATTCTCTTAAATTTTAAACGAGTTTTGAAACCTGAGGCATGAAAGTAAACCTTATAAATAACAAAGGTGGTATTATTTTGTGATATTACGTAATGCTCATGGGATTCGCAGTGTATTATTTAATACCAATGGCATCAGCAGCACTACGGTATGTAACATCTTACAGCACTGCAATAAGTAAACCCGCTAATTCCATGTCCGTGCAAAAAAATGCCGGTAAATCCATCCGGTTGCAGGTTAATAACAAAAATAAAGCAAAAAGGTTTAAAAAGCTTTTCACACATCACCATTCCCCAAACAGCAATCAGAACTCTCTCATTACAGCGATTCGCTCTCAAGCAAAAAGAAAAAAAAAAGAAGCAAATGCAGCTTCTTACTGTCTCTAATCTCCTCCGAAGAGAGAACAGAGAGGTGATACTTTTTTATAAATATGTTTTTATTTTGTTTGTTGTAAAGAACCTCTGATCATTTTGATTTTAATGGTAGGATTGAAGAATTCTTGAACGATTCGTTGAAACTGCAAAAGAAAACTGAATTCCAGAAGAATAATGCTGACGTGTATAGCTCGTTCTAAACAACCCGGTGATGACTCACCGAGTCAACTCGAGGAAACTGACTCTTCCGCTACTTCTAGCGCTAAGCAGAACCAGGCCATCAAGTCCCTCACTTCTCAGGTAATTTAACTCTGTGAAGTTTACGAAGTCAATGATTTTGAATTCCTTGATCTGTGTTTTCCTTTTAACGATAGTTTTTTTTGTGTGTGTGTGTGTGTGTGTGTGATTTAGTTGAAGGACATGGCGCTAAAGGCGTCGGGGGTGTATAGGCATTGCAACCCTTGCACGGCACAGAGCCGGTTGAGAAACTCCGGCGAATCAGACGCTGAGTCGGACAGGTCCAAGTGGTCGTATCGCAGGACGGGGAGTTGGAGCTCGACGACGCCGAGGGCGTGGGGAAAGGAGATGGAAGCAAGGTTGAAAGGGATATCTATATCGAGTTCGAGCGAAGAAGCGACGCCGAAATCGGCGAGTGGACGCCGAATCCAATCGGTCGTGTTCGTCGAAGAAAGTGAGCCTAAAGAATGGGAGGCTCAGGTGGAGCCCGGCGTGCTTATTACCTTCGTTTCGCTCCCTCACGGCGGCAACGATCTCAAGCGGATACGGTTCAGGTGCGCTCCCTACTTCATCTTTTCTTTCTGTTTTTGCAGAATTCGACTTCCATTTTCGGAGACTAGCAAAAATATTTGAATTTAAAAAATTTAATTATTATAAATTTGGAAAGTACGTGAATATTAATTTTAGATATTTATTATTCAAATTTGTTATATTCATTAATCTAAATTTGTTTTATTTTTATAATGACAAATTTAGCTGAATGTTTTAATCTTTAATTTTTTAAAATTAAATATTAATTTTAACTTATAAAAAAAGTGAAATTGTTTTTTAGCAAAAATAATTACTAAAATATTAATTTTTAGCGTGCTATTGACGTGACAACTCGTATGACAGTTTATATATATGCATTATGTTAACATAACATTATTATGTCAACAGAGGCAATTCTAGGGGTTGGCATGAGCTCTGGCCCTCCTAAAATAAAAAATTGTCATTTAGGTTTTCTAATTTTTTTTAAATTTTAAATTAGTAAAGGTAAAATTATACTTTAGCCCCCTAAAATTATAAAAATTTGATTTAATCCTTTAAAAATTATAAAAATATAGACTATAAAAATTAAAATTTCATTCGGTCCCCTAAAAAATTGTTCTGCCTTCGCTCCTGCATGTCAACAAATAATTCAAAAATTATAGAGATAAAAATCAAAATAAATCAAAGTTAAAATTAAGAAATATAAAAAGTTCATAATTTTTTAAAAAATTAGCGTGGAGTATATGTGAATTGTCATGCGGGCTATTGTGTTTAAAATTTTAACATTTTAGTTAGTATTCTCATTAAAAAAATCATATGGACTCTTTTTCAAAATATTGATGGTCAAATTTAACTAAAAAGGATCAAATTAATTAAAAATGTAAACGTTAAGTGTTAAATTTGATATTATCCCTTTTATAAATAATAATTTTGAATATAAAATCTCAAATTCAAATTATAAATTTTAATATTTAATATTTAATAAATTTGAATATCGCTTATAAAAAATAAATTCAAATGTTGGTTTACCTAAAATGTTAATTTCATCGCATTTTATTCTAAAATAAGAGTCAATGAAAACGTGATACGTAGCACGTTTATTTAGAAGTTGTCAAAAAAAAAAGAAAGAGATGAAATTAGTAATTTAAATAAAATTATAAATATTTAAATAAAAACATAAAAATTAGAGGTCAATTTTGTAATTAAATCTTTTTATTTGACATTATTTCTTTTCTATAGCAGGATTTTTAGGCGTACGGTTATAGTTATTTTAGAAATTTCATATACTGTTTGGAAAATCACTTTAGAGAATGGATGGGCACGTCATCAGTCAGGTTTATATGTTTATTATTATTATTATTTTCAAAGAAAAATTCTTTTGTTTTATTTATTAATTTTTCCAACCATTTTATATTATTAATTGAGGCGATAGAAGTATGACTTAGAGGTTGTTTGGAAGTCAATTTTGGATGCCTACTGTTTTATTTTATTAGAGTTAATTGACACAATCTTTTATAAAGTGATCGATTTTTAAAAGGAAAAGAAAAAAACTTTTCTTTTGTAAAGAGAAATTTTATTTGCTTGATCATTGGCAGCCAATTTAAATAAAAATTAAATTTTATCGCTAAAATTTATAAAATTAATTACCATTTTGTAAGACAAATTTATACATGATTTTTTAGTCATGATATTTATAGAAATTAGGGTAAAGTAAAATCTGGATACTAATTCATTGTAAGTTTCAGTTAGGAATTTTCATGTAAATTTAGTCTTAGATTTTAAATTAATTTATATAATAATTTGAATAATATTTATTATATTTTCAATGAAATCTAAAAAATAAACTTATGAAATAATTACTCTTATTTTATTTTCCCTGACCTTTATCTGCCATTTTTCTTGTAATGTGTCATTGAGCCAAACATAGCCTTAAGCAGCATTTTGTATAGAAAATGAAAGAAAATTTTAGGTGAGGGCCCCTCTTGTGTAACAGTAGGTAGGTTGGCTTCACGCCTAATGAAAAGCAATACAGAAAAAGTCCAAAAGAATAACTCATTGTGGGACATGATTGATTGTGTTCAAAGCTTTTTCACTGAGGCTTTGTCTTCGTGTCGGATAAGCCTCTGCCTCTGTCTCTGCCTCTGCCCTTTCTTTTCATTTCAAACAAAACCAGGAAAAAGAAAATTCCCATTTACGCCTGATTCTCCGTCGCCTTGTCTTCTCCCGACCCATGTTTTGTCATTTTCTTTTTCTTTAATTAATTAGGGAAATTTAAAAAGATATTTATTTATATTTTTACATATGATCTTTTTGGGACCTTTTTATATATGATTTAAAATATTGCATATATAAATTTTAATATATTAATAATTTGGGTTATAACACATTCCCTGTAATCATTTGATGATTGCAATGTTTATTATATTGCTCATTGTTAGGTTTTCAAATCATTAAACATAGTATTATCATTGTCAAATTAGGACTTCATTTCCAAGGACATGAATTATTATTATTATTTTTTATAGTTTTGATCTATGTTTTTTTGGTTCTTTATCTTTTATGAAGTATTCGTGTTCGACATATATTTGAAAGGTATATGATTCTTCAAAAGACTGTCTAAATATGTGAACCTTCTTGAAAAAATTGAACCTACTCATGTCAGACTTGCATCCGGATCTGACACTCACACTCACGCTTTTAGCACAGAACGTGAACCACTAATTTCTGATTTCTGGTATTCTAATCTCGAGAACATCAGGAGTGTGCTGAAATATAGTTTATTTTCTTTGACTAGTCGGGAAATGTTTAACAAATGGCAAGCTCAAAGATGGTGGGCTGAGAACTATGACAGGGTCATGGAACTTTACAATGTTCAGAGGCTTCACCGCCAGGCATTTCCACTACCAACACCCCCAAGGTCTGAAGATGAGGCAAGTTTTTAGCCTGTTACCAGCTTAAACATAATGAACTGCATCTACTTCATAGTACTTCATGCCCTTCGCTAATACTGTCATGAACTGAAGTTAGTATGTTGCGTGTATCTCAAGACGTCTGGTAATTCATGTATTACAGTCCTGTTCTTATGTTTTTCCATGCCATAATCATGTTTAAGACACCTAGCCATGTCATATAATTGTGTTGTATCCAGCATTGACGGGTATTGTGTTTTTTCAATTCCTTACAGAGCTCGAAAATGGAATCGGCAGAAGAAAGCCCTGTAACACCACCATTGACCAAAGAACGCTTACCTCGTAATTTATATCGTCCAGCAGGGATGGGGATGGGCTACTCATCCTCAGATTCACTTGATCAGCACCCAATGCAGGCCAGGCATTATTGTGACCCTGGTCTTACTTCAACCCCAAAAGTTTCTAGCATTAGTGGTGCCAAGACAGAGATATCATCAATGGATGCCTCTATGAGGAGTAGCTCATCGAGAGAGGCTGATCAGTCCGGGGAGCTATCTATCAGTAACGCCAGTGATCTCGAGACTGAGTGGGTTGAACAAGATGAACCAGGCGTTTACATTACAATCAGAGCCTTGCCAGGAGGCAAAAGGGAGCTTAGGCGAGTTAGATTCAGGTATGGTTTAATGAACAAACCTTTAACTTCAGTTTGTTTGCCAAAAAACAATTAATATATACCAGACCATTATTACTGATCGAGAAATGTGTTCTTTGCACCTAATCTTAGGAAACTTGCAATATCTCAAAGTGGTAGAAGTACACTGTTTCGCACTCTTCGTATTTGTAATTCAACACTCATGTTTAATGCACATCCGGACATGGATATAGGAATATGACCCACCATATACATCTAAAAATGTCAAGTAACATAGGGAGAAGTATCATGTTGTAGATAAATCCTTGCAGTCGCTGCAAATGCATCTTACAAGCTGCAACTATCTAAAATTAAATTTAGATTAGTTCATATGCCTCAAACTTGTCACCCCTAGGTTCAATAGCAATCATTGTTAGCTGAAATCCAGGTTTTAACTTGCCCTCTCCTTTTCAGTGCCTAGCATACAGTCTATAGTTTTCATTAGCACTGCTGTAATGATTGTTTCATATCAAATTATAAGGCCTTAAATCAGCTATCTATTGATGCTAATTATAGTGTTCTATTTTATGCATCGTCATCATGGGCAGTGTCTTTATGCTTTGGTTGAATTATATTAGAAATCTTTTCTTGTTTTGATGAGTTCAATATTCCCCATATCGGATACATTCTATTTTTAAAAAAAATTTATACATTTGAAGGTATATCTTCATAATCATATCTAGGCATATAGTATACAGGTACTTAATTACCGGTTTCTGTTAGGTTGAATAGTAAGGAGTTTGATGTTCTTTATGCAAAGTCTAATGTTCAAATCTTATGGACAGAGAACCAACAATGAAAGAACTTCCTCCCATCGAGGTCCGACTCAGCTCGACTCTAAATTTAGCCGAGACTCATTGTGACTATTGGACACCTGATCTAAAGAAAGATAAAATTTAGGATACATAAACATTAAAGGCTCACTACGAATGCTCCGAAAAGCCAATTGTCTCCTAGATTTGACTTCATTTTTAGGCTGATACATCCAAGTCAATGCTAAAATTAAGGTCCACCTTAGAAACAATTATCATTAGAATTACCAACCATCATAAACAGCTTCATTAGCCATACATCATTTGTTTTTAATTTTTTTGTTGACAGCATCATCACTGTGAATCGCTTTCTTATTTGACCAACTATTCCATTCCCATGCCAAGGCAACAAATCAACTTTAATTTCCATAAAAATTTATCTCATAATAATAGCTTGATCCCTCACTTTTACAACCTCTAATCATGCAGCCGAGAAAGTTTCTTTTTTGGGTAAAATCAAAATATTCTTCATGTCTATTCTACGGTTCATAAAAACTAATACTTTCGGGGTTGTGCAGCCGAGAAATATTTGGGGAAATGCATGCTAGACTGTGGTGGGAAGAGAACCGAACCAGGATACATGAACAATACTTGTAATTTGACCAAATCAAATGAGGTTAGCCACACCAGCGACTAGCTTTTTTTTGTTTGTTTGTCTAAAATTGTGGGGTGTGTGTAACTTTTTGTTCCTCGCATTTTCTACTTCTGCCATACTTGTTGAATCCCTTTCTACTCAGATATATAAGCAGGGGGATGCTGTGTTTTGGGCACTGGTTGGTTCCTATTAGGGCAACTAAGTTTTTTTTAATTTCTTTCTCTCTTCATTGTAGCTTAGAAGTAATGATGGTGGTGGGGGGGGGGTTGTATTAACATGTCTTGGTGGATAAAGGGCACCTACTATATGTGTTTGGATGATGGTAAAAGACATCCAATGTCAATGTAAGAATGTTATTTATTTATTTTTGTTACTCATTTGGATGGGTATATAAGATCTCAGTATGTGTTACAGATGAATATATTGTTTATAAAGTTATATGAAAATTATTAATTTTTCATTTATAGTTAAACTCCAAACAAATTATTTTATTTGCAATTTAAAAATATTTAACTAATTTAAACATGTTCCTATAGTAGAGGTACATACCAATTACCATGTACTTTCACTAATTGGATTTTAATGTTTTGGGCTCATCTAATGGGCCCAAAATCAGCCCAAATAGCTTAAGAAGCAATCATGTCGAAAGGAAATGAGGGTTTAGGCCATTAGCCAATCATAGAAGTTGTCACCCAAAATTTTAACCTTAATGGGGATTGGACCAATAAGATAACCTTATCCACCCATTCCAACTTGAGAAGCTGCCACGTAAGACATAGATAGAGCTGTGAATGCCACGTGGCACATAAAAATCTCAATTTCCCACCCCTCCTCTCTAAAACACACATTTGCCAAGAAAAGGAGAGGGGGGTTTAGAGTTGTAGGGTGAAGAGAGCAGAAAAAAAGAATCAATGGCTTCCAGTTCAGCTGCTTCAATGGCTCTGCCCTTAGCTGGAACTACTCAAAACAGGATGCCAAGTTCTGAGGCATTCTTTAAGCCGCTCCCGGTGAAGCCATGGAGATCAATGGGCACTGTTAAAAGACCCAACGGAAGGCTCCAAGTCAAGGCTGCTTCTTCTTCGTTCAAGGAAAAGGCGGTGACAGGGTTGACAGCAGCGGCGCTGACGACATCGATGATGATCCCAGAGGTGGC
Source organism: Gossypium raimondii (assembly GCF_025698545.1). Classification (NCBI taxonomy): domain Eukaryota; kingdom Viridiplantae; phylum Streptophyta; class Magnoliopsida; order Malvales; family Malvaceae; genus Gossypium; species Gossypium raimondii. Next base: position 54,963,726 of record NC_068577.1, on the reverse strand, counting down.
TCAAGCGGCTGATGGAGTCACCCCATCTCTCAAGAACTTCTTGCTCAGCATAGCGGCTGGTGGTGTGGTTCTGGTCGCCATTGTTGGAGCTGTAATTGGTGTGTCCAACTTCGACCCTGTCAAGCGGACCTGAGCTGAGCTCTTATAAGTCTCTCTCATGCTGTACATTTTTTCTTTGAATGTTATCTGTTTAAGAATGTTTTCCAGTTATAAACTGCCGTAGCTGTATTTTGGTTGAGATCCTTTCAGCTTCTGAAATTTCTTTCTAATTTACGCTAATTTGGACCTTGGGGGGGGGGGGGGTAAATGAGAAACTTAATTAAATCCTACTCAAGTTGGATTTAAAAAAACTCGAATCTAGTTCCATATTATCGAATCACTATCGAGTTTAATATATGATTGGAACAATTTGAGAGTGTAACCTGGGATCATATCTTCCTATTTACGTTCCATCGTGATTAAGGCATAATAATCTATTTTACTTTTCAATTTTATATAAAAATTATTTTAATTTTCGGTTTTAGCATTTCGATATTTTACTTATTTAGCCTATTCCATATTAGTAAATAAATAATTTTAAAATTAACAAATATTAAAAACATACTTTTAAATTTGTACTTTTTAATAATTTTTACAATTTTTTAAATTTTAAAATTTTAAAATTAATTAATTATTGACGTGGTATCTACGTAAATTGTCACTAAAATAACATATCAACAAAGTTAATTAACAAAGTTAATTAAAGGAGATGAAAAATTAAATGAAAAATTTAATTATTTTTATAAAGTTAGAGGGCTATGCGGTTTTCTAATACTCATTCGAATGAGAATAAAGTTTTGGTATGATTATATTTTATTTTTCATTATACTATATTAAAAATTAAAATTAATTTTTAAAATAGAGTATTTATTCGTTTAAAACATATAATTGAGTTGAAATTGGATCCAGTAGATTAAGAATAAGTAATATTATTTAATTATTAATAACAAATAAAATCATATTAATCATATTTTTGTATAGTAATTTTTATTCGTTTTAACTATATAATTAAAAATATTAATTATTTATTAATAACATGTATTATTTTAGATTAATTGTGGCTTAATAAATGTTGCAATATAAGAATTAAAATAAGCATCACTACTCAAATTTCAAGTTTATGCTTTTAATACATTTTATAACAATACTATCATCTAATTCATTAAAAATGCATAATTTTGATATAATTATATATTTTATTGATGACCGAAATTGTAACATAAGTGAATGTGTTGATCAAGTAATAAAGTGATAAAAAGATATCATTCTCACGAAGGTCAAATTTTAAGTTGTGGAGTACTAACAAATGGGTTTTATCTAATCCATATAAATAAAAACAAATTATCGTTTCTACTAAAATTAAACTAAGCAAACTATAAAGATTTTACTAAACTAAAGCAATGAAAACTTTCGAAGTTTCTCAACAAATTTTATGGACTTGGAACTTTAACTTCACCTAATCCGGTTAATCAATTATCCCTTCTTCAATTGTTTAAACTATGTAATTACTAATCTAGGATTCAATGACAATAACTAAACTTTTCTAGTATCTAGCTAAGTTAAACACTCTTCCCCACTAGCTGTATTGATTAGGGCATTAGGTATATTCCTACCCAAATTGCAAATTAACTTGTTCGTCGGTATTACTTAAGTTAATCCTAATCTATTCAGATTAGATCTCAACTCTAACTTTTTCTTTAAAAATAAATCAAGGTTATCAAAATTAATACAACTTGTTGATTGGGCAAGCAGATTAAATAAGCACAAGGTTGAATAAATATAGTTCAAGGATCCAAACATTGAAGTGAAAATAAATTAGTTAACTAAGAAATAGGATCCATCATATTGAGTTGAGAAAATAACAAAAAGATATCCACGACGAACTTAGATCAATAAAAAAATAGTGGGGATAAGTAAGGGCCTTGGGCCCCCTTGGATAAAATGGACATATTGCAGTTTAAGTTCACTTACTATTTAGTATTACAAATTAATTTTTTTTGTATAAAAACTTTAAGTTTGGCCCTCAACAATTTATATTTTTATCCTTGCTTGCCGAACCAAAATTTCATGGCTTTGACCCTAATAAAAAGTAAAAAGAAAATAATCTAGAGAAAAAATGGTTAAAAAATTTATGCTGAGCTCTTTGGATTGTTTTTTTCTTATCAATGCAAGTTTGAAATTTCCCTTGATGTGAGAGAGCATTTCTTTAGCTCCCATGTGATTTATTCCTCTTTTCCTCCTCTTTCGTTCTTCTTAAATTTTATAATCTCTATTTTTAGGTGTCATGCTCGCATCACTCCATTGCAGGCAGAAGTTGCGGTGGAGCGAACTACTTGCTATCAAAATTTCTAAATTGAAGAGCTTACTCCACTGCACTGAATTAAATATGGTAGAGCAGAAGACTTCTCTTTACCACTTTTTTCTCTATGCTCCAAGTCTTCACTTCTTCATTTGATGCCTATAATTGAGAAAAAAAATAGCAAGTAAACTCAAACCACCTTTAAAAATGATCAAAATTGAACAAAATTCAAATAAAATATAATGTAAACTAACATAAATGCTAAAATTACCTCCTAAAATACTATGAAAACTATATTAAAATAACTCTAAATATGAGAGTTATCATTTATTCATCATTCTTCAATTGACTTATTGTGTTTTGTTTGTCGCGCGTATTAAAAAGTTTTATTAGATACTTATGGAACACACATGGCTAAACATGCCAAAATTATATATACAAATCTATGACAAAAAAACTTAAACCTTAAACCGAAACTATCAAAATCTTATTTATCATAACCAACTGGATTTGTACATGTTCATTAGTACCCACATATTCTGCAAGGTAACCAAACCAAACTTAGGGAATGAGAATTCATATGGACAACACATTTCTTTCATTATTGAATCAAAAGCAATTTGGAGAACTAAAAGTTCACAGAATAAAAAAAATCCCTATTAAATCCATTGTCAAAATTGGATCTCCATGGTAAATTTTTTTAGGTTGTAATTAGGGTATTCACCATTGACAGAAGTGATTAATCTCCTTGATGTATGTGCTCTCTAAAGAGAGAAATAGCTGGTCATAAAATATGATCTATTACTATGAACAAGGATTGAACCCCCACCACATGATTAAAGGATGTGGTGAGCAATCACCACACCACACCTCATGGTTATTGCATGGTACATAATTTGGTAAAGTGCAAATGTTAATATAATATTTTAAGAAAATGAATAGTAGGATTTGATTAGATTTGGTGAAAATAACAAGTAAGCCCTTTTACTATAGGGATCGATTCAAATTGGTCCTTCTACTATTAATCGAAAAAATTTAAATAATGTTTTGATAAAAAAAGTTAGATTTAAATAAAGTTAACATTTATTGTTTAAAGAATTACATGAAAATCATTTTTCCATTTGCAGTTCAACTCCAAAAAACATTTTATTTGCAGAATCATAAATGCTTTAAAGATATTTACTTTGTTAAATAATAAATGTTAACTTTATTAAATAGAGGAGAAAACTAATTTAAACTTATCCAAAAACCTCATTTCGTCTTCTAATTTTCTTTAGTACAATAATGATTCGAACTCAGATTATTTCCGAAAAATATCAACATGTAGATATTAGCATAACATGTCGTTTTCTCATATTAATGTTTTAAAGTCTAACATTAGCCTAATAAAATAGTATTTGATAAAGTTGCTATTGGGTCCAAAATGAACCCAAATAGCTTAAGAACCACACAAGTCAAGAAGAAATCAGTGTTTTGGCAATTTAGGGTGCCACTCAATGGCCATTAGCCAATCAATTATCCCACCCAAATTTCAACCTCAATGGAAGATAACCTTATCCACCAATTCTAACTTGAGAAGCTGCCACGTAAGACAGATAGATTTGTGAATGCCACGTGGCACCAGAAAATCTCAATTTCCCACCTCTCATTTCTTCTTCCCTTATCCCTCCTCTAAAAAACACACACATTTGCAGCAAAAACAAAAGGAGGAAGATTTTTTTGGGGGGTTTAGACTTACGGTGTGAAGACTGAAGAGAGCAAGGAAAAAAGAAAAAAGGAACCAATGGCTTCCACTTCAGCTGCTTCAATGGCTCTGCCCTTAGCTGGAGCTACCCAAAACAGGATGCCAAGCTCTGAGGCAGTCTTTAAGCCACTTCCGGTGAAGCCATGGAGGGCAATGGGCGGTGTTAAAAGACCCAACGGAAAGCTCCAAGTCAAGGCTGGTGCTTCTTCGTTCAAGGAAAAGGCGGTGACGGGGTTGACAGCAGCAGCGCTGACGACATCGATGATGATTCCAGAGGTGGCTCAAGCGGCTGATGGAGTTACCCCATCTCTCAAGAACTTCTTGCTCAGCATAGCGGCTGGGGGTGTGGTTCTGGTCGCCATTGTTGGAGCTGTGATTGGCGTGTCCAACTTCGACCCTGTCAAGCGGACCTGAGCTGAGCTCATATTGTTCTCTCAGATGCTGTACATCTTTTTTCTTATGTTATCTGTTTAATAATGTTTTTGCAGCTATAAACTACCGTAGCTGTACTTCGGCTGAGACCCTGTCAACTTGTGAAATTTCAATCTTTTTTATTCAGTAACTGTAAAATTGCCCAACACTTTGTTTTCAAGTGTAGGATAATACAGGAATGCATCAGATACAAATATTTGTATTTGTTTTTATCGAGCTTTTGCCTGTATTCCAAGGTAAAGGTTGCTGTCATATTCTTGTATCCATTTTTGGATATAATGGAGACATAGTTATACATTGAAGATATGTTTTATTTCAATTTTTTTGCATGTATATAGGAGGTCATTGGTCGCATCGTATCCTTATCTTTTGTGTTTAGATATCTTGAATATACATTGGATCCTGGAGTAGTGCAGCGCACAGCTCGCACGCCACGGCGCTACTGGGCGATGAAACCCGCATTGTGGCCTGCTGCCTCTACTCCGAAACGCCCTGACTTCTATTTTCATGCTCCTGCGGTTTTGTCTGGTTTATTATTATTATTATTATATAGTGTTTCTTAAAATCTAATCTTTTTATGATGTCGAAAACTATACCAAAAACATGCATACGATTAATAATGTTATTTTCTATCAATTGAATTACACGAGAGAGAAAACAATTTTGAAAATCAATTTATATGAACAGTGTAGCACATTCTGACTGATACCATTAATTGAAAAAAAATTGTACTATAAAATTTTAAATTTTTTCATAAAATCCAACCTTAGTTGTGATTTATATAGTAATAAATTTCATCAAATTTAATACATGTATTATTAAGTTAAGGAGATATGTCGAATCCTAGATCTAGTCCCAGGGTGCTAGCATTTTGGTTTAGTTCTTTTACCATGAGTTGATTGTAATTAATGGAGATCTATTATAGAGCCAAATTAGACTTAATCATGTGTCGGATCACCCGTTTAAGCTCGAAGGCCCGTCCGAAGAGTGGGAGGGCTTGAGCAAAAATATAGACTTGAAAAACGGATCAAGCTTCGGGTAAGAATATTTGCCCGAGTTTGGCCCGGCCCAATCCGAATTAGTTGTATTGTTATTGTTTTGTTGCTATTTTCTATTATATTGCTACTATTTTATTTTTATTGTTTAGATTAACTCTTTTTTTTTAAATGTAGTTTCAATTTGTTGAGAAACATTTATTTAAAATTCTTTTTAGTGTATTTAATATATTATATTTTTTAAATTTGTTTTTATATAAAAATAATAATCTAAAAAAATTAATACAGAGTCAAGCTCAGATTTAATATTTTTAACTTGGGTCGGGTTTAAACAAAATTTAAGCTCAATTTTTTGGGCCAACTCAAGCCTAAAAAATGAATCTAAAATTTTGTATCGAACCGAATCAGACATCATCAGTTCTAGGCCTAACGCATCAACTTGGACAATTTCTTTGCCTTTTGAAGAAGTTAGAGGAAGTACAGAAGCATTGTCAGTAGAATTTAACCACCCCCCAATAGAGATGGCAATGTCTACATCAATAATTTCCATTTCAAAAGAGCTACTTTAAACATATCCATGACCATATACACTATTCAAAGGCAAGGCTTCGTTTTGTGGCAGAAGAATAAGGCCTTTATCTTCTCTTTTTAATCATCTGGTAATCTGGCTTTCGGAAGTGCCATTTGCAACTAATGGAAAGCCATTGATTTGATTCTCTTCGAAATCAGCAGGACTTTATCTGAACCATAAGAAGAATTGCCAGGGAATTGCAGAATGGAATTGGGACTGAGAGATCTTATTTTGGGGGGGGCATCAAGAACAGGTTCTTCAAAATTAACATCTTGTAACACAAGAACTTAATTTATCATAACCAATTGAAACTATATAAAAATCTATGGCATAAAACTTTGGTATTGGACTGAAATTATCGAAATCTTGTTCATCATAACCAACTGGATTTATACTTGTTCATCAGTATCCAAGAATTCTTCAAGGCAACTAATCTTGGGGAATGAGAGTTCATAGGGACAAGAGTTCTTTCAATGTTGAATAAGATCAACTTGGAGGACTAAAAGTTTACACATAAAATTGTTATGAAATATCCAATCGTCAACTCGAAACCTGAACATAACTCAGACTATTGATTGCGACCCGAGTTTGGACCTCACCAGGTGGAGTCGTTGAGGGGCTCGTGGGGAGAGCTTGCGAGCTCAGTTCGCACATCCCTAGGTGTTCGTAAGCACATGGTACAAAGCCAAACGAATGAACCGACAAGCACCCGGACCAACAAACATGTGTTAAGTCTAGGATAGCTTATGTGTCGACATGCATGGAGTCTACCTAGAACGTCAATTTTATGAACAGTAAACATATCATATAAATAACCCAATTCTCCCCACTAAGAGAACACATCAGAAACACTCAACAAAAACAAATGGGGATCCCTGTTAAAATTATTGCCAAAATTAGATCTCTAATGTATCTATTGTAATTAGCAAGTCCCTTTATTACAGGAATTAATCCATTTACTATTAAATGAATTAATTTAGTTGAACTCCAACACTTTGACCTATTAGTCAAAGATGATCACCCCACACCAACATCATGAGATTGAGAGGCAGGGGACCGTGTGTTAGTGGTATTGTGTGTGGAAAATAAATTTCAGTAACGTGTGAGTAAAAATTATATAAAAAATAACTTTTATTCACATTTTAACTCTAAACAAAATATTTTATTTGCAAAATTATAAATGCTTAAAACAATAAACTTCATTTTAAATTGACTATTTTTGTAGAAGTGAATCTGATTCTAATGTTTTAAAGTCTATCATTAGCCCAATAAAGCTGCCATTCGCCAATCTAATGGGTCCAAAATCAGCCCAAATAGCTTAAGAACCACTTAAGTCACAAAGAAATCAGAGTTTCGGCTAATAAAAAAAAGTTCTCTCACCCAAATTTCAACCTCACTGGGAGATAACCTTATCCACCAATTCCAACTTGAGAGTCTGCCACGTAGGACATAGATAGATTTGTGGACGCCACGTGGCATCTGAAAATCTCAATTTCCCACCTCTCATTTCTTCTCCCCATACCCCCCACCTCTCAAAAACACACAATTGCGACCAAACAAAAAGAGGACAATTTCTTTTTTGGTTTTTAGACTTGCAGGGTGAAGAGAGCAAGCAAAAACGAAAGAATCAATGGCATCCACTTCAGCTGCTTCAATGGCTCTGCCCTTAGCTGTAGCTACCCAAAACAGGGTGCCAAGCTCTGAGGCATTCTTTAAGCCACTTCCGGTGAAGCCATGGAGGGCAATGGGCGGTGTTAAAAGACCCAACGGAAGGCTCCAAGTCAAGGCTGGTGCTTCTTCGTTCAAGGAAAAGGCGGTGACGGGGTTGACAGCGGCAGCACTGACGACATCGATGATGATGCCAGAGGTGGCTCAAGCGGCTGATGGAGTCAGCCCATCTCTCAAGAACTTCTTGCTCAGTATAGCGGCCGGGGGTGTGGTTCTGGTCGCCATTGTTGGAGCCGTAATTGGTGTGTCCAACTTCGATCCTGTCAAGCGGAGCTGAGCTCATATATTTCTCTCTCATGCTGTACATCTTTTTTCTCATCTTCCCTGTTTAATAATGTTTTCAGTAACGAACTTCTGGATGTATTTTGGCCGAGACCCTGTCAACTTCTGAAATTTCTACCTTTTTTATTTACGCTACTTTCGAGGAGATACCGACGCTGCAACAACTCGTGAAAAACTTTTCGACTAAAATTTGAACTTATGAATTTTATCAATCTTTTCATTTATATATATAATTATATTATTGCGTATATTATTAATCTTAACCTTAATCATTAGTCTGAGCTTGAATATATACAAATTTAATCGAGTTCAAATTTATTATAAAATTGATAAACGAGTTTAATTAAACTTGAGCTTAAATAACTCTATTCCAAGTTAAACTCGAACTTAAAGATAAATATTTAATCGAGCTCAACCAAGTAACAAGCTTCGAATTTCAAACTAAACTCAAAATCAAACTTGAAAGTATCAAGATTATACCTCTAAATGCACCCTAGTGCCAGACAAAAAAATTACTCTCACAAAAAACTCGAACGTGAATGTTGGATAATACAAATATGCATCCGACACAAAATTATGTTTTTTTTTTTCTAAAATTTTGCATGTATTCAAAAGGTTCCTTTTAAATTCACATATCCATCTTCGGATATCATGCTTACACGTTGTGAGTGTGAGATATAAGTATACAACAAAAACATACATCTTTTTGTCAATTTTTTTGCATGTATATGGAAGTTGCCAATACCATCATATCCTCTTAATCGTGTTTAGATATCATGAATATGCATGACTATATATGGTTGATCTTAGTATAAACTATCAACCTCCATATTGGCATAGCAAATTTATGCAATTTAACTACGCATACTATATTCACCTTAGCAACCATAAACAGTAAGTATAAACTTGCCTGCTAGTGTGTCAAATTGGGATATATATCTTACACGAGTATACTTAAATTTGAAACAGGAATCATATATCTTGAAGATTCTCTTTATGTTAATTCATCAGCAATGTAAACAAAAGACTGAATGGTGACAACTTGCAAATGTCACCATAGATAAGCTCGATGTATCAAACTAAGAATTCTGAAGCAGTAAACATGCACTAAAATGTTAATGCCAAAGATCAAGAATATGCAGAATTATAGCCGCAATACAATCTTGAAAGGTTTCTACCAATCTGAATCACTAAAAGCAATCATGTAAACTGATGATGCCTAAGAAATGTTAAAGAACTACGTTGAACCAAAGCTACAGCTCCTAAATTCACTACTTAAAGTTCAGAATTGTTTTCTATTCGGAAAATTCTTTGTAACCATATCGAGAAGGTACCTGCTTTCTGCAGAGTAGTTCACCTTGTCAACCTTCACCACAGTGATTTTTACCCTCTGTTCGTCACCATAGAGTTCCTCTTTTATTTTAAGCCTGAACAGATATTGGTGAAAGAGTCGGCTGCGAATTATTTCACCGAATCGGGTATCGTCCTGCAATTCATATTTCAACAAATACATTTCCTTTGCCGAGCATCCCAAGATTTCTTCGCCAGCTTCCTGGAAAGCTGTTACCCAAGTGAGTCCTGTATGGTCTTCAATCTGGACCTGGAGAAGATATCTGTAATCACATTCCTCGAATTCTTGGTTGCAACGGTCACAAAGCCATCTTTTATTACCTGATTGTGTTACTTTCTTATTGCATTGTCTATCTCCAACCATCAATGGGCAGGCTGTATAACAGAAATTATCTGTTTTAATGAAAACTACAGTCGCCTTGGCTGTGACCCAATCTGGCTTATCAGATCTTCCGAGACCTTCGTCCTTGATCTGAGTCAAGGTTTTACGTATCTCATTTTTGGATCCTCCAGGCATAAGTTCTTTAGAAATTGAGATAGAAGCTGTATTTCTCCCCCCACTTTCAAACCACGCTCTCAGGCCCTGTGCCTCTGGACAATCTGGATCTATAAAGAGCTGTGTGGAAGAAATAGTGCCAACGGACTTCCCATTGAAGTCATTGACCTTTCCAGCTTTAACCGCCAAAACTGGGAAAAGCCCAGAATCGACCATTTCTTGCAGCTTTTGACCTTCCTTGTTGCAGAAATCACCCCAAAGGGTTAGCTCAACACTCTTTCCAGATGCATCCTTTAAATTCAGAATCCTTCTCTGAGTTTCCATACCATTCTTCCTCAAAATAGGAACTGAAGGGTTAACAGATATCACAATACCGATAACATCAAGTAGAGAATTGTTTTCAGCACTCTCAATTTCAGTGATAGGTCTGAAGGAGAACTGTTGTCTTGGAATAGAGCCATCTTCATCAGGGCAAAGCTCCACGGTTGAATTTGATTCCAAGAATATCTCCCACTCATTCTTCAAATGGTTGAAATTCTTTTGCGCGGGTTTCAAGCTACCCTTTGAAATCAAGTAAACTTTACCAACTTCAATAACATTGTAGAAGCGATCAACAACAGCATTGAAGCAAGTCACCCGTATTTCCCCTCCATCAGAGTCAAGGAGGTCAAAGGAGAAGACCTTCCCATCTCCTCTAGCATTGTTGTAGCGACGAAGGTCCCCTTTTGCAGTCACTCGAGCCTTGATAGCCCAACGTCCTTGATAAGGATTTAGAGCAGCAATAGGAATAATGCGTGCTGGTGCTTCATTCTTCATTATTGGGCCCTGAATTTTGTAATTTGGAGGTGGCTGGTATGCAGGTTGAATAGTTGGCTGAAAACTCTGGGCCTTATTAGCAGGAGCTGGGGCGCTATATCTATTATTGGTGGACCTCGTAGAAGGCTCCAACAAATTGTTATTAGGCATTGACTTGTTAGCTTCTGGCTCAGAACCCGTAGGAAGTTTAGGATTCCCGATTATTTCGTACTCTGGAATTATAGTCTCCATATTCAGCACAACAATAATCCTACACAAAGAGAACAAAAAATAATATATACATCCAAGGCCTCTTAAATGAACATTATGCCAACTCCCAATCAAAATAGCTGAGACTCGAAAGCAACAAAGTTCTTCTAAGGTGTACCCAGTATAACATGAGAGGTAATAACTATTCAATGCCTAAAAAATATAAAGCTAATCTAATTTGCTGAAGCTGCGTAGCAAATTTGGTTTCAAATTATACACTTTGGACAATTAACTTTTACCTTACTTTATAACCAATACTTTGAAGTTGAATAATCTTCTTCATAAAGACCTTTTAACTTGTTACTTAGAAGGGGAAAAGATTAACAATAATTCATCTACTTAAAAGCTCCTCCAACTTTGCACACAGAGAACCAATCAAACTAATCGATAATAAATAAGAATTTGAATTTCTGTAACTAAGCAACAACAAAAATAAAAATAAAAATCAAGGCCAACTTCTCTTTGGTATTAAAATAAAACGGTCTAAACTAAAACAAGCAAAAAAAGCGTACATCAAGATTCAAAGCATTCGGCTAACTGAACAATTCGATAATCTAATGAAGGAATACAGAGGTAAGAAATTTGCACCTGCGATTTTGGACAGTGCTGCAAATGTAATCGATCAACTGGATGATAGATCCTTTCTTGACTCGTCCGGTCCTGACTTGTTCATTGAGCTGAGTGGCGAGCATTGCGTGCTGAGTTGATTCAGAATCGGATAACAAAAACCGGTACCTCTCCTGAGAGTTGCCAATCAGCTTAATATCCACCACCTGAACCAACGGCTTGGAGTTAACATCGCCGCTGTTCATCATGGCAATCGCGTTGCGCGTGAGATTCACCGGCATCTTCTTCGTCGGTTTAAAACAAAAGAACCCTAAACCACACAAAAAAATAGCAAAAATAAAAATAAAAAGAAAACACAAACAATGAAGGAGTTTTGAATGGATTAATAAAGAGTAAAAATGAATTCAGAGGAGATAGTGAGCTTTTGATTATGATAAAAAGGAAATTTTCCTTCGTATTTTTCCCTTGTTGGCGAGAGAGAAAATGAAAATTTGGATTCGACTTTGGAAACGAAAAATGGGCACCAAAATTCCTATTTGGAGGCAAATTTACACTTATATCCCCGTATTGCTGGCGCCTTCCGGATGATTCATTTTTTGAACTTATGGTTTAACTGAGCCTCGAGGTTTCAAACTAAACGCAGCTTTTGGGCTTTTCTTCTTTTATAGTACCCAAAAGAATAAAATACTATAATGACGTTAATCAATTTCATTTGGGAAAAATGAATGTTTAGGATAAACTACAAAAATAGTCACTTTTGTTTACCTCAAATTACATTTTAGTCACTTATGTTTGAAATGTTATGTTTTAGTCATTTACATTATCGTTTTATTACAAAGTAGTCACTCTACCTTTAAAATCTGTTACCTCCCTAACGACAGTCCTACGTGGTAGTCCAAATGGGTTTTAAATGTCATCCAATTCAGTTGCTGGGATAAAAATAGTTTTTTAATTAAATAAATTTAATTTGGACCATTGTTAGGGAGACAACAGAACTTAAGGGTAGAGTGATCGCTTCATAACAAAACAATAACGTAAGTGACTAAAACGTAACATTTCAAACATAAGTGACTAAAATGTAATTTGAGGTAAATAAAAATGACTATTTTTATAATTTACCCAAAAGTTTATGTTTTGATAATTAATAGTGATGGGGCAGTTTTCAGACCAAACGACATGACTTTCCATTGAAAATGCTTATTTGGAATACAGAACCCTGTCTTGGGCCTGTCTTCTGGATTTATTCCAAGTTGCCAAAAACCTGCTTTTAGATCAAACTTCGAGAAGATTTGGGCTTTCGCTAGGCTTGAAAACAGATAGTTTTTATTTGGTAGAGGAAACTTGTCATCTTGGAGGAAATCATTAAGAGGTTGGTAGTTTATTACCAATCTTAATTTTCCTCGTGTTTGCTCAGATCTCTTGTTAACATAAAATGCTTCACATGCCCATTGAGAATCTGATGCTTCAATCAAGCCTTCTTGCTGCAACTGTTGACATTCTTGTTCAGCAAGTTTTTGATGTTCTGGATTCATTCCTACATGACTGGCTTTTGTAGGATTGATATATTCATTCTTCTTGAAAGGCAATTTGATAAAAAAACTCAGAGTTTTGCCATAAAGGATGATTGCATTTCTGAAGAAACTCTGAATGAGATTCTGCACATGCCTTTTGTTTTAATTCTTCAACAATCTCTTGGATTTTTTCAGCACAAATCAAGAATAACCGAGGAATAGGTACATATGGTTTGAACATCTGTTTGTACCTTATTCCATCAGGTAAAATTCTTAATTGTTTGGCTTTGGTGTAAAGATCAAAACCAACAATCAGATCTTTTCCTGGGAGCTTGGACCCAAGGACTGTTGTTGTAATTGAACAAGTAGGGAAAAACCGGATTTTAATCGGTTTGCTTTTTAACTCTGTGGAAAAAATCTTTCCTGATGCAGAGCTAAAATGTCTCTTATGTGGTACCCACCATTCTGCTAGCAAAATATCTGGATTCATGATTGACTCAGCAGCTCCAGTATCAATAAAAGCAATTACTGTAATAGGCTTACTGTATTTGCTCAAGTAAATGGAGACTGGAATGTGTGGGGCTATGGTTTATCGAATTTAGACGACTGTACATATTCTTTGACATTTTTCCTACTAGTAGAAATAAGAGCTTTGATACTTCTAAGAGGAGAAAAAGAGGGTCTTTGATAAGTAGAATAGGGATTTACAAGAGGCAGATCCGTAGCTTGGACCTTTTCCTCTTCAGTGAAATACTCTATTTCATATAGAGAGGAAATCTTTTTTGCAGAGTAGGATCGTAAAGGAAAACTAGGTAAGGAAACTAGTGCTTTAGAAGTAGATAGTCTGGAACTTGAACTCATGATTTAAAATATCTCTTCCCTTCTGAATCTGGGTTTTCTAATGAAAGAAAGTCTAAGAGTTACTGTCATATCGGATTTTTATTAATTTACAAAGGCATATATTTGATACGAATATTCTTAAAATTTTACCATATTTGGAGCTTATATTCTTATACACATTTTGTGCAAAACATAATTAACTAAAAAAACAAAGATGGCAATATGCAAGAGAATATAGGTTTAAATATGCTTAAACACGAATTTTCTTCGATTCAAGAGTTTGGGAGTTATGAGTAGCAGTAGATTTATTCAATGGTTAGGTTATTTATCCGAAATTTGAAAAGATTTGAACAAAAATAAAACATATTATACTCGAAAAAAAAAGCTTGGGCAAAGAAATTTGGTCTAACCCATTTTCTAAGCTTCTAATATATTAAATCATGTCATTTATACATTGTATAATTTATAACACAAAAATAAATCTATAATAATATATAATACTATAATATAAATATTAAAAATTCTTAAGTTGTTTATATATAAAGTTTAATAAAGGGAGGAAATGCATAAAATTATTAAATATTAAATTAAAATAATATAAATATTTTAAATAATTAAAAATAGGCATACTTAAAATATGTTTGAATTAACTATTTACAAATATTAAGGCTTGAACAAAATTTTATGTACATATTTCAAATCGAGCTAAACTTTGACAAGCATAATGTGTGTTAACATTATGGTTAAGTCCAACCTGAATCTGACTTGACCCATTAACACTTCTAAATAATAATAAGAACCATACAAAAAGGGTAAATTACATTAGTAGTCACCTAAGTATAAGTAAACCCAACTATGAAAAGTTACAAAATGGTCACCCAACTATTAACAAAATTATTTTTTTGGTCATACAACTATGAGAAGTTACAAAATGGTCATCCAGTAATCACAATTTTTAAAATTAGCATAATAACAATTTTAACCCTCAACGTCTATAAATTATTTTAATTTAATATTGATTCTAAAAAATTAACCCTCAACATTTGCACATTATGTAATTTAGTCTTTTTTTTCATTTTGCTTTTATTTGTGACATTGATGGTTAGTTTTAAAAGAATGAGAAAATATGATAATTATTATCTTGGATTTTTGGGTGTTTCTATTTTTGTATATTTTAAATTATATTTAGATGATAAATTTATTTTTAACTTTTTAGGTGAAGGAGTCACAAAAAAAACTGCAAAAAATCAAAATACACATTGTGTAAATGTTGATGGTTAGATTTTTAGAATTAAGACTATATTGACATAATGTATAAATATCGTGGGTTAAAGTTACTATTATGCAAATTTTAAAAGCTTTCACTTTTAGCGGCTTGTGACAAAAAAAAGATATAAAATTAAATAGTTGGACGATCATTTTATAACATTTCATAGTTGCGTAGCTAAAAAAGAAATTTACTAATAATTGAGTGACCATTTTATAAATTTTTATAATTATGTGATTAAAACATGAAAAGATACCCAAAAAAGAAAGGAGCAATAGAAAATTATAAAATTATCATTCAACTATAAAAAAATTACCAAAAATAAAAATCGCATTAGATGGACAAAAATGAAATTAGTCCTTAATGGAGTTTGATGATGCCTTTTTTTTTAGGTTGTCGCGGCATGGTCTTCTTGCGGAGGTCTTACAGACGGGTACATCTGCCGCCTTCGCCTCTGGCAACTCCACCATTCCTAGCGCTCTCCTCCAATGATGGTGGCATGGTGTTTTACGCACCAAGGTTTCGTGGTTTTGTTGAGTCTAGGCTTCTCAAGCACGTTTTAACCACGTGGGCTTTCTTGGTTTTTCTGGAGGCTTTTTATTTTTAGATTTTTGACCTTTTACTCTTGAATTATCTAATTAATTAATTAAATTTGATGTTTATAATGATGATTTATAACATTAAAAAAATCTAAACCCCCAAAAAAAGTGGTCACTTCTAGAAAATCAATGATGCATTCATGTGAGTCTTTGTAGGCTTTCCAAAGATTAAGAATGAATGGTGGCATATAATGTAGGCCCATCATCATCATCAAAAAGCGTCTTCTCAATCAGAAATAAACATTTGCTTAATTCCGGGAATCATCGACTTCAACAAAGTCATACCAAGACAATTTTATTTACACAGAGAATCAATAAGTTATAAGAAAAAAGCAGTCCCAACTACAGGTGTAGGCCCGGGTTAAGCTTGATATTTTGGGATAATACCATGAATGACCCTTGAATTATACTGTTTTTTTTTCCCAATATGATACTTTTACTTTAAAAAAATTATGGATTTTAACATCTAAAGTCTTTTTCTACCTACTAAAGCGTTTTAAAGCTGTTCCATGCCTAAGGCGAAGATGAAACCCTCGACCACCAATTAAGGTAGGACAACCCCTTACCATCTCACCTAACTTCTATGGTTTATGGCTTCAAAATATTATTTGGCTAATGTTCAATTTTTTTCATAAATATTTTCAAAAATTAATAATTTTCTAAAACATAAAAAATAACTTTTACATGATATTTTTTGAAAAATATTTTTTACATAAAACTTTTAAGTTATTTCCCCTATTTCAAATATAAAATATTTATTTTATATCATAAAAATAAAATTAATGAAACCCAAGTTATGATCTTGCTTGAGTTCGAATTGCAGAATAGCCTTTTGTGATTTAATGAGGACGATTTGTACCAAAAAAATAAAAATAAAAATAGAATTCGTTCAGATTTAGATAACCAAAATTTTATAACTTAGCATTTTATAAATCGTCCAAATAATTTGGGTAGGATCGATTTTTGAATTTTCAGTGTTTTTTTGTTCAACCTTATTTACCACACACCTATCCTATCTCGACACTTGACATATGATGCCACGTGTCTTAACAAATAATTATTTATTTTTAATTTTACAATTAAAATTAACACATCGCAACATCTTGTGATGTCACGTGTCAAGTAAAAATATTTTAATTTAAAAAATAACACATGCCAACATTTCGTATTATCACGTGTCAAATATTTTATTTTCACAATTTAATAATTAACAAATAATGCCATAAAATGATATCACGTGTCAAATTGGAATTTTTTATAAAATAATACTAAATCAAATTAATTACAAAAACAGTGTGAGAACAAATTAATTATGAATATGAGATGTTTGTTATAATAATTTGACACATTGACGGTACTGAATTTTAAAAAGAATTGAAAAAATTTGAAAAGGTAAAAAATATATATATTTTTAATTAGTGTCATCAATGTGTTAGGCAGTACTCCTTGATTAAATAAAAAAAATTATAGTTTTAGAGATTAAATGTAGGGAAATAGCATTGAGACATTAGATGCATGGAAAATACATTTGAAGCATTTAATGCACAGAAAAGACTATTGTTTGGTGTTGAAACCATAAACAATTTTTTTCCTATCGGACATTCTTTTTAAATTCATTGATGTCGTCAATGTGTGAGGCGGCAAAAAAATAATGTTCATTTTTTTCAATTTTTTTGTTAATTAAAAAAAATTCATTAGCTAATGTGTTAAGCGACACCCAAAGTTACTGTAGCAAACACATCAATTTCGTAATTAATTTATTCCCCACCCTATTTTTGTAATTAATTAAATTTTCAATATTATTTTTATAAAAAGTCTGTCAAATTGCAAGTAAGAATAGGACTGAGCATTCGATCGGATCGAGTGAAAAAAATTCAAATTAATTGAGTTAACGAGTCCTATTTTATCATCCTAACTCGATTTGAAATTGTTCCAAATTGAGTTGAGTTGAATCGAGTGAAATTATTCAATTTAAATTAAAAATTAAAATTGTCAAATTAAAATATTGTTACAATATGATAAATTTCATATTAGAGTACATAAACTTGAAACCATATATATTTAAAAATATTCAAAGCAAAAAAAGAAGAAGATACTTTAGTATGATAACCTTGAATAATTAATTAACTTATTTAGGTCCCAAAATTATTATTTTAGAAAATTTTAAAATTTTAGCTTTCTTTATATATTCTTTAGAATTTTTTAAAATTTTTTATAATTTTGAAAAATATAAAATTTGAATTTTTATAAATATTTTGAATTTTAAAATTATTTTGATTATTTTGTATTTTTGTTGAGAAAGACCAATTTGTTCATTTTTAAAATTGACAGAGACCAAAGAGATATTTACACCAACTCGAATTATTTGAATTGTAAAATTCAACTCAACTCGAACTCAAAACTTGAGTTACTTATTCAAATTGACTCGAATAACTAGAATAATTCGAGTAACTCGAAAATTAAATTTTTTAAATTTTTTCGAATCGAATCGAATTTTTCTCACTATTAATTAGGAATCTAAATCATGTCTCTTCTTTTTTAATAATGCTAGTGGCAAATATCACTTCAAAATGGAAAATTTAAATTTATATATCATAATAAAAAGGATTCACTGTAAATGAGGGGCCGTTCGTGCAATTATCCCTTATATATTTACCCATATCTATAAGCGGTCAAAAGGTCATTATCTTCCTATCTAAGATTCTGTTGTGGTGGTGGTGTGTGATTGGGAATCAAAAGATTATCTTAAAGCTGCTTTTAGTTTCTCCAAAAAGCTAAATGAACAGTGATTTCCATCATAGAGAGAATGGGAAAATAATAAAATGTTAAAAAAAAAAAAAGTAGAAATGCTTTCTTGCTTGAGTGTAATTTTATTTAGGTTGGAGTGATATTCAAAGCTGACAACCATTTGTTGGTATGAAATCTAGTTTTGGATAAAAATATCTAGTATTAGAAGTAGATTGTAGTTTTGACTCTTTTACTAAATCAAAAAGTAAATTAGTAAAAATTTTTGCTATTAAAAGCTAGTCCATGTACGTTAGCATGAAATATACATGATACATCATCCATGTTAGTTTTAAGAATAGAAATGAATGAAAAAGAAATAATTAGTTTACTCTTTGATCTAACATATGAGATTATTTTACCTATTTTAAATAAATAAAGCGATATATAATCTGAATTGAGTAAAGAGTATCCGTAGTATTTTGATATCATAAAAGAAATAGCAACAGAGATCTTAAGATTACAATGGAGTAGATAGCATTGAACTCAAAGAAAAAAAAACCTTAAGTTCCTAGTGAAAAATAACTAAAATTTGGCATTTATATCATTGAAATAAAGAGTTTTAAACACATGATTCATACAATGCAATAGAAGGAAAATTTTAAGAATCTGACCATTTTTTTTCTACAACCTGATCAACATCATCAAACCTCTGCAAATTCAATGCCACCATGGAAAAAGAATTACTTGAAAAAAAAAAAACCCAGATTTTCTGTCCAATGGAATCAGGCAGGCCTGTTTCTTTTATGACCAGTTTTGCCATCTGATTTCATGGCAGCACCACTTGAAGAATCCCCTTCAGATGAAGCATCCACGGATTTAGTGAAAGAACTTGAAAGATCGCCATATAAATCAACCACTCTCCTTATGTTGTTGTTAAGCTCCCTAATTAGACCAACATTCCTGGTCAAGTTGTGTGGGATCTTGGACTCATGATTCTGGTTTATCTCATTGATCAGCAACCTGTTCTGGTCTAATATGTTCTGCACCTGCACAAAACTCTTTTGAAATGTCTGCACCACCTTGCTGTCTATTTCACCATTGCCAAGCCCTGAGTACGTATCACTGTCACCCTCCATTTTAAAATTTAAAACCAGACCTGACACCTCAAATACAAACAAGAACATATATGAGAGAAAACAAAAGATGTGACAAATGTGTTAAATGTAATAATAAAACAACTACTAGCATAACCATAGTTATTTTAAACCAAAAAAACCCAACATATAGATATAGGCAATGTGATTGTTTTAAATGGGATTTTGGGGAATAAGAGAATAAGAGATAGGTCCTCCCGTGAAAAATCGGTAAAAATATTGTGGAGGTCTCTATATTAGAGTTGGATTGTATTTTGCTCGTTCTATTGAAAAAATAGAGCAAATTAGCTCCTTCTACTAAAAATTATGTTAAAAATTAGTTTTTATATGCTAACATGAGATATATTTGACATGTTACATGTGACTGTCGGGTTATTTCGTTAACCACAACAGTTTTCAATATTAGAAATTGATGAAAATTTTAACATAACCAATTTACTTTATGATCTAACGTAAGAATCAACCCACTCAAAGATTTAAGATGAGTTTGGATGGACGATGCGTTTGCATACGATTAATATAAAAACAGTGCGAACAATAAAATTAGATATTATAATAATACTGCAACTTGAGACAAAATATAAATTAAACTCGCCGCACCGTATCCTAGCGCCCATTCAAACGTGTATGATAGTTTTACCATGAAAATTAATGAGCTCTTCAGACCCCGTAGGTTCTACTTTTCAGAGAAGGGAATCAGTATAGAAAATAATATCAATGTTTTGATAAAAGAATTAATAAAATAGAAAAAGAATGACAAGCAATCGAATGCTAAAGCTTGGTGCAAGATGAAACGAGCTGCCATTGCTTGAATAAGTAAAAGCAGGGAGAGACTCACGTCGACAATATTGACGGACAACCGTCACTAAGCGAGCATAGTCACCGTGATGCGAAAGATTGATTATTAATAATATATTTATGATGAGATGTGAAAAAAGCAGATCCTATTTCCATAATAGGGAAGACCTTTTGTTTTTTTTTAAAAAATGTACTCAAGAAAAATAGTAATACCCACCTAAAAGCACTGAGTTTTCAAACAAGGATCTCAATTCTCAGGGACCAAAATGAAAAAAAGATGGCATTAGTAATCTTTTTAACAACAAAAATGAAAATCAGAAACATGAACAAGAAAATAACAAAACAAGAAAAATGCACGCAGATTTCATTTATGAAAATCAAATTAAACACAAAGTAGAAAAAATTTGCTTCAAATTCTGGGAAAAAAAAGATCATTCTAGAACCAAAAATGAAAAACGAAGAACGAAAGTTTCGTAAAACTCTCCCAAATTGAAAAAAAAAAAACCCAGAAAAAAAAAAGTGTATTACATGGAAATTTTATATGAGAAACTAGTAATGATTACATTCAATATACTAATAAGATTATAGAAAAAAAAAGATACCGTCATTAATAAAACATTTATGTAAGTACTTACCTTGAAAATCTAAAGCATTATATTCCGGGAAAGAGACACAGACTGAAAGGAGGAAGACGAGGGATTATCGAGGAACAACGGGAAAAGATCGCCGATTAAATCGAATCTCAGGAACAAAAAAAAAATAAGTTACCTTTTTCTGAATTATGAGAGAGTTTTTAGAGAGAGAGAGAGTATGTAGATTTGACGCTCGGAGTTCGGACACCATTGTGTCTATATATATTTTATATATATATTCCACCTGCTTTTTTATTAGTATTTTTGGAATTAATGAAATGAGATACATAAATATAATAAAAACATGATAAATAAATCCCGTATGTTTGTCTGATAAATAAGATGTTGATTATTTCAGATATAATTTAAATTAAATCGCACTTCTCGTGTTGCTGTTATATAAAACCCTCTTCTTATAATTTATTAAAAAATAATAAATATGAAAATATTACAAATACGAAAATATTTTAAAATCTACTTAAAAATAGTTATTCTTGCTTCCAAAAAAAATATTTTTTATATAGAAAGAAACAAAACTCAAATACAATCATATGTAGTTTTTTAGGCTAAACTATTAAAATAGTCATTTTTATTTGTCTCAGGTTACATTTTAGTCGCTTATGTTTGAAATGTTACGTTTTAGCCACTTACGTTATCGTGTTGTAACATTTTAGTCAGTGACCTGTTAATTGTCATTAATAGTGTAACGGTAAGCTGACGTGGCATGTTAAATCATCATTTCAAACGAAAATTTTAAGTTAAATTGTACAATTGATCCCTATATTTTTTCATTTTTAGCAATTTAACTTTTTTCTTTTATGTTCTTTTAACTTCTTTTTATTTTTTATTTTTCAGTCTCTTCTGCTTCTTCTTCTGTTTTCCTCCCTTCTTAAATTTTTTTTAACGTAGTTTTTCTATGTTTTTCATTTGTTAAAACTAGTCCACAAGCTCGCCTCACTCGAAAAAATTAAATTGTTCAAAAAAATAAAAATATAGGGACTAGTTTTAACAAATGAAAAATATAGAAAAACTACGTTAAAAAGAGAAGAGAGAAAAACAGAGGGAGAAGCAGAAGAAAATGGGAAAAAGAAAAGAAAGTTAAAAAAATAAAAAAGAAAAAAATTAAATTACTAAAAGCGAAAAAAATATGGGGACTGATTGTATAAATTAACCTAAATTTTTGTTTGAAATGATGATTTAACGTGCCACATCAACTTACTGTTACACGTTAACGGCAAACAACTCAGTAACTAAAATGATACAACGCAATAACGTAAATGACTAAAACGTAACATTTTAAATATAAGTAACTAAAATGTAACATGAGATAAACAAAAATAACTATTTTGACAGATTACCCTTTCTTTTAATACTTAATTCTTTTAATTCTTTACTCTAAATTAAATGAGACATGTTTTTTAACCTTTATTGTAGAATTTAAAAACTATTTATAGTTAAAAACTCCATTGGTAAAATATTAAATATTTTTTAAAAATATTATAATATTGAGTATTTTTAAAATAAACAGTGAATTTATTCAGGTTTTTATGCACTTAAAATTTTAAAATACTTTTATTTTTATTTTTGAATTTTTATTTCACATTTTAGTAATATTATTATTATCAAAATTTAAATGAAATTATAGAATGATATATCTAAAAATCATTATAAACTAAAATTTTTAAACATATATATTTTTATTTTTGTTGATATGTACCATGATATCAAGACATAATGATTAACTCAATGGTCGTTAACGGTCACATCAAGACAACAAAAATCAACAATGAGAACCATTGATTAAATAGCTTAATTGATACATTTTTACCTTTTGAAGTCTTAATTAAATACATTTTTCGTAAAAAATTTAATTATTTTTTTCAAAAAAGTACAAAAACTTATTTTTACCACTAAACCAATATTTTTTTTTCTAAACAATTTCATTATAGGTTTTGATCGTAACTATTCTTTTTGACACAATGCCTAGAACTACTCATAGTCCCTTCCTAACCCATAAATAGGAGGATAATGCACGTTAGTTAGTGCCCTTGAACCCACGTCTTCCTGCATTGACAACAATGCTCATATCAATCCAGTTAAAACTCAATCGACAACCAACATAATTAAACCTTAAAAAAAGCTTGACTCCTACAAAGCAACATCTTATACAAAATCTTTAAATTCGAGCCAGCAAATAAATATATATTTTTATTTAAAAAACAAAAAATATAAATTAATTTGATTTAGGTATATTTTGTTGATGATGACATAGACTAGGGAAGTAATCAAGTTGAGCCAAACTCAAATATTATCAAGTCCAAGCTTGATACTTAGTTCGAGTTTGATTAAATATCTACTTTTAAGTTCGTTTACCAATTTTTATACTCAAGCTCGAATTCGAGTTTGAGCTTAGCTCAATAATTAAGTTTAAAGTTAATAATATACATTAAGCGCAATAACGTAATTTAATAATATAAAAATCTAATAAAATCTAATAAAATTTGCGAGTCGTTCGAATCAATTATTACTAAACGTGGATTTAACTTGATCGATAGCTCAAACTCGAGTTTAACTCAATAATTATGGAATCAATAGACAAGTGGTTTTAGAGGGGTTCATTTAGGGGTGATCAGACTTCGGTTAAAACCGAATTAACCGATCGAATTGATCTAATTCGGTTAATCGGTCGGTGGCCAAACTTAGTTCGGTTGAAAGTCGGTTAATAGTTTTTTGAAATTTCGGTTATCGGCTAATTCGATTCGAAATCGGGTAATTAACAGTATTAATCAAATTTAATAATTAATATTATGTGTTAATTTCAAGACTTATGTAGTGTTTCAAGACATAAAATTTCGGTTAACTTTCAAGACAAAAACATATATTTCGGTTAATTTTAATGTATTTTTTAATATGTTTTTATACTTGTTTTAACAAAAAAGACAAAAAAAATATAAATTTCGGTTAATTGATCGAATTAACTGAAATATTTCGATTCAGCTAAGGGTTAAAGGATTATATGATTCGAATAATTTGATTAATGCTAATTCGGTTCAGTTAATAATCAAACCGACCGTTTGAACACCCCTAGATTCATTAATGACCATGTGGCAATTGATAAAATGATGAAAATTTGGAAATTGAGGATGAAGGACCCCACAATCCAAAGAAATCTTAAACAAACGTTAATGTTTGTTTGGTGGATGGAGATTTGCTGTTAATTATAGATTATGGTTGATGTTAATGTTTGTCTGTATCAAATGATATACATTTCATGTGATATTATGGGTTAACTATTTATTAATTAAATGTCAATTACGTGCTAATTACTTAATAAATTTTAAAACTTAAAAGTGCAATCTTTCTTTTATACTTGAGAATATGAATAAATCTGTCCTGAATTTTTATCCGATTGCTTTTTTATTTATTTATTTATTAAACTTTCAATTTTATTCAATTTAAAAGTTTGATGACGTAATTTTTCCTTCGATATGTTGTCATTAGTGCTAATCTAGCAAACTTAGGTTGGGCTTAGATGAGCAGTGCGTTTACCTGTTGTTAGTATAAAAACAGCGATGGCGATGAAATTATATACTGTAGCGATGCTGTAGTGTGAGACAAAAAGTAAGCTAATTACCACATCGCATCACACCGCACCTAATCACCCATCCAAGCCCACCCTTATCTTGTTCGGAATTCTAATGTTTGGATAAGAATTATCATCCCTGCCTTTCTTATATCCTTCTTCCAATAATGAATATGTTATGATTTATTGATAAGGTGGTATCAGGATTTGTGCCAACCTTGACCAGTCCTCTGTCTCAAGGTTCAATCCATTCATCATATGCTTTAGATAGCTTTGATCGAAAGTCATTTTTATCACATTGATAAAGTTTGAGAATTTTCTTTCAAACATTTGATTTGACGTACAAGTACTAATTTACACATTCTTTGAGTAAAGGGCAAAATTCATTCTAGTCCTAATACAAAGACGTTTATTGTACTTTTAAGGTTAAAAATATAATCTAAAATACTAAAAAAGTATATAAATAAGAATAAAATAAATCTCAATACTACCTATAATATAAGGAATAATATAATACATAGAATAAAACGTTAAATATTTATAAAATTTAAAATACTATTACGATCGACTAACAATGTTGTTGAAACCGATTAGATCTATACTAGTCCAGACAAAGATTAAACCGATTTATGAAAGAATCCCTCAAATAACATTTCACTATTATTTGAGAGAAAAAAAAAGGCAATAATATGAGAGAAATAAAGCATCATCAAAGCCATCAAATCTTCATATGCATGAATGCCTCAAATCCAATGTTCATTTATAATAATGGAATCAAGCTGGGAATACCCTTTTCTTGTTTCCACCTAAAGAATCATCTGTTTCAAGTTTCATCTTCAAATCCTTAAATAAATCAACTAAATTTTGTTTTAACAACATTTGTTTTCCCTTTGTATTGTGTAAAACTCACATCGAAAATCCGGAAAACCCGAAAAAATTAAACCCATCAGAGTTCACTCAAACTATTTAAAACTGAATCCATATCTGGTGTTACAATAACATGCTTGTTAACTTCCCCAACAACACAACATTGCTTCTTTGCAGTATCAACAGCTACAACATCCTGTGCAAACACACAACTCAAACCCGGATTTACCTGCACCGATTCGAAGAAGTTGTTCAGACCAATAACCTGCACGACTTCGTCGTGTTGCAATTGAAAACATATGACAAATTCGGATAAATCTATGAAGTCTTAAGTCACTTACATCATAAATGGTATCCCCTAACTTCAACTTGACGGCACCGCTTTTATACACTAGCATTTTTCCCATGAGACCTGCAGGTAACTCGGTTAACCCGCACGTCTTCTTTGCCGAACGTACAGTCCTGGATGAACCGGTGCTGCTAGCACCCTCGTGCCCGGCCTTTATAATCGGCAAAGTCGGTGGTAACTGAAGAAATAACATCATTGGTTCCAAGTTCTCCTCCTAATCCAACCCATCAATGAGCATCATTATAAAAAACCAGGGGACAATAAAAAATATTAGATTCATGTACTTGTTTCATTACTAACCATTAAGCCAAGACCGACTGCAGGCTCAATCGAATTTTCATCGTAAGCTACATTTTGCGCGGCAAACTCCTCTTCGTCGAGAAACTCTACGATTGCGAAGTCAATAAGATGTAAACAGGTTTAAGTGGATAACAATGTCACATAGTCAGTTGTGTAGCATGGTGCAAGGTCGGACATCAACAATCCCGTAATAACCGGACATATGACATACCTGGATTTCCCGAGTACGGTCTCCTCATAGGAAGGGTTAGAGGATAGTAACTGTAATAATCCTACAGGAAGCATTCAAACACAGAAAAAACGGAAATACAAAACCAGTAAGTATGCAGGCCAGTCATATTGGATTGCATTAATAAACCAAAGTTAACATACCCATGGTTCTTTGTATTCTTTCTCCACTCTCAATCCCGGTCCACGAACGCCACCTACAGAAGCATCGACTATAAGAAACCGATCGAAATTCAACTCGATCACGAGCGAGACATATTATGTAAGGATAAGCATACCGCCGAAAGTTTCTCCGCTTCTATGATTTGCACCTCTGGAAGTACCGAATGTTTTTATCGAAGCTCCTCCTCCGACGAAACCGAATGCAACTTGTGAAGACGAAACTGCATGTCAAGAAAAGCACAAAACTAAGAGCTTAGATGTAATGTGTCCCAATTTTTGTTCTTTTTATACAACCTTTACAATTACAAGTATCATTAGGATCTACCATTAAAAACAAAGCAACTAATCAACCAAAATTTTGCTCAAATGCTTCTTTGAACAAAATTTCCTAACTAACACATAACATATAGTGAAAAATTTACCTTTCTTTTCAACCTTAGGCTTTGTCCTTGCAGATGTTTGCTGTAAGAAAATAACACATAACGAGAAAAATCAATGCCTGTCATCAAGAAAACAGCAATGGAAAAAAAATTGGCAGAAAAAGAGTACATTTAAACGCTGAAGCAAATCCCTAGCTTGAACAGCATCAATGTCTTCGACCACTTCACTGAAACCAAACAATCAACGAAAAACAAACTAAACAAAAAAGACAAAAAAAAAACAGCTTTCGAAGTGAAGAAACCAATAAAAAAACGACATTTACGTTTTAACCTCAAGCTTTGGTGCTTTGCGGGGAGGAGCTTTGGGTGCAAATCTCATCTGCAAGGAAACCCCAGAAAAAGAATCACAAAGAAAGCTCAAAAAAACATTGATAGAAACAATGATCAATGGATATGAAGTTAAAAAAAGGTGTTGAAACAGACCTTTCTGGGGGCATTGGTTTGCTCTTTTTTTGGTTCCATTGGATGAACAAAGAGTATTGAAACAGTGATCTGAATGGATTGGATAAACAAGGATTGAATCGAATTTGAATCAATGAATGAATGAATAAGGAGATGCGATTGAAACTTTGTAAAAACAGAGAGGAAAAGCAATAGTGAAGAAAAAAAGGCGGCTAAAATACAATAGCGAAACTATAGGTGTCGCCGAACGTGAAGTATTTATATGTGTAATAAACCTAGATCGAACCAAACTATTAAACAAAAAATAGGTGGCGGTTTAAATATTTAGGGTTAATGTCATGTTTGGCCCCTGCATTTTCACCTAATGTGTAATGTGGTATTTGTAAAAGCCAAATTCCAATTTGGTACTATTATATGGTGTATTAGTGTACCCAAAATCTTAACATCGCTTAATTTACGCGATGACTTAATAATATCGGATAAATAAATATACTGTGTCGTCATATTATTGATTTTGAGTTTTGTATATAATTTTTACTAGTTGATTATATATTTGATTTTTTTATTTTGTTTAATGCTTAAAAATAGAAATAGAAAAAAATTCAAATAATTTAATCACTGGATAAAATCAATCAACCGGTAAAATTTATAAGCAAAATCCAAAAACAATCTTATAAAATCATGCAACATCCATTTGTTCGTTGTTGTCTCAAGTTAGTACATATACTAAATTAGACTTTTATTTCTGTAAGTACCATATTGTACATTAAGTTAAAGTTTAGGGGCCAACTGTGATATTAATCCAAATATTTAATATGTTATTTATAAGTATTTAATAGCTTATGGAACAACCAGAATCTCTTCATCTTTTAAGGAAAAACTTAGAGTTCAAGTTAGATAATCAAAGTTTCGACTAGTTGGGTCAATCAATTTTCTTTAGTCTATAGAGATGAATCGATTGAAGGCTATGAAATCTCGTATGGGAAACAACTGACAGGGGTTTGGACTTTTCTCAATGCTGTTCAGATGGAATCAGGGAATGCAGCAGTAGAGGGAATTATGCGCGATGAGAATGAAGATTGGGTCTTTGGATATAATCGATTCTTAGGAAAATGCTTGGTCTTTGATGCCGAACTTTGGCGCATTTTAGATGACCTAAAACTCATCCAACAAAGAGGACATGACAAGGTGATAATCCAATAGGATAACTTGGAGGTTATTAAAGCCATACATGAAAGTGCTAAGAAGATTTCAAATTCTACTTTGATTAGAAGAATACACCGTATATTGTCTTAAGAAAGTCAATAGATATTACGACACATTCCTAAGGAGCATAACCAAAACACAGATTATCTAGCCAAATTGGCTTTTGCAAAAAAGGAGGATTTACAATTATTTGAGATCCCTCCAAGAGAAGCACTAGAATTTTTTGAAGTATACAAGGAAAGGAGTACTTGTATTCCTTCGGCTTTTTCTATGTAATTTAGTATTGTAGTGTTTTATTTTCACAAAAAAAACGTGTAAATTACGTATTTATGTAATAAAAGATAATATGATATATGTAAATATATAAAATTAAAATAAAATAGGATAGTTTAGATAGTGGTATTATGGTAGAATAAAATAAATGAAAAAAAACCCGTGTGTTGATTTAATAAATAAGGTATTCACCGCCTCAAGTGTAATATAGATCTAAGTCACGCTAGTCACGTTTCTATATTCACCAAAAATAAATAAATGAATAAAAAGAAATAAAAATATTATTTAGATCTTTCAAATAGAAAATCAATTTTACAGATTTTTTGGATAAAGGTAAAATTATATTTAAATAATTTTAAAATTTTATAAAAATATAATAATAAAAGGAAAATATATATTTATATAATAATTACATACATGTTAAGAAATCTTTACCTTTCTGTAGGTCCAACATAATTTATATATTTATATTATATTCTTGTTGATTTTTTTAATAGAAATATGCTTATTTAAATATAATCCATATCAATGATAATATAAATGTATATTACCTAATATCTACAATACATAGACAATGTAAGTTTGAAAAAATTAATAAATGTAATTTTGAAAGCTAATAATTAAAAAAAATTAATATTTTTATCCAAACCTTCTTAAACATCGGATAAACCTTGAACAGGAATAAATAAGATAAATTTATCTATGAAAACTAAACTTACAAACCGAACCGTTATCACTCCTACTAAAGCATCACTTACAGCTGCATTACATCCATGCTTGCATTTAAGTTCATCTCCCCTTCCATTTACTTTTATCTGTTCCTTTCTACATTTTTTCTACAAACTAAAGAACAATTCATTAGGTTCAACAGAACACAATGCTAACAAAACAGGCCAACACTATCTTTTTTTTCAATTTCATGAGAAGGAATCCACTCATACAAGTAAGCATACATAATGATCATAAAACTCTGTCAGCGTCACTCTGGATCTGGGTGGAGTATCGATATCCTAATTTCTTCCAGTTTGTACTGCTTGAACCGATGCAATTAGTTGACTCGTGACATGAGTGTACTGGACAGCCGTGTGTTGTGAAGTATAGTGGTCTGCAAGTCCGTAATCTAAGAAGTCTGGTTCTATATGTATGAAACGGCCTGGCAATGATCGTTTGGAAATCGCGTCTTGCCAAATATCAAAAAACTCCTCCATGATTTGTTTGGATTTCTCTAGTGAAGAAATCGGAAGATACTCCACCTGCAAAAGGAATGAACTTTTATTGGTGTGAACTATGGTTGGTCAATACGTTTAACAACTAGGGTTTTTCCCGGACCGAACAGCTTAAAACACCAAAAAAGTACTCAGGGATTTCAGGGAATAACACTGGATAGTTTAACCTGGAGACAGGGACACGACGGTACCAGTATCGAATGTTGAAGCAAATGAAAAACGCTAGACATTCCAAGAAGTATGAACTCATAAGCATGCATTGATTTGCTCATCCTGATTCACAAAGCCTGAAACCCTATCTATCCACCAGAAATTAGGATTTATTTTAGTGAAAAATCAATATCAGCTTGTTTCCCAATCTTGTAACACTGCCCGATGATACATAAAAACCCACATTACTGAAAAACCTAATCTACATTAGCATTCTGAAAGCGTTATTAAAGTATAAGACAAGTAATAACACAGTACCTCCATTAATATACCTCTAAGAACTACAAAATCATAAACACTTTGACATTCCGTAAAGAGTAGAAAATTCCAACCACAGAACGACTTGCACACTGTTCTGGGTTTTTTTTTATAATAAAAAAAATACTGAAACTCTATCCATCCACTAGACAAATACTGAAAAATCAAACACCGGCTTGTTTTCGAATCTCAATGGCACTGCTCTAGGAGAAAATAAGGAAACAACTTTACCCATCATTAGATTAAAACAATACAGATAACCAGCTTTAGCCAAAAACACACCTACATCAGCAGACCGAATGGATGTTTTAACTTTTAAAGTATTAGGACAATTAACAACACAATACCTCCATTACTATTCCCCTAGTGACAGATTGCTATGAAATACACAATCATAAACACTTTGACATTCCGAAAATTAAGAACATTTCAACCCTGCAATGATTTGCACACTTGTTTGGATTAACAAACACCGAAATGGCAAAACCCTAACTATCCACTAGAAATTAGTGTATGTTATGGTGAAAAATCAAACATCAGCTTGTTTCCCAATTTTATGGCAGTGATCTAAGGGGAAAAATAACAACTTTATCCATCATTTAGTCAAAATGATATAAAAACAGGCTTTAGTGAGAAAAAAATCTACATTAGCATTCTAATTGATGTTCTAAAGTATAAGACAAAGTAATAATACAATACCTCCATCACTATTCCTCTCAAATTTTCAGAATGAGAAGGTACAACTTTGCCTACTCTCAGTTGAAAGTCGCCTAGCTGGTATTGAAACCCCTACGAGAGAACAAAAATGATATCAGAAATTCAAGCCCATTGCTTCAAATCCCCAACGATCCATAAATGAAAGGGATTTGAAAGAGAGAAGTGAAATCAAATTACCTCGAAATTAAGGGCGACCCTGGATTTATAAGACTGCAATTTCTCCATTATCAACTGAATAGAAGAATCAGATTCCAGGACAATCTTATTGAACCGAAGCACGAAATAGTACTTGTTTGGTTGTTCTGGAAGCGAAATCCCGATGAATTCACGCGGGAACTCGGCGGATAACGCTTGATCTGAAGAATAACGTAGTTTCATTAACCGATTGATCGAATTAGTGAACAGAGAAGGGAAAAAAGGATTAAAAATAATAGGGGTGAAAGAAGTAGCTGACCTCGTAACATGGGTTTATAAAAAGTGAGAGTGGCTTTCCAACGACCTTCTTTGACGCCATTGATGCTCTCGACGCATTGCGAAACTTCGTTTAGGATTTGGCTGTTCACGGTTGATCCTGCATTGGGCTGCCAAAAGAAAACCCTAGGCAAAGAAAAAAAGAACGAGAAACAAAATTGAAAACTAAAAGTTATGGAAATCAATGGAGGAGAGTTTCAAGTTTGAACGAAGATTTCCTTTTTTTCGGTTAATTTACCTTTTTAGAGGCATCGTCGTCGACTTCTTCCGGTAGCGATTGTAGCGCTGATAAGCCGCCGGAAAATGTGACAGTAGACGACGGACATAAGAGGCTCTAGGGACTTATAGCTGCTTCTAGACGAAAACGGTGTCGTAAATAAAAAGAGTAAACTCAATCACAAGTTAGAAAATTATCATCAAATTATTTAGATATTTTCTGTCATCATTTGATAAATTACTAACACACACATAATTTGGCAGTTTTTAAATTTGACTAATCCTCAATATTTACACATTATATAATTTACTCTCTTTTTTTATATTTTGCTTTTCTTTGTGCCAGTAAAAGTTAATTTTAAAAAGAATGAGAAATGAAGAAAATTATTATCATCGATTTTTTAGTGTTTTCATTTTGGTATATTTCTGATCAAATATAATTGATAAATTTATTCTTTTAGTTTTTTAGGTGAAAAGAGTCACAAAGAGCAGCAAAATTGGAAAAAAAATCAAATTACGATGTGAAAAGTTAAGGGTTAAATGTTTTAGAATCAAGACTAAATTAACACAATGTATCAATGTTGCTAATTTTAAAATTGTCACATCATTCTTCATTAGTCATTTAACGACCAATGACCAAAAAAGAAAAAATCATATAATTAAGTAAACATTGTGTAAATTTTAAAGTTGGATGATAAAAAGAAAAAGTAACGAATAGTTGTATCACAGTGTAGTTTATCCTAGGACAAAAATCACTATATATAGTTTAGATATATTGATATTTTTTGGTACAAAAACATATATTGATTATTGAAAAAATTAATATTGTTGTTCTATTTTAAAAAATG
Source organism: Gossypium raimondii (assembly GCF_025698545.1). Taxonomy (NCBI): domain Eukaryota; kingdom Viridiplantae; phylum Streptophyta; class Magnoliopsida; order Malvales; family Malvaceae; genus Gossypium; species Gossypium raimondii. Next base: position 54,930,874 of record NC_068577.1, on the reverse strand, counting down.
AAAGATTAATAGGTTAATTTAAATAAGTAATTATATAATTATTAAGGTGCAAAACAGAAATTCTAGCTATTATTCTAAACTCGCACATAATTATATATATTGGAATAATTTTATTATAAATTCGATTATATCAATTTGTTAGAATTGTGTGACCCAAATTCTAAGAGATTGCTTGCAAGTCAAGTTAAACAAAAATATATTTTCTTTCTAGAAGATTTAATATTTATTAGTATAATATATTTAGCATTTATTAGTATAGTTTATTTGACTTACTAATTTAGCCTATAAATAGGCTATTTACAATCTTAGAATTAAGAGACACACCCATTAGATTAGAACTCATAACACATTCAAAGAATTTTGTGTTTACGTTTTCGGGTTCTTTGTTTTTCGGGTTTAGTTTTTATCTCCTTCTTTTGTACTCTTCATTCTTTTGCCATTATAGTAAAATTATCTTTGCCCGTGGTTTTTTATCCTCTTTAGAGGGGTTTTTCCACGTTAAATTTGTGTGTTCATCTTCTCAATTTCTTCTGCTATTTTTACTTGTTTGTTGCTTAATCGGACGATCCTAACAAGTGGTATCGAGCTAGTTTAACTTTCATAGATCACCCCGTTCGGAGATGGCGACAACAAGGTTTGAAATTGAGAAGTTCGATGGTGAGACAAATTTCAATCTGTGGCAAGTTCGGATGATGGCAATTCTAGTTCAAAATGGCTTGAAAAAGGTTATTACAGGAAAAAGCCCGAGAATCTAAATCAAATGAATGGGAAGAGCTTGATGAAAAGGCCTTGTCGCAATCCGGTTGTGCCTCGCGAATACTGTATTGCAGGAGGTATTGATGGAGAAGACCTCATTCGCCTTGTGGAAAAGGTTAGAAACTCTTTATGCGACTAAGTCTCTGGCTAACCGTTTAGTGTTGAAACAACGTCTCTTTACGTTTCGCATGAACGAATGTGAGCTTTTTAAAGATCACATCAGTCAATTCATTACTCTTTTAAATGATTTAAAGAACGTTGAGGTTCATATTGACAATAAAGATCAAGCTATGCTATTATTGTGCTCTTTACCCTCTTCATACAAGTCTTTCAGGGAGACTCTGATTTATGGCAGAGACAAACTCTCGTTCGAAGATGTGAAGGGTTATTTGTTGAATAGAGACAAACTCGACAATGAGTTTGGTTTGAATAGCAAAGCAGATAGGCAAGCTTCCGTTTTGGTAGCATCAAAGAAACGAGACAAAAGGTGTCGCTGTTGTAAAAAGTTAGGTCACGTCAAAGCAGATTGTTATAAACTGCGAAATAAAAGAGCTGCTGAGAGTAACGAGGAAGATATAGCTGGTGCTAATTTGGTTGATGAAGGCGATGATGATTTCTTGTTAGTGTCAACGAGCGATAATTCCAAGCTTACGTCTGAGTGGATCCTAGATTCAGGATGTTCTTTCCACATGTGTCCCAATAGAGAATGGTTCTCCACATACGATTCGATTGAAGGTGGAGTTGTGCACATGGGAAACGATTCATCTAGTAAAATAATCGGTATTGGTACTGTTAAAATTAGGATACACGATGGGACGATTAGGACACTCTCAGATGTCAGGTATGTACCTAATTTACGAAAGAATCTCATCTCCTTGAGTATTTTAGACTTGAAAGGATGCAGAATCAACATCGAGTCGAGCGGCATTAAAGTATCTCGTGGAGCTCTCGTTTTCTTAAAAGGTAAAAGAACCGGTAGTCTTTATATTCTGGAAGGTTCTATAGTGACCGGTGAAATTGGACGTCCCTCGTCCGTTACGGAGTTAAAATCAACTCATTTGAAGCGGAGGCAACTTGGTCATAGGAGGGAAAAAGGTATGACCGTTTCGTTGAAGAGAGGTTCTCTTTTGGATGCAGGTTTTGAAAAGTTAGGGCACTGTATTCGTGAAAATCAGACCCGGGTTAGTTTTGATTTGGCAGTGCACAAGTCGAAGGCTAGAAGTCTTCCAGCTTCTAAGCATAGATTCGACTCAGTTAATTCCCTGCATAGTTCAAGATAGGCCCGTGGCTGGTTTTGGCAAATATGGCATTGAAAGAATTCGTGTCAAGGTGGAGATTGTTAGAATTGTGTGATCCAAATTCTAAGAGATTGCTTGCAAGTCAAGTTAAACAAAAATATATTTTCTTTCTAGAAGATTTAGTATTTATTAGTATAATATATTTAGCATTTATTAGTATAGTTTATTTGACTTACTAATTTAGCCTATAAATAGGCTCTTTACAATCTTAGAATTAAGAGACACACCCATTAGATTAGAACTCATAACACATCCAGAGAATTTTGTGTTTACGTTTTCGGGTTCTTTGTTTTTCGGGTTTAGTTTTTATCTCCATCTTTTGTACTCTTCATTCTTTTGCCATTATAGTAAAATTATCTTTGCCCGTGATTTTTTATCCTCTTTAAAGGGGTTTTTCCACGTTAAATTTGTGTGTTCATCTTCTCAATTTCTTCTGCTATTTTTACTTGTTTGTTGCTTAATCGGGACGATCCTAACACAATTTTTTTAAATAATATTTAGAACTACTTATAATCCCTCCCTAACTCATAAATAAGAGAAATGGGTTTCAACGTACTCGAATCTATGTCCTCTTGCATTGATAATAATGCTCATGCTAATCGAACTAAAACTCAATCGACCATAATTATATTTTTTATAGATTATAATCAATGTTAGATGAGAAAAAAAAAGTAAATAAGAATTTTCTTTTAAATAGAATAAAGGATTAATAAGTAAATTCCAAAATATTAAAGGAGTAATTACATAATTGTAATATTTTTAAGGGTTAAGATCCAAATATTTCAATTTTATACGTAAGGTTAAAATAATATAAAATGTCATTCTAGTCCCTCGACTTTTCTGTACAATTTTGTAATCTCGAGAAACCTTGTTTAGTCACCGATCGTCGGCCCTCCTCTCCTTCCCACTCTCTTCCTTCTTACCTTTATCCTCTCTTTCCCTTCATCTCTTTCTTCTTTCCCCTCCCTTTTTCTTTTCTTATGTTTTTTCTCCTTTCTTTGCCCACTTCTCCAACGGCCATTCCACCAAGTTTTTTGTCTCCACCACTGGCGCTACGGGCCTTAGTTCCAGGAATCTCCTCTCTTTCACCTCTCCTTGTGGTCTTTCCAAGAGTTTCCCTTGGAGCTTGGCTCATTTTCTCCGATCGGGAGTTTCCTCGGCCTTTGTCTTTTACCATTCTAGCAAAGGTTATTGTGTTTGGTAGACTGTCATCATCGATAGATCTCGACTGCTTGTGCATGGTGTTGACGAACTAGTTGCACTACTCCCATGCAATCTAGTTGTTGATGTCGATCTAAAACCTATGGATCTTCCTCAGTCGGTGGTTCTCAACGATTTCCACGGTGGTGATGGTGATCCTTCTCATGGACCTTGCTACAGTTATCGCTCCCCTTGGTGGTTGTTTTGCTAACAGTGGGTACGACAACCCTATTTGCTCGGGTTTCTTCGACCAGATCCCACACTCTCTCCCTCCATTCTCACTTCTATCAACTTATCCCAAACCTCATTCTCTCCTCTCCTTACACTCGGACCACCCTATCCTACGAATATCGCCTTGTTAGTTAAAACGCAATAACATAGACTATTATTGCAGTAAGCAGTAGATTTAAGTTCTTGAAATTAAAAACCAGGAGTACATATCAGCACCTTTGGAGGAGCCATTCAATCTTATATATATGAACTATATATAAATCTGTTGCAGGCAAACTAGTGTAACCAGGAAGATAAAAAGTCATTGTTTCATTAAAAAAACTCACCCAAAATAGAAAAGCCAAAAGAAAATAATAAACAAAGGACTATATAAACAGTCTGAAATTCACAGAAACAAGTGAACCCCACTGAGTAAATTCTTGGCTTCCATTGCAGAAAACCCATCACTGGATATTCAACCACCTGGAAAATCCAAAATTTATGTCCCTTAAAAGCTAGCTAAAAGCAAAAACAGCCATATTCACAAGTTCATGCCTTTTCTTTTCCCAATATACCATTATCAGACCTTGAAAATGCGGAAATCATGTAAAACTGGAAGAAATAGATATTGAGAGCTTGGTTGTTGAATCTGACGAACTTTTTGATGATTTATGATCATCATAATCAAGCCATGAATCTCTATGTTTTGGTGGCCATTCATCAATGAAACGATGGATTTTCCTTTTGGGTTTTCTTTTGTCACCATCATCCTGATCATGCTTGTTTTGTTTCAAGCTTTGAAGTTGCCATGAAGTACCATCCTCCATTGATGAACCTGAGAAGCTCCTCCTGGTCCCACAAGGCTCACGATCCACCTCTTGTTTCAACCTATATATAAACTCAAAAACCAGTAGTAAAAAAACTAAAAAGACATGAGCTTGAATTGAGTCCAAGGTTGTTTGTGACCGAACCTGTAAGAGCTTGAACCCAACAGACAAAGGGTGGGTTTTTCTGTTGATGCATGGGTTTCAAAGGAAGAAAAGCTTAAAGACAAGCTTTGGGTTGCTGTTGAAGAAGGGTTCACCATTGTTATACCGGTACTAGCTTCTTCTTCTTCTTCCACATGCTTTCTTGAACGGTTCTTGCCTCTATGCATGTGTCTTTCACAGTACTTTGAATCGGTATAGGCCAATTTCGAGCACCTCCATTTTTTGCCATCTGTTCTTCGACACCTCCCTGGTTCCGGGTCCACTTTTCTCACCATCCTCATCTCACCACCACAATTCCATCCAACTGCCAAACACAAAACAACAATGAAACACAACACAATTCATTACAAAAAAGTACAAAGTGGGGGACTTTTGCTTTTACTTTTATCATGTTGATGAGGCTCCAAGAAGCTTGTTTTGATGGTGAAGAGGAGATAAGATGGTATAGGGATGCCTAAAACCATGTACTTGAAGATTAAAACTTGGTTTTGAAGCTCTTCCCATTGAGTTGCAGTAAAAGGAAACCGGCTGCTGTTTCTTCCACTCATCATCATCATTCATTCAAGCAACTAATAATTGAGTCTTTAGACCTCAATGTTTAATGAAAGAGTTGGTCTTTGATCAGCACTTTGTTTTATATCATTACTTGAGAGGCCTGCAAGTGCAAGAGTGCGTGTAGAGTAGGTATATATTTATTTGATTAAATTCTGTTAGTAGTCCCTAGAATTTATGAAAGTTATGAATTTAATCATTGAATTTTATCAATTTTAATTTTTATATTTTTTAAAAATTAAATTTTAGCTACAACATTTGATTAAATTCAAGTACTAATTTATATTATGAGTACAACTATAGATTTAGTTAGGAAGAGCAATTTTTGGTTAAACTAACGTATTCAAGTTTTTGGGTTTTGGTTTAGTTGGGTGAAATGGATTAGTCGATTTTGGCTTAGATTTAATCAGATAATTCGGTCAGTTATTAATTTTTGAATCTCGAAATTGAACTATTAAAAAAATGACTTATTTTATATTACTTTTAAATTATTTAAAATGTAAAAAAATTATAATCATATAAATCCAACCTAATAACCCAAGGTCAATTAACAAAAAAAATCGAATGAACCAAGCGAGTCAAAGTCAATTTGGTTTGGTCGATTTTTTCTACTAAAGTTGGTCAAATCAACTTTCTCATGTTAGTTAAGTTGGTTAAAAAAAACCAAATTGCTCTCCACTAAATCATTTTAAGTTTTTATACTTTCTAAATTTTAAAATTTTAATGTTAACATAAAACAACCATTATTATTCCGCGAGTAATATATAAAAATAACAAAATAAGATAATATTTATACATATAATCATATGTTAACCGCATCAAATTCTGAAAATAATAAAACTTAACATAACTAAAACTTTTAAAAATATAAAAACTAGCACCCAAATTTAACCTATTTATGTTGAGGGAACCATTTCCCAACTGCAAAAACCTTCTAAAAACATGGATGAAACTAATGGTTCTGATTATGATGCTGCTGCTGCCATGCCATTTTCTTCTCTCTTTTTCTTTTTATCTTTCACTGACACTTGAAAATCATGAGAGAGAGAGAGTGGGGGCTTCAATATTAACTGCACTCTCTCTGTTGCTTTCTTTTTCTCTGACATAGCAGATAAAATTTGGTTCAATGGCAGCTCTTGTCTCTGACAATGCTACTGAAAACACATAAAAGCAATGGGTTAGTGGATTTGAAAAGATTGTAAAAAACAAAAGGCAGAAGGAGAAGTGTTGTTGTTATTATTATTATTATTATTGTAAGAGTTGGTGTCTGACAGTCTGAACCAAATGCCTGCTCTCATGGGAAGCTGTACAGTTTTAAGCTTTTACTGCTACTTAGTCTTTTTTTTTTTAGTTTATCATCTACTTCTTGCTTTATCATGGTTACCCCAGTATTCCCCCACTTACCATACAATTTTTTTTTTCAATTTGGGAAATTGGGAAAATGAAAGGTTAGTTCTAGGGTTCTTTTGCAGCCTAACCAATTATGTGATTCAAATATCAATATATTTAATAAAATTATTTGTTTTTTAAAGTATTTTTATAGATTCTTTAAAGATGATATATTCATACTTTAATTCAAGTTGAATATGTTAGATATTTATATATTTTATTAAAATAATCTTAATTATATTTTTGAGTTTTTTCAACCATCAATTTTGTTTTTTTAATTAACAAATTTGAGACAATAACGTTAAAAAAATTAATGTGGATGATATGAAATATTTCTAATGAGATGTAATTTATTACTTAGGTAATCCAATAAGATAATTACATGTGAAAAATAATAAAATAAATAAACTATACATGAAATTAAAAAACAACTCTTAATTTAAAGAAAATAAATGTAATTATCTAAGAAAAGTTTCAAAATGAATGCATACATTTATTTACAAGAGGTTTCAAAAAGATAATTAATAAATCAAATCGAAAATACTGAATGTGTGCATTCATTTTGATAAAACATGTAAACGTTAGTCATCAAATTTGTCATTAAGTTCAAATTTAATTATATTTGTATAGTTAGCTCTAGAGGTGTCCATGGGTTGGGCCAAGCCCAACAAAAAATTTAGGCCCGTTGCTAGGCTCGAGCCCAAAAATGGGTCTAAAATTTTGCCCAAGCCAACTTGAATAAAAATGCTAAAATCAAAGTCTGACCTGGCCTTCCCGTATTAATTTTTTTATATTATTTTTAAAAATATATATAATACATAAAAAATACTAAAAACAAAATAAATTAAAAGAATATGTATACTTAAATAACACTAAGATAAATGTAATTTAACAAGCAATTGTGAAAAATAGTAACAAAATTAACAATAAAACAAGAGTTATCTAATATCCAAATAATAACAACAAAATAGTAACAACATAATTGTGAAATGATAATAAAATAGTGAAAAAAAAGAAAATGATAAAAAAGCAACAACAAACAGTTAAAAAAAAAAGCAAGTTTTTTTTTACATTCGTGGCGGGCTGGATTGAACTCGGACCAAAAAAGACTTATCTGAGACTCAGTTCATTTTCTAAACGTGCCTTAATTTTTTGTTCAAGCTCATTTTTTGAGCCTATATTTTTACTCAAACCCTCCAACTTTTCAGGCGGACTTTAAGGCAGGGTCGGTTGACCCGACCCATGAACAGGTAACTTATGATGAAAGTGGGCTTAACTTCCTTCAAGCTTAACTTCCTTCAAGCTCCAATCACATAGTCTAAATCCAAATAACTTAAAACGAGCTAAATGTGTTAATTCAAGAATTTGTCAAAGTTATCAAGTTTGGAGAATGTGGATCTTAAGTCAATTTATAAATAAAGCGGACTTGGAGGTCCAAAAGCTCAATATTTGACTCAAGAGTGCATGATATTGGAAGATGCTAACAAACTTAGACAACTTGTTTCCTTGTGCAAGTTAACCCACACGCCTAGCCCATGAAGATTACCTCATTTGAAGTGGACTTGCTTTATGTGGGACTTAGTTAAATCTTGATACCAAATGATATGGGCAGCAACCAAGAAACTTGGACTCCAAGGAACAAGAAGAACAAGGAAAACTCCAAAGATTGAAGAAACTTGGACTCCAAGGAAGTAAAGGTTTCTTGCTAGTGAAGAATGCTTGAACTTGAGAGATGATATTGTTAGGTATAATGATAAGACACATTACACTTATAAGGACAAGGTTCGTATTTGAATTTTAGAGATATATTGTCGGGAAAGGCAGTTACGAAACCTGAATTTTCAATCTCCATAAATATATTTACATGCCAAAAGGAAACATCGTCTCCTGTCAACCATAGAATGTTTGTCTTGCATTTACGTTGTGCATTCTAACATGTCATGCAGCAAATATATATATATTTCCATTCTGCAAATTCATCCATCATTGAACTCAATTTTTTTTTTTTGTATTATTAATATCCAGATGTAATACAATTCAATGAATATATTATCCTATATCATATTTCCATCACTTATTCAAAACTTTTTAAACTTTTTGCATGGGAACAACCTAAACCAATTCTCTTTTATCAAAAAAGGCAAATAGACCAAAAAATTAAAATAAACAACATTTTCTTATGAAGGATAGTTAGGGGTAAGAAATCCCTCTCCCATCAAATGAATGTTTCTCTATTACCTGTATCTCTTGATAACAGTATGCCTGAACCCTATTTGCTTTGCCCTGCTGATACCTCCATTGATGATGACTTCACATGCCTCCCCGGAAATTGCCCCCTCGAGCAGGCTTTTGTAGTGTGTTTTTTTTTTTCAACCATTGAGTTGAATCGTGGTATTATATACGGTTTCATCCTTACGGAATGGTTTGTCTGCAACATTGCCAGCAGAGTGCACACCCTCCTTTTCAGTAAGCTTTTTTACTTCGTAGCATTTAAAGACAACTCTATATTTCTTCTGTTCTTTCACAGATGCATCCTGGAAATGGATTTGCGTAAAAACTCTCCTCCAATTTTGGAAACTCTCCATGCTCTCTAAGATATGGAGCTCCATTTCGATCTTCGTGAAGCTTTTTCACTTTAGAACTGAATTTCTCCCAAGAAATATTTCCCTCGTCATATTCATCCACAAGTCTTACAAAATTCATCCTGCACCAACAGATGGATGATTGTTTATACACATTTTGGTCCAGAAATTACGATGATTAGATGCCATTGAACTATTCGTTCAAAAAAGAACGGAAACAGCTATATTGAAAAGGTTAAGAATAGATCCAATCTAATAGGTAGCAAATTACCTGTCTGGGTTGATAGTCTTCTTGAAGTTCTCAAATCGCCTATGTCCTTGCACCGCCTTTGCCATGTTTCCATCATAAGTATAAACAAATACATCACTCTGAAGGGCAACAACATAGTCTAGACCAGCCAACATGTTCTGATGGTTCTTGAAAGGATTCAATTCCTCATCTGTTGCAAGGGAGGAATGAGAGAAGATGTTAGGAAAATCCTCCTTAAGAGGCTCCATACTTCCATTTCCATAAGCTTCACCAGCTACCAAGTAAATCCGAGTACTTGGAGGGAAACCCAATGCTCTAAGCAAGAGGGAAGTCTCCCTCGGGGTTAGTGGACAACCACCGAGCAACCTTCTCTCTGTCCCATTAATCTCTTTCTCCTTCCAATGGCTGACTTCATAACGCATCCTACGTAGCTCATCATCTTCTTCTGCTGTCAAACTATGACTGCAACCCGTAAATGCAAGCATATCCTTCTCGTACCTATAAATTAAACAAATAAAAGTAACATAAATCATCCTTGATTTCTTTGCAGCATATCAAGTTAATCAATGTCATTATTTATCAAGTGTACCATAAAATCCATTTTCATGATAATAAATGCTTAATCATGCCAAACACAAATAAGGTGAGTACGGAGGTATTCTTTTCGTTTCTGGGATAAGTGGGAACGTAACATTCATAAGAAATAAATTTATTCTACTCACCTCAAATGTAGAGCAATATAAGGGCTGCCATTCTGGCGCATTCTAGAAATCAACGTGCTTCCAAGTTCTTCAATTGGAGCCGAATATTTTAGTGCCTTATAGCTTACCTGGCACCTCAGTTTTTGCACAGAACTTGGGATATCATTATTGGCAAGCCGAGAATCTGTGTGCGTAAAATAGATTACTTTATGCTGCTTCAGCAACGGAAGGACCTCTGCCTTATAATAGCTAACCTAAATCAGAAAACGTGGCGGTTAGTTGCTACTAATCTCATAAGGAACAAGTAATACAAGATACATGTATGATATGAGTCGACAGAAGGAAAACCACTTGTACAGTTGTATGAATGGACTACTAAAATTATTGCCATTTTCAGGCCAAAAACAGAAACAAACATCCTCAATAATAGGTGCTTTGCATATTTTCAGTAGACATTTGCCAATGACAAAGATAAGGTTGTAATGACCTTAGACCAGGAAATTGGCGTTTTGTTGAACGGTTCAATTCCAGAATACTCAGGTGGTATGGTCTCAACTATGCGGACATCATCCTTCAGGGTCTCGATGAAGTGCTGCCAGTCAAATAGATCTTTAAAGCCACTGCAAATATATCAAACCAATCAATTAGCTAACTGACACAATAGTGCATCCCATGCAACACTTTTTTGACTTTAGCCAAAAGAAGATGTCAAGCATGTCAATCTAGGGCATAACCATAAGTTAGCCATACATTAATACCAATGGATGCCGGTTTTCAAAGGCCTCACAAAGAAAGCCTTGAGTAATTAGTGTGGAAATGTATCATTTCAGAACCAATCGGACAGGTTATAGATTTAGTATTCATGTCAAGAAACATGTAAATACAGACTAATAGCTTTAGTATTCAACATTTGATCAGATCACGTGAGGGATATATGGATAGGTGCAAAACGGACAATGTGAAAACATTAGCACGGTACACAAACAACCTAACCTTTCATCTGCCCAATACGAGGTGTGATCGAGTGAGGGAAGGACAAGTGTTGCCTTCATAATCTTAGCAACAGCAACCATATCACAGATCTGCATTCTAAAATTATTCATACATCAGACTGCAGTAATAATTAAAGGTCAGGCTATAAAAGAAACAATGAGAAACACACAACAAACAGACCCCAAATCTCATCTGATTCAGACCACCATTAGCATTCACAAGAATGTAGCCATTCGTCTTTGCATCTGGCTCTGCAAAGAGTGAAACACTTAGAAGCATAGAACAAACAAAAACATAGAAATTACAACTTTGCAAACACACAAGAAACATCAAGGTGTCAGTAAACACACAAGTAGAAAGTAGGTAGCGAATATTAATGAAGCAGTAAGAATTCCATACTCTTATGATTCTTTGAATGGTCAATGCACTGGCTGAAATTCTCACTACTTGGTTTTGACCAAATACCTGAATGCTGGATAAAAAATTAAACAAATCTCAACGTTCTTTTTGCTAATCAGAATAACAAGTTCCAAGTGTTCTTCGTTAATCATGCAGATGTGAGATATTTTAAGGTGCAGACTTTAAACTTACTTCTGCTATGTCAGATGCCACTGTCATTAAGGTTCTATCTGAATCACTTCCTCCATCCCTGTACCCATAATCATGAGAGCCTTCATCCGTTCGCTTTAGTTGATTGGTGGAGGGATCAGGTAGATCCTAATTACAATAATAGAGATAGCACATTAGAAAGGAAAAGTCTTATGCAATGTTCTACAAGTGATCTATCATTAAACATAACTTATGCAGTAGGAAAAACACATGGGAGTACTTCAGTATAAAAGTTATGAACACAAAATTCTGTCATAGTGATCAACTAAAAGAAGGTGAAATTTACTCTGTGCACACCCAAAATTGATTAAGAAGAACCTGTGGAATGCAACTATTCCTATGTTATTCTGATTCTTTTTTAAGTATGTGTGCCCAACACCTATGTCCAGTGCATATATGGATAGGAGTATGAAAATATGATCTTCCAACAATTCTCCAAATCCATAGAAAACACTAGAAAGAATTCAAAGCAGCCATGTTATACACATATAAGTATCCAATACTCACGTCCACATCCGAGTAACATAGAACTACTCTACTCCAGGCATAATAATATATGGTCTTGCGATGCAAAAACAGTACTTAAGCCACTTACTTTTACTCCCTAATCATAAATACTTTCCGGAAGGGAAAAAAAGTACACAAGACAATAATCACCATGCACATTTTTCACATTAAAGAAAAGCCTAACAATCTCCAAAAATAGATCACATTTTTCACATTGATCCATCTGCATTAAATTCCAGTGCAAGTCAATTCATAAACAGCTACAACAAAAATACTGCACATAAATCAAAAATAATGAAAAAATCCTGATTTGATGTTATGGTTTCGATAGCACATTAGCAAGGAAAAGTCTTATGCAATGTTCTACAAATGATTTATTGTTAAACATAATTTATGAAGCAAGAAAAGCACCTTGAGTAACATAGAATTAAAGTTTTCCACAAAAGTTAAGAACACAATATTCTTTCCCAATGATGTGCTTAGTCCTCAACTAAAAGAAGGTGAAATTCACTCTCTAGCCTCTATATACACACTCCAACTCTTATATAAGTTATCTTTATCGATAACTGTGTCTAATGCATATTCAGACATGAATACGAGGATATAACTTTGTAAAGACCCTAAGAATAAACTGAAAACTTAAAAAAATTGAATATACCCATGTCATATACTTAACCAAATCCAAGTAATATAGAACTATCCACTCCAGGCTTATACATGGTCTTGAAATGCAAAAATGGTAATCAGGCTACTTACTATTACTCCCTAATTTCGTTTTTGTACCCATTAATATACTTTCCCATAGGGAATAAAAAAAGTAGACAAAATAACAATCACCCGTTAATTTCCCAAGCAAGATCATTAAAAAAAAGCTATAACAATCTCCAAAAATAGATCACATTTTTCACATTGATCCATCAACATTAAATTTCAGTGCAAGTAAATTCATAAAACAGCTATAACAATTTTATTTTTTTAAATCATGAAATAAACCTGATTTGATGCTAAGGTTTCGATAGCAGATCCAAACCAACCAGTAGCACAAATCTTAAAAACACCCAAAAACAAACAAACTCCACAAAAAACCAAGAACATCCAATGCCCAAGCTTCTTCTTCTCTTTCAACCCGAAATCAAAAACCAAGGATCCAACACTGGGCTTCCTCAAGAACAACCCTTTCCTTTGACTCAACCCTTCGATTGAAACCAAACCCACAGCTCCAACTTCCGATCTGGGGGAACTCGATTGTAGATCGATCTCATGATGCACACTCAAGTTATTTCCGTTGCTCCCGTTGCTACTGCCGTTGCTTGAACCACCGACAACGTTGTTGCCGGTACTGGTCTGGGAGTTGCCATTGTTGTTGCGCTTAAACGAGTGAGCTCGACGAGTCATTGGACCCGAAAAACGGGGACTGTTAACTCGCTGTGAAACGCCATCGCTCGTGTTGTGGTGATGCTGCGTATGGTGAGCCATTAAAATTTTATTTCTCTTTAATGTTAACTAATAATATATTTATTTATAATAAAGAAAAAATTAAAATAAACTGAGTAAGGATTTTCGATTAAACCTCCATTATCAAAACCAATAACGAAACATAGATTTTTGCAGAATTTGGGTATTTTGAGCTCTGAAAATAATATAATTCGGAAATTTGTAAAAGCGCGTGTTTTAGGACAAGACAATGGCGGTGTTGGCCTCTCAGAATTTATTGCCGACGATTGGATTTTTTATAATTTTTCAAATTCTAAAAATATATTACAACATGATTATATATTTTTAAGTTATTAAATTTTATATAAATATAAATAATTTAGCAAAATAAAGTAAAGTTTTCATTATAATTAGTGCAAACTATAAAAATAGTTATTTTTATTTTTCTCGGATTACATTTTATTCACTTATGTTCGAAGTGTTACATTTTAGTCACTTACATTATCTTTTTGTTACGAAGTGGTCACTCTATCGTTAAACTCTGTTACCTCCTAAAGACAGTCCAAATGGGTTTTAAATGCTAGCTTAGATGTCCAATTGTTGGGATGAAAATAGGTTTATAATTAAATAAATTTAATTTAGACTATCACATAAGACATCCAAATTGGCATTTAAAACTCATTTGGACTGCCACGTAGAACCGCCATTGGGGAGGCAACGGAGCTTAACGGTAGAGTGACCACTTCGTAACAAAACGATAACGTAAGTGATTAAACGTAATATTTTAAACATAAATGACTAAAATATAATATGAGGCAAATAAAAATGACTATTTTTATAAGTTATCATTATACTTACAATTAACGTTCTTTCCCATTTATCCACCGTGCAAGAATTGTATATAGATGTTAGAATTTTACATTGGTTACGAATTTCAAAATATTGTATAATTGTTGATTGAGTATTAATTCGATTGGTATAGATATTGTTCTCAATATATAAAGATAAGTTCGAATGCGTTAAAGCGCATTATCCTCTTATTTATGGGTTGAGAAAGGACTATGGATAAGTTGAAAAAGTGTCGTTGGTTACGATAGAAATCATACATTTGGATTTTAAATATTTAGTTTGAAATTTAAAATTAAAAAAATATTTCTTATCACGAAACATTATAATTATTTGGCTTCTTTACTTTGTGAATAATTGTGACGGTTCATAAAGAGTCACTTAAGCACTTATTCATGTGTTATAAATGGACCCTTAGATTGGAGATTTAAACTTGTGTCCGTTCACGCAATTTTTTGAAAAAATTTTCTTTGGATTCTTTCTGGTTTGTTAGAATAATTTGAGTGTATCACATTGTTCTAATTCAAGATAAATACATTGTATTATGGACATAGCGTTTCCTGATTGTCTTGCACGATGGAGGGGAAATAATATTTTCTTTATAATATTTAGGATTTTTGGATCTAATAAAATTTTTATACAACACATGTCATATGGACAACTTAGAATTAACATATTAAATAATAATAATAACTCGTCTAATTTTAATGACACTATTTTTAATTTTAAATACAATATATTCAATTTGTTCGCATAATTGGTACACAAAGTATTTAAATTTTGATAATATATTTTAAATATATTTCACATCAAATTTGACCCGACTTTAGATGATACCATATTGATACTGTGAAATTTGGATTAGAATGTTTTGGAAAATTGAGGTTAATTTAAAATCTAAACTATAGTTTATGATATTTATGCAATTAACCCCTTTCAAATTCTATTTTTCTTCTTGAAATTAAAAAATTAAAATTCTCCTCCTCCTCCTCCTTTTGGGCTATTTTCAAGTATCTTTTTAGTGTTAGTATTAAGTTATGTTATAAATAAATCAAACTTGAGTGTTAAATTGAGTTTGACGATAAAACAAAAATGCAATGGGTATGGATTAATATAACATTTGGTATATGAATTTGATATCTCTTTTGTTTATCCAAATTGATACTTTTTGTTAGTTCGGTACTTAAGTTTTTTTCCACTTTGGTGTATGAACCTTGTATTATTTTCCTAATTTGACCCTAATTCTTTTTATTTGATCGGTACCTAAACTTGTCAAATGTTATACAAATTACCCCAAAATAATTACAATATTAGTTTTTTACAATAGAAAGAAATAGCTAATATATGACGGACATGTGGAAATGGCATAAAGTTTAATGACAAGAATGATTACATTTATTTGGAGTTTCATCTGCTCCACTAAATAATATGCATAAATTAAACTTTTATCGAGACTAAGATTACACTAATTATTAAAGCATAGTTTGATATTTCACAAAATATCCATAAGCATAATTTGGCTTAAAATAGTCAATGTCTAATCTCATTTGATTTAATAAAATATAAATAAAATAAAAAATCTAATCATTTGTCATTTGTCATTTGTCATTTGAATATTGCCCCAATGATTTAGAAAAGAACAAAGGGACATTCTTATTTTAGGACCTAAATCCAATGCCTCGTAAGAAAGCTTTGTGCCGGCTTCTTTGTCTTTCTACTATTTATTTTTATTTAGGAATTAATCTACCAAATTTCTTTTCTTTTTGAAACAAAAATATTGAATTTTCATTTATTTTTTTATTATTTTGAAAGATTATGGTAATTTTTTTATTTTCATTTTATGGTTTACGATTTTTTTAAAATTTGTGGTTATTTTTTTAATAATATTAGTGTAAAGATTCGAAGATTCTTTTGAAATTTTATGTGTAATTATCTTGTAAAATCGATCACTTAAGTTAGAGAATAGCTTAAAAGGGGATTCGCCTAATTAAGGGTTGATAAGATGCCTTGTAGAGTAGAATCTTAGAGTGGCATGCAAGGGCAATAAAATGAATTTCTTTCAATTCAATCCTCTAAATTAATATATAGTGAATTTTCACTTTGACCTCTGAAATGGAAAAAATCCTATAAATCGAATAATCTGATTTTTACTATCAAATTGATCTTAAGTTAAAAGTGCACATGATTGTTAGAATCAGACTGGATCAATTGGTTGGATTGATTGAACTAGAAACTAGTCGGTATGCCGTTCCAGAAAATAGGATTGAATTTTTTAGTAAACTACTTAAAACTAGTTGAACTGAGACAAAAAATTGATCGATGGTTGAATTGATTTTATTTTTTTATTTTTAAAATTTTAGTAAATTATTTAATTCAAACAGAGTTGATAATTGAACCAATTAGACTGATAACTACTGGTCTGATCGGTTCAATCGCAAGCCTAGCTAAAACCATGGGTTTAGCCAAATTACATCAAATATTTAAGAGAAGATAAAAGGTTAAAATATGTCATAAATCTCTCTACTCTTCATAAATTTAAAATTTAATCCTTATATTTTTATTTTTAAGAATTTAATGCCTATTGAGGCTAAAAATATTATAATGTAATATATTAACAACTCAAATGATATATATATATTTTTTAAAATTCAAGTATTTTGTTATTATTTATTTATTTTAATGTTTTACATTAAAAAATTTGGAATTTAGTAATTAGGTTATTGACAAAAAAACTATTTTAATTTTTTAAAAATAGATATACATCAAATCTTTCTAAAATGTAAATTTTTTATTTAAAACTTTTATAATTTATAAAATTTTAAATTAATAATGGTGAAATGTACATTAACTCTTAAAAATGATAAAATTTAATTTAATCATTTAAAAATTATAAAAATATAAATTATTAAAATATTAAAATTATATTTTTATACTCCCCAAAATTTTCTGACCCCACCGGTGCAATATATCAGTCCAATTAGAAGAGTTTGGCAGGTTAAAGGCCCCCCTATATTGACTTGGAAAAGTACAAAATTACCGTTTCATAGAAAATATTTTCAAACAAACTTGAGTATTTTAAAGTAACTTTGTCATTTTGCCCAAAAACGTAACTCTGTCGTTAGAATGGAGTAAAAAAAGCTGAGACTTATATGTTATGCGGCGGAGAGACCTTAACTGCAGGTATTAATTATTTTTATTTATTGGTGAAAAAAATAAATAAAATAGGATAATTTTTTAAAAAAAAGTTACTCAATTGTAAAATTTTTTTATTTTAGACACCAAAAATAAAAGGTTTATAATTTAAGCACTCACGTTATATAGTTTAGTTATTTTTGTCACTCTCGTTAAAATCACAAAAGACAAGCTGACGTGATAGTTAAAAAACTAATATAATAACAAATTTAGTCTTTAACTTTTACATCAATATATTAACTTGCTATTTGTAATTTTAACTAAAGTGGTCAAAATGATTAAACTATTTAACGTGAGTGTGCTTAAATTATATATTTTTTAATTTTAAATGTCTAAAATAAAAAATAATAATAATTAGGTCACGAGTTGTATTTACCCAATAAAATATAAAATAATGGGAACACGTGATGGCATGTTAGATTTCCATACTCAGAGGGGCCCACCCATGAATGACGCGGGAATTTCCACTTTCCGCAAATAAGCTGTCGTTTAGACGATGACAGCTTTGATCCATAGGACATTGCTTTCTAGTTCCCAATATAAGAATTTTGTACGAGCTATCCTAAAATCCATTTTTTCTAATTTAATTATACCTTTAAAAATTGGGTAATTTTGATGAAAACGATTTTAAAAAATAATTAGAGATTTTAGTCTATTTTTAGAAAAATAAGTCGATTTTGAAAATAAAAATACAAAATATGTTTAATCATCTTACCAAATGAGCTAATATGTCAAATTATTAAAGAAAATGTGTTTTGTAAAACATATTTTCAGATAGGTCAACAAAAATAATTTATGTAAGATGTGTTTTTGTTTCTCTCTTTAAAATCGGTTTGTTTGAAGAAATTAGCCTATTTTCCCATTATCTTTCAAATTCGACATATATTACTAATTTATCCCTTAAAATTGATTTTAAATAAATATTTATATTTGTTAAATATAGAAAAATTGAGGATTTTTTACATGAATAATACAAAAAAGTAATTACGAAAATATGACATGTCATTGATTATTTATAAGAATCATGTGTTTTCAACATTAAATTTAGATGTCCCTAATGTATCAAGCTACACCAAGCCCAAAAGCAATCCTTCATAAAACACTTATTTTAGATGAAAAAATACTATTTTTAAGTGGTGTCATCATATTGTTAGGCTATACCAAAAATCATTTGTATTTCTTTTAAATACTATATAATATTGAAGAAATACAAAAAACAATGTTACTAGAAGGATTAAATAGCTTAATTGTTACATGAGGAGGGACATAAATTGTAAATAAACCCAAAAAGGAGATATTTTGGGCGGCATATGCTGAGAAAAAAATCAGGAGAATTAAGGGTAAAATTGGAATATTGCAAAATTTGCTTTAAAAGTTAGGACTAAAGTGGAATATCTAGATTTCTCTCCATATTTTCTGCATTCTCATCAGCCAAAAATGTCCTAGGGGTTTCTTCAAGCTGGTTTTTCATAATTTTTGCACCAAGTGAGTTAATTCTTGCCTTTTTCTTGTAATTTTTGTGTTTCTAAGACTTTTACAACTAGGTCCTATTATTAAATTCATTAGTTTTTGATTTTTATGAATGAAAGTGAAAGTTGCTATGAAAATGTGCTAGAAGTTATGATGAAATAGCATGAAGATTGAAGCTTTAATTTGTTTATGAGATGATTTTATTAGGTAATTTCAATAGAAATTGATTTGTAGGACTTAATTGTGAAAAAGTTTGGAATTAAGGTCTAGTGCTAAAATTCTGATTTCCAAAGGTTATAAGGTAGTTTAAAGTGATAGAATAAAGTGTTTATTGAGAAAAATCAGATCAATTGAGAGGTTAATTGAGCAGGGATGAAATTATCATTTATTGAAAGTTTAGGGAAAAATGTAATTGATATTGTGCACTAAAATAGTTTTGGACAGCAGCAGTAGTCTAACTTTGGAAAATCACCAAAAATCGTAGAGATTTATTTAGAGGATTAATAAAATATGAAATTAAAGCTTATCGAGTCTAGTTTCTTATAAAAGAAACTGTGTAAGCAATGGAATTGTAAATCACGAGATATAATAGATTTTGTGAGACAAGGTCAGAATGAATTCGGGTTCCCCTGTTCTGACTTTGGAAAATCATTAAAATTGTAAAAAAATGATTATGAGTTATAATTTATATGGTTAGAAGCCTTAATGAGTCTATTTTCAGAAGAAACAAACGGAAACATCATCCGAATTCTGTACAATGAGATGATTAATTTTTAGTGAAGAGGGGTTAGAACTGTCAAATAGTGAAACAGGGGAAACTTTAAAGAATAAACTGTAATTTTTGGCCAAACCAAAAATTTTGAAAATTTTATGGTAAGAAGATATGTGAGTCTAGTTTCAGGGAAAATTAACGGATCTTAATTTGGAGTTCATTAGCTCAAGATATAAATAATTTAGTGACTGTGACTCAGTGAGACAACTTTGAATGCACTATAACTAATAATGGAATTATAGAGAATGTTACATATGAATATGAAATGTATTAGATTAATGATTAAATTTATTTATTTAGATCCAGAAAGTTTAAATGCGAAGCTAGATCGAGGAAAAGAAAAAGTTCGGGATTAGTAGATTTTTGTTTACGAACAAGTATCGAGGTAAGTTCGTGTAACTTGAATTATATTCTTAAATGCTTGAAATGTGTGATATTGATGTGAATATGAGTTGGATGTTTATTGTATGATAATTGATGAAGTATTGATATTCTTGATGAAAAGAGAAAATAAATCTCGGTTGAATGGAAGGAAAAATTTGATGGATCTCTGAAAAGGAATTGACGGAAAAAAGGATCTAGCCCGGACGGGTGATCCTATTCTGATATAGCCCTCTCGAAGAATATGTGGAAAATAGATTTAGCCCGGACGGGTAATCCGAATTAGGTGCAATTTAGCTTTGATGTAATTGGATCCAAGCTCATTAGAGTAATTGTCGTTGCGGATTTAGCTTTGACCGGTAATCCCGACAATACTCTATGAGTTTATATTACGAGGATTTAGCTCGACCGGTAATCCCATTTGTAAGGATGAGGTTCATGAGTGTGCTCTCTGAAATGGAAATGTGCGCACATGAATATGAATTGACGGACCCGGATTTGTACACTAAAGTGTACCCCTGAAAATCCATCGAAATTCCAAGTAGTTCAACGGGATAAATATGGAAAAATAACAAGGAAATAAAAATCATGGAATTGATGAGCTCATCAATCATGATAAATAGTATTGATACATGGAAATTATTGGACTAATTTGAATGTTGAGTTTGTGCATGATAGGGGAATAATGTATTGAATGGATGTATGAATGTTTATTGCATTGTATGGAAAATATTAGGTAAGTATAATTCTTGTTACATGAGCTTACTAAGCACAAAGTGCTTACCCTGTTTCCTTTTCCCCTGTTTTGTAGTGTTAAGAGCTCAGAGGTCGGATTTGGTCGGAGACGCATCACACTATCAACCTCAAAATCTCGGTACATAAAGAAACTTTATTTTGGAAATCAATGGCATGTATAAGCTAGTAATATAAATGTTAATGTGAAATGAATGTGTAGTTAGCCATTGGTATGGCTAACAAATTTTGGTTTTAGTATCTGATGAGGTTATCTTATAAGTATGTTAAATCTGTCTTGAAAATATATTGGAATGAATTGGTTGTGATGGATTGGTCTCGGTTTAAAATTGCAGGGAAGATTAGATACTGGTAAAGGGGTTATATTGAATTCAAAAAAAAATATATGGTAAAAATCTGGTAATGCCTCATACTCATTTCGGTGACGAATACGGGTAGGGGGTATTACATAAAAGCCAAAACTAGTGAAAACACGAGTGGAGTGAAATTTTCTTTCCGAGTGACTTGCGAGATTTTGTGGTGAGGTATCTAATTTCTGTTATTATTCTTTAACATTTCTTCTTTCAGTGAATAATCATGTCTCGGGAAGAATTCTCTGCCAATGAATTCTCTGTCGATGACTATGTTTGCTTGCTGAAATAGTCTTTTTATGGCTTGAAACAGTCACCAAGGCAATGGTACAAGAGGTTGGATTGTTTTATGACTACTCATGATTTCCGAAAAAAAATTAGCTTTGATAGTTATGTTTATTTTAAGAAAAATAGTGATGGTTCTTTTGTGTATCTTCTTCTCCATGCTGATGACATGTTGATAGCAACCAAAGATAAATGAGAGATAAGAAAGGTCAAAGCCTAGCTTAATAAAGAATTTAAGTTGAATGATTTGGGAGTAACAAAGAAGATACTTGGGATGGAGATTCTCAGAGATAGAAAAGTATGTAAATTGTACCTAAGTCAGAAATGGTACATTGAGAAAGTTCTTTACAGGTTCAATATGCAGAATGCCAAGCCTGTTAGTACTCCATTAGCAGCCCACTTCAGACTTTCATCGGCTTTGTCTCCGCAATCAGATGATGAGTTGACTACATGTCACATGTTCTATATTCTTGTGAAGTGGGATCTCTCATGTATGTTATGGTTTGCTCACGTCCAAATTTGTCATATGCAGTTAGTAGATACATGGCAAATCCCGGTAAAGAACATTGGAAAATAGTTCAGTGGATTTTCAGATACTTACGATATACTATTGATGTTTGCTTACAGTTTGGAAGAACTAAAGATAGAGTTATTGGGTATGTTGATTCTGATTTTGCTGGAGACCTTGATAAAAGACGGTCTCTCACAGTGTATGTCTTTACACTTGGGGGTTGCGCAATCTGTTGGAAAGTCACTTTGCAAACTACAATTACTTTGTCAATTACTGAAGCTGAGTACATGACGATTACTAAGGCTTGTAAAGAAGTTATTTGGTTAAAGAGACTCTTTGGTGAATTCAGTAAAGACCTTCACATCAATACAGTGTTTTGTGACAGGCAGAGTGTCATATTCCTTACGAAGGATAAAATGTTTCATGAGAGAACAAAGCACATTGATGCTCGGTATCATTTTATGCGTGATATTATTGCTCGTAGTGATATTGTTGTGAGCAAAGTTAGTACTCATGAAAATCTTGCAGATATTTTTTAGTTTTTTTTTATCATTAACCTTTAATTTTTTTAAACTGAATTTTTAATAGATTTAATGAATAAATTTAATGTTTTAATCTTTTTTTTCTTTCAAAAGGTTTTAATCTTTCGTACATTTATTTATTGAGAAGTTTTTCTATTAAGTTTATTTTTTAGATAATTACATTTATTTTCTTTAAATTAAGAATTATTTTTAATTTAATGTATTATTTATTTTATTATTTCCACATGTAATTATTTTATTGTGTTATCTAAGTAATAAATTACATTTCATTAAAAATATTTTACATACAAAATTTTATATTATCCCCATTAACTTTTAAATCTATTAAAAAAACAGCTTGAAAAAAAAAACAAAGATTAATAGCCAAAAAATAAACTCAAAAATATAATTAAGACCATTTTAATAAAACATTTAAATGTTAGTAAACTAAGCCTTAAATTAAAACCTCATCAACTTTGCCCAATCAGCTTCTTCTTCAATTCAAGCGATCCTCTTAGCAGCTCCAAATCTCCGATTTGTCATTTTCAATCAAAAGTATCAGATCAGCTAATGCGCTTGCATTATTAAAAAAAAACTGTAAATTCTTATTTAGTCATTGAGTTTACTCATGTTTCTATTTTGGTTATCTATTTCAAAATTTTGTTATTTTAGTCCCTCATGTTAGATAAATTATTGATTTTAGTCACTTCTATTAGATAAGTTGTTAATTTTAGTCACTCTATCATTAAAATGAGTTTGATCACCAAACAGTGTTGACGTGGCTTGGTATAATAACAAAACCAGACCTCAATGTTTACTAATTTTATTAATTTAATCCTGATTTTGAAGAAAAACAAATTCAATCCTTAATATTTACACATTATACCAATTTGGTCATAATTCTAAAATTTAAGAAAATATAAATTAAAATTAAAAAATTAGAAAATACATAAAATCAACAAATGATTAAATC
Source organism: Gossypium raimondii (assembly GCF_025698545.1). Lineage (NCBI taxonomy): Eukaryota > Viridiplantae > Streptophyta > Magnoliopsida > Malvales > Malvaceae > Gossypium > Gossypium raimondii. The sequence goes on along the minus strand of NC_068577.1, from coordinate 54,907,350 downwards.
CTCAAAAAAACTATATATAAAAAATAATGATGTAGAGCAAAGCACTCGACATATATCATTCTTGGAAACCTTCATTGGGGAGTCTCATGGATGATGAACCTCAAGGAAGAAAATAAATCATGAAGGCTTTAACCTTTTTTTTTTTTTTTTTTGTAAACTACTAAATATATAATCGTTCTCCCCTTATATTGGTTTTCTTATTCATAGTTTTAGTTGGGAACTTCATGGTAGATGGTATATCAAAATCTTCATTTTTTTCCTAGGTCGATCATTGACTTATGTGATGAACCAAGTCTAGGTTATATCGATTCCTTAATTAGCCAGGAGTTAAATACAATCTGTATATATATAACTTTGGTTGATTTGCAACTCTTGATGGATTTTTTAAAGATGAATGTTACAAAGATATTAGTTGAAGTTCTTGATGAAACAAAATTACTAAGTATTTATGAAATTCGTTTTTAGATACAATTTTGTAATTAATGTTTTCTTAGTTGTAAACACAAGATTGTGGCATTAATCGTAAAGAGTGTATACTCATTTAATGATAGAGATTGTAAACACAAAATTTCGGCTATTTATGAAATTAGTTTTAGAAATATGTTGAGTAATTTGCTTTGCATAAATTTTTTTATAATTTTTTGATTATTTTATATACTTTTATAAATTCTAGTAGTTTTAAATAGAACACGGTAAATTCGAGTGACTAAATAGGTAGTTTACCCTTTTTTTAATAATGTGTAACCCTTTACCACCAATTTAACAGCCCTATCAGAACCAATTTAGGGTTTAAGAAGAGAAAAAGAAAAAGAAGAAAAGGAGAATAAGGAGGAGGAGGAGGAGGAGAAGAGAAAAAATGGAGATGCCTTCAGTTTTCAAATTAATCCCATATTGTATCTCTGCAAGTGATTCCTCCAAACTTCAAAGGTAACGATCTAAGGCCAAAGCTTTAACCCAATTGCTTCATATTCTTCTACAGTTACTCAGGCATGGCTGTTGCAGCTTCAAACTAGAATGTTGTTGCCTTGGGGGTCACAGTAACACAAGGGGAAGGCAATTTACCCAAGCTTCTCCTCACTTTTAATCATGGCATGTAATGTTCAAATCTTCAAATTTTGAAGAAATGACCCACTTTTTGCAAGATTTTCTTTTCTGGGTCTTTTCCAAATTTATTCAACTCCTTTGCTGGTTCAATCGATGGGTCAAATTTTTTTTTTCTTTTTCATTGATTCAAGTCTAAAAGAAATTTTATCTTTGTTTTTGGGTGTTTTAGTGAAGCTGAGATTTATCTATTTGGTGGTTGCATTACATCTTGAAAAGACATGGTGTTTCAATGGTGGAAGGTTACAAAGGAAGAGAACCAAGAAGAAGAAGAGCAAAGCCATGGTGTTTCAATGGCAAAGAATCAGACCCTGCCAAATTAGGCAAAGAAGACTTTTTTTTTTACAGTCTCTTATTCTTCTTCTTCTTCTTCTCCTCCTCTGTTATTTAGGGTTTCTTTTTTCAATTTCTTCTTAAATTGGGTGGGTTTCCACTGTGGACATCCAACGTGGCAAGTTAACTGGACACATCAGCAATTAACTTGCCATATCAGCAGTCTTGTTAAGACACTAAGGGAAACTGTTAATTAGTGACTGTTTTGTTATTTTTTAAAAGTTGAGTGATTGAAATGAACCTAGATAATTGTTTTGTTAGTTACCCCAAAGTTGAGTGACTGTTGGTGTAATTTACCCTAAGTTTAATTTTAAAACCTAATAAGTGACATTAAAATGAATTTAAAGAACTGTCTCAGCAAGTGATTGGGATTGCCGACGAGGAAAGAGTTGCCTGACCGCGAGGAAGGCCCTGGACGAGTGATTGGTCGAACATTGGAAAATGGAATACTTCCCCGTATTTTTTATTAAAACTTCTTCTTACCTTATTTTTGACCACTATTAGTTATGAATCCACTGAGGCATCCCTATCTCCTTCCTCAGAAACGGAATCTAGGGCCAAGGGGAATGTATTAGATTGAGTCTTTTCAGCTTCTATCGACTGTCCTTCTCTATGTTGACTGGGGAAGCCTCTCACTCAAGCGCCAAGGTCTTTCCTTTATATACGAAAAAAATAAATTATCGATTAATAAACAAATAACAAAGTTACTAACAAATTGTGTGGAAATTTATTTCTATATTTATTTTCTAACTTAATTTTAATTAGTAATTAATGAATGTAAGTTATTAATTAAATTTAAACAATGTGAACAATAAATAAATTATTGTATATCAATAAAGTTTAAGTTATTTTAAGCTTGGAAAAAAATAAAAAATTCTATTTCTCTTTGTGATAAAGAATGGCGAAGGAGATAACCCTCTTGCTGATTCAAGTACTAAGAAGGTCCGTTGAAGGAATCGGTGACCAATCCAAAGGATGTGATGGTTGTGGATTCAGCGCCAACACCAACTCTGTCTTAGAAGGATTTAGTATTGGGAAAAGGTTCTCTTGTACATCCAAACATGTAGGGGATATGAATCTTAAGACCTTTCACACTCGTATCTATCACATCCATATATTCGACACTTATACTCAAGTTTTAGTAGCATAAACTCATCTTTTTTTCTTCTTCTTCTTCTGGTATTGACCAACATTTCTTGCTTTCATGAAGTGTTTGTCAACGGAAAATTCTGCAAAGACGCAAAGCTTGCCAAAGCAGATGACTTCTACTTTTCAGGTCTCCATATCCACAAAAACACATCCAACACATTTGGATCAACTGTCACACCTGTTAACGTTGCACAAATACCAGGACTTCACACATTGGGGATATCTATGGTTCGAATTGACTATGCACCTAACGGTGGCCTGAACCCTCCTCACACTCACCCTCGTGCCTCAGAGGTTCTAGTTGTTCTGGAAGGCACACTCCATGTCGGTTTCGCTACATCGAATCCAGATAATCGTTTGATTTCTAAAGTCCTATATCCCGGAGATGTCTTTGTTTTTCCTGTGGGTCTCATTCACTTCCAATACAACATTGGGAACACCTATGCTGTCGCCTTTGCTGGTCTTAGCAGTGAAAACCCAGGGGTGATCACCATTGCAAATGCAGTATTTGGCTCAAACCCTTCGACTAATGCTGATATTCTTGCCAAGGCTTTTAATCTGGAAAGGAAAATGGTGAAGAATCTTCAATCCAAATTCTGATGGGATAACAATCGAAGGAATGTTCGAATGATGTTTGAATGTCATTTGTTATTTATGGTAAAATTAATTTTTCTTTTCTGAAATATAGAATAAAAGAGGTTCCTTTTGGGCCTCTTCTTATGTAAACATGTTTAGCATTTATAAAATTAAAAATTCTTTCCAATATTTTAAATTCATAAGATATATTTAAATTTGACCCAAAAATATTATCTGTTGAAATTCAAATATTATTCAAAATTTGTAATATAAAATTTAAATATTAGTTAAAATTATAATAAGTGAATTTGGAAAAAGACAAATTATATTTGTGTATATATAAATATTTCAAATCTATAATATCTCAATTGCCATCCGTCTAAAACCACTTCTATGTATGTTGCTACGGATGAAGTACGTCCAAACTGTTGAGTCAATCATAAATTCATATATAAGACCATTCAAGTTAATTTGGACGAAATAATATCATGCTATATTCATAATTTATATCTATAATCTATAGTATATATGGGTATTTATTTTTATTAGTTTGGTTATTGTATTTTCATTTTGTAATCCTTGTTATCTAAATTTAAATTTTCATTAAAGAAATGTTAAAAACATACTTCAAAATTTTAGAAAATATGAGAAATTAAAAGAGAATCAGTGACAAAAATCTAAAACAATCTTAAGAGTTAGAAAATCATAAAAATTTCATAATTTATTTTTGAAAATTATAAAAAATTATTTTAAAAATTATAAAGATGCGAAATTAAAAGAAATTTCAAATTAAAAAAATTGTTTGGAATTTTGGTTTTTGGAAAAGTTTAAAATTTATGAATTTTTAGAATTTTAATGTTTTCTTTTGGAATTTTTAGGAATTTTTGCATTTTTATGATTTTTTTATTTTAAAGGAATTTTGAGTTTTTTACACATGGTAACATTTTATTGGATGGGGAGATTTTCTTACCTTATGTTTGGATAAATATTATTAAAAGAAAAGAATGGAATGGAAGGTTAAAGATAAGAAAGGATATATTTATTTTTGTTTAGATAGTTAAAGTTGATAAAGGAAAGGAAAGGTTTTATTTTGAATGAAATTTTCAATTCGCATAAATAATGAATTAATATTAATATTCTTGGTTTAAAATATAAAATGTTACACATTTTCTTATTTAAAACAAGCTTGTTTTACTAAATTAAAAAAATGTAAGGAGTTAACATTATAATTACATGAGTTAATTATTTGGACAGAGTCCCAAGCATCCTGTTAGTGGCTAACTAATATTTAAGATTTAAATGCTAAAATTAATAGTAGAAGGATAAGTCTAATGTTGAATCTTCTCTAGGTAGAAGGATGATCAAAGAAAGAAGTTTTGAGAAAAAATATATATTTCCTTTCTTTTCACTTTACCCCAAATTAGAGGAAAGTAATGGAAATTGAGGGACTCCCCAACTTTCCCTCCTTCACTAAAAATAAATTATCCGAACAAGGAAAAGTGGATTCCTTTCCCTCATTTTACATAGCTTTACATATTTTGATTTTCGATTTGATGCACACTTTTTCTCTTATGGACTTGATTTGTTGTAAGCCTGACATTGATGCATAGAAAACAACCTACTTCAACAAACTAATCCTTTGACATGAAAGATACCTTGTGTTCTGTTGCTGCAGCAGATTATATAAATATATATATATCAAATAATTTACCCAAGTTAGTTCGTTTGGGACCTTCCATCTGGTCAAATTCAAACTAGCAGTTAACCTGAGCCACTTGATATATATATTTATATATATTAGTTGAATACATGAGGTCCGAGTCTTGAAATAAAACAAATATCTTATGTTACCTCAACCAGTTTCTTCTCTTCTTAGAACTGGATTTCAAGCAGAAACAAGTGTCTTCAATGGACACTATTTTCATATTAGAAACCTAATAACAGTGTCGTCAACATTAACTGGACACCATCCTAACCCACAAATGGTCTTCCAAATATCTCTATTCTTTCGTTTCGTTTTACTTTCTTGCCACCTAAAACCCATCCCTTAATTTCACAAATCTGACACTCATTTACCAGCAATTCATGGAAATAATGACCTGCCTGTTGGTTTCCATCTATAAATAGCTTTATCTGCCATGCAAAGTTTCTCAATCTTCTCCCAAACAATAGCAAACAACCAGCTAAGTCAACATATATCATAATGAAAGGAATTCGCTCCATTCTTATTGCTTTTGCTTGCTCATCGGCCTCAGCATATGACCCCAGTCCTCTCCAGGACTTTTGTGTTGCTATCAAGGACTTCAAGAATGGCGGTACGCATTCAAGACTTTGTGTTAATGTTCATCCTCGTGATGTTAATCAAGACTGGGCTGAACAACATTACGTTTCAATGTTCTAATATAACTTTTTAACATTTCTTCATTGCAGTGTTTGTAAATGGCAATTTTGCAAAGACCCAAAGCATGCAGTTACAGAAGATTTCTTTTCAGGCCTAAACAGGCCGGGAACACATCAAATCCAGATGGATCAAATGTCACTATGATCAATGTAGATCAAATACTAGGACTTAACACTCTCAGCATATCTCTGGTTCGAATCGACTATGCACCTTATGGTGTCAACCCCCCCCCCACACTCATTTGTTGTCGAAGGCACACTTTATGTCGGCTTCGTTATGGCGAACCCAACCCACTGTCTCTTCACTAAAATCCTAAACCCTGGAGATGTTTTTGTTTTCCCCTTTGGTTTGATTCATTTCCAGTTCAACATAGGAAAAACTGCGGCGGTTGCCTTTGCTGGTCTCAGTAGCCAAAATGCTGGGGTTATCACCATAGCTAACGCAATCTTTGGCTCAAACCTACCGATCAACCCAGATATTCTGGCCAAGGCGTTCCAGTTGAAAAAGAATGTGGTTAAGTACCTTCAGTCTCGATACTAATGGGATTAGCAACTACTTTAAGAGCCAAATTAAAACCCCAGAAGTTTGTTTGCTTGTTTGAAATAATGTTTGCATGCATTTTTCTAAATCAAGTCGTACTATTCTGCTAAGTATCATGTAATAAACAAAGAGGTTTAAATCTACTTCTCTAGTCTCCTCTCTTGGCGTGCTCCTTTCAGATATAAAACCAGAATTTGTAATGCTATCGGATTTAAATTAAGACCGCAATCAATGGCACCGAAGCATATGTAGTTCATGTTGTTATTGTTATATTTATGTCATGCTAGCCTCAGACATGTACACAGCCTTGCTTGTATTCCTTGTTAGTTGGACTTAGAATGCAAGTGTTGGAATTTCTTCATCTTGATAACAAATTGATCAAGAAATTACTTGAAATATATATATTTTTAAATAATAATTTGGATGAGATCCATCTATATATCTCAAAGTGAAATCAAATTGGAATGAAGGGTTGAGCCAATTATATAAAAATTCCCTACATATCTTATTTAAGTGTTGGATTCCATCCAAACTAGCCCATCAAAAGTAGACTCGTTTATCAAATGGGTTCGCCTCAAACTTCATATTTTGATTTAAATATATGAGGTCAGGATTTGTTGAGTTGCAGGCTTGTTGAATCAGCCAAGAACGGCAACTAAGGAAGGGTTTGTGCTTTGATTGAACAAAAAATTGCGTTGCTTTTATTAAATTTTATTTTTGTATTATTTAAGTGTACTCGGCTTATTGAGTTTTAGTTGATTCACATCAATATTGTTGTCAGTGTAGGAAGATATGAATTCAAATGTATTGTATCAAAATAATAAATATAATAAGAATATTTAATGAGATTAATATTGAAAAAAGTGTACCCAACTTCATTTGATTTTCATTCCAAGATAAAAATTCATAACTATTAACGTTGATTGAACTTATATCAAAACTTACACATGTGCTTTAAATATGTAATTTTACATGCATGTGTGATAAAATTTTAATTTATTATATAAAATTATTTTATCCTTGTCGTGATGTGTCATAATTTAATAATCTACTATATATAATGATTGTATTAAAAAACTATATATTTGTAATTAGTTTTTTAAAAATTTATTTTAATTCGTAATTGAACACAAAGATATGGGCCTTGTTTGGCAATTGGTTGATAGCTGATAGCTAATTGTAGTGGCTGGTTTGACAAACTGATTGTATTAACTGTTTATTTAAAAGTGTTTGGTAAAATTTAACTGATAGCTGAAAGTTGATATATGTAAAATGACAAATAAGGGCATGACATATTTTATTGTTAAGTATTTATTTGTTTACAATACTTTAGTCTTTATTGGGTGAAATTATTGAAATAAAACACTATTACCAAGGAATTAAAACATCTATTATGGAAATTAATTAGCGAATATTTCTGAAATTTTAAATAAATAAATTTCTTAAGTTCCTTATTTGCAAATATTAACCTTGTGGAAATTGATAAATATTAATAGTGTATCAATATAATTGTAAACCATATTCTTAATGATAATTATGTCATGTTCTTAGTATATAAATTAGTGATAATTATGTCACAGTCTGAATAAATTTGTCAAGTAACATATTTCAATTAATATAAATTTGCATAAGAAATCATTTTACACAAGTAAATTGAAAATAAATTAAGAGTACATAAATATTCAAGAAATTGATACATATCCAAACAAGTAAAAACAAATATTTAAGAAACACGATGTTGTCGTCTAGCTGCCATCAAACTAGTAGTGATGTCATTATGAACTTTTGTCATTTTATTAGTACCCATACGATCAACTTCTTGAGTGGAAATGCATTCAACATCCAGAAATACTTCGGGAGGAATAAAATTTGGATCTCCATCTATGACCTTAAATGTTGGGTCAAGAACTTTACTTAATCTGATGTAGTTATGTAATGCAAATGCATCACAAATTATTCTATTTTGATCTTAAGACGAATATATTGACATTTTCACTAAAATCTTCCACTGCACCTTTATAATGCCAAATGCTCTCTCAATACAACTTTTTAAGTATGAATGGGCTCGATTGAAAATTTCTCGCCCCTCTTGGATTTGCACCACGAAACTTTGATGGGTGATACCTTATTTTATGATAAGGTGTCAAGTAACCTTGTCTTTCAGGGTACCCTTTGTCTGGTAAGTAATATTTGCCTAAGCATGACCAAATAGAGCCACAAAATTAAAAAGCCTTTATTTTAAAATTAAAATAAATATGCACAAACAAATAAGAATAAAATATTAACTAAAATGAAGAAATTTAATCGGAGGAGGTTTTGGAAAATTTAGACGTGGGTTCCCAATTTTATCTAGGAAAATACGAGAGTCATGAGCTGGTCCCTCTTAACCACTTAGCACATATGTAAAAAGCAAATCAAAATCGCATGCCGCTAATACATTAACGGTGGGTGTCATTTTCATTCCCAATTGATTTTCTTCATCAATTATAACATCTATATGAGTACCATCAATTGCTCCATCGCAATCCTAAAGTGAAAGAATTTATTATGATATGAGATATTGATGAGATTGTAAATTATTACTATAGAATATAATATAAGGAACAAAAATATCTATAAATAATCGCCTTAAAATGTAACAATCCGGTTTTGACCCTAATCGGAATAGTAGTTTCGGGACCACAAATCCAAGTCAAAAAAATATTTTAATATTATTTTTCGAGTTTATTATATATAAATTTGATGTTGTGAAAATTTCGTGAATTAATTTTGTTGTTTGTGTGTTTAATTTGACAAAAGTATCTAATTGCATAAAATGTGAAATTTGCATATTAAAGTGTAAAGTGTTTATTTGATAGTGGCTTTTTAATATGAGGTCCTTAAAGGGCAATTAGCCCATTTAAAGGATAGTGGACGGTAATGGTCAAAAGTGACCTTAATTTATATGTTTTGTTTGTTTATTTTTTTAAGGTTATTTTAGTAAAAGGTTAATAAATTATTATATGTTCAAATTTAACTAAAAGAAAGCCATGTTCATTTTTGTTATTGCCGAAATTCAAAGAAAATAAATAGAAAAAAAAAACCTAGGAACATTCGGTCACTTGGAAGCTCAAATTCAAGGTATGTTTTGTTTGGTTTTTGATAATTTTTATGTTTTTGAGATCGTTGCTTCGTGTTCTTCAAACCCCATGTCTTAATTTTATGAATTGTGGATAATTTTGAAATGTGCCATTGATGAATGCTTGAGTTTTATGATGCTTGAGTTTTATGATGCTAGTAGGTGAAATATGAAATATATTTGTTAGATTAATATGTATTGTTTTGAATTTTTGATGAAATTGAGTAATTAGGGTTAAATTATGAAAATAAATTTTTCAAGGGGCTAAAATGCTCAATAAATGAAAATATGGAATTATATGGACACTAGGAATATTCGACCATCAGGAGTGTAGTTTAATTTTGTGTATTTTGTGTTTTGAGCAAAAAGGATTAAATTGTAAAAAGTGTGAAATATTAGAGGCAAAATTGTAATTTGGCCATTCATGTATTTTTAGGCTAAATTGAATAGAATGGTGTTTAAATAAGCTTAATTTGAATATGTTTAGATCAAGAATTAAAGAAATCGAATTTGGATCGGGGAAAGACAAAAGTGGTCGAGTAGCCGATTTAACAGTCGACGATATCCGAGGTAAGTCAATAAGCATTTAAATGTTTAACTAACTATGATATATATATTTGTTATGCATTGAAATGAATTATTTGAAGTTATATAAGCTAGGGCCGAATGTAATATTGTGAATTGATTATATTCCGAGAATGATTTAATTTAGATGTGAATTATGTGACAGACCGATTTTGTAAGTTCAGGCTTTATGCCTAGCAGGCTTTATGCTGGTGAATTATATCAAGCTTGATATCAGAAGGCTCTGTGCCAGTGAATTATATCAGACTTTATGTCTAGCAGGCTTTATGCCAGTGAAATGTATCGGGCTTTGTGCCTAGCAAGCTTTATGCCGGTGTTTTATAGAAGGCTTTATGTTCTATAAATCTTATGTGAGCAATAGTAAAAGCAAAAAAATGTGTTAAGAAAGCTAAATTATTCAGGTATGTGTTAGCCATTTGCTTAATTGGTGATAAGGTAAGTTGATTATTTTAAATTGATAATAGTTTCAAATGAAATATAGAGTATGAGTTAACCATTTGAGTATAAGCATGTTTTGGCATAATGTTTTATTGAATATTCGACTTCGCTAAATATTATGTGTATTTGGCCATATGGTTTGTTTATATGAAAATACAATGTGATCTTTATTCAAGTGTTATATGGTACAAAATATTAGGATATTTGGTTTATTTAACTTAATGATGGGATAAGTATTAATATATATATATATATATATGAATTTTTGCTTATGACTTACTAAGCTTTAATAGCTTAATGTGTGTTTGTATTTGTTTACCACTGTTTTATAGATTTTGGAGTCGCGTTATGAGCTCGGGGATCGTCAGGATAGTCTATCACACTATCAACCGTCTTTGGTATTTTATAAATTTGAATTTGAACCATGGCATGTATAGTCTAGTTAATATGTTTAATTTTGGGATATGTGAATATGAGCCATGCGAAAATGGCTTACTCATTTTGGTTAAGCTTGGTTTTATGTTTTTGATCTATTTGATATATATATATATATGTATGATGTTTAAGCTTATGTAAATTTAGGTTATATATATAGAAGTGTGATGTGTTTAGCATATTTGTTAATAGTTGTATAAATTAGTTATATTTAAGCCTATTTCGAAAATAATATTTCTATTATATGTATATGATGTATTATGTATATGCTGCCCATTTGTTTTATATATACTGTTCAAATTTGGTGTAAAATTGCTGCTCAGTTTGGTATGTATATGCTGCCTATTTGTTGTATATATGCTGTTAAATTTTGTGTAAAAATGCTGTTCAATTTGGTATGTATATGCTGCCCATTTGTTGTATATATGCTGTTAAATTTTGGTGTAAAAGTGCTGTTAAATTTGGTATGAATATGCTGCCTATTTGCTATATATATGCTGTTAAATTTTGGTGTAAAAGTGCTGTTAAAATGGATATGTATATGCTGCCTATTTACTGTATATATGCTGTTAAATTTTGGTGTATAAATGCTGTTTAATTTGGTATATAAATGCTGTCCAAATTGATGTATAAGAGCTGTCCAAACAAGGTAGATTACCTATATTATAATATGTAGTATAGTTAGTAAATTGAAATGAAATAAATGTGTACAGATAAGTGTTTGGATACATGCTTGATTTATGATATATAATCTTATAGGTTTGGAAATGTTTTAAGAATTTGAATTATATCAAATTTTGATTAGGTAAATAATAATGATATGGTTGAATTTTGAAACATAGTTGGTATATGTAATTTGATTAATGATGCATGTTTGATTTTAATTGATTATGTGCTTAAATATATATATATATATATTTATGGGAGGAAATTTTGTGGTTGAGTTAATATTAAAAAAAAAATTCGAGTTGGGTTTTGATAGGTAATGCCTCGTAACTCTAATCCGACGACGGACACGGGTCGGGTTGTTACATAAAATGTGACATATATTTGGTATCATTGGCAATTCAGGATCTCTTGGTCTTATTATGTCTCTTGACAAGCCACCCATGGCATCTAAAACCTTTTTAAAAATTCTACTTACAATTTCATCAGAATGTTGAAACCTCTCTTGGACATCCCTATTGGAGGCTCCCTTACTAAGAGTAAAGACAAATAAACTCACTTCTCCAAAGTTTATATTCTATCTGAAGGAAGCAACCTATACTTACTTTCGAAATCCATGCACAATTGGCTAAATGTGCGTTGTGTCATTCTAAACATGTTAAAACAACACTTTTCATGACCATTCAACAATTCTTGCATCCATTTTTCTCCCGTTTGAAAAGAAATCATGCATGGCTCCTTGTGTATGTACTTTACATAATAAAGAGATATATAACCAAATGCACAAGCTACCAAGTCCTATAATTCACTATTTCTGTGCCTCTTACGTATTCTATTGTGTATAACATGCAAATACATGCCTACAAATATATATAAAAACTATAATTGCTTCAATATTGCCCACATAAAAAATTAGGAGAACAAACATTGCTTCCATAATCAAAACAAAAATCAAAAGTAAGAACCAAACTTTAGATAAGCCAGTTTCACATTACAAATAAGATCCATTACAAAATGTATAAGTAGCATCAGCTTGGTCTTTAAAATGTCATCACATATTGCATCAAACAACAAAATCTAAGTAAGCATACATTTGCTAAATACTAATTGCTAAATACTAACTAAAAGTTGACTTCAAAATATGTTTACAAATCGATAATAGAACTAACTAGAAGATAACAACTATATTAAAGTTGATTTTGAGAGAAACTATCGAGCCAAGGTGATTTTGAGAAGGTTTGTGAAACAACCTACAGAAGTCTGGTTGGTTGCTTGTTATACCTAACTGCCACTAGGCCAGACATAATGTATGCTGTAAGTTTGCTCTTAAGATTCTTGCATTGCTGCAATGAGAAGCATTTTCAAGCTGCAAAAAGAGTGCTCAGGTATGTCAAAGACACTTTGAGCTATGGTTTGAGGTACAACAAAGAAGGAAATTTGAGGCTGGTTGGCTATACTGATAGTGACTGAACAGGCTCGATAGATTATATGAAAAGCACCTCAGGGTATGCTTTCAATCTTGGTTCAGCCATGTTCTGTTGGAGCTCGAATAAACAAACATTGGTGGCTCAATCCTCTGCTGAAGTAGAATATGTGGCAGCAGCAAGTGCTGTCAACCAAGCCATTTGGCTAAGGAAAATCTTGGCTGATTTGAATGTGGATCAAAGGGAAGCAACAGAGATCTTTTGTGACAACCAATCTGCTGTTGCAATCGCAAAAAAATACAGTGTTCCATGGTAGAACAAAACATTTCAGCATTAAACTCCATGTTGTTCGAGAAATGGAGCAAGCATCAAAAGTAAAACTGATTCATTGTAATTCAAATGATCAACTTGCTGACATTCTGACCAAGGCTCTTAATGTCACAAGATTCGAGTGTTTAATAAGGAAATTAGGTGTTTGCACTATGCTAACCAAGGAGGAGTGTTTAAGTTGGTTAGCATATAGCAAACACTCGACAGCAAGCAGACCATGAAGACTAAGTTATGCTGGAACTGATGCAGGAGCTACTGAAACAAGTCTATTTTGTTTCTTTTGTAACCATTAGTTAGTGAAATGAGTTATGTAATCACTGAATTTTGTCCGGGAATAATTTCGTGTTAAAAAAAAATTAAAAAATTGCATTTTGACCCCTGTACTTTTCAAAATTTACATTTTGACCCCTATACTTTTTGAAATTTACATTTTGACCCCAAACTTTTCTAAAATTACATTTCAACCTTTAAACTTTCTCAAAATTTCACTTTAACCCCTAAACTTTCAAGAAATTACATTTTGGCCCATATTTTTTGCTAAAATTACACTTTTACCCTAGAAGCTTTGCATCCTATGCAATTTGGTCCTCCTGGACTTGTCAAATCACCGTAATAGCAGCCAAGCGTACCCCTCCCCAGCCGAGCTACTCCAGCAGCCTCCCTAGGCCATGATGGCTCTCCTGCAACTCAAGACAAAATTGAAAGGATTTAAAGAGGAGATGAAAGGAAGAAGGGGGATTTTCGCACCAAGGAAAGCAAAAAAAAAAACAACAAAATCAAGCAAAAATCAAGCAAAAAGCAGCAGCAAAAAGCCCCACGCCTCCGCGTCCACCGCCGTCCCTCACTGCCGTCCGTCGTTCCCCCATCCACCAAAGACAAAGAAAGCCAATAAAAAAAAAAGCAAAGTCAAAGAAAAAAACAGCAAGCAAAAAGAAAAAAACAAGCAAAGAAGAAAGAGAGAAGAGAAGAGGGGAGCTTCACAATGCGCCACCGCTGATCGACGCGCCAGGCTGGGGGTGCACCGTCGGGGTTGAACGGAGAAGAAAGAAAAAAGAAAAGAAGAAACATAGAAGAAAGAAGAAAAAAAAGGAAAGAAAAAAGGGGAAAGAAAAATAAAAAAATAATATATCGGGTCGACCCGACCCGAATTCAACCCGCGACCCGACCCAACAGGCCCAGCAGTAGTAGGCCAGCCCAAAAAGAAGCAGCAGAAAAAAAGAAAGAAAGAAGCAGAAAAAAAGAAGAAAGAAGCAGTCCAGCAGCAGGCCCAGTGCAGCAGTCCAGCAGCAGGCCCAGTGCAGCAGTCCAGCAGCTTTAGCCCAATAGCAGTAGACCAGTGCCCAGCAGGCCAGCAGATTTGGCCCACTTCCTGGCAGCCCATAAGTAGCGGCCCAACAGCAAAAAAAGTAAAAAGAAAAGGCCCATTCTTCAACTCCATTATTTTGGGCTTTTGGGTAATTTTTTTATCCATTTATTTTAGTCCATTTATTTAAATATTGTATTATTTCAATTAAATTAGCATTTTTAAAATAGTTTTTTTTAGAAATATTGTTACATTTATTTTACTCGTATTTTTAAAAACAAAAAAAATATTTAATTCATAAGGCAACGAACCGATTTAATTTTAAGACATCGAATTCATTGCTATGTTGGGTGAATATCGATGGCTCGTGTTAAATACGGGACGCCCTTCTAAAAATCGAAAATATTCAAAATTCCTCGTATTTTAATAAAAATTCTCGTGTTTTATTAGAATCCCGATTAAATATTAAATTGAATTTATTTAACACTAATTCGATGGTTTCATCGCCATGTTGGGGTGAATACCATCGATTCGTGTTAAATACGGTATTTTTTAAAAAAATCGTGTTTCAAAAATTTTCATGTCTTCAAAATTTCTCGTGTTTCAAAATAATAATAATAAAATTTCCCGTGTTTCAAAAAAATATATTCCTGTTTCTTTTTTTTTAAAATTTCCGTGTTTCAAAAATTCTCGTGAATAAAAAAAAATTTCGTGTTTTCAAAATTCCCGTGTTTGAAAAAATTTCGTGTTTTCGTGTTTTCAAAAAAAATTTCTCGTGGATATTTTTTTTTGATGTTATCATGTTTTCAAAAAATTCCCGTGTTTGACAAATTTTTGTGTTTTCAAAAAATTCCGTGTTTTCAAAAAAATTCATGTTTCAAAAATCTTCGTGTTTTCAAAAATTATTATTGTGTTTCAAAATTCTCGTGTTTAAAAACAAAAAAAAGTTTTCTCGAGTTTCAATCGGATCACAATTAAATATTAAATTGAACTTGTATTTTTGAAAATTAAGACAACGCGAGTTTAACGAGATACCAATTTTGGGCGTCGCGAGGGTGCTAATACCTTCCTCGCGCGTAACCGACTCCCGAACCCTAATTTTCTCTGGATTTTAACGTGGACCTAAAATTGCCTTTTTTTGGAAAAGTTCTTTTTTTTTTAAAAAAAATTCTTCTAAAAAGAGATTTTTGAAGGTGGATCACACCTAGAAAAAAGATCGGTGGCGATTCATTTTCTTAAATAAAATCAAAACTCCATTTTCAAATTTTCAATAATCGCTTCGATTAGCGCCCGTGCCAAAATTTTTAGGTCGCTACAGCTGGCGACTCCACTGGGGACAAAATGTTTTTGAGAGTCGAGTCTGATGTTAAACGCGTGTTGTCAAATTTTTAAAATCCTTTGTTCAAATTAATTTTTAATCGTGATCCTTGAATTTTATTTTTTGAAAAGTCATGCATTTGCATTCGGTTTTTTTAATTAATATTTTTCTAACTTGTTTTGTCTTTCTATTTTTTTTTCAGCTTTAAGTTTTACGTTTTTTTAGTTGTTTTAGTAAAAATAAAATTTAAAAGGTTTGTGAGTTTCTCCCCACACACCGTGCACTTGCATTTTTTGCATAACATGAGCTCTCTACCCGGGCTCCGTCCGTTTAAGTGGAAGTAAACGCTACGCCTTCGTGAGTTAACTCGTCCCTCCATGAGAGCTAGTAATTACTTAGGGTTACATATGATTTATGCTTTCGTGAGTTAACTTGTCCCTCCGCATAGGCATAAGTAAATGTAATCCCTCGAATTGAACTCGCAAGCCCATGACGGGCGATAACCGAGGCTCCGTACTTACTTTAGTAGGTGACAGTATGGACAATTCGAGTACCTTTCTAGAACCGAAGCCACATATAGTGAACCGTACGAGCCACCCAATTAGAGCCATGCTGAACCTCTGCCCGTTTGATAGTTACCAAAATAAGTGCACGGGAGAAACACCTCTTACCTTTTATTTCTTTTACATTTACATTTATTTACAAATGAATTGAGTCTGTTTAATAAATTGGGCCGGATAGATTGTCTGATGGTATGTGGGGTAGGTTTCTTGTAAAGCATGTTGGGGCAACAAATAAATAAATAAATAAATGTGGGTCTGTTCCACCAAATTACATGATTGAATAGCTTAATTTGTTAAATTTTCCATAGTCTTTATTTTTCTTTTTTTCCTCTGTTTATTTCTATTGTGATCTCTAACCAAGGTTATTTGTTCTTCATTTTATTTTTTCATCATGCATCATAGACATCTCATTATGAAGGTATTGGTTAAAGATTAGTTGCCAAAAACGAGTTTTTGATGGAGGAGTCAATTACACGAGTAACTGAGAAAAATACTGTAGTCCGAGATTAGTCTTTGAGGACTCAAAAAGTAAAAGAGGACAGTTTAAAGGAAGAATACACCTCTGATCTTCCCGAGCGTGTAACTTTGAATGCTCGTCAGAACGATCTCGAAGACTTGACTGGGATTTGGAAACAGTGGGACTCAGGCACTAGGGGCATCTTCATTGGCAAAATATTTTGTAATGGACTCTTTTGGATTAATGAAACGCCAAAATATGGGGCTAACTTGAAATCAACACCATTTTTTGCATATTTATGCATGACTGACATTCATCATCCATTCATTCATTGCATGTACATATCACCCTAATCATTCACTGAGACTAAAACAATATAATCCACAGTTGCGACACTCCAAGTCTGGAATCACGTCATTCTTATAGAACGCGTTTAAGAGCTAGAGCTATGGATGTTGAATTCAATGAGAGTGATACAATTGAGGATGTTTCAATGATACACCCTTGTCCTCCAAGATATGTTTTGAACAATTGAACTGCTGTGGACCTCATTGTAGTTTCTAAGTCCTCTCCAGAGTAATGCCCAATGTTAATTCTCCATTATTTTCTATGTCCCTAAGTAATGGGATTCCTTTTGTAAGAGCTTATGTTTGCTATTTATCATTTCAATGGACATTAATGAAGATGCATTTTGTTATGATCTTTTCATTTTTATCAGTTTCATAATTACCCCCATCACTTCATATCCTTTCTCTCCATGTATCTCATTCCATAACATTGTGTGTGTTCATTCCAATACTTTGATGCTCCCCTATAGTAGTCTTTTCTATCCGCCTTTCAAGTGCTCAGATATCCATGGCATGAACAATTCCGTTACAAGTCCTGAAATCGATTTCGAGAATACTGTTTGTTTAGGAGAATTTGAAGCCGAGGACGATGCTGAAAATTGTGACCGGCCACCTGACTTACTAAGAATGGTTGAACAAGAAGAGAAATAGATTTTACTTCATTAAGAATCTGTTGAGACAGTGAATTTGGGGAGTGAAGAAAAGAAACAAGAAGTGAAGATTGGGACTTCCATTTCAGAGAACACCAAACAGAATTTGATCGTCTTGCTCCGTGAGTACAAAGATGTATTTGCCTGGTCTTATCAGGATATGCCAGGGTTGAACACAGATATTGTGGTCCATAAGCTCCCACTGAAACCAGAATGCAAGCCCGTTCAACAGAAATTAAGAAGGATGGGACCCGAAATGCTGTTAAAGATAAAAGAAGAAGTCAAGAAACAATTTGACGCCGCCTTCCTACAAGTCTCCAAATATCCAGAGTGGGTGGCTAATATAGTCCCGGTACTGAAGAAAGACGGCAATGTTATAATTAGATAAAGATGACTCTTGAAGATATGGAGAAAACCACATTCGTGACAATATGGGGGACCTTCTGCTACAAAGTAATGCCGTTCGGATTAAAGAATGATGGGGCAACATATCAGAGAGCCATGGTGACGTTGTTCCATGATATGATGCACAAAGAAATAGAAGTTTATGTCGATGATATGATTGCCAAATCTCGGGAAGAAAAAGAGCATGTTGGAAATCTCAAGAAGCTGTTCAAAAGGCTAAGAAAGTTCCAGTTGAAGCTAAACCCGTCCAAATGTACGTTTGGGGCTACCTCAAGAAAACTACTAGGTTTCATTGTCAGTGAGAGAGGTATTGAAGTTGATCCAGACAAGATAAAAGCTATACAAGAACTGCCACCTCCGCGTATACAAAAAGAAGTCAGGGGATTTTTAGAAAGGTTGAATTACATTGCTCGATTCATCGCTCAACTTACCAATCAGTGTGATCCAATTTTTCGACTCCTTCAAAAATATAATCCGGGAAAATGGAACTAGGAGTGCCAAGCGGCATTTGACAAGATAAAACAATATTTGTCTAATCCTCCAGTACTAGTACCGCCAACACCTGAAAAACCCTTAATATTGTACCTGACCGTGTTTGAAAACTCAATGGGTTGCATACTGGGACAACATGATGGGTCGGGGAAAAGAGAAAAAGCGATTTACTACCTCAGCAAAAAGTTTACAGAATATGAGGCAAAGTACCCGTCAATTGAAAAATTCTATTGTGCATTGGTCTGGGTAGTTCGAAGGCTCAGACAATACATGTTGTATCATACAACGTGGTTAATTTCAAAGCTAGATCCATTAAAGTACATGATGGAGTCACCTGCACTCTCAGGAAGAATGGCACGATGGCAGATCTTACTGACTGAGTATGACATCATGTATGTGAGCCAAAAATCGATAAAGGGAAGAGCGACAGCTGGCTTCTTGGCAAGTCGAACAGCGGAAGAATACAAGCCTTTGAGATTTGATTTCCCAGATGAAGACTTGATGTGCATTTTCGAAGGTGAATAATCAAAAGATCAATCATAGAAGATGAGTATTGATAGTGCATCAAATGCATTGGGGGTATGGGATCGGAGCAGTCTTAGTGTCACCGGAAGGAGATCATTACCCGCTCACTACCAGATTGAACTTATTTTGTAGTAATAATATGGCAGAGTATGAAACTTGCATCATGGGACTTTGTGCAGCTATCGAGAAGAAAATCAAAATCTTAGAAGTACACGGGGACTCAGCATTAGTGATTTATCAAATTCGCGGAGAATGGGAAGTAAGAGATTCAAAATTAGTCAAGCATCGCGATCTCGTGGCGAAATTGGCCGAAGAATTCAAAGAAGTGACTTTTCACTACTTCCCACGAGAAGAAAACTAGTTGTCTTTACTGTTCGAAGCAAATAGAGAAACAGAAATAATGCCTCTCCAAATGAGCATATACGAGGTCTCCGCATACTGTTTTAGCATTGAGAAGGGGTCAGATGGACGACCATGGTTTCATGACATCTTGGAGTACATTAAGAATCAGAGGTATCCCGAGTAAGCAAACAAGAATGACAAGAGAACTATCAGGAGAATGGCGGCTGGGTTTGTTCTTGACGGGAATATCCTATACAAAAGAAGAAATGATCAAATGCTCTTGAGATGCGTGGACACTGCTGAAGCCAAAAGAATACTTGAGGATATCCATAAAGGAATTTGTGGAACGTATGCCAATGAGTTTACTATGGCCAGATAGATTATGAGACTTGGTTATTATTGGCTGACGATGGAAAGGGATTGCATCGGCTACGCACGAAAGTGCCACAAATGTCAAATTTATGGCGATAAAATTCATGCAGCTCCGTCGCCCCTTCATGTCATGACTTATCCGTGGCCTTTTTCTATGTGGGGCATGGATGTTATAGGGCCCATTTCTCCGAAAGCTTCCAATGGACATTGATTCATCTTTGTGGTTATAAACTACTTCACAAAATGGGTAGAAGTCACTTCGTTTGCTAATGTGACAAAGGCTGCAGTTTGTAGGTTCTTAAAAAAGGAGATCATATGTCGATATGGTCTACCTGAAAGAATCATTTCAGATAATGCTTTAAATTTGAACGACAAGATGATGAAAGAAGTATGTGAGCAATTTCAGATAAAGCATCATAATTCTTCGCCCTATCGCCCGAAGATGAACGGAGCAGTAGAAGCGGCTAATAAGAACATTAAGAGGATTATCGGGAAGATGACTGAGACATATAAAGACTGGCATGAGAAGCTACCATTCGCTTTGTACGCATATCGCACCTCTGTACGGACTTCTACAGGGGCAACTCCTTTTTCTCTGGTCTACGGGATGGAGGCCGTTCTGCCTATCGAAGTAGAGATCCCATCCTTGCGCGTCTTGATGGAGACAAAGTTAGAAGAATCAGAGTGGGTTCGAGCTCGATATGATCAGCTAAATCTTATTGAGGGAAAACGCTTGAAGGCAATTTGTCATGGACAGATGTATCAGAAAAGAATGATCACGGCCCATGATAAAAGGGTGCGGCCAAGAGAATTCCGCGAACGAGAACTGGTACTAAGAAAGATCCTCCCGATACAAAAGGACTTTCGAGGGAAATGGTCGCCAAATTGGGAAGGGCCATACGTTGTGAAAAATGCATTCTCGGGAGGGGCTCTGATTCTCACTGAGATAGACGGGAAAGAATTACCTAATCCAGTGAACTCAGATGTTGTGAAGAAATATTATGCCTAAAAAAACAAAAAACAACAAAAAAATAAGAAAAAGAAACAAAAAAATAGAAAAAGAAAAGAAGAAGAAAAAAATCAAGATGAAAACTCGAAAAGGGCGTATTGATAAACAGAAAATATTAGGATGAAAACCTGAAAGGGCTTCCTAATGAAACAGATTCGGACTTAAAGAGCAAGACGACTCGAACAGGAAGTCGAATGACAAAGTCACAATATTTGAAGCATTCTCAGAAGCTCAAAATCTTCTACACAAGAAGCCGTGCTCGAAAAGATCCAGGATGAAGAAACGTGGAAAGTTCATGCATTGGATATCTAGAACATTTGTGGCCATTGAATTCGCTTTCCTTTCTTTATGATTTTTTTTATTTGAATTTTTCCTTGTCAAATTTCTTTGTTTGTTGCTTTTGAAAAAATGAATATGAGGTCTTTCTTTCATGCCTACTTTGCCATTTTTCATGCATCTCGTGTTTGATTCATTTAAATGATAAATAGTAAGATGACATACTCTAAACAAAAGGAATGTTGAGCATTACCTTGATGAGAATTTGATAAATACAAGGACCCTGAAGCAAGAACAAAGTTCAACAATGGGGCAGGAAGGTGGTATACGAAAATGTGGATTACTCACAGAACTTGAGGATGAGTACAAAATTGGAGAGAAAAGTCAAGAATTAAGGAAATGAATGCGGACCCTCACGAAAATCAAAAGTGGGGCATGTGACAAACAGCCCAGGGTGCATTGCATGATCACGTAGACACAAAAGCATTTAGGACAAACATGTGCATATCATAACAACATCATAAATGACATACACAGGTATACCAGTAGAGCAAGGAATACTGGGAGAAAGCTGCACAGAATCAATGAAGAAGAAGGCTTTTAGCTTTACTAGATGTTTTTTGAAACCCTGTTTCTTTCAAGAAATATTTTTCACTTTCTATTTTTTTTTCAAATATCAACTCATAATACGAGAGGTGAGTTGAGCCTCGGGTCACGCTGAGGTATTTTTAATTTCGGTCTTTTTTTTTAAAATCAACTCATAATACAGAGGTGAGTTGAACCTCGGGTCACGCTGAGGTATTTTTAATTTATGTCTTTTTTTTTAAAATCAACTCATAATATAGAGGTGAGTTGAGCCTCGAGTCACACTGAGGTATTTTTAATTTATGTCTTTTTTTAAAAAATCAACTCATAATACAGAGGTGAGTTGAGCCTCGGGTCACGCTGAGGTATTTTTAATTTATGTCTCTTTTTTTTAAAATCAACTCATAATACAGAGGTGAGTTGAGCATCGGGTCACGCTGAGGTATTTTTAATTTATGTCTTTTTTTTTAAAAATCAACTCATAATACAGAGGTGAGTTGAGCCTTGGGTCACGCTGATGTATTTTTAATTTATGTTTTTTTTTTTAAATCAACTCATAATACAGAGGTGAGTTAAGCCTCGGGTCACGCTGAGGTATTTTTAATTTATGTCTTTTTTTTTAATCAACTCATAATACAGAGGTGAGTTGAGCCTCGGGTCACGCTGATGTATTTTTAATTTATGTCTTTTTTTAAAAAAAATCAACTCATAATACAAAGGTGAGTTGAGCCTCGGGTCACACTGAGGTATTTTTAATTTATGTCTTTTTTTAAAAAATCAACTCATAATACAGAGGTGAGTTGAGCCTCGGGTCACGGTAAGGTATTTTTAATTTATGTCTTTTTTTTAAAATCAACTCATAATACAGAGGTGAGTTGAGCCTCGGACCATGCCGAGGTATTTCTTTTAAATTTCTGTTTTTCAAAAATCAACTCATATTGCTAGAGGTGAGTTGAGCCTCGGGCCACACGCTGAGGTATTTTCAATTTCTGTTTTTCAAGTAAAAAGAAAATTTTGGACAGTCGAACAAAATTCAGTGCTTTTAAGTCTTGGCTCTATCCCTGTTTCACAGCGATGAGCAAAAAGGGGTAGCTGTAATCACTGAATTTTGTCCGGGAATAATTTCGTGTTAAAAAAAATTAAAAAAAATTGCATTTTGACCCCTGTACTTTTTGAAATTTACATTTTGACCCTTGTACTTTTCGAAATTTACATTTTGACCCCAAACTTTTCTAAAATTACATTTCAACCTTTAAACTTTCTCAAAATGCCACTTTAACCCCTAAACTTTCAAGAAATTACATTTGGCCCATATTTTTGCTAAAATTGCACTTTGCCCCAGAAGCTTTGCATCCTATGCAATTTGGTCCTCCTGGACTTGTCAAATCACCGCAATAGCAGCCAAGCGTACCCCTCCCCAGCCGCTACTCCAGCAGCCTCCCTAGGCCATGATGGCTCTCCTGCAACCTGAAGACAAAATTGAAAGGATTTAAAAGAGGGAGATGAAATGAAGAAGATGGGATTTCCGGCAGCCAAGGAAAGCAAAAAAAAAAAACAACAAAATCAAGCAAAAATCAAGCAAAAAACAGCAGCAAAAAGCCCCACGCCTCCGGGTCCACCGCCGTCCCTCACCACCGGCTGTCGTTCCCCCATCCACCAAAGACAAAGAAAGCCAATAAAAAAAAAAGCAAAGTCAAAGAAAAAAACAACAAGCAAAAAGAAAAAAAAACAAGCAAAGAAGAAAGAGAGAAGAGAAGAGGAGAGCTTCACCGTGCGCCACCGCTGATCGCCGTGCCAGGCTGGGGGGTGCACCGTCGGGGCTGAACGGAGAAGAAAGAAAAAAGAAAAGAAGAAAGAAAGAAGAAACAGAGAAGAAAGAAGAAAAAAAAGGAAAGAAAAAAGGGGAAAGAAAAATAAAAAATAATATATCGGGTCGACCCGACCCGGATTCAACCCGCGACCCGACCCAACAGGCCCAGCAGTAGTAGGCCAGCCCAAAAAGAAGCAGCAGAAAAAAAGAAAGAAAGAAGCAGAAAAAAAAGAAGAAAGAAGCAGTCCAGCAGCAGGCCCAGTGCAGCAGTCCAGCAGCAGGCCCAGTTCAGCAGTCTAGCAGCTTCAGCCCAATAGCAGCAGACCAGTGCCCAGCAGGCCAGCAGATTCGGCCCACTTCCTGGCAGCCCATAAGTAACGGCCCAACAGCAAAAAAAGAGTAAAAGGCCCATTCTTCAACTCCATTATTTTGGGCTTTTGGGTAATTTTTTTATCCATTTATTTTAGTCCATTTATTTAAACATTGTATTATTTCAATTAAATTAGCATTTTTTAAAATAGTTTTTTTTAGAAATATTGTTACATTTATTTTACTCGTATTTTAAAAACAAAAAAAATATTTAATGCATAAGGCAACGAACCGATTTAATTTTAAGTCATCGAATTCATTGCTATGTTGGGTGAATATCGATGGCTCGTGTTAAATCTGGGGCCTTCTAAAATCGAAAATATTCAAAATTCCTCGTATTTTAATAAAAATCTCGTGTTTTATTAGAATCCCGATTAAATATTAAATTGAATTTATTTAACACTAATTCGATGGTTTCATCGCCATGTTGGGGTGAATACCATCGATTAAATGTTAAATCTGATATTTAAAAAATCGTGTTTCAAAAATTTCATGTCTTCAAAATTTCTCGTGTTTCAAAATAATAATAATAAAATTTCCCGTGTTTCAAAAAAATATATTCCTGTTTCTTTTTTTAAAAAAAATTTTCCGTGTTTCAAAAACTCTCGTGAATAAAAAAAATTTCGTGTTTTCAAAATTCCCATCTTTGAAAAAATTTCGTGTTTTCGTGTTTTCAAAAAAAAAAATTTCTCGTGGATATTTTTTTGATGTTATTGTGTTTTCAAAAAATTTCCGTGTTTGACAAATTTTCATGTTTTCAAAAAATTCCGTGTTTCAAAAATTTTCGTGTTTTCAAAAATTATTATTGTGTTTCAAAATTCTCGTGTTTAAAAACAAAAAAAAGTTTTCTCGAGTTTCAATCGGATCACAATTAAATATTAAATTGAACTTGTATTTTTGAAAATTAAGACAACGCGCGTTTAACGAGATACCAATTTTGGGCGTCGCAAGGGTGCTAATACCTTCCTCGCGCGTAACCGACTCCCGAACCCTAATTTTCTCTGGATTTTGACGTGGAATAAAATTGCCTTTTTTTGGAAAAGTTTTTTTTTTTTAAAAAATTTCTTATAAAAAGAGATTTTTGAAGGTGTCCGATCACAGCTAGAAAAAGATCGGTGGCGACTCCTTTTCTTAAATAAAATCAAAACTCCATTTTCAAATTTTCAATAATCGCTTCGATTAGCACCCGTGCCAAAATTTTTTGGTCGCTACAAGTTATATTTCATTTCAAACTAAGTTAGGCCTATGATTAATGTAATTAGCTAGTATGTGAGCTGTAAACATATCTTTGTACAAGCTTACAAGTTTAAATTTCAAGTTTTTATGTAATTAGTGGAGGTAGGTAATGTTTAGGTGATTACTTGCTGTTTTTGACAAGCTTAGTGCTTGATCTTATGTATTCGCATTATGCCATTATTTTTCTTATGAATGAAATTTGTTTTGTTCATCAAAACTCTCTCCATTTTTCCTTAGCTTTTCTTCTTTCTATTACTCGAATCAGATTGTTTGCTAAGCAAGCATCGAGGCTTGTTGCACAAGACACAAGCTGAGTTTGTCTGTTCCAGTTTTAATTCCAACAAGTTAACCTGAGCCACTTGATATATATATTTATATATATTAGTTGAATTACCTTCAACAAAAAATGTTTATTATTATTATTATAATAAATGGGGTCCGAGTCTTGAAATAAAAAAATAATTGCAGATATTAAGAATCGAAATCCAAGAATATCTTACGTTACCTCAACCAGTTTCTTCTCTTCTTAGAACTGGATTTCAAGCAGAAACAAGTGTATTCAATGGACACTATTTTCATATTAGAAACCTAATAACAGTGTCTTCAACATTAACTGAACACCATCCTAACCCACAAATGGTCTTCCAAATATCTTCTTTCGTTTCGTTTTACTTTCTTGCCACCTAAAACCCATCCTTTTCACAAATCTCACACTCATTTACCAGCAATTCATCGAAAATAATGACTTGCCTGTTGGTTTCCATCTATAAATAGCTTTATCTGCCGTGCAAAGTTTATCAATCTTCTCCCAAGCAAATATCAAACAACCAGCTAAGTCAACATATATCATAATGAAAGGGATTCGCTCCATTCTTATTGCTTTTGGCCTCTTTGCTTTTGCTTGCTCATCGGCCTCGAAGATATGACCCCATCCTCTCCGGGACTTTTGTGTAGCTATCAAGGACATCAAGAATGGCGATGCGTATTCAAGACTTTGTGTTAATGTTCATCCTCATGATGTTAATAAAGCATGAGTGAACAACATTACGTTTCAATGTTCTAATATAACTTTTAACATTTCTTCATTGCGGTGTTTGTAAATGGTAAATTTTGCAAAGACCCAAAGCTTGCGATTCAGAAGATTTCTTCTTTTCGAGCCTAAACAGCCGAGAGAACACATCAAATCCAGTTGGATCAAATGTCACTATGATCAATGTAGATATAATACCAGGACTTAACACTCTCGGTTTAACTCTGATTCGAGTCGACTATGCACCTTATGGTGTCAACCCTCCTCACACTCACCCTCGGGGATCCGAGATCCTACTTGTTGTCGAAGGCACACTTTATGTCGGCTTCGTTACGGCGGACCCAGACAACCGTCTCTTCACTAAAATCCTAAACCACGGAGATGCTTTTGTTTTCCCTTTGGTTTGATTCATTTCCGATTCAACATAGGAAAAAGCTGCGGTTGCCTTTCTTTGTTCTCGGCAGACCAAAATCTTGGGCGTATCACCATAGTGCGACGCAGTGTTTGGCTCAAACCCACCGATCAACCCAGATGTTTTGGCCAAGGCGTTCCAGTTGAACAAGAATGTGGTTAAGTATCTTCAGTCTCGGTTCTAATGGGATTAACAACTACTTTAAGAGCCAAATCAAAACCCCAAAAGTTTGTTTGCTTGTTTGAAACAATGTTTGCATGCACTTTTCTAAACCAAGTCATACTATTCTGCTAAGTATCATGTAATAAACAGAGAGGTTTAAATTTACTTCTCCAGTCTCCTCTCTTGACATTATCCTTTCAGATATAAGACCAGAATTTGTAATGCTTTCGAATTTAAATTACGACCACAATCAAGGGCACCAATGCATATGTAGTTCATGTTGTTATTGTTGTATTTATGTCATGCTAGCCCTACTTGCTTGTATTCCTTGTTAGTTGGATTTGAATGCAAATGTTGGAATTTCTTCATCTTGAGTTACGATGAGATAACAAATTGATCAATAAATTGCTTGAAATATATATTTTTAAAATAATAAGTTGGATGAGATCCATCTATATATCTCAAAGTGAAATCAAATTGGAATGAAGGGTTGAGCCAATTATATAAAAATTAATGAAATGTGTGACTCATATTTTTTCTTAAATAATTTAAATTCAAAATTTTTAACTCTACCGAATAAATTTTCAAAAAAATTATAAATTTGATGATAAAATTTAGTTTGGGGTGTGTTTGGTTATTTTAATATTCGATTGGGTTTTCTAAAAATCGGAATGCACTTAAAGTATTTAGAAAAAAACCTTCAATTAGTTTTTCTTTCCGATTAGTTTATTTGATTCGTGTAAACTCTTTCGTAATTTCATTATCTTTTCCTTTAAATTTAAAGAATCCATTGACAGGAGCTTTCAAATTTAACGATTTAAAAGTTTACCAATTTAGAATGTTTGAAGATATAATCTTTAACAACAAATATTTTTTTTTTGATGAATGATGAAATTCATTAATTCAAGAATGCAGTTAAATTGCTATAAAGGGAAAAAAAAACAATGTACAGTGTTATACAAACAAATTAACGAATGATACCCCAAGCACAAAGTGAAGCATTAACAGGACCAGTTCTATTGATTGGTCTTCCTCCTAAGCGAGCCCGCACAATCTCTTTAATCTGCACCAAGACAGCATCTTCAGTCTAGAAAGATAAACCAAAATACATCTTGTTCCTCTGTCTCCATATCACATACAAATATGCACTCCAAGCAAGCTTGAGTATAGCAACAAGCGAGGACTTTCCTTTAAGTTTCAATATCATCTAAGCTAACTCTTACCTCCAAATTCTCACAGCCCTATGAATGGAGCAAAGGCACAAAACTGATTGCCACACCTTCCTTGAAAAATTGCACTCAAAGAAAATGTGATCACATCTCTCTGTAGCATCCATACAGAAAAAGCAACAAGTATCAACCGAAATCCCAAAAGCAAGCAAATGATCTCGAGTTGGGAGTTTATTAAGAATGACCATCCAAGCAATAAGAGAATGTTTGGGAATATGTAAAGGGAACCATAACAAATGGTTTCATTCCACCTTCATACCACGAGTTCTAATTGCCTCCCATAGTTGAGAAGTACTCACTTTAGCATTAGCAAATTGTTGAGAAGTGACAGCAACCAAAGGCTTCAACTTAAGCATCCTTTGCTAATTCCAGCTACTCATTGAAGTAGGAGCCACATCCAGAAAACTCCTACCCTTTAACTGTAATAGCCCAATTTTAGGCCTATCGGAACAGTGGTTTCGGGACCACAAATCCGACGAAAAAAAAATGTAATGGCCTGAATTTTCAGAGGTGTCGGAACGGTGATTCGAGATCACTAAATTCGACAAATGGGTAGAAAATATTATTAATTTAGTAAGTATAAGTTAAATGTGAAGTTAGGAAAATTTTTGAAATAGTGAATAGTGCACTAGAAATAAATATTAAAATAATTAGAATCGAAATGAGGTATCAAGACCTCAGGGATTTTAAATCGAGCCATAAATATTTTTATAAATATTTATGGAGTGTTAAAAATTTAGTATTAAAGTTTCGTTAAGAAATTTTAAAGTTCCGATAATTAATTGAACAAAAAGGACTAAATTGTAACAAATGCAAAATTTTGGGAAATGATTAAATAGCTTAAATGATAAAAGGAAGAGGGCTTAAAAGGAAAATAGACCCAAGGTCTATTTGGGCTGGACGGCAAAGGCATGAAATCAGCAAGAAAGTAAGAAGAATTAAGGGCAAAATTGGAATATTGCAAAATTTGCTTAATAAAGTTAGGACCAAAGTGGAGTTATCTAGATTTCTCTTCATTTTTCTGAATTCTCATCAGCTAAAAACACCATGGAAGGGCTTCTTCAAGCTGGTTCTTCATATTTTTATTACAAGTAAGTTCAATTCTTGATTATTTCTTGAAATTTTTGTATTTTTATGACTTTTACAACTAGGCCCACTTGTTAAATTCATTAGTTTTTGATTTTATGAAAGAATTTGAAAGTTGATATGAATATGTGCTGGAATTATATGATGATTTAGCATGAAATTAGAGCTTTAAATTGTTCATATGCTGATTTTATTGAAAGAATTGAATAGAAAATGAATGTTTGGGACCTAATAGTAAAAGAGTTTGAAGATAGAGTTATATGTGGAAATTCTGAATTTCAATAGTTGTGTAACAACTTATAATGTCTAGTAAAGTACTAATTGAGAAAATTAGATTAATTGAGGGTTAATTGAGAAAGGACCGAATTGTATAAACTGTGAAATTTGGGGCAAAATGGAAATCAACATTTTGCACTAAAGCAGTTTTGGACAGCAGCAGTAGTGTAACTTTGAAAAATCACCAAAATTGTAGAGATTGAATTAGAGGATGAATAAAATATGAAACTAAAGCTTATTGAGTCTAGTTTCTTATAAAAGAAATGATGTGAGCAATGGAATTGTAAATCATGAGATATAATAGATTTTGTGAGACAAGGTCAGAATGAATTCAGGTTCCCTGTTCTGACTTTGGAAAATCATTAAAAATTGTAAAAAATGATTATGAGTTATAGTTTATATGGTTAGAATCCTTAATGAGTCTATTTTAGAAGAAACAAGCTAAAACATCATCCGAATTCTGTACAATGAGATAATTAATTTTTAGTGAAGAGTGGTCGGAACTGTCAGACAGCGAAACAGGGGAAACTTTAAAGAATAAACTGTACTATTTGGCTGAACCAAAAATTATGAAAATTTTATGGTATGAAGATATGTGAGTCTAATTTCAGGGAAAATTAACGGATCTTAATTTGGAGCTCTGTAGCTCCGGATAAAAATAATTTAGTGACTCTGACTCGGATAAACAGCTTTGAATATACATGTTAGTGAATATTGAAATTATGGTTAATGTTGTTTAAGTGTGTTATACACATTAAGGATGTGGAATGGAGAGGAGGAGGAGGAAAAATTGGGAAATATATGAATGATTCGTGTATAAATGGTCATATGTTTGATTATAACTCATAAACGATGAAATATGAATGATGCTTATTTTTGTGCATTATTGGTCATGGTTTAAGCTCATGTGTGAAAATAAAGTTTCATAGTATGTGTGTATGGTATATTCAGTATATGATTTGGCATGAAATAATACCATGAATGGTTTATGAATTAACACATGTTGGTAAGCCTGATACATGAATAAATGTTGTGCTCATCCATGCTTATAATGCTTATGCTATACGTGTATTTGGCTAACATATTTGGTGTATATGCTTAGACTTTGGCCAAGTAGTGGCTAGATTATGCCACGTTAAATTTATAAGTTATGCATTGAAATGGTTTATTGTGTGGTTAGTTCCAAAAAAGAGTTATGTTTAAATACACTAGCTTGCAACTATGGTTGAATGATATGCTTATATCTTGTGTGATGTGCATAGAAACAAGTGTGGAAAGATAATGAAATAATAAGTTCATATGGCTGAAATTTAATGATTAAATGTTAATTTCATGAATTATACAATGTATGATGAAATGTATTTATTTTTGAAATGAGAATAAAATAAAAATGTGAAAAATCGAATAAATGATCAAATTAAGCGGAACGCCGGATTTGAGTACTTCTGATCAAGAGATAAAGTGATAAGTGGTAGCTTTAGCTACACTTATCTGATCAAGTGAAAAAGTGATAAGTGCTATACTTATCTGATCAAGTGACAAAGTGATAAGTGTTAGCCTTAGCTACACTTATTTGATCAAGTGAGAAAGTGATAAGTGGTAGCCTTAGCTACACTTATCTGATCAAGTGAGAAAGTGATAAGTGGTGAGAAAGTGATAAGTGGTAGCCTTAGCTACACTTATCTGATCAAGTGAGAAAGTGATAAGTGGTAGCCTTAGCTACACTTATCTGATCAAGTGACAAAGTGATAAGTGGTAGCCTAGCTACACTTATCTGATCAGGGACAAGTGATAAGTGATCATACGTAAGACCATAGTTATACTATGGCAAAGTGAAAGTGAAGTACTCAATTTTCCGTAACCGTTCCCTAATTTGATTAAGGATGGTAAGTGACAAATTGGCCCAAAAGAATTAAAGTAAATGGATAAGTGGTAGTGTATTTATATCAGGACGATGTTGTTATTCAAGCTAAAGTGATGTTTTCATTGCAAAATTGAGAATTTCATAAATGTGTTATTGAATGGTATAATCAATAAACATTGAGTTAAATGGTAAATACGTATTAGTGTTGAACTTGATGTCATTGAATTGTACGTGAATTAAATGGAAATTGCTAGTGATATGATCTAAATCGTGAGCATGAGAATTTGCGAATTGAAGGAAATGGAAATGAAGCATTGAATTGCATGAGTATGTATCGGGTCTCGTAAGCCCTAATTATTATGATTATAACATTTTGAGGATATACTGTGAAAAGTTACAGGAGCATGTTAATTATTTTGAAGGTTTTAATTTAGATGAAATTTTATAACTCGGTTAAATACATTTACAAGTGCATGTGTTTTGGTAATGCCTTGTACCCTATTCCGGTATTGAATACGGGTAAGGGGTGTTACATTAACACATATTCACTAACCCAAGCGATCTAAAGAGAGCCCTCTCCAACAAGCATGGCACGGATAAGCTGCAAAATACAAGTTTTATTCCATTCTGCCACATTTTTTAGTCCCAAGCCCCCTTCAAATTTAGGTAAACAAATTGCCTTCTAACAAACACAAGCCCCTTGACTCGAGCCAACCTTCCCTTTCCAAAAGAAGCTAAGCCAATATTGATAAACCTCTTAAAAACACTCTTAGGCATTAGAAATTTACGACTCCAATAGGCTTGCACACTAAAGATCACAACCTTAATGAGTTGCAGTCTACCAACATAACTCAAGTGCTTAGTAGACCACCTTTGAATCCTGTCCAGAATCCTATTAGTTAAAGCAGCAAAGTCAAACTGAGACAGCTTTCGAGAAACAAGAGGAACATAAAGGTACCTCACTGGTAGCCTACCAACTTTATAGTCCATTACATTCCGGACTCACGAGGACACTATATCAAGATCTCACACATATTTTCAACAGTCACTCAAGTACTCATTCACCAATACTAGAACATTAGTCACAAAAGATGTATCTACAAAGACTTAGTAGGAGTCGACATTAGGGACTCACCTATTACAATTCCCAGCTCCAAACTCTGTGATCCAGATTGAACTAGCAGCAACAACTGCTTAAAGAACATGAATTCACCATTATAACCCATACACAGTCAGATTACTAGCATATATCTACAGATAATCCCTATGCAGGGCTTTTTATTCATAACTTGTAATGATCTGTTAAAATCTCTAATTCATTGGATAAATCTTTGATTCTTTTGAGCATCTATTTGTAATTTAATTTGATAAAATAAAATAAAATTCAAATTAGAAGAAGATACAGATACATACGAATGAGGTAATTTATAATTGAAAATCACATCAACATAATTGGATCATACATTAAGAATCATTATTAGTAAACAACAATTTAAACATGACCAGACTTGCTGGAGAGTAGGGGCAGAGTCAGAGGACCGGTAGGGATCCCGATCCCTCTAAAATAGAAAATTTTATATTTAGGTTTTTTTTTATAATTTATAAAATTTTAAATTAATAATGGTAAAATTATATTTTGATTCTCAAAAATATAAAAAGAAAATTATTTAATCCTTTAAAATTATAAAGATATAGGCTATTAAAATGGTGAAATTACATTTTTACTATCATAAAAATATACAATTTAATTCCGACCCCCAAAAAATTTCTAACTTCGCTCCTGTTGGAGAGAATACTGATTATGAATGTGTAGTGATATATGGATACAGAAGTTAACTTCTTTTAGCTTTGTTGATGTGATATACACGAGCTTGCCAGGTGTATGACTGTCAGCATTTAATTATTTTTAACTTTTTTAAATTATAAAAATATATTTTTAAAATTAAAAACCATTAAAATTATTAAGAAGTATAAAATTATAAAAAATATTTTTAATATTTTAAAATTTAAAATTAATTAAATGTTGACATATCATCAACGTGTATGTCATGTCATCAAAATTAACAAACAAAATTTTTTCATCTATTTTAGGGTGATTTGATAAAATGTACATTCAAGGGTTAAAAGAGACGAAAAATTAAATGAAATGCTAAAATGACTGTTTTTTTTAAAGTTAAAGAGCAAAAAATCATTATGTTTTTTTTTGGATAATGAATAGGTTTTAAGACAAAATTGTGGTAATGAATGTTGATACTCTTATTTATACAAATCTGCTAATATAATAAAATTTAGTGTATTTATGAGAAATATCATATTCTGAATTAATATGATATTTGACTCTTAGTTGTGCAAATTCATAGAATATTTTAATTTCAATCTAATCTTTTATTAGTTTTTAATCATAATTGGGCCCTTAAATTTAGTTTTAGTTTTTTAAGCCCAAATTTGATGCTTATATTTATCAATATTATGAGACTTATTTAATCAAATGGGGACCTAACAATGAATTTTTTTAACAGATTGATTGACGAAATGAACGTGATTATTATATAGGATGTGTTATATAATATTTTTTATTTGTATAATATCTTTAAATAATATTGTGTACATGCGTATTGAAGAAAAATATTATAATTTTATATAAAGATATAATATAATTAATTTACTTTAAAATTAGTATTTGATTGCTGCTATAATATTTTTTATGTAAAATAAACAGAATTATTTAACAAAATTATCTAGAAATATTCCGCGGACATCTTGTAAACAACTGTAGTCCTACGTTCCTATCAAAAGTTAGTTTAGTGATACCATTTGCTTCTATGCCATCTTCTATAGAAATATGTTCGAACTCCCAAAGACCTGTTTCCAATAGAAGTTGATGAATGCGCATGATTAGAGCTGATTGTGATGTCTTTGAAGATACTTCTTGAATTTCCTGAATTGCCTCTAAGCTGTCTGTCTGAATCAAAACTTTATCGTACCTTCTGCTCTGAAGAAAAGACAGGCCGACCATCTAAAATACCCCAAAACTGGGCACTAAAAATCGAACATTGTCCCAACCGTCTATTGAAACCAAGAATCCAATTCCCCTGATGATCCCTAACAATACCCCCTGCAGCAGCATCACCGGAGTCAACCTTAACAGCTCCATCCGAGTATAAACGAATCCAATTTTCAGTTTTGCTTGGATTTGTGTGTGGCTTCGACTTTCTAGTATGATCTTACTTGTGTATGGATTTGCACTGTAAAACCCAACTGTACGAGCATTTATTTATATCATCCACACTCCACGACAATCCTTAAAAAATGAAGATATTTCTATTTTCCTAGATTCTCCAAGTTACTAACCCAAAGAAGCACGGCCAATCAATCTCCCTCATAAAAAATACTTCGAAAATTTCTCAAATTAGATTCAAGCCAATTCTGTAAATCTCCTGAAAGAACTATTCTTGTTTGTCAATAGAAATAACCTGTGACCAAATACCTTTAGCCACAAAACAATCCCTAATAGCATGTAAAACATCCTCTACGCAAAGCTCACAAATCTTTGTTTTCTGCAATAATATTTTGATTTTTACAGTTTATTAAAGTAAATTAATGATGTTTAAATATTATATAATCACATTTATTAAATTTATTCTAAATTCTTTGTTAATCTTTTTAATTAATTAATTATTACAAATGACATTTTTTTATACCGACAAATGAAAGAATGTTTCTTTATAATAAAACATATGATATCCAACTTATAAATCATAATATACATGATATTCCTTAGGATAAACAATTCCGTACATAGTAAGAGTCATGAAAACCAAGATCAAACTTCATTTTCAGATGATGTTTGAGTCACTTCCAATTTAAAAAAAAAACCATGGTTGTTAAATTATCTTTAATTGACCCAATTCTGCCGGAGCCAAGTTTCAAGAAAGAAAAAAAAAACAGAAACATCTTATATCTGAAAATTAATCTTTTGTTTCAATATGTCCTGATTTAAGCAAAGGAGGATGTATTATACTACTTCTTTTATGCAGGCCTGCTGATTCACTAAGTAATTAAAAATGTTTCGGTTGTTTCTATCTGTACTGTCAGTTGTGGCATAAATTAAAGAAAATTAATTAAAATAAGCAAAAATCATAGACTGGTTCAATGGCTTCAACCTATAAATGGCCATTTATCCATGCAGAGCCTCTCATGCCCAAGAAACAAATAGAAGCTAACTCTACCATATACAAAAAATGGAAGCCCTTCAGATTATAGTATCCATTTTCATCTTGGCTCTTGCATCATCTTTGACCTTTGCCTCTGATCCTAGCCCACTTCAGGACTTTTGTGTAGCCATTAATGATCCCAAGGGCTCTGGTATGTCTTCTCTTCAAATACTTTCATTTTTCTTGAGCTACTTGTGTCTGTGTCTAATGTATATCCGGACATGAACGGGATATGAATCTTAAGACCTTGACACTCGTATCTATCACATCAATGTCCAACATATGCTGATATTCGGCACTTATACTCAAGTGTTAGTAACATGAAATCATCTTTTTTTCTTCTTCTTCTTTTATTGACCGACATTTCTTGCTTTGATGTAGTGTTTGTCAACGGAAAATTCTGCAAAGACGCAAAGCTTGCCAAAGCAGATGACTTCTACTTTTCAGGTCTCCATATTCGCAAAAACACATCCAACATATTTGGATCAACTGTCACACCTGTCAATGTTGCACAGATGCCAGGACTTCACACATTGGGGATATCTATGGTTCGAATTGACTATGCACCTTACGGTGGCCTGAACCCTCCTCACACTCACCCTCGTGCCTCAGAAATTCTAGTTGTTCTGGAAGGCACACTCCATGTCGGTTTCGTTACATCGAATCCAGATAATCGTTTGATTTCTAAAGTCCTATATCCCGGAGATGTCTTTGTTTTTCCTGTGGGTCTCATTCACTTTCAGTACAACATAGGGAACACCTATGCTGTCGCCTTTGCTGGTCTTAGCAGTGCAAACCCAGGGGTGATCACTATCGCAAATGCAGTATTTGGCTCAAACCCTTCCATTAATGCTGATATTCTTGCCGAGGCTTTTAATCTGGATTGGAAAATGGTGAAGAATCTTCAATCCGAATTCTAATGGGATAACAATAGGAGAATGTTGAATGATGTTTGAAGAAGTCATTTGTTATTTATAGTAACATTAAATTTTATTTTATTTTCTGAAATATAAAATAAAAGATGTTCTTTGTGGGGCCTCTTCTTATGTAACCATGTATAGCATACTATAAAATTGAAAATTCTTTTAATTGAAATCCATAAAATAATTTTAGATTTCACCCAAAATATTAGATTAAACATGAAAACATCTTTTTATTAACCATTGAAATTCTAATTTTATTCAAAATTTGTAATAATTGAATTTGGAAAAGATAAATTATATTTGTGTATATATAAATATTTCAATTGTCATTTGTCTAAAACTATTTTTTATGTATATAGCTAGGGATGATGTACATACAACCTATTGAAGCAATTATAAATTTATATATAAGTTAATTTTGACGGAATAATATCATACACGAGTGGGGTATTTATTTTTATTAGTTTGGCTCCTTATTTTCATTTTGTAATTTTATTATCCAAATATAAATCTCTGTTAAAAATGTTAAGCCAATCAATGACGCTTACCACATATCAAGAAAAGTTAAAACAGACTTCAAAATGTTTTTTTTTAAATATACATGAGAAATTAAAAGAAAATCATTAAGAAAACCAAAAAATCTTAAGAGTTAAAAATTATGAAAAAAAACACTAAAATTTCTTAATCTATTTTTGAAAATTTTAAAAGAAATATTTTAAAAATTATAAGAATGCTAAACTTAAAAAATTAAAAAATCATTTAATTCTATAAACTTTTTTTATAGAAATTGTTCTAAACTACTTCATTTATTTCCTGGGGTTTAAATGCAAATAATAATTGGGATTTAAATTGTTCTTTTGCTGCAGCAGATGATATATATATATATATAACAAATAATTTACCCAAGTAATTAGTTCGTTTGGGACCTTCCATCTGGTCATATTCAAAGTAGCAGTTAACCAGAGCCACTTGATAGATACCTTCAAAACTCAACCATTCATGATTAAGGGAAATCCTTCAATCATTTAATTTTCTTCATGTTCATTTAACCAGCCAAATTTTGCGTCAAGAAAAAATGTCTATTATTATAATTATGAATGAGGTCAGAGTTTTGAAATAGAAAAACAGTTGCAGATTCGAAATTCAAGAATATCTTATGTTACCTCAACCAGTTTCTTCTCTTCTTAGAACTGGATTTCAAGCAGAAACAAGTGTCTTCAATGGACACTATTTTCATATTAGAAACCTAATAACAGTGTCGTCAACATTAACTGGACACCATCCTAACCCACAAATGGTCTTCCAAATATCTCTATTCTTTCGTTTCGTTTTACTTTCTTGCCACCTAAAACCCATCCCTTAATTTCACAAATCTGACACTCATTTACCAGCAATTCATGGAAATAATGACCTGCCTGTTGGTTTCCATCTATAAATAGCTTTATCTGCCATGCAAAGTTTCTCAATCTTCTCCCAAACAATAGCAAACAACCAGCTAAGTCAACATATATCATAATGAAAGGAATTCGCTCCATTCTTATTGCTTTTGCTTGCTCATCGGCCTCAGCATATGACCCCAGTCCTCTCCAGGACTTTTGTGTTGCTATCAAGGACTTCAAGAATGGCGGTACGCATTCAAGACTTTGTGTTAATGTTCATCCTCGTGATGTTAATCAAGACTGGGCTGAACAACATTACGTTTCAATGTTCTAATATAACTTTTTAACATTTCTTCATTGCAGTGTTTGTAAATGGCAATTTTGCAAAGACCCAAAGCATGCAGTTACAGAAGATTTCTTTTCAGGCCTAAACAGGCCGGGAACACATCAAATCCAGATGGATCAAATGTCACTATGATCAATGTAGATCAAATACTAGGACTTAACACTCTCAGCATATCTCTGGTTCGAATCGACTATGCACCTTATGGTGTCAACCCCCCACACTCATTTGTTGTCGAAGGCACACTTTATGTCGGCTTCGTTATGGCGAACCCAACCCACTGTCTCTTCACTAAAATCCTAAACCCTGGAGATGTTTTTGTTTTCCCCTTTGGTTTGATTCATTTCCAGTTCAACATAGGAAAAACTGCGGCGGTTGCCTTTGCTGGTCTCAGTAGCCAAAATGCTGGGGTTATCACCATAGCTAACGCAATCTTTGGCTCAAACCTACCGATCAACCCAGATATTCTGGCCAAGGCGTTCCAGTTGAAAAAGAATGTGGTTAAGTACCTTCAGTCTCGATACTAATGGGATTAGCAACTACTTTAAGAGCCAAATTAAAACCCCAGAAGTTTGTTTGCTTGTTTGAAATAATGTTTGCATGCATTTTTCTAAATCAAGTCGTACTATTCTGCTAAGTATCATGTAATAAACAAAGAGGTTTAAATCTACTTCTCTAGTCTCCTCTCTTGGCGTGCTCCTTTCAGATATAAAACCAGAATTTGTAATGCTATCGGATTTAAATTAAGACCGCAATCAATGGCACAAAAACGTAACTTTGTCGTTAGAATGGAGTAAAAAAAGCTGAGACTTATAAGTTATGCGGCGGAGAGACGTTAACTGCAGGTATTAATTATTTTTATTTATTGGTGAAAAAGAAAAATAAAATAGGATAAATTTTTAAAAAAAAAGTTACTCAACTGTAAAATTTTTTTATTTTAGACACCAAAAATAAAAAGTTTATAATTTAAGCACTCACGTTATATAGTTTAGTTATTTTTGTCACTCTCGTTAAAATCACAAACGACAAGCTGACGTGGTAGTTAAAAAACTAATATAATAACAAATTTAGTCTTTTAACTTTTACATCAATATATTAACTTGTTATTTGTAATTTTAACTAAAGTTGTCAAAATGATTGAACTATCTAACGTGAGTGTGCTTAAATTATATATTTTTTAATTTTAAATGTCTAAAATAAAAAATAATAATAATTAGGTCACGAGTTGTATATACCCAATAAAATATAAAATAATGGGAACACGTGATGGCATGTTAGATTTCCATACTCAGAGGGGCCCACCCACGAATGACGCGGGAATTTCCACTTTCCGCAAATAAGCTGTCGTTTAGACGATGACAGCTTTGATCCATAGGACATTGCTTTCTAGTTCCCAATATAAGAATTTTGTACGAGCTATCCTAAAATCCATTTTTTCTAATTTAGTTATACCTTTAAAAATTGGGTAATTTTGATGAAAACGATTTTAAAAATAATTAGAGATTTTAGTCTATTTTAGAAAAATAAGTCGATTTTGAAAATAAAAATACAAAATATGTTTAATCATCTTACCAAATGAGCTAATATGTCAAATTATTAAAAAATGTGTTTTGTAGAACATATTTTCAGATAGGTCAACAAAAATAATTTATGTAAGATGTGTTTTTGTTTCTCTCTTTAAAATCGGTTTGTTTCTCTAAATATTGAAGAAATTAGCCTATTTTCCTATTATCTTTCAAATTAGACATATATTACTAATTTATCCCTTAAAATTGATTTTAAATAAATATTTATATTTGTTAAATATAGAAAATTGAGGATTTTTACATGAATAATACAAAAAAGTAATTATGAAAATATGACATGTCATTGATTATTTATAAGAATCATGTGTTTTCAACATTAAATTTAGATGTCCCTAATGTATCAAGCTACACCAAGCCCAAAAGCAATCCTTCATAAAACACTTATTTTAGATGAAAAAATACTATTTTTAAGTGGTGTCATCATATTGTTAGGCTATACCAAAAATCATTTGTATTTCTTTTAAATACTATATAATATTGAAGAAATACAAAAACAATGTTTTTTGTATTATTACGATATTTGTTCAGTATTTAAAGGAAATCAATATTTGTTTGTGTTGTCTAACAATGGACTACTTTTGAGGTTGGTGTCGCTTAACACATTGACGACACTTAAATTTACTGTACAAAACATACCATTTACATAAGTTACAACATGTCCCATTTCGTAATTAATTTTTTGTATTATTTATATAAAAAAACTCAAAAATTGTTGTTTAACTCCTTTATAAATAATAAAATTATAAATTAATATATTATCTTATCCCACGAAAAAATATAAATTATAAATTAATATATAATAAAATTTTATTTTAACTATTTTAATGTTAAACGAGTGATCTAAACTATTTTAATAAATATTTAATTTTTTTAGAACTTAATATAAATATTTAATGTTACAATTTTAATATAGGGACTGTTTTGCTCATTCATCTAACATACATGAATTAATTTAATTATTTTCAATAAAAGAACTAAAATATAATATAGGGGTTTTGGTGATACTTTTACTATGGACAGTTTTAGCCTCAAATAATGATAATTGAAATCTTAAACATGTAGAATACTACAAGAAACTTTATGAATCAATGTAATTAAATCGAAGCAAAAAGCATATTGTTAGCAATTCATAGCATTTACAATTTCTGGTTATCTATCCAAGTCACCTTTTCTCACCCATCCTAAATTTGTATTCAACTGAGTTTCATGCCTTATAACAGAGTAAGTACATCTGCTCTTCTTCTAACGCAGAGTTTGCCATTTCAACCACCTGAAATGGAGAATGCAAAATGTATATCAGACTCCATTCAGAAATCGACACAAAACCAAGCCGGTAACGTAAAACGGATTCGATAAAGTGGTATTACCTCAAAATTAAGCTTTCGGTACAGGTTGAATGCCGGTTTGTTGTCCCTACACACATGGACATATACGGATTTGATGCCTGCAACATAAGGGACTGAAATCAGAAGTGGAATGGGAACCTTTTCCTTGGAAGGAAATGCTTGCAACTTTTTTTACCACTTAATTTGGCGAATTCAATAACAAAACGCATCATATTGCTGCCAATGCCTTGTCGACGGGCCGATTTCCTGGTGCATAAGTTCGAAATGTAAGCATATTTCTGAAGGTTTTTTGTGTTGATGATGGGGAAGCGATACTTCTTATGTTGCTGCAACAGGTTCGGATTCTCAAACGTTATGAACAAATCACTTGGTTATGAATGTTATAAAAGAATATTGCAGTGTATGTACCCCAGGAAAAGTCTCTCCATGTAACAGATGCCTAATGCTGATATCAAGGGTTCCAACTACGCTTTTAATCACCGTGCGTTGCACATTCAGGTCCGGCTTACAAACCTGATAATTCGATAACAATGAGTAAAACTCTCGATCAAAAGCAAACAATGACATAACATTAGAACCTATGTTACATGGGCTTGGGAAGTCCTTTTGAACAGAAACACAGAAGCTTCGAATCGATCTAACCCTCACCCGAAAGAGACAACAAACACATCGAAAGGAATACCAATCTGAGAAAGAACATAAAAATAGAAACATGTACCGCGACGACACATTTATTTATCTGCCCGAATTGCCCCCGGCATCGCATTTTCAAGGAATTGAACTCCTGTAAATCATGGAATGTTTGTAAACATTTCACATGTAACCCAAAATTCATATGTATATGCAAGTAATTAAGAGAAAGGCACTAGTCTGTCCTACCCGCTCAATGAAATCCATTTTGAGGTGTTCGATCAATCTGTATATGTATCATGAATAGAGACAATCAGAGGCATCCATTTAAGAAACATTGCAAATACTGAGACTTGAATCTATATGAACTAAACCGAACTAAGCTCCAGGTTCATAAAAAGGGTACTGTATTTCTCTACA
The DNA here is from genome assembly GCF_025698545.1 of Gossypium raimondii. Lineage (NCBI taxonomy): Eukaryota > Viridiplantae > Streptophyta > Magnoliopsida > Malvales > Malvaceae > Gossypium > Gossypium raimondii. The sequence continues at coordinate 54,865,295 of NC_068577.1, read as the reverse complement.
TAAAAGAGCTACTTATCAGTCTGCTCTGCGTCTATATCCTTCTATATCTTATATAGTTATCTAAGGACTTAATTGAGAAACAAAAAGATTATACATTCACTTCAAGAAATAAATATTTAGAAATTCAATCCCTACCTTTCATCGCCTGGTTGATCTTCCCAGTGAGTTTCTGCTCTCAGATATGCCGCTACCTGACACAAAACAAAACAAAGAGCCATCAGCATTCATTTGATCAAATGAAACAAATTAGAAAGGTTAGAAACAGTATATACGTACCCACAATTCTTCATCGCGGACGGCCTGTCTCGCCACGTAATTTCCGAATACTAATTTCTTTTCGTGAAAAAGATCCTCATCCGACGGTTCTAGACTGTTGAATTTAAGATGAGTAATCAACGACGTTCGAGGCAATACCGAATGATCTTCCTTCCTCACCAGGCCGATTGATTTCGTATTCATTTTCCTAATAAAGAACGTACGATCAAGAACCCTAAAAATCTTAGTTAACTTGAAGAAAAAGAAATCACAAAAAGACTTACGTATTTGGAGTGAGCGAAATTGAATGAAGCTTGTGGCGGGGACTCGATCCATTGCAAGCGTAAGTAAAGAAATTAGTTCTTGGAAACGAAATGGTCGACATGGCTACTGAAAATTTCCCGGAAAGGAAACTAAAAGCCGGGAAAACTTATACGCGAAGTTATTGCTTTACTTCTTTTTCAATCTTAATCAGTATAGTAGAAGAGAACGCAGTATATATATAGGCAAACTATGTTGCAAAGGTGGAGCAGACGAGACTTTGAAATTACAGTTATTCAGTTTAGTCTGTTATCAACCGAATTTTATTTTATTTTTCAAGGATATTTAATTTTTAATTAAAGAATTTGAAAATAAATTTGCAAAAGAGGAGTTTAACTTGTTGAATTCGAAAAAACTGATTTTTAATTTCAAATTGATCTTAAGTTAAAAGTGCGCATTCTTGTTAGAATTAGAAATCGATTGGTATGCCATTCCAGGCAATGAGATCGAATTTTTTAATAAACTACTTAAACCCAGTTGAACCGAGATAAAAGATTGATCGATGGTTGAATTGATTTTATTTTTTATTTTTAAAATTTTTTAATAATTTATTTAATTCAAATAGAGTTGATAATCGAACCAATTAAACTAATCTGGTAGGTTAGATCATTAGTCCAGTTAAAACCATGAGTTTAGCTAAATTACATCAAATTTTTAAGAGAAGATGAAAGGTTAAAATATGTCATAAGTCCCTCTACTCTTCAAAATTTTAAAATTTAATCCCTATACTTATATTTTTAAGAATTTAGTGCCTATACTTTTTAGTTTTCAAAATTTAGGTCCAATTGTTAATACTGTTAAGATCATTTTGTAAAATTTGAGTTCATTTCAACATCATTTTAATTACATTACTACCAAGTAGAGGTGCTCATGGGCCGGGCGGCCCGTATGGGAGGGTTTGGGTAAAATATAGGCCCGAAATATGGGCTTGAGCAAAAAACGAGGCCCGTTTAGAAAGCGGGCAGACCTCGGCACCACTTTTTGGCCGGGCCCGCCCGCCCGATATAATAAATATATTTATTTTTAAAATTTTAAAATATTTTTACATACTTTTTATTTTTTAATTTTAAAATATTTTTTAATTTTAAAATATTTTAAAATACTTTTAAAATATTTTAAAATACTTTTAAAATATTTTTAAAATACTTTTAAAATATTTTAAAATACTTTTTTAATTTTTAAAATTTTAAAATAAAATGGGCGGGCAGGCCCGGCTTATGATTTTTCCCGGGCCGGGCCTGGGCAAAATCTTAGGCCCATATTTCGGGCCAGGCCCGAACCTGGCCCGGCCTGGCCCATGAGCACCTCTACTACCAAGTGAGTATTTTTTTTTATTTGACACTAATAATTTTGACAAAAAAAAGTTAACAGTGTTAATAATTGGATATGAACTTTTAAAATTTGAAAAGCAGAGGTATTAAATTTTAAATTTGTGAAGAGAACGAGAACCACGAGAACTTATGGCATATTTTAACCAAAATGAAATTGTTTGAAAAGGAAAGCATAGTGATTTTGACACATGGATGAAGTGGAGACATGGCAATATATCCAAGTGATTCGTGGGTCAATTATTTTAATTAATTAATTAATTATATGGGTATGGCAGAAATTAGTAAGAAGCATACGATGTTGGTCAAAGGAAAAACCAAACAGCTCATCTATCCTATGCTCTTTATTTTGGTTAATTTATGAAAAATGTTAATTAATGTTTTTATATATAATTAATGAATTATTAATATATTAAATAAAATAAATATTTCAATGAATTAATCAATATTCATACAACTTTTATTTATTCATGCATCATAACTATTTGATTTTGTTTCTAACTCTTTTGGTTTCATTTGATAAAATTACTCAAAATTTCACTGTTTTTTCTTTACAGTTTTACTATTAATTATTATAAATGTGGAGTAATTAAAACTTAAAATTAAATGGTTACATATAAAATTAGTATCCGAATTTATCCATTTCTCCTAAATTGATACTTAACATTTTTTTTTGTCCTAGATTAGTACCTAAGCCTAACGTCGTTACTTTTTTATTGACTTGGACAAATGAAAGAAAAGAAAAATAATGACATCATCAAGATGTCTCTATTGACACATGTTATTGGCTGATACTATCACCTGTTTTAAACTTAACGGCGTTAGATTTGGATGCTAATATAGTTGACGGAAAAAAAGTTAAAGTACTGATCTGGGACAAAAAAAAACCTTAAGTATCAATTTGGTACAAGTGGACAAATTCATATTGCCAATTTTATGTTTAACTCAAAATTAACTAGTGAAAACACATTAGAGCAAATTTGATAATACATATTATTTCTTCAATAAAAGATAAAGTAAAATTAGTTCAAAATATTGGTATGAACTAAATACTTAATTTCAATCCATAGTATACATCAATGGCAAAGCTAGGTGCTGGTAGGGTTCTGTTCTCTCTCAAATGGAAAATTTTATATTTAGGTCCCTTTATAACTTACAAAATTTTAAATTAGTATTGATAAAATTACATTTAACTTCCAAAAATGATAAAAGTTTGATTTATTTCTTTAAAAGTTATAATGATATAGACTAATAAAATGGTGAAATTGCATTTTTACTATCGTGAAAATATACAATTTAATTTCGATCCTCAAAACATTTCGACTTTACCCAAATATATATAATATATTTTTCACAATAACCATTATAGAGAGGGTCTACTCATTTGTATATGTAACCCTAAAAGTTACATCACTTTGTTTGTCTTTTAAATATTAAAATCTAGACTTAAATTTTACCAGATAATACCACATTTATTGATTTCAGTTTCACTTGGATTATAGTCTTTTTTCTTTAGAAAAAAATTAGGTTCAAACGTAAAGATAAGTGAATTTTTATTATAGTAGCAGGGCCCCCTCGGCTCCCTAAAATGAAAAAAATTCTATTTAGGCCCTTTAATTTTTTTAAAAATTTTAAATTAGTAAATGTCAAATTACACTTTAGCCCTCTAAAAATGATAAAATTTGATTTAATCATTTAAATTTTTTTCTAACTTTACCCCAATATGTATATAATTTATATTTTCATAATAACCATTTCAGAGAGGATCTACTCATTTGTATATGTAACCCTAAAAGGTTACATCACTTTGTTTATCTTTTAAATATCGAAATCTACACTTAAATTTTACCAAATGGTTTTAGAAAAATAATCCCAAATTTATTGATTTCGGTTTCACTTGAATTATATTTTTTCTTTAGAAAAAATCAAGTTTGAATGTAAAATAAGTGAATTTTTTATTATAGTACCAGGGCTAGCAGGCCTGACTCCTCTAAAATGGAAAATTTTCTATTTAATCCCTTTAATTTTTTAAAATTTAAATTAGTAAAGGTAAAATTTCACTTTGATCCCCTAAAATGATAAAAATCGATTTAATCTTTTATTTTTTTTCTAACTTTACCCCAATAAAGATAATATGTTTTTTTCACAATAATCATTGCATATAGGGTCCACTCGTTTGTATATGTAACCCCTAAAATGTTACATCACTTTATTTGTATTTTAAATATTGAAATCTAGACTTAAATTTTACCAAATGATTCGTGATAGATAATCCTAATTTTATTGATTCCGGTTTCACTTAGATTATAGTTTTTTTACATTAGAAAAAAAAATTAGGTTCGAATGTAAAGATAAGTGGGTTTTTTTTATTATAGTAGCCAGGGGCTGGCAGGGGCCCCGGCTAGAGGTGCTCATAGGCCGGGCCGGGTCGGACCCATAAAAAATTTAGGACTCGGGCCCGGCCCAGCCCGAAATATGAGCCTGAAATTTTGCCCATGCCCGGCTCGGGAAAAAAATCATAAGCCCGGGCCCGACCCATTTTTTTAATAAAATACCAAAATTTTATTTTAAAAATTTAAAATATTTTAAAAATATTTTAAAATTAAAAAAATTTAAAAAAAGTATTTTAAAATTATTTTAAAATTATAAAAAATTTAAAAAATAAATATATTTATTATATCGGGCCGGTCGGGCGGGCCTGGCCCGGCAAAAAGTTGTGCCGAGGCTGCCCGCTTTCTAAACGGGCCTCATTTTTTGCCCAAGCCCATATTTCGGCCTATATTTTACCCAAACCCTCCCATATTTCAAGCGGGCCACCCGGCCCATGAGCACCTCTAGCCCCGGCTCTCCTAAAATAGAAATTTTTTATTTAAGCCCTTTAATTTTTTAAAATTTTAAATTAGTAAAGGTAAAATTACACTTTGACCCCTAAAATGATGAAAATTTGATTTAATCCTTTAAAATTATTTTCTAGCTTTACCCCAATATATATATATATATATATATATATATATATATAATATTTTTTCACAATAACCATTGTAAACAGGGTGCACTTGTTTGTATATGTAACCCCTAAAAGGTTACGTCACTTTGTTTGTCTTTTAAATATTGAAATCTAGACTTAAATTTTACCAAATGATTCCAGACAAATAATCTCAAATTTATTGATTCCGGTTTCACTTGGATTTTATTTTTTTTTCTTTAGAAAAAAATCAGGTTCGAATGTAAAGATAAATGAATTTTTTATTATAATAGCCAGGGGCTGGTAGAGGCCTCGACTCCCCTAAAATAAAAAATTTTCTATTTAGGCCATTTAATTTTTTTAAAATTTTAAATTTGTAAAAGTAAAATTACACTTTGGCCCCTTAAAAATTATAAAAATTCGAGTTAATCCTTTAAATTTCTTTTCTAACTTTACCCCAATATATATAATATATACTTTTCACAATAACCATTACAGAGAGGGTCCACTCGTTTGTATATATAACCCCTAAAAGGTTACATCACTTTGTTTGTCTTTTAAAATTTGAAATCTAGACTTAAATTTTACCAAATGATTTGTGATAGATAATCCAAAATTTATTGATTTCGGTTTCACTTGGATTATAGTTTTTTTTCCTTAGAAAAAAATTAGGCTCGAATGTAAAGATAAGTGAATTTTTTATTATAGTAGCCTGGGGCTGGCAGGGGCCCTGGCTCTCTTAAAATGATTTTTTTATTTAGGCCCTTTAATTTTTTTTAAAATTTTAAATTAGTAAAGGTAAAATTACACTTTGGCCCCCTAAAAGTGATAAAAATTTGATTTAATCTTTTAAAATTCTTTTCTAACTTTACCCCAATGTATATAATATATATTTTTCACAATAACCATCACAGAGAGGGTCTACTCGTTTGTATATATAACCCCTAAAAGGTTACATCACTTTGTTTGTCTTTTAAATATTGAAATCTAGACTTAAATTTTACTAAATTATTCTGACAGATAATCCCAATTTTATTGATTTCTATTTCACTTGGATTATAATTATTTTATTTAGAAAAATTAGGTTTGAATGTAATGATAAGTGAATTTTTTTTATTATAGTAGTCAGGGGCTGACAGAGGCCCTGACTCCCTTAAAATGAAAAAAAATTCTATTTAGGCCCTTTAATTTTTTTTGAAATTTTAAATTAGTAAAGATAAAAGTACACTTTGACCCCCTAAAAATGATAAAAATTTGATTTAGTCCTTTAAAATTCTTTTCTAACTTTACCCCAATATATATATCATATATATTTTCACAATAACCATTATAGAGAGGGTCCACTCGTTTGTATATGTAACCCCTAAAATGTTACATCACTTTGTTTGTCTTTTAAATATTGAAATCTAGACTTAAATTTTACCAAATGATTCCTGAGAGACAATCTCAAATTTATTGATTTTGGTTTCACTTGAATTATAGTTTTTTTCTTTAAAAAATAATCAGGTTCGAATGTAAAAATAAGTGAAATTTTTATTATAAGTTTTAAAAAGGGAATAACCAGGGGGCTGGCAGGGGCCCCAGCTCCCCTAAAAAAGTTAACAGCGTTAATAATTGGACATGAACTTTTAAATTTTGAAAAGTAAAGGGATTGAATTATAAATTTGTGAAGAGTACGAGAACCGCAAGAACTTATGGCATATTTTAACCAAAATGAAATTGTTTGAAAATGAGAGCATAGAGATTTTGACACATGGATGAAGTGGAGACATGTCAATACGGTATCTTGAAATGATTGGTGGGTCAATTATTTTAATTAATTAATTAATTATATGGGTATGGCAGAAATTAGTAAGAAGCACACGATTTTGGTCAAAGAAAAAAACAAGCAGCTCATCAATCCTATGCTCCTTATTTTGGTTAATTTATGAAAAAAGTTAATTAATGTTTTTATATATAATTAATGAATTATTAATACATTAAATAAAATAAATATTACAATGAATTAATCAATATTCATACAACTTTATATTTATTCATGCATCATAAGTATTGAATTTTGTTTCTTACTCTTTCGGTTTCAATTGATAAAATTACTCAAAATTTCACTGTTTTTTTCTTCAAAGTTTTACTATTAAGTATTACAAATGCGGAGTAATTATAATTTAAAATTAAGGGTTAAATATAAAATTGGTACCCGAATTTATTCACTTCTCTCAGATTGATACTTAAGATTTTTTTGTCCTAGATTCGTACCTGAGCCTAATGTCGTTGCTTTTTTGCTGACTTGAACAAATGAAAGAAAATAAAAATAATGACATCATCAATATGTCACTACTAACACATGTCATTGTTTGATACTATCACATGTCCCAAACTTAACGGTGTTAGGCTTGAGTGCTAATATAGTTGACGGAAAAAAGTTAGGACATCAATCTGGGACAAAAAAAAACCTTAAGTATTAATCTAGGAGAAGTGGGCAAATTCAGATTACCAATTTCATATTTAACCCAAAATCAAATAGTGAAAATACATTGGAGCAAATTTGATAATACATATTATTTCTTCAATACCAGATAAAGTAAAAATTAGTTAAGAATATTGGTACGAACTAAATACTTAATTTCATTCGATAGTATACGTTAGACCTGTTCATGGGTTGGACAAAAATATAGGCCCAAAAAATGGGCTTTGACAAAAAAAAAACCCGTTTAAAAAATGGGTCAGGTCTCGGGTAAGGCATTTCGGCCTGGGGTTTGCCCGGCCCGAATTCACTAAAGGAAAATAAATATGTTTGTTTTTAATATTATTTTCTTATTGTTTTCTCCCTATTTTGTTACCATTTTATTATTATGTTGCTTCTATTTTGTTGTTATTGTTTGGATATTGTAGAAAACTTATTTTATTGTTAATTTTGTTATTATTTTAAAGACATTTGTTAATTTTGTTATTATTTTAGAGACATTTGCTTGTTAAGTTCATCTATCTTAGTATTATTTAAGTATACATATTTTTTTAAAATTTATTTTCAATTTACTGGGAAATATTTGTTTTGATGTTTAGTATTTTTGATGTATTATATATATTTTAAAATTATATAAAAATTAATATGGGCGGGTCGGGCCTGGGTTTAACATTTTTATCTGGGTTGGGCTTGGATAAAATTTTAAGCCCATTTTTCATGTCAGGCCGGCCCCGTGCCTAGCAAACGGCCTAAATTTTTAGTTGAGCTCGACCTGAACCCGGCCCAGCCCGGCCCATGCATACCTCTAGTATACATCAGTGGCAAAACTAGGTGCTGGTAGGGTTTCGTTTTCTCTCAAATGGAAAATTTTCCATTTAGGTCCCTTTATAATTTACAAAACTTTAAATTAGTATTGATAAAATTACACTTTAACTTTCAAAAATGATAAAAGTTTGATTTAATTATTTAAAACTTGTAAAGGTATAGACTAATAAAATTTTGAAATTACATTTTACTTTCATAAAATATACAATTTAATTTCGATCCTCAACAAAAATTTTGACTTTACCCAAATATATATAATATATATTTTCATAATAACCATTATAGAGAGGGTCTACTCGTTTGTATATGTAACCCTAAAAGTTACATTACTTTGTTTGTCTTTTAAATATTAAAATCTAGACTTAAATTTTACCAAATGATTCCTAACAGATAATTCTAAATTTATTGATTTCGATTTCACTGGAATTATAATTTTTTTCTTTAAAAAAAATCAAGTTCAAATATAAAGATAAGTGAATTTTTTTTATTATAATAGCCAGGGGCTAGCACGGCCCCGGCTCCCCTAAAATGGAAAATTTTCTATTTAGGCCCTTTAATTTTTTAAAAATTTTAAATTAGTAAAGATAAAATTGCACTTTAGTCTCCCTAAAAATGATAAAAATTAGATTTCATCCTTTAATTTTTTTCTAACTTTAGCCCAATATAGATGATATATTTTTTCACAATAACCATAGCAGAGACGGTCTACTCGTTTGTATATGTAACCCTTAAAAGGTTACGTCACTTTATTTGTCTTTTAAATATTGAAATCTAGAGTTAAATTTTACCAAATGATTCATGACAGATAATCTCAATTTTATTGATTATGGTTTCACTTGGATTATAGTTTTTTTTTTGAAAAAAATTAGGTTCGAATGTAAAGATAAGTGAGTTTTTTTATTATAGTAACAAGGGGCTGGCAGGGGCCCCGGCTCCCCTAAAATGAAAAATTTTTTGTTTAGGCCCTTTAATGTTTTAAAAATTTTAAATTAGTAAAGGTAAAATTACACTTTGGCCCCTTAAAATGGTAAAAATTTGATTTAATCCTTTAAAAATCTTTTCTAACTTTACCCCAATATATATATAATATTTTTTCACAATAACCTTTGTAGAGAGGGTGTACTTGTTTGTATATGTAACCCCTAAAAGGTTACATCATTTTGTTTGTCTTTTAAATATTAAAGTTTAGACTTAAATTTTATCAAATTATTCTCGATAGATAATCCTAAATTTATTGATTTCGGTTTCACTTGTATTATAGTTTTTTTTATTTTATTTAGAAAAGAATCAGGTTCTAATGTAAAGATAAGTGATTTTTTTATTATAGCGACCGTAATTTGGTAGGGCCCAACTCTCCTAAAATAAAAATTTTCTATTTAGGCCCTCTAATTTTTTA